>NC_072009.2:58980000-60258333 GCF_028885655.2 Pongo abelii
TTGGAATGAAATGGAATGTGGAATGGAATGGAATGGAATGGAATGCGGAATGCAATGAAATTGAATGGAATGGAATTGGGAAAGGAATGGAATGGATTGTGTAATTGAAGGTGGAATGGAATGGAATGGAATGGAATGAGGAATGGAAAGTGGAATGCAAAGTGGACAGGAAAAGAGTGGAATGGAATGTCAAATGGAATACAATGGAATGGAATGTGGAATAGAATGGAATGTAATGGAATATGGAATTCAATGGAATGGAATGGACTGTGGAATGGAATGTGGAATGAAATTGAATGGAATGTTAAATGGAACGTGGAATGGAATGGAATGGAATGTGGAAGGGAAAGGAATGGAATGTGAAATGAAAAGTGGATTAGAATGTTCAGGAACATGAAAGGGAATGAAATGGAACGTGGAATGGATAAGAATGGAACGTGGAATGGAATGGAATGGAATGTGGAATGGGATGGAATTGAAACTGGAACGCAATGGAATGGAATGTGCAATGCAATGTAATGGCACAGAATCTGGAATGGAATGTGGAATGAAATGGCATGGAATGTGCAATGCAATGTGGAAAGGAATGGAATGCATTGTGGAATAGAAGGTGTCAGAGAATGGAATGGAAAGTGGAATGCAATGAAATGCAATGGAATGTGGAATGGAATCGAGTGGAATGGAACGGAATGTGGAATGGAATGCAATGGAATTGAGTGTGGAATTGATTAGAATGGAATGTTAAATGCAACGGAATGGAATGTGGAATGGAATGGAAGGGAATGGAGTGGAATAGACAATGGAACGGAATGTAATGGAATGTGAAACGAAAATAAAATGGAATATTTAGTAGAATGGAATTAAATGTTTACTAGAAAGGAATGGAATGGAATGTTTATTAGAACGTAAGGGAATGTGGAATGGAATGCAATGGAACTTTGTATTGAATGTGGAATGGAATGGAATGGAATGTGGAATGGAAAGGAATGTGGAGTGTTATGGAATGGAATGGAGTAGAATGTGGAATGCAATGGAATGGAATGGAATGTGGAATGGAATGCAATGGAATGTGGAATGGAATGAAATGGAATGGAATGTGGGAAGGAATACAAAGAATGCAAAGTGGAATAGAATGGAATGTAATGGCATATGGAACGGAATGGAATGTGGAAAGGAATGTGGAAAGCAATAGAATGGAAAGTGGAATGGAACATGGAATGGAATGTAATGCAAAGTCGAATGGAATGGAATGGAAGGTGAAATTGAATGTGGATTGTAATGCAATGGAACGTGGAATGGAATGGAATGGAACAGGAAATGGAATGGAATGGAACTTGGAATGGAATGGAAGGGAATGTGGAACGTAAGGGAATTGAAACTGGAATGCAATTGAATGGAATGTGGAATGGAATAGAACGGCATGGAACGTGCAATGGAATGTGGATTGGAATGGCATGGAATGTGGAATGGAATGGAATCTAATGTGGAATGGAAGGGAATGGGATATGGAATGGAATGTGGAATGGAATGGTATGGAATGTGGAATGGAAGGGAATGGAATGAGGAATGGAATGGAATGGAGTGTGGTATGGAACGCGGAATGGAATGGAACGGAAGGAAATGGAATGTAGAATGGAATGTGGAATGGAATGGAATGAAATGTGGAATGGAATGTGGAATGGAATGGAATGGAATGGAATGTGGAATGGAATGGAACGGATTTTAATGATATGGGGAATGGAATGGAACGGAATGTGGTATGCAATGCAATGGAAAGTGGAATGGAATGCTTTGGAATATGGAATATATTGTGGAATGGAATGGAATGAAATGTGGAATGCAATGTGGAATGGAATGGAATGGGATGGAAAGGAATGTGTAATGGATTGTGGAACGGAATGGAAAGGAATGTGGAATGGTAAATGAAATGGAATGGATTGGAATGGAATGGAATGTGGAATGGAATGGAATGTGGATTATAATGGAAAGGAATGTGGAATGGAATGGAATGGAAAGTGGAATGGAATGGAATGGAATGTAGAATAGAAAGGAATACAATGTGGAATGGAATGCGCAAAGGATTGGAATGGAATGTGGAATGTAATGTGGAATTGAACGGAATGGTATGTGTGGAATGTGAAATGCAACGTGTAATGGATAGGAAACGTATGCGGAATGGAACGTGTAATGGAATATGGAATGGAAAGTGGAATGAAATGGAATGTGGAATGGAATGTGAAATGGAACGTTGAATGGAATGGAATGTGTAATGGAACGTTGAATGGAATGGAATGTGTAATGGATTTTTGAATGGAATGTGGAATGCAATGTTGAATGGAATGGAAAGGAATGTGGAATGGAACTTGGAATGGAATGGAATAGAACGTGGAATGGAATGGAATGCAATGTGTAATGGAATGGGGAATGGAATGTAATGGAATGAAAAGGAACGTGGAATGGAATGGAATGGAATGTGGAATGGAATGGAATGTGGAATCGAATTTAATGGAATTGAATGGAATGGAATGTGGAATGGAATGGAATGCAGTGTGCATTGGAAACGAATGGAATGTGGAATGAAATGTGCAATGGAATTGAATGCAATGTGGAATGGAATGTGCAATGGAATAAAATGGAATGTGGAATGGAATGTAGAATGAAATGGAATGCAGAGTGGAATGGAATGTGGAATGGAAAGGAATGGAAAGCGGAATGGAATGTGGAATGGAACGTTTAATGGAATGGAACGGAAAGTGGAATATATTGCAGTGAATTGGAATGTGGATTGCATTGCAATAGAATGTGGAATGGTATGGAATGGAATGGAATGGAATGGAATGGAACGGAATGGAATGGAATTTGGAATGGAACGGAATAGAATTTGAAATGAATTGGAATGGAATGTGGAATGGAATGTGGAATGGAACTGAATGGAAAGTGGAATGGAATGGAATGGAATGCAATGTGGAATGGAATGGAATGGAAAGTGGAATGGAATGGAATGTTATGTAGTATGGAACAGAATGGAATGGAATGGAACATGGAATAGAATGTTGAACGGAAAGGAATGGAACTTGGAATGGAATGTGTAATGGAATGGAATGGAAAGTGGAATGGAACGTGGAAAGTATGGAATGGAACGTGGAATAGAAAGTGTAATGGAATGGAATGGAATGTGGAATGGTACGTAGAATATAATGTAGAATCAAACGTGGAATGGAAAGTGGAATGGTATGTGGAATGTGGAATGGAATGCAATGGAATGTGTTACTCAATGGAATGGAATGTGGAATCGAAAGTGGAATGGAATGGAATGCAATGTGGAAACGAATGTGAAGTGAAATTGAATGGAATGTGGAATGAAATCGAATTGAATGTGGAATGGAATTTGGAATGGAATGTTTAATGCAATGGAATGCAATGCAATTTGTAATGGAATGGAATGGAATGGAATGGAAAGGAAAGTAGAATGGAATGGAATTCTATGTGGAAAGCAATGTGGAAGGGAGTGGAATGGAAAGTGGAACAGAAAGTGGAATGGAACATTGAATGGAATGTTATGCAATGTGAAATGGAATGTGGAATGAATTGGAATAAAATGTGGAATGGAATGGAATGGAATGTGGAATAGAATGGAATGAAACTGAATGTACTATGGAATGGAATGGAATGCAATGTGGAATGGAATGTGGAGCGAAATGGAATGGAAAGTGAAATGGAAGGTGGAATGCCATGGAATGGAATGTGGAATGGAATGTGGAATGGAATGGAAAGGAATGTGGAATGCAATATGGAATGGAATGGAATGTGGAATGGAAAGTGTAATGGAATGCAGAGGAATGTGGAAAGGAATGTGGAATGCAATGGAACATTGAATGGAATGTGGAATGGAATGTGGAAAGAAATGTAATGGAAGGTGGAATGGAATGTGGAAAGGAACGGGCAATGGAACGTGGAATGGAAAGTGGAATGGAATGTAGAATCAAACGTGGAATAAAAGGAGGAACGCAATGTGAAAATTGGAATGGAATGGAATGGAATGTGGTATGTAAAGGAATGGAATGTGAAATAGAATGTGGAATGGAATGGAATGCACTGTGGAAAAGAATGTGGAATGGAATTGAATGGAATATGGAAAGAAATCGAATTTAAAGTGGAATGGAAATTGGAATGGAATACGGAATGGAATGGAACGGAAAGTGAAATGGAATGTGGAATGAAATGGAATAAATTGTGGAATGGAATGGAATGGAATGGAATGTGGATTGAAATTGAATGGAATGTGGAATGGAATGGAATGCAATGTGGAATGGAACAGAATAGTATGTGGAATGGAAAGTGGAATGGATAGGAAGGTAGCATAGAATGTGGAATGGAATGTAATGGAATGTGGAATGAAATGCAGAATGGAAAACAAAGGAATGTGGAATGTAACGTGGAAAGGAATGAAATGGAACGTGGAATGAAATGGAAAGTGGAATGAAACGGAACGTGGAATGGAATGGAATGGAATATGGAATGGAAAGTGGAATGGAAGGTGGCATGAAACATGGAATGGAACTTGGAATGGCATGGAATGGAACGTGGAATTGAATGGAATAGAACGTGGAGTGGAAAGGAATGGAACGTGGAATAGAAGGGAATGAAATGCAGAATGGAATGGAATGCAATGGAATGTGGACTGGAATGGAATGGAAGGTATTGGAATGTGGATTGGAGAGGAATGGAATCTAGAATGGAATGTGGAATGGAATGGAATCAAATGTGGAATGGAATTTTGAATGGAATGGAATGGAAAATGGACTGGAATATGCAATGGCATGGAATGGAATGTGGAATGAAATGGAATGGAACGTGGAATGGAAAGTAGAGTGGAATAGAATGGAATGTGGAATGGAATGGAATGTAACGCAGAATAGAATGGAAGCGAACGTGGAATGGAATGGAATGCAATGCAGAATGCAGTGGAAGGGAATGCAATGAAAGGGAACGTGGAATGGACAGGAATGGAATGTGGAATGGAATGTGGAACGTTGAATGGAATGGAATGCTACGTGGAATGGAATGTGGAATGTAATGGAATGGAATGGAACGTGGAATGGAATGGAATGCAGTGTCGAACAGAATGGAGTGTAAAGGAATGTGGAATGGAATGGAACGGCTTGTGGAATGGAATAGAATGGAATGTTTTATGGAATGCAATGTAAAGTGGAATGGAATGGAATATGGAATGGAATGGAAAGGATTGTGGAGTGGAAAGGAATGGAAAATGGAATGGAATGTGGAATGGATTGGAATGGGCAGAGGAATGGAACATAGAATGGAACCAGGAAAGGAATCTGGAATGTGGAATATCATGGAATGCTGTGTGTAATGGAAAGGAATGGAATGTGGAATGGAATGGAATGGAATATGCAAAAGAATGGAATGGAATGTGGAATGGAATGGGATGGAATGGAGTGTGGAATGGAATGGAATGGAATGTGGAATGGAATGGAATGGAATGCAAAAGGGAATGGAATGGAAGGGAATGTGGAATGGAATGCAATGGAATGGAATGCAATGTGGAATGGAATGTGGAATGGAATGGAATGTGACGTGGAATGGAAGGTAGAATGGAATGGAATGGAATGTGGAATAGAATTTGGAATGGAATGGAATTGAATGTGGTGTATAATGGAATGTAATTTGGAATGGAATGGAACGGAAATTGGAATGGAATGGAATGGAACGTGGAATGGAATGGAATTCAATCGTATTCAATGCAATGGAATGAGGAATGTTATGGAATGTGGAATGGGATTTGGAATGGAATGGAATGGAATGTGGAATGGAATGGAAAGGAATGTGGAAAGGAATGGAATGCAATCTGGATTGGAAATGAAATGTGGAATGGAATGTGCAATGGAAAGGAACAGAATGAGGAAGGGAATGGAATGGAGTGTGGAAAGGCATGGAATGGAATGGGGAATGGATTGCGGAATGTAATGGAATCGAATGTAGAATGGAAAGAGGAAGGGAATGGAATGGAATGTTGTATGGAATGAAATGGAATCGAATGGAATGTGGAAGGAAATGGAATGTAATGTTCAATGAAACGTGGAATGGCATGGAATAGAATGTGGAATGTTATGGAATGGAATATGGAAAGGAATGGAATGGAATGTGGAATGGAATCGATAGGAATGTGGAATAGAATGGAATGGAAAAGAATGTGGAATGGAATGGAATGTGGAATGGAACGGAATGTAATGGAATGTGGATTGGAATGCGAAATGGAATGGGAATGGAATGGAATGGAATGTGGAATGGAATGGAATGGAATGGAATGTGGAGTGCAATGGAATGGAATGGAATGTGGACTGGAATGGAATGGAATGGAATGGATTGTGGAATGGTATATGGAAAGGAATGGAATGGAAATGGGAATGGAATGTAGAAAGGAATGTGGAATGGAGTGTGGAATGGAATGGGATGGAATGTGGAATGGAATGGAATGCAACTTATAATAGAATGGAATGGAACGTGGAATGGAATGGAATGGAATGTGGAATGGAATCGAATTTAATGGCATGGATTGTAATGGAAGGAGGAGTGGAATAGAATGTGCAATGGAATGGAATGGAATGTGGACTGGAAAGGAATGGAATATGGAATCAAATGGAAGGCCATCTGGAATGGAGTGGAATGTGCAATGGAATGGATTGTAAACTGGAATGGAATGGAATCGATTGCAAACACGTATGCGACAGAATGAAATGGAATGTTGAAAGGAATGGAAAGGAAAGTGGAATGTAATGTGGTATGGAATGGAAAGGAATGGAAAGTGGAATGGAATGTGGAATGCAATGGAATGGAAAGTGGAATGGAATGTGGAATGGAATGGAATGTGGAATGAAATGTGGAAATGGAAGGGAATGGAATGTGGAATGGTATGGAATGGAAGGTGGAATGGAATGGAATGGAATGTAGAATGGTGTGGAAAGTATAATGGAATGCAATGGAATAAGGAATGAAATCTGGAATCGAATGGGAAGGAATGTTGAATGAAATTTGGAATGGAATGGAATGGACGGTGGAATGGAATGGAATGGAACCGAATGGAATGTGGAATGTAATGGGATTTAATGTGGAATGAAATGGGGAATGGCATGGAATAGAATGTGGAATGGTTTGGAATGGAATGTGGAATGGAATGGAACAGAATATGGAATGGAACCAAATGCAAAGAGGAATGGAATCTAATGGAATGGAAGGTGGAATGGAATGGAATGGAATGCGGAATGGAATGGAATCGAATGGAATGTGGAATGAAATGGAAAGGAATGTGAATGAAACGTGGAATGGCATGGAATAGAAAGTGGAATGGTATGGAATGGATTGTGGAATGGAATGGAATGGAATGTGGAATGCAATCGGATGGAATGTAGAATGGAATGGAATAGAATGGAATGTGTAAAGGAATGGAATGGAATGCGGAATGGAATGGAAAGGAATGGAATGCAATGGAATGGAAAGGAAAGTGGAATTGAAAGTGGAATGCAATGGTATGGGAAGTGGAATGGAATATAGAATCGAATGGAAAGGAATGTGGAATGGAATGTGGAGTGGAAGGGAAGTGAATGTGGAATGGAATGGAATGGAACTTGGAATGGAATAAAATTGAACGTTGAATGGAATGGAAAGCAAACTGGAATGGTATGGAATGTGGAATGGAACGTGGTATGGAAAAGAATGGAATGAGGGATGGAATGGAATGTGGAATGGAATTTAGAATGGAATTTGGAATAGAATGGAATGTGGATTTGAAAGGAATGAAATCTGGATTGGAATGGAATGTAGAACGGAAAGGAATGGAATGTGGAATGGAATGGATTGTGTAATGGAATGCAATGGAACGTGGAATGGAATACAATGGAATGTTGAATGGAATTTAATGGAATGTGCACTGCAATGGAATGGAATATTCAATGGAATGGAATGGATTGTGGACTGGAATGGATTGGAATGGAATGGAATGTGAAATGGAATGGAATGGAATGTGGAAGGAAATGTGGAATGGCATGGAATGGAATGGAATGTGGAATGAAATGTAATGGAAAGTGGAATGAAATTGAAGTGAATATGGAATTGAATAAAAGGTAATGTGGAACGGAATGGAATGGAATGTAATGTGGAATGGAATGGAATGGCATGGATTGAGGACTGGAATGCAATGGAATGGAATGTGGAATGGATTGTGGAAAGGAATGGAATGGAATGTGGAATGGAATGTGGAATGGAATGGAATGGAATCTAGAATGCAATGTGGCATGGAATGGAAAGGAATGGAATGTAGTGTTGAGTGGAATGGAATGGAAAGTGGAATGGAATGGAATGGAATGTCTAATGGAATGGAATGGGATATGGAATGGAATGGAATGTGGAAAGGAATGTGTAATGGAATGGAATGGAACGTGTAATGGAATGTGGAATGGAAAGGAATGGAACGGGGAATGGAAAGTGGAATGGGATGGAAGGGAATGTGGAATGGAATGTGATGTGGAATGGAATGGAATGTGAAATGGAATTTAATGGATTGTTGAATGGAATGTGGATTGGAATGGAATGGAATATGGAATGGAATGTGAAATGGAATGTGGAATGGAATGTGAAACGGAATGTGGAATGGAATGTGGAATGGAATGTGGAACGGAATGTGCACTGGAATGGAATGGAATGTGGAAATGAATGTGGAATGGAATGTGGGATTGAATGGAATGGAATATGAAATGGAATGGAATGGAATGGGGTGCAATATGGAATGGAATGGAATATGGAATGGAATGTGAAATGGAATGGAATGGAAAGTGGAATGGAATGTGGAATGGAATGGAATGGAATGTGGAATAGAATGTGGAAAGGAATGCGGAAAGGAGCAGAATGGATCGTTGAATGGAATGTGGAATCTACTGTGGAAAGGAACGTGGAAAGGAACGTAATGGAAAGAGGAATCTAACGTGCAATGGAATGAAATGGAATGTGTAATGGAATGGAATGGAATGTGGAATAGAATGGAATCGAATATAATGTGGAATGGAATGTGGAATGGAATGGAAAGGAATGTGGAATGGAATGGAATGGAATCTGGAATGAAAAGGAATGGAATGTGGAATGGAATGGAACGTGGAATGTAGTTGAATGAAATTTGGATTTTAATGGAATGTAATGTGGAGTGGAATGTAATGGAATGGAAAGGATTCCGAAATAGAATGTGGAATGGAATGTGAAATGCAATGTGAAACGGAACGTGGACTGGATTTAAATGGAACTCAGAATGGAATGCAATGGAACGTAGAGTGGAATGCAATGGAACGTGGAATGGAATGTGGAATGGAAACTGCAATGGAAGGCGGAATGGAATTGAATGGAATGTGGAATGCAATGGAATGGTTCATGGAATGGAACGTGGAATGGAACGTTAATGGAGCGTGTGATGGTATGTGGAATGGAATTTGGAATAGAACGGAATGGAATGTGGAAAGGAATGGAATGGAAGGTGCAATGTAAAGGAATGGAATGTGTAATGGAAAAGAATGCAATGTGGATTGAAATGGAATAGTATGGAATGTGGAATGGAATGGAATGGAATGGAATGGAACGTGGAATGGAATGGTATGGAATGTGGAATGGAATGGAATGGAATGTTGAATGGAGTGGAATGGAATGGAAGGAATGTGCAATGGAATGCAATGCAATGGAAGGGAATGTGGAATGGAATGCAACGGAATGTGGAATGGAACGTGGCATGGAACATGGAAAGGAACACGGTATGGAACGTGCAATGGAACGTGGAATGGGAATTGGAATGGAATGAGGAATGGAATTGTATGTAATGTGGAATGGAAAGGAATGGAATATGGAATGGAACGTGGAAAGGAATGGAATGGAAGGTAATGGAATGTGGAATGTAATGGAATGGAACGTGGAGTGGAATGGAAAGGCATGTGCAATGGAATAGAATGGAATGGAATGAGGAATGCAAGGGAATGGAATGTGGAATGGAAAGTGTAATGGAATGGAATGGAATGGAATTGAATGCGGAATGGAATGGAATGGAAAGTGGAATGGAATGGAATGGAATGGAATACGGAATGGAATGTAGAATGGAATTTAATGGAATGTAGAATGGAATGGAATGGAATGGAATGGGGAAAGGAATTCAGTGGAATGTGGAATGGAATGGAACCTGAAATGAAATGGAATGGAAAGTGGAATATGAAATGGATTGTGGAATGGAATGTGGAATGGAATGAAGTGGAACGTGGAATGCAATGAAATGGAACATGGAATGGAATGGAATGGAACGTGAAATGGAATGTGGAATGGAATGAAATGGAACGTGGAATGGAATGGAATGGAGTGTGGAATAGAATGGAATAGTACATGGAATGGAACATGGAATGTAATGTGGAAGGAATTCAATGGAATATGGAATGGAATGGAATGGAATATGGAATGAAATGGAAAGGAATGTGGAATGGAAAGTAATTGAATGTGGAATGTAATTTGGAATGGAATGTGGAATGGAATGGAATGGAATGGAACATGAAATGGAATGGAATGTGGAATGGAATGGAATGGAATATGGAATGGAATGGAATGGAGTGGAACATGGAAGAGAATGGAATGTAACGTAGAATGGAAAGGAATTCAGAATGGAATGGAATGGAATCTGGAATTCAATGGAATGTATCATGGAATGGAACGTGGAATGGAACGTGGAATGGAACATGGAAGGTAATTGAATGGAACGGTGAATGGAACGTGGAATGGAATGGAATGGAATTGGGAAAGGAATGGAATTCAATGTGCATTGGAATGGAAAGAAATGTGGAATGCGATTTCGAATGGAATGGAATGGAATGTGGAATGGAATGGAATCTGGAATGTAATTGAAAGAAATCTGGATTGGAATGGATTGGAATGTGGAGTGGAATGGAATGGAATGGAAATGATTGAGAAATGGAATGTGGAATGGAATGTGAAATGGAATGTGAAATGGAACATGGAATGGATTAAAATGGAACGTGCAATGGAATGTGCAGTGTAATGCAATGGAAATTGGAATGGAACGTGGAATGGAATGTGGAATGGAATGTGCAATGGAACGTGGAATGGAATGGAATGGAATGTGGAATGGAATATGGAATGGAATGGAATGGAATGTGAAATGGAAGCAATGGAACGTGCAAATGAATGTGGAATGGAAAGTGTAATGCAATATGGAATGCAACAGAATGGATTGTGGAATGGAATGGAATGGAATGTGAAATGGAATGTTGAAAAGAATGTGGAATGGAATGTGGAATGGAATGTAGAAAGGAATAGAATGGAAAGTGTATTGGAATGTGCAATGGAAAGTGGAATGGAACGAGGAATGAAACGTCGAAAGGAATGGAATGGAATCTGGTATGTAATGGAACGTAATGTGGAATGGAATGTGGAATGGAATGGAATGGAATGGAATGTGGATGGAACGTGGAATGGATTCTGGAATGGAATGTGGAATAGAATGTAATGGAATGGAATTTAATGTGGAATGGAATGTGGAAAGGAATGTGGAATGGAACGGAAAGGAATGTGGAATTGAAGGTGGAATGGAATGTGGAATGGAACGTTTAATGGAAAGTAATGGAATGTGGAATGGAATTTGAAATGGTATGGAATACAACGTGGAATGGAACGTGGAAGGGAAATTGGAATGGAACGTCGAATGGAATGTGGAATGGAACGTGGAAAGGAATGTGCAACGGAATGTGGAATGGAAACTGGAATGGAATGGAATGGAACGTGGAATGGAACGTGTAACGGAATTGAATGCAACGTAGAATGGAATGTGGAATTGAGTATGGAATGGAATTGAATGGAATGTGGAATGAAATGGAAAGAAACGTGGAATGGAAAGTGGAACGAAATGGAATGCAACATGGAATGGAATGTGCAATAGAATGTGGAATGGAATGGAAAAGAATGGAATGTGGAATTAAATGGAAAGAAACGTGGAATGGAAAGTGGAACGAAATGGAATGCAACATGGAATGGAATGTGCAACAGAATGTGGAATGGAATGGAATGTGGAATGGAATGGAATGAAACGTGGAATGGAACATGGAATGTAACGAGGAATGGAACGTGGAATGGAAAGTGCAATGGAGTGTAGAATGGAATGGAATGGAATGTGCAATGGAATGGAATGTATCGTGGAATTTAACGTGTAATGGAACATGGAATGGGATGTGGAATGGAATGGAAAGGAATGTGGAATGGAATGGAACGGAACGTGCAATGTAAAGGAATGGAATGTGTAATGGAAATGAAAGGAATGTGGAATGCAATGGAATACTATGGAAACTGAAATGGATTGGAATGCAATGGAATGGAATGTGGAATCGAATGGGATGGAATGTGGAATGGAAAAGAATGGAATGTGGAACGGAATGCCATGCAACATGGAATAGAACATGGAATGGAATGTGGAATGGAAGTTGGAATGGAATGGAATGGAAAGTGTAATGTAATGGAACGGAATATGGAATAGAATGGAATGGAATGGAAAGCGAAATGCAATGGAATGGAAACGAATGTGGAATTGAATGGAATAGAATGTGGTATGAAAAGTAATAGTATATGGATTGGAATGGAATGCAATGGAACGTGGAACAGTATGTGGAATGGCATGTGCAATGGAATGTAGAATGTAATTGAATGGAGTGTTCAATGGAATGGAATGGAATGTGGAATAAATGGAATGGAATTGAATGGAATGCGGAACGGAATTGAATAGATTGTGGATTGGAATGGAATGGAATGTTATGGAATGTGGAATGGAATGGAATGGAATCTGGAATGGAATGGAAGGGAATTTGGAATGGAATGTGGAATGGAATGGAATGGAATCTGGAATGGAATGGAATGGAATGGTATGGAATGTGGAAATGAATGGAATGGAATGTGGAATGGAATGTGGAATGGAATGGAATGTGGAATGGAATGAAATCAGAAGGTATGGAATGTGAAATGGAATGGAATGGAATGTGGAGTGGGATGTGGAATGGAATGGAATGGAACGTGGAATGGATCGTGGAATGGAATGGACTGGAAAGTGTAACGGAATGTGGAATTGGTCGTGGAATGGAATGTGGAATGGAATGGAATGGAATGTGGAATTGAATGTGGAATGGAATGGAATTGAATGTGGAATGGAAAGTGCAAAGGAATCGAATGGAATGTGGAACGGAATGTGGGTTGGAATGGAGTGGAATATGGAATGGAATGGAATGGAAAGTGGAATAGAATGTTGAAAATAATGCAATGGAATTTTGAATGGAATGTGGAATGGAATGGAATGTGGAATGTAATGTGTAATCGAAAGTGGAATGGAGTGGAATGGGACGTGGAATATAATGTGGAATGTAACGGAATGGTATGTAGAATGGAATGTGGAATGGAAAGTGGAATGTAAATTGGAATGGAATGGAATGGTATTGAGTGGAATGTGGAGTGCAATGTGGAATGGAATGTGGCATGGAATGGAATGCAATGTGGAATGGAATGTGGAATGGAATGTGGAACGGAATGTAAAGTGGAATGGAATGTGGAATGGAATGGAAAGAAATGTGGAATGTAACGGAATAGAATGAGGAATGGGATGGAATGGAATGTGGAATGGAACGTGGAATGGAATGGAGTGGAATGTGTATTGGAATTGAATGCAATGCGGAATGGAATGGAATGGAATGGAATGTGAAATGGAGTGTGTGACGGAATGCGGAAACGAATGTGGAATGGAATGAATTGGAAAGTGGAATGGAGTGTAGTGGAACGAGGAATGGAATGCAATGGAACGTGGTTAGGAAGGTGGAATTGAATGTGGAATAGAATGTGGAATGGAATCTAATGGAAAGTGAAATGGAATGTGGAGTGTAATGGAATGGAATGTCGAATGGAAAGTGCAATGGAATGGAATGGAATGTGGAATGGAATGTGGAATGAAATGGAATAGAACTTGAATGGAACGTGGAATGGAATGGAATGAAACGTGGAATGGAATGTGGAATGGAATGTGGAGTGCAATGTGGAATGGAATATTGTACGGAGTGGAATTGAATGTGGGATGGAATGTGGAATGGAATGGAATGGAATGTGGAACGGAATGGAATGAAATGTGGAATAGAATGGAATGGAATGGAATGTGGAATGGAATGGAATGGAATGGACCGGAAATTGGAATGGAATGGAAAGGAATGTGGAATATAATGGAATGGAATGTGGAATGTCATTGAACGGTATGTGGAATGGAAAGTTGAATGGAGTTGAATGGAATAGAATGAAATGAAATGGCATGAGAAATGGAATGTGGAATGGAATGTGAATTGGAATGTGGAGAAGAATGTGGAATGGAATGAAGCGGAACGTGGAATGGTATGGAATGGAACGTGAAATTGTATGGAATGGAATGTGGAATGAAACATGGAATGGAACGCGGAACGGAACGTAGAATGGAACGTGGAAAGGAATGGAAAGGAAAGTGGAATGGAATGGAATGGAATGTGGAATGGAAAGTGGAATTGAATGCAATGGAATGTGGAATGGAAGGTGGAAATGAATGGAATGGAATGTGGAAAGGAATGGAATGGAATATGGAATGCAATGTGGGATGCAATGGAATGAAATGTGGAAAAGAGTGTGGAATACAATGTAATGTGGAATGGAATGTGAAATGCAATGTGGAATCGAAAGGATTGGAACGTGGAATGGAATGTGGAATGGAATGTAATCGAATGTTGAATGGAATGGAAACCGTTTGTGTGGAATGTGCAATGGAATGGAATTGAATGTGGAATGGAATTTGGAACGGAATGGAAAGGAACATCAAATGGAACGTGGAATGGAACGTGGAAGGGAACGTGGAATGGAACATGGAATGGAATGTGGAATGTAAAGGAATGGAATGTGGATTGGAATGAAATGGAATGTGGTTCGGAAAGAAATGGAATGTGAAATGGAATGAAGAATGGAATGTGGAATTGAATGAAATGGAAAGTGGAATGGAATGGAATGGAACGTGGAAAGGAATGAAATGGGATGTGGAACAGAATCTGGAATGGAACGTGGAATGGAATGTGTAATGCAATGCGGAATGGAATGTGGAATGGAATGGAATGCCACAAGAAATGGATCCTCGAATGGAGTGTAATGGAAAGTGTAATTTAATGGGGAATTTCTCGTGGAATGGAACGTGGAATGGAACGTGTAATGGAATGTGCAATGGAAAGTAGAATGGAACGTGGAATGGAATGACAAATGAAATGGAATGGAACGTGGAATGGAATGGAATTCAATGGAATGTGGAATGGAATGGAATTTAATGGAATGTGGAATGGAATGTGGAATGGAATGCGAATGGAATGTACTGGAAAGTGGAACAGAATGGAATGGAACTCGGAATGGAATGGAATGTGGAATTGAATGGAATGGAATGTGGAATTGAATGGAATGGAATGTGGAATGGAAAGGAATGGAATATGGAGTGGAATGGAATGGAATGTGCAATAGAATAGAATTGAATGAGGAATGGAATGAAATGGAACGTGTAATGGAATGGAATGGAGTAGAATGCGGACTGGAATGGAATGGAATAGAATGGGATATGGAATGGAATGGAATGGAATGGAAAGTGGAATGGAATGTGGAATGGAATGGAATGGTATGGTGTGTGGAATAGAATAGAATGGAATGTGGAATGCAATATGGAATCGAATGTGGAATGGTATGTGGAATGGAATGTAATGGGACGTGGAATTGATTGGATTGGAATGTGGAATGGAATGGAATGGAATTGAATGTGGACTGGAATGGAAGGGAATGGAACAGAATGTGGATTGGAATGGAATGCAGTGTGAAATGGAATGTGGGATGAAATGGAAAGGAATGTGGAATGGAATGGAATGGAATGTGGAATGGAATGGAATGGAATGCGAATGGAATGCAAGGGAATGTGGAATGGAATTGAATGGATTGTGGAATGGAATGTGGAATGGAATGTAATTTAATGTGGAATGGAATGTGGAATGGAAGGTGGAATATTATGGAATGGAATGTGGAATGGAATGCGGAATAGAATGTGGAATGGAAGGGAATGGAATGGAGTGGAATAGACTGCAATGGAATGGAATGGAATGGAGTGGAGGGCATGGAATGGAATGCAGTGGAAGGGAGTGGAATGAAGTGGATTGTAACGGAATGGAATGGGGCTCTATGGAAAGGAGAGGAGTGGAGTGGAATGGAATGCAGTGTAGTGGAATGGAATGGAGTGGAATGGACTGGAATGGAATCAAATGGAGAGGAGTGGAGTGCAATGGAATGCAGTGGAGTGGAAAGGAATGGAATGGAATGCAGTGGAGTTGAAAGGAATTGAATGGAGGGGAGTGGAGTGGAATTGAATGGAGTGGAGTGGAATGGAAATGAGTGGAGTGGAATGGAATGGAGTGGAGTGGAGTGGAACGGAATGGAATGGAATGAAGTGAAGTGGAGTGGAATGGAGTCGAGTGGAATGGAATGTTGTGGAATTGGGTGGAGTGTAGTGGATTAGAATGGAATGGAATGGAATGAAGAAATGTGTGCTTCGATTTTGACACTGCTTTTCAGCCTTTGTGACAGAGGAAGATCCTGTTGAAAGAAAGGAGTCGAATGGAAGGGATTAAAATGGAATGGCATAGAATGGATGAGTGTGGAGTGGATTGGAATTGAGTGGAGTGGAGTGGTTTGCAGTGGAATGGAATCGAATAGAATGGACTGGAATGGAATGGTGAAATGAAATGTAAGCTGATATTGTGCCACTGCACACCAGGGTTGGTTACAGAGTGAGATCCTGTCCAAAGAAAGGAATGGAACGCAATGGAGTGGAATGGAATGAAATGGAAAGCAGTGGAGTGGAGTGCAAAGGAGTGGAGTTGCATGGTTTGGACTGCAGTGGAATGAAATGGACTGGAGTGGAGTGGAATGGAAAGGTGTAGAATTGAGTGGAGTGAAGTGGAGTTGAATGGAATGGAGGGTAGTGGAGTGGAATGGAGTGGAGTGGAATGGAATGGAATGGAATGGAGTGGAGTGGAGTGGAATGGAATTGAGTGGAGTAGAGTGGAATGGAGTGGAGTGGAGTGGAATGGAAAGGAGTGCAGTAGAAGGGAATGGAGTGGAAAGTAATGGAGTGGAGAGGAATGGAATGGAATGGAGTGGAATGGAATTCAATTGATTGGAACGGAATGGAATGGAGTGGAGTGAAATAGAATGGAATGGAATGGGATGAAATGGATTGCAATGGAATGGTGAAAAGAAATGTAGGATGAGATTGTGCCACTGCACTGCTGCATTTGTGCCAGAATGAGATCCTGTGCAAAGAAAGGAATGGAATGGAATGGGGTGGAATGGAATGGAAAGGATTGGAGTGGAGTGGAGGGTAGTGGAGTGGAGTGGGAAGGAAGGGAGTAGAGTAGAATGGAATAGAGCCGACTGGATTGGAATGGAATGGAGTAGAGTGAAATGGGGAAGACGGGAATGGATTGGAATGGAATGGAATTGAGTGGGGTGGAATGGAATTGAGTGGAGTGGAATGGAATGGAGTGTAGTGGAATGGAATTAAGAGGAGTGGAGTGAAATGCAGGGGAGTGGAATGGAATGGATTGAAGTGGATTGGAGTGGATTGGACTGAAGTGGAATGGAGTGGAGTGGGCTGGAGTGGAGTGGAGTGGAATGGAATGGAGTCGACTGGAATGGAATGGAGTGGAATGGACTGGAATGGAATGGAGTGGAGTGGAGGGAATGGAATGGAGTGCAGTGGAAAGAAATGGAATGAAGTGGAGTGGAATGGAATGGAATGGAGCTTTATGGAAAGGAGTGGAATGGAGTGGAATGGAATGGAGCATAGTGAAATGGAATGGAGTGCAGTGGAGTGGACTAGAATGAAATGGAGTGGAATTGAGTGGAGTGAAGCGGAATTGAGTGGAGTGGAGAGGAGTGAAGTTGAATGGAATGGAATGCAATGGAATGAAGAAATATTTGCTGATATTGTGCCACTTCTCTACAGCCTGTGTGACAGAGGGAGATGATGTAGAAAGAATGGAGTGGAATGGAAGGGATTTGGAATGGAATGGCATGGAATGGATTTGGGTGGAAAGGAATTCAGTGGATTGGAGTGGAGTGCAGTGTAATGGAATGGAATGGAATGGTATGGTGAAATGGAATGTGAACTGAGATCGTGCCAATGCACACCAGCATGGATGACAGAGTGAGACCATGTCTAAAGAAAGGAATGTAATGGAATGGAGTGGAATGGATGGAAATGGAGTGGAATGGAGTGCAGTGGCGTGCAAAGAAGTGGAGTTGAATGGAATGGGGTGGAGTGGAATGGAATGGACTGCAGTGCAGTGGAATGGAACGGAATGGAATGGAGTGGAGTAGAATGGAGTCGAGTGTAGTGGAACGGAATGGAATGAAGAGGAGTGGAGTGGAATGCAGTGGAGTGGAATGGAATGGAGTTACGCAGAGTGGAGTGGATTGGACAGGAGTGGTATGTAGTGGAGTGGAGAGGAGTGGAGTGCAATGGAATGGAATGGAGTGGAATGAAATGGAGTGGAGTGGAATGGAAAGGAATACAATGGAGTAGAGTGGAATGGAATTGAGTGGAGTGGAGTGGAGTGGAATGGAGTGGAGTGGAGTGCCATGGAGTGGAGTGGAGTGGAAAGGAACAGAGTGGAATGGAATGGATTAGAATGCAGTAGATTGGAGTGGAGAGGAATGGAATGAAATAGAATGGAGTGGAATGGAATGGAGTGGAGTGGAATGGAGTGGAGTGGAGTGGACTGCAATGGAATGGAATGGAGTGGAGTGGACTGGAATGTAGTGGAGTGGAATGGAATGGAGTTAAGTGGAGAGGAGTGTGTTGGACTGGAGCGGTATGTAGTGGAGTGGATTGGACTGGAGTGGGTAGAGTGCAATGCAATGGAATGGAGTGTAATGGAGTGTTGAGGAATGGAGTGCAGTTGAGTGAACTGGAATTGAGTGGAGTGAAATGGTATGGAATGGAGTGGAATAGAGTGGAGTGGAGTGGAGTAGAGTGGAGTGCAAAGGAGTGGCGTGGAATGCAATGGAGTGGAGTGGAATGGAGTGGAGTGGAGTGGAATGGAGAGGAGTGCAATGGAATGGAGTGGAATGGACTGGAGTGGAATGGAATGGAGTGCAGAGGAATTGAGTGGAATGGAGAGGAATTGAATGGATTGGTGAGTAATGGAATGGAGTGGAGTGGAATGGAGTGGAGTGGAGTGGAGTGGAATGGAATGGAATGGAATGGAATGGAGTGGAGAGGAGTGGAATGGAGTGGAGTGGAGAAGAGTGCAGTGGATTGCAATGGAATGGAGTGTAGTCGAATGGAATGGAGTGGAGAGGAATGGAATGGAGTGGAGTGGAATGGAGTGTAGTGGATTGGAAATGAATGGAATTGAATGGAGCAGAATGGAATGGAATAAAATGTAGTGGAATGGAGCGGAGTGGAGTGGAATGGAGTGGAATGGGGTGTAGGGGAGTGGAATGGAATGGAATGGAGTGGAATGCAATGCAGTGGAGTGGAGTGGAGTGGAGATGAGTGGAGTGGAATAAAATGGAATGGATTCGAATGGAGTGGCATGGAACAGAGTGGAGTGGAATGGAATGGAGTGGAGTGGAGTAGAGGGGAATGGAGTGAAGTGGAATGGAGTGGAATGGGTTGTAGGGGAGTGGAATGAAGTGGAGTGGAATGGAATGGAATGGAGTGGAATGAAATGGAGTGGAGTGGAGTGCAGTGGAGATGAGTGGAGTGGAATAAAATGGAATGGATTCTTATGGAGTGGAATGGAATGGAGTGTAGTGGAATGGAATGGAGTGGAGTGGAGTAGAGGGGAATGGACTGAAGTGGAATGGAGTGGAATGGGGTGTAGTGGAATGGAATGGAATGAAGTGGAGTGGAATGGAATGGAATGGAGTGGAATGCAATGGAGTGGAGTGGAGTGGAGATGAGTGGAGTGGAATAAAATGGAATGGATTCGAATGGAGTGGAATGGAATAGAGTGGAGTGGAATGGAATGGAGTGGAGTGGAGTAGACAGGAATGGAGTGAAGTGGAATGGAGTGGAATGCAGTGGAGTGGAATGGAATGGAATGGAGGGAAGAGGAATTTAATGGAATGGAATGGAGTAGAATGGAATGGAATGGAATTGACTGGATTGAAGTACACTGGAGTGGATTGGAGTGGAGTGGAGTTTAATGCAGTGGAATGGAGCGGAGTGGAAAGGAATGGAATAGAGTGAAGTGAAGTGTAATGGGATGGAATGGAATGGTATGGTTTGTAGTGTGGTGGAGTGGAAAGGAATGGAGTGGAGTGGAATGGAATGGAGTGGAATGGAGTGCAATGGAGTTCAGTGGAATGGACTGGAGTGGAGTGGAGTGGAGTGGAATGGAGTGGAGTGAAGTGGAAGGAAATGGAATGGAGTCGAATTGAAAGAAGAAATGTGTGCTGAGATTGTGCTACCGCGCTTACACCTGTGTGACAGAATGAGATCCTGTAGAAAGAAAAGAGTGGAATGGAAGAGATTGGAATGGAATGGAATGGAACAGATTGGAGAGGAGTGGAGTGGAATTGAATGGAGTGGAGAGGAGTGCAGTGGAATGAAATGGAATGGAATGCTGAAATGAAATGTGAGCTGAGATTGTGCCACTGCACACCAGGATGGGTGACAGAGAGGGATCCTGTCAAAAGAAAGGAATGGAATGGAATGGAGTGGCATGGAATGGAATGGAGTGACATGGAATGAAATAGAGTGGAGTACGGTGGAGTGGAAAGGAGTGGAGTGGAATTGAATTTAGAGGAGTGAGAAGGAATGGACTGGAATGTAGTGGAATGTAATGGAGTGGAATGGAGCGGAGTGGAGTGTAGTGGAATGAAATGGAGTGCAGTGGAATGCAATGGAGTGGAGTGGAATTTAATGGAATGCAATGCAATGGAAAAGAGTGGAGTGGATTGGAATGGAGTGGAGAAGAGGGAGTGAAATAGAATGAAGTGGAGTGGAGTGGAATGGAATGGAATGGAGTGGGACGGAGTGGAGTGGAGTGGACTGGAATGGAATGGAAAAGAGTGGAATGGAATGGAGTGGAATGGAATGAAATGGAGTGGAGTGGAATGGAATGGAGTGGAATGGAATGAAATGGAGTGGAGTGGAATGGAATGTAGTTTAGTGGCATGGAGTGGAGTTGAGGGTAATGGAATTGAGTAGTGAGGCATGGAGTGGAGTGGAATGGAGTGGAGTGGAATGGAGTGGAGTGGAGTGGAGTGGAGTGGAGTGGAATGAAGTGGAAAGCATCTGAATGGAGTGGAATAATGAAATGTGAGCTTTAATTGTGCCACTGCACTCCAGGCTGGGTGACAGAGTGAGACAGTTTAGAAAGAAAGGTTTGGAATGGAATGCAGTGGAATGCAATGAAACAGAGTGGACTGGAGTGGAGTTGAGTGAAGTGCAGTGGAGTGGAATGAAGAGGAATGGAATGCTATGGAATTGGATGGCCTGAAATGGAATGAAGTGGAGTGGAGTGGGGCGGAGTGGCATGCAGTGTAATGGAGCAGAATGAAATGGGATAGAGTGGAATGGAGTGGAGTGGAGTGCAGTGGAGTGGAGAGGAGTTGAATGTAGATAAACGGAATCGGATGTTATGGAATGAAGTGAGTGGAGTGGAGTGGAGTGGAATGCAGAGGAACAGAATGGAATGGAAAAGAATTGAACGGAATGGACTGAAAGAAAATGGAGAAATCTGCGTTGGGATTTTGCCACTGAGCTACAGCCTGTGTGATAGAAGGAGATCCTGTCGAAAGAAACTAGTGGAGGGGAATGGAATGGATTGTAGTGGAATGAAGTGGAATTCAGTGGAATGAAATGTCATGGAAATGAATGGAATGGAGCAAATGGAGCAGAGTGGAGTGGAGTGGAATGGAACGGAATGGAATGTGAGATGAGATTGTGCCACTGCACTCCAGGCTGGGTGACAGAGTGAGATAGTCTCGAAAGAAAGGAATGGAACAGAATGCAGTGAAATGGAACGCATTGGAGTGGAGTGGAGTGGATTGGAATGGAATGGAGTGGAGTGGAATGGAGTGGAGTGGAATGGAATGGAGTGGATTGGAATGGAATGCATTGGAATGGAATGGAATGAAGTGGAATGGAGTGGAATGGAATGCATTGGAATGGAATGGAATGAAGTGGAATGGAGTGGAATGGAATAGCCTGGAGTGGAGTGGAGTGGAATGGAATTTAGTGGAATGGAGTGGAGTGGAGTGGAATGGATTAGATTGGATTGGAATGGATTGGATTGGATTGGAATGGAAAGGAGTGGAGTGGAATGGAGTGGAGTGAAATGGAATGGAGTGGAGTGGAATGGAGTGGAGTGAAATGGAATGGAGTGAAGTGGAATGGAATGGAATGGAGATGAATGGAATGGAGTGGAGTGGAATGGAATGGAGTGGAGTGGAGTGGAGTGCAATGAAATGGATTGGAATGGAGAGGACTGGAGTGTCATGGAGTGGAGTGGAGTGGACTTGAGTGGAGTTGAGTGGAGTGGAACGAAATGGAATGGAATGGAAGGAAGAAATTTGTGCTGAGATTGTTCCCCTGCGCTTCAGCCTGTGTGACAGAGGGAGATCTTGTCAAAGAAAGGAGTGTAATGGGAGAGACTGGAAAGGTACGGGATGGAATGGATTGGAGTGGAGTAGAGTGGAATTGAGTGGAATGGAGAGGAGTGCAGTGGAATGGAATGAAATGGAATGGTGAAATGAAATGTTAGCTGAGATTGTGTAACTCCACACCAGCATGGGTGACAGAGTGAGATCCTGTCAAAAGAAAGTAATGGAACGGAATGGAGTGGAATGGAATGAAATGGAGTGGAATGTACTGAAGAGGAATGGAGGGGAGTGGAATGGAGTGGATTGGAATGGAAAGGAATGGAGTGGCATGGAATGGAAAGGAGTGGAGTGGAATGGAATGGAGTGGAGTGGTATACAGTGGAGTGGAAACGACTGGAATGGAGTGGAATGGAGTGGAGTGGTATACAGTGGAGTGGAAACGACTGGAATGGAGTGGAATGAAATGGAGTGGAGTGGAATTGAATGGAGTGGAGTGGAATGGTATGGAAAGGAGTGGAATGGAGTGGGGTGGATTGGAGTTGAGTGGTGAGCAGTGGAAAGCAGTGGAGCAGAACAGAACGCAGTGGAGTGGCATGGAGTGGAGTGGAATGGAAAGGAGTGGAGTGGAATGGAGTGGAGAAGAATAAAGGGAAGTTGAGTGGAATGGGATGGGGTCAAGAGGAATGGTGTGGAATGGAGTGGAATTGAGTGGAGTGGAATAGAGTGGATTGGAAAGGAGTGGAGTGAAATGGAATGGAGTGGAGTGGAATGGAGTGGAGTGGAACGGATTGGAGTGGAATGGAATGGAGTGGAGTGGATTGGAATGCAGTAGAATGGAATGGAGTGGATTGGAATGGAATGGAGTGGAGTGTAATGAAGTGGAGTGGAGTGGAGTGGAAGTGGAGTGGAGTGGAATGGAATATGACGGAATGGAATGGAATGGAGTGGAGTGGAATGGAGTGGAATCGAGTGGAATGGAATATAATGGAGTGGAATGGAATAGAATAGAGTGGAATGGAGTTGAGTGGAGTGCAGTGGAATGGAGCTGTATGGAATGGAGTGGAGTAGAATGGAATGGATTGTAGTGGAATGGAGTGGAGTGGAACAGAGTGGATTGGAGTGGAATGGAGTGGAGTAGAATGGAATGGATTGTAGTGGAATGCAGTGGAGGGGAACAGAGTGGATTGGAGTGGAATAGAGTGGAGTGGAACGGAATGGATTGGAGTGGAATGGAATGGAGTGGAGGGGCATGGAATGGAGTTGAGTGTAATGTAATGGAGTGGAGTGGAATGCTATGGAATGGAGGGGAATGGAGTGGAGTGGAGTGGAATGGAATGGAGTTGAATAAAATGTAGTGAAATTTATTGGAATGGAATGGAGTGGAGTGGAATGGAATGGATTGGAGTGGAATGGAGTGGGGTGCAGTGGAATTGAGTGGAATCGAATGGACTGGATTGGAATGGAGTGGAGAGGAATGGAATGGAATAGAATGGAGTGGAATGGAGTATAGTGGAATGGAAAGGAATGGAACAGAATGGAACAGAGTGGAGTGCAGTGGAGAGGAGTGGATTGGAATGGAGTGGAGTAGATTGGAGTGGAAGGATTGGAGTGGAATGGAATGGATTTAAGTGGAATGGAGTGGAGTGGAGTGCAGTCTAATGGAGTGGAGTTGAGTGGAATGGAGTGGAGTGGAGTGGAAAGGAGTGGACAGCAGTGAAATGGATTGGAGTGGAAGGCAGTGTAATTGAATGGAACAGAGTGGTGTGAAATGGAATGGAGTGGAGTGGAAAGGAATGTAGCGGAGTGGAATGGAATGGACAGGAGTGGAATGGAGTGGAGTGGAGTGGAATGGAATAGATTGGAATGGAATGGAATAGAGTGGATACAAATGGAATGGAGTGGAGGGGAATGGAAAGGAGTGGAGGGTAATGGAGTGGAGCGTAGTGGAATTAAGTGTAATGGAATGGAGTGCAGTGGAACGGATTGGATTGGAGTGGAACGGAATAGAATATAGTGGAAAGGAGTGGAGTGAAGTGGAGTGGAATGGAATGGAGTGGAGTGGAATGGTAGGGAATGGAGTGGAATGGAGAGGAGTGGAGTGCAGTGGAATGGAGGGGAAGGGAATGGAGTGAAGTGTTTTGGAATGGAGTGGAGCGGAGTGGAATGGAATGCAGTGGATTGGAATGGAGTGGAGTGCAGTGGAATTGAGTGGAATTGAATGGAGTGGATTGGAATGGAATGAAGTTGAGTGGAACGGAATAGAATGGAGTAGAATGGAGTGAAGTGAAGTGGAGTTGAATGGAGTGGAGTGCAATGGAATAGAATGGAGTGGAATGGAGTGGAGTGGAATTGAATGGAGTGGAGTGGAGTTGAGTGGAGTGGAGTGGAGGGGAATGGAGTGGAGTGAAGTCGAGTGGAATGCAGTGGAGTGGAATGGAAGAGAATGGAGTGGAATGTAGTGGAGTGGAATGGAATTGAATGGAATGGAATGGAGTGGACTGGAGGGCAGAGGAGTGAAATGGAGTGGAGTGTGGTGGAGTGGAGTGGACTGGAATGGAATGGAGTGGAGTGTAATGAAGAAGAGCGGAGTGGAATTGACTGGAATCGAATGGAGTGGAGTGGAGTGGAATGGAATAGAATAGAGTGGAATGGAGTGGAGTGGAGTGGAATGGAGTGGAGAAGAATGAAGGGAAGTTGAGTGGAATGGGATGGGGTCAAGAGGAATGGTGTGCAATGGAGTGGAATTGAGTGGAGTGGAGTAGAGTGGACTGGAAAGGAGTGGAGTGGAATGGAATGGAGTGGAATGGAGTGGTGTGGAACGGATTGGAGTGGAATTGAATGGAGTGGAGTGGAATGTAATGCAGTAGAATGGAATGGAGTGGATTGGAATGGAATGGAGTGGAGTGTAATGAAGTGGAGTGGAGTGGAATGGAAGTGGAGTGGAGTGGAATGGAATGGATTGGAATGGAATGGAGTGTAGTGGAATGGAGTGGAGTGTAGTGGAATGTAAGGGAGTGTAGTGGAATGGAGTGGAGTGGAAAGGAGTGGAGTGGAGTGCAGAGGAATGGAATGGAGTGGAGTGGAATGGAAAATGATGGAATGGAATGAAATGGAATGGAGTGGAGTGGAATGGAGTGGAGAAGAGTGGAATTGGGTGGAATCGAATGGAGTGGAGTGGAATGGAGTGGATTCGAGTGGAATGGAACAGAATGGAGTGGAATGGAGTTGAGTGGAGTGCAGTGGAATGGAACTGTATGGAATGGAGTGGAGTAGAATGGAATGGATTGTAGTGGAATGGAGTGAAGTGGAACAGAGTAGATTGGAGTGGAATGGAGTGGAGTGGAATGGAATGGAGTGGAGTGGAATGGGATGGAATGGAGGGGCATGGAATGGAGTTGAGTGTAATGTAATGGAGTGGAGTGGAATGCTATGAAATGGAGGGCAATGGAGTGGAGTGCAGTGGAATGGAATGGAGTTGAATAAAATGTAGTGAAATTTATTAGAATGGAATGTAGTGTAGTGGAATGGAATGGAGTGCAGTGGAATGGAGTGGAGTGCAGTGGAATTGAGTGGCATCGAATGGACTGGATTGGAATGGAGTGGAGTGGAATGGAATGGAATGGAATCGAGTGGAATGGACTGTAGTGGAATGGAAAGGAATGGAATAGAACGGAACAGAGTGGAGTGCAGTGGAGAGGAGTGGATTGGAGTGGAATGGATCGGAGTGGAAAGGAATGGAGTTAAGTGGAATGGAGTGGAGTGGAGTGCAGTCTAATGGAGTGTAGTTGAGTGGAATGTAATGGAGTGAAGTGGAAAGGAGTGGACAGCAGTGAAATGGATTGGAGTGGAGTGCAGTGTAATGGAAAGGAATGGAATGGAATGGAACAGAGTGGTGTGGAATGGAAGGGAGTGGAGTGGAAAGGAATGGAGTGGAGTGGAATGGAATGGACAGGAGTTGAATGGAGTGGAGTGGAATGGAATGGATTGGAATGGAATGGAATTAGAGTGGAGAGAATTGGAATGGAGTGGAGGGGAATGGAAAGGAGTGGAGGGGAATGGAGTGGAGCGTAGTGGAATGGACTGGAGCCTAGTGGAATGGAGTGGAGCATAGTGGAATTAAGTGTAATGGAATGGAGTGCAGTGGAATGGATTGTAGTGGAGTGGAACTGAATAGAATATAGTGGAAAGGAGTGGAGTGAAGTGGAGTGGAATGGAATGGAGTGGAGTGGAATGATAGGGAATGGAGTGGAATGGAGGGGAGTGGAGTGGAGTGCAGTGCAATGGAGGGGAAGGGAATGGAGTGAAGTGTTTTGGAATGGAGTGGAGTGGAGTGGAATGGAATGAAGTGGAGTGGTATGGAGTGGAGTGCAGTGGAATTGAGTGGAATTGAATGGAGTGGTTTGGAATGGAATGAAGTGGAGTGGTATGGAGTGGAGTGCAGTGGAATTGAGTGGAATTGAATGGAGTGGTTTGGAATGGAATGAAGTGGAGTGGAACGGAATAGAACGGAGTGGAATGGAGTGAAGTGAAGTGGACTTGAATGCAGTGGAGTGCAATGGAATAGTATGGAATGGAATGGAGTGGAGTGGAATTGAATGGAGTGGAGTGGAGTTAAGTGGAGTGGAGTGGAGTAGAGGGGAATGGAGTGGAGTGAAGTGGATTGGAATGGAGTGGAGAGGAATGGAAGAGAATGGAGTGGAATGTAGTGGAGTGGAATGGAATTGAATGGAATGGAATGGAGTGGAGTGGAGGGCAGAAGAGTGGAATGGATTGGAGTGTGGTGGAGTGGAGTGGGCCGGAATGGAATGGAGTGGAGTGTAATGAAGAGTAGCGGAGTGGAACTGACTGGAATTGAATGGAGTGGAGTGGAGTGGAATGAAATAGAATAGAGTGGAATGGAGTTGAGTGGAGTGGAATGGAGTGGAGATGAATAAAGGGAAGTTGAGTGGAATGGGACGGGGTCAAGAGGAATGGTGTGCAATGGAGTGGAATTGAGTGGAGTGGAGTAGAGTGGACTGGAAAGGAGTGGAGTGAAATGGAATGGAATGGAGTGGGATGGAGTGGAGTGGAACGGATTGGAGTGGAATGGAATGGAGTGGAGTGGAATGGAATGCAGTAGAATGGAATGGAGTGGATTGGAATGGAATGGAGTGGAGTGTAATGAAGTGGAGTGGAGTGGAATGGAAGTGGAGTGGAGTGGAATGGAATTGGAGTGGAGTGGAGTGGAATGGAATGGAATGGAGTGGAGTGGAATGGAGTGGAGTGGAATGGAGTGGAGTGGAGTGGAATGGAAGGGAGTGTAGTGGAATGGAGTGGAGTGGAAAGGAGTGGAGTGGAGTGGAGTGCAGAGGAATGGAATGGAGTGGAGTGGAATGGAAAATGATGGAATGGAATGGAAGGAATGGAGTGGAGTGGAATGGAGTGGAGCAGAGTGGAATTGGGTGGAATCGTATGGAGTGGAGTGGAATGGAGTGGATTCGAGTGGAATGGAATAGAATGGAGTGGAATGGAGTAGAATGGAGTGGAATGGAGTTGAGTGGAGTGCAGTGGAATGGAACTGTATGGAATGGAGTTGAGTAGAAAGGAATGGATTGTAGTGGAATGGAGTGGAGTGGAACAGAGTGGATTGGAGTGGAATGGAGTGGAGTGGAATGGAATGGAGTGGAATGGAATGGAATGGAGTGGAGGGGCATGGAATGGAGTTGAGTGTAATGTAATGGAGTGGAGTGGAATGCTATGGAATGGAGGTGAATGGAGTGGAGTGGAGTGGAATGGAATGGAGTTGAATAAAATGTAGTGAAATTTATTGGAATGGAATGGAGTGGAGTGGAATGGAATGGAGTGCTGTGGAATGGAGTGGAGTTCAGTGGAATTGAGTGGAATCGAATGGACTGGATTGGAATGGAGTGGAGAGGAAAGGAATGGAATAGAATGGAGTGGAATGGAGTGTAGTGGAATGGAAAGGAATGGAATAGAATGGAACAGAGTGGAGTGCGGTGGAGAGGAGTACATTGGAGTGGAATGGATTGGAGTGGAATGGAATGGAGTTAAGTGGAATGGAGTGGACTGGAGTGGAGAGGATTGGTATGAATTGGAGTGTGGTGGCATGGGGTGGAGTGGAATGGAATGAAGAAGAGTGGAATGGAATTGAGTAGATTGGAGTGGAATGGAGTGGAGTTGAATGGAGTGGAGTGGAATGGAATGGAATTGAATGGAGTAGAATGGAGTGGAATGGAGCGGAGTGGAATGGAATGGACAGGAGTGGAATGGAGTGGAGTGGAGTTGAATTGACTGGAATGGAACGGAGTGGAGTCGGATGGAGTGGAGTGGAGTGGAATGGAAGAGAATGGAGTGGAATGGAGTGGAGTGGAGTGGAGTGGAATGGAGTGGAGTGGAGTGGAATGGAGTGGAGTGGAGTGGAATGGAATGGATTGGTGTGGAATAGAATGGAATGGAGTGGAATACAACGAAGTGCAGAAAATTTGAGTGGAGTGGAACGAAATAAAATGAAATGGAGTGGAATGGAGTGGAATGTTATGGAATAGAGTGGAATGAATTGTAGTGGAGCAGAATAGAGTAGAGTGGAGGAGAATGGAGTCGAGTGAAGTGCAGTGGAATGGAGTGTAGAGGAATGGAATTGAATGGAGTGGAAAGGAGTGGAGTGGAATGAAATGGAATAGAATGGAGCAGAGTGGAGTGGAGTGGAGTGGAGTGGTGCCACATGGAATGGAGTGGAATGGAGTGTAATGGAATGGAGTGGAGTGTAATGGAATGGATTGGATTGGAATGGAGTGAAATGGAATGGAGTGGAAGGGAGTGGAGTGGAGGGAAATGGAGTAGAGTTGAGTGGAATGGAATGGGGTGGAGTGAAAAGGAATGTACAGGAGGGGAATGGAGTGGAGTGGAATGTAATGGAGTGGAATGGAATGGAGTGGAGTGCAATGGAATGCAGTGGAGAGGAATGGAGTGGAGTGGAGTGGAATTGAGTGTAATGGAATGGAGTTGAGTGGAATGGAGTGGAGTGGAGTGCAATGAAATGAAATGGAGTGGAATGGAATGGAGTGGAATGGAGTGGAATGGAGTGGATTGGAAAGGGTTGGAATTTAATGGAATGCAGTGGAGTGGAGTAGAGTGGAGTGGGAAGTAATGGACTGGAATGTAGTGGAATAGTAGAGTGAAGTAGAGTGGAGTGGAGAATATTGGTGCAAAAATTTGCAAAACGCCTAGCAAACTGAATTAAACAATACATAAATAGGTAATTCATAATGACCAAGTGGGATTTATTCCAGGGATGCAAGGATAGTTCAACATGCAAATCAATGAATGTGATAGATCCCATAAAGAGAATGAAGGGGCCAGGAACAGTGGTTCACACCTGTAATCCCAGCAATTTGTGAAGCCGAGGAGGGTGGATCACCTGAGGTCAGGAGTTTGAAACCAGTCTAGCCAACATGGCGAAGCTACGTCTCTACTAAAAATACAAAAATTAGCCAGGCATGGTGGTGAGCACCTGTAATCCCAGCTACTCAGGAAGCTGAAGAAGGAGAATCACTTGAGCCTGGGAGGCAGAGGTTGCATTGAGCTGAGATCATGCCATTACACTCCAGCCTGGGTGACAGAGGGAGACTACATCTCAAAAAAAAAAAAAAAAAAAAAAAAAAAAAAAACCAAGGACAAAATCCATATAATCTTTTCAATTATGCTAAAAGATTTTGATAAAATTTAATATTCTTTAATAATAAAAAGCCCTTTGAAAACTGGGTATGGAATGAACATATCTCAACATAATAAAGTCATATATGACAGACCCACAGCTAGTATCACACTAAGTGGGGAAAAACTAAAAGCCTTTTCTCTAAAATCTGGAAGACGACAAGAATGTCCACTTTTACCACTGTTATTCAACATAATGCTGAAAGTACTATCTGGAGCAATCAGACAGGAGAAAGCAATAAAACGCATCCCAATTGGAAAAGAAGTCAAATTACATTTTTTTTTTTTTTTTGCCAATGTTATAATGTTATATTGGAAAAGGCATAAATACTCCTCTGATAGGGTTTGAATGTGTGTTCCCTCCCGAATCTCATATTTAAATGTAATTCTCAATGTTGGAGATGGGCCTGTTGAAAGGTGATTTAACCATTGGGGTAGATAACTATAAATGGCTTAGCACCATCACATTTGGTGCTATCCTCATGGTTTTAGTTCCCATAAAATCTGGTTATTTAAAACTGTGTAACAACTCACCCCTCTGTTTTTTGCTTCTGCTTTTTGCCCTGTGATGTGCAAGATTCTGCTTCAACTTCTGCCATGACTGTAAACTTCCAGAGACCTCCCCAGAAGCATATACCAGTACTATGTTTTCTCTACAGCCTGTAGAATCATAAGCCACTTAAACCTACTTTGTAAAAAATTAATTATCCAGTCCCACTCTCATAGTGTTGCAAAAATAGCTTAATACAGAAATTGACACCAAGGAATGGAAAGTAGTTATAAGAATACCCCACAATGTGGAATCAGCTTTGTAATTGGGTAAACAGGCAGAAGTTGGAAGAATTTGTGGGATTCAGAAAACAGAAAAATGAGGGAAAGTTGAGATTTTCTTAGAGACTGGTTGAATATCTGTGACCAAAATGCTGATAGTGATCTGGACACTGAAGGCTGGGCTGAGAAGGTCTCAGATGAAAACTAGAAACTTATTGGGACTGAAACAAAGGTCATGTATGTTGTCTTAGCAAAGTGGTTGGCTGAATTTCTGTCATGCACTAGGGATATACAAAAGTTTGAATTTGAAATTGATGATTTAGGGTTTCTGTTGGAAAAATGTCTAAGCAGCAAAGCATTTGCGATGTGACCTGGCTGCCTCTAACAACCTATGCTCACAGGTTCTAGCAAAAAAATAAAAATAAAATAAATAGTAACTTATACTTACAAAAGAAGCATAATGTAAAAGCTTGAAAATTTTGCAGCCTAGTCATGTGGCTGAAATATAAAAAGCTTTTATAAGAGAGGAACTCAAGCAGCATATGGGTCAACCACTTGTTAGAGATATTTGTATAATCTAAAAAAAAAGCAAGTGTTGATAGCCAAGACAATGGGAAAGAGGAATTGAAGGCATTTTAGAAATCTGAAAGGCAGCAAACCATCACAGGCCCTGAGGCCTAAAAGAAGAGAATAGTTTCTTGGATCAGGTCTAGGACCTGCTGCCTTGGGTAGCTTTGGAACAAGGCTCACTGCATCCTTGCCACTGCTTCAGCTCCAGGTGTAGCTCATATTGACCCAGTTAAAACTCCAGTCACTGCTTCAGAGGGTGCAAGCCATAACCTTGGTAGCGTCCATGTGGGGTTAGGCCTGTGGGTTTACCAAATGCGAGTAGTTGAGGCTTGGGTGTCTCCACCTTTATTTCAAAGGATGTATGAAAAAGACAGGGTGTGCAGGCAGAAGCATGTTGCAGGTGTGGAGCCCTCATGGGGATCCTCTACTAAATCAAAGGAGAAAAGAAATGTGCAGTGACAGTCCCCAGGAAGGCTCCCCACTGGGTCATGGCCTAGTAGATCTGTGAGGAGAGGATCACTGTCCTCCAGACCTCAGACCCCAGAATGGTAGATCTAGCTACAGCCTGCACCTTGCACCTTGAAAAGCCAGAGGCATAGTATGCCAGCCCATGAGAGCAGCTGTGGGGGCTGAACCATGCAAAGTCACAAGGTAGAACCTTCCCAAGTCATTAGCATGCCCTGGAAATGGGACACAGAGTCAAAAATAATTACTTTGGAGCCTTACAATTCAATAACTGCCCTTCTGGGTTTCAGACTTTCATAGATCCTGTGACCGCTTTCTTTTGGCTGATTTCTTCCTTTTAGAATAGGAATATTTACCCAATGTCTCTGCCTCATTTGTATCTTGGAAGAACCTAATTTGTTTCTTTATGTTACAGGCTTATAGGAGGAAGAAATTAGCTTTGTCTTAGATGAGACTTTTGACTTTTGAGTTAAGGCTGAAATTAGTTAAGACTTTGGGGATTATTGGGAAGTCATGACTGTATTTTGACATATGAGAAGGATTTGAGATTTGGAACAGCCAAGGGCAAAATGATACAGTTTGGATGTGTATTCCCACCAAAATCTTATATTGAAATATAATCCTCAATGTTGGAAGTGGGCTTAGAGGGGAGGTGATTGAATCGTGAGGGCAAGATTTCCACGGTCAGTTTGGCATCATTTCCTTTGGTGCCGTTCCCACAATAGTAAGTTTTTATCACAGTTGGTTATCTATTAGTGTGTGTAACACTTCCCCCCTGCCCTCGCACTTACCATGTGACTTGCAAGCACTGGATTTATTTTTCACCTTGTCAGTTGTCAGAGGCTTCCCCAGAAGCAGAAGCCAGTGCTATGCTTTCTGTACAGCCTGTAGAAACATGAACCAATTAAACCTATTTTCTTTATAAATTAACCAGTCACTGATTACTTTTTATAGCAATATGAGAATGGCCTAATACATCCACCAAAATCTATTAGAGGTAATAACTTGAGTAAATTTGCAGAATACGAAATCAACACATACAAATCAGTAGGGTTTCTATATGCCAACAGTCAACAAACTGAAAAAGAATTCAAAAATGTAATACTATTTGCAGTAGCCACAAATAAAACAAAATTTGTGGGAATTTACTAAAGAAATAAAAGTTCTCAACAATTAAAACTGTAAAACACTGATAAAAGAAATGAAAAAGGACCCAAAAATTGGAAAGATATTTTTATTTTCACAGATGGGAAGAATCAGTATTTTTTTTAAAATGTCCGTACTATCCATAGCAATCTATACATTTCATGCCATCTCTATCAAAATAACAGGCCAGGGGCAGTGGTTCATGCCTGTAATCCCAGCACTTTGGGAGGCCGAAGTTGGTGGATCATGAGGTCAGGAGTTCAAGACCAGCCTGGCCAACTTGGTGAAACCCCACCTCTACTAATAATACAAAAAATTAGCCAGGTATGGTGGCGGGTGCCTGTAATCCCAGCTATTCAGGAGGCTGAGGCAAAGAATTGCTTGGACCAAGGAGTTGGAGGTTGCACTGTGCCCAGATCACATCACTGTACTCCAGTCTAGGTGACAGAGCAAGACGCCACCAAAAAAAAAAAAAAAAAAAAAAAAGAAGAAGACATTCCTCACAGATATAGAAAAAAAATTCTGAAATTTATATGGAAACAACACAAAACACCATAATTGTCAAAGCTATGCTGAGTATATAAAACAAAACTGTAGGAATTTCATTACCTGGTTTTAAATTATACTACTAAGTTGTAGTAATTAAAACAACATGACACTAGCATAAAAACAGACATAAAGACAGATGGAACGAAATAGAGACCTGAGAAACAAACTCATACAGCTAAATTAATTTTCAACAAAAGTGCCAAGAACATACAACAAAAAATAAGACAGTGTTTGTAATAAATATGTCTGGTAAAACTGGCATTCTGTGTGAGGGACAAACATTCAATTGCTCATAGCAGTGTTCTGGAATCCTATGTGAGGGACAAACATTCAGACCACAGCAGGAGTGTTCTGGAATCCCCTGTGAGGAACAAACATTCAGACCCTCGTAGCAGTGTTCTAGAATCTTATGTGACAAACGTTTGGAACCCAGCAGCAGTGTTCTGGAATCCTATGCGAGGGACAAACATTCAGACCCTCATAGCAGTGTTCTGGAATCCTATGGGAGGGGCAGCTAAATTAAATTTCAACAAAAGTGCCAAGAATATACAATAAAAAATGAGACAGCTTTTGTAATAAATAGGGCTGGGAAAACTGGCAAGCCATAGGCAGAAGAATAAAACTAGAACCCTATTTCTTGCCACTTACAAAAATCAAATTAAAATGAATTAAAGACTTAAACCTAACGCCTCAAACCATCAAACTTTTACAAGAAAACATTGGGGAAACTCTTTAGGGCATTTGTTTGGGCAAAAATTCCTTAAATAATGCCCCAGAAGCACAGACAACTAAAACAAACATGGACAAATCGGATTACAGAAACTCAGAAAGCCTTTTTAAAGTGAAAGAAACAGGAAACAAAGTGAAGAGAAAATCCACAGAATGGGAGAAAATATTTGTAAATTATCCATCTGAAAAGCAATTAACAGCTACATGATATGGTTAGGATTTGTGTCCCCACCCAAATCTCATATTGAATTGTAACCCCCAGATGTTGAGGGAGAGGTTGGTAGGCCATTGGATCATGGGGGTGGTTTCCCCCATGCTGTTCTTCTGATAATGAGTGATTTCTCAGGAAATCTGATGGTTTTATAAGGGACTCTTCCCCTTTTGCTTCACATACATGCTGTCTCTCCTGCTGTCATGTAAGAGGTGCCTGCTTCCCCATCTGCCATTATTGGAAGTTTCCTGAGTACTCCCCGGCCATGTGGAACTGTGAGTCAATTAAACCCATTTCCTTTATAAATTACCCAGTCTTGCCAGGTGCCATGGCTCATGCCTGTAATCTCACCAATTTGGGAGGCTGAGGAGGGTGGATCACGAGGTCAGGAGTTCAAGACCAGCCTGGCAAAGATGGTGAAACCCTGTCTCCACTAAAAATACAAAAATTAGCCAGGCATGGTGGCAGGTGCCAGTAATCCCAGCTATTCAGGAGCAGAGGCAGAGAATTGCTTGAATCAGAAGGTGGAGGTTGCAGTGAGCCGAGATTGCACCACTGCACTTCAGTCTCGGCAACAGATCAAGACTACATCTCAGTAAATAAATAGATAACACAGTCTCAGGTATTTTTTTATAGCAGTGCAGGAACAGACTAATACACTACAATATATTGAGTTCAAAAAATTCCATAGAAAAAATAATAACCCAAATAAAGAGTGGACAAAAAATTTAAATAGACATTTATGAAAAGAAGACATACAAATGTGAAACAGGCAAATGAAAACGTGCTCCAGATTACTGATCATCATGGAAATGCAAATCAAACCCAAAATGAGATATCATTTCACCCCAGTTAAGGTGGCTTTTATCCAGAAGTCAGTCAAAAACAAATGCTGGTGAGTATGTCGAGTGAAGGAACCCTTGTACACTGCTGTTGGGAGCACATTTAAGGACAGTTTGGATGTTCCCGATATAACTAAAACTAGAGCTACTATATGGTCCAGCTATCCCACTGCTCATTATATGCATACAAGAAAAAAAATTAGTAAATCAAAGACCTATTGGCACTCTCATGTTTGTTACAGCAAGGTTTATAATAGCCAAGATTTGGAAGGAACCTAAATGTCCATCAACAGATGACTGGATAGAGAAAATGTGGTACATATACACAATGGAGTACTATTCAGCTGTAAGAAATAATGAGAGCCTTCCATTTGCAATAACATAAATGGAACTGAAAGTCTTTATGTTAAGTGAAATGTCAGACACAGAAAGACAAATGTCACATGTTCTCACTATTTGTGGGTGCTAAAATTCAAAACAATTGGTGTCATAGAGGTAGAGAATATAAGGATGGTTACCAGAGGCTGGGAAGGGCAGGGAGGGAACAAGGGGATAGTGGGGATGCTAAATGGGTAAAAAAACAATTGTTAGAAAGAATGAATAAGACAGCATTTGATAGCACAACACGGTGATTATAGTAAAAAATAATTTAATTCCACATTTAAAAAGACTAAAAGAGTATAATTGGATTATTTATAACACAAGCTATAAATGCTTGAGGGGACAGATACCCCGTTTTTTATTGTGTATTACTCATTGCATGACTGCATCAAAGTGTGTCATGTACCCCCATGAATATATACACCAACTATGTACCCACAAATATAAATTAAAAATTGAAATTGAAATTAAAATTAAAACAAAAGGGAGGAGAGTATAATGAGGCATGTGTGATCCATGGCTTGAACTAGCTTTTCAGGTTAACTTTGGAAAATCCTTATCCAAGAAGAGAGGTCCATTTAATCAACAGGGGATTAGAAATTTATTTTTAGTTTATAAATGGAAAAAAGAAGGATTTTAAATCCTGAGCCATAGTTCTCAGTCAATCAATCATTGCAGGGAACTCTGTTCTTTACTCTGGAGATAAACACTAGTTTTCTTTTCCATGGAATAACATCGCATTTCAAAATGTGGTGAAACATCTTGCAACTAAGAGGTGTGGCCTTACTAAATTTGATTTGGTTTCCATTGTAATTAATTTAATCACATGTGTTCTAGAGTTTGTCCTCAGTCTTCCCCTAGTATAGGCCCATGATCTGTTGAATTTGCTCAGCTCCCTGCTCAACAGCAGGAAATCAGAATTATTTAAAAACCTAATTGTGGCTGGGAGTGGTGGCTCTCGCCTGTAATCCCAGCTATTTGGGATGCCAAGGTGGGCAGATCGCTTGTTGTCAGGGGTTTGAGACCAGCCTGGCCAAAAGAGGAAAACCCCATCTCTACTAAAGATACAAATATTAGCTGGATGTGATGATTCATGCCTGTAATCCCAGCTACTTGGGAGGCTGAGGCAGAAGAATTGCTTGAACCAGGGAGGCACAGGTTTCAGTGAGCCAAGATAGTGCACTGCATTGCAGCCTTGGCAACAGAGCAAGACTCTGTCTCAAAATAATAATAATAATAATAATAATAATAATAATAATAATAATAATAATAAGTAACAATAAAAATCTCATTTTGTTTCAAACAAAATTTCTTCTGAATATCAACTGTATCAAATTGCATATTAACTGTAATCATTTTGTTTATTTGATATCCAATCTTGAGAAATCTTTGAGGAGTAATTTCACTCTTTTCTGCCATTTTGGTAAACATACGAAATGCCATTAAACAAAATGCACAAAATTCCTGAGAAATACATTTTCTCCTTGAGGAGTAGACTTGCTGTGTTAGAGGAACTCATGGTTACCTAGCTTCTAGTTTAATAAACATGACTAGAATATTCTATCTTAATATGAGTAGCTAGGTACTCACAGGGCATCTAGAAGATTAATGTTCATGGTCTGAAAATAGTCACATTTTTTAACTGGCCACAAATTACAATTGCAGAATATTTGTAGTCATACAAGACATCTTCCACCAAGCCTGAAAAATGTATAAATGTCCTAGGAGTGCAGCATTTTTTGTAAGGATATTATTAATGAGCTAGCTTAGGTCAATGGGTTAATGGTTATTGTTAAAACGAATAGCCGCGACTTTAGTGACTACATCTGCACCTTCCAAGTTTAATTATAACTCTTTATCTTTATAGTTACTTATAAGTAGAGACACTAACAAAAGACAATGCATTCCTGCTCTTGTTTTCTGAGGATGTCCAACTCTGTAATGGAGTAATTTCTAATAAACTTACTTCTTTCACTGTGCTCTCTAACTCACCTCAAATTTTTTCCTGCAGAAGATCTAGGAATCCTACTTTGTGGTCTGTATCAGGACCCTCTTTTCCAGCAACATCTTACAGCAGCACCATGAATGGACAACAAGACAAGACCCCACTCCAAGGAAAACAATCCACACAGAATCAATCAGCTGACACCTGGCAAGTGGGCTGTCTTTTAGAGTCGTGAAGCCATTCTGGTGGGCAAGAATGATTATCCAGTATTATCCTACTCAGATTAGAGGCCAAGCCCACAGGGTTAGAGGCCCTGGGGTATATTGAGAAGAATGGATTTGGCTAAACAAGATGTTTGCCACTTTCTCTTTTTGGACTGTCCACCTTGTGCTTTCAGTCCCTCAACTGAGTGCTCTACATCTTGTCACCTTTCTGCTCATCGCCTCTGTTTTGCAGTAGCCTGGAGGCTGCCCCAGGACAGAGACCCCAAACAGTTTAGCTTTTACTTTCCTCAGCGATTCTCTGACTCTGAACTGACTGCTTGTTTAATTTGCCACTTGTCCAAGTAACACTGAAAAAAAGAATTTTCTTGGAACCTAGAATTTTTTTACTATAATTATCAGAAAAGATCAGCAGTAACCTCGCCATCATGATTGAAGTTGAAATGTGGTATTTAAGAGCTCTACATGATAAGATCAGATACGCCCGTTTAGTGACAGCCTCTTTTATGACAAACCTTTGCAAACAATTACCCTCAAGATGGAGAACATGAGACTTTTTCTTAACAGTTTTCTCTCATTTCTTAACCATTTCTCTCATCTTTGATGAGCTGGTATAGGGCAGCTGGACCCTGCTTTCTTAACACAGCAGGTCACTTTTTCCTGAGAGAGTTTTGTCAGATTTGTCGTAGCAGTGTGAAAATGGACTAATACCATCAGAGTGAACAGGCAACCTACAAAATGGGAGAAAATTTTCACAACCTAGTCAACTGAAAAATGGCTAATATCCAGAATCTACAATGAACTCAAACAAATTTACAAGAAAAAAAAAAAAGCAACCCCACCAAAAACTGGGCAAAGGATATGAACAGACACTTCTCAAAAGAAGACATTTATGCAGCCAAAAGACACATGAAAAAATTCTCATCATCACAGGCCATCAGAGAAATGCATATCAAAACCACAATGAGATACCATCTCACACCAGTTAGAATGGAGATCATTAAAAAGTCAGGAGACAACAGGTGCTGGAGAGGATGTGGAGAAATAGGAACACTTTTACACTGTTGGTGGGACTGGAAACTAGTTCAACCCTTGTGGAAGTCAGTGTGGCGATTCCTCAGGGATCCAGAACTAGAAATACCATTTGACCCAGCCATCCCATTACTGGGTATATACCCAAAGGACTATAAGTCATGCTGCTTTAAAGACACATGCACACGTGTGTTTATTGTGGCACTATTCACAATAGCAAAGACTTAGAACCAACCCAAATGTCCAACAATGATAGACTGGATTAAGAAAATGTGGCACATATACACCATGGAATACTATGCAGCCATAAAAAGTGATGAGTTCATGTCCTTTGTAGGGACATGGATGAAACTGGAAATCATCATTCTCAGTAAACTATCGCAAGGACAAAAAACCAAACACCGCATGTTCTCACTCATAGCTGGGAATTGAACAATGAGAACACATGGACACAGAAAGGGGAACATCACACTCTGGGGACTGTTGTGGGGTGGGGCTGGGGGGAGGGACAGCATTAGGAGATATACCTAATGCTAAATGGCGAGTTAATGGGTGCAGCACACCAGCATGGCACATGTATACGGATGTAACTAACCTGTACATTGTGCACATGTTCTCTAAAACATAAAGTATATATATATAAAAAAGAAAATGGACTAATACATTACAATATACAAGTTACTTCCTTCCTATTTCCCCTGTTTGATCTGACTCCTATTTTGCAGCTTCATTTGTTTTATAGAAGAGAAAATAAGAGGGAGGAAATACATTATATACAGGCTTCTCTGATGCCTGGTCAGGATAAAAAATTAAAATGGGCTTCTATATGTTTGATGGAGGAAAAGACAAAACAGGGATGGCACATAATTGATTACCCTTTTAATGCTAGTTACTCTTAATATTAGGCTTTTCTTAGCTGGGACTGAACTCCCCCTGCCAGTCCGAGCACACCATAAGAACACAATCAGATTCCTTCCAGTTCTAGTGAGGTGTGCAACATATTATTAATTTCTTCTAGTTTTCCAGGGTTATGTAGTGCCCGCTCATCATCTTCTCCCTGCCCTTCGAGTCCTGTCTTACGTACATACCCCACTCTTGAAACACCTGAGCTTCACCAGAACAACATGTAGTGGGGCCTCTTATCAGCTGGCAAAGTTGAATATTTGCCCTCTCTGGGAAGTGACAGATGATAATAGAGACACTATATTGAAGGAGTGGCCTGTCCCTCCACACCTGTGAGCGTTTCTCATCAGGTAGAACTAGAGGCTTGTGAAAAGAGACGCAGAGACAAAGTATAGGGAAAAAGTGGGCCCAGGGGACAAGAGCTCAGCATACGGAGGACCAGCGCCGACACCAGTCTGTGAGCTTCCTTAGTATTTATTGATCATTATCGGTCATTTCTCGGAGAGGGGGATGTAGCAGGACAATAGGGTAACAGTGGAGAGAGGGCCAGCAGGAAAACATGTGAACAAATGTCTCTGCAACATAAACAAGGTAAAGAAAAAAGTGCTGTGCTTTTGATGTGTATATACATAAATATCTCAATTACTTAAAGAGCAGTATTGCCTCCAGCATGTCTCACCTCCAGCCCTAAGGCAGTTTTCTCCTATCTCAGTAGATGGAATATACAATCGGGTTTTACACTGAGACATTCCATTGCCCAGGGACGAGCAGGAGACAGATGGTTTTGTCTTACCTCAACTGCAAAGAGGCTTTCCTCTTTTACTAATCCTCCTCAGCACAGACCGTTTACAGGTGTCGGGCTGGTGGATGGTCAGGTCCTTCCCTTCCCATGAGGCCATATTTCAGACTATCACATGGGAAGAAACCTTGGACAATACCTGGCTTTCCTAGGCAGTTGTCCCAGTGGCCTTCCACAGTGTTTTGCATCCCTGGGTACTTGAGAATAGGGAGTGCTGATGACTTTTAACAAGCATGCTGCCTTCAAGCATTTGTTTAACAAAGCACATCCTTCATATCCCTAAATCCATTAAACCTAAAGTCGACACAGCACATGTTTCTGTGACACAGGGTTGAGGCTAGGGTTACAGATTAACAGCATCTTAAGGCAGAAGAATTTTTCTTAGTACAGAACAAAATGGAGTGTCTTATATCTACTTCTTTCTACATAGACATAGTAACAGTCTGATCTCTCTTTCTTTTCCCCATACTATATAGGTAAATGTACACTTTTCTATATCTGAATTAGCCATATGCAAGGAAAAACTAAAAGAGTTTTCAGAGGTTCCGGGAAAATTCATAGACAAATTTAAAAGGCTAACCTTGACGTATGATCTGACCAGGCAGGATTTGCATATATTTATGTTCGCCTGCTGCATGGTAGAAAAGCAGTGCATTATGGGAGTGGCTAGAGCACATGCTAATAGGGTGGCAACCTGCAACCAGGGGCATGACACCTATCAAGTAGGAGGCACAGCAGTGCCTGACTAGGACCCAAAAGAACTAGAATCTAGAAAAAACAAATGAATTAGGAAGAAAGTAGGATATAGAGAGAAAAAATTATGATTGACTCCGTGAAGGAATAAAAAAAAGTGTGATACAGCTTTTTAATTTTTATAAAGTCTGGAAAATTACTCAGGGAAAAGATGAAAACCTAGCCTTATTACAAGGGTGGATAATTTAGACCTTGAGGAAATACACTAACAGTGACCCTGACTCCAAAAAGGGACAGGCATTTCTAGGAGTTTAATTTATAGCACGGTCTCCTTCTTATATCTGCAGGAAGCTGCCAAAAGCAGCCTTAGGTTTCCTGACTCCCATGGATCAGATTTTAGACTTGGATTTTGAAGTTTTCCATCACAGGAATTGAGCAGAGAAAACATAAAATAAAGCAAATCTTCCAAGAGGCCCAGCTTCTAGCTGCAGCCTTGTGCTCTCCACCATTTCAGAGGCCGCCCCTTAACCCCTGGCCTTCACAGAGGAAGTGAGAAAGTGAAAATCGCAGTCTGTGCCTCTGGGCCACTGCGCCTTGGGTATAAATCTGTGTGCCTTCTGTAGGAAGGTAAGCCTCTGCCGAAGGAAATGCACTGTGCTTCCAAGGGAGCCATCATCAGAGCCCAGCAGACACAAAGGTGGCGGGGCCTGATACTTCCTACCTCCACTCCCATTGGACTACTAGCTATCGAGAGATGGAGGAGCCTCAGATGACTCTTGAAATAGCAGGTAGGAGTATTAACTTCGTATTAGGTGTGGGAGCAGATTACTCTGTACTGATTTAATTCAATGTTTTCCTGTCTTCTCATGATGGACAAGCCCCAAAACACTCCTTTTTGTATCTTCTAAGTTGTCCTCCAGAGCCTCTAGGTTTCTTGCCTGCCTTTTTAGTACTGTCTGATTGCCTGACCTCTTACTGGGGAGAGGTTTATTGACTGAGGAGACCATGTCATGGTCACCTTCACAGATCATAAAGCATAGAAACTGTTACTTTTGTTCCTGACCCATCAGGGGAAAAAAGAAGTTAAGAATGAGCTGTCACATTTACCACCTGAGGTGTTGTCTTAAGTAAATCTTGAGGATTGGGCCACACAGGCTCTGGGAAACGCACTAAACACCTCCCCCATTGAAATCCAACTTCAGCCTAGTACTCCTCGACCTCAGAAGAGACAATATATTTTAAGGCAAGAAGCATGAGGGGAAATTCAACCCCTTATTGCCAAATTCTTGCCATAAGAGTTATGAAGCCCATGAGAGTCTCCTTATAATACTCGCATGTTACCAGATAAAAAGCCTAATGGCAAGTACATATTTGTCAGAACCCTTAGAGCATTAAGAAATGCAGTTGTCTCCATACACCTCATTGTACCCAATACTTACCATGTCCCAGGGGATGCAAGCTGGTTTACATTCTTAAATCTGAAAGATGCACTTTTCTGGATCTCAATGCATCTAGATTCATAATATGTTTGCCTTTGAATGGACAGATCCAGATATGCACTCAGCCACAAAACTAACCTGGACAGTCATCTCTGAAGGGTTCTGGGATAGCTCCCACTTATTTGAAAATACTCTAGCTAAGGACTTAACAAATCTATAATTGGAAAGGGACACAATTATTCAGTATGTAGGTGACTTGCTCATTGCTAACCCAAATAAAGAAGACTCATAATAATAATGTTAAGTTGGTAAATTTCCTGGGAACTTGCAGATATAGGGCATCACCACACAGAGCTCAGATTTTGACTGAAAGACTTAAATATTTGGAATCTGTTTTAACCTCTGGAACTGATCAACCTCCCTAGAAGATAAAAAAGTTATTTTAGTCACCCAACAGTCCCTGTCCAAAAAATGACTGTGGGCTTTTTTAAGAGATGGCTGGGTACTGTTGCTTATGGGTGCCCAGATTTGGGCATGTAGCCAAGTCTTTATATGATACACTAATGGAAAGATTTAGAGCTCCTAGAATGTAATGAGAACTGCAAGCAAAACTTCAATACTCTCAAGGAGAAATTGGGCTCTGCTGCAGCCATGGGAGTCCCCAAGTTGGATGAAACATTTTTTCTTTATGTGACCAAAAAGCAAGGCATAGGCCTTGGGTAATCTTGTCCCAAAACTGGGGGACATTCCAAGGCCAGCAGCCTAATTTTCTAAGCAGATTGACCAGGTGGCCTCAGGGTGGCCTTGATGTCTTAGAGCTATTTCCCCTACCACTTTTCTAGCAGGCAAAGCTAATAAACTAACATTAGAACAGCACCTACAGGTTTTTGACACCACACCAAGAGAAGGTGGTCCTAGAAGCTAAAGTGCAGCAGTGAATAATAAGAGAACATTTATGAAAGTATCAGGGCTTATTGCTAGACACTCCAGACATAACCCTTAAAGCCTGCCAAACCATAAACCCAGCTACTTATCTGCCAGAGTCCACAGGTGATTCTAGCCTTTCTGGCATACAGGTTGTATTAGTCTGTTCTCATGCTGCTAATAAAGACATATCTGAGGCTGGGTAATTTATAAAGAAAAGAGGTTTAATTGACTTACAGTTCCACATGGTCAGGGAAGCCTCACACTCATGGCAGAAGGCAAATGAGGAGCAAAGTCACATCTCTTACATGGCAGCAGGCAAAAGAGCTTGTGTAGGGAAACTCCCCTTTATAAACCCATCAGCTGTAATCCCAGCACTTTGGGAGGCCAAGGCAGTGGATGACCTGAGGTGAGGAGATCGAGGTCAGCCTGGCCAACATGGTGAAACCCCGTCTATACTAAAAGTACAAAAATTAGACAGGCATGGTGGTAGGCGCCTATAATCCCAGCTACTCGGGAGGCTGAGACAGGAGAATCGCTTGAACCCAGGAGTCAGAAGTTGCAGTGAGCCAAGGTCATGATAATGCACTCCAGCCTGAGCAACAGAGCAAGAATATGTCTCAAAAATAAATTAATAAATAAACCATCAGATATCATGGGGCTTCTTCACTGTCACGAGAACAGCATGGGAAAGACTCATCTCCCGATTTGATTGCCTCCCACTGGGTCCCTCCCACGAAATATAGGAATTATGGGAGCTACAATTCAAGATAAGATTTGACTGGGGACACAGCCAAAGCATGTCACAGGTTATGAAACAAATTTATTCTAGCAGGCCAGACTTTAGAAGGATGAGCCCCTTGACCATCCCAAGGAAGATTGGTTAACAGATGTAAGTTGTTTTATGCATCAGGAAAACAAGAAGGGTAAGTATGCTATTAGTAGTAGGCACAAGTCTTGCTGGCCTCGACCTCAGCTCAAAAAGCTGACTTAATTGAACTTACTCAGCCCCTGCAATTGGGAAAGGATTTAAAAGTTAACATTTACACTGATTCCAAGTATGACTTTTTAGTGCTTCATGCTTATGCTGTAATTTGGAATGTGTAGGGACCCCTGACCCCCAAGGGCTTTTCCATACAACATCATTCAAATTTTGAGCTTGTTAGAATGCTGCTTTGCTGCCAAAAAGTGACTATAATTAATTGCAGAGGACATCAAAAGAGAGACTGACCATGTAAAAGGAAATGCCCTTGTAGATGCCACAGCCAAGGTCCCTGCACTGAAAGGCCAATGAAGCTTATGGGCGTGCTGGACAGCATAAATAGAACTGGGCCAGAACACTCTGAAGAAGAACAAAAATGGGCCAGGGTTTGCATTTCAGTCCAGGGCCCCTCTGGCTGGCTGAATGATGGTAATAAATTACTAATGCCAACTACCAATCATAGGAATATAATTCAGCACTTTCATTATTCTTTTCACCCTAGAAGGGATTCTTGGTTTCTGTTAATGTCTCATTTGTTTATAGGGGTAAATCTTTTCAAGACACCAAAAGAGGTGGCTCAGCCCTGTGAGCTCTTTGCCTGACATGACACAAATGGCCAGCAATTTTCTCCTTCTCCGGGTAAACCTGTCCAAAATTGAGGACCCTATCCAGGTGAGAACTGGCAACTCTAATTTACTCAGATACCTTTCTGCAGGAGATTCAAATATTTGCTAATTCTTACCGATATCTTCACTGGTTAGATCGAGGTATTCCCCACCCCATCTGAAAAATCTTTACCAGAAGAAATATCTCCTCAGTTTGGGTAATCTAAAAGCCTGCAAAGTGGCCATGGCCCGTCTTTCACAGCAGGTGTATCCCAACACCTATCCTCAGCTTTAAGAATCCAATATTACCTTCACACTGTGTGCAGACTGCAGTCCTCTGGAAAGGTGAAAGGGCTAATCCTACTCTAAAGAAGACTGTAGCTAAATCAGACGCCTGACTATCTCTAACACCCATAGCTTACTGTGGGTTTGAATTGTTCCAAAGTAAAACTTATAATTAAATCCTGTTGCGTTAACATTCGGAAGACCTTTCCTAAGCACAGATCTCCTAATAGATGAAAAGACTCATCAATTGCAACAATATGTTATCAATCTAGGACAGGTGCAAAGGCACTCTGTGAATATGGAAACAAGAGTCTTCCCCTCCCACATGGGAGGAAAATTCAGTTTCAGCTCAGCTAGGGATTTAGTCTTACTAAAGATGTGGGAGGAAGTTCTCCAGCTGACCAGCTTTCCCCAACGTGGAAAGGACCACAGCAAGGACACCTGTTTTCCAACAGACGTTCAACGGCAAGGGATTCACAGGTGGGTACACCTGTGTGGAAGTAAAGCTGTTGCTTATTCTGGGAGCCGAATCCGAGGCTGAGGGAGGTGGGCACGGGGCGATTTCAGCGTCGGTGGAGGGCAGGCTGGGTAGCTATGCGTCTGCTTCTCCTTCTCGCGTTTCTCCTGCCGCTGTAATCACGCCTTGGCCATGAAGGAAATCGTGCTCGTGCAGGCCAGGCAGTACGGGAACCAGATCGGCGCCAAGGTAGTATTTGATTCCATAAAAATTAAAATTTTGTATGAGAGAAAAATGCCTCAAAGTCAAAAGTCAAAAGACTGGGGAAATAGATCTGCAACATACATGACAGACAAAAAGCTAATTTGGGATAGATAGATAGATAGATAGATAGATAGATAGATGTAAATATCCGTTTTTAACACCATTTTAATAAATATCGTCCTTTCCCAATTGAACAGTGTTAACGCCCTTGTTAAAAATCATGACCATATTTTTTGGTTCTTTATTTCTATTGCATTGGTCTTTGCGTCTGTCTCTATGCTGGTACAGCATTGTTTTGCATACTGAAGTTTGAAACCAGGAGGTGTTAGTCCTCTAACTTTGTTAGTTTTTAAGATTGATTTGGGTGCTTGGGGTTTTTTGAGATTTCTTCGAATTTTAGAATAGGTTTTTCTATTTTTGCAAATATTGGAATTTTTGTAGTGATTTTATTGAATCCGTAGAAGACTATAGATAACAATGGCACCTTGACAAGATTTTGTCTTCCAGTCCATAAGCACATGATGTCTTTTCATTTATTTGTGTCATCTTTAATACTTTCATGCCATGTTTATAGTTTTTGCTCTACAGGTTTTTCATTTCCTTGGTTAAGTGGGTTCGTAAGTATTTTATTATTTTGATGCTATCATACATGACCCTGTTGTCTTGATTTCTTCTTCAGACAGTTTATTGTTATTGTAGAAATACAACGATTTTTGTGTATTATTTTGTTTCATGCAGGTTTGATGAAGTTTATTTATTGCATCTGACAGTTTATTTCACAGAAACTAAAATATTTTTATAAAGTATTTTTATAAAGTATTTTGAGTATTTTTATAAATATAAAAATATTTTATAAAATATTTTTATATAAGGTTATGTCATCTGCAAACAAATAATTTTACTTTTTAAAAAATTGGAATATCTTTAATCCTTTTACTCACCTTATTGTTTTAACTAACCAGAACCTTCAGTACTATATTAAATAGAAGTAGTAAAAGCAAGCATCCTTGTTTTTGCTCTTAGGGTAAAAGCTTTCAGTCTTTCACCATGTTTGCTGTGTTTTTTTGTTTTGTTTTGTTTTTTTGTATAGTATTATGTTAAGGTGTTTACTTTCTTTTTATAGTTTACTAACTATATTTTATCATGAATGTGGGTTAAATTTGGACAAATGTTTTTTCTTCTTTGATTAATATGATCACATGACGGTTTTTTCCTTCTTTATGTTAATGTGATTTTATGCTGATTTTCATGTGTTGGAACATACTTTTATTTCAGGAGTCAATTATACTCATTCATAGTGTATAATCCTTTTAAAGTACTGCTAAGTTTGAGTTGCTGGTATTTTGTTGAGGATTTTTGCATCAGTATTTATAAGGGATTTTTTTTTTTAGTTTTCTTATGGTGCCTTTGTCTGGCTTGGTGTCAGGGTAATACTGGACTCATAGAACAAGTTAGAAAAAATTACCGCCTCTTCAAAGTTTTGAAAAAGTTTGAGAAAAAGTGGTTTTAATTCTGCTTTAAACATTGGCTAGAATTCAACACTGAAGCCATCTGGTCCTGGCTTTTCTTTGTTGCTGGGTTTTTGATTACTGATGCAATCTTCCTGCTGAATCTCCTTGCTGAATAGGTTTATCCAACTTTTCTGATTCAGTCTTAGTAGGTTTTTTCTTTCTAGGAATTTGTTCATTTTATTTAGGCTATTCAATTTTTTAGTGTATACTTCCTTATGTTACTCTCCCACATCCCTTTTTTACTCCAAAAATTTGTTAGTAATGTACCCATTTTATTTTTGAGTTTAGTAATTTGAATATTCACTTTTTTTCTTAGTCAATATAAATAAAATTTTGTCAGTTTTGATCTTTTTCAGGGAACACACTAGGCTTTGTTTATTTTTGATATTGTTTTACTATTCTCTATTTCAGTTATTTCCACTGCTATCTTTATCATTTTTTCAATTTTGCTAGTTTTTGTTGTCCCTCTTTAGTAGTCCCTCTTTTTCCCTCTGTTTTTATTTCCTTAGGAGTAAAGTTGTTGATTCGGTATCTAATTTTTTATAATCACTTATAGCTATAAATTTTTCCCTTATGGTACTGTTTTTGATGTATCTCTAAACTTTTGGTATTTCATGTTTCTAATTTGTCTCTACATATTTTCTATTTTCTCTTGTGATTTCTTCTTTTATACATCCTTGAGTGTTTCATACCTGTATTTTTAGACATAAAATATATAACCTACAAAATTTTCTTGATTTGTTAGTTTTATTTGTTGTAAGTTTTTATTTCAGAATTAAATGTATGTATCAACATTTATTATGTTCTCATAAACTTTGTAATACCTGGAGATTTCTGGTACACATATGTAAGTCTCTACATGAGTATTATTTTGAAGCATTTAACCTTCTGTTTTAATATTTCAAAAATCTAAATGAAACTGAGATTTTGGTTTCTGAGATGAAATCACTGTAGGTGACTGAGAAACGCTTAAAAATTAGCCAAAACTTAAAATTAAGTTAAAGTTTACCTTCAATATTCAACCTGAATAAGTCACCCTGTATTGCTGGTAATAAAAAATAAATCTTTAATGGTATAAAAGGAAGCTTCAGAGAATGTTTCTCTTTCCTCAGTTGACATATAAATTAAAAGATGTAAAAAATTTTTATGGCCTTATGCATTTTTTACTTTAGAATTCCAATTTTTTCTGGTTAAATTTTTTCCAAACAGATTCCTGTGTATTTGAAAGACAAATAATTTTTTAGTTGAAATGCTTAACTAGTTAAATAAGGCCATGAAAGTTTCTTGAACTTGTGGGAATCTGTGAGAAAATCTGACATTATGTTCTATTCTCTTGGAAGGTAGGAATATCGTTTGACTTCTGCTTTGCTGACAATAAATGTCCTAAGCAAGACTTCCTGGGGCAATGACCTCACACATGGAAAACGCTGGAGCCCGTCTGTTTCCAATCTGCTTTTTTCCAAAAATTAGGGAAGTTTAGTTTTCCCTTTGATACTCTCTGTTACTGCCAATCCCAATGCCAGGGCTGTCCTGCTTCTACAAGTGACAATGAGAAATATAGGCCTGAAGAAAGATGAGCTGATGGAATTCCCAGCTTATTACCTCTCCTTGGGGGCCTTATCTCACGTACATGGATTCAACTCATAGACTCAGCTGGGTGAGGATCTATTATTCAGCTACATTAGAAGTGACTGCTTAAGACTCAGGTGTATGGTGAAATGAGGCAGAAATTTCTCAATGGAGTGTTAGGAGAATTTTCTCCTCATAATTACCTTCTTACTGTCACTAAATCATAGCTAAAATGAGGAAATTATTCAAGAAGAAATAGAAATGTAATCTTATGAGGACATAAATTTAGAGATTTGTGGAGAGCTCTTCATAATTTCATGGTGTTCTCTTTGAGCTGAGATTATAGCTGACTTTAAATTATAATATATTAGCTGTTCTAGACTTTATGCATTTCTGTAAAGTTTTCTTTGTTGTACTTTAAGTTCTGTGATAAATGGGTAGAGCATGAAGGTTTGTTACGTAGTTATACACATACGATGGTGGTTTGCTGCACCCATCAACCCGTCATCTACATAGGTATTTCTCCTAACGCTATTCCTCCCCTAGCCTCCCACCCCATGACAGGCCCCAGTGTGTGGTGTTCCCCTCCCTGTGTCCATGTGTCCTCATTGTTCAACTCCCACTTATGAGTAGGAACATGCAGTGTTTGGTTTTCTTTTCTTTTTTCTTTTTCTTTCTCTCTCTTTTTTTTTTGGACAAAATTTCACTCTTGCTGTCCAGGTTGGAGTGTAATGGCGTGATCTCGGCTCAACACAACCTCTGCCTCCTGGGTTCAAGCGATTCTCCTGCCTCAGCCTCCCAAGTAGCTATGATTGCAGGTATGTGCCAACATTCCTGGCTAATTGTTTGTATTTTTAGTAGAGACGGGGTTTCTCCATGTTGGTCAGGCTGATCTCAAACTCCCCACCTCAGCCTCCCAACGTTCTGAGACTACAGGCATGAGTCACTGCTCCTAGCCTGGTTTTCTTTTCTTGTGTTAGTTTGCTGAGAATGATGATTTCCAGCTTCATCCATGTCCCTGGAAAGGACATAAATGCATAGTATTCCATGGTGTATATGTGCCACATTCTCTTTATCCAGTTTATCATTAATGGGCATTTGTGTTGGTTCCAAGACTTTGCTATTGTGAACAGTGCTGAAATAAACATGCAGTGCTGAAATAAACATACAGTGCATGTGTGTTTATAGTATAATAATTTATAATGCTTTGGGTATATACCCTATAATGGGATTGCTGGGTCAAATGGTATTTCTGGTTCTATATCTTTGAGGAATTTTCATACTGTCTTCCACAATGCCTGAACTAATTTACACTCCTACCAACAGTGTAAAAGCATGCCTATTTCTCCACAGCCTCATCAGCATCTGCTGTTTCCTGATTTTTTAATAATCGCCATTCTAACTGGCGTGAGATCGTATCTCATTGTGGTTTTGATTTGCATTCATCTAACAACCAGTGATGATGAGCTTTTCTTCATGTTTGTTGGCCACGTAAATATCTTCTTTTGAGAAGTGTCTGCTCGTTTCCTGTCCACTTTTTGATTGGGCTGTTTTTTTCTTGTAAATTTGTTTAAGTTCTTTGTAGATTATGGATATTAGCCCTCTGTCAGACAGATAGATTGCAAAAATTTTCTCCCAATCTGTAGGTTGTCTGTTCACTCTGATGATAGTTTATTTTGCTGTGCAAAAGCTCTTTAGTTTAGTCTGATCCCATTTGTCAATTTGGGCTTTTGTTGCCATTGCTTTTGGTGTTTTAGTCACAAAGTCTTTGCCCATGCCTATGTCCTGAATGGTATTGCCTAGGTTTTCTTCAACGGTTTTTATGGTTTTAGGTCTTATGTTTAAGTCTTTATTCCATCTTGAGTTATTTTTTGTATAAGGTTTAAGGAAGATGTCCAGTTTCAGTTTTTGCATATGGCTAGCCAGTTTTCCCAACATGATTTATTAAATAAGGAATCATTTCCCCATTGCTTGTGTTTGTCAAGTTTGTCAAAGATCAGATGGTTGTATGTGTGTGGTCTTATTTTAGAGTTCTCTGTTATGTTTCATTGGTTGTTTTTGTACCTGTACCATGCTGTTTTGGTTACTGTAGCATTATATCATAGTTAGAAGTTTTGTAGTATGATGCCTCCAGCTTTGTTCTTTTTGCTTAGAATTGCCTTGGCTATTTGGGCTCTTTTAAGGTTCACGAGAATTTTAAAATACTTTCTTCTAATTCTGTGAAGAATGTCATTGGTAGTTTAATGGGAATAACATTGAATTCTTTTATAAATTACTTTGGGCAGTATGGACATTTTCAGGAATGAATTCTTCCCTATCCATGAGCATGGAGTGCTTCTCCATTTGTCTGTGTCCTATCTGATTTCTCTGAGCAGTGGTTTGTATTCCTCCTTGAAGAGGTTCTTCACTTCTCTTGTTAGCTGTATTCCTATGTATTTTGTTCTCTTTGTAGCAATTGTGAATGAAGTTCATTCACGATTTGGCTCTCCACTTGCCTGTTGTTTGTGTATAGGAATACTAGCAAATTTTGCACACTGATTTTGTATCCTGAGATTCTGTTGACGTGGTTTATCAGCTTAAGAAGCTCTTGGGCTGAGATGATGGGGTTTTCTAGATACAGGATTATGTCATCTGCAAACAAAGATAATTTGACTTCACCTCTTCCTATTTAAATATCTTTATTTCTTTTTTCTACCTGATTGCCCTGGCCAGAAATTCCAGTACTACGTTGAATAGGAGCGGTGAGAGAGGCCATCCTTTTGTTGTGCCAGTTTTCAAGGGGAATGCTTCCAGCTTTTTCTCACTCAGTATGATATTGGCTGTGGGTTTGTCATATACAGCTCATATTATTTTGAGGTGTGATCTTTCAATACCTAGTTTATTGAGAGTTTTTAACATGAAGGGATGTTGGATTTTATTGAAGGCCTTTTCTGCATCTATTGAGATAATCGTGTTGTTTTTGTGTTTAGTTCTGTTTATGTGACGAATTACATTTATAGATTTGCCTGTGTTGAACCAACCTTGTATCCCAGGGATGAAGCCATCTTGATCGTGGTGGGTCAAGGCACCCTTATCAGTCTTAAGTTCAGCCTTTTTACATAATCCCATAATTCTTGAAGGTTTTGTTGTTCTTTCTTTTTTATTCTTCTTTCTCTATTCTTCTCTTCCTGTCTTATATCAGACAGATAGTTTTGAAACTCTGAGATTCTTTCCTCCACTTGGCCTATTCGGTGAGTGATAGTTGTGGTTGTGTTGTGAAGTTCTCATGTTGTGTTTTTCAGCTCCATCATGTCAGTTATGTTCCTCTCTAAACTGAATATTCTGGTTATCAGCTACTGTGTTCTTTTATGATTTTTAGCTTCTTGCATTGTTAGAACGTGCTCCTTCAGCTCAGAGAAGTTTGTTATTGCCCACCTCCTAAAGCCTAGTTTTGTCAATTCAGCCATCTCAGCCTCGGGTCAGTTCTATGCCTTTGCTTGGGAGTTGTTGTTGTCATTTAGAGGAGAAGAGGCACTCTGCCTTTTTGAGTTTTCAGCGTTTTGGTGTTGATACTTTCTCATCTTTGTGGGCTTATCTACCTTTGACGTTGCTGACATTTGAACGGAGTTTTTCATGGGGTCTTTTTGTTGATGTTGTTGTTGTTGCTTTCTGTTTGTTTTTAACAGTCAGACCACTCTTCCCTAGGGCTAGGGCTGCTGTGGTTTTTGGGGGTCCACTCTAGACCCTAGTCCCATCAGTCTCTCCTGCACCTGGAGGTCTCACCAGTGAAGGCTGCAAAACAGCAAAGATGGCAACCTGATCCTTCCTCTGGGAGCACAAGTCCAAGAGGGTACAGACTTGATGCCAGCTGGAACGCTCCTGTAGGAGATGTCTGGAGACCCCTGTTGGGAGGTCTCACCGAGTCAGGAGGAACAGGATCAGGGACTGCTTAAAGAAGCAGTCTGGCTGCCCTTTGGCAGAGCAGTTGTGTTGTTCTGACCCCCAGGAGTCTTCAGAGCCAGCAGGCTGGAAAGTTTCAGTTGGCTGAACTGGGGAGACAGTAGCTACTTCTCTCCCTGGGGACTTCATCCCAGGGAGAAATCAGAGTTCTGTCCATAGAACTCTGGATGGAGTTGCTAAAATTTTGATGGGGAGGCCCTGCCCAGTGAGGAAGGATGGATTTCAGTTTCTCTTAAAGAAGCAGCCTGGCCATGATCAGTCACAACAGCTGTACTGTGTTATAGGGGACTCCTCCTGATCCCTGGTGCCAGCAGGCTAGAGCAGCCAACTCAAACCACAGATAGAGTGGCTGCCCCTCCCCCTGGGAACTCGATCCACCTCCAGCTTTCTCCAGCCTGCTGTCACTGGCCAGCTGGAATTCCAAGCCAATGGGTCTTGTGAGGTGCTGTGGGAGTGGGGCCTCAGAATGACGTCACTTGGCTCCCTGTATTCAGCCCCCTTCCTAAGGGAATGCACAGATGTATCTCCCGGTTTGCTGGAATTCTCACGGCAGAGTATGCAAAATTCCTGGGTTTCTATGCATGCTGCAGTAAGCCAGCAAGCACTGTGCTGAGACTCCACACAGCTCTGTGCTTCAAACCTGAGGCTGTGGTTGCTGAGCTCATGAAGGTACCTCCTGATTTGCAGGTTGAAAAGATCCATCAGAGAAGCATGGTTTCCCGGGCAGGGTCGCAAATTCACTCATAGCCTCCCTTGTCTGCATGTGGGGACTTGGCTAGCTCCGTGCCACACCTGGGTGGGTCACTGACCCACTTGCTTTTCCTGACTCTCTGTGGGTCGAGCTGTCTGCCTAGTCAGTCCCAATGCAGGAACCTGAATACATCCATTGAAGGTGCAGAATTCACTCGCAGTTTTCATTGCTCTCTGTGAGAGCCACGGGCCACAGCTGCTTCTAATCGGCCAGTGTGGCCCCATCTAAAGTATGATTTCTTGATACATGAGATGTTTTAAATACCTAACAATAATGATATTTATCACAAACATATTTTGTCTCAACGTGATATACAAATTGCTTATAAATCAGTTCTTTTTTTGGTTACCACAAAGCTATCTGGAAATGTAACGTCTGCCATTTATAAAATTTTTGTAGAGTTAATAGAACTTTACTTGAAGGGAGGCTGGCAATATGCATCATGACTTCAAGCACTGCCAGTGAAGTTGTGGAGTTTGAAGTGTTACTGACGTCTTGTTACTGGGATTATAATTTAGTACAAACTATATCAATTGTGATTAAACAATATATACCAAAATTATAAATGAAAATACTCTTTGATTCAGCAATTTCATTTTCAGAAATTTACCCTACAGACATACTCATGATGCCTGGAATTATGTATGAATGGGAGGAAGTATTATACCATCTTTTTAATTAAAAAAAGTCTAGAAATCACCTTAATGTTTATCAATCACATTAATGATTATCATCTTACCGTTTATTGAAATTATCATTATTCATATGATAGAACACTATGCAGCTAATTAAATAAATAAATTTTAAAAGGATGCTCAAAAATGATGTCCAAAATATGTTACAAAGTAAAAAACCTGGGTGCAGAGCCAATTGTCTGATATGCCTCCATTCCTATAAAATCAGTGTATAAAAATGCATAGAGTATATCTATTAACTGGTAACTCTTACAAAATTCAAAGTTAATGCAAGCAAGGCCTTTCTTTTTTAATGCTAAAACTCCAAGGAACTGCACAACATTTGAGGATTTCCAACACATGCCAATCTACCTTTGAACGTACAGATTTTAGGAAATGAAGCTCTTGGAAAATCAAGCATTAATATTCATAGCTATAGTTGTTTGGGTCATAACTAGAATGATCCATTCTTTGAAAGTCTGTAAAATTTGCTCATACAACCATCTGGGCCTAGTCCTTCCTTTGTGAAAGATTTTATTTTACTAGAGGTTTTATGTCATTCATGTTATAGTACTTCTTAGGTTTTCTATTTTTTCTTGATTCTTGAGTCAATTTTGGTACCACTTAGTACCCCACAGGGTGCTTGGGCTCAGAAGACATCAGTCAAAGAAAGAGAGAAGAAAGGAAGGCAGGATGGAGGGAGGGAGGAATGAAGGAAGGGGACAAAGAAGGAAAGAGAGAAGAAAGGAAAGAATGAGAGAAGGAAGGATGGAGGGAGAGAAAGTTGGAGAGAGAGAGAAAGAGAGAAGGAGATGAGAGAGAGAAAGAAGGAAAGAGGGAGAGAAAGAGGGAAAGAGAAAGAAGGAAGGAAACAAGGAAGCAGGGAGGGAGAGAAAGAAGAAGGTAGAGGAAGGAAGGAAGAAATGAAGGAAGGAGGGAGGGATGGAAAGGAGAGAGAGGGAGGGAAAGAAAGAGAGAAAGGTGAAAGGTAGGGATGAGAAGAGAAGAGGAGCCAGCCACAGGCTACATGCTGTTTGTTCACTCTTTTAGTTTACCCAGGCAGTTCTGCCTTTTAAATATTCCACCTTCTGCCATGAGTTACAATTTTCAATATTCATTCCTCAGAGCATTCAAAGGTTTATGTGTGCCCTGCCATGATGGTGCATGGCTTCAGCCCCCAAACACAACTCTCAGCTGAAATATTCATGACTGGTCACTCCCATATACTCATCAATCCCCCATGTATGGTCTGCATGTGTCCCCCAGAGCTCAAGTGTTGGAAACTTAATCCTCTATGTGACAGTGTTGAGAGGTGGGGCCTAATTTGAGTGATTGGGTTATGAGATTCTGCCCCCATGCATGGATTAATGTCACTGTCCCAGGAATAGGCTAGTTATCTTGGGGGTGGGTTAGTTATCTTAGGAGTGGGCTTGTATTAAAAGAAAGTTCAGCCCCTTTTGCTCTCTTTCTTTCTCAAAGTCTTGCTCTGCTGCCTTCAGCCATGAGATAACACAGCAAGAAGTCCCTCACCAGATGCAGACCCCTAATCCTTGGACTTCCTAGCTTCCAGAACTCTAAGAAATACATTTCCTTTATTTATAGATTCCCTAGTCTTTGGTATTCTGTTATAGCAGCACAAAATGGGTTAAGATGTCCCATTACATGGAGAGTGCTGATCCACAGGGTTGAGATCATTGACTTAGAAATTGGAGTCTTATACAACATCCCTACGGGAGTTGGCCTCCATATTCCCTAACTTCCAGGAATCTCAAATGGTGATCTCAGACCAAAATATAGCCCAACTATTTTGCATTTGGCAATATTGCCCACTTTTCCACTTTATCTTGGCAGCTTTGATGTGTTCACTTCTATGATCCCTAAAAGGATATGAATCCAAGATCCTGCTAAGTTGCAATCCAAGGATAGGAGAACCTAGACAAGAGTCTCATCACCTGGGTGATCAGTGCAGAGATATGTCACAAAGCCCCAGTAGACAAAGCCTAGACAAGTGTTACATTACCTAGGTGACAGGCAAACAACAACGGCAACTAGTTTTCATCCCCACTTCAGTCTTTGAGGTTAGACAGACCTGGATTCAAATCCAAGCTCCACCCCTCGCTGTGTGACCTTGCTCATGCTGATAAACTTTCTGAGACTTGACTCTTCATTTGTGAAATGAGGATGAAGCCCCTTCTTTCAGGGGCTGTGCCAAGGATGAGATGAGTCATGCATTGGTCAGGACAGGTGATGCAGTGTGACAAAAAAGTCCCCAAACCTCAGTGGCTTCAACAGCAAAGTTGAATTCTTTTCTTTTCTTTTCTTTTTTTTTCAGGGCATGGGGTGCAGTGGATGGAGTGTCACTCTGTGGCCTAGGCTGGAATGCAGTGGTGCAATTTCAGCTCACTGCAACCTCCGCCTCCTGAGTTCAAGAGATTCTCCTGCCTCAGCCTCCTGAGTAGCTTGGACTACAGGCGCCTGCCACCACGCCTGGCTAATTTTTTGTATTTTTAATAGAGACTGGATTTCACCGTATTTGTCAGGATGGTGTTGATTACCTGACTTCATGATCTGCCTGCCTCAGTCTCCCAAAGTGCTGGGATTACAGGCGTGAGCTACCGCACCCAGCCTTGACTTCTCAATTGATTTCACATCCATCACGGGTCAACAAGAGGCCTCTAGTGGTCGTAGTCATTCAGAGACTTAAAAAGATAGACCCTTATCCCAGAAGATGCTCCCACAGTTCCAGAAACAGAATAAAGAAAACACAATCAGCCATGAGCCACTTCTTAAATCCCCTGCCCGGAAGGGATACACATTTCTTCTGTCACACCTGTTGCCGAAAATGTCTCAGGTGGCCGGGCACAGTGGCTCACATCTGTAATCTCAGCATTTTGGTTGGCAGAGGTGGGCAGATCACCTGAGGTCAGGAGTTCAAGACCAGTCTGACCAACATGGATAAACCCTATCTCTATTAATAATACGAAAATTTTCCAGTCGTGGTGGCGAGTGCCTGTTAGCCCCAGCTACTCTGGAAGCTGAGGCAGAAGAATCACTTGAACCCGGGAGGTGGAGATTGCGATGAGCCGAGACCAGGTCACTGCACCCCAGCCTGAGTGACAGAGTAAGACTTCATCTAAAAAAAAAAAAAAAAAAAAGTCTCAGGGTATGTCTGAACTAGGAGGGTAGAAAAAATAGTCATTTTTGTTGCCACAAACCATTGAAACAATGATGCAGATTGTTGATGTAAAATTACAGTTAGTTCTTTCCCACTCCTTTTCAGCTTCTCTTCGTTGCTATGAGCCAGCATCTCCAGTGTCAGTTTTCAGTCTGTTGCCTCCCAGCTCCTAGTGCACCTTTCAATACGTGCACTGTGATAAACTGGGAAATACTGTTCAATATACCCTCTGGAAGTGAACATTCTGCAGGCATCTAGGTAGAGGATGGAGAGACTGCAGGGGGCACGAGCTCTCTGCCTGGGCCTTGATCATGTTCAAACCCCAACCACAGACCTAGGCCTGGTCCCTCAGCCACCTTGTAGCCTTGGATTGCAGCATCTTGACATGGAAACCAAAACGTAGCAGGGCCCATGTGGTCTGAAAGTTCCTGAAAAGTTTCCCAGAACCCCTCTTGTACCCCTTGTACAAACTGAACACAGTGACCTGTATTCTAGAGGGTCTGCACAGAGCTGCCATTCCTTCTGCCAGACCCTGTGGGACTCAAGCATTCTGGAGACTTCCTGCCCTACAAAGGCAGCCAGATTCCCGCCATGCATCCCTGCACCAACGGCTTACGGCCAGCTCCCTCCCCTGCACTCCAGTGGCTCATGGCCAGCTCCCTCACCTGCCCCAACAGCTCACGGCCTGCTCCCTCCCCTGCACACCAGCGGCTCATGGCCGTCTCCCTCCCCTGCATTCCAGTGGCTCACATCCGGCTCCCTCACCTGCACTCCAGTGGGTGGCCTAGTGCTTGTGCAAAAGCTGCTGACGAGCTCCAGCCTGCCCAAATCCACAAACGTCTCTTATGCGGTGGCTGAACCACATTTTATGACATCCGAACACCTTTCAAATCTGTGCTTCCTTGGGTACCTCCCTCTGCCCTAGGGCACCAGACAGAATTGTTTTATGTCTTACAGTGACTCTTTTATCATAGTTGCAATCCTTTATACTACACTTCCCCGTTAGACCCACTATGTGGTTTCTATCTCTTGATGGGACCCAGGCTGCTACACAACTTAACCTATGCACATTGCACTTCATTAGTTCTTCACCATTGGCCCAAGATCATGCTCCACCACCCCTCTCTGCCCCCTGGCTTTCTTTCCTTAAGTGAAACCCCTAAACGCCCTCTTTGGGCCCAAAGCTTACCTGCTCTTCCTTCCCTATATTCTTGGCCAGACATAAAAATCTGATGCTCCAGCTAATGTAGAAATGGGGAGAAGGCAGGGGAATCATTTCTCTTCCCTTAGGTAAGTACTGAGGGTTATGTTATTCCATTGTGTGAGGAATAAAAAAATGAGGCATAGAGAGCTGCCATGATTTGCCTGGACCAAGGAAGTTGTCCTGGCAGAAGTGGAACAAAGGTTTAGGTGTCCCAAATGTCAGTCCAGCTCCTATGCCTTCAGAACGTGCCATGGTGGGAGACACTGTGGGACCCCACTCATGCTGAGCACTCAGGGGTACCCAGGTGCTGTGAGTGGGGACGTGACAGGCTGAGTTGACTCTGTCCAGTCCTCCTACACCAAATAAGGATGGAAACCCTCACATAATAGAAGTGAAGAGAGGGAACGAAGCCAGGAACTATTAAGAGGCTGATGCCTGGAAGGCCTGGGCAGAAGGACAGGGAGCAGAACAGAGGCCGTAGATGGGGACAAGGGGAAGGAAGCGGCCTCAGTGGCCAAATGGCACCTTCCATCTAGTATTCGTGAACTACAATCATTCTGCCCTATGGTTCAACGAGTCCTGGAGAAAATGTGTTTTCTGCAGTCTGGGGAGGTGAGAATAAAACAATTCAGCCTTAAGAAGTTGAAAGCCCAGGAAATCATAGCACGTGGAGATGGGATTCATACTTAAACTTCCTGCCCTTGACTTCTGGTTTGGCCACGTGACTCACTTTTGCCAATGGATGTGGTAAAGTGATAGTCTGCCCATTCTCAGCCTGTGAAGTAAGATAAGAGACCTTCACATTTCCCTTTGTTCTTTGCACTCCTGCCATTGTTATGAGAAGAAGGCACCCTGGCAGGCCCCAAACCCAGGAGGATCAGAGACACTTGGAGTAGATCCAGCTCAGCCACCACAGTTTGAGCTGAAACCTCCCAAGCAACCCATGCTCAGGAGTGAGAAATGGTGGCCTATGGTCGTAGGCCTCTGAAGTGTGGGGTTACTTGTTACCAAGCAAGAGTTAACTGATAGAGATTTCTACCTCACATCCCTACGAATCAAAGAACAAAGGAAATAAAACAGAATGTGAGAAACAGATTTCCAATTTTTAGAAGAAAACAGAGGACAGATTTTCTGAAACTAAGCAAAGAAAAACTTTTTTTAATATGACACAAAACACAGACACCATAAAAGAAATTACTGATAAATTCAATCTTATTAAATGTAGAAGCTTTGATCTGACAAAAAAAGGCAATGAATAAAGTTAAAAGACAAAGACAGTGCATGATATGGTTTGGCTGTGTGTCCCCACCCAAATCTCATCTAGAGTTGTCCTCCCATAATTCTCCTGTGCCATGGGAGGGACCTGGTGGGAGATAATTGAAATCATGTGGGCGGTTCCACCATACTGTTTTCCTGGTAGTGAATAAGTCTCACGAGATCTGACGGTTTTATCAGGGGGTTCCACTTCTGCATCGTCCTCATTTTTCTCTGGCCACTGCCATGTAAGAAGTGCCTTTCACCTCCCTTTATGATTCTGAGGCCTCTTCAGTCATGTGGAACTGCAAGTCCAGTTAAACTTCTTTTTCTTCCCAGTCTGTGGTATGTCTTTATCGGCAGTGTGAAAATGGACTAATACAGTGCACCACTAGGGAAAACATATTTGTAAGGTATTTGGCCAAAAAATCATTGATATCCAGATCATTAAAATCAAAATTGGCCAGAAGTGGTGGCTAATGCCTGTAATCCCAGCACTTTGGGAAGCTGAGATGGGTGGATCACCTGAGGTCGGGAGTTCGAGACCAGTCTGACCAACATGGAGAAACCCTGTCTCTACTAAAAATACAAAATTAGCCGGACGTCGTGGCACTTACCTGTAATCCCATCTACTCAGGAGGCTTAGGCAGGAGAATCGCTTGAACCCAGGAGGCAGAAGTTGTGGTGAGCTGCGATCATGCCATTGCACTCCCACGTAGTCATCAAGTGCAAAACTCCATCTAAAAAAAAAATAAATAAAACACTTACAAGTCAGCAAGGAGAAACCAAAGACCCAACAGACATATGGGCCAGGAGCTATTCACAGAGGAGGAGACCCGAAGGGCTGGGAAACACAAGGCACGCATTCAGCTGCACAGCAATATCTAGGAACAATATCAGAAAGTGTGATAACAAATATTGATGAAGATAAATGAAGACGGATGTGGGCACTGCTGGCGAGGGGCATAGTGAGGTCTCCAGCCCCAAGGTCATCTGGCTGTTCTTCCTAGGAAGGAAGGGCCCACAACAGACCTGTCCCAAGACCCCAAGCCTCACCAGGCTATGAGCAGGCCTTGGACCAGAACATCAGCATCACCTTGGGGTGGGGGTTGAAGGGGGCGTTGCGCATCCTCTGCTCACCAGAAATGCAGGATTCTAGATTCATCTGGAAGATATTGTTCAAGGAAAAAGCAACTTTCAGGAGAGTATGTACAGACTGATATTTGTATAAAATTGCAAAAAACAGACCAAAGAGCACTATCCATTCTTCATGGACTGGCACACTAGGTATTAATCATGGATGGGAAGACACATATTGACTTCAGAATGGTGGAGAGGGAGGCGGTAGCTGGACTGGAAAAGGGATATATAACTCGAGTGTCAGCGTGAACATTATGGCTGAATCCGTAGTTTTCTTCCCTTAAACTCCAGAGCAAATGCATCCAAAAGCTACCACGTTTGAATTTTAACTGGGAGGTACATGAAAGTTTGATGTCATTATCCCCTACATAGTCCTGTGTGTTTGTAATATTGGGCCATATTTTTTAAACACTTGACACAGCATGAAAGGAAGCTTGCCTACATGGTAACAATGGTTATCTTTAGGTAGCAGAATTCAAGACTGCTTCTTTTTCTTTTTTTCCTGCTTGTATATTATCTCTATTTCCCTGTGTGAGGATTTAAGACTGTTGTGTTGAAAAGGCTAGTATTCTAACTCCATGCATCATAAGCATAAACCGTGCCCTGGCTGGCAGGACGGGGTAGAGGGAGCATGTCTGTTCACCGGTCCAGCCCTAGGCAACTCTGCAGAGAAAGACACAGGCACTTCCCCTCTGCAGCCAAAGAGTTAAGAAGGCTTGATGTGAAATGAATCATTCCAGAGGAGCTAAATCCCGGCCTTATCTAATTCTGTATCCTGAGGCTGACTAATTTAAACTCAAAAATAAAATAAACATCATCTTTAAATAGGGATTAAATACTCAGGAGGACCCTAGTTGAACAAACTGACATACATTTTATGGTATGTATTCAGGGGGCGCGGGGTGGGGCGAGGGGTGTCTGTGGGGATGCTCTCTGAGCTAAGGTGAGAAAATCAACAGTGCTCCTGGATTCCGGAGTGCATTCACCTTTAGCTTCTTTTCTGGATACCCGCAGAAAACCAAAGAGCCTCCCTGTGGCAGGATCTTCACACAGGAAGTGGGCTTGTGCCATGTGTCCCTGAGGGAGAAGGGATTAGTGGAGGGAGTAGGTGAAGAGTTTGGAGGAAATCCCTGATGTTCTTAGAAAACAGTAGGAAAGAGATTCACATGCCTGGGCATTGTTCCCAAATAGGAGACAAGAGCATGAACTAAAAACAGAGACTCCCGGCTCCCTCCATGTTCCCTGAGTTCAGAAGGGAACCCAGGGAGGTGAGGCAAGGAAAACATTGAGGGGCTGACATGTGCCTGGAGGGACACACGAACCTGAGTCAGGCATGAGAGTGGGCAGCTGGTGGATTCTTCCAGGCCTGCATCACAAAGCCATGCGGACGTCCCAAGAACAAGCCATGTCTGCAGAGGCCTCTACTGCATCCCTGACTCGTGGGCACTATGTCACGGAACAGAATTACATCATGTGGGAGACCATGGGCCGTGTGGTTGTCATAATGGAGCTGGACCCAGAAAGCCCCAGACCCAGGTACAGCTATGTCTCTGCTATAGTCAATGTTTTTGTGCCCCTAAAATCCGTGTGTTGAAACCTAACACCTGATAGGTTAGGTTTGAATTAGGAGGAGGCAAAGACTTTAGGAAGTGATTTCATCATGAAAGCAAAGACCCCATGAATGGGATAAGTGGCCTTGTAAATGGGAGCCAAGGGAGCTTGTTCTCCCCTTCCACCATGTGAGGACACAGCTAGGAGTTGCCTTCTATAAGGAACAGGCCCTCAACAGACACTACCTTGACCTTCCACTTGCCAGCATCCAGACCTATAAGACATAAATTTCTGTTGCTTATAAGCCCCCTAGGATAAGGTATTTTGTTACGGTAGCCCAAATGGAATAAGACAGCCTCTGACCATCTTGAGCAACTCACTTATCTGCTGAACTCTCCACAGATTTAACTGTGATGAAATCCCTTCAACAGATGTATATTGAACACCTACTGTGTATAAGGACACACTGTTATTGGATAGGGTATAAAGCAAGTCACAGTTCCCCAGAGGTAAGCCCTGAAATAGCTGAAGAGAAAACCCAAGTTGCTGTGGCCAATGGGGGAAGGGGTGCGTGTCAGAGAAAAAGAGAACATGCTAGAGTCCATGTCTGCAGCAATATTGGAACGTCTAATGGATGGTTACCAAAGTGGTGACTTCTCATCTTCTTACAAAATCTCATAGTTGTCCCTGTGTAAAGTCTTCCCAGAAGTGCAGGGCAGTTGAGAATATACAGATAAGAAAAGAGAAGAGGACAGACAGAACACATTGTTGGCATCAGCAGCCACAGGCTTCTTGCAGAAAGGAAAGAATTTCTCCTGGATCCCTGCGTAGCAGATAAACGTACTGAAATACATTTGTTGGCTATTTGATACACGGACTTTGAACATTTGCAGACCGAGAGACTGAGAATCTTCTCCAACCAGATGGTGTGGGGCGTGGAAGTACAGAAAGGGATCAAATGAGGAGGAAAACAGAGCAATGAGAAGGGAGCTCTCAGCATGACCAACACAGAGACCTGGGTCTCTGCTACCAACAATACAAGCTAATGTATAATGATTGCAGGTCTACAAACAGCAGGCTTTCCATATCACATGTGACAAGCTCTGATGACAAACCTGTGTGACAGGTATTGTTGTCAGAGGCAGAGAGTTACTAAATAATCACACGCAACTGGTGGAATGCCGGAGAGTTTCGTTTTAATTGTTCATCTTCCTGTTTGCTTTCTATTTGTCCCATCTGTAGTTTCTTCTCCTTTTCTTCTTTCTCTGACTTCTTTTGAATTTGTTGAGTATTTTTATTTCATTTAATCTTCTTTTTTGGCCTTTTACATCTAACTATTTTTGCTTCATTTGGTTTTGAGTTTGAATCATTGCTCTATGGTTTATGGTATATCATATGGTTTGGATCTGTGTCCCTACCCAAATCTCATGTGGAAATGTAATCCCCAATGCCAAACGTGGGGCCTGGAGGAATGTGATTGGATCATGGAGCCAGTTTCTCATGGTTTAACACCATCCCCGCTTGGTACCACACAGCGAGTGAGTTCTCACAAGATCTGCTTGTTTAATAGTGTGTGGCAAATCCCCCTCTCTCTCTTCCACCTGCTCCAGTCACATAAGATGCGCCTGCTTCCCCTTTGCCTTCTGTCATGATTGTAAGCTCCCTGAGACCTCCCCAGAAGCCGAGCGGATGACAGAATCACGTTTCCTGTGCAGCCTGCAGAAATGTGAGCCAATTAAACCTCTTTTCATCATAAATTCCCCAGTCTCAGACATTTTTTTTTTTGAGACGTAGTCTCACTCTGTCTCCCAGGCTGCAGTGCAGTGGTGTGATCTCGACTCACTGCAACCTCCGCCTCCCTGGTTCAAGTGATTCTGCTGCCTCAGCCTCCCAAGTAGCTTAGCTGGGACTACAGGCATATGCCACCAAGCCCACCTAATTTTTTTTTGTACTTTTAGTAGAGACAGGGTTTCACCATATTGGACAGGATGGTCTCAATCTCTTGAACTCATAATATACCCGCCTCAGCCTCCCAAAGTGCTGGGATTACAGGCGTAAGCCACCATGTCCAGCCCCAGTCTCAGACATTTCTTTTTTTAAATTTATTTATTATTATTTTTAAATTATTATTATTATACTTTAAGTTTTAGGGTACATGTGCACAACGTGCAAGTTTGTTACATATGAATATATGTGTCATGTTGGTGTGCTGCACCCATTAACTCGTCATTTAGTATTAGGTATGTCTCCTAATACTATCACTACCCCCTCCCCCCAACCCACAACAGTCTCTGGTGTGTGATGTCCCCTTTCCCGTGTCCATGTGTTCTCATTGTTCAATTCCCACCCATGAGTGAGAACAGGAGGAGTTTCGTTTTTTGTCCTTGTGGTAGTTTGCTGAGAATGATGGTTTCCAGCTTCATCCATGTCCCTACAAAGGACATGTACTCATCATTTTTTATGGCTGCGTACTATTCCATGGTGTATACGTGCCACATTTTCTGAATCCAGTCTATCATTGTTGGGCAGTTGTGTTGACTCCAAGTCTTTGCTATTGTGAATAGTGCCGCAATAAACATACGTGTGCATGTGTCTTTATAGCAGCATGATTTATAATTCTTTGGGTATATACCCAGTAATGGGATGGCTGGGTCAAATGATATTTCTAGAAGAATCGCCACAGTGACTTCCACAATGTTTGAGCTAGTTTACAGTCCCACCAACAGTGTAAAAGTGTTCCTATTTCTCTGCATCCTCTCCAGCACCTGTTGTTTCCTGACTTTTTAATGATCCCCATTCTAACTGGTGTGAGATGGTATCTCATTGTGGTTTTGATTTGCATTTCTCTGATGGCCAGTGATGATATTGTGGTTTTGATTCACATTTCTCTGATGGCCAGTGATGATGAGCATTTTTTCATGTGTTTTTTGGCTGCATAAATGTCTTACATTGAGAAGTGTCAGACATTTCTTTATAACAGTACAAGAACAGACTAATACAGTATATGTATTTAAATTAGCATTGGCTGCCATCAACATTATACCACTTCACATAGAAGATAAGAACCTTAAAACAGTGTCTGTTCATTTCCCTCCTTTTGGGTTTTGTGTTATTGTTTTCATGCATTTTACTTCTATAAGTGCTGTAAACTCACATTAATTTGTATCATTTTTTGCCTTAGACCGTCAATTATCTTTTAAAAATGCTTTTTAATGTTGTATTTTTGCTCACAAATTTGCCATCTCTGGTGCTCTACATTCTTTTGTGTGAGGAGCGCTTCTGCCCGACCGCCATCCCGTATAGGAAGTGAGGAACGTCTCTGCCCGGCCGCCCATCGTCTGGGATGTGAGGAGGGCCTCTGCCTGGCCGCCCCGTCTTGGAGGTGAGGAGTGCCTCTACCCGGCCGCCACCCCGTCTGGGAGGAAGTGAGGAGCACCTCTGCCTGACTGCCCCGTCTGGGAGATGAGGAGCACCTCTGCCCGGCCGCCCCGTCTGGGAAGTGAGGAGCACCTCTGTCCGGCCGCCCCGTATGGGAGGTGAGGAGTGACTCTGCCTGGCTGCCACCCCGTCTGGGAGGAAGTGAGGAGCGTCTCTGCTCAGCTGCCCATCGTCTGGGATGTGAGGAGCGCCTCTGCCTGGCTGCCCCATCTGGGAAGCGAGGAACGCCTCTGCCCGGCCGCCCCATCTGGGAGGTGAGGAGTGCCTCTGCCCGGCTGCCACCCCATCTGGGAGGAAGTGAGGAGCACCTCTGCCAGGCCGCCCTGTCTGGGTGGTGAGGAGCGCCTCTGCCTGGCCACCACCCCATCTGGGAGGAAGTGAGGAGGGCCTCTGCCCGGCCGCCCCGTATGGGAGGTGAGGAGTGACTCTGCCCAGCTGTGACCCCGTCGGGGAGGAAGTGAGGAGCGCCTCTGCCCGGCTGCCCCATCTGGGAGGTGAGGAGCGCCTCTGCCTGGCCGCCACCCCGTCTGGGAGGAAGTGAGGAGCGCCTCTGCCCGGCTGCCCCGTCTGGGAGGTGAGGAGTGACTCTGCCCGGCTGTGACCCCGTCGGGGAGGAAGTGAGGAGCGCCTCTGCCCGGCTGCCCCATCTGGGAGGTGAGGAGTGCCTCTGCCTGGCCGCCACCCCGTCTGGGAGGAAGTGAGGAGCGCCTCTGCCCGGCTGCCCCGTCTGGGAGGTGAGGAGTGCCTCTGCCTGGCTGCCACCCCGTCTGGGAGGAAGTGAGGAGCGTCTCTGCTCAGCTGCCCATCGTCTGGGATATGAGGAGCGCCTCTGCCCGGCTGCCCCGTCTGGGAAGCGAGGAACGCCTCTGCCCGGCCGCCCCGTCTGGGAGGTGAGAAGTGCCTCTGCCCGGCTGCCACCCCATCTGGGAGGAAGTGAGGAGCACCTATGCCCGGCCGCCCCGTCTGGGAGGTGAGGAGCGCCTCTGCCAGGCCGCCACCCCGTCTGTGAGGAAGTGAGGAGCGCCTCTGCCCGGCTGCCCCATCTGGGAAGAGAGGAGCACCTCTGCCCGGCTGCCACCCCATATGGGAAGTGAGGAGCACCTCTGCCTGGCCACCCTGTCTGGGAGGTGAGGAGTGCCTCTGCCCGGCCGCTCCATCTGGGAGGTGAGGAGTGCCTCTGTCCGGCCGCCACCCCGTCTGGGAGGAAGTGAGGTGCACCTCTGCCCGGCTGCCCCGTCTGGGAGATGAGGAGTGCCTCTGTCCGGCCGCCCCATCTGGGAGGTGAGGAGTGCCTCTGTCTGGCCGCCACCCCGTCTGGGAGGAAGTGAGGAGGGCCTCTGCCTGGCTGCCCCATCTGGGAAGGGAGGAGGGCCTCTGCCCGGCCGCCACCCCATAAGGGAAGTGAGGAGCGCCTCTGCCTGGCCACCCTGTCTGGGAGGTGAGTAGCACCTCTGCTCAGCCACCCCGTCTGGGAGGTGAGGAGTGCCTCTGCCCGGCCGCCACCTCGTCTGGGAGGAAGTGAGGAGCACCTCTGCCCGGCTGCCCCTTCTGGGAGATGAGGAGCACCTCTGCCCGGCCGCCCCATCTGGGAGGTGAGGAGTGCCTCTGCCTGGCCGCCACCCCATCTGGGAGGAAGTGAGGAGCACTCTGCCTGGCTGCCCCATCTGGGAAGTGAGGAGCGCCTCTGCCCAGCCACCCCGTCTGGGAAGTGAAGAGTGCCTCTGCCTGGCCGCCACCCCGTCTGGGAGGAAGTGAGGAGCTCCTCTGCCGGGCTGCCCCATCTGGGAAGTGAGGAGCACCTCTGCCCAGCCGCCACACCGTCTGGGAAGTGAGGAGCGCCTCTGCCTGGCCACCCCGTCTGGGAGGTGAGGAGCGCCTCTGCCCGGCCGCCCAGTGTGGGAAGTGAGGAGCACCTCTGCCCGGCCGTCCCGTCTGGGAGGTGAGGAGCGCCTCTGCCTGGCTGCCACCCCGGCTGGGAGGAAGTGAGGAGCGTCTCTGCCCAGCCGCCCCGTCTGGGAAGTGAGGAGCGCCTCTGCCCGGCCGCCCTATCTGGGAGGTGAGGAGCACCTGTTTCCGGCCGCCCTGTCTGGGAGGTGTACCCAACAGCTCCGAAGAGACAGCGACCATCGGAAGTGGGCCATGAGGACGATGACGGTTTTGTTGAAAAGAAGGGGGGGAAGTATGGGGAAAGGAAGGAGAGATCAGATTGTTGTTGTGTCTGTGTAGAAAGAGGTGGGCATAGGAGACTCCATTTTGTTCTGACTAGGAGAAGTTCTTCTGCCTTGGGATGCTGTTGATCTATGGCCTTGCCTCCAGCCCCGTGCTCTCTGAAACATGTGCTGTGTCAACTCAGGTTTAAATGGATTAAGGGTGGTGCAAGATGTGCTTTGTTAAACAGATGCTTGAAGGCAGCATGCTCTTTAAGAGTCATCACCACTCCCTAATCTCAAGTACCCAGAGACACAAACACTGCAGAAGGCCGCAGGGTCCTCTGCCTAGGAAAACCAGAGACCTTTGTTCATGTGTTTATCTCCTGACCTTCTCTCCACTATTATCCTATGACCCTGCCATATCCCCCTCTCGGAGAAACACCCAAGAATGATCAATAAATACTAAAAAAAAAAAAAAAAAAAAAATGCTTTTTAATGTTGTATTTTTGCTCACACATTTGCCATCTCTGGTGGTCTACATTCTTTTGTGTACATCTGGACTTCCATCTGGTTTCACTTTCCCTCTGCCTGAAGGATTTTCTTTAATATTCCTTGTAGTGAGGACTTGCTGGTAATATATTCCTCAAGTTTTCAATATCTGAAAGTCTTTATTGCACTATCATCTTTGAAAGATATTTTTGCTGGGTGTAGAATTCTAGACTGAAAATCGTTTCATCCTTAAGTATTTTATAGAAGTCACTCTTACTATCTTCTGGTTTGCTTTGTTTCTTTTTTTTTTTTTTTGAGACAGGGTCTTGCTCTGTCACCCAGGCTGCAGCACAGTGGCATGATTTCAGCTCACTGAAACCTTTACTTCCTGGGTTCAAGAAATCCTCTCGCCCCAGCCTCCCAAGTAGCTGGGACTACAGGCATGTGCCACCACACTCAGCTAATTTTTGCATTTTATGTAGAGGCCAGGTTTTGCCATATTGCCCAGGCTGGTCTAGAACTCCTGGGCTCAAGTGAACCTCCTGCCTTAGCCTCCCAAAGTGCTGGGATAGCAGGCATGTGCCATCACATCCGGCCTTGCGTTGTTTCTAACCAGATGTCTGCCATCTTTTTTTTGAGACAGAATCTTGCTCTGTTGCCCAGGCTGGAGTGCAATGGCACCATCTCAGCTCACTGCAATCTCCGCCTCCCGGGGTCAAGCGATTCTCCCTGCCTCATCCTCCTGAGTAGCTGGGGTTACAGATGCGTGTCACCATGCCCTGCTAATTTTTGTGTTTTTAGTAGAGACAGGGTTTTGCCATGTTGCCCATGCTGGTCTTGAACTCCTGGGCTCAACTGATCATCCTGCCTCAGCCTCCCAATGTGCTGGGATTACAGGTGTGAGCCACCACACTCAGCCCATTTTCATCTTTGTTCCTCTCTGTATAATGTCCTTTTCCCTTTGGTAACTTTTCAGATTTTCTCTTTGTCACTGGTTTGGGGCAATTGGATTATGACGTGCTTCCGTGTGTCATCCTTATGTCTCTTGTGCTAAGGGTTCCTTGGTTCTTAGATCTCTGGGATTACAGTTTTTCTCAAATTTAAATTTTTTCAGCCACAGTTTTTTGAAATATTTTTTCTTCTACTCCTCCCCACCTTCTTCAGGAACTCCAATTACACTTATATTAGTCCTGTTGGTGCTGATTTTCAGTTCAATTTTTTCCATTATTTTCTCCATGTTCCATTTTTGATAGTTTCTACTGCTACATCTTCCAGTTGACTAGTCCTCTTTTGTATAACATCTATTCTATTTTAAATGCCATTTATTATATTTTTCATCTCAGACATTGTATTTTTCATCTCTAAAAGTTCAAGCTGGGTTTTCCATGTCTCTACTTCCATGTTCTAGCATCCCTTTACTTTCTTCTTGTGGAATGTTATCATTACAATAACTGTTTTAATATCATTGCTTACTAATTCCATCTTATTTGCCATTTCTGCATCTGTTGATGAAGTTTTCTTCTCATTATTGAGACATTTCCTTTTTATTCACAGCCTGGTAATTTTCAGCTGGATGGCAGACAACATGAAATATATGTTATTGTGTGTTGGATATTGTTGGGTTCCTATAATATTATTGAGCTATGTTCTAGGATGCAGTTAAATTATCTGGAAAGATTTTGGTTCTTTGAGGGTTTTCTTTGAGGTCTTGTTAATTAGGATCTTAGCAGCCTCGGCCTAGATCTAATCTTCCGCAATGCTGAGGCAATTCTTTTCTGAGTGTTCCATCCAATCATCTGGAAAGGATAAGATTTGTCCACTGTTGCTGGTGGGAACACCAAATATGCCTAGTTCTGTGGGAGGTTCAAGCATTGTTCTTTCTGTTTCCTTCAGGTATTTTTTCCCCCAGACTTGTAGTTTACACACATACATGTGCTGATCAGTATTTAACTGAAGACTGGAGAGTTTTTGTTTTGTGACTTTGTCCTTTTCATGCCCTGAATACTCTGCCCTGCAGAGTTTATCTGAGCTTCTTTGGTCTCCCCGGACTCCAGCTTCATCTACTCAACTCAGGACAATCACCAGGCTCAGCCTGGGTTCTCCATCCCTGAGCTGTGGCCTAGAAATGGTCTCCACTCCCTGATTCCTTTCTGTTCACTGCACCTGGGCAGCCAAGAGTCACGAGAAACTCTAGGCCATGTGGCAGAATGACCACTACCCCACTTCACCACACTGTACTCTCTCCATCCAGTGCTAGCTGCAGCCACGCTGTCTCACAGTCCAGAATGCTAGCCAGAGACCAAGCTTTCTGCAGTGCCTTGGCTGGGGCCCACAGATAAGGATGGCCAAGCAGTGCTCCCAGAAACCAGCAGATACCATCAATCAGTTTTACATCCGACAGGCACTGAGAATCTCTGGACACCAGAAGTGTCCTCTGTTGCCAGAGCTGAACTCTCAAGTGAAGACTCCAGGAGGCCCTGAAATGTGGGCAGGCTCCCATCATTGTCTATCAGTGGCCACAAGGACAAACACTCTTTCCATGGCTGGTGAGATGTCCAGCACACTTGGGATGCTGGAAAGCCCCTTTTCAACTTTATGCCTTAGCTGGTCTCTCCATTTACCACAGGCCAGGCAGTGCACATTATGGGGTCACCACTGGGTGCTGGTATGAGAATGCCACTTGGCATATGAGCTAGGATTGAGAGCCCACTGCTCTCTTCCCCTGCCAGGCAGTGGTCTGTTACCATCTCTGGCTTCTGTCCCCTTACCAGCCTCCTCTGCTACAATTGCATTTCTGGCAGGCAGTGAATCAGGAAAGCACTGGCAGTTGAGAACCATGTGGAGAACCACTACTGGCCAAGCATTCCAAACCTGAGAGCAGAACAGGAGTACAGCAGTGCTGAGGTGAACTTGACAGAAAACTTTGAGACCATGAAGGCAGCCAACACTTCGAACTTACCACAACCTGCCTCTCCCATAGATTTATTGTAGACCAACTCAACCATCTCCATGTCAACAAGAAATGGTCCTCACTCTAAGCCATCACCCTTGGATTTAGGTCACGGGACTGTCCTGTCTTTAGTATGGAAATGAAAAGCTTTAATTTCCACAAAAATGTAAGGTTTTGGGCTACAGCCTTATTAAAACAAAGAAATATGAACATAGTGGTCTACAGATGGAATATCTGGGGCTCTAAACAAACTGCTACTTGAAAGTATAATCACTGTCTTTTTGTCTGTTTCTTTAGCGTGGTAGGAAAATATCAGAAATTTCTTTGGTCATAGGGAATATAAACCATAGTTTGAACAAAAGCAGCAATAAAGCTACAAACTATTTTACGGTGTATTTGCTTAAGTATAAGATAGCTGATTGGGGCTTTATCAAGTAATGTTAGTTTGCTTAGTTTTCATTAAGTTTGTTAAACTTCAACTGTGAATAAATATATGGCTGATTCATATTGTAATTAAACTGCACATTGACATAAACTGTACATTAAAAGTTGCTGCACATTGTCATCCAAAATAATACTTAGGTAAAACCAAAAATACTATAAACCAATGTCAAGGGACCTACCCTAAAATAAAAATACAGTTAACATGTAATTGCAAAACCAGAATGGAAGAAATATTTACCCAAAAAATCTTGTTTGGAACATTGATATAACACTAGAAAATAATTTTTGTAAATAACTACAATGTTCAACTGTGACTGTGCATCTGTGAAGACCAGGCATTTTGAATCATTGCCCTGTAGTGTGTGGCAGTACAATCTTACAGAAATACACTACAATAATTAATGAAATTCTCTAATGGGAAGATTTAAGTGAATAAGTATTTACACTATAAATATTTGTAATATTGCTGCTATTATTTCACAAAATAAAAAAGCTGTATTACAGCCTTTAAAAGCAAATAATAGCCTTACATTTCTAAATAAAGAAAAAAGATAAATTTTATGAAATATGGTTAAAAGTAATTGATAAAATAAAAATTGTGGCACAAATTATATTATAGTTTGGACAGAGGTTTAAAATAGTGGACGAAAATTTTAATGAGCCCTTTTTGCCTGCACTAAACTTAATCTTTTGGGGGAACATTATAATATATATAGGGTTCCTACTGGCTATCTAATTTACTTTTCACACAATGTATAAATCCTAGCCTATTGGTCTTAATATTTGAACCTAAAATGACACACAAACATACAAGAGAACAAAATAAGGAAGAAATGTATGGAGACAGTGACATTATCAAGGTGGTGGAATAGGGGGTCTTTACTTTTGTATTCCCTTGCAGCAATAAAAACTAGTCAGCCATCCATCAACCAATGTAACTTTATGAGAGATCCAGGCACAGTGGCTCATAACAATAATCTCCTCCATTTAAGAGCCTGAGGCAGGAGGACTGTCAGGCCAGGAGTTCAAGAACAGCCAGGGCAATATAGTGAGCTTTGGGATACAGGGCCTTATGAAACCTTGCTAAAACCCAAGATCGAAAATCGTCATTTTGAGAAGGCAGGCCCTTTGGGTAATAAGGGGTGATGTTATCCAAAGCAATCTGTAAGTTAACTCAAATCCCCATCAAAATCCCTGTCCCAATTTTTATATTAATAGAAAATGTAAGCCTACAATGTAGGCTGAATCGCCAAACCAATCATGAGGAATAAGAAAAAAGCTGGGGACATCATACTCGTGACTCACACAAAACAGTTCAAAAGTCACTGTTTGTAGATAAACTGGGGAAACCCTGCTAGGTACTCAGTGGAAGCCACACTCAACCACACATCTGCTATTAGTCCCAGCATATAGCGGAACCTGCCCTAGTGCCTGCTCCACAGAACAAAGCCCTGAAAACAATCCAGGCTGCCGAAAAACATGACAGAACTCACAACCATACGTGCTCCTGGCAACAAGCCCACTAAAGGTAAAATTCACTCCAGATTCGACAGCGACCTTGTGATGCAGCTAGAAGCCTTTTTACTGCAAACCCAGTAAAGATCTCATCAGCCTTGAGACCCAAAAGATGAAGATCTTTACCTACTAAAACCAGTTTATAAAAATGAAAAGAGGTGGCTGGGCACGGTGGCCCAAACCTGTAATCCCAGCATTTTGGGAGGCCGAGGTCAGGTGTTCAAGACCAGCCTGGACAAGATAGTGAAACACTGTCCCTACTAAAAATACAAAAATTAGCCGGGTATGGTTGTTGGCGCCTGTAATCCCAGCTACTCGGGATGCTGAGGCAGAGAATTGCTTGAACCCAGGAGGTGAAGGTTGCAGTGAGCCAAGATCGTGCCACAGCACTCCGGTCTGGGTGACAAAGCGAGACTCCATCTCAAAAACAAAACAACAACAACAAAAAAAAATGAAAAGAGGTGTTTGCTCCTTCAAATGCACAAACACCAATGCAAGTCTATATTATGCCCATTCTAACGGTTCTATTTTAACATAGAACTGGAAGTCCTACATAGAATAATTAAGTCCTACGTCAAAAACTTAAGCAAGAGAAGCTAAAAGATCCAAATTGAAAATAAGAAATAACGTCACTGTTTGTAGATGACATAATATTATATATAAAAAACATAAATAATACATTTAAATAGTGCATTTAATTCATCTATATATAAATAGTGCATCTAATAAATGCACTCAGTAAAGAAGCAGAATATACAATTAACATACAAAAATCAGTTTTGTTTCTGTATGCTAGCAACAAACCAATAAAAAAGAAAAATATCTCATTTACAATAGCAACAAACTAATAGATTTCTTAGCAATAAATTCAACCAATGTGGTGAAAGGTCTTTACAATAAAAAATAAAATGTATTGATGAAAAAATTTTAAAAAATACAAATAAATGTAAATATATTATGTGTTTATGGATTAGAAGAATATTGTCTGAAAGCCATATTATCCAAAGCAATCTGTATATTAATCCAACTTCCTATCAAAATTCCTGTGCCACTTTTTGCAGTAATAGAAAATAAATTCTGCAATGTATATAAAACTATAAGAAATATTGAAAGGCAAAAGCAATCATGAGGAATAAAACGAAATCTGGGGACATTATACTTTATTATTTAAAACTACATTTCAAGACTACAGTAAACATAATAGAATGGTATGTTTATAGGAACCCACACAAAAACCAATGGAACAGAATGCAGAGCCCAGAAGTAAATCTATGCATCTAAAGTTAATCTTTGATAAGGGCACTATGAATACACAATACAAAAAGTGTAGCCTTTTCAATACTTAGTGCTGGGAAAACTGGATACTCACAAGCACAATAATAAAACTTGATCATATTTCTTATGCCAGACACAAAAATTGACTTAAGACAAATTTAATACATAAATTCTTAAAAGAAAATATTTAAAAAAGCATATGAAAAGCCTTCATGATACTGGCCTTGGCAATTTTTTTTAAATATAATATCAAAAGTATAGCAATAAAACCAGACATAAAGTTGTAGTGTATTAAACTATTGTGCACAGCAAAAATTAAGAAAACATTTAAGATGGGATAAAATATTTGCAAATCATATATGATAAAAGGATAGTATTCAAAATATAGCAGAAACTCATACAAATAAGAAGCTAAACAATAATAATTATAATACCCAACTAAAAATAGGCAAAAGACTAAACATTATTTTTTAATATTATTATACTTTAACTTTTAGGGTACATATGCACAATGTGCAAGTTTGTTACATATGTATACATGTGCCATGTTGTTGTGCTGCACCCATTAACTCGTCATTTAGCATTAGGTATATCTCCTAATGCTATCCCTCCCCCCTGCCCCCACCCCACAACAGTCCCCGGTGTGTGATGTTCCCCTTCCTGTGTCTATGTGTTCTCATTGTTCAATTCCCATCTATGAGTGAGAACATGTGGTGTTTGGTTTTTTGTCCTTGAGATAGTTTGCTGAGAATGATGGTTTCCAGCTTCATCCATGTCCCTACAAAGGACATGAACTCATCATTTTTCATGGCTGCATAGTACTCCATGGGGTATATGTGCCACATTTCCTTAATCCAGTCTATCGTTGTTGGACATTTGGGTTGGTTCCAAGTCTTTGCTATTGTGAATAGAGCCACAGTAAACATATGTGTGCATCTGTCTTTATAGCAGCATGATTTAGAATCCTTTGAGTATATACCCAGTAATGGGATGGCTGGGTCATATGGTATTTCTAGTTCTAGATCCCTGAGGAAATGCCACACCGACTTCCACAATAGTTGAACTAGTTTACAGTCCCACCAACAGTGTAAAAGTGTTCCTATTTCTCCACATCCTCTCCAGTACCTGTTGTTTCCAGACTTTTTAATGATCGCCATTTTAACCGGTGTGAGATGGTATCTCATTGTGGTTTTGATTTACATTTCTCTGACGGCCAATGATGATGACCATTTTTTCATCTGTTTTTTGGCTGCATAAATGTCTTCTTTTGAGAAGTGTCTGTTCATATCCTTTGCCCACTTTTTGATGGGGTTGTTCGCTTTTTTGTTGTAAATCTGTTTGAGTTCATTGTAGAATGTGGATATTAGCCCTTTGTCAGATGTGTAGATTGCAAAAATTTTCTCCCTTTCTGTAGGTTGCCTGTTCACTCTGATGGTGGTTTCTTTTGCTGTGCAGAAGCTCTTTGGTTTAATTAGATCCCATTTGCCAATTTTGGCCTCTGTTGCCATTGCTTTTGGTGTTTTAGACATGAGGTCCTTGCCCATGCCTATGTCCTGAATGGTATTGGCTAGGTTTTCTTCTAGTGTTATTATGGTTTTAGGTCTAACATGTAAGTCTTTAATCCATCTTGAATTAATTTTTGCATAAGGTGTAAAGAAGTGACCCAGTTTCAGCTTTCTACATATGTCTAGCTAGTTTTCCCAGCACCATTTATTAAATAGGGAATCCTTTCCCCATTGCTTGTTTTTCTCAGGTTTATCAAAGATCAGATAGTTGTAGAACTGCAGCATTATTTCTGGGGGCTATATTCTGTTCCATTGGTCTATATCTCTGTTTTCGTACCAGTACCATGCTGTTTTGGTGACTGTAGCCTTGTAGTATAGTTTGAAGTCAGGTAGCGTGATGCCTGCAGCTTTGTTCTTTTTGCTTAGGATTGACTTGGTGATGCGGGCTCTTTTTTGGTTCCATATGAACTTTAAAGTAGTTTTTTCAATTCTTGAAGAAAGTCATTGGTAGCTTGATGGGGATGGCATTGAATCTATAAATTACCTTGGGCAGTATGCCAATTTTCACAATATTTATTCTTCCTGCCCATGAGCATGGAATGTTCTTCCATTTGTTTGTATCCTATTTTATTTCATGGAGCAGTGGTTTTTAGTTCTCCTTGAAGAGGTCCTTCCCATCTCTTGTAAGTTGGATTCCTAGGTATTTTATTCTCTTTGAAGCAATTGTGAATGGGAGTTCACTCATGATTTGGCTCTCTGTTTGTCTGTTATTGGTGTATCAGAATGCTTGTGATTTTTGCACATCGATTTTGTATCCTGAGACTTTGCTGAAGTTGCTTATCAGCTTAAGGAGGTTTTGGGCTGAGATGATGGGGTTTTCTGGATATACACTCATGTCTTCGCAAAGAGCGACAGTGTGACTTCCTCTTTTCCTAATTGAATGCATTTTATTCCCTTCTTCTGCCTAATTGCCCTGGCCAGAACATCCAACACTATGTTGAACAGGAGTGGTGAGAGAGGGCATCCCTGTCTTGTGTCAGTTTTCAAAGGGAATGCTTCCAGTTTTTGTCCACTCAGTATGATATTGGCTGTGGGTTTGTCATAGATAGCTCTTATTATTTTGAGATTCGTCCCATCAATACCTAATTTATTAAGAGTTTTTAGCATGAAATGTTGAATTTTTTCAAAGATCTCTTCTGCATCTATTGAGTTAATCATGTGGTTTTTGTCTTTCGTTCTGTTTATATGCTAGATTACGTTTATTGATTTTCGTATGTTGAACCAGCTGTGTATCCCCAAGGATGAAGCCCACTTGATCATGGTGGGTAAGCTTTTTGATGTGCTGCTGGATTCGGTTTTCCAGTATTTTATTGAGAATTTTTGCATCAATGTTAATCAAGGATATTGGTCTAAAATTCTCTTTTTTGGTTGTGTCTCTGTCCGGCTTTGGTATCAGGATGATGCTGGCCTCATAAAATGAGTTAGGGAGGATTTCCTCTTTTTCTATTGATTGGAATAGTTTCAGAAGGAATGGTACCAGCTCCTCCTTGTACCTCTGGTAGAATTCGGCTGTGAAACCATCTGGTCCTGGACTTTTTTTGGTTGGTAAGCTATTAATTATTGCCTCAACTTCAGAACCTATTATTGGTCTATTCAGAGATTCAACTTCTTCCTGGTTTAGTCTTGGGACGTTGTATGTGTCAAGGAATTTATCCATTTCTTCTACATTTTCTAGTTTATCTATATAGAGGTGTTTATAGTATTCTCTGATGGCAGTTTGTATTTCTGTGGGATCCGTGGTGATATCCCCTTTGTCATTTTTTTTTTTTTGCGTCTATTTGATTCTTCTGTCTTTTCTTCTTTATTAGTCTTGCTAGTGGTCTATCAATTTTGTTGATCTTTTCACAAAACCCAGCTCCTGGATTCATTGATTTTTTGAAGTGTTTTTTGTGTCTCTATTTCCTTCAGTACTGCTCTGATTTTAGTTATTTCTTGCCTTCTACCGGCTTCTGAATGTGCTTGCTCTTGCTTCTCTAGTTCTTTTAATTGGGATGTTAGGGTGTCAATTTCGGATCTTTCCTGCTTTCTCTTGTGGGCATTTAGTGCTATAAATTTCCCTCTACACACTGCTTTGAATGTGTCCCAGTGATTCCGGTATGTTGTGTCTTTGTTCTAGTTGGTGTCAAAGAACATCTTTATTTCTGCCTTCATTTCGTTATGTACCCAGTAGTCATTCAGGAGCAGGTTGTTCAGTTTCCATGCAGTTGAGCAGTTTTGAGTGAGTTTCTTCATCCTGAGTTCTAGTTTAATTGCACTGTGGTCTGAGAGACAGTTTGTTATGATTTCTTTTCATTTACATTTGCTGAGGAGTGCTTTACTTCCAAGTATGTGGTCAATTTTGGAATATGTGTGGTGTGGTGCTGGAAATAATGTATATTCTATTGATTTGGGGTGGCGAGTTCTGTAGTTGCCTATTAGGTCCGCTTGGTGCAGAGCTGAGTTTAATTCCTGGGTATCCTGGTTGACTTTCTGTCTCGTTGATCTGTCTAATGTTGACAATGCAGTGTTAAACTCTCCCATTATTTCTGTGTGGGAGTGTAAGTCTCTTTGTAGGTCACTAAGGACTTGCTTTATGAATCTTGGTGCTCCTGTATTGGGTGCATATATTTTAGGATAATTAGCTCTTCTTGTTGAATTGATCCCTTTACCATTATGTAATGGCCTTCTTTGTCTCTTTTGATCTTTGTTGGTTTAAAGTCTGTTTTATCAGAGACTAGGATTGCAACCCCTGCCTTTTTTTTTTCCATTTGTTTGGTAGATCTTCCTCCATCCCTTTATTTTGAACCTATGTGTGTCTCTGCACGTGAGATGGGTTTCCTGAATACAGCACACTGATGGGTCTTCACTGTTTTCCAATTTGCCAGTCTGCGCCTTTTAATTCGGGCATTTAGCCCATTTACATTTAAGGTTAGTATTTTTAAGTGTGAATTTGATCCTAACATTATGGTGTTAGCTGGTTATTTTGCTCGTTAGTTGATGCAGTTTCTTCCTAGCCTTGATGGTCTTTACAATTTGGCAAGTTTTTGCAGTGACTGTTACCGGTTGTTCCTTTCCATGTTTAGTGCTTCCTTCAGGAACTCCTTTAGGGCATTTCTGGTGATGACAAAATCTCTCAGCATTTGCTTGTCTGTAAAGGATTTTATTTCTCCTTCACTTAATGAAGCTTAGTTTGGCTGGATATGACATTCTGTGTCCAAATTCTTTTCTTTAAGAATGTTGAATATTGGCCTCCATTCTCTTCTTCCTTGTAGAGTTTCTGCTAAGAGATCTGCTGTTAGTCGGATGGGTTTCCCTTTGTGGGTAACCTGACCTTTCTCTCTGGCAGCCCTTAACATTTTTTCTTTCATTTCAACTTTGGTGAATCTGACAATGTTGTGTCTTAGAGTTGCTCTTCTCGAGGAGTATCTTTGTGGTGTTCTCTGTATTTCCTGAAATTGAAAGTTGGCCTGCCTTGCTTGATTTGGGAAGTTCTCCCTGATAATATCTTGCTGATTGTTTTGCAACTTGGTTTAATTCTCCCGTCACTTTCAGGTCAACCAATTAGACGTAGATTTGGTCTTTACACATAGTCCCGTATTTCTTAGAGGCTTTGTTCGTTTCTTTTTATTCTTTTTTCTCTAAACATCTCTTCAGACTTCATTCCATTCATTTCATCTTCCATCACTGATACCATTTCTTCCAGTTGATCGCATTGGTTACTGAGGCTTGTTTATTCATCACGTAGTTCTGGTGTCATGGTTTTCAGCTCCATCAGGTCCTTTAAGGACTTCTCTGCATTGATTATTCTAGTTATCCATTTGTCTAATTATTTTCAGGTTTTTAACTTCTTTGCCTTTGGTTTGAACTTCCTCCTTTAGCTTGGAGTAGTTTGTTCTTCTGAAGTCTTCCTCTCTCAACTCATCAAAGTCATTCTCTATCTAGCTTCGTTCCATTGCTGGTGAAGAGCTGTGTTCCTTTGGAGGAGGAGACGTGCTATGATTTTTAGAGTTTCCGGTTTTCCTGCTTTGTTTTTCCCCATCTTTGTGGTTTTATCTACCTTTGGTCTTTGATGATGGTGATGTACAGGTGGGTTTTTGGGGTGGATGTCCTTTCTGTTTGTTAGTTTTCCTTCTAACAGGCAGGACCCTCAGCTGCAGGTCTGTTGGAGTTTGCTAGACGTCCACTCCAGATCCTGTTTGCCTGGATATCGGCAGTGGTGTTTGCAGAACAGCGGATATTGTTGAACCAAAAATGCTGTTGCCTGATCGTTCCTCTGGAAGTTTTGTCTCAGAGGAGTACCCAGCCTTGTGAGGTGTCAGTCCAACCCTACTGGAGGGTGCCTCCTAGTTAGGCTACTTGGGGTTCAGAGGCCCACTTGAGGAGGCAGTCTTCCCATTCTCAGATCTCCAGCTGCATGCTGGGAGAACCACTACTCTCTTCAAAGCTGTGGGACAGGGACATTTATATCTGTAGAGGCTACTGCTGTCTTTTGTTTGTCTGTGCCCTGCCTCCAGAGGGGTAGCCTAAAGAGGCAGGCTGACCTCCTTGAGCTGTGATGGGCTCCACTGAGTTCGAGCTTCCCAGCCACTTTGTTTACATACTGAAGCCTGAGCAATGGTGGGCGCACCTCCCCCAGCCTCACTGCCACCTTGCAGTTTGATCTCAGACTGCTGTGCTAGCAATGAGCGAGGTTCCGTGGGCATAAGAACCACTGAGCCAGGTGCAGGATATAATCTCCTGGTGTGGTGTTTGTGAAGCCCATTGGAAAAGCGCAGTATTAGGGTGGGAGTGACCCGATTTTCCAGGTGCCATCTGTCACCCCTTTCTTTTACTAGGAAAGGGAATTCCCTGACCCCTTGCAGTTCCCCAGTGAGGCGATGCCTCACCCTGCTTTGGCTTATGCTTGGTGCGCTGTAAGCACAGTCTGGTACCCACTGACAGGCACTCCCCAGTGAGATGAGCCTGGTACCTTAGTTGGAAATGCAGAAATCACCCATCTTTTGTGTCACTCAAGCTGGGATTTGTAGACTGGAGCTATTCCTATTCGGCCATCTTGGCTCCAACGACCAACACTAGATATTTTTTACAAACATATTAAATATCCAACAGGTGTGTAGAAAGATGCTAAACATTACCCTTCATGAGAAAATTGCAAATGAAAAGATACCACTTTACAGCAGTTGGAATGGCTAATATCAAAAAAAAGAGATATGACAAGTGTTAACAAGGATGTGACAAAATATTTCTGTACAGTCTTAATGAGTTGTAAACTGGAAGAGTCATTATAAAAATTAGTATGCAGGGTATTTAAAAAAATTGAACTATCGTACAATCCCGAAATTCCACTTCTGTCTATAAACAAAATAAAATCAGCATCTCAAAAATAATCTGCACCCCTGTATTCAATGCAGCATTATTCACAACTGTCAAGAGTACCTTTTTAAAAAAATGACTTATCTGTAGATGCTGAATGGATAAGGAAAATGTGGTAAAATAGACAACTGAATATTATTCACCCATATAAAAGAATGAAATTCTGCTATTTCAACAACATGAATGGACCTGGATACATTATGCTATGCAAAATAAGCTGGGCACAGAAAAACAAACACTGTATGTTCTCACTTACATTGAGAATTTAAAAAGCCTGAACTCACAGAAGCAGAGAGTACAATGGTAACGACCAGGCCTGGAGGTAGAAAAAATGATAAGGTGTTCAAAGAGTACAAACTTTCAGTTATAAGATAAATAAGTTTTGGGGTTCTAATGTACAGCTTTAAATTGTAGTTAATAACAGTGTTTTGTATGCTTAAAATTTGCTACAACAATAGGAGACCTCAAATGCTCTCACTACAAAATCATAACCATGTGAGGTGATATGAATGTTCATCAACTTAATTGTATTAACCATTTTACAATATATATCAAATTATTATAATGTAGACAATGCATAATTATGTAATTTTTATTGGTCAAAAAATCAATGTTATGTACACATGCATATATACACATAAGTGTGTATATACACATATATAAAACATATAGATATATATCAATTACATATGTGGTTATATATATTCTTGTGTGTGTGTATATATATATACACACATACATATCAATGACAAAATCCTAGTAAGCTTCAAACTAAACAAGAGAAAATTATAAAATGATAACTATTAAAAAATCAGGAAACAAATGGGTATTTAATACATGCTCAGCAATATTCTAAGTTACTCAATGGCAAAGTACATGTTTTAAATGTAGAAAGTAGACACATTAAACCATATTAGAGTTTAGGAATTATGGCACAGAGTGTTTACAGCTTTAGCGTCAATACATACCAAAAACTTAAAATTTTGAAGTAAAATAACATTCGGTTTTATTATATGGGGTAGAGGCTTAGTGTTCTGATAAAATTATTGAGTATAAATTTCTGTAGAATCACATTTGAAACCTTCACAGGATATGGAATTATAAAGCAGAAAACATACGACATCTGGAGGTGGTGTTTCTGCGATTGCTAAACCAAATCCCAATATCTCCACTGCTCTCACACATTTTAGACAAGACTCAAAATGGAAATTAGAAAATGTTTAACATAGAGTTCCTTAAAAATCACAGACGTTCCCATGTCCTCAAAAGCAATAAAAGAGCAAGCAGCCAGGTCCTCCAGTCCCTTGCAAGCCATGCAAAGGGTTTGATTTTCTTTGTAACTTAGATGAATGATCGTTGAAGGTGAAGTCCAGTCCTAGAAAACTGAAGAGCATGGGGCAGAAGTTGTCTGTCTCTAATAAAAGCAGGAGAAAGAAACCAGGGCTTCTCAGAAAAGATTTCCATTGGAGTATAGCTTCGCAAACCACACTTTAAGATCTGGCTTTCTCCTTGACCTTTGGACATCTCATCTGTGTCATCTGCCTTATTCACTCCCACCTCTTTGGATGTTTGGCTACTATCTCCTGTCTCCTCACACTCTGGGGCTTTTTCTTTTTCTCAATGTAGGTGATCAGGTTTAGCTTAGAGAACAGCCAAGGACTCTGTATTAGAAAAAGTAATATGACTTATCCTGTGATTTTCCAATTACTACTTAGTAGTGTGTTCAGTGGAAAAAAAAATAACATTATAAAAGAGTCTAAAAATGTAATAACAAATACTATTTCCTCACAGAAACGTTATGATATTTAAAAACTTTTCTAAATTTGTGAGTCCTTATCTCCACGACCCAGTGCTGCTGAATCAAAACTTGGTGGTGGTTGGCTGGGCATGGTGACTCACATCGCTGATCCCAGCACTTTGAGAGGCCAAGGCAGGCATATCACTTAAGCCCAGGAGTTTGAGGCCAGCCTGGGCAACATGGCGAGACCTAGTCTGCGGGTTGAGGGTGGTGAGGAGGGGGAAAGTTGATGGTAATGAGAGGTGGTAATGTGATTATAAGGTGTGGGCAATCATATTTTGTACCTCTAAATTTGTGGAGTTACCACTAATCTAAAATTAAGGATACATATCAGCTGAAGAAAGAAAAACATTTATGTCAAGATGAAACCTCCTCGTGGGGGTCCGCAGCTGCAATACTGCCAGGCATCAGCATTCCACCTCTTCTGCCTGGCTGCAGCCCCACCAGGAGCCCGGCTCCAGCTGGGGCTCTGTGGCAGGTACTAGACCCCAAAGGCGCAGGCAAGGGTTTCCTGCCCTCCGGGTTGTCTTCCCACTCCCCAGACCCCAGGCAATTCAATTCATTCATCAAGTGCCACTGCAACTGTCCAAGCTGGGGCAGCAGGTCCCACAGTCACCAGCCAAGACCTCCACTCCAGAACACGTGGGCTGCTTTCCCCGGGGGAAGGACATTGTTTTTCCCAGCCACAAATAAATCCGTCCCTGTGCACCCTGTTTCCTATTGCCACTGACTTCGTGTAAACTCAAGTCCTGAGGACGCAAGAGAGACCCAGGCCTGGCCCCGTGGACACGCTTGGTGCCACAGCTTCCACCTGATGGACGGGTGCACTCTACAAATCTCAGGGACCACCACACCTAGGAGACAGAAGGACCCTATGAAACGCACCCCAAAAGCAACCAACCAATCCAAGAAAAAAAAAAAAAAAACAAGTCTCAGAGCTCCGTTGGTTTTCCCACTTGGGCGGTCCTGACCCCCTGTTCTAGCCTGGCCCAAGCACCCTCCACCTCACCCCAGCATGCTCAAAGTTGCCCTGTCTACCTGAGCAGAGCCTCCTTCTCCAAGGTTCTGTCTCTCTTGCTCTACAACTCCCTCGCCGTCTCCCTTTCTCTATTTCCCCCTCCACCTCTCGCTCTTCTGTCACTTTCTGTCTCTCTCCTCCTCCACCTTTCTCCCTCTCCCTACATTTCTATCTCTCCATCCCAGTCTCCCTAGCTCTCTTTCAAGCTGTGTCTGTGTCTTTGCCTGTATGTCCTTGTGTGTGTGTCCGTGTGTGTGCTTGTGTGCCTGTGTGCGTGCACCCGTGTGTATCTGTGTGTGTGTTGGGGTGGGTTTGCTCGTGGTGTTGGTGTGGTGTGTCTGGATGTCCGTCAGCCCCTCTTTCCCGGGATCAGGCTGCCAGGACTCTAGTGCCAGGGTGGGGCAAATCAGGGCCTTCCTTTCCCGTTGGCCATGGGCGGGTACTCGTCGGGACAAGCGACGATGGTGTGGGCGTTGTGAGAAAAATGGCTGGGCAGGCTGTTCGCCCCTGGGCAGCCCTGGCGGATCTGGGTGTGTGGGGCAAGAGAGGGCCTTGCAGGAGGTTCAGCGAGGGATCCAAAACAATTTTTCTGCGGTAAGGCAGAGGACTGGAGGGGATCCCAGAACTGTGGGTCCCGGGCCCTGACGCCTCCAAGCACACCCTGTTCTGAGCCGGTGCAATGTGTTGGAAGCTCGGGAGCTCGTGAGCCGAGGGAAGGCCTGGAGTGTCAGCAAAAGGGAGACCTCCTGGTGGGCCTGGAGCCAGGGCAGGGGACTGAGGCATCACAGCCTGATGATGCATTCCTGTTTTCTGCAACATGAGGAGTCTCCAAAATGGCCTGTTTGGAAACTGCAAAGGAGAGCGAAGACACAATGCCACTTTTCCACGCTTCGCTGGAGGTTTCTGTGTCCCCACAGAGCTCGGGAAACAAACAGTCCACATGGTCTCGCTTTCGGGGGCCAGAGACCAGTGAGCAACAGGCCACCTTGCAGAGGACAAAGGAACGTGGAATCTGGAATCATGGTTCACTCGGCTTGAGTGTGACTCCTGTGTGGTTGGGAGTATCTGCCTCGTGCTCTGTTGCAGGCTTAGCATGAGGATATGCCATCTGTGAACCATGTGGATGAAAAACAGACAACCGTTCGAGTCTCGGCTCTGCTCTTTGGGGAATTCGCTCATTCCTTGGAAGGTAGAATTCGTCTGAATCGCTCCCAGATGAAGTAACCCAGGGTGACAATCCCGAGGGCCGTTGGCCTACACGGCCTTTGGCCGAGCACTCAGCCTGCACTGGGCACCCAACATTTTCCCAGAGTTCGAGGTCCTGCTGGTCCTGGAGGCAGAAGACAGCTTTTCTCTTTGCCTTCCTTTCTCTGTTTCTTGCTCCTTTTCTCCCTCTCTCCACCCTTCCCTGTATTCTTCCATCTCTCCCTCTCTCCTCCCTCTGTTCTTCTCTCTTTCCCTCTCTCCCTCCATCCATACCTCCATTTATCCCTCCTTCCCTCCCTCCATTCTTCTCTTTTTCTTTCCCTCCCTCTCTCCATCCCTTCCAATGTCCCTCCGTTCATCCGTCCTTTCCTCCCTCTGTCACTCCCTCTCACTTTGTCTCCGTTCCTTTCCCCATCTCTGACTGGCTTCCCTCCTGCCTAGAAAGAGCAGAACCACAGTTTGTGAGAGATCTCGGGGTCTACATTTAGTTGTCAGGCACTCCACGTGATGCCAGGGAGTATGGCAGGGCATGGGTGTGCAAGTGATGGTGGAGTGGGGAGGCAGTGGATTTGAGCTGCAGAAAAGAGAGCAGGCCTGGCCACTGCCCCGGCCGGTGTTTCCCGGGGTGGAGGTCTCTGCCTACACCACTGAAGAATGCGGGGGCCGGGGTGGGGAGTACAAGGCGTAGGGGTGCTGGGGAAGGTATGAGAGCCCTGCCTGGGCTGGTCCCAAACCCTAGCCGGCTGCCCGCGGACCCGTGCATGGACAGTAGACGGCCCATCTCTGAGTACCTGTGCTGGCTCTGAACTCCCTGAGATGCTCAGAAAAGAATGACAGCCCTCCTTTCTGTGAAGTCTCTTGCTGGACCTGGACTCAGGAATCCTAGACAGGGAAGACACAGGTCTCCATACCGAACCAGAGGTTCACCGTGAAAGAAGGGCCACCCCCTGTCCCCATCCTTTCCCAACCATGCGTCCTAAAGCTCCTCCAACTGAGCCCAGTGTTCTCCCTGGCTGAGGAGTGGTTCCAGAAATGTGGGCTCTTCCACGTCCTTCAACTCCCCCAGTGGCTCCATTGCTAGGAAAGGATGTGCCTTTTGCTGAAATTCTGGGGTCGACAGGAGTTCACATAGCAGGGTGGATGCGAATGTAGATGAACACTCCAGCTCCTGGAGTGGTTGGGAGGGTGTCTGGATGGCTTACATCTGCTTCTGACACGCAGAGGCCTCCATGGGCGCGAGCTGCGGCGGTAGATGTGCCTCGGCTTCACGTCCCCACGTGCCCTGGTGACTTGGAGATCCTGGCCCCAGCCCCAGTATGGACTCATGTGGGACGTGTGCGGTGCAAGCACACCTTGCTCCTGTGACTCACCTGAGTGGCTCAAGTTGTCCCACTGAGGAGGTACCCAGAAGGCCGCCTTGCTGTGGGTCCTGGTCCCCCTGCCATCTGTTTGACTCAGCGTGAGCGGCCCATGCTGTCCCATTGAGCACAAACCCAGAAGGCCACCGTAGTGTGGATCCTGGTCCCCCTGCCATCTGTTTGGGTGCTGAGGTCACCCAGGTGTCTGAGGGTGGGTCAGCGCCACTTCCGAAGGAGCCAGGACAGCAAACCCAAAATCCCCATGTTCCATGGCAGGTTGGGAGATTCCTTTGGCCTGGGAAGCCTCGCTGGGCTGCAGCAGAGGGGTGACCCTTGCTGCCTGGCTAACGAAAGCCCCTTGTACAATACGCCCTGGTGGGGGTGAAGGCGACCAAGGAGGGAGGGTGGCATCCTTGTGGGCCGCATTGCACAGGCCATCTGCGTGCGTGGGTTCCATGCCACCCTGGCCTGGATGCCTGAACCTTCGATTCTTACACGAAATCTGAATCCTGGACTCTAAAAGGCAGGTCTCTCTGGCCAGTTCAGGTAAGGGTTCCACTCAAAGCACGCTGGCAGGACATCTTTTTCATTCAGGTTACAAATGAGTCCCTTTGCCGTCCTCGTCCTCAGGCTTCCGTGGGGAAGGGGCTGTCAGAAGGTGTCTGGAGAGCCATCGCAGGGGAACCTGGCCAGAATTTCACGGAGAGACAAGGGCAGAGAGTGGCCGGCAGTGCCCATGCACCTCAGTTGGCCTTTGTGCTGCACGCAGTTCCAGTCAGGAGTCCGACCCCGCCAGTGGCACTTATAAAGACCCACCAGCTTCACCCCTTCACGAATATACATGAGTACCCAAGGGACCTGGATAACCCGCCCTCTGAAGTCGGAGACCACAGACACAGGGCCATGTGTGGTAGGTGAAGGTGGGGCTAGATCGGCCAGGAAAGGGGGGCTTCCGGGGCTGGCTCTCTGAGTTCTCCAGAATTCTACGGAAACTGGAAGTTTCTCCCTGGGCTCACACACGATTTCAGGGAGAAACCACCTTGGAAGGGTGGAGTGTAGAACTGAACATCCATGATAGTCTTGAGTTTTCCATGCCCTCTCCGTGAAGGCGGCAATGCCTGTGGGTGTCGCTGTTGCCGTGATAGTCTCACTCACGCAGGTGTGTGGATCGCATTCATTTTCTTTTTTTTTAATTTTATTTTTTTATTTCTGCCTCTTAAAGTCAATAATAAAGTCACAAGTTTAAAATGAATGCATTTAAAAACATAAAAATACATTTCCATGACAAGAAGTATGCAATGATCATGAAAATCTACTGTACACTTTGCCAAAATCAAAGAATGAAAGACAATACAGAAAACCCAATCTTCAAATGTATCCTTAACAAAAACTCTCTCCTGCATAGTAAAAGCATCATCTAAACAGCAGTTCCAACCGAGAAAAAAAAAAACAGCAGGATAGATTGGACAGACAACTTTCCCCAGGTTTTCCAGATAAAAACATGTGGTCACCAGGAATTCAAGGTAACTTCAAAAGCCACATTTAATTCAGAATAAAATGAACAATTCTGACAGATGACAACAGTATGATACTGATTTTTTTCTTTCCTAGATACAAATCATATGGGGCATTTCTTAGCAGTTTAGTAATCATCTAAGAATAACTGTAGAAATAACCCCAATTCCACCATCCTGGCCACTGGTATAAAACAAATAACCTTCCATTGATACTGCCTTTCACATAACTAAAATATCCTCACTTACTTGGAACAACTTCATGCTTACACATGATCACAAACACTTGTTTTCAGATGCTGTGGAATTATTGGGGCTGAGATTTTTGAAACAATGTCTTAATATTAGCAGAGAGATAATAATCCTTTCACTATACTTTGATTGGGCTTCCTTAACCAAATCTGAGCAACTACTGTAATAATAATCCTGGTGGTAATCCATGATACTCTCAAATTTTTGCCTTTAAGAAATATATAATCCATGTAACTCTAGCAAATATGTTACATTGCACACTTCCTTAATAAGGAATGGCTGTTTTCAGGCCTTATTAGGAAAACAAACAAGCAAACAAAGGCAATTACTACCTGTTTTTTATCACTGATAAGCTACAATAAAGCTCAAATATGGACAGTTTAATTGTGTGATATTAAGTAAAAAATGAAAACCATTATAGTTTTACCAAAGAAACATAAAAAATATGGGAAGAAGTCAAATGAGCATGGCATGAGTCCCTAAGATTACACTATGATTCTGAACAGGATTTTCCAAACAAAAGGTATCTAGATACAATTTCTGTGAATATTTCTTGTACTAGAAAGATCCAAAGCAAGGGTAGGCTCAGCCCTACCTTGTCAAGGATAAATATTCAGGTAAACTAGAAGTTCCATCTGCTAAAGTGCATCCGCTGACCAGGTCTACCATGGCCCTGCTACTTACAGACATCTAAGAAAGTGGTCTCAGTCATGCTCATTCACTTGTTCTGTGGCCTATCAAGAGTCACACATAACGATGATTTTGCTTTTTTAAAAAAACCAAATACTTTATACGGTGAACTGTAGAAAAAACAATTCTAAATATAATTTAAAAATTCTAGAGAGTGGGCACAGCCAAGATAGCCAAATAGGAACAGCTGCAGTCTACAGCTCCCAGCGTGACTGACCCAGAAGACGGGTGATTTCTGAATTTCCATCTGAGGTACTGGGTTCATCTCACTAGGGAGTGCCAGACAGTGGGTGCAGGAGAGTGAGTGCAGCGCACCGTGTGCAAGCCGAAGCAGGGCTAGGCATTGCCTCACTCGGGAAGTGCAAGGGGTCAGGGAGTTCCCTTTCCTAGTCAAAGAAAGGAGTGACAGATGGACCTGGAAAATCGGGTCACTCCCACCCTTATACTGCACTTTTCCAACGGGCTTAAAAAACAGCACACCAGGAGATTATATCCCTCACTTGGCTCAGAGGGTCCTACACCCACGGAGTCTCACTGATTGCTAGCACAGCAGTCTGAGATCAAACTGCAAGGCGGCATCGAGGCTGGGGGAGGGGCACCGCCATTGTCCAGGCTTGCATAGGTAAACAAAGCAGCCGGGAACTTCGTACTGGGTGGAGCCCACCACAGCTCAAGGAGGCCTGCGTGCCTCTATAGGCTCCACCTATGGGGGCAGGGCACAGACAAACAAAAAGACAGCAGTAACCTCTGCAGACTTAAATGTCCCTGTCTGACAGTTTTGAAGAGAGCAATGGTTCTCCCAGCACGCAGCTGGAGACCTGAGAATGGCCAGACTGTCTCCTTAAGTGGGTTCCTGACCCCTGAACTCCAAGCAGCCTAAGTGGGAGGCACCCCCCAGTAGGGGCAGACTGATACCTCACACGGCCGGGTACTCCTCTGAGTCAAAACTTCCAGAGGAACGACCAGACAGCAGCATTGATGGTTCATGAAAATCTGCTCTTCTGCAGCCACTGCTGCTGTTACAAAGGCAAACAGCGTCTGGAGTGGACCTCTGGCAAACTCCAACAGACCTGCAGCTGAGGGTCCTGTCTGTTAGAAGGAAACTAACAAACAGAAAGTACATCCACACCAAAAACCCATCTGTACATCACCATCATCAAAGACCAAAAGGAGATAAAACCACAAAGATGGGGAAAAAACAGAGCAGAAAAACTGGAAACTCTGAAAAGCAGAGTGCCTCTCCTCCTCCAAAGGAATGCAGTTCCTCATCAACAATGGAGCAAAGCTGGAGGGAGAATGATTTTGACGAGTTGAGAGAAGTCTTCAGATGATCAAACTACTCCGAGCTACAGGAGGAAATTCAAACCAAAGGCAAAGAAGTTAAAAAACTTTGAAAAAAAATTAGACGAATGTATAACTAGAATAAACAATACAGAGAAGTGCTTAAAGGAGCTGATGGAGCTGAAATCCAAGGCTTGAGAACTACGTGAAGAGTGCAGAAGTCCCAGGAGCCAATGCAATCAACTGGAAGAAACAGTATCAGTGATGGAAGATGAAATGAATGAAATGAAGTGAGAAGGTAAGTTTAGAGAAAAAAGAATAAAAAGAAACGAACAAACCCTCCAAGAAATACGGGACTATGTGGAAAGACCAAAGCTACGTCTGATTGGTGTACCTGAAAGTGACGGGGAGAATGGAACCAAGTTGGAAAACACTCTGCAGGATATTATCCAAGAGAACTTCCCCAATCTAGCAAGGCAGGCCAACATTCAGATTCAGGAAATACAGAGAACACCACAAAGATACCCCTCGAGAAGAGCAACTCCAAGACACATAATTGTCAGATTCACCAAAGTTGAAATGAGGGAAAAAATGTTAAGGGCAGCCAGAGAGAAAGGTCGGGTTATGCACAAAGGGTAGTCCATCAGACTAACAGTGGATCTCTCAGCAGAAACTCTACAAGCCAGAAGAGAGTGCGGGCCAATATTCAACATTCTTAAAGAAAAGAATTTGGACCCAGAATTTCATATCCAGCCAAACTAAGCTTCATAAGTGAAGGAGAAACAAAATACTTTACAGACAAGTAAATGCTGAGAGATTTTGTCACCACCAGACCTGCCCTAAAAGAGATCTTGAAGGAAGCACTAAACATGGAAAGGAACAACTGGTACCAGCAACTGCAAAATCATGCCAAATTGTAGAGATCATTAAGGCTAGGAAGAAACTGCATCAACTAACGAGCAAAATAACCAGCTAACATCATAATGACTGGATCAAATTCACACATAACAATACTAAATTTTAATATAAACGGACTAACTTCTCCAATTGAAAGACACAGACTGGCAAATTGGATAAAGAGTGAAGACCCATCAGTGTGCTGTATTCAGGAAACCCATCTCACGTGCAGAGACACAGATAAGCTCAAAATAAAAGGATGGAGGAAGATCTACCAAGCAAATGGAAAACAAGAAAAGGCAGGGGTTGCAATCTTAGTCTCTGATAAAACAGACTTTAAACCAACAAAGATCAAAAGAGACAAAGAAGGCCATTACATAATGGTAAAGGGATCAATTCAACAAGAAGAGCTAAGTATCCTAAATATATATGCACCCAATACAGGAGCACCCAGATTCATAAAGCAAGTCCTGAGTGACCTACAAAAAGACTTAGACTCCTACACAATAATAATGGGAGACTTTAACACCCCGCTGTCAACATTAGACAGATCAACGAGAAAGAAAGTTAACAAGGATACCCAGGAATTGAACTCAGCTCTGCACCAAGTGGACCTAATAGACATCTACAAAACTCTCCACTCTAAATCAACAGAGTATACATTTTTTTCAGCACCAAACCTATTCGAAAATTGACCAAATAGTTGGAAGTAAAGCTCTCCTCAGCAAATGTAAAATAACAGAAATCGTAACAAACTGTGTCTCAGACCACAGTGCAATCAAACTAGAACTCAGGATGAAGAAAGTCACTCAGAGCTGCTCAACTACATGGAAACTGAACAACCTGCTCCTGAATGACTACTGGGTACATAACGAAATGAAGGCAGAAATAAAGATGTTCATTGAAACCAATGACAACAAAGACACAACATACCAGAATCTCTGGGACACATTTAAAGCAGTGTAGAGGGAAATTTATAGCACTAAATGCCCATAGGAGGAAGCAGAAAACATCCAAAATTGACACCCTAACATTAGAATTAAAAGAGCTAGAAAGCAAGAGCAAACACATTCAAAAGTTAGCAGAAGGCAAGAAATAACTAAAATCAGAGCAGTACTGAAGGAAATAGAGACACAAAAAACCCTTCAAAAAATTAATGAATCCAGGAGCTGGTTTTTTGAAAGGACCAAGAAAATTGATAGACCGCTAGCAAGACTAATAAAGAAAAAAAGAGAGAAGAATCAAATAGATGCAATAAAAAATGATAAAGGGGATACAATCTCCAATCCCACAGAAATACAAACTACCATCAGGGAATAATACAAACACCTCTATGCAAATAAACTAGAAAATCTAGAAGAAATGGATAAATTCCTCGACACATACACCCTCCCAAGACTAAACCAGGAAGAAGTTGAATCTCTGAATAGACAAATAACAGGCTCTGAAATTGAGGCAATAATCAATAGCTTACCAACCAAAAAAAGTCCAGGACCAGATGGATTCACATCCGAATTCTACCAGAGGTACAAGGAGGAACTGGCACCATTCCTTCTGAAACTATTCCAATCAATAGAAAAAGATGGAATCCTCCCTAAATCATTTTATGAGGCCAGTGTCATCCTGATACCAAAGCTGGGCAGAGACACAACAAAAAAAGAGAATTTTAGACCAATATCCTTGATGAACATTGATGCAAAAATCCTCAATAAAATACTGGCAAACCAGATAAAGCAGCACATCAAAAAGCTTATCCACCATGATCAAGTGGGCTTCATCCCTGGGATGCAAGGCTGGTTCAATATACACAAATCAATAAACATAATCCAGCATATAAACACAATGAAAGACAAAAACCACATGATTATCTCAATAGATACAGAAGAGTCCTTTGACAAAATTCAACAACCCTCCATGCTAAAATTTCTCAATAAATTAGGTATTGATGGGACGTATCTCATAATAATAAGAGCTATCTAAGACAAACCCACAGCCAATATCATACTGAATGGGCAAAACCTGGAAGCATTCCCTTTGAAAACTGACAAAGACAGGGATGCCCTCTCTCACCACTCCTATTCAACATAGAGTTGGAAGTTCTGACCAGGGCAATTAGGCAGGAGAAGGAAATAAATGGTATTCAATTAGGAAAAGAGGAAGTCAAATTGTCCCTGTTTGCAGGTGACACAATTGTATATCTAGAAAACCCCATTGTCTCAGCCCAAAATCTCCTTAAGCTGATAAGAAATTTCTGCAAAGTCTCAGGATACAAAATCAATGTACAAAAATCACAAGCATTCTTATACACAAATAACAGACTAACAGAGCCAAATCATGAGTGAATTCCCATTCACAATTGCTTCAAAGAGAATAAAATATCTAGGAATCCAACTTACAAGGGATATGAAAGACCTCTTCAAGGAGAACTACAAACCTCTGCTCATTGAATTAAAAGAGGATAGAACCAAATGGAAGAACATTCCAAGCTCATGGGTAGGAAGAAACAATATCATGAAAATTGCCATTCTGCCCAAGGTAATTTATAGATTCAATGTCATCCCCATCAAGCTACCAATGACTTTCTTCACAGAATTGGAAAAACTACTTTAAAGTTCATATGGAACCAAAAAAGAGCCCTCATCGCCAAGTCAATCCTAAGCCAAAAGAGCAACCCTGGAGGGATCACGCTACCTGACTTCAAGCTATACTACAGGGCTACAGTAACCAAAACAGCATGGTACTGGTATCAAAACAGAGTCATATATCAGTGGAACAGAACAGAGCCCTCAGAAATAATGCCACATATATACAGCTCTCTGATCTTTGACAAACCTGAGAAAAACAAGCAATGGGGAAAGGATTCCCTATTTAAAAAATGATTCAGGGAAAGCTGGCTAGCCATATGTAGAAAGCTGAAACTGGATCTCTTCCTTACACCTTATTCAAAAAATAATTCAATATGGATTAAAGACTTAAACATTAGACCTAAAACCATAAAAACCCCAGAAGAAAACCTAGGCATTACCATTCAGGACACAGGCATGGGCAAGGACTTCATGTCTAAAACACCAAAAGCAATGGCAACAAAAGGCAAAATTGACAAATGGGACCTAATTAAACTACAGAGCTTCTGTACAGCAAAATAAACTACCATCAGAGTGAGCAGACAACCTACAAAATGGGAGAAAATTTTCGCAACCTACTCATCTGACAAAGGGCTAATATCCAGAATCTACTATGAACTCAAACAAATTTACAAGAAAAAAGCAAACAACCCCATCAAAAAGTGGACGAAGGACATGGACAGACACTTCTGAAAAGAAGACATTTATGCAGCGAAAAAACACATGAAAAAATGCTCACCATCACAGGCCATCAGCGAAATGCAAATCAAAACCACAATGAGATACCATCTCACACCAGTTAGAATGGCGATCATTAAATGTCAGGAAACAACAGGTGCTGGAGAGGATGTGGAGAAATAGGAAAACTTTTCCACTGTTGGTGGAATTGTAAACTAGTTCAAACATTGTGGAAGTCGGTGTGGAGATTCCTCAAGGATCTATAACTAGAAATACCGTTTGACCCAGCCATCCCATTACTGGGTATATACCCAAAGGACTATAAATCATGCTGCTATAAAGACACATGCACAAGTATGTTTATTGCGGCACTATTCACAATAGCAAGGACTTGGAACCAACCCAAATGTCCAACATTGTATTAAGATAACGTGGCACATACACACCATGGAATACTATGCAGCCATAAAAAATGATGAGTTCATGTCCTTTTTAGGGACTTGGATGAAATTGGAAATCATCATTCTCAGTAAACTATCCCAAGGACAGAAAACCAAACACTGCATGTTCTCACTCATAGGTGGGAATTGAACAATGTGAACACACGGACAGAGGAAGGTGAACATCACACTCTGGGGAATGTCGTCGGGTGGGCGGAGGGTGGAGGGATAACTTTAGAAGATATACCTAATGCTAAATGTCGAGTGCTAAATGGGTGCAGCACACCAGCATGACACATGTATACATATGTAACTAACCTGCACATTTTGCACATGTACCCTAAAACTTAAAGTATAATAATAATAAAATTATTCTAGAGAGTTAAGATAACCTCATTTTTTAAAATACTGAAAATGTAAAGGGTCCATATAAAAAGATGTTTTAAGTACATACTTCCTATTTTAATAATTCACTTGCTTTGCTCTTAAAATCTCTATGAGAGAAATCCATATTTTACTCATGTCTTTTGGAAAGAGATTCAAAAGCAAAAGTAGCTGTGCTGTGAAATTTCATAAAATTTCTGGGATTTTTACAAGCTAAATTATTCAGTATTTTGTATTGTTATTACACTCATATATTGCCCAGAATATAAATACAGCAACCCAGCAACAGTAATTACAACAAAATTAAGCTAAATAGGTCTACAATCATTTGATTTCCTTATTAGATAAATGAAGTTTTCATAGAGGAAATGCAAATTCAGATCAGGTTACATAAGTTTAACTATTATTTAAACCTTATATAAAATTAAATCTAACCCTCACAAGTGCAAATCTGTAAGGAATCACTGTCAGGAATCTACAGGACTTGGCTCGTATTTACATTCGACCCACACTTAGAAATTTCATAAATGATGAGATGCAGGCCAAGGGGATTCCTCAAAGGGCTCCACCCAAAAGGAAAGGAAAGAGAGTTAAACAGAGAATTACCACTTACGTATTTGTGGGTAATCAGCTTATTCCTCAGCCTCTAGACAGTGAGGAGGATGAAAAAATGGAAGAAGATAGCAAAGAAGAGGAAGAAAAAGATCACAGTGAAGCGATGAAGCCAGAGGAATAACCTCAAAATTTACTGAGAGAAACAATCATGAAATTGCCCCTCCCTGAATCTTCAAAAGCTTACTTGACATATTTTAGAGACAAATAACTTAGATCAAAAAGAAAGAATGCCTACTGATAATTCCTTTAGTCCTGAAAATGTAGCATTTGTGAGGAGTTAAAAGAATTATTTCTTTCATCAGAGCAAATTATAGTGGAAAAAATATCACTTGTTACTCTCAGTAACTTAAAGTATGTATTGAGTGAATAAAAGAATCCCTTTTATAAAATCTATTTTTCTTTAAATCTTGGAAAACTGTTGTTTTAGCTCAAAGTGATTTTAAAGTGGAATGCAACAGTGGTCAAGACTTGTGTACCATAAATTCTTTTCTGATTCCTTACGAATCTCGTTCATTTTCATGTAGAAAATGAGAGCGAAACTACAAAGAAACGCCCGGTGCATCACGGCCTGGCGATGGTTTCCTGTTTCCTAAGACATGGGGAGTCTCCACTATGACCTGTTTCCAAAGAGGAAAGTGGAAAGGAGAGCGAAAACACGATGCTGCTTTTCCACTATTCTCTGGAGGTTTCTGTGATCCCACAGAGCTCGGGATACAAAGAGTCAAAATGGTCACGCTTTCAGGGGCTAGAGACACATGAGCAACAGGCCCCCTTGCAGAAGACAAACGAAAGTTGGACCCAAAACCATGTTTCAGTCGGCCTGAGGGTGACTCCTGTGTGGGCGGGACTATCCACCTCGCGCTCCTTTGCAGGATCAACGTGGTGCTATCTCATCTGTGAACCATGTGGATGAAAAATGAACAATCACCCGAGTCTTGGCTCATTGCTCTCTGGGTAATTCGCTTATTCCTTTGGAGACGAAATTCGTCTGAATTGCTCCCAGATGAAGTAACCCAGGCTGGCGATCCAGAGGGCCGGTGAGAGCCCCGCAGGCTGACGCGGCTGTGGGCCGAGCACTTAGCCTGCCCTGGGCACCCAACATTTTCCCGGAGTGCAAGATCCTGCTGGTCCTGGAGGAAGAAGACCGCTTTTCTCTCTGCCTTCCCCTCTTTGTTTCTTGCTCCCACCCTCCCTCCCTCTTTCCCTCCGTGCCTCCCTCAGTTCCTCCCTTCCTCCCTCCCTCCCTCCTTCCCTCTCTCCTTCCTATCCAACCAAACCTTCCAAGGTCCCTGGGTCCATCCGTTCTTTTCTCCCTCCATCGCTCCCTCCCTCTCTGTCTCCCTTCCTCTCCCCATCTCTGCCTGAGTTCCCTCCCGCGTATAAAGGGCAGCACCCCGGTTTGCGCGGGGTCTCGGGTCTGCATTTAGCTGTCAGGCACTCCACGGTGATTCCGAGGAAGCTGGCTGGGCAAGGGTAGGCGAGTGACGGTGGGGCGGGGAGACAGAGGTGGCGAGACGCGGAACGAAGAGTAGGCTTGGCACCTGCCCAGGCCAGTGTTTCTCGGGATGGAGGTCTCCGCCCGCCCCACTGAAAGACGCGGCGGGGGCGCAAGAGGGAAGGGATGAGAGCTCCGCCTGAGCTGGTTAGAAAACCTAGGCTGCTGCCTGCTAACCCGCGCATGAGCAGTAGACACTCCATCTTCCGGTGCCTGGAGGGGCCCTGGGATCCCCGGGATGCTCAGGAAAGAATGACAGCCTTCCTCTGAGTGGAGTCTCTCATGGGACCTGGAACTCAGCGATCCTAGGCAGGTCAGCTGGAAGGGAAGACACGCCTCTCCATACCGAGTCAGAGGTTCACCGCGAAAGAGAGGCTGCCGCCCTGCCCCCACCCCGCCCCTACCCCACATCCTAAAGCTTCTCCAGCAGAGCCCGGTGTTCTTCCTGGCTGAGGAGTAGTTCCAGAGGAGCGGTTTCTTCCACTTCCTTCAGCTTCCCCAGTGGCGCCGGATCTAGGAAAGTTTGTGCCTTTTGCTGAAACTCTGGGGTTGACAGGAGCTCGTCTAACTGGCTGGAGGTGAGTGTAGACTAGTGCCCCGTCTCATGGAGCAGTTGAGAGATGCCTGGATGCCTTGCATCTGTGCTTGATCGGGAGGCCTCTGGGGTCGCTAGCTTCGGAGGTGGAGGTGCCCCGTCTTTGGTTTCCACACTGCCCTGGCGACCTGGGGCTCCAGACCCACCGCGGACTCCGGTGGGACGTGGGTGGTGCAAACACACCTTGCCCCTGTGACTCAGCTTGAGAGGGCCCAAGCTGTCCCACTGAGCATGCGCCCAGCAGGCCGCCATGCTGCAGATCCTCGTCCTCCTGGCATTTTTTGGGGTGCAGAGGCCACCGAGGTGTCTGAGGGTGGGACAGTCCTACTTCCAGAGGAGCCAGGGCAGTGAACACAAAAATTCCCACGTGCAATGGCAGGTTGAGAGATTCCTTCTGACTGCACAGCCTGGTTGGGCTGGAGCTGGGTGATGGTCCTTGCTCCCTGGCTCACGAAAGCCCCCTGTGGGAGAGCCCCAGGCAAGCAGGGCGTGTGTGGTGCAGAAAGCCCTGTTCCCTACGCAGAGATGTGGGTGAACTCGATTGAGGAGGGAGGAGGATGACACCCACTGGGGGTGTTAATTAGTAACCACAGTGGCCTCAAAGAGCTCAAACGGAAGGAAGAATTGCACGTCTCTCACTTTAAATAAAGAGCTAGAAATGATTAAGCTTACTAAAGATGTAAAATTTTCATCGCTAGAGAGACGTCAACACTTGGCTTCAAAACTTCAAAGGATGTGCTGACTGTCTTTGAGGACCACTGCAGTTGGTGACTTTAAGTTACAGCCAATGCTCATTGACCACTCAGAAAATCTCAGGGCTCTTAAGAATTACTCAAAACCTATTCTTTCTGTGCTCCAGAAATGGAACATCACAGTCTGAGTGACAACACAACTGTTAACAGTATGGTTTACTGTATATTTTAATCCCACTATTGAGACCTACTGCTCAGAAAAAATAAATAAATAAATAAACGAGTCCTTTAAAGGGATTGCTGCTTGGCCTGGTGCAGTGGCTCACACCTATAATCCCTGCACTTTGGGAGGCCAAGGTGGTTGGATCGCCTGAGGTCAGAAGTTGGAGACTAGCCTAGCGAAGATTATGAAACTCCATGTCTAATAAAAATACAAAAAAATTAGCCAGGCATGGTGGTGGTAGTTGTAATTTCAGCTACTTGGGAGGCTGACACAGAAGAATGGCTTGGACCCTGGAGGCGGAAGTTGCAGTGAGCCAAGACCACGCCACTGCCCTCCATCCTGGGCAACAAGAGGGAAACTATATAAAGGAGAAAAAAAATAAAAAGGAAAGAAAAGAAAAAAGGAAATAAGATTGCTGCTTATTAATAATTCTCCTAGCTACCCAGAAGCTTAGATAGAGATGTACTTGGAAATTAATGTTATGTTCATGGCTGCTAATACAATATCTATCCATCAGCCTGTGGATCAAAGAGTGGTTTTGACTTTCAAGTGTTTTTATTAAATAATAAATGCATTTTGTAAAGGTATAGCTGTCATAGATAGCAATTTCTTTGATGAGTCTGGATAAACTGAATTGAAAACCTTTTGGAAAGGTTTCACCATTAATCCCTTCATGATATTTCAAACTCGTCCCATGAATCACAAATGTCCTTAATAGCAAATGCCATTAAGAACATTTGTGTTTGATGGGAGGAGGTTGAAATATCAACATTAACAGGAGTTTGGAAGAAGTTGATTCCAGCCATCATGGATGACTTTGAGGGCTCAGGATGTCAGTGGAGGAAGTCCCTACAGATGTGGTAGAAATCGCACGACAATCAGAATTAGAATTAGGGCCTTAAGATGAGATTAAATTGCTGTAAACTCATGATGAAACTTGAACAAGTTGGGAGTTGCTTCTCATGGATGAGCAAAGAAAATATTTTCTTGAGATGGAATCTACTCCAGGTGGAGATGCTATGAACATTGTTGAAATAACAAAAAAGGATTTAGAATATTCCATAAACCTAGTGAATAAAGCAGCAGCAGGGTTTGAGAGGGTTTACTCCAATTTTGAAGAAAGTTCTACTGTGGATATAATGTTATCAAACAGCATCACATGCTACAGGGAAATCTTTTGTGAAAGGAACAAACTTCATTGTTTTAAGAAATTGACACAGGTACCCAAACTTCAGCAGCCCCTATACTGATCAGTCAGCAGCCATCAACATGGAGGCAAGACCCTCACTGTAGAGAAAAGAAAGAGAGATCAGACTGTTACTGTGTCTATATAGAAAGAAAAGACATAAGAGACTCCATTTTGAAAAAGACTTGTACTTTAAACAATTGCTTTGGTGAGATGTTGTTAATTTGTAGCTTTGCCCCAGCCGCTTTGCCCCAGCCACTTTGCCCCAGCCACTCAGACCCAACCTGGAGCTCACAAAAACATGTGTTGTTTGAAATCAAGGTTTAAGGGATCTAGGGCTGTACAGGACGTGCCTTGTTAACAAAATGTTTGCAAGCAGTATACTTGGTAAAAGTCATCGCCATTCTCTAATCTTAATAAACGAGGGGCAAAATGCACTGCAGAAAGCCACAGGGACCTCTGCCCTTGAAAGTGGGATATTGTCCAAGGTTTCTCCTCATGTGAAATTCTGAAATATGGCCTCATGGGATGAGAAAGACGTGACTGTCCCCCAGTCCGACACCAGTTAAGGGTCTGTACTGAGGTGGATTAGTAAAAGAGGAAAGCCTCTTGCAGTTGAGATAGAGGAAGGCCACTGTCTCCTGCCTGCCCCTGGGAACTGAATGTCTCAGTATAAAACCCGATTGTACATTTGTTCAATTCTAAGATAGGAGAAAATCCGCCCTATGATGGGAGGGCAGACATGTTTGCAGTAGTGCTGCTTTGTTATTCTTTACTCCACTAAGATATTTGGGTGGAGAGAAACATAAATCTGGCTTACATGCACATCCAGTCATAGTACCTTCCCTTGAACTTAATTGACATAGATTATTTTGCTCACAAGTTTTTTGCTGACCTTCTCCTTATTATCACCCTGCTCTCTTACCACATTCCTTTTTGCTGAAATAATGAAAATAATAAGCAATAAAAACTTCTCCTTATTATCACCCTGCTCTCCTACTACATTCCTTTTTGCTGAAATAATGAAAATAATAAGCAATAAAAACTTCTCCTTATTATCATCCTGCTCTCCTACTACATTCCTTTTTGCTCAAATAATGAAAATATTAAGCAATAAAAACTGAGGAAACTCAGAGGCCGGTGCCTGTGCAGGTCCTTGGTAAGCTGAGTGCTGGTCTCCTGGGCCTACTATTGCTTCTCTATACTTTGTCTCTGTGTATTACTTATTTTCTCAGTCTCTCGTCCCACTTGACTAGAAATACCCACAAGTGTAGAGGAGCAGGTCACCCCTTCACTCACCAGCAAAAAGATTATGACTTGGTAAGGTTCAGATATTCATTAGTATTTTTCAGCAATGAGGTATTTTAAGTTAAGGTATGTACATGGATTTTTAGACATAATGTGATTATTAATTAATTAATAATTATTAAATACTCATTAGACTACAACACAGTTTAAGCATAACTTTTATAAGTCCTGGGAAACAAAATGTTTATGTGACTAATTTGATTGTAACATTTGCCTTATTGTGGTTGTCTGGAACCAAACCTACACCATCTCTGAGTATTCTTGAAAGTTTTTGCTTGTTCTTTGTTTTGAGAAGGGGTTTTGCTCTGTCACCCATGCCAGAGTGCAGTGGCATGATCATAGCTCACTGCAGCCTCAAACTGCTGGGTGAAGTGATTGTTCTACCACAGCCTCCTGAGTAGCTGGGACTACAGGCATGCTGCACTATCCTTGGATATTTTTTTTTTTTTTTTGAGACGGAGTCTCGCTCTTTAGCCCATTCCAGAGTGTGGTGGCTCTATCTCGGCTCACTGCAAGCTGCGCTTCCCGTGTTCATACCATTCTCCTGCCTCAGCCTCCCGAGTAGCTGGGACTACAGGCGCCCACACCAGGCCCAGCTAATTTTCTGTATTTTTAGTAGAGATGAGCTTTCACCGTGTTAGCCAGGATGGTCTCGATCTCCTGACCTCGTGATCCACCTGACTCAGCGTCCCAAAGTGCTGGGATGACAGGAATGAGCCACCGCGCCCGGCCTTTCTTTTCTTTCTAGTGGCACAAGCCCCATGGAGTGTGGTGCGTCTGATCTACGATGCTTTTGAACAGTGTAGAAAGTGTTGCTGTCTGTAATTAATTTTTTCCTACATGTATGGCCGCGATCGATCACAAGATCAATAAGCCCTTCTCCTTATTCTACTTCCCTTTCTAGCAATGGAGAACTTTGATTGGATTTTTCCTGCCTACAGGCAGGAATGAGTCTGCTGTTTTCTTTTTTAAACCCGAGGGGACTGAGCCTGAGGGCCTGGAGCGCGGCCACCCTCCCCCAACCCCCAACTGGTGATTGTGGTGGTGGTGGTGGTAGTTTTGTGTTCCAGCTTCTGTTCTGTTGTTGTTGTTGTTGCTGATGCTGCTGCTGGTGCTGTCGTCGTTGTTTTGGTATTTTACAGACTTAGGGGGTGTACCTGCTTGTTTGTTAGATCAGCATACTACTGCCTCCAGATGTAGAAGTGGACCTCCAGTGTATCCGATACCCACGTGGCGAACATTGTCTCTGACGGGCGATTTATTCATCCCTCGTCCCCCTGTTGTCCTCCTTTTGGAGTGTCTGTTATTTCCATCTTGATGACCGTGTGTGTACCCACTCTTTACCTCCCACTTTTAAGCAGAAGGCAGTTCACTGGGTACATACTTGCTTCCAGCTCTATCCATGTTGAGGGAAAAGACGTGAAATCACTCTTTTTTGTGCCTACACCATTAGAGAATTTTAACTTTCTTGGTGATTGTTTTTCTTTTTTCTTTTCTTTTCTTTCCTCCTCCTCCCCCTTTTTTTTCATTTTTTTCAACTAGGCTCTCCTACTTGTGTTGCTCAGTTGATCAGGTTGGTCTCCTGGCCTTGACACTTCTCCCGTCACATCCACCGCCTGGTTGTTGAAATGAGCATCTCTTGTAAAATGGAAAAGACAAAAAAATAAAGAGAAAGACAAAAAGTATGGGGTGAACGTTTCTGTTGCCGCCTCCCAGGGTGTACCTTGGACCCGATAGGAGGGAGGGAGCTTGCCTGGGTGGGTTTTCTGTGCTAAATCCTCCCGGGGGCCTCCTTCCCTCTACCCCTTGTCCCTGTTTCTCCCCCAGCCAAGGCTCCCACCGCCGCTGTGGGATTTTCCGTGGGAGAGGTATGGGAGAGGACTGATGCACCTTCCAGATCTATATCCTGCCAGACGTCTCTGGCTCAGCGTCCCCCACCGGCTGCCTGCCACCTTCCAGTGAACTCTGAGGCTGATGCCCCACCCCCCTTCATGTCCTACCACCCTCCCCAGCTGGCCGTTGCCTGGTGACCCAAAGGGAACTGCGATGACGCTTTCTTTTTTCTTTTTTTAAAATTTTATTATTATTATACTTTAAGTTTTAGGGTACATGTGTACAACGTACAGGTTTGTTACATATGTATACGTGTGCCATGTTGTTGTGCTGCACCTATTAACTCGTCATTTAGAATTAGGTATATCTCCTAATGCTATCCTTCCCCCCTTCCCCCACCTCACAACAGTCCCCAGTGTGTGATGTTCCCCTTCCTGTGTCCATGTGTTCTCACTGTTCAATTTCCACCTATGAGTGAGAACATGAGGTGTTTGGTTTTTTTGTCCTTGCGATAGTTTGCTGAGAATGATGGTTTCCAGTTTCATCCATGTCCCTACAAAGGACATTAACTCATCATTTTTTATGGCTGCATAGTATTCCATGGTGTGGAATCCTCCAGTGAAGACTTCCACCAGATGCCCCGGGTGGGCCGGATGGGATGAGACTGGACCACCCCAGACCATGCTGTTCTTGGGGGTATGTTGACATACAGGGTGGACTGGCAGCCCCAGCATTGTAAAGGGTGTCCAGGTATGGAAATGTCACATAGGATATCCTCTGTCCCGTCAGCCTGCCTTCAGCTTCCTCAGGCGTGAAAACAACTTCCCATCAGTACCTCTTTTCTTTCCTTTCTCCACCATGCACATGAGATGCATGAGAGGGAGAAACAGCTCAATAGATACTGCTGACCTTCATTTGTGGAATATTCAGTCATCTACACACAGACAGGTGAATAGACAGGTACCCAAATCAAACACCATTTCCGCGTTCTCATGGTGGGATTGGTCTCTCTCTCTTTCTCACACACACACACAATTTCCACATCTAGTTCACAAACCACACTAATTTAACCTTTTCACAGTATGCAGTCTGAGTAAAACCCACCCCACCCTCCACCCGGCTGTTGACAAAACTCCTTCTCTACAATTTATAAAAAAGATCATCTGGGCCGGGCACAGTGGCTCACGCCTGTCATTCCAGCACTTTGGGAGGCCAAGGTGGGTTGATCACTTGAGGCCAGGAATTGAAGACTAGGCTGGCCAACATAGTGAAACCCCATCTCTATGAAAAATACAACAATTACCAGTTCTGGTGGCATAGGCTTGTAATCACAACTATTCAGGAGACTGAGGCAGGCGAGTTGCTTGAATTAGGGAGGCCAAGGTTGCAGTGAGCTGAGATCATGCCATGGCAATTATTGAGACAGAGCGATACTCTGTCTCAATAATAATTATAATATTATTATAAGATTAGTTTTGCGTGGTAATACCTGCCTGTAGTCGCAGCTACTCGGGAGGCTGAGATAAGGAGAAGAACATTTGAGGCCCCACAGGTCGAGGCTTCAGTCAGCTGTATCCTGGGCAGTCACCAATCAAGGAGATATGCCCCTCCCCGTTTTCTTTTCTTTTGTTTTTCTTCTCTTTTCTTCTCTATTCTCCTCCCTCCCTCCCTCCCTCCCTTTCTTTCTTTCTTTCTTTCTTTCTTTCTTTCCTTCTTTCTTTCTTTCTTTCTTCCTTCCTTCCTTCTTTCCTTCCTTTCCTGCCTGACTGCCTTCCAGCCTTTCTTCTTTCCTCCCTTCCTCCCTTCCTTCTTTCCTCCTGCCTCAGCCTCCCAAAGTGCTGGGATTACTGGCGTGAGGCACCATGCCTGCTTGTGCTAAAGAGACACCCTTTGAAAGTAAGACACAGACAGCGCCTTCCAGTGATCTGACTGATTGATTGACAGATTTAGAGGCAGCATCTCACTCTGTCACCCTGGCAGTGGTGCCATCATAACTCACTCACTGCAGCGTGGACGCTCCTGGACTCAAGTGATCCTTCCACCTCAGCCTCCAGAGTAGAGTACCTGGGACCACAGGCATGCACCACTGTGCCCAGATAATTTTTATTTATTTATTTTTTTTTTTCCCGAGACAGAGTTTCTCTCTGGTTGCCCAGACTGGAGTTCAATGGCGTGATCTTGGCCCACCACAACCTCTGCCTCCTGGGTTCAAGCGATTCCCCTGCGTCAGCAACCCCAGCAGTTGGGACTGCAGGCATGTGCCACCACGTCTGGCTGATTTGGTATTTTTAGTGCAGACGGGGCTTCTCCATGTTGATCAGGCTGGTCTTGAACTCCTGACCTCAGGTGATCCGCCTTCCCCGGCCTCCTGAAGTGCTGGGATGGCAGGCATGAGCCACCGAGCCTGGCCTTCATTTTTCAATGTTTTTCCACAGATAGGGTCTCATCACTTTGTTGCAACCCTTCTGACCCAGTGCCTCAAAGTGCTGGCGTGACAGGCGTGAGCCACTGCGCCTGGACTACGGGGAATGATTCACGACCACGACCACTGTACTGATTCTTTCTTTCTTTCTTTCTTTCTTTCTTTCTTTCTTTCTTTCTTTCTTTCTTTCTTTCTTTCTTTCTTTCTTTCTTCTCTCTTTCTTTCTTTCTTTCTTTCATTGATTTTTTTATTATTGATTGATTGATTGATTGATTTTGAGATGGAGTCTCGCTCTGGGCGAGGTGAGGCGAGGCGAGGTTCAATGCTTTGGAAGCCGCAGCACCGCCTTCTGAAGCCCCATTCAAATGCACAAAGCCCTATTCCCTTCCTGGACTTGGAGCTGATGCCTTCCATTGCCTTGTGTTTCTCTCCATTCAGAAGCTTTTACAGGCACAACCCCACCCAAAGGCTGGCTACGGCTGAGGATTACGGGATGTGGTGGGGCTGGAAACTCTTTCCCCCACTGTTGCAAGCTCAGCCAAGATATGCCCCGACCCCCATCGCTTGCTCACCCTTTGAGATCCCCTCCTTCCACCACCTTGGAGACTGACATCTTACTTTAATTTCTGTCTTTCTTTCTTTCCTGCGTTTGAGGAGTGTGTGCAGGAATGAGGGTGTGTAGGGGGAGGGGGCGTGGGGTGGGGACCGAGGGGAACGTCCTAAGGGTCGATTTAGTGTCATGCCTCTTTCACCGCCACCACCGAAGGTGAAAGAAACAATCAGTTAAATACCGCGTGTTCTCATCGATAAGGGGGAACTTATAGATGAGAGTTCTGCGTGGGCAGAACGAGGGAAACGAGAGACGCGGGAGCCTACTTGAGGGAGGAGGGGTGGAAGGAGAGACAGCTTCAGGAGAAACCAAAACAAAACGAAACATGAAAACTGTCGAGTACTGCGCTCAGTGTCTGGGTGATGAAATCATCTGCACACTGAACCTCCCATCAGAAGTTTACCTATGTAACAATCTTGCACATGTATGTTTGAACAAGAAATGAAAGTTAGAGGAGAAAGAGAGAGAGAGGGAGAGAAGGAAGGAGAGAGAGAGAGAAGTGAAACGAAACACCACATCCTTGACCTGAGTCAGGGGGTTTCCTGCCTTTTGGGGGAACATTCAGCACCAATGTAGTATTTGGGCCTGTTCTTTCTTTTTTTCTTCATTTCTTTTTTTTGGACTGAGTCTCTCTCGCTCTGTCACACAGGCTGCGGTGCAGTGGCGCTCTCTTGGCTCACTGAAACCTCTGCTTTCTGGCTTCCAGTGATTCTTCTTCGGTAGCTGGGATTACAGACACGCACCATGACAGATGGCTTATTTTTCTATTTTTAGTGGAGATGGGTTTTCTCCATGTTGGCCGCGTTGGTTTTGAACTCCTGACCTGAAGTGATTTGCCCTCCTGGGCCTCCCAAAGTGCCGGGACGACAGGCCTGAGTCACAGGGATTTCAGCCTTTAAAAGCGCCGGCCCTGCCAACTTTCGCTTCGGCCCTTACACTCAGAATGACGTGTCCTCTCTGCCATAGGTTGACTCTTTGAGTCCCCTATGCCATTGCACTCCAGCCTGGGCAGCAAGAGCGAAACTCCGTCCCCCCACCTTCCCGTGCAAAAAATAAATAAATAAATAAGTAAATAAATAAATAAATAAAATATCTACACATGATCTATAAGTGCGTGTTCCCATGAGTGATTTCTAATTAATGGCACTGTACACTGAAAGCAGTGGCTCACGTCTGTCATCCCAGCACTTTGGGAGGCCGAGGTGTGTGGGTCATGAGGTCAGGAGTCCAACACCAGCCTAGCCAACATGGTGAAACCCGGTCTCTACTGAAAATACGAAACTGAGTCGGGCGCGCTGGGGCAGGCACCCGTAATCCCAGCTACTCGGGAGGTTGAGGCAGGAGAATCACTTGAACCTGGCAGGCGGAGGTTGCAGTGACCCGGGATGGCGCCACTGCACTACAGCCTGGACGACAGAGTGAGATTCAGTCTCTAAATAAATAAATAGAAAGAAAGAAAAGAAAAGAAAGAAAAGAAAAGAGAAGAGAAGAAAAGAAAAAAAGAAAAGAAAAGAAAGAGAAAATGAAAGAAAAGGCACTATATCGCTGCTCGGCTAGGACCTTCTCTCTTTCTGTGTTTCTCTCTGTCTCTCTCTGTCTGTCTTTTTCTTTCTCTATCTGTCTCTTTCTCTGTCTGTCTCTTTCTTTCTCTCTATCTCTGTCTCTCTCTCTCTGCCTGTCTCACTGTGTCTGTCTTCTGTCTAACTCTCTTTCTCTGGCTGTCTATCTCTCTCTGTCTCCCTCCCTGTCTGTTTCTCTCTCTCTCTGTCTTTCTCTTTCTGTCTGTTTCTCTGTCTCTGTCTGTCTCTGTTTCTCTCTGTCTCTCTCTGTCTGTCTCTGTTTTTCTCTGTCTGTCTCTCTCTTTCTTATTCTGAGTCTCTCTGTCTGTCTCTCTCACTCTCTCTCTCTGTGCCTATCTTTTCTTACTGTCTTTCTCTACCCGTCTGTCTCTCTCTCTGTCTGTCCCTCTTCCTCCCTTTCTGTCTCTCTCCCTCTCTCTCTCACTCTCTGCCTGGCTGTCTCTCTTTCTTTCTGTTTCTGTCTCTCTGTCTCATCTCTGTCAGTCTCTCTTTCTGTCTGTCTCTGTCTGTCTCTCCCTGCCTGTTTCTCTCACTGTGTCTGTCTTCTGTCTTGCTCTCTTTCTCTGCCTGTCTGTCTCTCTCTCTGCTTGCGTTTCTGTTCTCTCTCACTCTGTCTCTCTTTCTGTCTGTTTCTCTCTGTCTGTCTCTGTCTGTCTCTTTCTCTGTCTGTCTGTCTCTCTCTCTCTTTTTTTTTTTCACATGGAGTCTCACTGTGTTGCCAAGGCTAGAGTGCAGTGGCACCATCTCGGCTCACTGCAAACTCCACCACCCAGGTTCACGCCATTCTCCTGACTCCCGATTAACTGGGACTATAGGCGCCCGCCACCAAGCCCGACTAATTTTTTGTATTTTTAGTAAAGACGGGATTTCACCGAGTTAGCCAGTATGGTCTCGATCTCCTGACCTCGTGATCCACCCGCCTCAGCCTCCCAAAGTGCTGGGATGACAGGAATGAGCCACCGCGCCCGGCCTGTCTCTCTCTTTCTTTCTTTCCTCTCTCTCTCTCTGTGCCTATATTCTTTCTTACTCTCTTCTCTGCCTGTCGGTCTCTCTCTCTCTGTCTGTCTCTCTCCCTCCCTGTTTGTTTCTCTCTCTTTGTCTCTGTCACTCTCGCTCTCTCTGTCTCTCTCTCTTGCTGTTTCTCTCTGTCCGTCTCTGTCTGTGTCTTTCTCTGTCTGTCTCTCTCTTTCTTTCTCTCTGTCTCTGTCTCTCTCTCCCTCTGCCTGTCTCTCTCACTGTGTCTCTCTTCTGTCTTACTCTCTTTCTCTGCCTGCCTGTCTCTCTCTCCCCCTCTCTTTCTGTTTCTCTCTATATATCTCTCGCTCTCTCCATCTCTCTCTGTCTGTTTCTCTCTGTCTCTGTCTTTCTCTGTCTGTCTCTGTCTCTCTCCTTCCCTGTCTGTCTGTTTCTGTCTCTTTCTCTATCTCTGTCTCTCTCTTTCTGTTTCTCTCTGTCCATCTCTGTCTTTCTCTGTCTGTCTCTCTCTTTCTCTCTGTCTCTTTCTCTCTCTCTCTGCCTGTCTCTCTCACTGTGTCTGTCTTCTATCTTACTCTCTTTCTCTGCCTGTCTGTCTGTCTGTCTCTCCCTCCCTTTCTCTCTCTCTCTGTCTCTCTCTTTCTGTTTCTCTCTGTCTGTCTCTGTGTGTCTGTCTGTTTCTCTCTTTCTCTGTCTCTCTCTCTGTTTCCTCTCTGTCTCTGTCTGTGTGTCTGTCTCTCTCTGTCTCTCTCCCTCCCTATCTGTCTGTTTCTCTCTGTCTCTGTCTCTGTCTCTCTCTCTTTCTGTCTGTTTCTCTCTGTCTCTCTCTGTCCATCTCTGTCTTTCTATGTCTGTCTCTTTCTCTGTCAGTCTGTCAGATCCCCCATGACGGAGAGGGCCCTGCCCCTTCCACGAAAATCAGAAGGGCCTGCTTAGAGAGGCCGAGAGGAATCCAGACAGACAGGGCTTGCTACGCTTCACCACTCGGTGTATGATTTTGGGAAGTCGAGGCCGGGTCCCCACTTGGATGGAAGGGACATTTTCAGACTTTTCTCTTTGTCACGTATGGCGCCCCTACTTCTCGTATTTCCCTGATAAGCTCCTTGACTCAAAAATACATGGTTAAGGCCGGGTGTGGTGGCTCACGTCTATCATCCCAGAACTTCCAGAGGCCGAGGCAGGGGATCACGTGAGGTTGGGAGTTTGAGACCAGCCTTGTCACCATGGTAAAACCCCGTCTCTACCAGAAATACTAAACTGAGTCGGGCACGGTGGGGTATGCGCCTGTAATGCCAGCTACTTGGGAGGCTGAGGTGGGAGAATCACTTGAACCTGGGAGGCGGAGACTGCAGTGAGCCGAGATCGCGCCACTGCACTGCAGCCCGGGCTGTAGAGTGAGTAGGACTCTGTCTCTAAACAAATAAATAAATAAATAAATGAATAAATGCATTATTTTCCATGCTGACTGACACTTGCAGGCATCGGTTGTCTTCGGGCATCATCTAGCGGCCACTGTTATTGAAAGTTTAGGTGACATGGAGGGAGGTCTTGCTTACTTCACTGAGCCTGGACAACGGGTTTCTCTCTCTCCCTTCTGGAGGTCCCTCCCTCTCTCCCTGGTTGACTAGGGAACCTCCGCCCTGGCGGGGGCCCTATTTTTCTTTGATCAGAGCTTTAGTTTTCTTTGTGTGTTGGTTCTTTCATGCACATAGACTCTTCTACTTGGGTTTTAAGAGGGGTCACTTTAATTTTCAAGTCGCCCCCTGGCTCCCCCCACTACCCACGTCCCTTTACCTTCATTTAGTGAGTCAGTTAGGCGGGTTCCCCCCAAAACCCCCACCCCCCGCCTCCCAACACCCTGCTTGGAAACCTTCCAGAGCCACCCTGGTGTGCTTCTGTCTTCTCTCCCCTTCTCCCACACCTTACCGGCGATCTCATTCTTGCCAGGCTGACATTTGCAATGGTGGGCATCAGGCCTCACTCAGTGGCCACCATTTTTGAAGATTGGGGTGGCAATGTCCCACTTCCCTGGAGGCAGCTCGGGCTGATGGCATAGCCCTTGACCTGCATGGGCAAGCGGGCGGGTCTGCTGTTGTGGGGTTTTTTTCCCCCACTTCCCTCCTCAGGCCTCCCTCCCTAGGAAAGCTTCACCCTGGCTGGGTCTCCGTCACCTTTTATCATGATGTTTTAGTTTCTCCGCCCTCCAGCCAGTATAGTTACACAATGGGAATGGCGTCACAGCTCTAGTCTGGGCGTTCTTTGTATTTGCCCATAATAGAAACGTTTTCTGAAAACTAATACTTTGCTCACTTAAGATTTCCTGGGACGGTGCCTTGGCCCGTGTTTGTTGTTTTGTTTTGTTCGTGTTTTTCCTTTTTTGTATGTATTTCTTTTCAGGTGAAGTAGAAATCCCCAATTTTCAGGAAGACGTATCTTTTCCCCAAGACATGTTAGCTGCTGTTTTCTCCTGTTGTTAACTAGCGCTTTTGTGAATCTCTCAACGTGTAGTGAGAACCGGTTGATGTTTACTTCAGAACATCTTATTTTCTTGAAATCCATAAGCCAATGCTGCTGCTGCTCTTGCTGCTGCTGCTGCTGCTGTTCTTGTTGCTGTTGTTGTTGTTTTCAAAGCACACCCCGGTCACCCTTTACGGAATCAAAAGCGTTATAAAATATGTGTAATTATTTCCTGACCACGCCATTCCTCCTCCTCTCTCTGTCTCTCTGTCTCTCTTTCTCTGTCTCTCTCTCTCTGCCTGTCTGTCTATTTTTCTCTCTCTCTCTTTGCCTGTCTCTCTCACTGTGTCTGTCTTCTGTCTTACTCCCTTTTTTTGCCTTTCTGTCTCTCTCTCTCTGCCTGTCTGTCTGTCTCTCTCTCTCCTTGTCTGTCTGTTTCTCTCTGTCCGTCTCTGTCTTTATGTCTGTCTCTCTCTTTCTTTCTCTCTGTCTCTCTGTCTCTGTGTGTCTCTCTCTCTGTCTGTCTCTCTCACAGTGTCTGTCTTCTTTCTTTCTTTCTCTGCCTGCCTCTCTCTCTCTTTCTCTCTCTCTGTCTCTCTCTGTCCATCTCATCTTTCTCTGTCTGTCTCTTTGTCTCTCTGTCTGTATCTCTCTTTCTTTCTTTTTCTCCCTGTCTCTGTCTATCTCTCTCTGTCTCTCTCACTGTGTCTGTCTTCTGTCTTATTCTCTTTCTCTGTCTGTCTGTCAGTGTCTCTCTCTCTCTCTCCCTATCTGTCTGTCTCTCTCTCTCCCTGTCTGTCTGTTATTTCTCTCTCTTTGCCTGTCTGTCTCTCTGTCTCTCTCTCTCTCTGTGTCTGTCTTCTGTCTTACTGTCTTTCTCTTCCTGTCTGTCTTTCTCTCCTTGTCTGTTTCTCTCCATCTCTGTCTCTGTCTGTCTCTCTCTCTCTGTCTGTTTCTGTCTCTCCCTCTGTCTGTCTCTTTCTCTCTCTGTCTCTTTCCCTCTCTGTCTCTTTCCCTCTGTCTGTCTGTCTCTTTCTTTCTCTCTGTCTCTCCAACTGTCTCTGTCTGTGTGTGTGTGTGTGTCTGCTTTCTGTCTTACTCTCTTTCTCTGCCTGTCTGTCTGCCTGTCAGTCTGTTTCTCTCTCTGTCTATCTCTCTCTCTTTCTGCCTCTGTCTCTCTTTCAGTTTCTCTCTGTCTCTTTCCATCTGTGTCTTTCTCTGTGTCTTTATCTCTCTGTCTCTCTCTGTCTTTCTCTCTTTGTGTATCTTTGTGTCTCTCTGTCTGTCTCTCTGTCTCTGTCTCTGTGTCTCTCTCTCTCTCTCTTGCTCACTCACTCTCTGGCTCTATCTCCCGCCCTCTCTTTCTTGGAAAAATAAGTTCAAGTACATCTAATCTAATCCATTACCACGGCCTGAATTCTTAACTTTAGACATCCCAGATTTGATCTCCCTACAAAATGCTGTACAGAACTGGAGAGTTGATTTCTGGACTTGGATACCTCATAGATACTACATATTAATAAAGATCCAACCCTAAAATCTGGGTTTGCATCTAGCTCGACTGTCTCAAAAAATCATACCTCTGTTCACCTAGGATGCTGGGAGGGTTTTCTCAATGTGCATCTGTTCATGTCCTTCATGACCTATGACCAAGCCCTGTCCGTTCTGTCTGAAATATGTATCTGCAAACACTTCTCTCCATTTCCACAACTACCCATGGCCCATTTTGGAACCACTGGCTCTTTGAAAAAAAATCCCTGAAGTGGCTTTGGCTTTTTGGCTAGGAGTCCTAAACCTGCTGAAAACTTTCCTGCCCAGGATTCTGTGTGAACAAAAGTGCTTCTGCTGGGAGCTGGGATCCTCGGTACCATGCTTGCTAGCACTGAATGAGTCTCTGGAAGGACGCATGGGACTCCACAAAGCTGACCTGTCCCACCGAGGTCAAATGGATACCTCTGCAATGGCCCGAGACCTCCAACTTACATCACTGTCACCAACCGTTACCTTCAGCATCCTTGTGAGCCTGCCCAAGGCCCCGACTCCGGGGAGACTCTTGGGAACCCGGCCTTCCTCGGCTAAAATCCAAAGGGATGGTGACATCCACCCACAAGGTCCCCATTGAACTGCAAAGATGTGGAGCGTAGGTCAGAGAGGGGACCAGGAGGGGAGACGTCCTGACAGGCAAAGAGTTCTCTAGGCTCTGGCCACCCCACTCACGTCCCATGTACTGGGCACCCATGGGACACCACCACTTTATCCCCTCCTCTGTCCACAGCCGCCCCAACCCCACCCCACAACCCAAGCACACACACTGGAGGTTACAAAACCACACGGCCTGAATAGAGCCTGACGGAGTGAGAGCTCATTTCACGAAGTGGGGGGGTGGGTTGGGGTGGGGTGGGGTGGGGTTTGGGGGTCTGTAGAGAGCCCGATTCTCCCTCGTGGGTGGCTACAGGATACAAATGAGTATCGCTTCTTGGGCAGAGGGGCTTCTTTAGGCCATCACGTTTGCAGGACTGTCTCTCAAACCCTTCCTTGAGGCCACAAAATAGATTCCACTCCACCCATCAATGTTTCCCCGGGTGCTGAATGTATCCTGTCAAGAGACCTGAGCCTGACACTTTGAGTTAAACAACTTTATTGGCTTTCTGTGTTTGTTTGCTTCTGAGAGGGAGTCTTGCTCTGTCCCCCCATGGCTGGAGTACAGTGGCATGATCTCAGCTCACTGCAACCTCTGTCTCCCGGGTTAGAGTGATTCTCCTGCCTCAGCACCACCACACCTGGCTCATTTTTTTATTTTTAGTAGACACAGAATTTGACCCTGTTTCATTGGTTTTTACTGGAGATTCTAGATTTGAGTCACACCTCATTGTGTGCCATATATAATGACTTCTTTTTTTTTTTTTAAGCACAATATATCTGCTTTATTTAAGTGGCTTTGTATATCGTTATAATTGTGTTATAGATGAAGAAAAGGTATTAAACATGGCGCTAATGATAGTAAAAGTGAAAAGAAAAGAAAGGCTATCTATTTTGTAGATAGAATAAAGTTGCTCAGTATTTAGAGTTACCTAAATAAGTCAGCATTTAAACTCCTCCTACTAAAAGCATGCCAGTCTGAATAATCCTCCTTGAAACACAATTTTTGATATGGGTAATGTTTTTAAGTATGTGACTCCTGCAGACTAGCTGGACAGACAATACACATTTAAAAAAGAACAGCACAAGGATCCACCAGACTTGGGAAAAAATCAAAAACAACACAAGCCTTATGAAGAACTGAGTTCTTAAAATATTATGGAGAACATGGCTATTGGAAGAGATGGCAATATTGGCAAGTTGATTGTTACATTGGTCAGCAATAGCTAGCACTATTTTTTTGACAATCTTTCAGGCACTGCAACTACTACTGCAAAATGATATATAGTCCATTAAAAAACATAATCACAAATCAAAAAATATTTTAGTAATATAATGCTTCAGATTTAGAAGCAAATCAAGTGTTAAAATTCAACTGCTGTAATAACTAACCCCAAAGATAATCGTATCTGACAAAAAAGCTTCCACAGAGTCACTACTTCAGAATTATACTTTCTCTTGATATTTATTTTATTTTATTTTATTTTATTTTTATTTTATTTTTTTCTTTATATGGCGTCTCACTCTGTCGCCCAGGCTGGAGTGCAATGGCATAATCTTGGCTCACTGCAACCTCCACTTCCCAGGTTTAAGTGATTATCCTTCCTCAGCCTCCTGAGTAGTTGGGACTACAGGCGCCTGACTCCATGCCCAGCTAATTTTTATACTTTTAATATAGGTGGGGTTTCACCATGTGGTCTCAATCTCTTGACGTTGTGATCTGCCTGCCTTGGCCTCCCAAAGTGCTGGGATGACAGGCATGAGCCACCATGCCTGGCATTCTCTTGATATTTAAACTTTTAAGTCAGTCCAGAGAAATACGATAAATGTCAACAGTAAGTATGGTGTTGAGGCAGAAGTAGGACCAAACTTTTTCATATGTTATTCAGTTGGTAACAATATGACCTGGGTAGTAATTTCCTATGTTTCTACTTATACACAAATACAAAAAAGTAAAACAGAGATACTGCTAAATAAAGGATACATTGTTCTTAATAGTAACTTAATAAACTGGAACATTGTCAAAAAGCACCTAGTGAACTTTTTCAGTGTTTTTTTTCTATTATCCAATAAGTGAATTAGGCTATTCCTTTCCAATTTCCCAAGCACTTTTTGTCCCAATCACCATTTCTGTGTTCGAAGAAAAAGTAGCAAGTCAAGTAACAAAACTAAACAAGCAAAAAAACAAAACACAACTACAGTATCTGCAAAAGTTTTGTAGAAGACTGAAACTGTTGAGCATAAGCATCTCGTATTCTATTATCATTAGTTAACTGAAGAGTTTGTTAAAGACATACATTTCATAAAAATGTTAGTTTGAAGTTATTGACCAGTATGTACCATTCCTAAGTATTAGTAACCAAATTCATGACAATAAAGAGCTATCTAACAAGAAAAATTAGTGACTACAAGCACCATCATCAAGACTTTGTCTTTACAATTCATTACCACTTACCATGCATTGTAATGTCTAGGATTGACTCTGATAGCATTTCAAAAACAAGCTAACGCTTTGTCCAATTCTTCAGTTAAGAAAAACTCTCGCCCTAATAAAGTACAGGCATAAGCATAATTTGGATCCACTTGGATAGCTCTCTGGAAGAATTTAATTGCAATATCATGTTCCCGTTGCAGACTGAAAGAGTTCCCAGCAGCACACCAGGCCTCTGGAGAATTTTTATCCATGTCTGTTAAGTCTTTTGACAGAAATGAAAGAGCGACATCTTTTTGAAGATGCCAAAGTGTTGTAGAGTAGATTTCCATGCCTTCGAATCTATAATTCTCAATCCTGCTAACCTCTGAGAATATTCTTTCGGCTTGCATGTACTCTGAAAGTTCAAAATAGGACCTTCCAATTTGGCACATTACCCAATCAGTATTGTAGTGGTGAGAAGGTAGATGGCTCAAAATATTTATAGCTTCTTTGCAGTGGTATGAATATAAAGCTAAATAACCTTTCCCCATTTCATGAAGAAGGCTCATCAAGCCTTCTGCTGCTGCTTTTTGTAGATTAAAAGCCTGAATCTGAGGTGTGATTGTGGATATTTCCTCTTCTGAATTGATGGAAGAGTCCAATTTTGTAATTTCCAGGTTTTCATTTATAGTAGATTGAGTTATTCCTCCTTTATTAGTTTTACTTTTTGTTTTTCTCTTTGGGATTTTAGGTGGAAACTTCATTTTTAATTTCTTCCTATTCTCCTTGGTTGTGGAACTGTCACTAGTAAAGAGTCATGAACTTCTTCGATGCAGTGCATTTGGGGGAGATGTCATAGTGAGGCTCATTACTTGAGGTGTTGTAGTTATTTATGGACCAGAACTTTCTGTTAGTGAAAGAATTGGAGTTACCTCTCGGCTATTTCCACTCTGCGAGAAGACAGACTTTGCTCCAGTTTGGCCAATTCTGGCAACAGATTTTTTGAAGGGGCTCCGGTGGATGGCACATCAATTACAGAAGGTGTATTAGTGTAGTTTTGTAAATAAGATCCATCTCCAGGACTTGGGGTTTCTAATGGCAAAATCCCAAAACTTGGGGTAAATGGACTAAGAGCTGCTGGTCCTATTAATAAACTTCGACCAGTTTTTGTTTTATTTTGAACCTGTTTAGATAACATGGAAGTTCCTGTTCCCAGTGGGACAGTTTCAGGTGAAATTACAGCTGAATCAATAAAAGACACTGGGGAATCTGTATTCAAGGAGTACTTTGAATTGGAAGATTCTAAACTGACTCTGTTTAATTCAGTTGTGTCCTGGGGTGTTTCCATAAGAATGGTCTCAGGCTGTTTGTGACATAAACTGTGATTAGGTACTTGTGTTGTGCAAGAGTTGGGCAGACAGTTGCTAAAGTTCTGTAAAGATGTGAATTTAAATGTTTGGCCAGGATCTGGCTTTTCACCTATTTCACGTAACGATTCAAAGGGATACCAGAGGAAATGATTTAAACTAAGTCTCTTTTGGTAACATTCTTATTCTTTAGCAAGCCGATCTGTCTTGCAATATACACGTCCTGACAATGGAAGGGGAAAGCAAACTGAATCACCAAACTCAGTAACAATATCATCATGGCTTTTCTGCTTATTAGACACTCCACCAGATAAGATTTGTTCCCAGTCTCCAAGCTTACTGAGATCAACACAACATTTTGCAAGCAGGTATTTGCATTGCGGTGTAGGACAACTATGTCTTTTCAAGAGTCTATATGCTTTATAGGCCTTTCCTGGGAGGTAAGAACAGGTCGCCATTAAAATCAAAGCTTCTTCTGAGTGTACTTCTGCATAAAGGCTTTCTGTGAGGAAAACCCCATCTCGGTAAGCATAGTGGTTTAGTGCTTGCCATATAGCAGCCTGGACGGGTTCCTGCAGCACTGTCATCCTTGAGGCAAAGGCTCAATTTCTGCAGTGCCTCAGGAAACCCTCACACCACCCACACCCCTCCCCCCTATAGCAGCTCCGGCCCTGCCAGCCTAGGCTCATTTAAATTCACCAGTTACCGGGGGATGGGGGTGGCCGAGCCAGAATGACTTCTTTATCCTGCTGACTCTGGAAAGCCTGGCCTCTTGTGATCCATTCCAAAGCGAAAGTCACCTCATGTTTGGGAAACAGATCCACTCCCAAGTTCAGTGGAGGGTTGAGGCATGTAGGACGAAGGACTCTCTTCCATCTGATTTGGTCTGCACAGCAGGGCCTAGGGCTGGAGTCCTCTCTGTGAGGACCGCTGACTCCCTCTACCTTGGGTTCCATTGGCCCCACCCTGGGACATGGGCCTTGGCAGATTCTGGCCCTTCCTGGCCCTTAAGTTGCTGTCAGAAACCCCATCTCGTGTTCGGATGCCCTGAATAACTGTGGCTCGAGCCTCTCTGGAAACATTGGAAATCTCTCCTCTACACATGGTCACCTAAAACCCCAGGAGCTTGGGACACACATCTGCTATCACCTCACTGCTTTCGGGAAAGAATGCTGAGAGTCTCTTGCCAACTCTCTCTTGACTTGAGTTCTTCATGGGTGTGTGGTTAAGACGTAGTGAGACCAGATGTATTAACTCAGGCCGGGGGCTGGTGGCTCACGCCTTTAACCCCAACACTTTGGGAGGCCGAGGCTGTAGGATCCCTTGAGGAATAGCCTAACCCTGGGGAGGTTGAGGCTGCAGTGTGTGAGCCATAATGGTGTAATTTGGATCCAGCAGTTTTCTAAACAGTCATTTTGTAGAATCTGCAAAGAGATATTTCTGAGCCCATTGAGGCCTATGGTTAAAAGGGAAATATTTTCAAATAAAAAGAAAACAGAAGCTTTCTGAGAAACTTCTTTTTGATGTGTGTATTCATCTCACAGTGTTGAAACTTTTTTTTATTGAGCAGTTTGGAAACAGTCTTTTTGTAAAATCTGCAAATGGATATTTCTTAGCCATTTGAGACCTAAGGTGAAAAAGAGATATCTTCACATAGAAACTAGACAGAAGCATTCTGAGAAAGTTCTTTGTGATGTGTGCATTCATCTCACAGAGTTGAACCTTTCTTTGGTTTGAGCAGTTTGGAAACAGTCTTTTTTTTAAATATGCAAATGGATATTTGTGAGCCCTTCACAGCCTATGATGAAACAGGAAATACCTTGACATAAAAACTAGACAGAATCTTTCTGAGAAAATGCTTTGCAATGTGTGCTTTCATCTCACAGAGTTGAACTTTTCTTTTGATTGAGCAGTTTAAAAACAGTCTTTTTGTAGAATCCACAAACGGATATTTGCAGAGCTTTTAGGCCTATGGTGAAAACGGAAATATTTTCACAAAAACACTAAAAAGAAGCTTTCTGAGAATCTTCTTTGTGATGCCTGGATTCATATCACAGAGCAGAACCTTTCTTTTGATTGAGCAGATTGGAAACAGTATTTTTGTACAATCTGCAAATGGATATTTCTGAGCCCTTTGATGCCTGTAGTGAAAAAGAATTATCTTCACATAAAAAGTAGACAGAATCATTCCAAGAAACTTCTTCCTGATGTGTGCATTCATCTCACAGAGTTGAACCTTTCTTTTCATGGAGCAGTTTGGAAACAGTCTTTTTGTAGTATCTGCAGAGGGATATTTGTGAATGGTGTAAGGACTATGGTGAAAAAGGAAATATCTTCACATAAAAACTAGACAGAAGCATTCTGAGAAACTTCTTTTTTATGTGTGCATTCATCTCACACAGATGAATCTTTCTTTTCATTGAGCAGTATGGAAAGAGTCTTTTGGTTCAACCTGCAAAGGGATATTTATGAGCAGTTTGAGGCCTATGGTGAAAAAGTAATAACTTCACATAGAAACAAGACAGAAGCATTCTGAGAAACTAATTTTTATGTGTGCATTCATCTCACAGAATTGAACCTTTCCTTTGATGAAGCAGTTCGGAAAGAGTTTTTTGTAGAATCTGAAAAGGGATAGTTGTGATACCTTTGAGGCCTAAGGTGAAATAGGAAATATCTTCACATAAAAACTAGACAGAAACTTTCTGAGAAACTTCTTTGTGACGTGAGCTTTCATCTCAAAGATTTGAACCTTTATTTTGATTGAGAAGTTTGGAAAGACTCTTTTTCTAGTATCGGCAGAAGGCTGTTAATGAGCAGACTGAGGCCTATAGTGAAAAAGGAAATGGCTTCTCAAAAAATCCAGACAGAAGCATTATGAGAGACTTCTATGTAATGTGTGCATTCATCTCACCAAGTTAAATCTTTCTTTTGATTGAGCTGTTTGGAAACACTCTTTTTTGTAGCATCTGCAAGGGTATACTTCTGAGCCCTTTGAGGCCTATTTTGAAATATGAAATATCTTCACATATAAACTAGAGAGAAGGTTTCTAAGAAACTTCTTTGTGATGTTTGCTTTCACCTCACAGAGTTGAACCTTTCTTTTGATTGAGCAGATTGGAAACACTCTTTTTGTAGAATCTGCAAGTGGATATTTGGAGTGCTTTGAGGCCCATGGTGAAAAAGGAAATATCTTCACAAAAAACTAAACAGAAGTTTTCTAAGAAACTTCTTTGGGATGTGTGCTTTCACCCCACACATTTGAATCGTTCTTTTGATTGCTATGGTGAAAAAGGTAACTTCTTCACATAAAACTATACAAAAGCATTCTGAGAATCTTCTTTGTGATGTGTGCTTTCATCTCACAGGGTTTAAACTTTATTTTCATTCTGCAGTTTAGAAACAGTCTTTTTGTAGAATCCGCAAAGGGATGTTTGTGAGCAGTTTGAGGCCTATGGTGAAAAAGGAAATACCTTCACATAAAACCCAGACAGAAGCTTTTTGAGAAACTTCTTGGTGATGTTTGCATTCATCTCCCAGAGTTGAATCTTCCTTTTCATTGAGCTGTTTAGAAACAGTCTTTTTGCACAATCTGTAAAGGGATATTTCTGAGTGGTTTGAGGCCTGTGGTGAAAAAGAAATATCTTCACATAAAAATCAGACAGAAGCATTCCGGGAAACTTCTCTGTGATGCGTGCATTCATCCCACAGACTTGAAACTTTCATTTCATTCCGTAGTTCGGAAAGAGTCTTTTCATAGAATCTGCAAAGGGATATTTCTGAGCCCTTTGAGACCTATGGTGAAATAGGAAATATCTTCACATAAAAACTAGACAGAAGATTTTTGAGAAATTTCTTTGTGATGCTTGTGAACCTTCTTTTTGATTGAGCAGTTTGGAAACAGTCGTTTTGTAGAATCTGCAAAGGGATATTTCTGAGCCCTTTGAGTCCTATAGTGAAATAGAAAATGTCTTCACATAATAACTAGACAGAAGCATTCTGAGAAACTTCTTTGCGATGTGTGCTTTCATTTCACAGAGTTGAATGTTTCCTTTGATTGAGCAGTTTGGAAACACTCTTTTTGTAGAATCGGTAAATGGATATTTGGAGCACTTTGAGGCATAAGGTGAAAAAGGAAGTATCTGGGAAACTGAAGACATGAAGATGGCCGAATAGGAACAGCTCCGGTCTACAGCTCCCAGCGCGAGTGACGCAGAAGACGGGTGATTTCTGCATTTCCATCTGAGGTACCGTGTTCATCTCACTAGGGAGTGCCAGACAGTGGGCGCAGGTCAGTCGGTGAGCGCACCGTGCACCAGCCGAAGCAGGGGCGAGGCATTGCCTCACTCGGGAAGTGCAAGGGGTCAGGGAGTTCCCCTTCCAGGGGTGACAGACGGCACCTGGAAAATCGGGCCACTCCCACCCGAATACTGTGCTTTTCCGAAGGGCTTAGGAAACGGTGCCCCAGGAGAGTATAGCCCGCACCTGGCTCAGAGGGTCCTATGCCCATGGAGTCTCGCTGATTGCTAGCACAGCAGTCTGAGATCAAACAGCAAGTCGGCAGCGAGGCTGGGGGAGGGGCGCCCGCCATTGCCCGGGCTCGCTTAGGTAAACAAAGCAGCCTGGAAGCTTGAACTGGGTGGAGCCCACCACAGCTCAAGGAGGCCTGCCTGCCTCTGTAGGCTCCACCTCTGGGGGAAGGACACAGACAAACAAAAAGACAGCAGTAACCTCTGCAGACTTAAATGTCCCTGTCGGACAGCTGTGAGGAGAGCAGTGGTTCTCCCAGCACGCAGCTGGAGATCTGAGAACGGGCTGACTGCCTCCTCAAGTGGGTCCCTGACCCCTGACCCCCGAGCAGCCTAACTGGGAGGCACCCCCCAGCAGGGGCAGACTGACACCTCACACGGCCGGCCAGGTACTCCAACAGACCTGCAGCTGAGGGTTCTGTCTGTTAGAAGGAAAACTAACAGAAAGGACATCCACACCAAAAACCCATCTGTACATCACCATCATCAAAGACCAAAAGTAGATAAAACCACAAAGATGGGGAAAAAACAGAGCAGAAAAACTGGAAACTCTAAAAACCAGAGTACCTCTCCTCCTCCAAAGGAACGCAGTTCCTCACCAGCAACGGAACAAAGCTGGATGGAGAATGACTTTGACGAGCTGAGAGAAGAAGGCTTCAGACGATCAAATTACTCCGAGCTACGGGAGGATATTCAAACCAAAGGCAAAGAAGTTGAAAACTTTGAAAAAAATTTAGAAGAATGTATAACTAGAATAACCAATACAGAGAAGTGCTTAAAGGAGCTGATGGAGCTGAAAACCAAGGCTCGAGAACTACGTGAAGAATGCAGAAGCCTCAGGAGCCGATGCGATCAAATGGAAGAAAGGGTATCAGCCCTGGAAGATGAAATGAATGAAATGAAGCGAGAAGGGAAGTTTAGAGAAAAAAGAATAAAAAGAAACGAGCAAAGCCTCCAAGAAATGTGGGACTATGTGAAAAGACCAAATCTACGTCTGATTGGTGTACCTGAAAGTGACGGGGAGAATGGAAACAAGTTGGAAAACACTCTGCAGGATATTATCCAGGAGAACTTCCCCAATCTAGCAAGGCAGGCCAACATTCAGATTCAGGAAATACAGAGAACGCCACAAAGATACTCCTCGAGAAGAGCAACTCCAAGTCACATGATTGTCAGATTCACCAAAGTTGAAATGAAGGAAAAAATGTTAAGGGCAGCCAGAGAGAAAGGTCGGGTTACCATCAAAGGGAAGCCCATCAGACTAACAGCGGATCTCTCGGCAGAAACCCTACAAGCCAGAAGAGAGTGGGGGCCAATATTCAACGTTCTTAAAGAAAAGAATTTTCAACCCAGAATTTCATATCCTGCCAAACTAAGCTTCATAAGTGAAGGAGAAATAAAATACTTTACAGACAAGCAAATGCTGAGAGATTTTGTCACCACCAGGCCGGCCCTAAAAGAGCTCCTGAAGGAAGCGCTAAACATGGAAAGGCACAACTGGTACCAGCCACTGCAAAATCATACCAAAATGTAAAGAACATCGAGACTAGGAAGAGACTGCATCAACTAACGAGCAAAATATCCAGCTAACATCATAATGACAGGATCAAATTCACACATAACAATATTAACTTTAAATGTAAATGGACTAAATGCTCCAATTAAAAGACACAGACTGGCAAACTGGATAAAGACTCAAGACCCATCAGTGTGCTGTATTCAGGAAACCCATCTCACGTGCAGAGACACACATAGGCTCAAAATAAAAGGATGGAGGAAGATCTACCAAGCAAATGGAAAACAAAAAAAGGCAGGGGTTGCAATCCTAGTCTCTGATAAAACAGACTTTAAACCAACAAAGATCAAAAGAGACAAAGAAGGCCATTACATAATGGTAAAGGGATTAATTCAACAAGAAGAGCTAACTATCCTAAATATATATGCACCCAATACAGGAGCACCCAGATTCATAAAGCAAGTCCTGAGTGACCTACAAAGAGACTTAGACTCCCACACATTAATAATGGGAGACTTTAACACCCCACTATCAACATTAGACAGATCAACGAGACAGAAAGTCAACAAGGATACCCAGGAATTGAACTCAGCTCTGCACCAAGCGGACCTAATAGACATCTACAGAACTCTCCACCCCAAATCAACAGACTATACATTTTTTTCAGCACCACACCACACCTATTCCAAAATTGACCATATACTTGGAAGTAAAGCTCTCCTCAATAAACGTAAAAGAACAGAAATTTTAACAAACTGTCTCTCAGATCACAGTGCAATCAAGCTAGAACTCAGGATTAAGAATCTCACTCAAAACCACTCAACTACGTGGAAACTGAACAACCTGCTCCTGAATGACTACTGGGTACATAACGAAATGAAGGCAGAAATAAAGATGTTCTTTGAAACCAACGAGAACCAAGACACAACATACCAGAATCTCTGGGATGCATTCAAAGCAGTGTGTAGAGGGAAATTTATAGCACTAAATGCCCACAAGAGAAAGCAGGAAAGATCCAAAATTGACACCCTAACATCACAATTAAAAGAACTAGAAAAGCAAGAGCAAACACATTCAAAAGCTAGCAGAAGGCAAGAAATAACTAAAATCAGAGCAGAACTGAAGGAAATAGAGACACAAAAAACCCTTCAAAAAATAAATGAATCCAGGAGCTGGTTTTTTGAAAGGATCAACAAAATTGATAGACCGCTAACAAGATTAATAAAGAAAAAAAGAGAGAAGAATCAAATAGATGCAATAAAAAATGATAAAGGGGATATCACCACCGATCCCACAGAAATACAAACTACTGTCAGAGAATATTACAAACACCTCTATGCAAATAAACTAGAAAATCTAGAAGAAATGGATAAATTCCTCGACACATACACCCTCCCAAGACTAAACCAGGAAGAAGTTGAATCTCTGAATAGACCAATAACAGGAGCTGAAATTGTGGCAATAATCAATAGCTTAAAAACCAAAAAAAGTCCAGGTCCAGATGGATTCACAGCCGAATTCTACCAGAGGTACAAGGAGGAGCTGGTACCATTCCTTCTGAAACTATTCCAATCAATAGAAAAAGAGGGAATCCTCCCTAACTCATTTTATGAGGCCAGCATCATCCTGATACCAAAGCCTGGCAGAGACACAACCAAAAAAGGGAATTTTAGACCAATATCCTTGATGAACATTGATGCAAAAATCCTCAATAAAATACTGGCAAACAGAATCCAGCAGCACATCAAAAAGCTTATCCACCATGATCAAGTGGGCTTCATCCCTGGGATGCAAGGCTGGTTCAATATACGCAAATCAATAAATGTAATCCAGCATATAAACAGAACGAAAGACAAAAACCACATGATTATCTCAATAGATGCAGAAAAGGCCTTTGACAAAATTCAACAACCCTTCATGCTAAAAACCCTCAATAAATTAGGAATTGATGGGACGTATCTCAAAATAATAATAGCTATTTATGACAAACCCACAGCCAATATCATACTGAATGGGCAAAAACTGGAAGCATTCCCTTTGAAAACTGGCACAAGACACGGATGCCCTCTCTCTCCACTTCTATTCAACATAGTTTTGGAAGTTCTGGCCAGGGCAATTAGGCAGGAGAAGGAAATCAAAGGTATTCAATTAGGAAAAGAGGAAATCAAATTGTCCCTGTTTGCAGATGACATGATAGTATATCTAGAAAACCCCATTGTCTCAGCCCAAAATCTCCTTAAGCTGATAAGCAACTTCAGCAAAGTCTCAGGATACAAAATCAACGTGCAAAAATCACAAGCATTCTTATACATCAATAACAGACAAACAGAGAGCCAAATCATGAGTGAACTCCCATTCACAATTGCTTCAAAGAGAATAAAATACCTAGGAATCCAACTTACAAGGGATGTGAAAGACCTCTTCAAGGAGAACTACAAACCACTGCTCAAGGAAATAAAAGAGGATACAAACAAATGGAAGAACATTCCATGCTCATGGGTAGGAAGAATCAATATCATGAAAATGGCCATCCTTCCCAAGGTAATTTACAGATTCAATGCCATCCCCATCAAGCTACCAATGACTTTCTTCTCAGAATTGGAAAAAACTACTTTAAAGTTCATATGGAACCAAAAAAGAGCCCGCATCGCCAAGTCAATCCTAAGCCAAAAGAACAAAGCTGGAGGCATCACACTACCTGACTTCAAACCATACTACAAGGCTACAGTAACCAAAACAGCATGGTACTGGTACCAAAACAGAGATATAGATCAATGGAACAGAACAGAGCCGTCAGAAATAATGCCACATATCTACAAGTATCTGATCTTTGACAAACCTGACAAAAACAAGAAATGGGGAAAGCATTCCCTATTTAATACATGGTGCTGGGAAAACTGGCTAGCCATATGTAGAAAGCTGAAACTGGATCCCTTCCTTACACCTTATACAAAAATCAATTCAAGATGGATTAAAGACTTAACTGTTAGACCTAAAACCATAAAAACCCTAGAAGAAAACCTAGGCATTACCATTCAGGACATAGGCATGGGCAAGGACTTCATGTCTAAAACACCAAAAGCAATGGCAACAAAAGCCAAAATTGACAAATGGGATCTAATTAAACTCAAGAGCTTCTGCACAGCAAAAGAAACCACCATCAGAGTGAACAGGCAACCTACAAAATGGGAGAAAATTTTCGCAACCTACTCATCTGACAAAGGGCTAATATCCAGAATCTACAATGAACTCCAACAAATTTACAAGAAAAAAACAAACAACCCCATCAAAAAGTGGGCGAAGGACATGAACAGACACTTCTCAAAAGAAGACATTTATGCAGCCAAAAAACACATGAAAAAATGCTCACCATCACTGGCCATCAGAGAAATGCAAATCAAAACCACAATGAGATACCATCTCACACCAGTTAGAATGGCAATCATTAAAAAGTCAGGAAACAACAGGTGCTGGAGAGGATGTGGAGAAATAGGAACACTTTTACACTGTTGGTGGGACTGTAAACTAGTTCAACCCTTGTGGAAGTCAGTGTGGCGATTCCTCAGGGATCTAGAACTAGAAATTCCATTCGACCCAGCCATCCCATTACTGGGTATATACCCAAAGGACTATAAATCATGCTGCTATAAAGACACATGCACACGTATGTTTATTGCCGCATTATTCACAATAGCAAAGACTTGGAACCAACCCAAATGTCCAACAATGATAGACTGGATTAAGAAAATGTGGCACATATACACCATGGAATACTATGCAGCCATAAAAAATGATGAGTTCACGTCCTTTGTAGGGACATGGATGAAATTGGAAATCATCATTCTCAGTAAACTATCGCAAGAACAAAAAACCAAACACCGCATATTCTCACTCATAGGTGGGAATTGAACAATGAGAACACATGGACACAGGAAGAGGAACATCACACTCTGGGGACTGTTGTGGGGTGGGGGGAGGGGGGAGGGATAGCATTGGGAGATATACCTAATGCTAGATGACGAGTTGGTGGGTGCAGCGCACCAGCATGGCACATGTATACATATGTAACTTACCTGCACATTGCGCACATGTACCATAAAACCTAAAGTATAATAATAATAATAATAATAAAAGAAAAAAATAAATAAAAATAAAATAAAAAAAAAAAGAAACTGAAGACATTATAATTTTACTGATTTCAAGTCCAGTTTGAAGCTGTAATATTTAAAAAAAAGTTATAACATTGATTTGTAACATGCAAAAACATTGTAATGAGATATCAGGTCTAAGTTTATAAATATAAAAATGCTTTTTGAAGAAGAAAAGAAAAGAAAATCCAAGATACTATTTTTGTACGTGTGAAGGTCACTAAGTCTATTGGTAATTACAATAATTTTCTGTTTATAAAAGAATAAATTATTTAATATACATACAGAAATCAAACTGAAAACAATCTATCCTAGGAGTTCCTTCAACTGAGAATATACGTATTTGTCAGAATTTCAAAAGATTAAAAGACCTCTTGGTAATACATCCATGTATCATACTGGCTGACTGAGAATTTCATTATTATAACAAAAAGACAATTTAGGAAGCAGAAATTAGAATCTAGAACATAGGCTTCAGTTAATGAAAATAAAAATATAATAAAACAAAAAAAAAAATAAAATAAAAAAAAAAAAAGGAAGTATCTGTACCTAAAAACTAGAGAGCAACTTTCTGAGAAACTTCTTTGTGATGCGTGCTTTCATCTCACAGATTTGAACATTTCTTTTCATTGAGCAGTTTGGGAACAAGTCATTGTATAGAATCTGCAAATGTATATTTGTGAGCTGTTTGATGCCTATGCTGAAAAACTAAATATTCACTTAAAAACCAGACAGAAGCTTTTAGAGATAACTTTTTGTGATGTTTGAATTCATATCAAAGAGTTGAACCTTTCTGTTCCTTGAAGAGTTTGGAAACATTCTTTTTGTGCAATCTGCAAAGGAGTATTTCTGAGTGGTTTCAGGCCTGTTGTGAAAAGGAAATATCTTCACATAAAAACTAGACAGAAGCATTCTGAGAAACTTCTTTTTTATCTGTGCATTCACCTCACAGAGTTGATCCTTTCTTTTCATTGAGTAGTTTGGAAACAGTCTTCTTGTAGTATCTGCAAAGGGATATTTGTGATCCCCTTTAGGCCTATGAAGAAATAGGAAATATCTTCACATAAATATTAGACAGAATCTTTGTGAGAAACTTCTTTGTGATGTGTGCTTTCATCCTACACAGTTGAACCTTTCTTTTGATTGATCACTTTGGAAACAGTCTTTTTGAACAGTCTACAAATGGATATTTGGAGAGCTTTGAGGCCTAAGGTCAAAAAGGAAATATATTCACATAAAAACTAGACAGAAGCATTCTGAGCAACTTCTTTGTGATGTGAGCTTTCATTTCAGAGAGTTGAATCTTTCTTTTGTTTGAGCAGTTTGGAAATAATCTTTTTGTAAAATCTGCAAAGGGATATTTCTGAGCCATTTGAGGTCTATGGTGAAAACGAAATATCTGTACATAAAAAGTAGACAGAAGCATTCTGAAAAACTGCTTTGTGATGTGTCCATTCATGTCACAGAGTTGAACCTTTCTTTTGATTGAGCAGTTTGGAAACAGTCGTTTTGTAGAATCTGCAAAGAGATATTTGTGAGCTCTTTATGGCCTGTGATGAAATACGAAATATCTCCACATAAAAACTAGACAGAAGATTTCTGAGAAACTTCTTTGTGATATGTGCTTTCTTCTCACAGTACTGAACCTTTCTTTTGATTGAGCAGTTTGGAAAGTCTTTTTGTAGAATCTGCTAATGGATATTTGGAGCTATTTGAGGCCCATGGTGAAAAAGGAAGAATCTTCACATAAAAATTAGACAGAAGATTTCTGAGAAACTTCTTTGTGATGTGTGAATTCATGTCACATAATTCAACCTTTCTTTCGATTGAGGAGTTTGGAAACAGTCTTTTGTAGAAGCTGCAAAGGGAAATTTCTTAGCGTTTCGTGGCTTATTGTGAAAAAGAAATATCTTCACATAAAAACTAGACAGAAGCTTTCTGAGAAACTTCTTTGTGATGTGCCCATTCATCTCACAGAGTTAAACCTTTCTTTTGATTTAGCAGTTTGGAACATGTATTTTCTTAGAATCTGAAAATGGATATTTGTGAGCCCCTTATGGCCTATGTTGAAATATGAAATATCTTCACATAAAAACTAGATAGAAGCTTTCTGAGAAACTTCTTTGTGATGTGCACTTTCCTCTCACAGAGTTGAACCTTTCTTTTTATGGGGCGGTTTGGAAACAGTCTTTTTGTAGAATCTGCAAATGGACATTTGTAGCGTTTTGAGGCCTATAGTGGAAAAGGAAATATCTTCACATAAAAACTAGACAGTAGCTTTTTGAGAAAACTATTTGTGACATTTCCATTCATCTCTAATAGTTGACCATTTCTTTTCATTGAGCAGTTTGGAAACAGTCTTTTTGTACAAACTACAAAGGGATATTTCAGAGTGGTTTGAGGCCAATGGTGAAAAATAAATATCTTCACATGAAAACTAGACAGAAGCATTTTGAGAAACTTATTTGTGATGTGTGCATTCATCTCACAAATTTGAACGTTTCTTTTGATTTAGCAATTTGGAGAAAGTCTCTTGGAAGTATAAGCGGAGTTATATTTGTGAGCAGTTTAAAGCCTATTGTGCAAAAGGAAATACCTTCATATAAAAAGTAAACAGAAGCTTTTTGAGACTTCTTTGTGATGTGTGCTTTCGTCTAACAAAGTTTCACCTTTCTTTTGATTGAGAAGTTTGGAAACATTCTTTTTGTAGAATCTGCAAATGGATATTTGGAACAATTTGAGTCCTGTGGTGATAAAGGGAATATGTTCACATAAAAACTAGAAAGAAGAATTCTGAGAAACTTCTTTGTGATGAGTCCATTCATCTCACAGAGTTGAAACTTTCTTTGATGGATCAGTTTGGAAACAGTCTTTTTGTAGTATCTGCAGAGGGATATTTTTGAGCGATTTAAAGACTATAGTGAAAAAGGAATTATCTTCACATAATAACTAGACAGAAGCATTTTGGGAAACTTCTTTGTGATGTGAGATTCAGCTCACAATGTTGAAGGTTTCTTTTGATTTAGCAATTTGGAGAAAGTCTCTTGGAAGTATAAGCGGAGTTATATTTGTGAGCAGTTTAAGGCCTATGGTGCCAAAGGAAATACCTTCATATAAAAAGTAGACAGAAGCTTTCTGAGAAACTTCTTTGTGATGTGTGTTTTCATCTCACAGAGTTGTGCCTATCTTTTGATTGAGCAGTTTGGAAATATTCTCTTTGTAGGACCTGCAAGTGGATATTTGGAGCAATTTGAGTCCTACAGTGAAAAAGGAAATATGTTCACATGAAAACTAGACAGAAGAATTCTGAGAAACTTCTTTGTGATGAGTCCATTCATCTCACAGAGTTGAAACTTTCTTTGATGGACCAGTTTGGAAACAGTCTTTTTGTAGTATCTGCAGAGGGATATTTTTGAGCGGTTTAAAGACTATGGTGAAAAAGGAAATATCTTCACATAATAACTAGACAGAAGTATTCTGAGAAACTTCTTTGTGATGTGTGCATTCATCTCACAGAGTTGAACCTTTCTTTTGATTGAGCACTTTGGAAACAGTCTTTTTGTAGAACCTTCAAAGGAATATTTGTGAGCCCTTTATGGCCTCAGGTGAAATGGAAATATCTTCACATACAAAGTAGAGAAAAGCTGTCTGAGTAACTTCTTTGTTATGTGTGCGTTCACCTCAGAGAGTTAAAAATTTATTTTGATTGTTCAGTTTGGAAACAGTCTTTTTGTAGAATCTGCAAATGGATATTTGGATCACTTTGAGGCCTATGTTGAGAAAGGAAATATCTTCACATAAAAACAAGACAGAAGATTTCTGAGAAACTTCTTTGTTATATGTGCATTCATCTCACAGGGTTGAATCTTTCTTTTGATTGAGCAGTTTGGAAACAGTCTTTTTGTAGAATCTACAAAGGGATATTTCTGAACGGTTTTATGCCTATGCTGAAAAAGAAATATCTTCACATAAAAACTAGACAGAAGCATTATGAGAAATTAATTTATTATTTGTGCATTCGTCTCACAGAGATGAAACTTTCTTTTCATGGAGCAGTTCAAAAACTGTCCTTTTATAGAGTCTGCAAAGGGATATTTGTAAGCCCTTTGAGGCTTATATTGAAATAGAAAATATCTTCACAAAACAAGTAGACAGAAGCATTACGGGAAACTTCTTTGTGATGTGTGCTTTCATCTCTCAGATTTGAATCTCTCTTTTCATTGAACAGTTTGGAAACTCTCTTTTTGTAGATTCTGCAAAAGGATATTTGGAGGGCTTTGAGGCCTATGGTGAAAAAGGAAACATTTTCACTTAAAACCAAACAGAAGCTTTCTGAAAAACTTCTTTGTGATGTGCGTATTCATGTCACAGAGTTGGACCTTTCTTTTCATTGAGCAGTTTGGAAACCATCTTTTGATACAATCTGCAAAGGGATATTTCTGAGTGGTTTGAGGTCTATGGTGAAAAATAAATATCTTAGCATAAAAACTACACAGAGGCATTCTGAGAAACCTCTTTTTCATGTGTGCATTCATCTCCCAGAGTTGAATATTTCTTTTCATTGAGAAGTTAAGAAACAGTCTTTCTGTAGAATCTGCGAAAGGATATATGTGAGCCCATTGAGGGCCATGGTGAAATAGGAAATATCTTCACAGAAAAACTAGACAGAAGTATCCTGAGAAACTACTTTGTGATGTTTGCATTCATCTAACAGAATTGAAATTTTCTTTTGATTGATCCGTTTGGAAACAGTCTTTTTGAAGAATCTGCAAATGGATATTTGGAGCACTTTGTGGCTTGTGGTGAAAAACTAAATATCTTCACATAAAATCTAGTGAGAAACTTTCTGAAGAACGTCTTTGTGATGTGTGCTTTTATCCCACAGAGTTGAACTTTCTTTTCATTGAGCAGTTTGGAAGCAGTATTTTTGTATTATATGCAGAGAGATATTTGGGAGCGGTTTAAGGCCTATGGTGAAAAAGTAAATATCTTCACATAAAAACTAGACAGAAGCATTCTGAGAAAGTTCTTTGTGATGTGTACATTCATCACACAGAGTTGAAAATTTCTTTTGATTGAGAAGTTTGGAAACAGTCTTTATGTCCAATCTGCAAAGGGATATTTCTTAGGCGTTTGAGGCCTATGATGAAAAAGAAATATCTTCACATAAAAACTAGACAGAAGATTTCTGAGAAACTGCTTTGTGATGGGTCCATTAATCTGATACAGTTGAAATTTTCTTTTGATGGAGCAGTTTGGAAAGAGTCTTTTTGTAGATTCTGTAAAGGGATATTTGTTATCCCTTTATGGCCTAAGGTGAAATAGGAAATATCTTCCCATGAAAACTAGACAGAAGCTTTTTGAGAAACTTATTTGTGATGTGTGATTTCGCCTCACAGAGTTGAAAATTTCCTTTGTTAGAGCAGTTTGGAAAGAGGCCTTTTGTAGGATCTGCAAAGAGATATTTTTGAGCCCACTGAAGCGTATGGTGAAAAAGGAAATATCTTCACATTAAAACTAGAAAGAAACCATCTGAGAAACTTGTTTGTGATGTGCACTTTCATTTCACATGTTGAACGTTTCCTTTGATTGAGCAGTTTGGAAAGAGTCTCTTTGGACAATCTGCAAAGGCATATTTCTAAGCCCATTGAGGCCTATGTTGATATATGAAATATCTTCACATAAAAACTAGACAGAAGTTTTCAGAGAAACTTCTTTTTGATGAGTGCTTTCATCTTGCAGAGTTGAACCTTTCTTTTGATTGAAAAGTTTGGAAACAGTCTTTTTGTAGTATCTGCAGAGGGATATTTGTGAGCAGTTTAATGCCTATGATGAAAAAGGAAATATCTTCACATAAAAACTAGACAGAAGCATTCTGAGAAACTACTTTGTGATGTTTGCATTCATCTCACGGAGTTTAATCTTTCTTTTGATTGAGCAGTTTGGAAACACTCTTTTTGTAGAATCTGCAAATGGATATTTGGAGTGCTTTGAGATCTATGGTGGAAAAGGAAATATCTTCAAATAAAAACTAAACAGAAGCATTCTGAGAAACGTCTTTGTGATGTGTGCATTTATCTCAGTGTTGAACCTTTGTTTTGACTGAGCAGTTTGGAAACTGTCTTTTTGTACAATCTGCAACGGGATATTTCTGAGTGGTTTGAGGCCTACGGTGAAAAAGAAATGTCTTCACATAATAACTAAACAGATGAACTCTGAGAAACTCCTTTGTAATGTGTCCATTCCTTGCACAGAGTTGAATCTTTCTTTTCATTGATCAGTTCGGAAACCATCTTACTGTAGAATCTGCAAAGGTATATTTGTCAGCCCTTTGAGGCCTAAGGTGAAATAGGAAATATCTTCACATAAAAACAGACAGAACATTCTGAGAAACTTCCTTATGATGTGTGCTTTCTTCTCACAGAGTAGAAGCTTTCTTTTTATTGAGCAGATTGGAAACAGTCTTTTTGTAGTGTCTGCAGTGGCATATATCAGAACGTTTTGAGGCCTATGGAGATAAAGAAATATCTTCACATAAAAAATAGACAGAAGCATTCTGAGAAACTTATTTCTGAAGTGTGTATTAATCTCACAGAGTAGAACCTTATGAATGCACAATTCAGAAACAGTCTTTTTGTACTATCTGCAGAGGGATATTTGTGTGCGGTTTGCAGCCTATGGTGGAAAAGTAAATATCTTCACAGAAAACTAGACAGAAGCATTCTGAGAAACTTCCTTATGACGTGTGCTTTCTTCTCACAGAGTAGAAGCTTTCTTTTGATTGATCAGTTTGTAAGCAGTCTTTTTGTAGAATGTGCAAAGGGATTTTTTGAGCCCTTTGAGGCCTATGGTGAAATAGGAAGTATCCTCATATGAAAACTAGACAGAAACTTTTTGAGAAACTTCTTTGTGATTTTTTCCATTCATCTGATAGGGTTGAACCTTACTATTCATAGAGCAGTTTGGAAACGGTGTTTTTGTGGAATCTGCAAAGGGATAGTTTTGAGCCCTTTGAGGACTATGGTGAAATAGGGAATATCTTCACATAAAAACTATACAGAAGCATTCTGAGAAAGTTTTTTGTGATGTGTGCATTTATCCCAAAGAGCTTAAACTTTCTTTTGATTGAGCAATTGGAAACAGTATTTTTTTGGAATCTGCAAAGGTATATTTGTGAGCCCTTTGAGGCCTACGGTGGAATAGGAAATATCTTCACATAAAAACTAGACAGAAGTTTTATGCAAAACAACATTGTGATGTGTGCTTTCATCTCACAGAGTTGAATTTTTCTTTCGATTGAGCAGTTGGGAAACAGTCTGTTTGTAGAATCTGCAAAGGGATATTTTGTTCCTATTTTTTATTTTATATTTATTTTTATTTTATTATTATTATAATTTAAGTTTTAGGGTACACGCACACAATGTGCAGGTTAGCTACATATGTATACCTGTGCCATGCTAAGGTGTTGCACCCATTAACTTGTCATTTAGCATTAGGTATATCTCCTAATGCTATCCCTCATCCCTCCCCACATCCCACAACAGTCCCCAGAGTGTGATGTTCCCCCTCTTGTGTCTATGTGTTCTCATTGTTCAATTCCCACCTATGAGTGAGAATATGTGGTGTTTGGTTTTTTGTTCTTGCGATAGTTTACTGAGAAAGACGATTTCCAATTTCATCCATGTCCCTACAAAAACATGAACTCATCATTATTTATGGCTGCATAGCTTCAAGGGGAATAAAATACCTAGGAATCCAACTTACACGGGACGTGAAGGACCTCTTCAAGGAGAAATACAAACCACTGCTCAATGAAATAAAAAAGGATACGAAGAAATGTAAGAACATTCCTTGCTTATGGGTAGGAAGAATCAATATCATGAAAATGGCAATACTGCCCAAGGTAATTTATAGATTCAACGCCATCCCCATCAAGCTACCAATGACTTTCTTCACAGAATTGTAAAGGGATATTTGAGAGCACTTTGAGGCCTACGGTGAAACAGGAAATATCTTCATATAAAAACTAGACAGAGGCTTTCTGAGAAACTCCTTTGTGGTGTGCTCTTTCATTTCAGAGAGTTGAACCATTCTTTGGATTGAGCAGTTTTGGAAACAGTCTTTTCGTATAATATGCAAATGGATATTTCGTGGGATTTGAGGCCTATGGTGAAAAAGAAAATATCTTCACATGAAAACTAGACAGACGCTTTCTGAGAAACTTTTTTGTGATGTTTGCATTCACCTCACAGAGTTGAAACTTTCTTTTCATTAAGTAGTTAGGAAATCGTGTTTTTGTTCAATATGCAAAGGGATATTTCTGAGTGGTTTGAGCCCTATGGTGAAAAAGAAATATCTTCACATGAAACCTAGATAGAAGCATTCTGAGAAACGTATTTGTGATGTGTTCATTTATATCACAGTGTTGAAACTTTCTTTAGACAGAGGAGCTTGGAAAAAGTCTTTTTATGAAATCTGCAAAGAGATATTTGCGAGCACTTTGAGACCTACGGTGAAATAGGAAATATCTTCACATAAAAACTAGACAGAAGCATTCTCATAAACTTCTTTGTGATGTTTGTGCTCATCTCATGGACTTAAAACTTTCTTTTGACTGAGAAGTTTGGAAACAGTCTTTTTTTAGAATATGCATAGGGACATTTGTGAACCCATTGAGGCTTATGGTGAAATAGGAAATATCTTCACATAAAAACTAGATAGAAGCTTTCTGAGAAACTTCTTTGGGATGTGTGCTTTCCTCTCACAGAGTTGAACCTTTCTTTTGATTGAGCAGTTGGGAAACTGTTTTTTGTAGAATCCAGAAAGGGATATTTGTGAGCCCTTTGAGGTTTATGGTGAAACAGGAAATATCTTCACATAAAAACTAGACAGAAGCTTTCTGAGAAACTTCTTTGTGATGTGTGCATTCATCTCATGCAGTTGAACTTTCCTTTGATTTAGCAGTTTAGAAGCAGTATTTTTGTAGAATCTGCAAGTGGATATTTGCAGTGCTTTGAGACCTATGGTGAAAAAGAAATATCTTCCCATAAAAATTAGATAAAAGATTTCTAAGAAAATTCTTTGGATGTGTGCATTGATATCACAGAGTTGAACATTTGTTTTGATTTTGAGCAGTTTGGAAACAGTCTATTCATAGAATATGCAAATGGATATTTGTAGCACTTTGAGGCAAGTGGTGAAAAAATTCCTCTCACAGAGTTTAACCTTTCTTTTGATTGAGCAGTTTTGAAACAGTCTTTTTGTAGAATCTGCAAGGGGTAATTCTGAGCACTTTGAGGCCTATTCTGAAAAAGGAAATATCTACACATAAAATTAGACAGAAGCTTTCTAAGAAATTTTTGTGATGTGTGCTTTCATATCACAGAGTTGAGCCTTTCTTTTGATTGAGCAGTTTGGAAACAATCTTTTTGTGGAATCTGCAAATGGATATTTGGAAGGATTTGAGGCCTATGGAGAAAAAGGAAATATCTTCACATGAAAACAAGACAGAAACATTCTGAGAAACTTCTAGGGATGTGTGCTTTCGTCTCACACAGTTGAAGGTTTCTTTTCATTGAGCAGTTTGCAAACAGTCTTTTTGTAGAATCTGCAAAGGAATATTTGTGAGCAGTTTGAGGCCTATGGTGAAAAAGGTAATATCTTCACATAAAAACTAGACCAAGGCATTCTGAGAAACTTCTTTGTAATGTTTTCATTCACGTCACAGAATTGAAGTTTCTTTTCATTAAGCAGTTTGGAAACAGTCTCTTAGTGCGATCTGCAAAGGGATATTTCTGAGTGGTTTGAAGCCTATGATGAAAAAGAAATATCTTCACATAAAAACCAGACAGAAGCATTCTGAGAGTCTCCTTTGTGATGTGTGCATTCATCTTACAGATTTAAACATTTCTTTTGATTGAGGAGTTTGGAAAAAGTCTTTCTGTATAATCTGCAAAGGGATGTTTGTGAGCCCTTTGAGGCCTATGGTGAAAAAGGGAACTATCATCACATAAAAACTAGACACATATTTCTGAGAAACTTCTTTGTGATGTGCACTTTCATCTCATGGAGTTGAACCTTTCTTTTGATTGAGCAGTTTGTAAAAAGTCTTTTAGTAGAATGTGCAATTGGATATTTGGAGCGCTTTGAGGCCTATGGTGAACAAGGAAATATCTTCACATAAAAACTAGACAGAATCCTTCTGAGAACCTTGTTTGTGATGTGTGCATTCATCACACAGAGCTGAATGTTTCTTTTGATTGAGCAGTTTGTAAACCGTCTTTTTAAAGATTCTGCCAAAGGATATTTGTGAGCCCTTTCAGGCTTATGGTGAAAAAGGAAATATCCACTAATAAAATCTGGACAGAATCTTTCTGTGACACTTCTTTGTGATGTGCACATTCAACTCACAGAGTTGAACCATTATTTTCATTGAGCAGTTTGGAAACAGTCTTCTTGTAGAATCTTCAAAGGGATATTTTTAAGTGATTTATGGCTTAAAGTGAAAAAGGGAATATCAACAAATAAAATCTAGACAGAAGGTTACTGAGACACTTTTTTGTGATGTGAGCATTCATCTCACAGAGTTGAAACTTTCTTTTGATTGAGCAGTTTGTAAATTGTCTTTCTGTAGAATCTGCAAGGGGATATTTTTAAGCAGTTTATGGCTTATGGTGAAAAAGGAAATATCCACAGATAAAATCTAGACAGAAGATTTCTGAGACACTTTTTTTTTGATGTGAGCATTCATATCACAGTGTTGAAACTTTCTTTTGATTGAGCAGTTTTTAAAGTGTCTTTTTGGAAAATCTGCAAAGGGATATTTGTGAGCCGTTTGAGGCCTAAGGTGAGAAAGTAAATATATTCAGGTAAAAACTGGACAGAATCTTTCTGAGAAACTTCTTTGTGATGTCAGCATGCATCTCACAGTTTGGAACTGATCTTTTGATTGAGCAGTTAGGAAACAGTCTTTTTGTAAAATCTGCAAAGGGACATTTGTGAAAGCTTTGAGGCTAATGGTGAAAAAGGAAATATATTCACATAAAAACTAGACAGAAGCTTTCTGAGAAACCTCTATTTGATGTGTGCATTCATCTCAAGAGTTGAACCTTTCTTTTAATTGAGCTGTTTGGAAAGAGTCTTTTGTAGATCTATAAATGGATATTTGAGAGCGGTTTGAGCCCTATGGTGAGAAGGGAAATGTCTACAAATACATACTAGAAAGAATCTTCCTGAGAAACTTCTTTGTGATGTCTGCATTCATCTCACGGAGTTGAACCTTTCTTTTGATTTAGCAGTTTGGAAACAGTCTTTTTGTAGAATCTTCAAAATGATATTTGTGAACGATTTGAGGCTTATGTTGAAAAAGGAAATATCTTCACATAAAAAATAGACAGAAACTTTCTGAAAAGCTTTTTTGTGATGTGTGCATTCATCTCACAGATTTCAACATTGATGTTGATTGAGCAGTTTGGAAACGTCTTTTTGTAGATTCTGCAAAGGGATATTTGTGAGCAGTTTGAGGCTTATGGTGAAAAAGGAAATATCTACAAATAAAATCTACACAGAAACTTTCTGAGAAACTTCTTTGTCATGTGTGCATTCATTTCACAGAGTTGAACTTTTCTTTTGATTGAGCAGTTTGGAAACAATCTTTTTGGAGCATCTCCAAAGGGATATTTGTGAGTGTCTTAAGGCATATGGTGAGAAAGTAAATATATTGACATAAAAACTTGACAGAATATTTCTGAGAAACTTCTTTGTGATGTGTGCCTTCGTGTCACAGAGTTGAACCATTCTCTTGATTGAGCAGTTTGGAAACAGTCTTTTTGTAGAATCTGCAAAGGGATATTTGCGAGTGATAGGAGGCCTATGGTGACAAAGGAAATATCTTCACATAAAAACCAGACAGAAGATTTCTGAGAAACCTCTTTGTGATGTGTGCATTCATCTCTCAGAGTTGAAACTTTCTTTTCATTGAGCAGTTTGGAAACACACTTTTTGTAGAATCTGAAAACTGATATTTCTGAAGGCTTTGAAGCTGATGGTGAAAAAGGAAATATCATCCCATAACAACTAGACAGAAGCTTTCTGAGAAACTTCTTTGTGATGTGTGCATTTACCTCACAGATATGAACCTGCCTTTTGATTGAAAAGTTTGGAAACCGTCTTCTTGTAGAATCTGCAAAGAGACATTTGAGACAGGTTTGAGGTCTATGGTGAAAAAGGAAATATCTTCACATAAAAGCTAGATAGAAGCTTTCTGAGAAACTTTTTTGTGATGTTTGCATTCTTCTCACCGAGTTGAACCTTCTTTTAATAGAACAGTTTGGAAACAATCTTTTTGTAGAATCTGCAAGTGGATATTTTGAGCACTTTGGGGCCTATGGTGGAAAAGGAAATATCTTCATATAAAAACTAGAGAGAAGCTTTCTGAGAAACTTCTTTGTGATGTGTGCATTTACCTCACAGATATGAACCTGCCTTTCAATTGAGAAGTTTGGAAACCATCTTTTTGTAGAATCTGCAAAGAGACATTTGAGAGAGGTTTGAGGTCTATAGTGAAAAAGGAAATATCTTCACATAAAAGCTAGATAGAAGCTTTCTGAAAAACTTTTTTGTGATGTTTGCATTCTTCTCACCGAGTTGAACCTTCTTTTGATAGAACAGTATGGAAACAATCTTTTTGTAGAATCTGCAAGTGGATATTTGGAGCACTTTGGGGCCTATGGTGGAAAAGGAAATATCTTCAGATAAAAACTAGAGAGAAGCTTTCTGAGAAACTTCTTTGTGATGTGTGCATTCAATTCACAGAGTTGAACGTTTCTTTTGATTGAGCAATTTGGAAACAGTCTATTTGTAGCATCTGCAAAGTGATATTTGTGAACACGTTAATGCTTACAGTGAAAAAGGAAATATCTTCAAATAAAAAATAGACAGAAGGTTTCTGATAAACTTCTTGGTGATATATGCATTCATCAAACAGAGTTTTACCTTTCTTTTGATTGAGCAGTTTGTAAACAGTCTTTTTGAAGTATCTGCAAAAGTATATTTGTGGGCAGTTTGAGGCCCATGGTGAGAAAAGAAATATATTCACAGAAAAGTTGGCAGAAGCTTTCTGACAAACTTCTTTGAGATGTGTGCATTTGTCTCACAGAGTTGAACCTTTCTTTTGATTGAGAAGTTTTGAATCAATCTTTTTGTAGGATATGCAAAGGGATATTTGCGATCCATTTTTGGCCTACAGTGAAAAAGGAAATGCCTTCACATAAAAACTAGACAAAAGTATTCTAAGAAACTTCTTTGTAACGTGTGCATTCATCTCAGAGTGGAACCTGTCTTCTGATTGAGCAGTTTAGAAGCATGTTTTTGAATAATCTGCAGAGGTATATATGTAGGAGGTTTGACATCTATGGTGAAAAATGAAATGTCTTCACATAAAAACTAGACAGAATCTTTCTGACAATCTACTTTGTGATGTGTGCGTTCATCACACAGAGTTGAAATTTTCTTTTGATTGAGCAGTTTGTAAACTGTCTTTTTGTAGATTCTGCCAAAGGATTTTTGTGAGCCCTTTCAGGCTTATTGTGAAAAAGGAAATATCCACTAATAAAATCTGGACAGAATCTTTCTGTGAAACTTCTTTGTGATGGGTGCATTCATCTCATGGGTTTGAACCTTTCTTTTGATTGAGCATTTTGGAAACAGTCTTTTGGTAGAATCTGCAAAGTGATATTTCTGGGCACTTTGAGCTATATGGTGAAAAAGGAAATATATGCACATGAAAACTAAACAGAATCTTCCTGAGAAACTTCTTTGGTGTGTATGCATTCATCTCACGGATTTGAAGCTTCCTTTTGATTCAGAATTTTGGGAGCAGTCTTTTTATAGAATCTGCATAGGCATATTTGTGAAAATGTTGGGGCATACAGTGAAAATGGTAATGTATTCACAAAAACCTATAGAGAAGCATTCAGAGAAACTTCTTTGTGATGTGTGCATTCATCTCACAGAGCTGAATCTGTCTTTTGATTGAGCTGTTTGGAAACGTCTCTTTGGAGAATCTGCAAAAATATATTTGTGAGCAGTTTGAGGCTTAAGGTGTAAAAGGAAATATCCACAAATAAAAGTTAGAAAGAAGCTTTCTGTGAAACTTCTTTGTGCTGTGTGCATTCATCTCAGAGGGTTGAACCTTTGTTTTGATTCATCAGTTTGCGAGCTTTTTGTATAATCTGCAAAGTGGTATTTGTGAACAATTTGAGGTTTATGGTGAAAAAAGAAACATCCTCACAAAAAAACTAGATAGAAATTTTCTGAGAAACTTCTTTGTGATGTGTGCATTCATCTCACAGAGTTGAAGCTTGCTTTTGATTGATCCATTTAGAAGCATTCTTTTGTAGAATCTGCATAGTGATATTTGTGAACCCTTTGAGGCCTATGATAAAAAAGGAATTATCTTCATGCAAAAACTAGACAGAAGCATTCTGAGAAACTTCGTCATGTTGTGTGCTTTCATCTCACCGAGTTGAACTTTTCTTTTTATTGAGCAATTTGAAAACAGTCTTTATGTAGAATCTGCATAGGGACATTTGTGAGCGATTTGAGGCCTATGGTGAAAAAGGAAATATCTTCACATAAAAACTAGACAGAAGCATTCTGAGAAACTTCTTTGGGATGTGTGCATTCAGCTCACAGTGTTGAACCCCTCTTTAGATTGAGCAGGTTGGAAACAGTGTTTCTATAGAATCTGCAAAGGGATATCTGTGAGCCCTTTGAGGCCTATGGTGAAAAAGTAAATAGCCACAAATAATACCTAGACAGAAGCTTTCTGAGAAACTTCTTTGTGATGTGTGCATTCATCTCACAGAGTTGAATCTTCCATTTGATTGAGTAGTTTGGAAACAGTCTTTTTGTAGAATCTGCATAGGGATATTTGTGAGCCCATTGAGGCCTATGTTGAGAAAGGAATTATCTTCACATGAAAACTAGACAGAAGCATTTTGAGAAACTTCTTTGTGATGTGTGTGTTTATCTCACAGAGTTGAACCTCTCTTTTGATTGCGTAGTTTGGAAACAGTCTTTTTTAGAAACTGCAAGGAATATTTTTGAGCAATTTGAAACCTATGGTGAAAAAGGAATTATCTACAAATAAAATCTAAACAGAAGCTTTCTGAGAAACTTCTTTGTGATGTGTGCATTCATCTCACATAGGTGACCTTTTGTTTTGATTGAGAAGTTTTTAAATAGTCTTTTTGTACAATCTGCAAAGAGATATCTGTGAATGCTTTCAGGCTTATGGTGGAAAAGGAAATATCTTCACCTAAACCTATAAAAAAGCTTTCTGAGAAACTTCTTTAGGATGTGTTTATTCATCTCACAGAGTTGAACAATTGTTTTGATTCACCAGTTCAAAAACAGTATTTTTGCAGAATCTGTAAGGAGACATTTTTGAGCTCTTTGAGGCCTACAGTGTAAAAGGAAATATCTTTACATAAAAACTATACAGAAGCATTCAAAGAAACTTCTCTGAGATGTGTGCATTCATCTCATAGAGTTGAACCTTTGTTTTGATTGAGCAGTTTTGGAAGAGTCTTTTTGTATAATCTGTAAAGGGATATTTGAAGGCGTTTTGAGGCATATGGTGAAAAAGGAAATACCTTCACATAAAAAGTAGACAGAAGCAATCTGAGAAACTTCCTTGTGATGTGTGCATTCATCTCACAGAGTTGAAACTTTCCTTTGACTTATCAGGTTGGAAACAGTCTTTTTGTAGAATCTGCAGAGGGATATTTATGAGTGGTTTGAGGTCTGCAGTGAAAAAGGAAATATTTTCACATAAAACCTAGAGAGAAGCATTCTGAGAAACTTCTTCATGATGAGCACATTCGTCTCAGAGAGTTGAACCATTCTTTTCATTGGGCAGTTTGGAAACCGTCTTTTTGTAGAATCTGCAAAGTGATATGTTTCAGTGGTTTGAGTCCTATGGTGAAAACGGAAATATCGAAAAATGAAACGTAGACAGCAGCTTTCTGAAAAACTTCTTTGTGATGCGTGCATTCCTCTCACAGGGTTGAAATTTTCTTTTGATTGAGCAGTTTGGAAACAGTCTTTTCATAGAACCTGCAAAGTGATATTTGTGAAGGCTTTGAGGCTTATGGTGAAAAAGGAAATATCTTCATATAAAAACTAGACTCATGTTTTCTGGGAAACTTCTTTGTGATGGGTGTATGCATCTCAAAGAGTTGAGTCTTTCTTTTGATTGAGCAGTTTGGAAACAGCATTTTTGGAGAATCTGCAAAGGGATGTTTTTGAGTGGTTTGAGGCATGTGGTGAAAAAGGAAATATCTTCATATAAAAACTAGACAGAAGTATTCTGAGAAACCACTTTGTGATGTGTGCATTCATCTCACAGGGTTGAATTTTCTTTCATTGAGTAGTTTGGAAGCAGTCTTTTTGTAGAATATGCAAAGGGATATTTGTGAGCTTTTTGAGGCCTGTTGTGAAAAAGAAAATATCCACAAATAAAATCTAGACAGAAGCCTTCTGAGAAAATTCTTAGTGGTGTGTGCATTCATCACACAGAATTGAACCTTTCTTTTGATTGAGCTGTTTGGAAACAGTCCTTTTGTAGAATCTACAAAGGGTTATTTATGAGCAGTTTGAGGCCTATGGTGAAAAAAGGAGTATTGACAAACAAGAACTAGATAGAAACTTTCTGAGAAACTTCTCTGTGTGTATTCATCTCACAGAGTAGAAAGCTTTCTTTGATTGAGCAGTTTGGAAACAATCTTTTTGTAGAATCTGCAAAGGGACGTATGTAGGTGATTTCAGGTCTATGGTGAAAATGGAAATATCTTCACATAAAAACTAGACAGAAGCTTTCTGAGAAAATTCTTTGTGATGTGCTCATTCATTTCACAGATCTGAAGTGTTCTTTTCATTGACTAGTTTCGATAGAGTCTTTTTGTAGAACCTGCTTTGTGATATTTGTGAACTCTTTGAAGCCTATGGTGAAAAAAGAAATATCTTCACACAAAAACTAGACAGAAGCTTTCTGAGATACTTCGTTGTGATGTGTGTATTCATCCTGAAGAGTTGAAACTGTCTTTGGATTGAGCAGTTTTGAAACAGTCCTTTTGTAGAATGTACAAAGGGATATTTGGGATCCCTTTTTGGCCTATGGTGAAAAAGGAAATGTCTACACATAAAAACTAGACAGAAGCATTCTATGAAACTTCTTTTTGATGTGTGCTTTCTTCTCACAGCTTTGAACCTTTGTTTAGATAGAGCAGGTTGGAAAATGTTTTTGTAGAATCTGCAAAGTGATAATTTTAATGCTTTGAGACTTATGGTGAAAAAGGAAATACCTTCAAATAAAAACTGGACAGAAGCTTTCTGAGAAACTTCTTTGTGATGTGTGCATTCATCTCAAAGAGTTGAAGCTTTATTTTGGTTGAGCAGTTTGGGAACAGTCTTTTTGTAAATTCTGTAAAGGGACACTTGTGAGCAATTTGAGGCCTATATTGAAAAAGGAAACATCATCAAATAAAAACTAGACAGAAGCTTTCTGAGAAACTTCTTTGTGATGTGTGCATTCACCTCACAGAGCTGAACCTTTCTTTTGATTGAATAGTTTGGAAACAGTCTTTTTGTAGAATCTGCAAAGGGTTATTTATGAGTGGTTTGAGGCCTATGGTGAAAAAGGGAGTATCAACAAATAAAAAGTAGACAGAAAGTTTCTGAGAAACTTCTCTGTGATGTGTGCATTCATCTCACAGAGTGGAAACTTTCTTTGAGCCGTTTGGAAACAGTCTTTTTGTAGAATCTGCAAATGGATATATATAGGCAGTTTGAGGTCTATGGTGAAAACGGAAACATCTTCACATAAAAACTAACTGCTCAATGGGAGGAAACTTTTACTTCTGCGTGATGAATGCACATGTCAGAAAGGAGTTACTCAGAAAATTTCTTTATACTTTTTATGTGAAGATATTTCCTTTTTCACCATATGCCTCAACGTGCTACCAGATATCCCTTTGCAAATACTATGAAAAGAATGTTTCCAAACTGCTCAATAAACAGAATGTTTCAACACTGTGAGACGAATGTTCACATCACAAAGAAATTTCTCAGAAAACCTCTTTCTCATTTTTATGTGAAGATATTCCGTTTTTGAACATAGTGCTCAATGAACTCCCAAATATACCTTTGCAGAATCTACAAAAAGACTTTCCAAACTGCTCAATCAAAAGAAAGTTTCAACTCTGTTAGATGAATGCACACATCAGAAAGTAGTTTCTCAGCAAGCTTCTCACTAGTTTTTATGTGAAGATAGTCCCTTTTTCAATGTGGGCCTCAAAGCACTCAAAAATATCCCTTTGTAGATTCTAGAATAACAGAGTTTACAAACTGCTCAATGAAAAGAAATGTTTACCTCTGTAAGATGAATACACATATCTTAAAGCAGGTTCTCAGAATGCTTCCTTCTAGTTTTTATGTGAAGATATTTCTTTTTTCACCATAGGCTTCAATGCGCTCCTAAATATCCCTTTGCAGCTTGTACAAAAAGACTATTTTCAAACTGCTCAATCTGAAGAATGTTTCAACTCTGTGAAATGAATGCACACATCATGAAGAAGTTTCTCAGAAACTTTCTTTATAGTTTTTCTGTGAAGATATTTCCTTTTTCACCATAGGCCTCACCTCAAAGCCCTCACAAATGTCCCTTTGCAGATTCTACAAAAAGACTGTTTCCAAGCTGCTCAATAAAAAGAATTATTGAACACTGTGAGATGAATGCACATATCTCAAAGAAGTTTCTCAGAAACCTTCAGTCTAGTTTTTATGTGAATATATTTCCTTTTTCACCATAGGCCTCAAAGCACTCCAAATATCCATTTGCAGATTCTACAAAAAGGCTGTTTCCAGACTGCTCAACCAAAACAAAGGTTTAACTCTGTGTGATGCATGCACACATCACAAGGAAGTTTCTCAGAATGCTTCTGTCTAGATTTTAAGTGAAGATACTTGCTTTTTCACCATTGGCCTCAAAGTACTCACAAATATCCCTTTACAGATTCTATAAAAATACTTTTACCAAATTGCTCAATCAAAAGAAAGGTTCAACTCTGTGAGATGTATGCACACCACAAAGAGGTTTCTCAGAAAGCTTCTCTCTAGTTTTTATGTGAAGATATTTCCTTTTTCACCATAGGCCTCAAAGTGTTCACAAATATCCCTTTGCAGATTCCACAAAAAGACTCTTCACACACTACTCAATCAAAAGAATGTTTCAACTCTGTGAGATGAATGCTCACATCACCAGAATGTTTCTCAGAAAGCTACTGTGTAGTTTTTATGTGAAGATATTTCGTTTTTCACCATATGCTTCAAAGGGCTCATAAATATCCCTTTGGAGATTTTACAAGAAAAGAGTTTCAAATCTTCTCAATGAAAAGAAACAGAAACATCTGGGAGATGAGTGCACATATCACAAAGCAGTTTCTCAGAAACATTCTGCCTAGTTTTCATGTGAAGGTATTTCCTTTTTCACCACTGGATGCAAAGTGCTCAAAATTGTTCCTTTGCAGATTTTACAAAAAGTCTGTTTCCGCACTGCTCATCAAAAGAAAGTTTCAACTCTGTGAGATGAATGCACATGTCAAAAAGAAGTTTCTCAGAAAGCTTCTATTAGGTTTTTATGTGAATGTTTCCTTTTTAACCATAGGCCTCATTTCCTTCACAAATATCTCTTTGCAGATTCTGCAAAAAGACTGTTTCCAAATTGCTCAATAAAAATAATTATTGAATTTTGTGAGATGAATGCACACACCTCAAAGAAGTTTCTCAGAAACCTTCAGTCTAGTTTTTATGTGAATATATTTCCTTTTTCACCATAAGCCTCAAAGTGCTCCAAATAGCCTTTTGCAGGTTCTACAAAAAGACTGTCTCCAAACGGCTCAAAGAAAAGAAAGTTTCAAATCTGTGAGATGAATGCACACATCACTAAGAAGTTTCACAGGAGGCTTCTGTCTAATTTTTATATGAAGACATTTCCTTTTTCACCATAGGCCTCCATCTGCTCACAAATATCCCTAGCAGATTTTACAAGAACAGAATTTCCAGACTGATGAAAGAAAACAAATGTTTTCCTCTATGAGATGAATGCACACATCACAAAACTCTTTCTCAGAAACCTTCTTTATACTTTTAATGTGATGATATTTCTGTTTTCTCCCTAGGACTTAAAGCACTCAAAAACATCCTTTTGCAAATTCTACAAAAAGATTGTTTCCAAACTGCTCAATCAAAAAAATAGTTCACCTCCATGAGATGAATGCATACATCACAAAGAATTTTATCAGAAACCTTCTTTATAGTTTTTATGTGAAGGTATTTCCTTTTTCACCATAAGCCTCAAAGTGCTCAGCAATATCCCTTTGCAGATTCTGCAAAAAGAAGTCTTCCCAGCTGCTCAAGCAAATAAATGTTTGAACTCTGTGAGATGGATGCACACATTACAAAGATGTTTCTCAGAAATCTTCTGACCATTGTTTATGTGAAGATATTTCCTTTTTCACCATAGCACTCAAAGTCCTGAAAAATATCCCTTGCAGATTCTACAAAAAGGCAGTTTGCAGACTGCTCAATCAAAATAATGGTTGAACTCTGTGAGATGATTGCACACATCACAAAGAAGTCACTAAGAAAGCTTCTGTCTAGTTTTTATGTGAAGATATTTTTTTTCACCATAGGCCTCAAAGCACTCACAAATATCCCTTTGCAGATTCTACAAGAACAGAGTTTCCAGACTAATCAGAGAAAATAAACATTTACCTCTGTGAGATCAATGCACACATCACAAAGCTGTTTCTAAGAAACCTTCTTTATACCTTTTATATGAATGCATTTCCTTTCTTACCATTGGCCTAAAAATGCTCATAAATATCCCTTTGCAGATTCCACAAACAGATAGTTTCCATACCGCTCAATCAAAAGTAAGTTTTTATCTTTGTGAGATGAATTCCCACATCACAAAGACTTTTCTCAGAAAGCCTCTCTCTAATTTTTATGTGAAGATATTTCTTTTTTCACCATAGGCCTCAAAGGATTCATAAATATCCCTTTGCAGACTCTACAAGAACAGTTTCCAGACTGACCAGAGAAAAGAAAAGTTTACCTCTGTGAGATGAATGCTTACATCACAAAGCTGTTTCTGAGAAACTTTGTTTATACTTTTTATGTGAATATGTTTCCTTTTACACCATAGGCCTCAAAGCACTCATAAATATCCCTTTGCAGATTCTACAAAAAGACTGTTTTCAAATTGTTCAATCAAAAGAATGGTTGAGCTCTATGAGATGAATGCACACATCACAAAGAAGTTTCTTGGGAAGCTTCTGTCTAGTTTTTATGTGAAGATATTTCCTATTTCATCATAAGCCTCAAAGCTCTCAAAAATATGACTTTACAGATTCTACAAAAATACTGCATCCAAATTGCTCAATCCAATGAAAGGTTCAAATCTGTGAGATGAATGCACACATCACAAGGAGGTTTCTTAGAAAGCCTCTCTCTAATCTTTATTTGAACATATTTCTTTTTTCACCAGAGGCCTCAAAGGACTCATAAATATCCCTTTGCCAACTCTACAAGAACAGTTTCCAGACTGACCAGAGAAAAGAAAAATTTACCTCGTGAGATGAATGCTTACATCACAAAGTTGTTTCTGAAAAACCTTGTTTATACTTTTTATGTGAATATATTTCCTTTTTCAACATAGGCCTCAAAGCACTCATAAATATCCCTTTGCAGATTCTACAAAAAGACTGTTTCCAAACTGTTCAATCAAAAGAATGATTGAGCTCTATGAGATGAATGCACACATCACAGAGAAGTTTCTTGGGAAGCTTCTGTCTAGTTTTTATGTGAAGATATTTCCTATTTCATCATAAGCCTCAAAGCTCTCAGAAATATGCCTTTACAGATTCCGCAAAAATACTGTATCCAAATTGCTCAATCCAATGAAAGTTTCAAATCTGTGAGATGAATGCACACATCACAAGGAGGCTTCTCAGAAAGCTTCTCTCTAGTTTTCATGTGAAAATATTTCCTTTTTCACCATAGGCATCAAAGCATCACAAATATCCCTTTGCAGATTCTACCAAAATACTGTTTACAAACTGCTCAATCAAAAGGATGTTTCAATTCTGTGAGATGAATTCTCGCATCTCCAAGATGTTTCACAGAAAGCTTCTGTCCAGTTTTTACATGAAGATAATTCCTTTTTCACCGTAGGCCTCAAAGCACTGACAAATATCCCTTTGCAGATTTTACAAGAACAGAATTTCCAATCTGCTCAATGAAGAGAAATGGTTAACTCTGTGGGATGAAATCACACATCACAAAGCAGTTTCTCTGAAATATTCTGTCTAGTATTTATGTAAAGATAATTCCTTTTTCAACATAGGACACAAAGTGCTAACTAATAACCATTTGGAAATTCTACAAAATACTGTTTCCAAACTGTTCATCAGAAGAAAGATTCACCTCTCTGGGATGAATACATATATCAAAAAGATGTTTCTCAGAAAGCTTCTATCTTGTTTTTATGTGAGTGTGTTTCCTTTTTCACCATGGGCCTCAAAGTGCTCAAAAGTATCCCTTTTCAGATCCTAAAAAAAGACTGTTTCCAAACTGCTGAGTCAAAGGAATGGTTCAACTCTGTGAGATGAATGCACACATCACAAAGAGGTTATTCACAAACCTTCTTTATAATTTTTATGTGAAGATATTTCCTTTTAACCATAGACCTCAAAGCGCTCACAAATATACCTTTGCAGATTCTACAAACAGACGGTTTCCCAACTGCTCAATCAAAAGAATTGTTGAAATCTGTGAGATGAATGCATACATCACAAGGCAGTTTCTCAGAATTCTTTAGTCTAGTTTTTATGTGGACATATTTTCTCTTTCACCATAGGCCTCAAAGTGCTCAGAATTATCCCTTTACAGATTCCACAAAAAGATGTTTCCAAACTGCTCAATCAAAAGAAAGTTTCAATTCTGTGAGATGAATGCACACATCACTAAGAAGTTTCTCAGTAGTCTTCTGTCGAGTTTTTATGTGAAGACAATTCCTTTTTCACCATAAGGCTCTATGCACTCACAAATATCTCTTAGCTGATTCTAAAAAAAGAGAGTTTCCCAACTGATCAAAGAAAAGAATCATTTACCTCTGTGAGATGAACGAAGACATCACAAAACAGTTTCTCAGAAACCTTCTTTATAGTTTTCTTTGAAGATACTTCTTTTTCTGCATAGGCCTCAAAGTGCTCAAAAATATCCATTTGCAGAATGTGTAAAAATACCATTTCCAAACTGCTCAATCAAAAGAGAGGTTCAACTCTGTGAGATGAATGCACATATCTCAAAGAAGTATCTGAGAAGCTTTCGTTTTACTTTGTATGTGAAGATATTTCCTTTGTCAACATAGGCCTCAAAGTGCTCAAAAATACCCCTTTTCAGATTGTACAAGAACAGATTTTCCAGACTGAACAGAGAAAATAAACCCTTACTTCTGTGAGATGAATGCACACATCACAAGGCTGTTTTTAGGAAACCTGCTTTACAGTTCTTATGTGAAGATATGTCCTTTTCCACCATAGGCCTCACAGCACTCCAAATATCCACTTGCAGATACCACAAAAAGAGTGTTTCAAAAATGTTCAATCAAAGGAAAGGTTCAACTCTGTGAGATGAATGCAAACAACAGAAAGAAGTTTCTCAGAATCCTTCTTTCTAATTTCTATGTTAAGGTATTTCCTTTTCCACCATAGGCATCAAAGTGCTCTAAATATCCACATGCAGATACTACAAAAAGTCTGTTCCCAAAATGCTCAATCAAAAGTGTGGTTTAACTCTGTGAGATGAATACACACATCACTAAGAAGTTTCTCAGAATGCTACTGTCTAGTTTTTATATGAAGATATTTCCTTTTTCAAAAAAGGCCTCTAATAACAACAAATATCCACTTACAGATTCAACAAAAAGAGTATTTCAAAACTGGTCAATGAAAAGAAAGTTTGAACTCGGTGAGATGAATGCACACATCACAAAGCAGTTTCTCAGAATGCTTCTGTCGAGTTTTTATGTGAAGATATTTCCTTTTCCACTGGAATCTGGAAAGCGCTCGAAATATCCAATTTCAGATACCACAAAAAGAGTGTTTCAAAACTGCTAAATCAAAAGAAATGTTCAAATCTGTGAGGGAAATGCACACGTCACAAAGAAGTTTCTCAGAATGCTTTTGTCCAATTTTTATGTGAAAATATTTCCTTTTCCGGCCACAGGCCTTAAAGCACTCCAAATATCGATTTGCAGATACTACAAAATGACTATTTCCAAACTGCTCAAACAAAACAGTTGTTCAAGTCTGTGAGTTGAAGGAACACAACAGAAAGAAGTTTCTCAGAATGCTTCTGTCTAGTTTTTATGTGAAGATATTTCCTTTTCCATCGTAGGCCACCAATCACTCCAAATATCCACTTGCAGATTCTACAAAAAGAATGTTTCAAAACTGCTTAATCAAAAGAAAGGTTCAACTCTGTGAGATGAATGCAAATATCACAAAGAAGTTTCTCAGAATGCTTCTGTCTAATTTTTATGTTAAGGTACTTCCTTTTCCACCATAGGCCTCAAAGCGCTCCAAATGTCCACCTGCAGATTCTACAAAAAGAGTGTTTCAAAACTACTCAATCAAAAGGATGCTTCAAGTCTGTGAGCAAAATGTATCCATCACAATGAAGTTTCTCAGAATGCTTCTGTCTTGTTTTTATGTGAAGATATTTCCTTTTGAACGTAGGCCTCAAAGCGCTGCAAAATCCAATGGCAGATTCTACAAAAAGAGTGTTTCAAAATTGCTGAATCAAAAGAAACGTTCAACTTGATGAGAAGAATGCACCCATCAAAAAGAAGGTTCTCAAAATGTTTCTGTCTAATTTTTATGTGAAGATATTTCCTTTTCCAGAAGAGGCTGCAAAGCTCTCCAAATATCCACGTGAAGATTCTACAGAAAGATTGTTTCAAAACAGTTCAATGAAAAGAAAGGTCCAACTCTGTGGGATGAATGCACACATCTCACAGATGTTTCTGAGAATGCTTCAGTCTAGTTTTTGTGTGAAGATATTTCCTTTTCCACCATTGGCCACAAAGCGCTCCAAATATCCACATGCAGATACTACAAAAAGATTGTTTCCAAACTGCTCAATCAAAAGAGTCTTTCAACTCCCCCAGATGAATGCACACATCCCTAAGAAGTTTCTCAGAATGCTTCTGTCTAGTTTTTATGTGAAGATATTTCCTTTTCAAATGTAGTCCTCTAAGCGTTGCAAACATACATTTGTAGATGCTACAAAAAGGAAGTTTCCAACTGCTCAATCAAAAGATAGGTTCAACTCTGTGAGTTGAATGGACACATCTCAAAGAGGTTTCTCAGAATGCTTCTCTCTAGTTTTTATGTAAAGATATTTCCTTTTCCACCAGAGGCCACAAAGCACTCCAAATATCCATTTGCCAATTCTGCAAAAAACTGTTTCCAAACTGCTCAATCAAAAGTAAGTTTCAGCTCTGTAAGAAGAAGGCACACATCACAAAGAAATTTCTCAGAAAGTTTCTGTCTATTTTTTATGTGAAATTATTTTCGGTTTCCCTAGAGGCCACAAAGGGCTCCAAAATATCCCTTTGCAGATTCTAGAAAATGACTTATTCGAAACTTTTCAAAATAAAGAAAGATTCAGCTCTGTGAGATGAATGCGCACATCACAAAGAAGTTTATCTGAATGCTTCTGTCTAGTTTTTACGTGAAGATATTTCCTTTTCAACTATAGGTACAAAGCACTCCAACTATCCACTTGCAGATTCTATAAAAAGAGTGTTTTGAAACTTCCCAATCAAAAGAAAGTTTCAACTCTGTGAGATGAACACACACAACACAAGGAGGTTTCTCAGAACGTTTCTGTCTAGTTTTTATGTGAAGATATTTCCTATTGTCCCAGAGGCCTCAATAGGTTAACAAATGTCCCTTTGCAGATTGTACAAAACGACTGTTTCCAAACTGCTCCATTAAAAGAAAGGTTTACTTCTGTGATATGAATGCACACATCACAAAGAAGTTTCTCAGAATGCTTCTGTCTAGTTTTAATGTGAAGATATTTCCCTTTCTACTGTAGTCTGAAAAGCCCTCCAAATATCCACTTGCAAATTCTACAAAAGGAATGTTTCCAAACTGCTCAATCAAAAGAAACATTCAACTCTGTGAGATGAACACACGAGTCACAAGAAGTTACTCAGAATGCTTCTGTCTAGGTTTTACGTGAAGTTAATTCTTTTCCTCAATAGGCTACAAAGCGCTCCAAATATACACGTGCAGATTCTATAAAAAGAGGGCTTCCAAACTGCTCAATCAAAAAAAAAGGTTGAACTCGGTGAGATTAATGCAAAAATCACAGAGAAGTTTCTCAGAATGCTTCTGTCTAGGTTTTAGGTGAAGATATATCCTTTCCTCTATAGTTCCCAAACACTACAGATATCCACTTGTAGATACTACAAGAAGAGTGTTTCAAAACTACTCAATCAAAAGAAAGGTTCAACACTGTGAAATGAATGCACACATAAAAAAGAAGTTCCTCAGAATGCTTCTGTCAAGTTTTTATGTGAATATATTTCCTTTTTCAATGTATGCCTCAAAGAATTCCAAATATCCATTTGCAGATAGTACAGAAAGACAGTTTCCAAACTGCTCAATCAAAAGAAAGGTTCAACTCTGCGAGATGAGTGCACACATCAGAAGGCAGTTTCTCAGAATGTTTCTGTCTAGTTCTTATCTGAAGATATTTACTATTTCCCCAGAGGCTTCAGTGGTCTGACAAATATCCCTCTACAGAGTCTACAAAACGACTGTTTCCAAACTGCTCAATCAATACAAAGGTTCAAGTCTGTTAAATGAATGCACACTTCAAAAAGAAGTTTCTCAGAATGCTTCTGTCTATTTTTTATGTGAAGATATTTCTTTTTCACCATAGGTCTCAAAGCGCTCCAAATATCCACTTGCAGATTCTACGAAAAGACTGATTTCAAAGTGCCCAATCAAAAGAAAGTTTCAACACTGTGAGATTAAAGCACACATCAGAAATAATTTTCTCAGAAATTTTCTGTTTAGTTTTCATGTGAAGATATTTCCTATTACCCCATAGGCCTCAAAGGGCTCAAAAATACCCCTTCGCAGATTCTACAAAACAACTGGTTCCAAACAGTTCAATCAAAAGAAAGTTCAACTCTGTGAGATGAATGCACACATCACAAAGAAGTTTCTTAGAATGCTTCTGTCTAGTTTCTATGTGAAGATATCACCTTTTCGACTGTAGGTCACAAAGCGCTCAAAATATCCACTTGCAGATTCTACAAAAAGAGTTTTTCAAAGCTGCTCAATCAAAAGAAAGGGTCAACTCTGTGAGATGAATGCACACATCACAAAGAAGTTTCTCAGAATGCTTATTTCTAGTTTTTATGTGAAGATATTTCCTTTTCCACTGTAAGAAGCAAAGGGCTCCAAATACCCACTTACAGATTCTACAAAAACAGTATGTCCAAACTGCTCAATTGACAGTAAGGTTCAACTCTGAGATATGAATGCACACATCTCAAAGTAGTTTCTCAGAAAGCTTCTGTCTAGTTTTTATGTAAAGATATATTCCTTTTCACCACAGGTGGCAAAGCACTCAAAATATCCACTTGCAGAATCTACAAAAAGAGTGTTTCAAAACTGCTCTGTCAAAAGAAAGCTTCAACTATGTTTGTAGAATGCAGACATCAAAAAGAAGTTTCTCAGAATGCTTCTGTGTAGTTTTTATGGGAAAATATTTCCTTTTCCACCATAGGCCTCAAAGTGCTCTAAATATCCCCTTGCAGGTTTTACAAAAAGAGTGTTGCAAAACTGCTCAATAAAAAGAAACGTTCAACTCTGTGAGATGACTGCACACATCACAAAGAAGTTTCTCAGAATGCTTCTTTCTAGTTTTTATGTGAATATATTTCTTTTCCACCATAAGCCGCAAAGCGCTCCAAATATCCACTTGCACATTCTACAAAAAGAGTGCTTCAAAACTGATCAATCAAAAAATAAATTCAACTCTGTGAGATGAATGCACACATCACAGAGAAGTTTGTCAGAATTCTTCTGTCTCCTTTTTATGTGAAGATATTACCTTTTCCAACATAGGTCTCAAAATACTCCAAATATCCAATTGCAGTTTCTAGAAAAACAGTGTTTCACAACTGCTCAATCAAAAGAAAGGTTCAACACTGTGAGGTGAATTCACACATCACAAAGAAGTTTCTCAGAGTGCTTCTGTGTACTTCGGATGTGAAGATATGTCTTTTCCACCATAGGCCTCAAAGCGCTCCAAGGATTCCCTTGCAGATTGTACAAAAAGAGTGTTTCAACAATGGTCAATTAAAAGAAAGATTCAACTCTGTGAGATGAATGCAAACATCACAAAGAAGTTTCTCAGAATGCTCCTGCTTAGTTTTTATGTGAAGATATTTCCTTTTCCACAATAGGCCCCAAGGCTCACCAAACATCCCCTTACAGATCCTACAAAAGGACTGTTTCAAAACTGCTCAATCAAAAGAAGGGTTCAGCTCTGTGAGATGAATGCACACATCAAAAAGAAGTTTCTCAGAATGGTTCTGTCAAGTTTTTATATGAAGATACTTCCTTTTCCACCATAGGCCTCAGAGCGCTCCAAATATCCATCTGCAGATTCTACAAGAAGAGTGCTTCAAAACTGCTTAATCAAAAGATAGTTTCAACCCTGTGAGTTAAATACACACATCACAAATAAGTTTCTCAGAATGCTTCTTTCTGGTATTTATGTGAAGATATGTCGTTTTCCACTATAGGCCTCAATCTCCTCCAAATATCCGTTGGCAGATACTACAAAAAGAGTGTTTCAAAACTCCTCAATCAAAAGAAATGTTAAACTCTGTGAATTGAATGCACACATCAAAAGGGTGTTTTCAGAATGCTTCTGTTTAGTTTTTCTGAAGAAATTTCCTTTTCCACCATAGGCCCCAAAGACCTGCAAACATCCACAGGCAGATTCTGCAAAAGAGTATTTCAAAACTGCTCAATCAAAAGAAAGTTTTAACTCTGTGAGTTGAATACACTCATCACAAATAAGTTTCTCAGAATGCTTCTGTCTAGTATTTATGTGAAGATATGTCCTTTTCCACCGTATGCCTGAATCCACACCAAATATCCATTTGAAGATGCTACAAAAAGAGTGTTTCAAAACTGATCAATCAAAGGAAAGGTTCCATTCTGTGAGTTGAATAAACACATCACAAAGAAGTTTCTCAGATTATTTCTGAGTAGTTTTTATGTGAAGATATTTCCTTTTCCATCATAGACCCCAAAGTGCGCCAAACATCCAAAGGCAGATTCAACAAAAAGAGTGTTTCAAAACTGTTCTACCAAAAGAAATCTTCAACTCTGTGAGATGAACACACACATCAGTAAGAAGTTTCTCAAAATGCTTCTGTCTAATTTTTATATGAAGCTATATCCTTTTCCACCATTGACCTCAAGGTGCTCCAAATATCCACTTGCAGATTCTACAAATAGAGTGTTTAAAAACTGCTCAGTCAAAAGGAAGGTTAAATTCTGTGAGATGAACGCGCACATCACAAACAAATTTCTTAGAATACTTCTGTCTAGTTTTTATGTGAAGATAATTCCTTTTCCTCCATGGGCCTGAAACGCTCCAAATATCCAATTGCAGAATCTACAAAAAGAGTGTTTTAAAACTGCTCAATCAAAAGAAAGGTTCAACTCTGTGAGATCAATGCACACATCACAAATAAGTTTATCAGAATGCTTCTGTCTTGTTTTTATGTGAAGGTATTTCCTTTTCCACTGAAGGACTCAAAGCTATCCATATATGCACTTGCAGATTCTACAAAAAGAGTGTTTCAAAACTGCTCAATCAAAAGAAAGTTTCAACTCTGTGAGATGAATGTACACATCACAAAGAACTTTCTCAGAATGCTTTTGTCTAGTTTTTACGTGAAGATATTTCCTTTTGCAACATAGGCCTCAAAGTTCTCCAATCACCACTTGCAGATTCTACAAAAAGAGTGCTTCAAAACTGCTTAATAGAAAGGTTCAACTGTGTGAGATGAATGCACACATCACAAAGTAGTTTCTCTGATGCTCCTGTCAAGTTTTTATGTGAAGATATTTCCTTTTCCAGTAAATGTTGCATATCATGCAAAATATCCACTTTCACATTAAAAAAAAACTGTGTTTTAAAACTACACAATCAAAATAAAGGTTCAACCTTGTGGGTTGAATGCACACATCACAAAGAACTTTCTCAGAAAGCTTCAGTCTAGTTTTCACGTGAAGACATTTCCTTTTCCACCATAGACCTCAAAGCGCTCCAAATATCCACTTGCAGATTGTAGAAAAAGAGTGTTTCGACACTGCTCAATTGAAAAAAAGATTCAACACAGAGAGATGAATGCAAATATCACAAAGAAGTTTCTCAGAATTCTCATGTTTAGTTTTTATGGGAAGATATTACCTTTTTCACCATAGGCCCTAAGGCGCTCCAAACATCCACTTGTGGATTGTACAAAAGGACTGTTTCAAAACTGCTCAATCAAAAGAAAGTTTCAACTCTGTAAGATGAATGCACACATCCCAAAAAAGTTTCTCAGAATGCTTCTGTCTAATTTTTATGTGAAGATATCTCCTTTTCCACTATAGGCCTCAAAGCGCTCCAAATATCCATTTGCAGATACTACAAAAAGATTGTTTCCAAACTGCTGAATGAAAAGTAATGCTCAACTCTGTGAATTGAATGCACATATAACAAAGAAGTTTCTCAGAATGCTTCTGTCTAGTTTTTATGTGAAGATATTTTCTAGCCCAACAAAGATCTCAAAGCATTCAAAATATCCACTTGAAGATTCTACAAAAGGAGTGTTTCAAAACTGCTCATTCAAAAGAAAGGTTCAACTCTGGAACATGTATGCACACATCACAAAGAAGTTTCTCCAAATGGTTCTGTCTAGTTTTTATGTGAAGATACTTCCTTTTCCACCATAGGCCGCAATATGCTCTGAATATCCACTTGCAGTTTCCACAAAAAAAGTGTTTCCATACTGCTCAATCAAAAGAAAATTTAAACTCCACAAGATTAAGGCACACATCACAAAGAAGTTTTTCAGAAAGCTTCTGTGTAGTTTTTATGTGAAGATATTTCCTTTTCCACAATAGGCCTCAAAGCACTTCAAATGTCCACTTGCGGATTCTACAAAAAATTTTTCAAAACTACTCAATCAAAAGAACGGTTCAATTCTGTGGGATGAATAAATAAATCACAAAGAAGTTTCTCTGAATGCTTCTGTGTAATTTTTATGTGAAGATATTTCCCTTTCCACCATAGGCCTCAAAGCGCTCAAAATATCCACTTGGAAGTTCTACAAAAAGAGTGTTTCAAAACTGCTGAATCAAATGAAAGTTACAACTCTGTGAGATGAATGCACACAACACAAGACGTTTCTCAGAATGATTTTGTGTAGTTTTTATTTGAAGACACGTCCTTTTCCACAGTATACCTCAAAGCGCTCCAAATATCCACTTGGGGATTCTACAAAAAGAGCGTTTAAAAACTGCTCCACAAAAAGAAAGTTTCAACTCGGTGAGATGAATGCACACATCAAAAAGAAGTTTCTCAGAAAGCTTCTGTGTAGTTTAAATGTGAAAATATTTCCTTTTCCACCATAGGCTTCAAATGGCTCCAAATATCCACTTGTAGATTCTGCAAAAAAGGAGTTTCAAAACTGCACTATCAAAAGTTAGTTTCAACGCTGTGAGTTGAGTGCTCACATTACAAAGAAGATTCTCAGAATTCTTGCGTGTAGTTTTTTGTGAAGATATTTCGTTTTCCACAATAGGCCTCAAAGTGCTCCAAATATTGACTCACAGATTCTACAAAAAGAGTGTTTCAAAGCTGCTCAATCAAAAGAAAATTTCCACTCTGTGAGATGAATGCACACATCACAAAGGAATTTCTTGTAATGCTTCTGTGTAGTTTTCATGTGAAGATATTTCCTCTTCCACAATGGGCCTCAAAGAGCTCCAAATATCCACTTCTGGATTCTCCAAAATAATGTTTCAAAACTGCTCAATCAAATGAAAGGCTGAACTCCGTGAGATGAATGCCCACATCATAAAGATGTTTTTCCGAATGTTTCTGTAGAGTTTTCATTGGAAGATATTTCCTTTTCCACCATAGGCTGCAAAGGGTTCCAAATATCCACTTGCAGATTCTACAAAAAGAGAGTTTCAAAACTGCTCTGTCAAAAGATATGTTCAACTCTGTGAGTTGAATGCACACATCTCAAAGCTGTTTCTCAGTATGCTTCTTTGTAGTTATTCTGTGAAGATATTTCCTTATCCACCATAAGCCTCAAAGTGCACCAAATATCCACTTGCAGATTCTACAGAAAGAGTGTTTCAAAACTGCTCCATCAAAAGAAAAGTTAAACTCTGTGAGATGAATGCACACATCAGAAAGATGTCTCTCAGAATGCTTCTGTGTAGTTTTATGTGAATATATTTCCTTTTCCACAACAGGTATTTAAGCATTCCAAATATTCACTTGCAGATTCTACAAAAAGAGTGTTTATAAACTGCCCAATCAAAAGAAAAATTCAACTCTTGGAGATGAATGCACATATAAAAAGGAATTTCTCAGAATGCTTCTGTGTTGCTTTTATGTAAAGAAATTTCCTTTTCCACCATAGGCCTCTAAGTGCTCCAAATATCCACTTGCAGATTCTACAAAAAGAGTGTTTCAAAACTGCTTAATCAAAAGAAAAGTTCAACTCTGTGAAATGAATGCACACATCACAAGGAAATTACTCAGAATGCTTCTTTGTAGTTTTTATGTGAAGATATTTATTGTTCCACAATATTCCTCAAAGAGCTTCAAATATCCACTTGCAGTAACTAAAAAAGAGTGTTTCCAAACTGCTCCATCAAAAGAAAAGATCAACTCTGTGAGAAGAATACACACATCACAAAGAAGTTTCTCAGAATGCTTCTGTGTAGTTTTTATGTGAAGATATTTCCGTTTCCACCATAGGCCTCAAAGTGCTCCAAATATCTACTTGCAGATTATACAAAAACAGTGTTTCTAAACTGATCAATCAAAAGAAAACTTCAACTCTGTGGATGAATGCACACCTCACAAGGAAGTTTCTCAGAATGCTTCTGTGTAGTTTTTATGTGAAGATATTTCCTTTTCCACAGTAGACCTCGAAGCACTTCAAATATCCACTTGCAGATTCTATAAAAAGGATGTTTCAAAACTGCTCAATCAAAACAAAGTTTCAACTCTGTGAGATGAATGCACACATCACAAAGAATTTTCTCAGAATGGCTCTGTGTAGTTTTTATTTGAAGATATTTCCTTTTCCACAATAGAACTCAAAGAACTCCAAATATCCTATTGCAGATACTACATAAAGAGGGTTTCCAAATTCCCCAATCAAAGGAAACGTTCAACTCTGTGAGATGAATGCTGATATCATGAAGAAGTTTCTCAGAATACTTCTGTGTAGTTTTTATGTGAAGATATTATCTTTTCCCATTAGGCCTCAAGCTGCTCCAAATATCCTCTTGCAGATTCTACAAAAAGAGTGTTTCAAAACTTCTCAATCAAAAGAAATGTTCAACCCTGTTAGATGAAGGCACACATCACAAAGAAGTTTCTCAGAATTCTTCTGTGTAATTTTAATGTGAATATATTTCCTTTTCCCTATAGGCCTCAAATCGCTCCAAATATCCACTTGCACACTCTACATAAAGAGTGTTTCCAAAATGGTCAATCAAAAGGAAGGTTTAACTCTATGAGATGAACGCACACATCACAAAGAAGTTTCTCAGAATGCTTCTGTGTATTTTTTATGGAAGATAATTCCCTTCCAAAATAGGCCACAAGGGCTCTAGTTATCCACTTGCAGATTCTACAAAAAGAGAGATTCAAAGCTGCTCAATCAAAAGAAAGTTTCAATTCTGTGTGATGAAGGCACATATCACAACAAGTTTCTCAGAATGCTTCTGTGTAGTTTTTATGAGTAGATAATTCCTTTTCTACAATAGGCTTCAAAGCACACCAAATATCCACTTGCAAACTCTACAAAAAGCTTGTTTCAAAACTGCTCAATCAAAAGAAAGCTTTAACTCTGTGAGTCGAATGCACACATCACAAAGAAGTTTCTGAGAATGCTTCCATGTAGCTTTTATGGGAAGATATTTCCTTTTCCACTGTAGGCCTCAAATTGCTTAAAATATCCCCTTCCAGATTCTATAAAAGGAGTACTTCAAAACTGCTCAATCAAAAGAAAATTTCAACTCTCTGAGATGAATGTACACATCACAAAGGAGTTTCTCAGAATGCTTCTGTGTGGTTTTTATGTGAAGATATTTCAATTTCCAAAATAGTCCGCATAGTGCTCCAAATATCCTGTTGCAGATTCTACAAAAAGAGAGATTCAAAACTGCTTAATAAAAAGATAGGTTCAACAATGTGAGTTGATTGCACACAACACAAAGAAGTTTCTCAGAATCATTCTGTGTAGTTTCTATGTGAAGATATTTCCTTTTAGACAATAGGCATCAAAGTGCTCCAAATATCCACTTGCACATTCTACAAAAAGAGTGTTTCCAAACTGCTGAATCAAAAGAAAGGTTCAACTCTGTGAGATGAATGCACACATCGCAAAGAAGTTTCTCAGAATGCTTCTGTGTAGTATTTATTTAAAGATATTTCCTTTTCCACAATAGGCCTCAAAGAGCTCCAAATATCTACTTGCAGATTCTGTAAAATAGTGTTTCCAAACTGCTTAATCAAAAGAAAGGTTCCACTCAGTGAGGTGAATGCACACATAACAAAGAAGTTTCTTAGAATGCTTCTGTGTAGTTTTTATAGGAAGATATTTCCTTTTCGGCAATAGGCCTCAAAGGGCTGCAAATATCCACTGGCAGATCCTACAAAAAGAGTGTTTGAAAACTGCCCATCAAAAGGAAATTTGAACTCTGTGAGATGAAGGCATAGATCACAAATGTGTTTCTCAGAATGCTTCTGTGTAGTTTTTATATGAAGATATTTCCTTTTTCACCATAGGTCACAAAGGGCTCCAAATATCCTCTTGAAGATTATACAAAAAACAGAGTTTCAAAACTGTTCTTTCAAAAGATTGGTTCAACTCCATCAATTGAATGCGCTCATCACAAAGAAGTTCCTCAGAATGCTTCCGTGTAGCTTTTGTGTGAAGGTATTTCCTTTTCCACCATAGGCCTCAAAGTGCTCCAAATATCCACATGCATATTCTCCAAAAAGAGTGTTTCCAAACTGCTCAATCAAAAGAAAGTTTCAATTCTGTGAGATTAGTGCACACATTGAAAAGAATCTCAGAATGCTTCTGTACAGTTTTTATGTGAAAATATTTCCTTTTCCACAACAGGCCACAAAGCGCTCCAAAAATTCACTTGCCGATTCTGCAAGAAGGGTGTTTCAAAACTGCTCAATCAAAAGAAAGATTGAACTCTGTGAGATGAATACACACATCATAAAGTAGTTTCTGAGAATGCTTCTGTGTAGTTTTTATGTGAAGATATTTCCTTTTCCACCATAGGCCACAGAGCGCTCCAAATATCCAATTACAGATTCTACAAAAAGAGAGTTTCAAATCTGCTCTATGAAAAGATAGGTTCAACCCTGTGAGTTGAATTTACACATCACAAAGAAGTTTCTCAGTATGCTTCTGTGTAGTTTTTTGGTGAACTTATTTCCTTTTCCACAATAGGCTAGAAAGGGCTCTAAATATTCCCTTGCAGTTCTTCAAAAAGAGAGTTTCAAAACTGCTCTAACAAAAGATAGGTTCAACTCTGAGAGTTAAATGCACTCATCAAAAAGAAGTTTCTCAGAATGCTTCTGTGTAATTTTTATATGAAGATATTTCCTTTTCCATAATAGGCCTCCAAGCCCACCAAATATACACGTGAAAGTTTTCCAAAAATATTGTTTCAAAACAGCTCAATTAAAAAAGATCAACACTGTGAGATTAATGCACACATCGTGAAGAAGTTTCTGAGAATGCTTCTGTATCGCTTTTAAGTAAAGATATTACCTTTTCAACCATAATCCTCAAAGCGCTTCAAATATCCACTTGCAGATTCTATAAAAATAGTGTTTCCAAACTGCTTATTCAAAAGAAAGGTTCAACTCTGTGATATGAATGCACACGCCACAAAGAAGTTTCTCAGAATGCTTCTGTGTATTTTCTTTGTGAAAATATTTCCTTTTCCAAAATAGGCTGCAAAGGACTCCAAATATCCACCTGCAGATTCTACAAAAAGAGAGATTCAAAACAGCTGAATCAAAAGGTAGGTTCAACTCCGTGATATGAATGCATACATCACGAAAGTGTTTCTAAGCGTGCTTCTGTGTAGTGTTTATGTGAATATATTTCTTTTTTCATCATAGGCCACAAAGCGTTCCAAATATGCACTTGTAGATTCTACAACAAGAGTGTTTCAAAGCTGCTAAATCAAAAGAAAGGTTCAACTCTGTGAGATGAATGGACTCATCACAAAGAAGTTTCTCAGAATGCTTCTGTGTAGTTTTTATGTGAAGATATTTCCTTTTCCACAATAGGTCTAAAAGCACTCTAAATATGCACATGCACATTCTACAAAAAGAATATTTCAAAACTGCTGAGTCAAAAGAAAGGTTCAACTCGTTGAGATGAATGCACACATCACAAAGATTTTTCTCAGAATGCTTCTGTGTAGTTTTTATGTGAAGGTATTTCCCTTTCCAAAATAGGCTGCAAAGGACACCAAATATCTACTTACAGATTCTACAAAAAGAGTGATTCAAAACTGCTCAAACAAAAGATAGTTTCAACCCTTTGAGTTGAATGCAAACATCACAAAGAAGTTTCTGAGAATGCTACTGTGTAGCTTTTATGTGAAGACATTTCCGTTTCTACTATAGGACTCAAAGCGCTTCAAATATCCACTTGCAGATTCTACAGAAAGAGTGTTTCCAAACTGCTCAATCAAAAGAAAGGTTCAACTCTGTAAGGTGAATGCACACATCACAAAGAAGTTTCTCAGAATGCTTCTGTGTAGTTTTTATGTAAAGATATTTCCTTTTCCACAATAGGCCACAAAGGGCTCCAAATATCCACATGCAGATTCTACAAAAAGACGGTTTCAAAACTGCTCAATCAGAAGAAAGTTTCAAAAAGAAGTTTCTCAGAATATTTCTGTGTTTTTTTTATTTAAAGATATTTCCTTTTCCACCATAGGCTGCAAAGGGCTTCAAATATCCACTTGCAGATTCTGAAAAAAGAGAGATTCAATACTGCTCAACTGCTCAATCAAAAGATAGGTTCAACTCTGTGAGTTCAGTGCACACATCACAAAGAAGTTTCTCAGAATACTTCTGTGTAGTTTCTATGTGAACGTATTTGATTTTCCACATTAGGCATCACAGCACTCCAAATATCCACTTGCAGATTCTACAAAAAGAGAGATTCAAAACTGCTCAATGAGAAGATAAGTTCAACCCTGAGAGTTGAATGCACACTTCACAAAAAGTTTCTCAGAATGCTTCAGTGTAGTTTTTACGTGAAGATATTTCCTTTTCCACAATAGGCCTCAAAGCTCTCCAAACATCCACTTGCAGATTCTGAAAAAAGAGAGATTCAATACTGCTCAACTGCTCAATCAAAAGATAGGTTCAACTCTGTGAGTTCAGTGCACACATCCCAAAGTAGTTTCTCAGAATGCTTCTGTGTAGATTTTATGAGAACATATTTGATTTTCCTCAGTAGGCTTCACAGCACTCCAAATATCCACTTGCAGAGTCTACAAAAAGAGAGATTCAAAACAGCAAAATCAAAAGATAGGTTCAACTCTGTGACTTGAATGTATACATCACGAAGATGTTGCTGAGAATGCTTCTGGGTAGTTTTTATCTGAAGATATGTCCTTTTACACCATAGGGTGCAAAGGGCTCCAAATATCCACTTACAGATTGGATAAAGAGTGTTTCAAAACTGCTCAATGAAAAGATAAGTTCAACTCTGTGAGTTGAATGTAGACATCAAAGGAGATTCTCATAATGATTCTGTATAGTTTTTGTGAGAACATATTTAATTTTCCACAGTCGGCCTCACAGCACTCCAAATATCCACTTGCAGATTCTAAAAAAGAGAGATTCTAAACTGCTCAATCAAAAGATAGGTTCAACCCTTTGAGTTGAATGCACACATCACAAAGAAGGTTCTCAGAATGCTTCTGTGTAGTAGTTAGGTGAACATATTTGATTTTCCACAGTAGATCTCACAGCGCTCCAAATATCCACTAGCAGATACTACAAAAAGAGAGATTAAAGACTGCTCCATCAAAAGATAGGTTCAACACAGTGAGTTGAATGCATACATCACGAAGAAGTTTCTGAGAATGCTCTTGTGAAGTTTTTATTTGAAGATATTTCCTTTTCCACCATAGGCCGCAAAGGGCTCCAAATATCCACTTGCAGATTCTCCAAAAAGAGAGATTCAAAACCACTCATTCAAAAGATAGCTTCAACTCTGTTAGTTGAAAGCATACATCACAAAGAAGTTTCTCCTAATGCTTCTGTGTAGTTTTTATTTGAAAATATTTCCTTTTCCACCATAGGGCATAAAGGGCTCCATATATCCAATTGCAGATTCTACAAAAAGAGAAATCCAAAACTGCTCAATGAGAAGACAATTTCAATTCCATGAGTTGAATGCACACGTCACAAAGAAGTTTCTCAGAATCTTTCTGTGTAGTTTTTGTGTGAAGATATTTCCTTTTCCACAATAGGCCTCAAAGCTCTCCAAGCATCCAATTGAAGTTTCTGAAAATGAGAGATTCAAAACTGCTCAATCAAAAGATAGGTTCAACTCTGTGAGTTGAATGCATACATCACAAAAATTTCTCTGAATGCTTCTGTGTAGTTTTTATATGAAGATATTTCTTTTTCCACAATAGGGTGTAAGGGTTCCAAATATCCACTTGCAGACTCTACAAAAAGGGAGATTCTAAACTGCTCAAAGAAAAGATAGGTTCAACTCTGTGAGTTGAATGCGCACATCACAGAGAAGTTTCTCAGAATGCATCTGAGTAGTTTTTTTATGAAACTATTTTTTTAAATAGGCCTCAAATGACCCCAATTATCCACTTACAGATTCTACAAAAAGAGTGTTTTGAAACTAGTCAATCAAAAGAAAGATTCAACTCTGTTGGATGAATGCGCAGATCACAAAGAAGTTTCTCAGAATCCTTCAGTGTAGTTTTTGTGATGATATTTCCTTTTCCACAATAGGCCTCAAAAAGCTCCAAATATAAATTTGCAGATTCTAAAAAAAACAGAGTTTCAAAACTGCTCCATCAAAAGTAACGTTCAACTCTGTGAGATGAATGAACACATCACAAAGAAGTTTCTCAGAATGCTTCTGTGTATTTTTAATCTGAAGATATTTGCTCTTCCACGGTAGGCCTCAAAGTGTTGCAAATATTCACTTGCAGATTCTACAAAAAGAGATATTCAAAACTGCCCAATCATAAGATAGGTTCAACCCTGTGAGATGAATACACATCACAAAGAAGTTTCTCAGAATGCTTCTGAGTAGTTTTTATTTGAAGATATGTCCTTTTCCACAATAGGCCTCAAAGGGCTCCAATTATTCACTTTCAGATTCTACAACAAGAGTGTTTCAAAACTGCTCAATCATAAAACAAGTTCAAACTTGTGAGATGAATGCACACATCCAAATAAGTTTCTCAAAATGCTTCTGTGTAGTTTTTATGTGATGATATTTCCTTTTCAACAATAGGCCACAAAGGGCTCCAAATAAGCACATGCAGATTCTCCCAAAAGACTGTTTCAAAATTGCTCAATCAAAAGAAAGTTTCAACACTGTGAGATGAATCCACACATCAAAAAGAAGTTCTCAGAATGTTTCTGGGTTGTTTTTATTTGAAGATATTTCCTTTTCCACCGTAGGCTGCAAAGGGCTCCAAATATGCACATGCAGTTCCTGCAAAAAGAGAGATTCAAAACTGCACAATCAAAAGATCAGTTCAACACTATGAGTTGAATACACACATCATGAAGAAGTTTCTTGGAATGCTTTTGTGTAGTTTTTATGTGAAGATATTTGCTTTTCCACAGTAGGCCTCAAAGGGCTCAAAATATCCACCTGTATATTCCGCAAAAAGAGAGATTCAAAGCAGCTCAATCAAAACATAGGTTCAACTCTGTAAGATGAATGCACACATTGCAAAGAAGTTTCTCAAAATGTTTCTGTGTAGTTCTTATTTGAAGATATTTCCTTTTCCACCATAGGCCAAAAGGGGCTCCAAATATCCATTTCATATTCTGCAAAAAGAGAGATTCAAAACTGCTCAATCAAAAGATAGATTCAGCTCTGAGTTGAATGCACACATCACAATGAAGTTTCTCAGAACGCTCCTGTGTAGTTTTTATGTGAACATATTTGATTTTCCACATTAGGCCTGACAACGCTCCAAATATCCACCTGCAGATTCTACAAAAAGAGAGATTCAAAACTGCTCAATCAAAAGATGGATTCAACTCTGTGAGTTGAATGCACACATCATGGAGATGTTTGTGGGAAAGGTTCTGTGTAGTTTTTATTTGAAGATATTTCCTTTTCCACCACAGGACAAAAAGCACTTCAAATATCCACTTGCAGATTCTAGAAAAAGAAAGTTTCAAAACTGCTCAATCGTAAGATAGGTTCAACCCTGTAAGATGAATGAATGCATCCTAAAGGAGTTTCTGAGAATGCTTCTGTGTAGTTTTTATCGGAAGACATTTGCTTTTCCACGGTAGGCCTCACAGCGCTCCAAATATCCAATTGTAAATTCTTTAAAAAGAGTGTTTCAAAACTGCTCAATCTTAAGATAAGTTCAACCCTGTGAGATGACTACACACATCACAAATAAGTTTCTCAGAATGTTTCTGTGTAGTTTTTATTTGAAGATATTTCCGTTTCCACCATAGGCCGCAAAGTGTTCCAAATATCCACTTACAGATTCTGCAAAAAGAGAGATTCAATACTACCCAATCAAAGGATAGGTTCAACCCTGTGACATGAATGCACACATCACAAAGAAGTTTCTGAGACTTATTCTGTGTAGTTTTTAGGTGAAGATATTTGCTTTTCCACAGTAGGCCACAAAGGGCTCCAAATATCCACCTGCAAATTCTGCAAAAAGAGAGATTCAAAACAGCTCAATCAAAAGACAGATTCAACCCTGTGAGTTGAATGCACCCACCACAAAGAAGTTTCTGAGAATGCTTCTGTGTAGTTTTTACTTGAAGATATTTCCTTTTCCACCATAGGGTGCAAAGTGCTCCAAATACCCACTTGCAGATTCTACAAAAGAGATATTCAAAACTGCTCAATGAGAAGATAAGTTCAACTCTGTGAGTTGAATTCACACTTCACAAAGAAATTTCTACGAATGCTTCTGTCTAATTTTTAGGTGAAGATATTTCCCTTTCCAAAATAGGCCTCAAAGGGCTCCAAATATCCACTTGCAGATTCTACAAAAAGAGTATTTCCAAGCTGCTCAATGCAAAGAAAGTTTCAAACCTGTGAGATGAATGCACACATCACAAAGAAGTTTCTCAGAATTTTTCCTGTAGTTATAATTGGAAGATATTTCCTTTTCCACCATAGGCTGCAAAGGGTGCCAAATATCCACTTGCAGATTCTGCAAAAAGAGAGATTCAAAATTGCTCAATTAAAAGATAGGGTCAACACTGTGAGTTCAATGCACACCTCACAAATAAGTTTCTCAGAATGCTTCTGTGAAGTTTTAATTTGAAGACATTCCCTTTTCCACAACAGGCCTCCGAGATCTCTGAACATCCACTTGTAATTTCTACAAAAAGAGAGATTTAAAACTGCTCAATCAAAAGACTGGTTCATCTCTGTGTGTTCAATGCACACATCACAAAGAAGTTTGTCAGAATGCCTCTGTGTAGTTTTTATGTGAACATATTTGATTTTCCAGTTAGCCTCACAGTGCTCCAAATATCCACTTGCAGATTCTACAAAAAGATAGACTCAAAACTGCTCAATCAAAAGAGATTCAACACTCTTTGTTGAATGCACACATAATGAAGAAGTTTTGAGAATGCTTCTGTTAATTTTGTTATTTGAAGATATTTTCTTTTCCACCATGGGCAAAAAGCACACAAAATACCACTTGCAGGTTCTATAAAAAGTGTGAACTGAAGATAGCCGAATAGGAAAAGCTCCAGTCTATAGCGCCCAGAGTGAGCTATGCAAAAGACAGGTGATTTCTGCATTTCCATCTGAGGTACCAGGTTCATCTCACTAGGGAGTTCCAGACAGTGGGCGCAGGTCAGTGGATGCGCACACCGTGCGTGAATTGAAGAAGGGCGAGGCATTGCCTCACTCGGGAAGCACAAGGGGTCAGGGAGTTCCCATTCCTACTCAAAGAAAGGGATGACAGACATCACTTGGAAAATCGGGTCACTCCGACACGAATACTGTGCTTTTCTGTAGGGCTAAAAACACGGTGCACCAGGAGATTGTATCCCGCACCTGGCTCATTGGGTGCTACGCCCGTGGAGTCTCACTGATTGTTAGCACAGCAGTCTGAGTTCAAACAGCAAAGTGGCAGCGAGGCTGGGGGAGGGGAGCCCGCCATTGCCCAGGCTTGCTTAGGTAAACAAAGCAGCTGAGAAGTTCGAACTGGGTGGAGCCCACCACAGCTCAAGGAGGCCTGCCTGTCTCTGTAGGCTCCACCTCTGGGGGCAGGGCACAGACAAACAAAAGGACAGCAGTAACATCTGCAGACTTAAATGTCCCTGTCTGACAGCTCTGAAGAGGGCAGTGGTTCTCCCAGCACACAGCTGGACATCTGAGAATGGGTAGACTGCCTCCTGAAGTGGGTCCCTGACCCCTGACCCCCGAGCAGCCTAAGTGGGAGGCACTCCCCAGTAGGGGCAGACTGACACCTTACACGGCTGGCCGGGTACTCCAACAGACCTGCAGCTGAGGGTCCTGTCAGTTAGTAGGAAAACTAACAAACTGAAAGGATATTCACACCAAAAACCCATCTGTACATCACCATCATCGAAGACCGAAAGTAGATAAAACCACAAAGATGGGGAAAAGCAGAGCAGAAACACTGGAAATTCTAAAAAGCAGTGCACATCTCCTCCTCCAAAGGAACGCAGTTCCTCACCAGCAACGGATCAAAGCTGGATGGAGAATGACCTTGGTGAGCTGAGAGAAGAAGGCTTCAGACTATCAAATTACTCTGAGCTATGGGAGGATATTCAAACCAAAGGCAAAGAAGTTGAAAACTTGGAAAAAAATTTAGTAGAATGTATAACTAGAATAACCAATACAGAGAAGTGCTTAAAGGTGCTGATGGAACTGAAAACCAAGGCTTGAGAACTATGTGAAGAATGCAGAAGCCTCAGGAGCCGATGTGATCAAATGGAAGAAAGGATATCAGTGATGGAAAATGAAATTAATGAAATGAAGCGAGAAGGGAAGTCTAGAGAAAAAACAATAAAAAGAAACGAACAAAGCCTCCAAGAAATATGGGACTATGGGAAAAGACCTAATCTATGTCTGACTGGAGTACCTGAAAGAGATGGAAAGAATGGAACCAAGTTGGAAAACACTCTGCAGGATATTATCCAGGAGAACGTCCCCAATCTAGCAAGACAGGCCAACATTCAGATTCAGGAAATACAGAGAATGCCACAAAGATACTCCTCGAGAAGTGCAACTCCAAGACACATAACTGTCAGATTCACCGATGTTGAAATGAAGGGAAAAATGTTAAGGGCAGCCAGAGAGAAAGGTCCGGTTATGCACAAAGGGAAGCCCATCAGACTAACAGTGGATCTCTCAGCAGAAACTCTATAAGCCAGAAGAGAGTGGGGGCCAATATTCAACATTCTTAAAGAAAAGAATTTTCAACCCAGAATTTAATATCCAGCCAAACTAAGCTTCATAAGTGAAGGAGAAATAAAATACTTTACAGACAAGCAAATGCTGAGAGATTTTGTCACCACCAGGCCTGTCCTAAAAGAGCTCCTGAAGGAAGCACTAAACATGGAAGGGCACAACCAGTACCAGCCGCTGCAAAATCATGCCAAAATGTAAAGACCGTCAAGACTAGGAAGAGACTGCAACAACTATCACGCAAAATAACCAGCTAACATCATAATGACAGGATCAAATTCATACATAACAATATTACCTTTAAATGTAAATGGACTAAATGCTCCAATTAAAAGACACAGACTGGCAAATTGGATAAAGAGTCAAGACCCATCAGTGTGCTGTATTCAGGAAACCCATCTCACGTGCAGAGACACATATAGGCTCAAAATAAAAGGATGCAGGAAGATCTACCAAGCAAATGGAAAACAAAAAAAGGCAGGGGTTGCAATCCTAGTCTCTGATAAAACAGACTTTAAACCAACGAAGATCAAAAGAGACAAAGAAGACCATTACATAATGGTAAAGGGATCAATTCAACAAGAAGAGCTAACTATCCTAAATATATATGCACCCAATACAGGAGCACCCAGAATCATAAAGCAAGTCCTGAGTGACCTACAAAGAGACTTAGGCTCCCACACATTAATAAAGGGAGACTTTAACACTCCACTGTCAACGTTAGACAGATCAACGAGACAGAAAGTCAACAAGGACACCCAGGAATTGAACTCAGCTCTGCACCAAGCGGACCTAATAGACATCTACATAACTCTCCACCCCAAATTAACAGAATATACATTTTTTTCAGCACCACACCAAACTTATTCCAAAATTGACCACATAGTTGGAAGTAAAGCTCTCCTCAGTAAATGTAAAAGAACAGAAATTATAACAAAGTATCTCTCAGATCACAGTGCAATCAAGCTAGAACTCAGGATTAAGAATCTCACTCAAAACCGCTCAACTACATGGAAACTGAACAACCTGCTCCTGAATGACTACTGGATACATAACGAAATGAAGGCAGAAATAAAGATGTTCTTTGAAACCAACGAGAACCAAGACAAAACATACCAGAATCTCTGGGATGCATTCAAAGCAGTGTTTAGAGGGAAATTTATAGCACTAAATGTCCACAAGAGAAAGCAGGAAAGATCAAAAATTGACACCCTAACATCATAGTTAAAAGAACTAGAAAAGCGAGAGCAAACACATTCAAAAGCTAGCGGAAGGCAAGAAATAACTAAAATCAGAGCAGAACTGAAGGTAATAGAGACACAAAAAACTCTTCAAAAAATTAATGAATCCAGGAGCTGGTTTCTTGAAAGGATCAACAAAATTGATAGACTGCTAGCAAGATTAATAAAGAAAAAAAGAGAGAAGAATCAAATAGATGCAATAAAAAATGATAAAGGGGATATCACCACCGATCCCACAGAAATACAAACTACCATCAGAGAATACTACAAACACCTCTACGCAAATAAACTATAAAATCTTGAAGAAATGGATAAGTTCCATGACAGATACATTCTCCCAAGACTAAACCATGAAGAAGTTGAATCTCAGAATAGACCAATAACAGGAGCTGAAATTGTGGCAATAATCAATAGCTTACCAACCAAAAAAAGTCCAGGACCAGATGGATTCACAGCCAATTTCTACCAGAGGTACAAGTAGGAGCTGGTAATATTCATTCTGAAACTATTCCAATCACTAGTAAAAGAGGGAATCCTCCCTAACTCATTGTATGAGACAAGCATCATCCTGATATCAAAGCCGGGCAGAGACAAAACCAAAAAAGATAATTTTAGACCAATACCCTTGAGAAACATTGATGCAAAAATCCTCAATAAAATACTGGCAAACAGAATCCAGCAGCACATCAAAAAGCTTATCCACCATGATCAAGTGGGCTTCATCCCTGGGATGCAAGGCTGGTTCAATATACCCAAATCAATAAATGTAATCCAGCATATAAACAGAACGAAAGACAAAAACCACATGATTATCTCAATAGATGCAGAAAATGCCTTTGACAAAATTCAACAACCCTTCATGCTAAAAACTCTCAATAAATTAGGCATTGTTGGCGTGTATCTCAAATATTAAGAGCTATCTATGACAAACCCACAGCCAATATCATACTGAATGGGCAAAAACTGGAAGCATTCTCTTTCAAAACTGACACAAGACAGGGATGCCCTCTCTCACCACTCCTATTCAACATAGTGTTGGAAATTCTGGCCAGGGCAATTAGGCAGGAGAAGGAAATAAAGGGTATTCAATTAGGAAAAGAGGAAGTCAAATTGTCCCTGTTTGCAGACGACATGATTGTATATCTAGAAAACCCCATTGTCTCAGCCCAAAATCTCCTTAAGCTGATAAGCAACTTCAGCAAAGTCTGAGGATACAAAATCAGTGTACAAAAATCACAAGCATTCTTACACACCAGCAACAGACAAACAGAGAGCCAAATCATGAGTGAACTCCCATTCACAATTGCTTCAAAGGGAATAAAATACCTAGGAATCCATCTTACAAGGGATGTGAAGGACCTCTTCAAAGAGAACTACAAACCAGTACTCAAGGAAATAAAAGAGGATACAAACAAATGGAAGAACATTCCATGCTCATGGGTGAGAAGAATCAATATCGTGAAAATGGCCATACTGCCTAAGGCAATTTACAGATTCAATGCCATTCCCATCAAGCTACCAATGACTTTCTTCACAGAATTGGAAAAAACTACTTCAAAGTTCATACGGAACCAAAAAAGAGCCACATCGCCAAGTTAATCCTAAGCCAAAAGAACAAAGCTGGAGGCATCACACTACCTGACTTCAAACTATACTACAAGTCTACAGTAACCAAAACAGCATGGTACTGTTACCAAAACAGAGATATAGATCAATGGAACAGAACAGAGCCCTCAGAAATAATGTCACATATCTACAACTATCTGATCTTTGACAAACCTGAGAAAAACAAGCATTGGGGAAAGGATTCCCTATTTAATAAATGGTGCTGGGAAAGTGGCTAGCCATATGTAGAAAGCTGAAACTGGATCCCTTCCTTACACTTTATACAAAAATCAATTCAAGATAGATTAAAGACTTAAACGTTAGACATAAAACCATAAAAACCCTAGAAGGAAACCTAGGCATTACCAATCAGGACATAAGCATGGGCAAAGTTTTCATATCTAAAACACCAAAAGCAATGGCAACAAAAGCCAAAATTGAGAAATTGGATCTAATTAAACTAAGGAGCTTCTGCACAGCAAAAGAAACTACCATCAGAGTGAACAGGCAACCTACAAAATGGGAGAAAATTTTCGCAACCTACTCATCTGACAAAGGGCTAATATCAAGAATCTACAATGAACTCCAACAAATTTACAAGAAAAAAACAAACAACCCCATCAAAATGTGGGTGAAGGACATGAACAGACACTTCTCAAAAGAAGACCTTTATGCAGCCAAAAAACACATGAAAAAATGCTCATCATCACTGGCCATCAGAGAAATGCAAATCAAAACCACAATGAGATACCATCTCACACCAGTTAGAATGGCAATCATTAAAAAGTCAGGAGACAACAGGTGCTGGAGAGGATGTGGAGAAATAGGAACAATTTTACACAGCTGGTGGGACTCTAAACTAGTTCAACCATTGTGGAAGTCAGTGTGGCAATTCCTCAGGGATCTAGAACTAGAAATTCCATTTGACCCAGCCATCCCATTACTGGGTATATACCCAAAGGACTATAAATCATGCTGCTATAAAGACACATGCACACGTAATCAACCCAAATGTCCAACAATGATAGACTGGATTAAGAAAATGTGGCACATATACACCATGGAATACTATACAGCCATATAAAATGATGAGTTCATGTCCTTTGTAGGAACATGGATGAAATTGGAAATCATCATTCTCAGTAAACTATCGCAAGAACCAAAAACCAAACACTGCATATTCTCACTCATAGGTGGGAATTGAACAATGAGAACACATGGATACAGGAAGGGGATCATCACACTCTGGGGACTGTTGTGGGGTGGGGAGAGGGGAGAGGGACAGCATTGGGAGATATACCTAATGCTAGGTGAGGAGTTAGTGGGTGCAGCACACCAGCATGGCACATGTATACATATTTAACTAACCTGCACATTGTGAACATGTACACTAGAATCTAAAGTATAATAATAATAGATTAATTAATTTTAAAAAGTGTGAACTGCTGAATCATAAGATAGCTTCAAACTTGTGAGATGAATGCACACATCACAAAGAAGTTTCTCACAATGTTTCTGTGTAGTTTTTTTTTTTGAAGATATTTCCTTTTCCACCGTAGGCCACAAAGGTCTCCCAATATCCACTTGCAGATTCTGCAAAAAGAGAGACTCAAAACTGCTCAATCAAAAGATAAGTTCAACACTGTGAGTTGAATTCATACATCCCAAAGAAGTTTCTCAGAATTCTTCTGTGTAATTTTTTTGCGAATGTATTTGGTTTTCCACAGTAGGCCTCAAAGGGCTCCAAATATCCACCTGCAGATTCTACAAAAAGAGAGATTCAAAACTGCTCAATCACAAGATAGGTTCAACCCCTTGAGTTGAATGCATACATCACAAAGAAGTTTCTCTGAATGCTTCTATGTTGCTTTTATTGGAAGATGTATTTTTTCTATCCACTTGCAGATTCTACTAAAAGGGAGATTCAAATCAGCTCAATGAGAAGATAAGTTCAACACTGTGTTTTGAATTCACACCTCACAAAGAAGTTTCTCAGAATACTCCTGTTTAGTATTTAAGTGAAGATATTTCCTTTTCCACAATAGGCCTCGAAGCTCTCCAAACATCCACTTGCTGATTCTGCAAAAAGAGATTGAAAACGGTTCAATGAAATGGTAGGTTCAATTCAGTGAGTTTAATGCAAACATCACAAAGGAGTTTTTCAGAATGCTTCTGTGTACTTTTTCTGTGAACATATTTGATTTTCCTCAGAAGGCCTCACAGCACTCCAAATATTCACTTGTAGATTCTACAAAAAGAGAGATTCAAAACAACTTAATCAAAAATTAGGTTCAACTCTGTGAGTTGAACGCACACATCAGGAAGAAGTTTCTGAGAATGCTTCTGTGTAGGTTTTATTTAAAGATATTTCCTTTTCCACCACAGAGTGCAAAGGGCTCCAAATATCCACTTGCAGATTCTACAAAAAGAGAGATTCTAAACTGCTCAATCAAATGATATTTTCAACTCTGTGAGTTGAATGCAAACATCACAAAAACTTTCTCAGAAGGCTTCTAAGTAGTTTTTATGTGAAGATATTGCCTTTTCCACAATAGGCCTCAAAGGGCTGCAATTATCTACTTGCAGATTCTACAAAAAGGATGTTTCAATACTGCTCAATCAAAAGAAACTTTCAACTCTGTGAGATGAATGTATACATCACAAAGTAATTTCTCAGAATGCATCTATCTGGTTTTTATGGGAAGATATTTCCTTTTCCACAACAGGCCTCAAAAAGCTGCAAATATCCACTTGCAGTTTCTACAACAAGAGAGTTTCAAAACTGCTTAATCAAAAGAAAAGTTCAGCTCTGTGAGATGAATGCACACATCACAGAGAAGTTTCTCAGAATGATTCTGTGTAGTTTTTATCTGAAGATATTTGCTTTTCCACAGTAGGCCTCAAAGTGTTCCAAATATCCACTTGCAGATTATACAAAAAGATTGTTTCAAAACTGCTCAATCAGAAGATAGGTTCAACCCTGTGAGATGATGGCACACATCCCAAAGAAGTTTCTCAGAATGTTTCTGTGTAGTTTGTGTTTGAAGATATTTCCTTTTCAACCACAGGCCGCAATGGGCTCCAAATATCCACTTGCAGATTCTGCAAAAAGACAGATTCAAAACTGTTCAATCAAAAGATAAGTTGAACCCTATGTGGTGAATGCACACATGCCAAAGAAATTTCTCAGAATTCTTCTGTGTAGTTTTTATGTGAAGATATTTGGTTTTCCCCAGTAGGCCTCAAAGGGCTCCAAATATCCACCTGCAGATTCTGCAAAAAGAGTTTCTGAACTGCTCAATCAAAAGAAAGGTTCAACTCTGTGAGTTGAATGCATACATCAGAAAGAAGTTTCTCAGAATGCCTTTGTCTACTTTTTATGTGAAGATATTTCCTTTTCCACAATAGGTCAAAAAGGGCTCCAATTATCCACTTGCAGATTCTACAAAAAGAGTGTATCAAAACTGCTCAATCAAAAGAAAAGTTCAACTCTGAGATGAATGCACACATCACAAAGGAGTTTCTCAGAGTGCTTCTGTGTAGTTTTTATCTGAAGATACTGGCTTTTCCATGGTAGGCCTCAAAGCGCTCCAAATATCCGCTTGCAGATACTACAAAAAGAGTGTTTGAAAACTGATCAATCATAAGATATGTTCAACCCTGTGAGATGAATGCACATATCAGGAAGTAGTTTCTCAGAATGTTTCTGTGTAGTTTTTATTTGAAGATATTTCCTTTTCCACCATTGGCTGCAAAGGGCTCCAAATATCTACTTGCAGATTCTGCAAAAAGAGAGATTCAAAACTGATCCATGAAAGAAAGTTTCAAATCTGGGAGTTGAATGCACCCATCTCAAAATAGTTTCTCAGAATGCTTCTGTGTAGTATTCATGTGAAGATGTTTGCTTTTCCACCATTGACCTCAAAGTGCTCCAAATATCCACCTGCAAATTCTGCAAAAAGAGAGATTCAAAACTCATCAATCAAAAGATAAGTTCACTACTGTGAGATGAATGCATACATCACAAAGAAGTTTCTCAGAATACTTCTGTGTCGTTTTTATTTGAAGATATTACCTTTTCCACCATAGGGTGCAAAGGGCTCCAAATATCCACTTGTAGGTTCTACAAAAAGAGAGATTCGAAACTGCTCAATGAGAAAATAAGTTCAACTCTGTGAGCTGAATGCACACAACACAAAGAGCTTTCTCAGAATGCTGCTGTATGGTTTTTATGTGAAGATATAGCTTTTTCCGCAATAGGCCTCATAGCTCTCCAAACATCCAGTTGCAGATTCTGCAAAAAGAGAGATTCAAAACTGCTCAATCAAAAGAAAGTTTCAACTCTGTGAGTTGAATGGACACATCACAAACAGGTTTCTCAGAATGCTTCTGTGTAGTTTTTATGTGAGCATACTTGATTTTCTACAGTAGGCCTCACAACACTCCAAATATCCACTTGCAGATTCTACAAAAAGAGAGATTCAAAACTGCTCAATCAAAACATAGGTTCAACTCTGTGAGTTAAATCTACACATCACAAAGAAGTTTCTCAGAATGCTTCTGAGTAGTTTTTATATGAAGATATTTCCTTTTCTGCAATAGGCTTCAAAGGTCTCCAATTATCCACTTGCAGATTCTACAAAAACAGTGTTTCAAAACTGCTAAATCAAAATAAAGGTTCAACTCTGTGAAACGAAAGCACACATCACAAGAAAGTTTCTCTGTATGCTTCTATGTAGCTTTTATTTGAAGATATTTCCTTTTCCAACATAGGGCGCAAAGGTCTCCAAATATCCACTTGCATATTCCACAAAAAGAGAGACTCAAAACTGCTCAATGAGAAGAAAAGTTTAACTCTGTGAGTTGAATGGACAGACACCTCACAAAGGAGTTTCTCAGAAAGCTTCCATGTAGTTTTTTTGTGAAGATATTTCCTTTTACATAATAGGCCTCAAAGATCCCCAAACATCCACTTGCAGATTCTGCAAAAGGAGAGATTCAAAACTGCTCAATCAAACGATAGGTTCAACACTTTGAGATGAATGAACACATCAGAAAAAGTTTCCCAGAATGCTTCTGTGTAGTTTTTCTGTGAACATGTTTGATTTTCCAAAGCAGGCCTCACAACGCTCCAAATATCCACTTGCAGATTCTACAAATAAAGCGATTTGAAACTGCTCAATGTGAAGATAAGTTCAACTCTGTGAGTTGAATGCACACCTCACAAAGAAGTTTCTTAGAATGCTTCTTTTTAGTTTGTATGTGAAGATATTTCCTTTTCAACAATTGGCCTCAAAGCTCTCCATACATCCAATTGCAGATTCTGCAAAAAGAGAGATTCAAAACTGCTCAATCAAAAGATAGGTTCGACTCTGCGAGTTGAATGCACACATCACCAAGAAGTTTCTCAGAATGCTTCTGTGTAATTTTTATGTGAACATATTTGATTTTCCCTAGAAGCCCTCACAGCATTCCAAATATCCACTTGCAGACTCCACAAAAAGAATGTTCCAAAACTGCTCAATCATAAGATAGGTTCAACCTTGCGAGATGAATACACATCACAAAGAAGTTTCTCAGAATGCTTCTGAGTAGTTTTTATTTGAAGAAATTTCCTTTTCCACCATAGGCCGCAAAGGGCTCCAAATATCCACATGCAGATCCTGCAAAAAGAGAGATTCAAAACTGCTCAATCAAAAGATAAGTTCAACTCTGTGAGTTGAGTGCTCACATCCCAAAGAAGTTTCTCAGAATGCTTCTATGTAGTTTTTATGTGAAGATATTTCCATTTCCACAATAGGCCTCAAAGCTCTCCAAACATCCACTTGTAGATTTTGCAAAAAGAGAGATTCAAAACATCATTCAAAAGAGAGGTTCAAATATGTGAACTGAATGCACACATCACAGAGAAGTTTCTCAGAATGCTTCTGTGTAGTTTTTAGCTGAAGATATTTGCCTTTCCATGGTAGGCCTGAAAGCGATCCAAATATCCACTTGCAGATTCCACAAAAAGAGTGTTTCAAAACTGCTCAACCATGAAATAGGTTCAACCTTGTGAGATGAATGCACACATCACAAATAAGTTTCTCTGACTGCTTCTGTGTAGTTTTTATGTGAAGATATTTCCTTTTCCACAATAGGCCTCAAAGGGCTCCAAATATCCACTTGCAGATTCTAAAAAAAGAGTGATTCAAAACTGCTCAATCAAAAGATATGTTGAACTCTGTCAGTTGAATGCATACATCACAAATAAGTTTCTCAGAACGCTTCTGAGTAGTTTTTATGTTAAGATATTTCCTTTTCCACAATAGGACTCAAAGGGCTCCAATTATCCACTTGCAAATACTAGAAAAAGAGTGTTTACAAAGGCTCAATAAAAAGAAAGTTTCAACTCTCTGAGATGAATGCACACATCAATGAGAAGTTTCTCAGAATGCTTCTGTGTAGTTTTTATGTGAAATATTTCCTTTTCCACAATAGTCATCGATAGGCTCCAAATATCCACTTGCAGATTTTACTAAAACAGTGTTTCAAAACTGCTCAATCAAAAGAAAGTTTCAATTCTGTGAAATGAATGCATGCATCACAAAGAGTTTTCCAGAATGCTTCTGTGTAGTTTTTATCTGAAGATATTTGCTTTTCCACGGTAAGCCTCAAAGCGTTCCGAATATGAACTTTCAGATTTTACAAAAAGATTGTTTCAAAACTGCTCAATCGTAAGATAGGTTCAGCCCTGTGAGATGAATGCACACATCACAAAGAAGTTTCTGAGACTATCTCTGTGTAGTTTTTGTTTGAAGATATTTCCTTTTCCACCATAGGCTGCAAAGGGCTCCAAATATCCACTAACAGATTCTGCAAAAGGAGAGATCAAAAACTGCTCAATCAAAGCATAGATTCAACTCTGTGATTTGAATGCACACAGTCTAAAGAAGATTCTCAGAATGTTTCTGATTAGTTTTAATTTGAAAATATTTGTTTTTCCACAGTAAAGCTCAAAGGGCTCAAATTATCCACTTGCAGATTCTACAAAAAGAGTGTTTCAAAACTGCTCAATCAAAATAAATTCTCAACTCTGTGAGAAGAGTGCACACATCACAAATAAGTTTCTCAGAATGCTTCTGTGTAGTTTTTATGTGAAGATATTTCCTTTTCCATAATAGGCCTCAAAGCTCTGCAAACATCCACTTGCAGATTCTTCAGATTCTTCAAAAAGAGAGATTCAAAACTGCTCAATCAAAAGATGGTTCAATCCTGTGAGTTGAATGCAGACATCATAAAGAAGTTTATCAGAATGCTTCTGTGACTTTTCTATGTGAACCTATTTGATTTTCCACCGTAAGCCTCACAGAGGTCCAAATATCCACTTGCAGTTTCTACAATAAGAGAGATTCAAAACTGGTCAATCAAAAGGTAGGTTCAACTCTGTGAGTTGAATTCACACATCAAGAAAAAGTTTCTGAAAATGCTTCTGTGTACTTTTTATTTGAAGATATTTCCTTTCCCACCATAGGGCACACAGGAATCCAAATACGCACTTGCAGATTCTACAAAAAGTGAGATTCAAAACCGTTCAATCAAAAGATAGGTTCAACTCTGTGAGTTGAATGCACACATCATGAAAAAGTTTCTGGGTTTATTTGAAGATATTTCCTATTCCACCATAGGGCACAAAGGGCTCCAATTATCCACTTGTAGATTCTACAAAAAGAGTGTTTCAAAACAGCTGAATCAAAAGGAATGTTCAACTCTGTGAGATGAATGGACATATCACAAATAAGTTTCTCTGACTGCTTCTGTGTAGTTTTTATGTGAAGATATTTCCTTTTCCACAATAGACCTCAAAGGGCTCCAAATATCCCCTTGCAGATTCTACAAAAATAGTGTTTCAAAACTTCTCAATCAAAAGAAAAGTTCAACTTTGTGAGATGAATGCACACATCACAAAGAAGTTTCTCAGAATGCTTCTGTGTAGTTTTTATCTGAAGATATTTGCTTTTCCAAGGTAGGCCTGAAAGTGCACCAAATATCCACTTGCAGATTCTGTAAAAGGAGTGTTTCAAAACTCCTCAATCATAAGATAGGTTGAACCCTATCAGATGAATGCACACATCACAAAGAAGGTTCTCTGAATGTTTCTGTGTAGTTTTTAATTGAAGATATTTTCTTTTCCACCATGGGACCCAATGGACTCCAAATATCCTCTTCCAGATTCCGCAAATAGAGAGATTCAAAACTGCTCAATCAAAAGATAGGTTCAACTATGTGAGTTGAATGCACACTTCCCAAAGTAGTTTCTCAGAATGCTTCTGTGTAGTTTTTATGTGAAGAGATTTGCTTTTCTACTGTAGGCCTCAAAAGGCTCTAAATATCCACCTGCATATTCCGCAAAAGGAGAGACTCAAAACTGCTCTATCAAAAGATAGGTTCAACTCTGAGAGTTGATTGCATACATCACAAAGAAGTTTCTCTAAATAGTACTGTGTAGTTTTTATTTGAAGATTTTTCCTTTTCCACTATGGGGCGCCAAGGTCTCCAAAAATCCACTTGCCAATTCTACAAAAAGAGAGATTCAAAACTGCTCAATGAAAAAATGGGTTCAGCCCTGTTAGTTGAATGCCTACATAACAAAGAACTTTCTCTGAATTCTTCTGTGTAGTTTTTATTTGAACATATTTCCTTTTCCACCATAGGTCACAATGGGCTCCAAATATCCACATGCAGATTCTACAAAAAGAGAGATGCAAAACTGCTCAATTAGAAGATAAGTTCAACTCTGTGAGTTGAATGCACACCTCACAAAGAAGTTTCTCAGAATGCTTCTGTGTAGTTTTTATGTAAAGATATTTCCTTTTCCACCACAATCCTCAAAGCTCTCGAAACATCCACTTGCAGATTCTACAAAAAGAGACATTCAAAACTGCTCCATCAAAAGATATTTTCAACTCTGTGAGTTGAATGCACACATGACACAGACGTTTCTCAGAGTGCTTCTGTGTAATTTTTATCTGAAGATATTTGCTTTTCCACAGTTGGCCTCAAAGCCCTCCAAATATTCATTTGCAGATTCCACAAAAAGAGTGTTTCAAAGCTGCTCAATCATCAGATAGGTGCAACCCTGTGAGATGAATGCACACATCACAAAGAACTTTCTCAGATTGTCTCTGTGTAGTTTTTATATGAAGATATTTCCTTTTCCACCATAGGGCGCATAGGGCTCCAAATATCCACTTGCCAATTCTGCAAAAAGGGAGATTCAAAACTGCTCAATCAAAGGAAACGTTCAACTCTGTGAGTTGAATGCATACATCCCAAAGAAGTTTCTCAGAAGGCTTCAGTATAGTTTTTATGTAGACCTCAAAGAGCACCAAACATCCACCTGCCGATTCTGCAAATAGAGAGATTCACAACTGCTCAATCAAAAGATAGGTTCAACACTGTGGGTTGAATGCATACCTCACAAAGAAGTTTCTCTGAATGCTTCTGTGTAGTTTTTATTTGAAGATATTTGCTTTTCCAGCACAGGGCTCAAAGAGCTCAATATATTCACTTGCAGATTTTACAACAAGATAGATTCAAAACTGCTCAATGAGAAGATAAGTTCAACTCTGTGAATTGAATGCACACCTCACAAAGAAGTTTCTCAGAATTATTCTGTGTAGTTTTCATGTGAAGATATTTCCTTTTCCACAACAGGCCCCGGAGCTCTCCAAACATCCACTTGCAGATTCTGCAAAAAGAGAAATTCAAAGCTGCTCAATCAAAACGTAGTTTCAACTCTTTGAGTTGAATGCACACATCACAAAGAAGTTTCTCAGAATGCATGTGTGTAGTTTTTATGTGAGCATATTTGATTTCCCAAAGTAGACCTCACAGCACTCCAAATATGCACTTGCAGATTCTACAAAAAGAGAGATTCAAAACTGCTCAATCAAAAGATAGGTTCAACTATGTGTGTTGAATGCACCCATCCCACAGAAGTTTCCCAGAATCCTTCTGTGTAGTTTTTTTGTGAAGATTTTATTTCCACAGTACACCTCAAAGGACTCCAATTATCCATTTGCAGATTCTACAAAAAAAGTGAATCAAAACTGCTCTAACAAAAGTAAGGTTCAACTATGTGAGATGACTGCACACATCACAAAGAAGTTTCTCAGAATGCTTCTGTGTAGTTTTTATGTGAATATATTTACTTTTCCACAATAGGCCTCAAAGGGCACAAAGTATCCACTTGCAGATTCTGCAAAAAGAGAGATTCAAAACTACTCTATCAAAAGATAGTTTCAACACTGCGAGTTGAATGCACACATCCCAAAGAATTTCTCAAAATGTTTCTCTGTAGTTCTTATGTGAAGATATTTGCTTTTCCACAGTAGGCCTCAAAGGGCTCCAAATAGCCACCTGCAGATTATGCAAAAAGACAGATTCAAAGCTGCTCAATGAGAAGATAACTTCAACAGTGTGAGTTGTATGCACACCTCACAAAGAAGTTTCTCAGAATGCTTCTGTGTAGTTTTTATGTGAAGATATTTCCTTTTCCACAATAGTCCTCAAAGCCCTCCAAACATCCACCTGCAGATTGTGCAAAAAGAGAGTTTCAAAACTGCTCAATCAAAAGATAGGTTCAAGTCTGTGAGTTGAATGCTTACATCACAAAGAAGTTTCTCTGCATGCTTCTGTGTAACGTTTATTTGAAGATATTTCCTTTTCCACCATAGGGTCCAAAGGGCTCCAAATATCCACGTGCAGATTCTACAAAAAAAGAGATTCTAAAATTCTCAATCAAAAGATAGATTCAACTCTGTGAGTTAAATGCACACATCACAAAGAAGTTTCTTAGAATGCTTCTGAGTAGTTTTTATCTGAAGATATTTCCTTTTCCACAATAGGCCTCATAGGGCTCAAATTATCCACTTGCAGATTCTAGAAAAAGATTGTTTGAAAACTGCTCAATCAAAACAAAGTTTCAACTCAGTGAGATGAATGCACACATCACAAAGTGGTTTTTCAGAATGCTTCTGTGTCGTTTTTATCTGAAGATATTTGGTTTTCCACGGTAGGCCTCAAAGGCTCCAAATATTCACTTGCAGATTCTACAAAAAGAGTGTTTCAAAACTTCTCAATGATAAGATCAGTTCAACCCTGTGAGATGAGTGCACTCCTCAAAAAGATTCTCAGAATGTTTCTGTGCAGTTTTTATTTGAAGATATATCCATTTCCACCATAGGCCGCAAAGGGCTCCAAATATCCTCTTGCAGATTCTGCAAAAGAGAGATTCAAAACTGCTCAATCAAAGGAAAGGTTCAACTCTGTGAATTGATTGTACACATCCCAAAGAAGTTTTTCTGAATGCTTCTGTGTAGTTTTTATGAGAAGATATTTGCTTTTCCACAATAGGCCTCAAATGTCTCCAAATATCCACCTGCAGATTCTGCAAAAAGAGTGATTCAAAATGGCTAAATCAAAAGACCGGTTCAGCTCTATGAGTTAAATGCATACATCACAAGGAAGTTTCTCTGAATGATTTTCTGTACTTTTTATTTGAAGATATTTCCTTTTCCACCATACGGCACAAAGGGCTCCAAATATCCACTTGCAGATTCTCCAAAAAGATTCAAAACTGCTCAATGGGAAGATAAGATCAACTGTGTGATTTGAATGTACACCTTGCAAAGAAATTTCTCAGAATGTTTCTTGGGTATATACCCAAAGGACTATAAATCATGCTGCTATAAAGACACATGCACACGTATGTTTATTGCCGCATTATTCACAATAGCAAAGACTTGGAACCAACCCAAATGTCCAACAATGATAGACTGGATTTCTGTGTAGTTTTTATGTGAATATATTTCCTTTTCCACAAAGCCTCAAAGCTCTCCAAACATCCAATTGCAGATTCTCCAAAAAGAGAGATTCAATACTTCTCAATCAAAAGATTGGTTCAACTCTGTGAGTTGAATACACACATCATAAAGAAGTTTCTCAGAATTCTTCTGTGTGGTTTTCTTGGAAAGTATTTTATTTTCCACAGTAGGAGTCACAGCGCTCCAAATATCCTCTTGCAGATTCTATGAACAGAGAAATCCAAACTGCTCAATAGAAAGGTAGGTACAACTCATTGAGTTGAATGCACACATCACGAAAAGTTTCTTAGAATGCTTCTGAGTAGTTTTCATTTGAAGATATTTCCTTTTCCACAACAGGTCGCAAAGGGCTCCAAATATCCACTTGTAGATCCTTCAAAAAGAGAGATTCAAAACTGCTCAATGAGAAAATAAGTGCAACTCTGTGAATTGAATGCACACATTGCAAAGAAGTTTCTGAGAATGCTTCTGTGTAGTTTTTATTTGAAGTTATTTCCTTTTCCGTCACAGGGTACAAAGTGCTCTAAATATCCACTTGCAGATTCTACAGAAAGAGAGATTCTAAACTGCTCCATCAAAAGATAGATTCAACTCTGTGAGTTGAATGCAAACATCACAAAGAAGTTTCTCAAAATGCTTCTGAGTAGTTTTTATGTGAAGATATTTCCTATTCCACAGCAGGCCTCAAAGGGCTTCAATTATCCACTTGCAGATTCTACGAAAAGAGTGTGTCAAAACTGCTCAATCAAAAGAAAGTTTCAATTCTGTGAGATGAATGCACACATCACAAACAAGTTTCTCAGAATGCTTCTTTGCAGTGTTCATGTGAAGAGATTCCCTTTTCCGCCATAGGCAACAAAGGACTGCAAATATTCACTTGCAGCTTCTACAAAAAGAGTGTTCCAAAACTGCTCAATCCAAAGAAAGTTTCAACTCTGTGAGATGAATGCACGCATCCCAAGAAGTTTTTCAGAATTCTTCTGTGTAGTTTTTGTCTGAAGATATTTGTTTTTCCATGGTGGGCCTCATAGCGCTCTAAATATCCACTTGCAGACTGTACAAAAAGACTGTTTCAAAACTGCTCAAGCATCAGTTAGCTTCAACCCTGTAAGATGAATGCACATATCACAATGAAGTTTCTCCGAAAGTTTCTGTGTAGTTTTTATTTGAAGATATTTCCTCTTCCACCATAGGCCACAGAGGGCTAAAAATATCCACTTGCAGATTCTGGAAGAGACAGATTAAAAACTGCTCCATCTAAAGATGGGTTCAACTCTGGGAGTTGAATGCATGCATCACAAAGAAATTTCTCAGAATCATTCTGTGTAGTTTTTATGTGAAGATATTTGCTTTTCCACTATAAGCCTCAAAGGGCTCCAAATATCCACCTGCAGATTCTGCAAAAAGAAATATTCAAAACTACTCAATCAAAAGACAGGTTCAACACTGTGAGCTGAATGCACACATCACAAACTAGTTTCTCTGATTGTTTCTATGTAGTTTTTATTTGAAGATATTTCCTTTTCCACCATATTATGCAAAGGACTCCAAATATCCACTTGCAGATTCTACAAAATGAGAGATTCAAAACTTCCCAATGAGAAGGTAAGTTCAACTCTATGAGTTGAATGCACAGCTCACAAAGAAGTTTACAGAATGCTTCTGGGTAGTATTTATGTGAAGATATTTCCTTTTCCACAGTAAGATTCAGAGCTCTCAAACACCCACTTGCAGATTCTGCAAAAAGGGAGATTCAAAACTGCTCAATAAAAACATAGGCTCAATTATTTGAGTTGAATGCACACATCCCAAAGAAGTTTCTCAGAATACTTCTGTGTTGTTTTTATGTGAAGATATTTCCTTTTCCATCATAGAGGTCAAAGAGCACCAAATATCCACTTGCAGTTTCTACAAAAAGAGTGTTTCAAAACTGCTCCATTAAAAGAAAGTTACAATTCTGTGAGTTGAATGTGCACATCACAAAGCAGTTTCTGAGAATTCTTCTGACCAGATTTTATGTGAAGATAATTCCCTTTCCACTGAAGGCCTCAAAGTGATTCAAAAGTCCACTTGCATATTCTACAAAAGGAGTGTTTCAAAACTGCTCAATGAAAAGTTATGTTCAACTCTTTGAGTTGAAAGCACACATCACAAAGAATTTTCTGAGAATGCTTCTGTTTAGTTTTATGTGAAGATAATCTCATATCTAATGAAGGCCTCAAAGCGGTCCAAATATCCACTTGCAGATCCTACAAAAAGAGTGTTTCACAACTTCTCTATGAATAGGTATATTTAACTTTGTGAGTTGAATGCAAACATGACAAATAAGTTTCTGAGAATGCTTCTGTCTAGTTTTTATAAGAAGATATTACCTTTTCCACCACAGCCCTCAAAGCACTACAAATGTACATGTGCAGATTCTACAAAAAGAGTGTTTAAAAAGTGCTCTATCAAAAGAAATGTTCAACTCTCTGAGTTGAATGCACACATCACAAAGTAGTTTCTAACAATGCTTCTGTCTAGTTTTTATTCCAAAATATTTCCGTTTCCAATGAGGGCTTCAAAGGACTTCAAATTTCCACTTGCAGATTCTACAAAAACAGAATTTCAAAACTACTCTATGAAAAGTTATGTTCAACTCTGTGAGTTGAACGCAAACAACAGAAATAAGTTTCTGAGAATGCTTCTGTCTAGTTTTTATGTGAAGATATTTCCTTTTCAACCGAAGGCCTGAAAGTGCTCTAAATGTCAACTTGGAGATTCTACAAAAAGTTTATTTCAAAACTGCTCTATCAAAAGAAAGGTTCAACTCTGTGAGTTTACTGCAATCAAAACAAAGAAGTTTCTGAGAATGCTTCTGTCTAGTTTATATGTGAAGATATTCCCGTTTCCAACAAAGGCTTCAAAGCAACCCATGTAACCAATTGCAGATTTTACAAAAAGAGTGTTTCAAAACTGCTCTATCAAAAGGAAGGTTCAACTATGTTAGTTGAATGCACACATTACAAAGAAGTTTCTGAGAATGCCTCTTTCTAGTTTTAATGTGAAGATATTTCCTTTTCCACTGAAGGCCTCAAAGCACTCCAAATGTCTACTTGAAGATTCTACAAAAAGAGAGTTTCAAAACTGCTCTACTAAAAGGAAGGTTCAATTCCATGAGTTGAATGCACCCATCACGAGGAAGTTTCTGATAATGCTTCTGTCTAAATTTTATGTGAAGATACTTCCTTTTCCACCATAGGCCCCAAAGCGCTCCAAATATCCACTTGCAGACTCTGCAAAAAACTGTATCAAAACTGCTCCACGTAAGGGAATTTTCAATTCTGTGAGCTGAATGCGCACATCCCAAAGAAGTTTGTGAGAATGCTTCTGTCTAGTTTTTATTTGAAGATATTCCCGTTTCCAAAAGAGGCTTCAAAGCGCTCAAAATATTCAATTGCAGATTCTACAAAAAGAATGTTTCAAAACTGCTCTATGAAGACGAAGGTTCAACTCTGTGAGTTGCATGCACAAATCACAAAGAAGTTTCTGAGAATGCTTCTGTCTAGTTTTTATGTGAAGATATTCCCGATTCCAACGAAGGCCACCAAGCATTCCAAATATCCACTTGCAGATTCTACAAACAACTGTTTCAAAACAGCTTTATGTAAGGGAATGTTCAATTCTGTGAGTTGTATGTGCATATCACAAAGAAGTTTCTGAGAATATTTCTGTCTAGTTTTTATGTGAAGATATACCCATTTCCAATGAAGGCTTCAAAGCACTCCTAATATCCACTTGCAAATACTACAAAAATTCTGTGTCAAAACTGCACTACCAAAAGGAGGTTTCAACTCTTTGAGTGGAATGGACACCTCACATAGAAGTTTCTGAGAATGCTTCTGTCTGCTTTTTATGTGAAGTTCTACCCATTTCCAATGAAGGTATGAAAAAGGTCCAAATATCCACGTGCAAATTCTAAAAGAAGAGTGTTTCAAAACTGCTCTATCTAAAGGAAGGTTCAACACTCTGAGCTCAATGCAGATATCACAAAGAAGTTTCTGAGAAAGCTTCTGTCTAGTTTTTATTTGAAGATAATACAGTTTCCAATGAATACCTCAAAATGGTCCAAATATCCACTTGGAGATACTACAAAAAGAGTGTTTCAAAACTCCTCTATCAAAAGCAAGGTTCAACACTGTGAGTTCAAAACACACATCACAGAGAAGTTTCTGAGAATGCTACTGTCCAGTTTTTCTTTGAAGATATTCCCGTTTGCAACGAAGTCCTCAGAGTGGTCAAAATATCTACTTGCAGATACTACAAAAAGAGTGTATCAAAACTGCTCTATGAACATATATGTTCAACTCTGTGAGTTGAATGCAAACATCACAAAGTAGTTTCTGAGAATTCTTCTGTATAGTTTTTATATGAAGATATATCCTTTTCCATGGAAGGCTTCAAAGAGCTACAAATGTCCACTTGCAGATTCTACAAAAAGAGGGTTTCAAAACTGCTCTATCAAAGGGAAGGTTCAACTCTGCGAGTTGAATGTGCATATCACAAAGAAATTTCAGAGAATGCTTCTGTGTAGTTTTTACATGAAGATATTCCCCTTTCCAATGAAGGCCTCAAAACGGTGCAAATATCCACTTGCACATCCTACAAAAAGAGTGTTTCAAAACTGCTCTATCAAAAGGAAAGTCGAACTCCGTTAGTTGAATTTACACATCACAAAGAAGTTTCTGAGAATGATTCTGTCTAGTTTTTATGTGAGGATATTCCCAATGATGGCTTCAAAGCAGTCCAAATATCCACTTGCAGATTTTACAAAAAGAGTTTTTCAAAAGGCTCTATCAAATGGAAGGTTCAACTCTGTAAGTTGAATGCACACATCACAAAGAAGTTTCTGAAAATGCTTCTGTCTAGTTTTTATTTGAAGATATTCCCATTTACAACGAAGGGTCTCAAAGTGGTCCAAATATCCACTTGCAGGTTCCAAAAAGAGTGTTTCAAAACTGCTTTATCAAAAGGAAAGTTCAATTCTGTCAGTTGAATGCACACATCACAAAGAAGTTTCTGAGAATGCTTCTGTCTAGTTTTTATGCGAAGATATTCCCATTTCCAACGAAGGCCTCAAAAGGGTCCAAATATCCACTTGCAGTTTCTTCTAAAAGGGTGTTTCACGCCTGCTCTATGAAGAGGTATGTTCAACGCTGTGAGTTGTATGCAAACATCAAAATGAAGTTTCTGAGAATGCTTCTGCCTAGTTTTTATTTCAAGATATTTCCTTATGCACCAAAGCCCTCAAAGGGCTACAAATGTCCACTTGCAGAATCTACAAACGAGTGTTTCAAAACTGCTCTATCAAAAGGAAGGTTCAACTTTGTGAGTTGAATGCACACATCACAAAGAAGTTTCTGAGAATGCTTCTGTCTAGTTTTTAGATGAAGATAATCCCGTTTCCAATGAAGACCACAAATCCGGTCCAAATATCCACTTGCAGGTTCTTCAAAAAGCGTATTTCACAACTGCTCTATGAAAACGTATGTTCAACTCTGTGAGTTGAATTCACAAATGACAAAGGAGTTTCTGAGAATGTTTCTGTTTAGATTTTATGTGAAGATATTCCCGTTTCCAACGAGGGCCTCAAATCCGTTCAAATATACCCTTGCAGTTCCTTCAAGAAGAGTGTTTCACAAATGCTCTATGCAAAGGAATGTTCAACTCTGTCAGTTTAATGCACACATTACAAAGAAGTTTCTGAGAATGCTGCTATCTAGTTTTTATTTGATGATATTTCCTTTCCCACCATAGCCCTCAAAATGCTATAAATGTCCACGTGCAGATACAGAAAAAAAAGTGTTTCAAAACTGCTCTATCAAAAGAAAGGTTCAACTCTGTGGGTTGAATGTACACATCACACAGTAGTTTCTGAGAACGCTTCTCTCTAGTTTTTACTTGAAGATATTCCCGTTTTCAATGAAGTCTTCAAAGTGCTACAAATATCCACTTTGAGATTTTACAAACAGAGTGTTTAAAAACTGCTCTATCAAAATGAAGGTTCATCTCTGTGATTTGAATGCACACATCACAAAGAAGTTTCTGAGAATGCTTCTGTCTAGTTTTTATATGAAGATATTTTATTTTCCACAGAAGTCCTCACAGCGCTCCAAATGTCTACTTGCAGATTCTACAAAAAAAGGGTTTCAAAACTGCCCTATCAAAAGAAAAGTTCAACTCTGTGAGTAGAATGAACACACAACAAGGAAGTTTCCCAGAATCATTCTGTCTAATTTTTAAGTGAAAATTTTCCCGTTTCTAATTAAGGCCTCAAAACGGTGCAAATATCCACCTGCAGGTTCTACAAAGAGTGTTTCAAAACTGCTGTATCAAAAGGAATGTTCAAGTCTGCGAGTTGAATGCACACATCACAAAGAAGTTTCCGAGAATGCTTCTGTCTAGTTTTCATGTGAAGATATTCCTGTTTCCAATGAAGGCAACAAATCAGTCCGAGTATCCACTTGCAGATTCTTCAAAAAGACCGTTTCACAACTGCTCTAAGAAAAGGTATGTTCAACTCTGTGTGTTGAATGCAAACATCACCAAGTAGTTTCTGAGAATTCTTCTGTCTAGTTTTTATTTGAAGATATTTCCATTTCCACCATAACCCTCAAAGCGCAACAAAGGTCCACTTGCAGATTCTACAAAAAGAGTGTTCCAAAACTGCTCTCTCAAAAGAAAGGTTCAACAGTGTGAGTTGAATGGATACATCACAAAGCAGATTCTGAGAAGGCTTCTGACTAGTTTTATTTGGAGATATTCCCGTTTCCAATGAAGGCTTTAACGCACTCCAAATATCCACTTGCAGATATTAACAAAATAATGTTTCAAAACTGCCCCATCAAAAGAAAGTTTCAACTCTGTGAGTTGAATGCACACATCACAAAGTAGTTTCTGAGAATGCTTATGTCTATTTTTTATTTGAAGATATTCTGGTTTCCAACGAAGTCATCAAAGCACTGTAAATACTCACTTGCACATTCTACAAAAGGGGTTTTCAAAACTGCTGTATCAAAAGGAAGGTTCAACACTGTCAGTTGAATGCACACATCACAAAGATGTTTCTGAGAATGCCTCTGTCTAGTTTTTATGTGAAGAAACTCCCTTTTCCAACGAAGGCCTCAAAGCGATCCAAATATCCACTTGCAGATCCTACAAAAAGAGTGTTTCAAAACTGCTCTAGGAAAAGTTGTGTTCAACTCTGTGAGTTGAATGCACACATCACAAAGAATTTTCTGATAATGTTTCTGTCTATTTTTATGTGAAGATATTCTCGTTTCCAACCTAGACCTCAAATGAGTACAAATATCCACTTGCAGGTTCTTCAAAAAGAGTGTTTCACAACTGTTCTATGAAAAGGTATCTTCAACTCTGTGAGTTGAACACAAATATCACAAAGAAGTTTCTGAGAATGCTTCTGTCTAGTTTATATTTGTAGATATTTCCCTTTCCACCACAGCCCTCAAATCACTACAAATGTCCACTTGCAGATACTGCATAAAGAGTGTTTCAAAACTGCTCTATCAAAAGAAGGTTCAAATCTGTGATTTGAATGCACACATCACAAAGAAGTTTCTGATAATGCCTCTGTCTGGTTTTTATGTGAAGATATATCCTATTCTATCAAAGGCCTTAAAGCAGTCAAAATATCCAGTTGCAGATTCTACAAAAAGAGTGTTTCAAAACTGCTCTATCAAAAGGAAGGTTCAACTCTGTGAGATGAATGCACACATCACAAAGACAGAATGCTTCTGTCTAGTTTTTATGTGAAGATATTCCCGTTTCCAACAAAGTTCTCAAAATGGTACAAATATCCCCTTGCAGATTCTACAAAAATATTGATTCAAAACTGCTCTGTGAAAAGTTTTGTTCAAACCTGTGAGTTGAATGCACATATCAAAAAGACGTTTCTGAGAATGCTTCTGTCTAATTTTTATGTGAAGATATTCCCCTTTCCAAAACAGGCCTCTAAGTGGTCTCAATATCCACTTACAGATTCTACAAAAAGAGTGTCTCAAAACTTCTCTATGAAAAGTTATGTTCAACTCTGTTAGTCGAATGTACACATCACAAAGAAGTTTCTGAGAATGCTTCTGTCTAGTTTTTATGTGAAGATATTCCCGTTTCCAACAAAGGCCTCAAAGAGGTCCGAATATCCACTTACAGATTCTACAAAAAGAGTGTTTCAAAACTTCTCTATGAATCGTTATGTTCAACACTGTGAGTTGAATGCACACATCACAAAGATGTTTCTGAGAATGCTTCTGTCTGGTTTTCATGTGAAGATATTCCCGCTTCCAATGAAGGACTCAAATTGGTCCAAATATCCACCTGCAGGTTCTTCAAAAAGAGTGTTTCATAACTGCTCTATGGAAAGGTATGTTCAACTCTGTGAGTTGAATGCCCACATCACAAAAAAGTTTCTGTGAATGATTCTGTCTAGTTTTTTTAAAATATATTTCCATTTAGAACATAGCACTCAAAGCACTAGAAACGTCCATTTGCAGATTCTACAAAAAAAGTATTTCAAAACTGCTCTATCAAAGGAAAGGTTCAACTCTGTGAGTGGAATGCACACCTCGCAAAGAAGTTTCTGAGAATACCTCTGTCTAGCTTTTGTGTGAAGTTATTTTCTTTTCTATCATAGGCTTCACAGCACTTCAAATATCCACTTGCAGATTGTACAACAACAGTGTTAGAAAACTGCTCCATCGAAAGAAAGGTTCAACTCTGTGAGTTTAATGCCTACATCACAAAGTAGTTTCTAAGAATGCTTCTGTCTAGTATTTTTGTGAAGATATTCCTGTTTCCAACAAAAGCCTCAAAGCGGTCAAAATATCCAGTTGCAGATTCTACAAAAAGAGTTTTCAAAACTACTCTATCATAGAATGGTTCAAATTTGTGAGTTCAATGCACACGTCACAAACAAGTTTCTGAGAAAGCTTCTGTCTAGCTTTTATGTGAAGTTATTCGTGTTTCCAATAAAGGCCTCACAACAGTCCATATATCCCCATGCAGATCCTACAAAAAGAGTGTTTCAAAACTGCTGTATCAAAAAGAATGTTCAACTATGTGAGTTGAATGCACACATCAGAAAGAAGTTTCTGAGAATCCTTCTGTCTAGTTTTTATATGAAGATATTCCCGTTTCCAATGAAGGCCTCAAATCGGTCCAAATAGCCACTTGCAGTTTCTTCAAAAACAGTGTTTCACAACTGCTCTATGAAAAGGTGTGTTCACCACGATGAGTTGAATGCAAACATCAAAAAGAAGTTTCTGAAAATGCTTCCGTCTAGTTTTAATTTTAATATATTCCTTTTTCCAGTATAGCCCTCAAAGTGCTACAAATGTCCTCTTTGGGATTCTACAAAAAGAGTGTTTCAAAGCTGCTCTATTAACAAAAAATTTCATCTCTGTGAGTTGAATGCACACATCACAAAATTGTTTCTAAGAATGCTTCTGTCTAGATTTTATTTGAAAATATTCCGGTTTCCAATGAATGCTTCAAAGCACTCCAAATATACACTTGCAGATTCTACAAACGGAGTGTTTCAAAATTGCTCTATCAAAAGGAAGGTTCAACCCTGTCAGGTGAATGCACACATCACAAAGAAGTTTCTGAGAATGTTTTGTCTAGTTTTTATGTGAAGATATATCCTTTTCTACCATAGGCTTCATGGTGCTGAAAATATCCACTTATAGATTCTACAAAAAGCGTGTTAGAAAACTGCTCTATCAAAAGGAAGGTTCAAATCTGTGAGTTGAATGCACACATCACAAAGAAGTTTCTGAGAGTGCTTCTGTCTACTTTTTATGTGAAGATATTTCCTTTTCCACCGAAGGCCTCAAAACGCTCCAAATGTAAACTTGCAGATTCTACAAAAAAAGTTTTTCAAAACTGCCCTATCAAAAGGAAGGTTCAACTCTGTGTGTTGAAGGCGCACATCACAGAGAAGTTTCGGAGAATGTTTCTGTCTAGTTTTCAAGTGAAGACATTTCCTTTTCCACCGAAAGCCTCAAGGCGCTCCAATTGTTTACTTGCACATTCCACAAAAAAAAGGTTTCAAAACTGCTCTAACAAAAGTAAGGTTAAACTTCGTAAGTTGAATGCACACAGCACAAAGAAGTTTCTGAGAATGCTTCTGTCTAGTTTTTATGTGAAGATAATCCCGTTTGCAATGAAGGCCTCAAATCGGTTCAAATATCCCCTTGCAGATTCTACAAAAAGAGTATCTCAAAACTGCTCTACGAAAAGTTATGTTGAACTTTTGAGTTGAATGCACACATCACAAAGAAGTTTCTGAGAATGTGTCTGTCTAGTTTTTATGTGAAGATATTCCTATTTCCAATGAAGACCTCAAAGTGGTCTAAATATCCACATGCATATTCTACAAAAAGAGGGTTTCAAAACTGCTCTATGAAAAGTTATGTTCAACTCAGTTAGTTGAATGCACGCATCACAAAGTACATTCTGAGAATGCTTCTTTCTAGTTTTTATTTGAAGGTATTTACTTTTCCAACATACCCTCAAAGTCCAAGAAATGTCCTCTTTCAGATTCTACAAAAATAGTGTCTCAAAACTGCTCTATAAAAAGGAATGTTCATCTCTGTGAGTTGAATGCACACATCACAAAGAAGTTTCTGAAAATGCTTCTGTCTAGTTTTTATGTGAAGGTATTACAGTTTCCAATGAAGGACTCACAGCGTTCAAATTATCTGTTTGCAGGATCTTCAAAAAGAGTGTTTCAAAACAGCTGTATGAAAAGGTATTTTCAACTCTGTGAGTTAAATGCTATCATCACAAATTAGTTTTTGAGAATGCTTCTAACTAGTTTTTATTTGAAGATATTTTCTTTTCCAACATAGCCCTCAAAACGCTACAAATGTCCACTAGCAGATTCTACAAAACGAGTGTTTCAAAACTTTTCTATTAAAAGAAGGTTCAACTCTGTGAGATAAATGCACTCATCAAAAAGTGGTTTCTGAGAGTGCTTCTGTCTAGTTTTTATTTGAAGATATTTCCGTTTCCAACGAAGGCTTCAAAGTGCTCCAAATATCCACTTGCAGATTCTATAAAAAGAGTATTTCAAAACTGCTCCATCAAAAGGAAGGTTCAACTCTGTGAGTTGAGTGCACATGTCACAAAGAAGTTTCTGAGGATGCTACTGTCTAGTTGTCATGTGAAGATATTCCAGTTGCCACCAAAGGCCTCCCAGCGGTCCAAATATTCACTTGGAGATTCTACAAAAAGAGTGCTCTGAAACTGCTCTATGAAAAGTTATATTCACCTCTGTGAGTTGAATGCACACATCACAAATAAGTCTCTGAGAATGCTTCTGCCTGGTTTTTATACGAAGATATTTCCAATTTCAACATAGCTCTCAAAGTGCTAGAAATGTCCATTTGCAGATTCTACAAATAGATTGTTTCAAAAGTGCTCTCTCAAAGAAGAGGTTCAACTCTGTTAGTGGAATGCACACATCATAAGGAAGTTTCTGAGAATGTTGCTGTCCAATTTTTATGTGAAGACATTTTCTTTTCTACCGTAGGCTTCATGGCACTCCAAATATCCACTTGCAGATTCTACAAAAAGCGTGTTAGAAAACTGCTCTATCAAAAGGAAGGGTCAAATCTGTGAGTTGAACGCACACATCACAAAGTAGTTTCTGAGAATGCTTCACTCTAGTTTCTGTGTGAAATTATTCCCGTTTCCTGCAAAAGCCTCAAAGCGGTCCAAATATCCACTTGCAGATTCTACAAAAAGATTTTTCAAAACTGCTCTATCAAACAAAAGGTTCAATTTTGTGAGTTGAATGCACACATCACAAAGAAGTTTCTGAGAATGCTTCTGTCTAGTCTTTATGTGCAGATATTCCCGTTCCAATGAAAGCCTCAAAACAGTCGAAATATACCCTTGCAGATTCTACAAAAAGAGTTTTTCAAAACTGCTCTATCAACAGGATGTTTCAACTCTGTGAGTTGAATGCACACATCACAAAGAAGTTTCTGAAAATACTTTGTCTAGTTTTTATTTGAAGATATTTCCTTTTCCAACTTAGCCTTCAATGAGCTACAAATATCCACTTGCAGATTCTACAAAAGGAGTGTTTCAAAACTGCTCTATCAAAAGAAAAGTTCAGCTCTGTAAGTTCAATGCACACATCACAAAGTAGTTTCTGAGAATGCTTCTGTCTAGTTTTAATTTGAAGGTATTCACTTTTCCAACAAAGGCTTCTAAGCGCTCCAAATATCCACTTGCAAATTCCACCAAAAGAGTGTTCCAAAACTGCTCTATCAAAATGAAGATTCAACTCTGTGAGATGAATGCACACATAACAAAGAAGTTTTGGAGAATTCTTCTGTCTGGATTTTATATGAAGATATTTCTTTCCCACCGAAGGCCCCAAAGCACTCAAAATGTCAACTTGCAGATTCTACAAATAACGGTTTCAAAACAGCTCTATCAAAAGTAATGTTAACTCTGTGAGTTGAATGCACACATAACAAAGATGTTTCTGAGAATGCTTCTTTCTAGTTTTTCTTTGAAAATATTTCCTTTTCCACGGAAGGCCTCATAGTGCTCCAAACGTCCAATTGCAGATTATACAAAAAAATTGTTCAAAACTGCTGTATCAAAAGTAAGGTTCAGTTATGTGAGTTGAATTCACACATCACAAAGAAGTTTCTGAGAATGCTCCAACCTTGTTTTTATGTGAAGATATTTCCATTTCCAGTGAAGGCCACAAAACGGTCAAAATATCCCCTTGCACATACTACAAAAAGAGTGTTTCAAAACTACTCTATGAAAAGTTAAGTTCAACTCTGTGAGTTCAATGCACACAAGACAAAGATGTTTCTGAGATTACTTCTGTCTAGTTTTTATTTGAAGATATTTCCTTTTCCATCATAACCCTCAAAGCGCTACAAATGTGCGCTTGCAGATTCTACAAAAACAGTGTTTCAAAACTGCTCCATTAAAGGAAAGGTTCAACTCTGTGAGTTGAGTGCACACATCACATAGTAGTTTCTGAGAATACTTCTACCTAGTTTTTATATGAAGATATTCTCATTTCCAAGGAAGGCTTCAAATCGCTCCAAATATCCACTTGCAGATTCTGCAAAAGAGTGTTTCAAAACTGCTCTATCAAAAGGAAGGTTCAACTCTATGAGTTGAATCCACACATCACAAAGACGTTTCTGAGAATGCTTATGTCTAGTTTTATGTTAAGATATTTCCGTTTCCATTGAAAGCTTCGAAGCACTCCAAATGTCCACTTGCAGATTCTAAAAAAAAGGTGTTTCAAAACTGCTCTATCAAAACAAAGGTTCAACTTTGTGAGTTGAATGCACATATCACAAAGACGTTTCTGAGAACACTTCTGTCTAATTTTTATGTGAAGGTGTTCCCTTTTCCAATGAAGGCATCAAAGCAGTCCAAATATCCACTTGCAGAAAATACAAAAATAGTCTTTCAAAACTGCTCTATGAAAAGCTATGTTAAAGTCTGAGTTTAATACACACATCACAAAGACGTTTCTGAGAATACTTCTGTCTAGTTTTTCTGTGAAGATATTTCCTTTTCTACCAAAGGCCTCAAAGCGCTCCAAATATCAATATGCAGATAGTACAAAAAGAGTGTTTGAAAACTGCTCTATCAAAAGTAATGCTCAACTCTGTTAGTTGAATGCACATATCACAAAGTAGTAGCTGAGAATGCTTTGTGCAGTTTTCATTTGAAGATATTCCTGATTCCAATGAAGCCTTCAATGTGCTGAAAATCTGCACTTGCAGATTTTACAAAAATAGCGCTTCAAAACTGCTCTATCAAAGGGAAGGTTCAACACTCTGGCTTTAATGCACACATCCAAAGAAATTTCTGAGAATATTTCTGTCTAGTTTTTATTTGAAGATATTCCCGTTTCCAATGAAGGCCTCAAAGCAGTCGAAATATCCACTTGCAGGTTCTACAAAAAGAGTGTTTCAAAACTGCTCCATCAAAAGGAAGGTTCAACTCTGTGAGTTGAATGCAAACGTCACAAAGTAGTTTCTGAGAATGCTTCTGTCTAGTTTTTATGTGAAGATATTCCAGTTTCCAACAAAGATCTCCCAGCAGTCCAAATATTCACTTGGAGATTTTACAAAAAAAGTGTTCCAAAACTGCTTAATGAAAAGTTATGTTCACCTCTTTGAGTTGAATGGACACATCACAAATAAGTTTCTGAGAATGCTTCTGTCAAGTTTTTGTTTGAAGATATTTCCATTTACAAAATAGCTCTCAAAGAGCTAGAAATGTACATCTGCAGATTCTACAAAAAGAGTGATTCAAAACTGCTCTCTCAAAGGAGATGTTCAACTCTGTGAGTGGAATTCCCACATCATAAAGAAGTTTCTGGGAATGCTTCTGCCTAGTTTTTATGTGAAGATATTTTCTTGTCTACCATGGGCTTCATGGTGCTGAAAATATCCACTTATAGATTCTACAAAAAGTGTGTTAGAAAACTGCTCTATCAAAAGGAAGGTTCAAATCTGTGAGTTGAATGCACACATCACAAAGAAGTTTCTGAGAATGCTTCTGTCTAGTTTTTAGGTGAAATTATACCCGTTTCCAGTGAAAGCCTCAAAGCGGTCCAAACATCCACTTGCAGATTCTACAAAAAGAGTTTTCAAAGCTGCTCTATGAATAGAAAGGTTCAACTCTGTGTGTTGAATGCACACATCACAAAGAAGTTTCTGAGAATGCTCCTGTCTAGTTTTTATGTATAGATATTCTCGTTTACAATGAAGACCTCAAATCGGTCCAAATATCCACTTGCAGTTTCTTCAAAAACAATATTTCCAACTGCTCTATGAAACGGTGTGTTCAACTCGGTGAGTTGAATGCAAACATCACAAAGAAGTTTCTGAAAATGCTTCTTTCTGGTTTTAATTGGAATATATTTCCTTTTACACCAAAGCCCTAAAAGTGCTAAAAATGTCCTCATTCAAATTCTACAAAAAGAGTGTTCCAAAGCTGCTTTATTAAAACGCAAGTTCAACTCTGTGAGTTGAATGCACACATCACAACGTTGTTTCTGAGAATGCTTCTGTCTAATTTTTATTTGAAGTTATTCCTATTTCCAATGAAGGCTTCAAAGCACTCCAAATATTCATTTGCAGATTCTACAAAAACAGTGTTTCAAAAGTGCTCTATCAAAATGTAGGTTCAATACTCTCAGGTGAATGCACATGTCACAGAGAAGTTTCAGAGAATGCTTCTGTTTAGTTTTTATGTAAAGATATTTCCATCTCTACAATAGGCCTAAAAGTGCTCCAAATATCCACTCGCAGAGTCTACAAAACGAGTGTTTCAAAACTGCTCTATCAAAAGGAAGGTTCAAATCTGTGCATTAACTGCACACATCACAAAGAAGTTTCTGACAATGTTTCTGTCTAGTTTTTATGTTTAGATATTCCAGTTTCCAAAGAAGCCCCTAAGTTTCCAAAGAAGTCCTAAGTTTCCAAAGAAGTCCTAATATGCCCTTGCAGATTCTACAAAAAGAGCATTTTAAAACTGCTCCATGAAAAATTATGTTCCCCTCTGTGAGCTGAATGCACACATCACAATGTTGTTTCTGAGAATGCTTCTGTCTAGTTTTTAAGTGAAGATATTCCTGTTTCCAATGAAGGGGTCAAAGCTGTCCAAATATCCAGTTGCAGATTCTACAAATAGAGTGTTACAAAACTGCTCTATGAAAATTTATGTTCAACTCTGTGAGTTGAAGGCACACATCAAAAAATTTCTGAGAATGCTTCTGTCTAGTTTTTATGTGAAGATATTTCCTTTTCTAAAAATGGCCTCAAAACGCTCAAAATGTCCACTTGCAGAATCTATTAAAAAGTATCCCAAAACTGCTCTATCAACAGAAAGGTTCAACTCTTCACACATCCCAAAGTAGTTTTTTGCATGGACACATCCCAAAGAAGTTTTTGAGAATGCTTCTGTCTAATTTTTATATGAAGATATTTCCTTTTCTACCATAGGTCACAAAGAGCTCCAAATATCCACCTGCAGACTCTACAAAAAGAGTGTTTCAAAACTGCTCTATCAAAAGGAAGGCTGAACTCTGTGAGTTGAATGCACACATCACAAAGTAGTTTCTGAGAATGCTTCTGTTTAGTTTCTATTTGAAGATATACCCGTTTTCAACGAAGACACCAAAACGGTCTAAATATCCCCTTTCAAATTGTACAAAAAGAGAGTTTCAAAACTGCTCTATCAAAAGGAAGGTTTAACTCTGTGAGTTGAATGCCAAAGAAATTCTGAGAATGCTTCTGTCTAGTTTTTTTGTGAAGATAATTCATTTTTCACTGAAGGCCTCAAAGCACTCCAAATGTCTTTTTGCGTATTCTACAAAAAAAGTGTTTCAAAACTTGTCTATCAAAAGGAAGGTTCAATTCTGTGAGTTGAATGCACACATCACAAATAAGTTTCTGAGAATGCTTCTTTGTAGTTTTTATGTGAACATATTCCCGTTTCCAACGAAGGCCTCAAAGCGCTCTGAATATCCACTTACAGATTCTACAGAAAGATTGTTTCAAAACTGCTCAATGAAAAGTTACGTTGAACTCTGTGAGTTCAATGCACACATCACAAAGAAGTTTCTGAGAATTCTTCTGTCTAGTTTTCTTGTGAAGATATTTCCTTTACTACCATATGCCTCAAAGCACTCCAAATATCCATCTGCAGATTCTACAAAAAGAGTATTTCAAAACTGCTCTATCAAAAGAAAGGTTTAACTCTGTGATTTGAATGCACATATCAGAAAGTAGTTTTTGAGAATGCTTCTGTCCAGTTTTAAATTGATGATATTCTGGTTCCCAATGAAGGCTTCAAAGATCTCCAAATATCTAATTGCAAATTCCTAAAAAAGAGTGTTTCAAAACTGCTACGTGAAAAGGAAGTTTTAACTCTGTGATTTGAATGCATGCATCACAAAGTACTTTCTGAGAATGCTTGTTTCTAGTTTTTATTTGAAGGTATTCCCATTTCCAAAAAGGCTTCAAAGTACGCCAAATATCCACTTGCAGATTCTACAGAAAGTGTGTTTCAAAACTGCTCTCTGAAAATAAAGGTTCAACTCTGTGATTTGAATGCACACATCACAAAGAAGTTTCTGAGAATGCTTCTGTCTGGTGGTCATTTGAAGATATTCCCATTTCCAACAAAGTCTTAAAGCACTCCAAATATCCACTTGCAGATTCTACAAAAAGAGTGTTTTAAAACTGCTCTGTGAAAAGTTATGTTCAACCCTCTGAGTTGAATGCCCACATCACAAAATGTTTCTGAAAATGCTTCTGTCTAGTTTTTATGTGAAGATATTCCCGTTTCCAATGAAGGCCTCAAAACGGTCTAAATAACCACTTGCAGGTTCTTCAAAAGGAGTGTTTCACAACTGCACTAGGAAAACGTATGTTCAACTCTGCGAGTTGAATGCAAACATCACATAGAAGTTTCTGAGAAAGCTTCTGTCTAGTTTTCATTTCAAGATATTTCCTTTTCCACCATAGACCTCAGAGCACTTCAAATGTCCTCTTTCAGATTCTACAAAGAGTATTTCAAAACTGCTCTATCAAAGGAAAGGTTCAACTCTCTGAGTTGAATGGAAACATCACACAGTTTTTTCTGAGAAGGCTTCTGTTTGTTTTTTATTTCAAAATATTCCCTTTTCCAATGAAGGCTCAAGCGCTCAGAATATCCACTTCCAGATTCTACAAAAAGAGTGCTTCAAAACTGCTCTATGAAAAGTTATGTTCAGCACCCTGAGTTGAACGTACACATCATGAAGTAATTTCTGAGAATGCTTCTGTCTAGTTTTTATGTTAAGATATTCGTGTTTCCAAGGAATGCCTCAAATCGGTACAAACATCCACTTACAGTTTCTACAAAAAGAGTGTTTGACAACTGCTCTATGAAAAGGAAAGTTCAACTCTGTGAGTTGAATGCACACATCACAAAGAAATTTCTCAGAATGCCTCTGTCTAGTTTTTATTTGAAGATAATTCCTTTTCCACGCCAGTCCTCTAAAAGCTATAAATGTCCACTTGCAGATTCTACAAAAGTAGTGTTACAAAACTGCTCTATCAAAGAAAATGTTTAACTCTGTGTGTTGAATGCACATATCACAAACTAATTTCTAAGAATGCTTCTGTCTAGTTTTTATTTGAAGATATTCCCACTTCCAACGAAGTATTCAAAGCACTCTAAATGTCCACGTGCAGATTCTACAAAAAATGTGTTTCAAAACTGTTACATCAAAAAAAAGGTTCAACTCTGTGAGTTGAATGCACACATCACAAAGAAGTATCTGACAATGCTTCTGTTTAGTTTTTATATGAAGATATTCCTGTTTCCAAAGAAGGCCTCAAAACGGTCCAAGTATCCCCTTGCAGATTGTACAAAAAGAGTGTTTCAAAACTGCTCAATCAAAAGTTATGCTAAACTCCGCGAGTTGAATGCACACATCAAAAAGACGTTTCTGAGAATGCTTCTGTCTAGTTTTTATGTGAAGATATTCCCATTTCCAATGAAGGCCTCTAAGCAGTCCAAATATCCACTTGCAGGTTCTTCAAATAGAATGATTCACAACTTCTCTATGAAAAGGTATGTTCAACTCTATGAGTTGGATGCACACATCACAAAGTAGATTCTGAGAATGCTACTGTCTAGTTTTTAGTTGAAGGTATTCCCATCTCCAACAAAAGCTTCAAAACGCTCCAATTATCCACTTGCAGATCCTACAAAAAGAGTGTTTCAAACTGCTCTATCAAAAGGAAGGTTTAACTCTGTGAGTTGAATGCACACATCACAAAGAAGTTTCTGAGAATGTTTCTATCTTGTTTTTATGTGAAGATATTTCCTTTTTTGCCAAAGGCCTCAAAGTGCTCCAAATGTCCACTTGCAGATTCTACAAAAAGAGTGTTTCAATACTGCTCTACCAAAAGGAAGTTTCATCTCTGTGAGTTGAATCCACTTATGACAAAGAAGTTTCTGAGAATGCTTCTGTCTAGTTTTTATGTGAATTTAATCCCGTTTCCAACCAAGGCCTCAAATCGGTTCAAATATCTACCTTTGGAGTCTACACAAAGAGTGTTTCTAAACTGCTCTATCAAAAGGAAAGTTCAATTCTGTGAGTTGAATGCACCCATCACAAGAAGTTTCTGAGAATGCTTCTGTCTAGTTTTTATTTGAAGATATTCCCGTTTCCAATGAAGGATTCAAAGTGCTCCAAATATCCACTTTCCGATTCTTCAAAAGGACGGTTTCAAAACTGCTCTATCAAAAGGAAGCTTCAACTGTGTGAGTTGAATGTACACATCATGAAGTAGTTTCTAAGAATGCTTCTGTCTAGTTTTTATGGGAAGATATTCCTGTTTCCAATGAGGACCTCAATATGGTCTAAATATCCCCTTTCAGATACTGCAAATAGAGTTTTTCAAATCTCCTCTATAAAAAGTTATGTTCAACTCTGTGAGTTGAATACACACATCACAAACTTGTTTCTGAGAATGCTTCTGTCTAGTTTTTATTTGAAGATATTTCCGTTTCCAATGAAGTCTTCAAAGCACTCCAAATATACACTTGCAGATACTACAGAAGGAGTGTTTCAAACCTGATCCATCAAAAGAAAGTTTAAACTCTGTGAGTTGAATACACACATCACAAAGAAGTTTCAGATAATGCTTCTCTCTAGTTTTTATTTGAAGATATTTATTTTTCCACCATAGCCTTCAAAGCTTTACAAATGTCTATATGCAGATTCTACAAAAAGAGTGTTTCCAAACTTCCCTGTCAAAAGAAATATTCAACACTCTGAGTTGAATGCACACAACACAAAACAGTTTCTGAGAATGCTTCTGTCAAGTTCTTATTTGAAGAAATTCCCGTTTCCAACGAAGGCTTCAAAGCACACAAAATATCCATTTGCCGATTGTACAAAAAGAGTGTTTCAAAACTGCTCTACCAAAAGGAAGGTTCAACTCTCTGAGTTGAATGCACACATCACAAAGAAGTTTCTGAGAATGCTTCTGAGTAGTTTTTATGTGAAGAGATTTCCCTTACCACCGAGGGCCTCAAAGCACTCCAAATGTCCACTGGTAGATTCTAAAAAAAAAGTGTTTCAAAACTGCTCTATCAAAAGGAAGGTTCAACTCTGTGAGTTGAATGTACACATAACAAAGAAGTTTCTGAGAATGCTTCTATCTACTTTTTGTGTGAAGATGTTTCCTTTCCACCAATGGTCACAAAGCACTCCAAATGTCCACTTGCAGATTCTGCAAAAAAACTGTTTCAAACGTGCTGTATCAAAAGAAATGTTCAACTCTATAAGTTGAAGGCAGACATCACAAAAATGTTTCTGAGACTGCTTCTGTCTAGTTTGTATGTGAAGGTATTCCCTTTTCTACCATAGGCCCCAAAGCAGTCCAAATATCCATTTGCAGATTCTACAAAAAGAGTTTTCAAAACTGCTCTATCAAAAGAAGGCTCAACTCCATGAATTGAATGCGTACATCTCGAAGTAGTTTTGGAGAATGCTTCTGTCTAGTTTTTATTTGAAGATATTCCCGTTTCCAACGAAGGATTCAAAGTGCTCCAAATATCACTTGGAGATTCTACAATAAGAGTCTTTCAAAGCTGCTCTATCAAAAGGAAGGCTCATCACTGTGAGTTTGAATGCACACATCACAAAAAAGTTTCTGACAATGCTTCTGTCTAGTATTTATGTGAAGATATTTCCTTTTGTACCAAAGGTCTCAAAGGGCTCGAAATGTCCTCTTGCAGATTCTACCAAAAATGTGTTACAAAATTGCTCTATCAAAACAAAGGTTCAACTCTGTGAGTTGAATACACACATCACAAAGATGTTTCTAAGAATGCTTCTCTCTAGTTTTTATGTGAAGGTGTTCCCGTTTAAATTGAAAGCCTCAAAACGGTCAAAATATTCCCTTGCAGATTCGACAAAAAGAGTGTTTCAAAACTGCTCTATCAAAAGGAAGCTTCAACTCTGTGAGTTGAATGCACACATCACAAAGAAGTTTCTGAGAATGCTTCTGTCAAGTTTTTATCTGCAGATATTCCCTTTTCCAACGAAGGCCTCAAAGTCATCTAAATACCCACTTGCAGATTCTACAAAAAGAGGGTATCAAAACTGTTCTATGAAAAGTTTTGTACAAAAATGTGAATTGAATTCACACATCACAAAGAAGTTTCTGAGAATGGTTCTGTCTAGTTTTTATGTGAAGACATTCCCATTTCCAATGAAGGCCTCAAATCGGTCCTAATATCCACTTGCAGGTCCTTCAAAAAGTGTTTCAAAACTGCTCTGTGAAAAGGTGTGTTCAACTCTGTGAGTTGAATGTGCACATAACAAAGAAGTTTCTGATAATACTTCTGTGTAGTTTTTATTTGAAGATATTTCCTTTTCCACCACAGCTCTCAAAGCACTACAATCAACCATTTGAAGATGCTGCAAAAAGAGTGTTTCAAAACTGATCTGTCAAAAGAAAGTTTCAACTCTGTGAGTTGAATGTACACATCACAAAACAGTTTCTGGGAATGCTTCTGTCTCTTCTTTATTTGAAGAAATTCCCGTTTCCAACGAAGGCTTCAAATCTCTCCAAATAGCCAATTGCAGATTCTACAAAAAGTGTGTTTCAAAACTGCTCTATAAAAAGGAAGGTTCAACCCTGTGAGTTGAATGCACACATCTCAAAGAAGTTCCTGAGAATGCATCTCTCTATATTTTATGTGAAGATATTTCCTTTTCTAATGTAGGCCTCAAAGCACTCCAAATATCCACTAGCAGATTCTACAAAAAGTGAGATTCAAAATTGCTCTATCAAAAGAAATGCTCAATTTGGTGAGTTGAAAGCACACATTACAACGTAGTTTCTGGGAATGCTTCTGTCTAGTTTTTATTTGAAGATAGTACCGTTTCCAACGAAGGCTTCAAACCGCTCCAAATAATCACTTGCAGATTCTACAAAAAGAGTGTTTCAAAACTGCTCTATAAAAAGGAAGGTTATACCATGTCAGTTGAATGCACACATCACAAAGAAGTTTCTGAGAAAGCTTCTGTGTAGTTTTTATATGAAGATGTTTCCTTTTCTACCTTAGGCCTCAAAGCACTCCAAATATCCACTTGCAAATTCTACAAAAAGAGAGTTTCAAAACTGCTAAATGAAAGTGAACGTTCAACCCCCTGATGTGAATGCAGGCATCATAAATAAATTTCTGAGAATGCTACTCTGTAGTTTTTATGTAAAGATATTTCCTTTTCCACCTAAGGCCTCAATGCACTCAAAATGTCCACTTGAAGATTCTACAAAAAGAGTGATTCAAAACTGCTCTATGAAACGATAAGTTCAACTCAGTGAGTTTAATGCACACATCACAAAGAAGTTTCTGAGAATGCTTCTGTCTAGTTTTTATGTGAGGATATTTCCTTTTCTATCATAGGACTCAAAGTGCTCTAAGAATCCACTTGCAGATTCTACCAAAATGTGTTTTGATACTGCTCTATCAAAAATAAGATTCAACTCTGTGAGTTGAATGCACACATCAGAAAGAAGTTTCTGAGAGCCCTTCTGTCCAGTTTTTATGTGAAGATATTTCTTTTTCCAGGAAAGGCCTCAAAGCCTGCTGAATATCCACCTGCAGATTTTACAAAAACAGTGTTTCAAAACTACCCTATCTAAAGGAAATTTCAACTCTGTAAGTTGAATGCACACATCACAAATAAGTTTCTGAGAACACTTCTATCTAGTTTTTATGTGAAGATATTTCTTTTCTAGCATAGGCCACATAGCTCTCCAAATATCCACTTGCAGATTCTACAAAAACAGTGTTTCAAAACTGCTCTATCAAAAGGAAGGTTCAACTCTGTGAGTTGAATGCACACATCACAAACCAGTTTCTGAGAATGCTTCTGTCTAGTTTTTATGTGAGGATATTTCCTTTTCCAGCATAGGACTCAAAGCCCTCCAAATATCCACTTGCAGATTCTACAATAACAGTGTTTCAAAACAGCTCTATCTAAAGGAAGGTTCAACTCTGTCAGTTGAACGCCCACAACACAAAGAAGTTTCTGTGACTGCTTCAGTCTAGTTTTTATGTGAAGATGTTTCCTTTTCCACTGAAGGCCTCAAAGTGATCAAAGGTACACTTGCAGATTCTTCAAAAAATGGTTTCAAAGCTGCTCTATGAAAAGTTATGTTCAACTCTGTGAGCTGAATGCACATATCACAAAGAAGTTTCTGAGAATACTTCTGTTTAATTTTCTTTGAAGATATTTCATTTTCCACCATAGCCCACGAAGCGCTACAAATATCCATTTGCAGATTTGACAACAAGAGTGTATCAAAACTGATCTATGAAAGGTAACGTTCAGCTATGAAAATTGAATGAACACATAAAAAAGCAGTTTTTGAGAATGGTTCTGTCTTGTTTTTAGTGGAAGATATTCCCGTTTCCAATGAAGGTTTCAAAGTGCTGCAAATGTCCAATTGCAGATTCCACAAAAAGAAAGTTTCAAAGCTGCTCTATCAAAAGGAAGATTCAACTCTGTGAGTTCAATGCACACATCACAAAGAAGTTTCTAAGAATGCTATTGTCTAGTTTTTATGTGGAGATATTTCCTTTTCCACCAAATGTCTCTAAGCGCAGCAAACATTCACTAGCAGATTCTACACAAAAAGTGTTTCAAAACTGCTCTATAAAATGGAAGGTTCAATTCTGTGAGTTGAATGTGCACAACACAAGGAGGTTTCTGAGAATGCTTCTGTCTACTTCTTATGTGAAGATATTCCCCTTTCCAACAAAGGCCTCAAAACGGTCCAAATATCCCCTTGCAGATTCTACAAAAAGAGTGTTTCAATCTGCTCTATCAAAAGTAAGGTTGAACTCTGTGAATTGAATGCACACACCACAAATAAGTTTCTGAGAATGTGTCTCTCTAGTTTTTATGTGCAGATATTCCTGTCTCCAATGAAGGCCTCAAAAGAGTGCAAATATCCACTTGCAGATTCTACAAAAAGAGTGTTTCAAAACTGCTTTATGAAAACCTATGTTTAACTCTGTGAGTTTAATGCACACATCACAAAGAAGTTTCTGAGAATGCTTTTGGGGAATTTTTAGATGAAGATATTTCCATTTCCAATGAAAGCCTCAAATCGGTCCAAATATCCATTTGCAGGTCCTTCAAAAACAGTGTTTCACAAATGTTCTATGAAAAGTTATATTCAACCCTGTGAGTTGAAGGCACACATCTCAACGAGGTTTCTGAGAATGTTTCTGTCTAGTTTTTATGTGAAGTTATTTCTTTTACTAACATAGGCCTCAAAGCACTCCAAATATCCACTTGTAGATTCTACAAAAACATTGTTTCAAAACCGCTCTATCAAAAGGAAAGCTCAACTCTGTAAGTTGAATGTACAAACCACAAAGGGCTTTCTGAGAATGCTTCTGTCTAGTTTTTATTTGAAGATATTCACGATACGAAAGAAGGCTTCAAACCGCTCCAAATGTCCACTTGCAGATAGTATAAAAAGAGTGTTTCAAAACTGCTGTATCAAAAGGAATGTTCAACTCTGTGAGTTGAATGCACACATCGAAAGGTAGTTTCAAAGAATGCTTCTGTCTAATTTTTATATGAAGATATTTCTTTTTCCACTGAAGTCCTCAAAACACTCTGAATGTCCACTGGCAGATTCTACAAAAAATTGTTTCAAAACGGCTCTATCAAAAGGAAGGTTCAAATCTGTGAGTTGAATGACGTCCTCAGAAAGAAGTTTCTGAGAATATTTCTGTCCAATTTTTATGTGCAGATATTCCCGTTTTCAACAAAGGGCTCAAATTGGTTCAAATATCCCCTTGCAGATTCTACAAAAAGAGTGTTTAAAAACTGCTCTATCAAACGGAAGTTTCAACTCTGTGAGTTGAATGCACATATCGCAAAGAAGTTTCTCAGAATGCTTCTGTCCAGTTTTTATGTGAAGATATACACGTTTCCAATGAAGTCCTCAACTTGGCCCAAATATCCACTTGCAGGTTCTTCAAAAAGTGTGTTTCACAACTGCTCTATGAAAAGGTATTCTCAATTCTGTGAGTTGAATGCACACATCACAAAGGAGTTTGTGAGAATGTTTCTGCTTAGATTTTTATGAAGATATTCCCCTTTCCAATGAAGGAATGCAACCGGTCCAAATATCACTTTGGAGATTCTACAAAAGCAGTGTCTCAAAACTGCTTTATCAAAAGGAAGGTTCAACTCTGTGAGTTGAATGCACACGTCACAAAGACATTTCTGAGAATGCTTCTGTCTAGTATTTGTGTGAAGATATTCCCGTTTCCAATGAGGGCCTCAAATTGGCCCAAATATCCATTTTCAGGTTCTTCAAAAAGCGTGTTTCACAACCGCTCCACGAAAAGGTATTCTCAACTCTGTGAGTTGAATGCACACATCACAAAGGAGTTTGTGAGAATGTTTCTGCTTAGATTTTTGTGAAGATATTCCCCTTTCCAATGAAGGAACGCAATCGGTCCAAATATCGCTTTGCAGATTCTACAAAAAGAGTGTCTCAAAACTGCTGTATCAAAAGGCAGGTTCAACTCTGTGAGTTGAATGCACACATCACAAAGACATTTCTAAGAATGCTTCTGTCTAGTTTTTATGTGAAGATATTCCCGTTTCCAATGAGGGCCTCAAATTGGTCCAAGTATACAGTTGCAGGTTCTCCAAAAATAGTGTTTCACAACTGCTCTATGAAGAGGAATGTTCAACTCTGTGAGTTCAATGCAAAAATCACAAAGTAGTTTCTTAGAATATTTCTGTCTAGTTTTAATTTGAAGATATTTCCTATCCCACCATAGCCCTCAAAGCGCTACAATTGTCCACATGCAGATTCTGTAAAAAGAGTTTTTCGAAACTGCTCTATCAAAAGAAAGGTTCAACTCTGTGAGTTGAATGCACACATCACAAAGTAGTTTATGAGAATGCTTCTGTCTAGTTTTTATTTGAAGATATTCCGGATTCCAATGAAGGAACTATAGCATTCAAAATATCCACTTGCAGATTCTACAAAAAGGCGGTTTCAAAACTGCTCTATCAAAAGAAAGGTAAAACTCTGTGAGTAGAATGCACATTTCACAAAGCAGTTTCTGAGAATGCCTCCCTCAATTTTTTATGTGAAGAAATTCTCGTTACCAAAAATGGTCTCAAATCGGTCCACATATCCCCTTGCGGACTCTACAAAAAGGGTGTTTCAAAACTGCTCTATGAAAAGGTATGTTCAACCCTGTGAGCAGAATGCACACATCACAAATAAGTTTCTGAGAATGCTTCTGTCTAGTTTTTATGTGAAGATATTTCCTTTTCCACAAAAGGCTTCAAAGTGCTCCAAATGTCCACTTGCAGATTCTACAAACGAAGTGTTTTGAAACTGCTCTATCAAAAGGAATGTTAAAATCTGTGAGTTGAATGCACACATCACAAAGAAGTTTCTGAGAATGCTTCTGTCTACTTTTTATGTGAATGTATATGCGTTTCAAATGAAGACCTAAAAATGGTGCAAACATCATCCTGCAGTTTATACAAAAAGAGTGTTTCATAACTGCTCTATCAAAAGGAAAGTTTAACTCTGGGAGAAGAATGCACACATCACAATGCAGTTTTTGAGAATGCTTCTGTCTAGTTTATATTTGAAGATATTCCCGTTTCCAAGGAAGGATTCAAAGTGCTCCAAATATCCACTTGCAGATTCTACAAAAAGAGATTTTCAAGCCTGCTTTATCAAAAGGAAGTTTCAGCTCAGTAAATTGAATGCACACATCACAAAGAAGTTTCTGAGAATGCTTCTGTCTAGTGTTTATGTGAAGATATTTCCTGTTCCACTGAACGCCTCAAAGTGCCCCAAATCTCCACTTGCAGATTCTACAAAAAGAGTGTTTCAATGCTGCTCTATTAAAAATTATGTTGAACTCTGTGAGTTAAATGCACACATCACAAAGAAGTTTTTGATAATGCTTCTGTCTACCTTTTATTTGGCTATTTCATATTCCACCAATTTCCTAAAAGTGCTCCAATTGTCCACTTGCAGATTCTACAAAAAGAGTGTTTCAAAACTGCTCTATGAAAAGTTATGTTAAAACCTATGAGTTGAATGCACACATCACAAAGCAGTTTCTGATTATGCTTCTGTCTAGTTTTTATGTGAAGATCTACTCGTTTCCAAGGAAGGCCTCAAATAGGTCTAAATATCCCCTTGCAGAATGTATGAAAAGAGTTTTTCAAAACTGCTGTATCTAAAGGAAGGTTCAACACTGTGAGTTGAATGCACACATCACAAAGAAGTTTCTGAGAACGCTTCTGTCTTGTTTTTATTTGAACACATTTCCTTTTCCACCATAATCCTCGAAACGCTCTGAATATCAACTTGTAAATTCCACAAAAAGATTGCTTAAAACTGTTCTATCAAAATGAAGGCTGTACACTGTGAGTTGAATGCACACATCACAAAGTAGTTTCCGAAAATGAATCTGTCTAGTTTTTATTTGAAAATACTCACGATTCCAAATAATGCTTCAAAGCACTCCAAATATCCACTTGCAGATTCTACAAAAAGAGTGCTTTAAAAGTGCTCTATCAGAAGGAAGGTTCAACTCTGTGAGTAGAATGCACACATCAAGAAGAAGTTCCTGAGAATGCTGTTGTGTAGTTTTTAAGTGAAGTTATTTCCTTTTCTACCACAGGCCTCAAAGCACTCCAAATATCCACTTGCAGATTATACAAAAAGAGTGTTTCAAAACTGTTCTATCAAAAGGAAGGTTCAACTCTGTGAGTTGAATGCATACATCAAAAAGAAGTTTCTGAGAATGCTTCCGTCTAGTTTTTATGAGAAGATATTTCCTTTTCTTCCGTAGGCCTCAAAGCACTCCAAATATCCACTCGCAGATTCTAGAAAAAGAGTGTTCCAAAACTGCTCTATGAAACATTGTGTTCAATTCTGTGAGTGGAATGCACACATCTCAAAGATGTTTCTCAGAATGCTTCTGTCTAGTTTTTATGTGAAGATATACCCGTTTCCAAAGAAGGCCTCAATTCGGTCCAAATATCCACTTGCATGTTCTTAGAAAGCATGTTTCACAATTGCTCTATGAAAAGATTTGTTCACCTCTGTGAGTTCAATGCAAACATCACAAAGAAGTTTCTGAGAATGCTTTGTCTAGTTTTTATGTGAATATATTTCCTTTTCTACCATACGCCTCAAAGCACTGCAAATATCCACTTGCAGATTCTACAAAAAGAGTGTTTCAAAACTGCTCTATCAAAAGGAAGGCTCAACTCCGTGAGTTGAATGCACACACCAAAAATTAGTTTCTGAAAATTCTTCTATCTAGATTTTATTTCAAGATATACCCGTTTCCAATGAAAGCTTCAAAGCGCTCCACATATCCACTTGCAGATTGTACAAAAAGAGTGTTTCAAAACTGCTCTATGAATCGTTATGTTCAACTCTGTGAGTTGAATGCACACATCACAAAGAAGTTTCTTAGGATACTTCTGTCTAGTTTTTATATGAAGATATTTCCTTTTAAACTGAAGGACACAAAGCACTCTAAATGTCCTCTTGCAGATTCTGCAAAAAAAGTTTTTCAAAACTGTTCTATGAAAAGAAAGATTCAACTCGGTGAGTTGAATGCTCACATAACAAAATAGTTTCTGAGAATGCTTCTGTGTACTTTTATGTGAAGATATTCCTGTTTCTGATGAAGGCCTCAAAACGGTCCAAATATCCCATTGCAGATTCTAGGAAAAGAGTGTTTCAAAAGTGTTCTATCAAGAGGAAGGTTCAACTCTGTGAGTTGAAAGCACACATCACAAAGAAGTCTCTGAGAATGCTTCTGTCTAATTTTTATGTGAAGATATTCCCGTTTCCAACAAAGGCCTCAAAGCGTACCAAATTTCCACTTGCAGATTCTACAAAAAGAGTGTTTCAAAACTGCTCTATGAAAAGGAAGATTCACCTCTGTGAGTTGAATGCACACATCACAAAATCGTTTCTCAGAATGCTTCTGTCTAGTTTTTATGTGAAGCTATTCCGGATTCCAGTGAAGACCTCAAATTGCTCTATCCCCTTGCAGAATCTACAAAAACAGTGTCTCAAAACTCCTCTATCAAAAGGAAGGATCAACTCTGTCAGTTGAATGCACACATCAGAAAAAATTTATGAGAATTCTTCTTTCTTGTTTTTATGTGCAGGTACTCCCGTTGCCAAAGAAGGCCACAAAGCGTTCCCAGTATTCACTTGCAGATTCCATAAAAAGACAGTTTCAAAACTGCTCTATGAAAAGATATGTACAATTCTATGAGTTGAACGCACACATCACAAAGAAGTTTCTGAGTATGTTTCTGTGTAGTTTTTATTTGATGATATTTCCTTTTCCACCATAGCCCAAAATCGCTAAAAGTGTCCATTTGCAGATTCTAAAAAAGAGTGTTTCAAAAATGCTCTTTAAAAAGATAGTTCAACTCCTTGAGCTGAATGCACACATCACAAAGAAGTTTCTGAGAATGCTTCTGTCTACTTTTTATGTGAAGAAATTCCCGTTTCAAACGAAGGCCTCAAATCGTTCCAAAATTCCACTTGCAGAAGCTAGAAAAAGAGTGTTTCAAAACAGCTCTATGAAAAGTTATGTTCAACTCTGTGAGTTGAATTCAAACATCACAAAGAAGTTTATGAGAATGCATCTGTCTAGTTATTATGTGAAGACATTTCCTTTTGTACCATAGGCCACAATGTGCTCCAAATATCCACCCGTAGATACTACAAAAAGAGTGTTTCAAAACTGTTCTATCAAAAGGAAGGCTCAACTCTGTGAGTTGAATGCACACATCACAAAGTAGTTTCTGAGAATGCTTCTGTCTAGTTTTCATTTGAAGATATTCCCGTTCCCAATGAAGGCTTCAAAGCGCTCCAAATATCCACTTGCAGATTCTACAAAAAGAGTGTTTCAAAACTGCTGTATCAAAAGGAAAGTTCAACACTGTTAGTTGAATGCACACATCACAAAGGAGTTTCTGAGATTGTTTCTGACTAGTTTTTAAGTGAAGATATTTCCTTTTCTACCATAGGCCTCCAAGTGCTCCAAATATCCAATTTCAGATAATAGAAAAGAGTGATTCAAAACTGGTCTATCAAAACAAAGTTTCAACTCTGTGATTTGAATGCACACATCACAAAGATGTTTCTGAGAATGTCTTTGTCTAGTTTTTCAGTGAAGACAGTTCCTTTTCTACCATAGACCTCAAAACGGTCAAAATGTCCCCTTACAGATTGTAGAAAAAGAGTGCTTCAAAACTGCTCTATCAAAGGGAAGGTTTAATTCTGCGAGTTGGATGCACACATCTTCAAGAATTTTCTGAGAATGCTTCTGTCTAGTTTTTATGTGAAGAAATTCCGTTTCAAACGAAAGCCTCAAATCGGTGAAATATACCCTTGCCGATTCTACAAAAAGAGTGTTTTAAAACTGCTCTATCAAAAGGAATGTTGAACTCTGTGAGATGAATGCACAGATCAGAAAGTAGTTTCTGAGAATGCTTCTGTCTATTTTTTATGTGCAGATATTCCTGTTTCCAATGAAGGCCTAAAAGCGTTCCAATTATCCACTTGCAGATTCTAAAAAAAGAGGGTTTCAAAACTGTTCTATGAAAAGTTATGTTCAACTCTGTGAGTTGAATGCACACGTCACAAAGGAGTTTCTGAGAATGCTTCTCTCTAGTTTTTATGTGAAGATATTTCCTTTTCCACTGAAGGCCGGAAATCTCTCCAAATGTCCACTTGCACTTTCCAAAAAAAAAAAAAAAAAAAGGTTTCAAAGCTACTCTAGCAAAAGGAAGGTTCAACTGTTTAAGTTGAATGCACACATCAAAAAGTAGCTGCTGACAATGCTTCTGTCTAGTTTTTATGTGGAGATATTCCTGTTTCCAACGAAGGCCTCAAATTGGTCTAAATATCCCCTTGCAGATTCTACGAAAAGAGTGTTTCAAAACTGCTCTATGAAAAGTTATGTTCAATTCTGTGAGTTGAATGCACACATAACAAAGAAGTTTCTGGGAATGCTTCTGTCTAATTTTTATGGGAAAATATTCCCGTTTCCAATGAATGAATCAAACCGTCCAAATATCCACTTGCAGATTCTACAGAAAGAGTGTTTCAAAACTGTCCTATGAAAACTTATGTTCTACTCTGTGAGTTGAATGCACACATCACAAAGAAGTTTCTGAGAAAGTTTCTGTCTAGTTTTTATGTGAAGATTTTCCCGATTACAACGAAGGCCTCAAATTGGTAAAATTATCCACTTGCAGGATTTCAAAAAGAGTGTTTCACAACTACTCAATGACAAGACATGTTCAACTCTGTGAGGTGAATGCAAATATCACAAAGAAGTTTCTGTGAATGCTTCCGTCTAGTATTTATTTGAAGATATTTCAATTTCCACCATAGCCCTCAAAGCGATACAAATGTCCATTTGCAGATTCTACAAAAAGAGTGTTTCAAAGCTGCTCTACCAAAGGAAATGTTCATCTCTGTGAGTTGAATGCACACATCACAAAGTAGTTTCTGAGAATGCTTCTGATTTTATTTGAACACATTCCCGTTTCCAATGAAGGCTTCAAAGCTCTCCAAGTATCCAATTGCAGATACTACAAAAAGAGTGTTTCAAAACTGCTCAATCAAAAGAAAGATTCAACTCTTGGAGTTGAATGCACACAACACAGAGAAGTTTCTGATAATGCTTCTGTCTAGTATTTATGTGAAGAGATTTCCTATTCCAATGAAGTCCTCTAAGCACTCCAATTGTCTACTTCCAGATTCTACAAAAAATGTGTTTCAAAACTGCTCTATGAAAAGGATGGTTCAACTCTGTGAGTTGAATGCACAGATCACAGAGAAGTTTCTGAGATTGCTTCTGTCTAGTTTTATGTGAAGATGTTGCCTTTTCCACCAAAGACCTCAAAGCACTCCAAATGTCCACTTGCAAATTCCATAAAAAAAAGGTTTCAAACTGCTCTATCAAAAGAAAATTTCAACTCTGTGAGCTGAATGCACATCACAAAGAAGTTTCTGACAGTGCTCAGGTCTTGTTTTTATCTGAAGATATTCCCGTTTGCAAAGAAAGCCTCCAATCGGTCCAAATATCCCCTTTCGGATTCTACAAAAAGAGTGTTTCAAAACTGCTCTGTGAAAAGCTATGTTCAACTCTGTTAGTCGAATGCACACATCACAAAGTAGTTTCTGAGAACGCTTCTGTCTAGATTTCATGTGAAGATATTCCCGTTTCCAATGAAGGCTTCACACTGTCCAAATATGCTCTCACAGATTCTACAAAAAGAGTGTTTCAAAACTGCCCTACGAATAGTTATGTTCAACTCCATCAGTTGAATGCACACATCACAAAGTAGTTTCTGAGAATACTTCTGTCTAGTTTATATGTGAAGATGTTCCCGTTTTCAATGAAGGCCTCAAATCATTCCAAATATCCAATTGCAGGTACTTCAAAAAGTATGTTTAACAACTGCACTAAGAAAATGTATGTTCAACTCTTGAGTTGAATGCAAACATTCCAAAGTTGTTTCTGAGAATTTTTCTGTGTAGTTTTTGGTTGAAGATATTTCCTTTTCCACGATAGCCCTCAAGGTGCTACAAACGTCCTCTTTCAGATTCTACAAAAAAGGGAGTTTCTAAACTGCTCTATCAAAGGAAAGGTTCAACTCTGTGAGTTGAACGGCCATATCACAAAGTTGTTTCTGAGAGTGCTTCAGTCTAGTTTTTATTTGAAGATATTCCCATTTCAAACAAAGGCTTCAAAGCCCTCTAAATATCCGCTTGCAGATTCTACAAAAAACTGTTTCAAAACTACTCTATCAAAAGGAAGATTCAACCCAGTGAGTTGAATTCACACTTCACAAAGAAGTTTCTGAGAAAGCTTTTGTCTAGTTTTCATGTGAAGATATTTCCTTTTCCACCGGAGGACTCAAAGTGCTCCAAATGTCCACTTTCAGATACCACAAAAAATCTGTATCTAAACGGCTCTATCAAAAGGAAGGTTCAACTCTGTAAGTTGAATGCACACAAAAGAAAGAACTTTCTGAGAATGCTCAGTCTAGTTTTTATGTGAAGATATTTCCTTTTCCACTGAAGGCCTCAAAGTGCTCCAATTGTCCACATTCACATTCCACAAAAAAAGGTTTCAAAACTGCTCTATCAAAATGAAGGTTTAACTCTTTGAGTTGAATGCACACATCACAAAGAAGTTTCTGACAATGCTTTTGTCTAGTTTTTTTGTGACGATATTCAAGTTGCCAACGAAGGCCTCAAATCGGTCCAAATATCCCCTTACAGATTCTACGAAAAGACTGTTTCAAAACTGCTCTATGAAAAGTTAAGTTCAAATCTGTGAGTTGAATGCACCCATCACAAAGAAGTTTCTGAGAATGCTTCTGTGTAGTTTTTACGGGAAGATAATTCCGTTTCTAATGAAGCCCTGAAACAGTCCAAATATCCACGTGCAGATAATACAAAAAGAGTGTCTCAAAACTGCTCCATGAAAACTTATGTTCTGCTCCGTGAATTGAAAGCATACATCACAAAGAAATTACTGATAACGCTTCTGTCCAGTTTTTATGTGAAGATATTCCTGTTTTTAATGAAGGCCCCAAACGGGTCCAAATATCCACTTGCAGGTTCTTCAAAAAGACTGTTTCACTACTGCTCTATCAAAAGGAATGTTCAACTCTGTGAGCTGAATGCAAACATCTCAAAGAAGTTTCTGAGAATGCTTCTGTCTGGTTTTTATTGGAAGATATTTCCTTTTCCACCACAGCCCTCAAAGTCCTACAAATTGTCCTCTTTCAGATTCTACAAAAAGAGTGTTTCAAAACTGCTCTATGAAAAGAAAGGTACAACTCTGTGAGTTGAATGCATACATCACCAAAAAGTTTCTAAGAATGCTTCAGTCAAGTATTTATGTGAAGATATTTCCCTTTCCACCGAAGGCCTCAAAGCTCTCAAACTGTCCAATTGCAGATTCTACACAAAATGTTTCAAAACTGCTCTATCAAAAGGAAGTTTCAAATCTGTCAGTTGAAGTCACACATGAAAAAGAAGTTTCTGAGAATGCTTCTGTCTAGTTTTTATGTGAGGATATTCCCGTTTCCAATGAAGGCGTCAAAGAGGTCTAAATATCCACTTGCAGATTCCACAGAAAGAGTGTTTCAAAACTGCTCTATGAAAAGTTACGTTGACCTCTGTGAGGGGAATCCACACATCTGAAAGAAGCTTTTGAGAATGCTTCTGTCTAGTTTTTCTGTGAAGATATTCCTTTTTCCAATGAAGCCCTCAAATCTGTCCAAATAACCACTTGCAGTTTCTTAAAAAAGAGTGTTTCACTACTGCTCTATGAAAAGATATGTTCAACTGTGTGTGTTGCATGAAAACATCACAAAGAAGTTTCTGAGAATTATTCTGTCTAGTTTTTATATGAAGATATTTCTTTTTACACCAGATCCCTCAAAGAGCTGCAAATGTCCACTTACAGATTCTACAAAAAGAGCGTTTCAAAGTACTCTATCATAAGAAGGGTTGAACTCTGTGAGTTGAATATACATATCACAAAGTAGTTTCGGAGAATGCTTCTATCTTGTTTTTATTTGAAGATATTCCCGTTTCCAATGAAGGATTCAAAGAGCTCCAAATATCCACTTGCAGATTCTGCAAAAAGAGTGTTTCAAAACTGCTCTATCAAAAGGAAGACTCAAATCATTGAGTTGAACACACACATCACAGAGATGTTTCTGATAATGTTTTTGTCTAGTTTGTATGTGAAGATATTTCCTTTTCCACCAAAGGCCTTAAAGCGCTCCAAATGTCCTCTTGCAGAATCTACAGAAAGTGGGTTTCAAAACTGATATAGCAAAAGAAAGGTTCGACTCTGTGAGTTGAGTGCACATATCACAAAGAAATTTCTAAGAATGCTTCTGTCCAGCTTTTATGCGAAGATATTCCAGTTTCCAAAGAAGGCCTCAAATATGTCCAAATATTCCCTTGCAGATCCTACAAAAACATTGTTTCAAAACTGCTCTATCAAAAGAAAAGTTCAACTCTGTGAATTGAATGAACACATCACAAAGACGTTTATGAGAATGCTTCTGTCTAGTTTTTACGTGAAGATATTCCGTTTCCAACAAAGGCCTGAAATCATTTCAAATTTCCACTTGCAGGTAACTCAAAAATAGTGTTTCACAACTCCTCTATTAAAAGGTATGTTCAACTCTGTCTGTTGAATGCAAACATCACAAGGATATTTCTGAGAATGCTTCTGTCTAGTTTTTATTTGAAGATATTTCATTTTCCAACATAGCCCACAAAGTACTACAAATGTCCATTGCAAATCCTAGAAAAACAGTGTTTTATATCTGCTCTATCAAAAGGAAGGTTCAACTCTGGAGTTGAATGTGCACATCACAAAGAAGTTTCTGAGAATGCTTCACTCTTGTTTTTATTTTAAGATATTCCCTTTTCCAATGAAGGATTCAAAGTGCTCCAAATATCCACTTGCAGATTTTACAAAAAGAGTGTTTCAAAACTGCTGATCAACAGGAAAGTTCAACTCAGTGAATTGAATGCACACATCACAAACCAGTTTCTGAAAATGCTTCTGTCTAGTTTTTATGTGAAGACATTTCCTTTTCCTCAGAAGGCCTCAAAGTGCTCCCAATGTCCACTTGCATATTCTACAAAAAGAGTATTTCAAAATTGCTCTACCAAAAGGAAGGTTCAACTCGGTGAGTTGATTGCACACATCACAAAGAAGTTTCTGAGAAGGCTTCTGTCTAGTTTTCAGTGAAGATATTCCCGTTTCCAACGAATGCCTCAAATCATTCCAAATATCCTCTTACAGATTCTACAAAAAGAGTGTTTCAAAACTAATCTATCAAAAAGAAGCTTCAACTCTGTGAGTTGAATGCACACATAATAAAGATGTTTCTGACAATGCTTCTATCTAGTTTTTATTTGATCATATTTACTTTTGGAGCACTGGCCTCAAAGCACTCCAAATATTCACCTGCAGATCCTATAAAAAGAGTGTTTCAAAACTGCTCTATCAAAAAAAGTTCAAATTTGTTAGTTGAATCTACTCATCAAAAAGAAGTTTCTTAGAATGTGTCTGTCTAGTTTTTAGGTGAAGATACTTACTTTTAGAGCATTGGCCTCAAAGCGCTCCAAATATTCACTTGTAGATTCTACAAAAATAGTGTTTCAAAACTGCTCTACCAAAAGGAAGGCTCAACTCTATGAATTCAATGCAGACATCAAAAAGAAGTTTCTGAGAATTCTTCTGTCTAATTTTGAAGTGAAGATATTTCCTTTTCCAGCATAGGCCTCAAAGCGCTCCAAATATCCACTTGCAGATTCTAGAAAAAGAGTGTTTCACAACTGCTCTAGCAAAAGAAATGTTCAGCACTGTGAATTGAATGCACTCATCACAAAGAAGTTTCTGAGAATGCTTCTCTATTGTTTTTATGTGAGGATATTCCCTTTTCCAGCTTAGGCCTCAAAGTGCTCTAAGTATTCACATGCAAATACTACAAAAAGAGTGTTTCAAAGCTGCTGTATCAAAAGGACGGTCTAACTCTATATGTTGAATGCACACGTCACAAATAAATTATTGAGAATGTTTGTATCTTGTTTTTATGTGAAGATATTTCCTTTTCCAGCATAGTCTTCAAAGCACTCCATATATACACGTGCAGATCCTCTAAAAACAGTGTTTCCAAACTGCTCTATCAAAAGAAAAGTTCAACTCTGGGAGTTGAATGCACCCATCACAAAGAAGTTTGAGAAAACGCTTCTCTCTAGTTTTTAAGTGAAGATATTTCCTTTTCCAGCATAGGCCTCAAAGCGCCTCAAATGACCAGTTGAAAATTCTACCAAAAAGGTTTTTCAAAACTTCTCTATAAAACAGAAGGTACAAGTCTGTGAGTTGAAAACACACACCAAATATTAGTTTCTGAGAAGGCTTCCGTCTAGTTACTATATGAAGATATTTCCTTTTCCACCAGAGGCACAATCGTTCCAAATATCCACTTGCAGATTCTACAAAAAGAGTGTTTCAAAACTGCTCTATCAAAAGGAAGGTTCAACTCTATGACTTGAATGTAGACATCACAAAGAAGTCTCTGAGAATGCTTCTGTCTAGTTTTTATATGAAGATTTTTCCTTTTCCAGCATGGGCCTATAAGCGTTCCCAATATTGACTTGGAGATTCTGCTAAAAGATTGTTTCAAAACTGCTGTATCAAAAGGAAGATTCAACTCTGCATGTTGAATGCACACAGAACAAAGAAGTTTGTGAGAATGCTGCTGTCTAGTTTTTATGTGAATATAATTCCTTTTCCAGCATTGGCCTCAAAACACTCCAAATATCCACTTGCAGATTCTACAAAAAGAGTGTTTCAAAACTGCTCTATAAAAACAAAGGTTTAACTTTGTTAGTTGAATGCACACACCAAAAAGAAGTTTCTTAGAATGCTTCGGTCTAGTTTTTAGGTGAAGGTATTCCATTTTCCAGCATAGGCCTCAAAGCTCTCCAAATATTCACCTGCAGATTCTACAAAAATAGTGCTTCTAAAGTGCTCTATCAAAAGGAAGGTTTAACTGTGAATTGAATGGAGTCATCACAAAGAAATTTCTCAGAATGCTTCTGTATAGTTTTTAAGTGAAGATATTTCCTTTTCCAGCGTAGGCCTCGAAGTGCTCCAAATATCCACCTGCAGATTCTAGAAAAAGAGTGTTTCAAAACTGCTCTAGCAAAAGGAATGTTCAGCACTGTGAATTGAATGCACTCATCACAAAGAAGTTTCTGAGAATGCTTCTCTACTGTTTTTATGTGAGGATATTCCCTTTTCCAGCTTAGGCCTCAAAGTGCTCTAAGTATTCACACGCAAATACTACAAAAAGAGTGTTTCAAAGCTGCAGTATCAAAAGGATGGTTTAACTCTATATGTTGAATGCACGCGTCACAAATAAATTTTTGAGAATGTTTGTATCTTGTTTTTATGTGAAGATATTTCCTTTTCCAGCATAGTCTTCAAAGCACTCCATATATACACGTCCAGATCCTCTAAAAACAGTGTTTCCAAACTGCTCTATCAAAAGAAAAGTTCAACTCTGGGAGTTGAATGCACCCATCACAAAGAAGTTTGAGAAAACGCTTCTCTCTAGTTTTTAAGTGAAGATATTTCCTTTTCCAGCATAGGCCTCAAAGCGCTGCAAATAACCAATTGAAAATTCTACCAAAAAGGTTTTTCAAAACTTCTCTATAAAACAGAAGGTACAAGTCTGTGAGCTGAAAACACACACCAAATATTAGTTTCTGAGAAGGCTTCCATCTAGTTTCTATACGAAGATATTTCCTTTTCCACCAGAGGCACAATCGCTCCAAATATCCACTTGCAGATTCTACAAAAAGAGTGTTTCAAAACTGCTCTATCAAAAGGAAGGTTCAACTCTATGACTTGAATGTAGACATCAAAAAGAAGTTTCTGAGAATGCTTCTGTCTAGTTTTTATATGAAGATGTTTCCTTTTCCAGCATGGGCCTATAAGCGCTCCCAATATTGACTTGGAGATTTTGCTAAAAGATTGTTTCAAAACTGCTGTATCAAAAGGAAGATTCAACTCTGCATGTTGAATGCACACAGAACAAAGAAGTTTGTGAGAATGCTGCTGTCTAGTTTTTATGTGAATATAATTCCTTTTCCAGCATTGGCCTCAAAACACTCCAAATATCCACTTGCAGATTCTACAAAAAGAGTGTTTCAAAACTGCTCTATAAAAGCAAAGGTTTAACTTTGTTAGTTGAATGCAAACACCAAAAAGAAGTTTCTTAGAATGCTTCGGTCTAGTTTTTAGGTGAAGGTATTCCGTTTTCCAGCATAGGCCTCAAAGCGCTCCAAATATTCACCTGCAGATTCTACAAAAATAGTGCTTCTAAAGTGCTCTATCAAAAGGAAGGTTTAACTCTGTGAATTGAATGGAGTCATCACAAAGAAATTTCTCAGAATGCTTCTGTATAGTTTTTAAGTGAAGATATTTCCTTTTCCAGCGTAGGCCTCGAAGTGCTCCAAATATCCACCTGCAGATTCTAGAAAAAGAGTGTTTCAAAACTGCTCTAGCAAAAGGAATGTTCAGCACTGTGAACTGAATGCACACATCACAAAGAAGTTTCTGAGAATGCTTCTCTATTGTTTTTATGTGAGGATATTCCCTTTTCCAGCTTAGGCCTCAAAGCGCTCCAAATATCCACTTGCAGATTCTGCAAAAAGAGTGTTTCAAAACTGCTGTATCAATAGGGTGGTTCAGCTCTGTGAGTTGAACGTGTATATCACAAAGAAGTTTCTGAAAATGCAGCTCTGTAGTTGTTATGTGAAGATATTTCCTTTTCCAGCTTAGGCCTCATAGTGCTCTAAGTATTCACATGCAACTTCTTAAAAAAGAATGGTTCAAAGCTGCTGTATCAAAAGGACGGTTTAACTCTGTAAGTTGAATGCACATGTCAGAAAGAAATTTTGAGAATCCTTCTGTCTTGTTTTTATGTGAAGATATTTCCTTTTCCAGCATAGTCCTCAAAGCTCTCCATATATACACTTGCAGATCCTCCAAAATCAGTGTTTCAAAACTGCTCTATCAAAAGAAAAGTTCAACTCTGGGAGTTGAATGCACACAAAACAAAGAAGTTTGTGAAAATATTTCTCTCTTGTTTTTATGTGAAGATATTTCCTTTTCCAGCATAGGCCTCAAAGCGCTGTAAATAATCAATTGAAAATTCTACAAAAAAGGTGTTTCAAAACTGCTCTACAAAACAGAAGGTACAAGTCTGTGAGTTGAAAGCACACACCACAAATTAGTTTCTGAGACCGCTTCCGTCTACTTTCTGTATGAAGATATTTCCTTTTTCACCAGAGGCCGCCATCGCTCCAAATATCCACTTGCAGATTTTACAAAAAGAGTGTTTGAAAACTGCTCTATCAAAAGGTAGATTCAACTCTATGAATTGACTGCACATATCACAAAGAAGTTTCTGAGAATGCTTCTGTCTAGTTTTTTATGTGAAGATGTTTCCTTTTACAGCATAGGCCTTAAAGAGCTTCAAATATTTATTTGCCGATTCTACAAAAAGAGGGTTTCAAAACTGCTCTATCAAAAGGAAGGTTCAACTCTGTGAGCTGAATGCACACATCAAAAAGAAGTTATTCACAATGCTTCTCTCTACTTTTTATGGGAAGTTATTTCCTTTTCCAGCATAGGTCTCAAAGCGCTCCACGTATATACTTGCAAATTCTGCAAAACAAGTGTTTCAAAACTGCTCTATCAAAAGGAAGTTTCAACTCGATGAGTTGAATGCACGCATCACAAAGAAGTTTCTGAGAATGCTTCTATCTAGTTTTTATGTGAAGATATTTCCTTTTCCAGGTTTGGCCCCAAATTGCTCCAAATATCCACTTGCAGATTCTAAAAAAAGAGTGTTTCAAAACTGCTCTATCAAATGAAGTTTCAACTCTATAACTTGAATGTAGACATCACAGAGAAGTTTCTGAGAATGCTTCTGTCTAGTTTTTATATGAAGCTGTTCCCTTTTCCAGAATAAGCCTCTAAGTGCTCAAAATATTGACTTGGAGATTCTGAAAAATGATTATTTCAAAACTGCTCTATCAAAAAGAAGGTTCAACTCTGTGTGTTGAATGCGCACAGAACAAAGAAGTTTGTGAGAATGCTGCTGTCTAGTTTTTATGTGAATATAATTCCTTTTCCAGCATTGGCCACAAAGCGATCCAAATATTGACTTACAGATTCTACAAAAAGAGTGTTTCAAAACTATTCTATCAAAAAGAAGGTTCAACTCTGTGAATTGAATGCACACATCCCATGGATTTTTCTGATAATGCTTCTGTCTAGTTTTTAGTTGAAGATATTTCCTTTTTCAGCATTGGCCTCAAAGCACTCAAAATAACCACTTGCAGATTCTGCAAAAAGAGTGCTTCAAACCCGCTCTATCAAAAGGATGTTTCAGCTCTGTGAACTGAATGCACACATCACAAAGAAGTTTATGAGAATGCTTCTGTCTAGTTCCTATGTGAAGATATTTCCATTTCCAGCATAGACCTTAAAGGGCTTCAAATATCCACTTGCAGATACTACAAAAAGAGCGTTTCAAAGCTGCTCTATCAAAAGGAAGGTTCAACTCTGCGAGTTGAATGCAAACGTCACAAAGAAGTTTCTGATAATGTTTCTCTCTACTTTTTATGGGAGATATTTATTTTGCCAGCATAGGCCTCAAAGTGCCCCAGATATCCACTTGCAGATTTTACAAAAAGACTATTTCAAAACTGCTCTATCAAAAAGAATGTTCAACTCTGTTAGTTGAATGCACACATCAAAAAGAAGTTTCTGAGAATGCTTCTCTCTAGTTTTTATGTGAAGATATTCCCTTTTCCAGCTTAGAACTCAAAGCGCTCCAAATATCCCGTTGCAGATTCCACAAAATCAGTGTTTCAAAACTGCTCTATCAATAAAAGTGTTCAACTCCGTGAATTGAATGCATATATCACAAAAAAGTTTCTGAGAATGCTACTATCTACTTTTTATGTGAAGATATTTCCTTTTCCAGCTTAGACCTTAAACTGCTCGCAATATTCACATGGAGATTCTACAAAAAGAGTGTTTCAAACTGCTCTATCAAAAGGAAGGTTCAACTCAGTGTGTTGAAAGCACACATAACAAAGAAGTTCGTGAGAATGCTTCTGCCTAGGTTTTGTGAAGATATTTCCTTTTTTCAGCATTGACCTCAAAGAGCTCCATATATGCACTTGCAGATTCTCCAAAAATAGTGTTTCAAAACTGCTCTATCAAAAAGAAAGTTCAGCTCTGTGAGTTGAATGCACACATCTCAAGGATGTTTCTGAAAACGCTTCTCTCTAATTTTTTTGTGAAGATATTTCCTTTTCCATCACTGGCATCTAAGGGATCCAAGTATCCACTTGGATAATGTACAAAAAGAGTGTTCCAAAACTGCTCTATCAAAAGGATTGTTCAACTCGGTGAATTGAAGCCACATATCACAAAGAAGTTTCTGAGAATGCTTCTGTATAATTTTTATGTGAAGATATTTCCTTTTCCAGCATATGCCTTAAAGCGCTGCAAATAACCACTTGCAATTTCTACAAAAAGAGTCTTTCTAAACTGTTCTGTCAAAAGGAAGGTACAAATCCGGAAGTTGAAAGCATGCATCACAAATTAGTTTCTGAGAAAACTTCTGTTTAGTTTTTAAATGAACATATTTCCTTTTCCCCCAGAATCTGTAATTACTCCAAATATCCACGTGCATATTCGAAAAAAAAAAGTGTTTCAAAACTGCTCTATCAAAAGGAAGGTTCAACTCTGTGAGCTGAAGGCACACATCACAAAGAAGTTTCTGAGAACGCTTCTGTCTAGTTTTTAGATGAAGATATTTCCTTTTCAAGCATTGTCCTTAAAGGACTCCAAATGTCCACTTGCAAATTCTATAAAAAGAGTGTTTGAAAACTGTGCTATCAAAAGGAAGGTTCAACTCTATGAGTTGAATTCAGACATCACAAAGAAGTTTCTGAGAATGCTTCTGTCTAGTTTTTATGTGAAGATATTTCCTTTTCCACCACAGGCCTCAAGGCCTTGAAAATATCCTCTTGCAGATTCTACAAAAAGAGTGTTTCAAAACTGCTCTATCAAAAGGAAGGTTCAACTCTGTGTGTTGAAAGCACACACACATCACAAATAAGTTTCTGAGAATGCTTCTCTCTAGTTTCTATGTGAAGATATTTCCTTTTCCAAGCACAGGCCTCATAGCGTTCCAAATATCCACTTGCAGATACTTCAAAAATAGTATTTCAAAACTGGTCTATCAAAAGGAAATTTCATCCCTGTGATTTGAATGCACACACCACAAAGAAGTTTCTGAGTATACTTCTGTCTAGTTCTTATGGAAAAATATTTCCTTTTACAGCATAGGCCTCAAGATGTCCCTAGTATCCAGTAGCAGATTCTAAAAAAAGAGTGCTTCCAAACTGCACTATCAAAAGGAAGGTTCAACTTTGTGAGTTGAATGCACACATCACAAAGAAGTTTCTGAGAATGCTTCTCTCTTGTTTTTATGTGAAGATATTGCCTTTTCCAGCTTAGGATTCAAAGCACTCCAACTATCCACTTGCAGATACTACAAAAAGAGTGTTTCAAAACTTCACTATACAAAGGATTATTCAACTTTGAGAGTTGAATGCATACATCACAAAGAAGATACTGAAACCACTTCTCTTTAGTTTTTATGTGAAGATATTTCCTTTTCCAGCATAGGCATCAAAGAGATCCAAATATCCACTGCAGAATCTAAAAAAGAGTGTCTCAAAACTGCTCTATCAAAAGGAATGTTCAACTCTGTGAGCTGAAGGCACACATCACAAAGAAGTTTCTGAGAATGCTTCTCTCTAGTTTTTATGTGAAGATATTTCTTTTTCCTGCAGAGGCCTCAAAGTGCTGAAAACAACCAACTGCAAATTCTACAAAAAGAGTCTTTCAAAATAACTCTATCAAAAGGAAGGTACAAGTCTGTGATTTGAAAGCACACATCACTAATTAGTTTCTGAGAACGCTTCTGTCTAGATTTAATATGAAGATATTTCTTTTTCCCCCAGAGGCAACAGTCACTCCAAATATCCACTTGTAGATTCTACAAAAAGAGTGTTTCAAAACTGCTCTATCAGAAAGTAGGTTCAACTCTGTGAATTTAATGCACACATCACAAAGAAGTTTCTGATAATGTTTCTGTATAGTTTTTATGTGAAGATATTTCGTTTTCCAGCATAGGCCTTCAAGGGCTTCAAATATCCAGTTGCAGATTATGCAAAAAGAGTGTTTCAAAACTGTTCTATCCAAAGGAAGGTACAACTTTGTGAGTTGAATGCACGCAGCAAAATGAAGTTTCTGAGAATACATCTCTCTACTTTTTATGAGAAGATATATCCTTTTCCAGCATAGGACTCAAACTGCTCCAAATATCCTCTTGCAGATTCTGCAAAAACAGTGTTTCAAAACTGCTCTATCAAAAGGAGGTTTCAAAAGTGAAAGCTGATTGCACATATCACAAAGAAGAATTTTCTGAGAATGCTTCTCTCTACTTTTTATAGGCAGATATTTCCTTTTCCAGCATAGTCTATTCACTCCAAATATGCACTTCCAGATTCTATAAAAAGAGTGTTTCAAAACTGCTCTATCAAAAGGAAGGTCCATCTCAGTGAGTTGAATGCACACATCACAAGGTACTTTCTGAGGATGCTTCTGTCTACTTTTTATTTGAAGATATTCCCGTTTCCAGTGAATGCATCATAGTGCTCCAAATATCCACTTGCAGATTCTAGAAAAAGAGTGTTTCAAAACTGCTCTATCAAAAGGAAGGTTCAACTCTGTGTGCTGAATGCACACATTGCCAAGAAGTTTCTGAGAATGCTTCTGTCTAGTTTTTATGTAAAGATATTTCCTTTTCCACCGAAGGCCTCAAAGCGCCCGAAATGTCCACTTACAGATTCTACAAAAAGTGTTTCAAAACTGCTCTATCAAAAGGAAAGTTCAAGTTTGTGAGTTGAATGGAAATATCACAAAGAAGTTTCTCAGAATTCTTCTTTCAAGTTTTTATTTGAAGTTATTTCATTTTCCATCACAGCCCTCAAAGCTCTACAAATGTCCACTTGCAGATTCTAAAAGCAGAGTGTTTCAAATTTGTTCTATCAAAAGAAATGGTCTACTCTTTGAGTTGCATGCACACATCACAAAGTAGTTTCTGAGAATGCTTCTGTCTTGTTTTTATTTGAAGATATTGTCATTTCCAATGAAGGATTTGAAGCGCTCAAAACATGCACTTGCTGATTCTACAAAAAGAGTGTTTCAAAACTGCTCTATCAAAAGGAAGGTTCATCTCAGTGAGTTGAATGCACACATCAGAAGGTACTTTCTGAGGATGCTTCTGTCTACTTTTTATTTGAAGATATTTTTTCCAGCAAATGCTTCATAGTGCTCGAAATATCCACTTGTAGATTCTACAAAAAGAGTGTTTCAAAACTGCTCTATCAAAAGGAAGGTTCAAATCTGTGTGTTGAATGCACACATCTCCAAGAAGTTTCTGAGAATGCTTCTGTGTAGTTTTTATGTGAAGATATTTCCTTTTCCACCGAAGGCCTCCTAGCACCCCAAATGTCCACTTGCAGATTCTACAAAAAAGGTGTTTCAAAACTGCTCTATCAAAAGAAAGGTTCAAGTCTGCGAGTTGAATGCAAATATCACAAAGAAGTTTCTCAGAATGCTTCTGTTTAGTTTTTATTTGAAGTTATTTCATTTTCCACTACAGTCCTCAAAGCTCTACAAATGTCCACTTGCAGATTCTAAAAGCAGAGTGTTTCAAATTTGTTCTATCAAAAGAAATGTTCTACTCTTTGAGTTGCATGCATACATCACAAAGTAGTTTCTGGGAATGCTTCTGTCTTGTTTTTATTTGAAGATATTTTCATTTCCAGTGAAGGCTTTGAAGCGCTCAAAATATACACTTGCTGATTCTACAAAAAGAGTGATTCAAAACTGGACTATCAAAAGGAAGGTTCAACTCAGTGAGTTGAGTGGACACATCAAAAAGAAGTTATGAGAATGCTTCTGTCTAGTTTTTATGTGAAGATATTTCCTTTTGTACCATTACTCTCAAAGCGCTCCAAATAACCACCTGCAGTTTCTACAAAAAGAGTGTTTCAAAACTGCTCTATCAAAAGGAAGGCTCAACTCTGTGAGTTGAATGCACTCATCATGAAGAAGCTTCTGAGAATGCTTCTGTCTAGTTTCTATTTGAAGATATACACGTTTCCAAAGAAGTCCCAAAACTGTCCAAATATCCCATTGCAAATTGTACAAAAAGAGAGTTTCAAATCTGCTCTATAAAAGGGAAGCTTCAAATCTGAGAGTTGGATGCACACATCTCAAAGAAATTTCTGAGAAAGTTTCTGTACAGTTTTTATGTGAAGATATTCCCGTTTCCAACAAAGGCCTCAAATTGGTCTAAATATCCCCTTGCAGATTCTACAAAAAGAGTGTTTCAAAACTGCTCTATCAAAAGGAAGGTTCAACCTTGTGAGTTGAATGCTCACATCAGAAAGAAGTTTCTGAGAATGCTTCTGTCTAGTTTTTATGAGAAGATATTTCCTTTTCCACTGAAGGCCTCAAAGCGCCTAAAATGTCCTCTTGCAGGTTCTAAAAAAAAGTTGTTTCAAAACTGCTGTATGAAAAGGAATGTTCAAGTCTGTGAGTTGAATGCACACATCAAAAGGAATTTCTGAGAATGCTTCTGTCCAGTTTTTATGTGAAGATATTCCCGTTTCCAACAAAGACCTCAAAGCGCTACAAATACCCCCTTGCAGATTCTACAAAAAGAGTGGTTCGAAACTGCTCTATCAAAAGGAAGTTTCAACTCTGCGAGTAGAATGCACACATCACAAAGTAGTTTCTGACAATGCTTCTGTGCAGTTTTATGTGAAGATATTCCCGTTTCCAGTGAACACCTCTACACGGTCCAAATATCCCCTTGCAGATTATACAAAAAGAGGGTTTCAAAACTGCTCTATCAAAAGGAAGGTTCAACTCCGTGAGTTGAATGCACACATCACAAAGTAATTTCTGAGAATGCTTCTGTGTAGTTTTTATGTGAAGATATTCCCGTTTCCAAAGATGGTGTCAATTCGGTCTAAATATCCACTTGCACGTTCTTCAAAAAGAGTGTTTCAGAGCTGCTCTGTGAAAAGGTATGTTCAACTCTGTGAGTTGAATGCAAACATCACAAAGAAGTTTCTGAGAATGCTTCTGTCTAGATTTATTTTGAAGATATTTCCTTTCCACCATAGCCCTCAAAGCACTACAAATGTCCACTTGCAGATTCCACAAAAAGAGTGTTTCAAAACTACTCTCTCAAAAGAAAGGTTCATCTCTGTGAGTTGAATACACACATCACACAGTAGTTTCTGAGAATTGTTCTGTCTAGCTTTTATTTGAAGATATTCCCTTCTCCAACTAAAGCTTCAAAGTGCTTCAAATATCCAATTGCAGATTTCACAAAAAGAGTGTTCCAAAACTGCTATATTAAGAGGAAAGTTGAACTCTGTGAGTTGAATGCACACATCACATAGAAGTTTCTGTCTAGTTTTTATGTGAAGATATTTCCTTTTCCAGTGTAGGCCTCAAAGCACTCCAAATGTTCTCTTGTAGATTCTACAAAAAAGGTGTTTCAAAACTGGTCTATCAAAAGGAAGCTTCAAATCTGTGAGTTCAATTCACACATCACAAAGAATTTTCTGAGAATGCTTCTGTCCAGTTTTTGTGTGAAGATATTCCCATTTCCAACAAAGGCCTCAAAATGCTCCAAATATCCCCTTGCAGGTTCTACAAAAAGAGTGCTCAAAACTACTCTATTAAAAGGAAGGTTCAATTATGCGAGTAGAATGCACACATCACAAATTAGTTTCTGAGAATACTTCCGTCTAATTTTTATTCGAAATTATTCCCATTACTAATGAAGGCCTCAAAGCAGTCCATATATCCAGTTGCAGATTCTACAAAAAGAGTGTTTCAAAACTCTTCAATCAGAAGAAAGGTTCAACACTGTGAGTTAAACGCCCACATCACAATGAGGTTTCTAAGAATGCTTCTGTCTAGTTTTTATGTGAAGACATTCCCGTTTACCATGAAGGCCTCAAATAGGTCAAATATCCAATGGCAGATTGTACAAAAAGAGTGTTTCAATACTGCTCTACCAAAAGGATGGTTCAACTCTTTGAGCTAAATGCACACATCACAAAGAAGTTTCTGAGAATGCTTCTGTCAAGTTTTTATGTGAAGATATTCCCTTTTCCAATGAAAGCCTCAAATTGGTCCACTTCTCCCCTTGCAGATTCTACAAAAAGAGTGTTTCAAAACTGCTGTATGAAAAGTTGTGTTCAATTATGTGAGTTGAATGCGCACATCACAAAGATGTTTCTGAGAATGCTTCTGTCTAGTTTCTATGTGAAGATATTCCCTTTTCCAGCACAGGCCTCAAATCGCTCCAAATATCCAATTGCAGATTGTACAGAAAGGGTGTTTCAAAACATCTCTATCAAAAGGAAGGTGCAACTCTGTGAGTTGAATGCACTCATCACAAAGAAGTTTCTGAGAATGCTTCTGTCCAGTTTTTATGTGAAGATATTTCCTTTTTCAGCAAAAGGCCTCAAAGTGCTCCAAATATCTACTTGCAGATTCTACAAAAAGAGTGTTTCAAAACTGCTCTATCAAAAATAAAGTTCAACTCTGTGAGCTGAATGAACTCATCACAAAGACGTTTCTGAGAATGCTTCTGTCTACTTTTAATGTGAAGGTATTGCCTTTTTCACCATTGGCCTCAATGCCATCCTAATATCCACTTGCAGACTCCACAAAAAGAGTGTTTCAAAGCTGTCCTATCAAAAGGAAGGTTCAACACTGTGGGTTGAATGCACCCATCACAAAGTAGTTTCTGATAATGCTTCTGTCTAGTTTTTATGTGATGAGATTTCCTTTTCCAGCATAGGTCTGAAAGCGCTCCAAATATCCACTTGTAGATTCTCCAAAAGGGGTTTTTTAAAACTGTCCGATCAAAAGGGAAAGTTGAAATCAGTGAGTTGAATGCACTCTTCACAAAAAGTTTCTGAGAATGCTTCTGTCTAGTATTTTTGTGAAGATATTTCCTACTCCAGCATAGGCCTCAAAACCCTCCAAATATCCACTTGCAGATTCTACTAAGAGAGTGCTTCAAATCTGTTCTATCAAAAGGAAGGTTCAACACCGTGAGTTGAATGCACTCATCACAAAGAAGTTTCTGAGAACGTTTCTGTCTTGTTTGTATGTGAAGATATTTCTATTTCCATCATAGGCCTCAAATCGCTCCAAATATCCAATTGCAGATTGCACAGAAAGGGTGTTTCAAAACAGCTCTATCAAAAGAAATGTTCGACTCTGTAAGTTGAATGCAGACATCACAAAGAACTTTCTGAGAATGCTTCTGTCTACTTATCATGTGAAGATATTTCGTTTTCAAGCATAGGCCTCAAATCCCTCTAAATATCCACTTGAAGATTCTACAAAAAGAGTGTTTCAAAACTATTCTATCAAAAGGAAGTTTCAATCCTGTGAGTTCAATTTATGAAGCACACAGAAGTTTCTGAGAATGCTTCTGTCTTGGTTTTTAAGTGAAGATATTCCCTTTTCCAGGATTGGCCTCACATCGCTCCAAATATCCACTTGCAGATTCTACAAAAAGCGTGTTTCAAAACTGCTCCATCAAAAGGAAGGTTCAACACTGTGAGTTGAATGCACACATCACAAACAAGTTTCTGAGAATGCTTCTGTCTTGGTTTTATGTGAAGATATTTCGTTTTCCTGCATAGGCCTCAAAGCGCTCCACATATACCCTTGCAAATACTACAAAAAGAGTGTTTCAAAACTGCTCTATCAAAAGGAAGGTTCACGTCTGTGAGTTGAATGCACACATAAGAAAGACGTTTCTGAGAATGCTTCAATCTATTATTTATGTGAAGATATTTCCTTTTCCAGCTTAGGTCTCAAAGCATTCAATCTATCCACTTGCAGAATCTACTAAAAGTGTTTTTCAAAACTGCTGATTCAAAAGCAAGGTTCAACTGTCTGAGTTGAATGCGCACATCCAAAGAAGTTTCTGAGAATACTTCTGTCTAGTTTTTATGTGAAGATATTTTCTTTTATAGCATAGGCCTCATAGCGCTCCAAATATCCACCATCAGATCCTACCAAAAGAGTTTTTCAAAACTGCTCTATCAAAAGGAAAGTTCAACTCTGTGAGTTGCATGCACTCATCACAAAGATGTTTCTCAGAATTCTTCTGTATAACTTTTATGGGAAGACATTTCGTTTTCCAGCATAGGTCTCATAGTGCTCCAAATATCCACTTGCAGATTCTACAAAAAGAGTGTTTCAAAACTTTTCTATCAAAAGAAAATTTCAACTGAGGTAGTTCAATGCACTCATCACAGAGAAGTTTATGAGAATGCTTCTGTCTAGTTTTTATGTGAAGATATTTCCTTTTCCATTTTAGGCCTCAAAGCACTCCAAATATCCACTTGCAGATTCTACAAAAAGAGTGGTTCAAAACCGTTCTATCAAAAGGAAGGTTCAACTCTGTGAGTTGAATGCACTCATCAAAAAGAAGTTTCCGATAGAGCTTCTGTCTTGTTTTTATGTGAAGATATTTCCTATTCCAGCATAGGCTTGAAAGTGCTCCAAATATCGACTTGCAGATTCTACAAAAAGAGTGTTTCAAATCTGCTCTATCAAAAGGCATGTTCAAGCCTGTAAGTTGAATGCACACATCTCAAAGAAGTGTCTGACAATGCTTCAATCTCGTTTTTATGTGAAGTTGTTTCCTTTTCCAGCAAAGGCCTCAAAGCACTCCAAATAATAACTTGGAGATTCTACAAAAAGAACGATTCAAAAGTGTTCTATCAAAAGGAAGGTTCAATTCTGTGAGTTGAATGTGCACATCACAAAGAAGTTTCTCAGAATGCTTTTGTCTAGTCTTTATGTGAAGATACTTCCTTTTGCAGCATAGGCCTCAAAACGCTGCAAATATCCACGTGCATATTCTATAAAAAGAGTGTTTCAAAATTGTTGTATGAAAAGAAAAGTACAACTCTGTAAGTTGAATGCACTCATCACAGAGAAGATTCTGAAAATGTTTCTGTCTAGTTTTTATGTGAAGATATTTCCTTTTCAATCATAAGCCTCAAAGTGCTCCAAATATCCACTTGAGGATTCTAAAAAAAGAGTGTTTCAAATTTCCTCTATCAAAAAGATGGTTCAAGTCTGTCAGTTGAATTCAGTCATCACAAAGAAGTTTCTTAGAATGCTTCCATCGAGTTTTTATGTGAAGATATTTTCTTTTCTGTCATAGGCCTCAAAGCGCTCCAAATATCCACGTGTAGATTCTACAAACAGAGTGTTTCAAAACTGATGCATCAAAAGGAAAGTTCATATCTGTGAGTTGAATGCATAAAGCAGAGGGAAGTTTCTGAGAATGCTTCTCTCTAGTTTTTATGTGAAGTTATTTCCTTTTCCAGCATAGGCCTAAAAGTGCTCCAAATATCCACTTGCAGATTCCATAAAAATGGTGTTTCAAAACTGCTATATCAAATGGAAAGTTCAACTGTGTTTGTTGACTGCATTCATCACATAGAAGTTTCTGAGAATGTTTCTGTCTAGTTTTTATGTCATGATATTTCCTTTTCCAGCATAGGCCTCAAACCACTCCTAATATCCACTTGCAGATACTAGAAAAAGGGTGTTTTGAAACTGCTCTATCAAAAGTAAGGTTCAACTCTGTGAGTTGAATGCACACATCACAAAGAAGTTTCTTAGAATGCTTCTATTTAGTTTTTATGTGAAGATATTTCCTTTTCCAGCATAGTCCTCAAAACATTCCAAATATCCACTTGCAGATTCTACAAAAAGTGTGTTTCAAAACTGCTGTTTCAACACGAAGTTTCAACTCTGTGAGTTGAATGTGCACATCACAAAGAAGTTTCTGAGAATGCTTCTGTCTATTTTTTATGTGAAGATATTTCCTTTTCTTGCATAGGCCTCATAGCACTCACAATATCCACTTTCAGATTCTGCCAAAAGAGTGTTTCAAAACTGCTCTATTAAAAGAAAGTTCAAGTCTGTTAGTTAAATGCATTCATCATAAAGATGTTTCTGTGAATTCTTACATCTAGTTTTTTGTGAACATATTTCCTTTTCCAGCTTAGGTCTCAAAGCGCTCAAAATATCCACTTGCAGATCCTACAAAAAGAGTGTTTCAAAACTGTTCTATCAAAAGAAAGGTTCAACTCAGGAAGTTCAATGCACTCAACACAGAGAAGTTTCTGAGAATACTGCTGTCTAGTTTTTATGTGAAGATATTTCGTTTTCCAGAATAGGCCTCAAAGCGCTCCAAATATCCACTTGCAGATTCTACAAAAAGAGTGTTTCAAAACTGCTCTATCAAAAGGAACGCTCACCTCTGTGAATTGAATGTGCTCATCACAAAGAAGTTTCTGAGGATTCTTCTGTCTAGTTTTTATGAGAAGATATTTCCGCTTCCAGCATAGGCCTCAAAGTGCTCCAAATATCCACTTGCAGATTCCACAAAAAGCGGGTTTCAAAACTGCTCTATCAAAAGGAAGGCTCAAATCGGTGAGTTGAATGCGCTCATCACAAAGAAGTTTCTGAGAATGCTACTGTCTAGTTTTAATGTGAAGATATTTCCTTTTCCAGCATAGGCCTCAAAGTGCTCCAAATATCCACTTGCAGATTATTGAAACAGAGTGTTTCAACACTGTCCTATCAAAAGGTGGGTTCAACTCTGAGAGTTGAATGGACTCATCACATTGAAGTTTCTCAGAATCCTTCTGTTCAGTTTTTATGTGAAGATGTTTCCATTTCCAGCATAGGCCTCAAAGAGCTCTAAGTATCCACTTGCAGATTTTACAGAAAGGGTGTTTCAAAACTGCTCTATGAAAAATAATTTTAAAGTCTGTGAGTTGAATGCACTCATCACAAAGAAGTTACTCATAATGCTTCTGTTTAGTTTTTATTTGAAGATATTTAATTTTCCAGTATAGGCCTCCAAGCGCTCCAAATATCCACTAGCTGATACTACAAAAAGGGTGTTTCAAAACTGCTCTATCAAAAGTATGGTTCACCTCTGTGAGTTGAATGCACATATAACAAAGAAGTTTCTGAAATGCTTCTGTTTGGTTTTCATGAGAAAATAATTCCTTTTCCATCATAGGCCTCAAACCGCTCCAAATATCCACATGCAGATTCTACAAAAAGTGTGTTTGAAAACTGTTCTCTCAAAAGGAAGGCTCAACTCTGTGGGTTGAAAGCACTCATCATGGAGAAATTTCTGAGAATTCATCTGTCTATTTTTTATGAGAAGATATTTACTTTTCGAGCATAGGCCTCAAAGCATTCCAAATATCCACTTGCAGATTCTACTAAAAGTGTGTTTCAAAACTGCTGTTTCAAAAGGAAGGTTCAACTCTGTGAGTTGAATGTGCACATCCCAAAGAAGTTTCTGACGATGCTTCTGTCTAGTTTTTATGTGAAGATATTCAATTTTCTAGCATAAGCCTGATAGCACTCCAAATATCCACTTTCAGACTCTACCAAAAGAATTTTTCAAAACTGCTCTATCAAAAGGAAAGTTCAAGTCTGTGAGTTGAATGCACTCAACACAAAGATATTTCTGAAAATTCTTCTGTCTAGTTTTTATGTGAAGATATTTCCTTTTGCAGCATAGGCTTCAAAGGGCTCTGAATATCCACTTGTAGATTCTACAAAAAGAGTGTTTCAAAACTGTTCAATAAAAGGAAAGTTTCATCTCAGGGTGATCAGTGCACTCATCACAGAGAAGTTTCTGAGAATACTTCTGTCTAGTTTTTATGTGAAGATATTTCCTTTTCCATCATAGGCCTCAAAACACTCCTAATATCCACTTGCAGATTCTACAAAAAGAGTGTTTCAAAACTGTTCTATGAAAAGGAAGGTTCAACTCTGTGAGTTGAATGCACTCATAAAAAAGAAATTTTCGTGAATGCTTCTGTCTTGTTTTTATGTGAAGATATTTCCTTTTCCAGCATAGGCCTCATAGCGCCCCAAATATCCACTTGCAGATCCGACAAAAAGAGTATTTCAAAACTTCTCTGTCAAAAGGAAGGATTAACTCTGTGAGGTGAATGCGCTTATCACAAAGAAGTTTCTGAGAATGCTTCTGTCTAATTTTTGTGTGAAGATGTTTCCTTTTCCAGCATAGGCCTCAAAGCACTCCAAATATACACTTGTAGATTCTACAGAAAGAATGTTTCACAACTGCTCTATTTAAAGGCAGTCTCACCTCTGTGAGATGAATGTGCTCATCACAAAGAAGTTTCTGAGAATGCTACTGTCTAGTTTTTATATAAAGATATAACCCTTTCCAGGATAGGCCTCAAATCGCTCCAAATATCCAACTGCAGATTCTACAAAAAGAGTGTTTCAAAACTGTTCTTTCAAAAGGAAGGTTCAACTCTGAGATTTGAATGCACTCATCACATAGAAGTTTATCAGAATGCTTCTGTCTAATTTTTATGTGAAGATATTTCCTTTTCCATCATAGGCATCAAAGCACTCCAAATATCAACTTGCAGATTTTGTAAAAGGGGTGTTTCAAAACTGCTCTTAAAAAGCAAAGTTAAACTCTGTGAGTTCAGTGCACTCATCACAAAGAAGTTTCTGAGAATGCTTCTGTCTAGTTTTTATGTGAAGGTATTTACTTTTCCAGTATAGGCCTTAAAGCACTGCAAATATCCACTTGCAGAGCCTTCAAAAAGGGTGTTTGAAAACTGCTCTATCAAAAGTACGGTTCAACTCTGTGAGTTGAATGCACACATCACAAAGAAGTTTGTGAGGATGTTTCTGTTTCATTTTTATGTGAAGTTATTTCCTTTTACCACATAAGCCTCAAAGCGCTCCAAATATACACTTGCATATTCTGTAAAAACAGTGATGCAAAACTGTTCTATCAATAGGAAGGTCCAACTCTGAGAGTTTAATGCCCACATCATAAAGAAGTTTCTGAGAATGCTTCTGTTTAGTTTTTCTGTGAAGACATTTCCTTTTCCAGCATAGGCCTCAAACCATTCCAAATATCCACTTGCAGATTCTACTAAAAGTGTGTTTCAAAACTGTTGTTTCAAAAGGAAGTTTCAACTCTGTGAGTTGAATGCGCCCATCACAAACAAGTTTCTGAGAACGCTTCTGTCTAGTTTTTATGTGAAGATATTTCCTTTTCCAGCAAATGCCTCATAGCACTCCAAATATCCACTTTCAGATTCCACTAAAAGAGTATTTCAAACTGCTCTATCAAAAGGAAAGTTCAATTCTGTGAGTTGAATGCACTCATCACAAAGATGTTTTTGAGAATTCTTCTATCTAGTTTTTATGTGAAGATATTTCCTTTTCCATGGTAGGCCTCAAAGCACTCCAAAAATCCAATTGCAGATTCTACAAAAAGAGTGTTTCAAAACTGCCCTATCATAAGAAAGTTTCAACTCAGTGAGTTCAACGCAATCATCACAAAGAAGTTTCTGAGAATGCTTCTCTCTGGTTTTTATGTGAAGATATTTCCTTTTCCAGCATAGGCTTCAAAGGCCTACAAATATCCACTTGCAGTTTCTACAAAAAGGGTGTTTCAAAACTGCTCCGTCAAAAGGAAGGGTCGATTCTGTGAGATGAATGCTCACATTACAAAGAAGTTTCTGAGAATGCTTCAATCTAGTTTTTATGTGAAGTTGTTTCCTTTTCCAGGATAGACCTCAAAGCACTCAAAATATCCATCTGTAGATTCTACAAAAAGAGTGTTTCAAACCTGAGCTATCAAAGGGAAGGTTCACCTCTTTGATTTGAATGCATAAAGCACGGGGAAGTTTCTCAGAATGCTTCTGTCAAGTTCTTATGTGAAGATATTCCTTTTTCCAGTGTAGGCCTCAAAGCACTCCAAATATCCACCTGCAGATTTTACAAAAAGTGTGCTTCAAAACTGCTTTATCAAAACGAAGGTTCAAATCCGTGAGTTGAATGCACTCATCACTAAGAAGTTTCTGAGAATGCTTCAGTCTGGTTTTTATGTGAAGATATTTTCTTTTCCAGCTTAGGCATCAAAGCACTCAAAATATCCACTTGCAGATTCTGAAAAAAGGGTGTTTTAAAACTGCTCCATCAAAAATACTGTTCAACTCTGTGAATTGAATGCACACATCACAAAGAATTTTCTGAGAATGCTTTTGTTTAGTTTTTATGTGAAGGTATTTCCTTTTCCAGCATAGGCCTCAATGAGCTCCAAATATTCACTTGCAGATTCTACAAAAAGGGTGTTTCAAAACTGCTCTATCAAAAGGAAGGTTCAACCCTTTGACTTCAATGCATTCATCACAGAGAAGTTTCTGAGCATGGTTCTGTCTAGTTTCTATGTGAAGATATTTTCTTTTCCATCATAGGCCTCAAAGCTCTCCAAATATCCAATTGCAGATTCTACAAAAAGAGTGTTTCAAAACAGTTCTATGAAAAGGAAGGTTCAACTGTGTTAGCTGAATGTACTCATCACAAAGAATTTTCTCAGTATACTTCTCCCTAGTTTTAATGTGAAGATATTTCCTTTTCCAGCAGAGGCCTCAAAGCGCTACAAATATCCACTTGCCGATTCTACAAAAAGGTTGGTTCAAAACTGTTCTATCAAAAGTCATGTTCAATTCTGTGCGTTGAGTGCACACATCACAAAGAAGTTCCTGAGAATGCATCTGTTTAGTTTTTATGTGAAGATATTTCCTTTTCCATAAAAGGCCTCAAAGCGCTCCAAATATCCACTTGCATATTCTACTAAATGTGTGTTTCAAACTGCTGTTTCAAAAGGAAGGTTCAACACTGTGAGTTGAATGCACACATCACAAAGAAGTTTCTGAGAATGACTCTGTCCAGTTTTTATGTGAAGATATTTCCTTTTCCAACAAAGGCCTCATAGCGCTCTAAATATCCACTTTCAGATTCTACCAAAAGAGCGTTTCAAAACTGCTCTATCAGATAGAAGGTTCAAGTCTGTGAGTTGAATGCACTCATCACAAAAAAGTTTCTGAGAATGCTTCTGCTTATGTTTTGTGGGAAGATATTTCCTTATCCAGCACAGGCCTCAAAGTCCTCCAAATAATCTCTTGCAGATTCTTCCAAGAGAGTGTTTCAAAACTGATCTATCAAAACGAATGTTGAACTCTGTGAGTTGAATGCAATCATCACAGAGAAGTGTCTGAGAATGTTTTGGACTAGTTTTTATGTGAAGATATTCCTTTTTCCAGCATAGGCCTCAAATCACTCCAAATCTTCACTTGCAGATTCTACAAAAAGAGTGTTTCAAAACTGCTCTATCAGAAACAAAGTTCAAGTCTGTGAGTTGAATGCACTCCTCACAAAATTGTTTCTGAGAATTCTTCTGTCTAGTATTTATGTGAAGATATTTCCTTTTCCAGCATAGACCTCAAAGAACTAAAATATCCCCTTGCAGGTTCTACAAAAAGAGTGTTTCAAAACTGTTCTATCAAACGGAAGGTTCAACTCTGTGAGTTGAATGCAAACTTCCCAAAGAAGTTTTTGAAAATGTTTCTATCTAGTTTTTAGGTGAAGATATTTCCTTTTTCATCATAGGCCTCAAATCCCTCCAAATATCCACTTGCAGATACTACAAAAAGAGTATTTCAAAACTGCTCTATCAAAAGGAAGGTCCAATTATGTGAGTTGAATGCATAAAGCACAGGGAAGTTTCTGAGAATGCTTCTGTCTAGTTTTTATGTGAAGATATTCATTTTTTGCAGCATAGGCCTCAAATCACTCCAAATATCCACTTGCAGATTCTACAAAAAGAGTGTTTTTAACTGTTCCATCAAAATGAAAGTTCAACTCTGTGGGTTGAATGCAGTCATCACAAAGACATTTCTGAGAATGCTTCTATCTAATTTTTATGTGAAGATTTTCACTTTTTTGCAGCATAGGCCTCAAATCGCTCCAAATATCCACTTGCAGATACTACAAAAAGGGTGTTTCAAAACTGTTCTATCAAAAGGAAGGTTCAACTCTTTGAATTGAAAGCACACATCACAAAGAAATTTCTGAGAATTCTTCTGTCACTTTTTTTGTGAAGATATTCCCTTTTCCAGCATAGGCCTCAAAGTGCTCCACATATCCACTTGCAGATTCTACAAAAAGAGTGCTTCAAAACTGCTCTTTCGAAAGGAAGGTTCAAGTCCGTGAGGTGAATGCAGTCATCACAAAATGTTTCTGATAATGGTTCTGCTTAGTTTTTATGGGAAGATATTTCCTTTTCCAGCACAGGCCTCAAAGCACTCCAAATAATCTCTTGTAGACTCTACAAGGAGAGTGCTTCAAAACTGTTCTATGAAAAGGTATGTTGAACTCTGTGAGTTGAATGCAATCATCACAGAGAAGTGTCTGAGAATGCTTCCGTCTAGTTTATTATTAATATTATTATTATTATCGTTATTATTATTATTATTATACTTTAGGCTCTATGGTACCTTTGCGCAACGTGCAGGTAAGTTACATATGTATACATGTGCCATGCTGGTGCGCTGCACCCACCAACTCGTCATCTAGCATTAGGTATATCTCCCAATGCTATCTCCCCCCTCCCCCCACCCCACAACAGTCCCTGAAGTGTGATGTTCCCCTTCCTGTGTCCATGTGTTATCATTGTTCAATTCCCACCTATGAGTGAGAATATGCGGTGTTTGGTTTTTTGTTCTTGCGATAGTTTACTGAGAATGATGATTTCCAATTTCATCCATGTCCCTACAAAGGACATGAACTCATCATTTTTTATAGCTGCATAGAATTCCATGGTATATATGTGCCACATTTTCTTAATCCAGTCTATCATTGTTGGACATTTGGGTTGGTTCCAAGTCTTTGCTATTGTGAATAATGCTGCAATAAACATACGTGTGCATGTGTCTTTATAGCAGCATGATTTATAGTCCTTTGGGTATATACCCAGTAATGGGATGGCTGGGTCAAATGGAATTTCTAGTTCTAGATCCCTGAGGAATCGCCACACTGACTTCCACAAGGGTTGAACTAGTTTACAGTCCCACCAATAGTGTAAAAGTGTTCCTATTTCTCCACATCCTCTCCAGCACCTGTTGTTTCCTGACTTTTGAATGATTGCCATTGTAACTGGTGTGAGATGGTATCTCATTGTGGTTTTGATTTGCATTTATCCGATGGCCAGTGATGGTGAGCATTTTTTCATGTGTTTTTTGGCTGCATAAATGTCTTCTTTTGAGAAGCGTCTGTTCATGTCCTTCGCGCACTTTTTGATGGGGTTGTTTGTTTTTTTCTTGTAAATTTGTTGGAGTTCATTGTAGATTCTGGATATTAGCCCTTTGTCAGATGAGTAGGTTGCGAAAATTTTCTCCCATTTTGTAGGTTGCCTGTTCACTCTGATTGTAGTTTCCTTTGCTGTGCAGAAGCTCTCTAGTTTAACTAGATCCTATTTGTCAATTTTGGCTTTTGTTGCCATTGCTTTTGGTGTTTTAGACATGAAGTCGTTGCCCATACCTATGTCCTGAATGGTAATGCCTAGGTTTTCTTCTAGGATTTTTACGGTATTAGGTCTAACATTTAAGTCTTTAATCCATCTTGAATTGATTTTTGTATAAGGTGTAAGGAAGGAATCCAGTTTCAGCTTTCTACATATGGCTAGCCAGTTTTCCCAGCACCATTTATTAAATAGGGAATCCTTTCCCCATTTGTTGTTTTTCTCATGTTTCAAAACTGCACTCTCAAAAGGAATGTTCTGCTCTGTTAGATGAATCCACGCATCACAAAGAAGTTTCAGAGAATGCTTCTGTCTAGTTTTTATCTGAAGATATTTCCTTTTCCTAATTAGGCCTCAAAGCACACCAAATATCCACTTGCGGATCTACAAAAAGTGTGTTTCAAAACTTCTCTGTCAAAAGAAGGTCCAAGTCTGTGAGTACAATGCACTCATCATAGAGATGTTTCTGAGAATGCTTCTGTATAGTTTTTATGTGATGATATTTCCTTTTCCAGTGTAGGCCTCATAGCGCTCCAAATATCCACTTGCAGATTCTACAAAAAGAGTGTGTCAAAACTGCTCTATCAAAAGGAAGGTTTAAGTTTGTGAGTTGAATTCACTCATCAATAAGAACTTTGTGAGAATGCTTCTGCTTAGTTTTTATGAGAACATATTTCCATTTCCAGCATAGGCCTCAAAGCGCACCAAGTATCCACTTTCAGATTCTATAAAGAGAGTGTTTCAAAACCGTTCTATCAAAAGGAAGGTTCACCTCTGTGAATTGAATGCACTCATCACAGAGAAGTTTCTGGGAATGCTTCTGTCTAGTTTTTATGTGAAGATATTTCCTTTTCCAGCATTGGCGTCAAAACACTCCAAATATCCACTTGCAGATTCTACAAAAAGAGTGTTACAAAACTGTTCTATCAAAAGGAAGTTTCAACTCTGTGAGTTCAATGCACTCATCACAAAGAAGTTTCTGAGAATGCTTCTGTTTAGCTTTTAGGTGAAGATATTTCCTTTTCCAGCATAGACCTCAAAATGCTCCAAATATCCACTTGCAGATTCTACAAAAAGACTGTTTCAAAACTGTTCTATCAAAAGGAAAGTTCAACTCGGTGAGTTAAATGCACTCATCACGAGGAAATTTCTGAGAATGCTTTTGTCTAATTTTTCTGTGAGGATATTTCCTTTTCCATCATAGGCCTCAAAGCGCTCCAAATATGCACTTGCAGTTTCTACTAAAAGAGTGTTTCAAAACTGCTTTTTCAAAAAGAAGGTTCAAGAGTGTGAGTTGAATGCACAAAGTGCAGGGAAGTTTCTCAGAATGCTTCTGTCTAGTTTTTATATGAAGATATTCCTTTTCCCAGCATAGGCCACAAATCGCTCAAAATGTCCACATGCAGATTCTCTAAAAAGTGTGTTTCAAAACTGCTCTATCAAAAAGAAGGTTCTACTCTTTGAGTTGAAATCATAAAACACAGAGAAGTTTCTGAGAATTCTTCTGTCTAGTTTTTATGTGTAGATATTCCCTTTTCCAGCACTGACCACAAAGATTCAAAAATATCCACGTGCAGATTCTAAAAAAAGCGTGTTTCATAACTGCTCTTTCAAAAGGAAGGTTCAACTCTGTGAGTTGAATACACACATCACAAAGAAGTTTCTGAGAATGCTTCTGTCTTGTTTTTATATGAAGGTATTTCCTTTTCCAACATAGGCCTCAAAGCACTCCAAATATCCACTTGCAGGTACTACGAAAACAGTGTTTCAAAACTGCTCAATCAAAAGGAAGGTTTAAGTCTGCGTATTGAATTCCTAAAGCACACAGAAGTTTCTGAGTATGCTTCTGTCCAGTTTTTATGTGAAGATATTCCCTATTCCAGCCTAGGCCTCAAAGTGCTAAAATTATCCACCTGCAGATTCTACAAAATGGTGTTTCAAAACTGCTTTATCAAAAGGAAGTTTCAAGTCTGTGAGTTGAAGACACACATCACAAAGATGTTTTTCAGAATGCTTCAATATAGTTTTTATGTGAAGTTATTTCTTACTGCAGCATAGGCCTCAAGTGCTCCAAATATCCACTTGCAGATTCCACAAAAAGATTGTTTCCAAACTGTTCTATCAAAAGGAAGTTTCAACCCTGTGAGTTGGATGCACTCATCACAAAGTAGTTTCTCAGAATGCTTCTGTCTAGTTTTCAGGTGAAGATATTTCCTTTTCCAGCATAGGCCTCAAAGCCCTCCAAATATCCACTTGCAGATTCTACAAAAAGTGTGTTTCAAAACTAGTCTATCAAAAGGAAGGTTCAAATCTGTTGGTTGAATGCACTGATCCCACAGAAGTTTCTGAAAATGTTTCTGTCTAGTTTTTAGTTGAAGATATTTCCTTTTTCATCATAGGCCTCAAATCGCTCCAAATATCCAATTGCAGATTCTACAAAAAGAGTGCTTCAAAACTGCTCTATCTAAAGGAAGGTTCAAGACTGTGAGTTGAATGCATAAAGCACAGGGAAGTCTCTGAGAATGCTTCTGTCTAGTTCTTATGTTCAGATATTCCCTTTTTGCAGCATAGGCCTCAAATCGCTCCAAATATCCACTTGCAAATTTTACAAACAGAGTGTTTCAAAACTGTTCTATCAAAAGGAAAGTTAAACCCTGTGAGTTGAATGCACTCATCACAAAGAAATTTCTGAGAATGCTTCTGTCTAGTTTTTATGTGAAGATATTTCCTTTTCCAGCATAGACCTCAAAATGCTCCAAATATCCACTTGCAGATTCTACAAAAAGACTGTTTCAAAACTGTTCTATCAAAAGGAAAGTTCAACTCGGTGAATTAAATGCACACATCACAAAGAAATTTCTGAGAATGCTTTTGTCTAATTTTTCTGTGAGGATATTTTCTTTTCCATCATAGGCCTCAAAGCACTCCAAATATGTACTTGCAGTTTCTACAAAAAGAGTGTTTCAAATCTGCTCTTTCAAAAAGAAGGTTCAAGAGTGTGAGTTGAATGCAAAAAGTGCAGGGAAGTTTCTCAGAATGCTTCTGTCTAGTTTTTATATGAAGATATTCCTTTTTCCAGCATAGGCCTCAATGAGCTCCAAATAATCTCTTATAGATTCTTCAAAGAAAGTGTTTCATAAATGACTCATCACAGAGAAGTTTCTGAGAATGCTTCCGTCAAGGTATTATGTGAAGATATTTCTTTTTCCAGCATAGGTCCCAATGCGCTCCAAATATCCACTTGCAGATCCTAAAAAAAGAGTGTTTCAAAAGTGTTCTAACAGAGGAAAGTTTCAACTCTGTGAGCTGAATGCATTCACCCCAAAGAAGTTTCGGAGAATGCTTTTGTCTTATTTTTATGTGAGGATATTTCCTTTTCCAGCATAGGCCTCAAAGCGCTCCAAATATCCACTTGCAGTTTCTACAAAAAGAGTGTTTAAAATCTGCTCTTTGAAAAGGAAGTTTCAAGTCTGTGAGCTGACTGCATAAAGCAAAGGGAAGTTTCTGAGAATGCTTCTATCTAGTTTTTATGTGAAGATATTCCCTTTTTCACCATAGGCCTCAAATCGCTGTAAATATCCACTTGCAGAGTCTACAAAAAGGGTGTTTCAAAACTACTGTACCAAAAAGAAGGTTCAAGCCTGTGAATTGAATGCATAAGGCACAATGAAGTCTCTGAGAATGCTTCTGTCTAGTTCTTATGTTCAGATATTCCCTTTTTGCAGCATAGGCCTCAAATCGCTCCAAATATCCACTTGCAAATTCTACAAACAGAGTGTTTCCTAACTGTTCTATCAAAAGGAAAGTTCAACCCTGTGAGTTGAACGCACTCATCACAAAGAAATTTCTGAGAATGCTTCTGTCTAATTTTTATGTGAAGATATTACCTTTTCCAGCATAGGCCTCAAATTGCTCCAAGTACCCACTTGTAGATTCTATAAAAAGAGTGTTTCAAAACTGCTCTTTCAAAAGGAATGTTCAAGTCTCAGAGTTGAATGCACTCATCACAAAAATGTTTCTGAGAATGATTCTGCTTAGTTTTTATGGGAAGATATTCCCTTTTCCATCGTAGGCCTCAATGTGCTCCAAATAATCTATAATAGATTCTACAAAGAGAGTGATTCAAAACTGTTCTACCAAAAGAAAGGTTGAACTCAGTGAGCTGAATTCACTCATCACAGAGAAGTGTCTGAGGATGCTTCTGTCTAATTTTTATGTGAAGTTATTTCCTTTTCCAGCATAGGTCTCAAAGCACTCCAAATATCCAATTGCAGATTCTACAAAAAGAGTGTTTCAAAACTGCTCTATCAAAAGGAACGTTCAAGTCTCTGAGTTGAATGCACTCATCACAAAAATGTTTCTGAGAATGATTCTGCTTAGTTTTTATGGGAAGATATTCCCTTTTCCATCATAGGCCTAAATGAGCTCCAAATAATCTATTGTAGATTCTAGAAAGAGAGTGATTCAAAACTGTTCTACCAAGAGGAAGGTTGAACTCACTGAGTTGAATGCACTCATCACAGAGAAGTGTCTGAGAATGCTTCTGTCTAATTTTTATGTGAAGATATTTCCTTTTCCAGCATAGGTCTCAAAGCACTCCAAAAATCCACTTGCAGATTCTACAAAAAGAGTGTTTCAAAACTGTTCTATCAAAAGGAAAGTTCAACTCTGTAAGCTGAATGTATTCATCACAAAGAAGTTTCAGAGAATGCTTTTGTCTAGTTTTTATGTGAGGATATATCCTTTTCCAGCATAGGCCTCAAAGCACTCCAAATATCCACTTGCAATTTCTACAAAAAGAGTTTTTCAAATCTGCTCTTTCAAAAGGAAGGTTCAAGTCTGTGAGTTGAATGCATAAAGCACACTGAAGTTTCTGAGAATGCTTCCTTCTAGTTTTTATGTGAAGATATTCTCTTTTACACTACAGGCCTGAAATCACTCCAAATATCCTCTTGCAGATTCTACAAAAAGGGGTTTCAAAACTGCTCTATCAAAAGGAAGTTTCTAGTCTTTTAGATGAATGCACGCATCACAAAGAAGTTTCAAAGAATGCTTCTGTCTAGTTTTTATGTGAAGATATTTCCTTTTCCAGATTAGGCCTCAAAGCACACCAAATATCCACTTGCACATTCTACAAAAGGAGTGTTTCAAAACTGCTCTATCAAAAAGAAAGTTCAAGTCTGTGAGTACAATGCGCTCATCATAGAGATGTTTCTGAGAATGCTTCTGTATAGTTTTTATGTGATGATATTTCCTTTTACAGCGTAGGCCTCATAGCGCTCCAAATATCCACTTGCAGATTTTACAAAAAGAGTGTGTCAAAACTGCTATATAAAAAGGAAAGTTTAAGTCTGTGAGTTGAATGCACTCATCACTAAGAACTCTGTGAGTATGCTTCTGCTTAGTTTTTACGAGAACATATTTCCATTTCCAGCATAGGCCTCAAAGCGCACCAAGTATCCACTTTCAGATTCTACAAAGAGAGTGTCACAAAACAGTTCTTAAAAAAAGGAAGTTTCAACTCTGTGGGTTGAATGCACTCATCACAAAGAAGTTTCAGAGAATGCTTCTGTCTAGTTTTTAGGTGAAGATATTCCCTTTTTCATCATAGGCCTCAAATCGCTCCAAATATCCACTTGCAGATTCTTCAAAAAGAGTGTTTCAAAACTGCTCTATCAAAAGGAAGGTTCTACTCTGTTAGTTTAATGCACACATCACAAAGAAAATACGGAGAATACTTCTGTCCAGTTTTTATGTGAAGATATTTCCTTTTCCATCTTAGCCCTCAAATCGCACCAAATATACACTTTCATATTTTACAAAAAGACTGTTTCAAAACTGTTCTATCAAAAGGAAATTTAAAGTCTGTGAGTACAATACACTCATCACAAAGAAGTTTCTGAGCATGCTTCTGTCTAGTATTTATATGAAGAAATTTCCTTTTCGAGCATAGGCCTCAAAGCATTCCAAATATCCACTTGCAGATTCTACAAAAGAGTGTTTCAAAACTGCGCTATCAAAAGGAAGGTTCAACTCTGTGAGTTGAAATCATAAAACACAGAGAAGTTTCTGAGAATGCTTCTGTTTAGTTTTTATGTATACATATTTCCTTTTCCAGCATTGGCCTCAAAGCGCCAAAAATGTCCACCTGCAGATCTTACAAAAAGGGTGTTTCATAACTGCTCTTTGAAAAGCAGGGTTCAAATTTGTGAGTTGAATGCACACATCACAAAGAAGTTTCTGAGAATACTTCTGTCTAGTTTTTATGTGAGGTATTTCCTTTTCCTGCATAGGCCTCTAAGCGCTCTAAATATCCACTTCCCGATTCTACAAAAAGTGTTTTTCCAAACTGTTCTATCAAAAGGAAGGTTCAAGTCTGTGAGTTGAATTCATAAAGCACAGGGAAGTTTCTGAGAATGCTTCTGTCCAGTTTTTATGTGAAGATATACCCTTTTCCAGGCTAGGCCTCAAAGTGCTAAAACTATCCACTTGCAGATTCTACAATATGGTGTTTCAAAACTGCTTTATCAAAAGAAAGTTTCAATTCTGTGTGTTGAAGGCACACATCACAAAGATGTTTTTGAGAATGCTTCAATATAGTTTTTATGTGAAATTATTTCTTACTCCAGCATAGGCCTCAAGCAATCCAAATATCCACTTGCAGATTCTATAAGAAGATTGTGTCAGAATTGTTCTATCAAAAGGAACTTTCAACCCTGTGAGTTGAATGCACTCATCACAAAGAAGTTTCTGAGAATGCTTCTGTCTAGTTTTTAGGTGAAGATATTTTCTTTCCAGCATAGGCCTCAAAGCCCTCCAAACATCCACTTGCAGATTCTACAAAAAGTGTGTTTCAAAACTAGTCTATCAAAAGGAAGGTTCAACTCTGTTGGTTGAATGTACTGATCCCACAGAAGTTTCTGAGAATGTTTCTGTCTAGTTTTTAGGTGAAGATGTTTCCTTTTTCATCATAGGCCTCAAATCACTCCAAATATCCACTTGCAGATTCTACAAAAAGAGTGGTTCAAAACTGCTCTATCAAAAGGAAGGTTCAAGCCTGTGATTTGAATGCATAAAGCACAGGGAAGTCTCTGAGAATGCTTCTGTCTTGTTCTAAAGTTAAGATATTCCCTTTATGCAGCACAGGCCACAAATCTCTCCAAATATCCACTTGCAAATTCTACAAACAGAGTGTTTCAAAAGTGTTCTATCAAAAGGCAAGTTCAAACCTGTGAGTTGAATGCACTCATCACCAAGAAATTTCTGGGAATGCTTCCATCTAATTTTTATGTGAAGATATTTCCTTTTCCAGCATAGGCCTCAAATTGCTCCAAATATCCACTTGCAGATTCTACAAAAAAAGTGTTTCAAAACTGTTCTATCAAAAGGATGGTTCAACTCTTTGGGTTGAATGCACTCATCCCAAAGTAATTTCTGAGAATGCTTCTGTCTAGTTTTTATATGAAGATATTTCCTTTTCCATCTTTGACCTCAAAGCGCTCGAAATACCCACTTGCAGAATCTACAAAAAGAGTGTTTCAAAACTGCTCTATCAAAAGGAATGTTCAAGTCTGTGAGTTGAATGCACTCATCACAAAAAAAATCTCAGAATGATTCTGCTTATTTTTTTATGGGAAGAAACTCCCTTTTCCAGCATAGGCCTCAATGTGCTCCAAATGATCCCTTGTAGATTATACAAAGAGAGTGTTTCATAACTGTTCTACAAAAAGGAAGGTTGAACTCTGTGAGTTGAATGCACTCATCACAGAGAAGTGTCTGACAATGCTTCCGTCTAGTTTTTATGTGAAGATATTTCCTTGTCCAGCATAGGCCTCAAAGCGCTCCAAATATCCACTTGAAGATTCTTCAAAAAGAGTGTTTCAAAACTGCTCTATCAAAAGGAAGGTTCAAGTCTGTGAGTCTAATGCACTGATCACAAAAAAGTATCTCAGAATGATTCTGCTTTTTTTTTTATCGGAAGATACTTCCTTTTCCAGCATAGGCCCCAATGCGCTCCAAATGATCCCTTGTAGATTCTACAAAGAGAGTGTTTCATAACTGTTCTACAAAAAGGAAGGTTGAACTCTGTGAGTTGAATGCACTCATCACAGAGAAGTGTCTGACAATGCTTCCGTCTAGCTTTTATGTGAAGATATTTCCTTTTCCAGCATAGGCCTCAAAGCGCTCCAAATATCCAATTGCAGATTCTACAAAAAGAGTGTTTCAAAACTGTTCCATCAAAAGGAAAGTTCAACTCTGTGAGCTGAATGCATTCATCATAACAAGTTTCAGAGGATTTTTTTTCTAGTTTTTATGTGAGGATATTTCCTTTTCCAGCATAGGCCTCAAAGCGCTCCAAATATCCACTTGCAGTTTCTACAAAAACAGTGTTTCAAATCGGCTCTTTCAGAAGAAAGTTTCAAGTCTGTAAGTTGAATGCATAAAGCACAGAGAAGTTTGTGAGAATGCTTCTATCTAGTTTTTATGTGAAGATATCCCCTTTTTCAGCATAGGCCTCAAATCTCTCCAAATATCCACTTGCAGATTATACAAAAAGGGTGTTTCAAAACTGCGCTATCAAAAGGAAGGTTCTACTCTGTTATTTGAATGCACACATCACAAAGAGGTTTTGGAGAATGTTTCTGTCTAGTTTTTACGTGAAGATATTTCCTTTTGCTGCTTAGGCCTCAAAGCACACAAAATATCCACCTGCAGATTCTACAAAAAGAGAGTTTCAAAACTGCTCTTTCAAAAGGAAAGTTAAAGTCTGTGAGTGGAATGCACTCATCACAAAGAAGTTTCTGAGAATGCTTCTGTCTAGTTTTTATGGGAAGATATTTCCTTTTCCAGTGTTGGCCCCCTAACACTCCAAATATCCACTTGCACATTCTAGAAAAAGAGTGTTTCAAAACTGCTCTACCAAAAGGAAGGTTCAACTCGGTGAGTTGAATGCACACATCAGAAAAAGTTTCTGAGAATGCTTCTGTCTAGTTTTTATGTGAAGATAATTCCTTTTCCAGCATAGGCCTCAAAGCACTACAAATAAACATTTGCAGAATCTCCAAAAAGAGTGTTTCAAAACTGTTCTATCAAAAGGAAGGTTCAACTCAGTGAGTAGAATGCACTCATCACAAAGAAGTTTCTGAGAATGCTTCAGTCTACTTTTTATGGGAAGAAATTTCCTTTTCCCACATAGGCCTCAAAGCGCTCAAATACCCACGTGCAGATTCTACAAAAAGAGTGTTCCAAACTGCTCTTTCAAAGGATTTTTCAACTCTGTGAGTAGAATGCACTCATCACAAAGAAGTTTCTGAGAATGCTTCGTTCTAGTTTTTATGGGATGATATGTCCTTTTCCAATGTAGGCCTCAAAGCGCTTCAAATAAATACTTGCAGATTCTTCAAAAAGAGTGTTTCCAAACTGTTCTATCAAAAGAAAGGTTCAACTCTGTGAGTAGAATGCAACAGAATGGAATGGATTGGAATCTCCAATAAACTCTACACTATTTTTGTAGAATCTGCAAGTGTTTATTTAGAGCTCTTTGAGACCTATGTTGGTAAAGGAGTGTTTCAAAACTGCGCTTTCAAAAGGAAGGTTCCTCTCTGTGACTTGAATGCATAAAGCACAGGGAAGTTTCTGAGAATGCCTCCGTCTAGTTTTTATGTGAAGTTATTTTCTTTTCCAGTGTTGGCCTCTTAACACTCCATATATCAACTTGCAGATCCTACAGAAAGAGTGTTTCAAAACAGCTATATAAAAAGGAAGCTTCAACTCTGTCAGTTGAATGCGCACATCACAAAGAAGTTTATGAGAATGCTTCTGTCTAGTTTTCAGGGGAAGATATTTCATTTCCCAGTAAAGGCATCAAAATGCTCAAAATATCCACTTGCAGATTCTACAAAAGGACTGTTTTCAAAACTGCTATTTCAAAAGGAAAGTTAAAGTCTGTGAGTTGAATGCACTCATCACAAAGAAGTTTCTGAGAATGCTTCTGTCTAGTTTTTAGGGGAAGATATTTCGTTTTCCAGCATACGCCTCAAATCGCTCCAAACATCCACTAGCAAGTAATACAAAAAGAGTGTTTCAAAACTGCGCTTTCTAAAGGAAGGTTCCACTCTATGTCTTGAATTCATAAACCACAGGGAAGTTTCTGAGAATGCTTCCGTCTAGTTTTTATGTGAAGATATTTCCTTTCCCATTGTTGGCCTCTTAGCACTCCAAATATCCACTTGCAGATTCTACTGAAAGAGTGTTTCAAAACAGCTATATCAAAAGGAAGCTTCAACTCTGTGAGTTGAATGCGCACATCACAAAAAAGTTTCAGAGAATGCTTCTATCTAGTTTTTAGGTGAAGATGTTTCCTTTTCCAGCATAGGCTTCAAAGCGCTCCAAATATCCACTTGCAGACTCCAGAAAAAGAGTGTTTGAAAACTTTTCTATCAAAAAGAAGGTTCAACTATGTGAGTAGAATGCACACATCACAAAGAAGTTTCTGAGAATGGTTCTATCTAGTTTTCATCTGAATGTGTTTCCATTTCCACTAGATGCCACAATCGCACTAAATATACACTTGCAGTTTCCACAACAAGAGTATTGCAAAGCTGCTCTACGAAAAGGAAGGTTCAACTCCGTCAGTTCAATCCCCAAATGACAAAGAAGTTTCTGAGAATCCTTCTGTCTAAGGTTTATGTGGAGATATTTCTTTTTGCAGCATAGTTCTCAAATCGCTCCAAATATCCACTTGCAGATTTTACAAAAAGGCTGTTTCCAAACTACTCTATCAAAAGGCAGCTTCAACCCTGTGAGTTGAATGCACACAGCACAAAGAAGTTTCTCAGAATACTTCTGTCTAGTTTTTATGGGAAGATATTTCGTTTTCCAGCATAGGCCTCAAATCGCTCCAAACATCCCCTACCAAATTCTACAAAAGGAGTGTTTCAAAACTGCGCTTTCAAAAGGAAGCTTCCTCTCTGTGACTTGAATGCATAAAGCACAGGGAAGTTTCTGAGAATGCTTCCGTCTAGTTTTTATGTGAAGATGCCTCCTTTTCCAGTGTTGGCTTCTAAACACTCCAATTAATCACTTGAAGATTCTACTAAAAGAGTGTTTCAAAACAGCTATATCAAAAGGAAGCTTCAACTCTGTGAGTTGAATGTGCACATCACAGGCATGTTTCTGAGAATGCTTCTATCTGGTTTTTATGTGAAGATATTTCCTTTACCAGCATAGGCCTCAAAGTGTTCCAAATGTTGACTTGCAGATTCTACGAAAAGTGATTTTCAAAACTTTTCTATCAAAAGGAAGGTTCAGCTATGCGGGTTGAATGCAGGAAGCACAGGGAAGTTTCTGAGAATGCTTCTGTCTAGTTTTTATGTGAAGATATTTCCTTTTCCAGTGTTCGCCTCTTAGCACTCCAAATATCCACTTGCAGATGCTACTAAAACAGTGTTTCAAAACTGTTCTATCAAAAGGAACGTTCAACTCTGTGAGTTGAATGCACTCATCATGAAGAAGTTTCTGAGAATGCTTCTGCCTAGTTTTTATGTGATGATATTTCCTTTTCCAGCATTGCCATAAAAACCCTTCAAATATCCACTTACAGATGTTACTAAAAGAGTGTGTCAAAACTGCTCTATCAAAAGGAAATTTCAAGTGTGTGAGTTGAGTGCACTCATCACACAAAAGTTTCTGAGAATGCTTCTGTCTCGTTTTTATGTGAAGATATTTCATTTTCCATCATAGTCCTCAAAGCGCTCCAAATAAACACTTGCAGATTCTACAAAACGAGTGTTTCAAAACTGTTCTATCAAAAGTAAGGTTCAAGTCTCTGAGTTGAATGCACTCATCCACAGAAGTTCCTGAGAATGCTTCTGTCTAGGGATCCTGTGAAGATATTTCCTTTTGCAGCGTACGCCCCAAATAGCTAAAAATATCCACTTGCAGATTTTACAAAAAGGCTGTTTCCAAACTGCTCTATCAAAAGGCAGGTTCAACTCGGTGAGTTGAATGCATACATCACAAAGTAGTTTCTGAGAATGCTTCTGTGTAGTTTTCAGGTGAAGATATTTCATTTCCCAGCAAAGGCCTCAAAACGCTGAAAATATCCACTTGCAGATTCTACAAAAAGAGTGTTTCAAAACTGCTCTTTCAAAATGAAGGTTCAAGTCTGTGAGTTGAATGCACTCATCACAAAGAAGTTTCTGAGAATGCTTCTGTCTAGTTTTTATGGGAAGATATTTCGTTTTCCAGCATAGGCCTCAAAACGCTCCAAATATCCACTTGCAGATTCTACAAAAAGAGTGTTTCAAAACTGCTCTATCAAAAGGAAATTTCAAGTGTGTGAGTTGAATGCACTCATCACACAGAAGCTTCTGAGAATACTTCTCTCTCGTTTTTATGTGAAGATATTTCCTTTTCCAGCATAGGCTTCAAAGCGCTCCAAATATCCCCTTGCAGATTCTACGAAAAGAGTTTTTCAAAACTGTTCTATCAAAGGAAGTTTCAACTATGTGAGTTGAATGCAGAAAGCACAGGGAAGTCTCTGCGAATGTTTCTGTCTAGTTTTTATGTGAAGATATTTCCTTTTCCAACATAGGCCTCAAAGCCCTCCAAATAAACAGTTGCAGATCCTACAAAAGGAGTGTTTAAAAACTGTTCTATCATAAGTAACGTTCAACTCTGTGAGTTGAATGCACTCTTCACGAAGAAGTTTCTAAGAATGCTTCTGTCTAGTTTTTATGTGTTGATATTTCGTTTTCCAACATTGACATAAATACCCTCAAAATATCAACATTCAGATGCTACTAAAAGAGTGCCTCAAAACTGCTCTATCAAAAGGAAGGTTCAACTCTGTGAGGTGAATGCATGCATCACACAGAAGTCTCTGAGAATGCTTCTGTCTCGTTTTTATGTGAAGACATGTCCTTTTCCATCATAGGCCTCAAAGCGCTCCAAATAAATACTTGCAGATTCTTCAAAAAGAGTGTTTCAAAACTGGTGTATCAAAACTAACCTTCAAGTCCATGAGTTGAATGCACTCATCACACAGAAGTTTCTGAGAATGCTTCTGTGTAGGGTTTATGTGGAGATATTTCTTTTTGCAGCATAGGTCTCAAATCGCTCCAAATATCCAATTGCAGATTTTTCAAAAAGCCTGTTTCGAAACTACTCTATCAAAAGTAAGGTTCAACTCTGTGAGTTAAAGTCTGTGAGTTGAATTTACACAGCACAAAGAAGTTTCTGAGAATGCTTCTGTCTAGTTTTTATGGGAAGATAATTGGTTTTCCAGCATTGGCCTCATATCGCTCCAAACATCCACCAGCGCATTCTACAAAAAGAGTGTTTCAAAACTGCGCTTTCAAAAGGAAGGTTCCTCTCTGGGACTTGAATGCATACAGCACAGGGAAGTTTCTGAGAATGCTTCCGTCTAGTTTTTATGTCAAGATATTTCCCTTTCCAGCATAGGCTTCAAAGCCCTCCAAATGTCCACTTGCAGAATCCACGAAAAGAGTGTTTCAAAACTGATCTATCAAAAGGAAGGTTCAACTCTGTGAGTAGAATGCACACATCACAAAGAAGTTTCTGAGAATGCTTCTATCTAGTTTTTATGTGAAGATATTTCCTTTCCAAGCATAGGCCTCAAAGCGTTCCAAATGTCGACTTGCAGATTCTACGAAAAGAGTTTTTCAAAACTGTTCTATCAAAAGGAAGGTTCAGCTCTGTGAGTTGAATGCAGAAACCACAGGGAAGTCTCTGAGAATGTTTCTGTCTAATTTTATGTGAAGATATTTCCTTTTCCAACACAGGCGTCAAAGTGCTCCAAATAAACAGTTGCAGATCCTACAAAAGGAGTGTTTCAAACTGTTCTATCGAAAGGAACGTTCAACTCTGTGAGTTGAATGTACTCATCACCAAGAAGTTTCTGAGAATGCTTCTGCCTAGTTTTTATGTGATGATATTTTGTTTTCCAGCCTTGGCATAAAAGCCCTCCAAATATCGACTTACAGATGCTACTAAAAGAGTGTTTCAAAACTGCTCTATCAAAAGAAAAGTTCAAGTGTGTGAGTTGAATGCACTCATCCAGAGAAGGTTCTGAGAATGCTTCTGTCTCGTTTTTATGGGAAGATATTTCCTTTTCCATCATAGGCCTCAAAGCGCTCCAAATAAACACTTGCAAATCCTACAAAAGGAGTGTTTCAAAACTATTCTATCAAAAGGAAGGTTCAAATCCGTAAGTTGAATGCACTTATCACACAGTAGTTCCTGAGAATGCTTCTATCTAGGGTTTCTGTGAAGATATTTCCTTTTGCAGCATAGGCCTCAAGTCGCTCCAAATATCCACTTGCAGATTTTACAAAACGCTGTTTCCAAACTGCCCTATCAAAAGGCAGGTTCAACTCTGTGAGTTGAATGCACACATCACAAAGAAGATTCTGAGAATGCTTCTGTGCAGTTTTCAGGTGAAGATATTTCATTTCCCAGCAAAGACCTCAAAACGCTCAAAATATCCACTTGCAGATTCTACAAAAAGAGTGTTTCAAAATTGCTCTTTCAAAATGAAGGTTCATGTGTGTGAGTTGAATGCGCTCATCCAAGGAAGTTTCTGAGAATGCTTCTCTCTAGTTTTTATGGGAAGATATTTCGTTTTCCAGCATAGGCCTCAAATCGCTCCAAACACACACTAGCAAATTCTACAAAAAGAGTGTTTCCAAATTGCACTTTCAAAAGGAAGGTTCCTCTCTGTGACTTGAATGCATAAAGCACAGAGAAGTTTCTGAGAAAGCTTCCATCTAGTATTTATGTGAAGATATTTCGTTTTCCATTGTTGGCCTCTTAGCCCTCCAAATATCCACTTGCATATTCTACTGAAAGAGTGTTTCAAAACAGCTATATCAAAAGGAAGCTTGAACTCTCTGAGTTGAATGCGCATATCACAAAGAAGTTTCTGAGAATGCTTCTGTCTAGTTTTTATGTGGAGATGTTTCCTTTTCCAGCAGAGGCTACAAATCGCTCCAAATATCCACTTGCAGACTCCACAAAAAGAGTGTTTCAAAACTGATCTATCAAGAGGAAGGTTCAACACTGTGAGTAGGATGCGCATATCACAAAGAAATTTCTGAGACTGCGTCTGTGTAGTTTTCAGGTGAAGATATTTCATTTCCCAAAAAAGGCCTCAAAACGCTCAAAATATCCACTTGCAGATTCTACAAAAAGAGTGTTTTCAAAACTAGTCTTTCAAAAGAATAGTTAAAGTCTGTGAGCTGAATGCACACAGCACAAAGAACTTTCTAAGAACGGTTCTATCTAGTTTTCATCTGAATGTATTTCCTTTTCCACTAGATGCCGCAATCGCATAAAATATCCACTTGCAGTTTCCACACTAAGAGTGTTGCACAACTGCTCTATGAAAAGGAAGTTTCAACTCTGTGAGTTCAATCCCCAAATGACAAAGAAGTTTCTGAGAATGCTTCTGTCTAGGGTTTATGTGGAGATATTTCTTTTTGCAGCATAGTTCTCAAATCGCTCCAAATATCCAATTGCAGATTTTACAAAAAGGCTGTCTCCAAACTACTCTATCAAAAGGCAGGTTCAACTCTGTGAGTTGAATGCACACAGCACAAAGAAGTTTCTGAGAATGCTTCTGTCTAGTTTTTAGGGAAAGATATTTCGTTTTCCAGCATAGGCCTCAAATCTCTCCAAACATCCACTAGCAAATTCTACAAAAAGAGTGTTTCAAAACATCGCTTTCAAAAGGAAGGTTCCTCCCTGTGACTTGAATGCATAACGCACAGGGAAGTTTCTGAGAATGCTTCCCTCTAGTTTTTATGTGAAGATATTTCCTTTTCTAGTGTTGGCCTCTTAACACTCCAAATATCCACTTGAAGATTCTACTAAAAGAGTGTTTCAAAACAATTATATCAACTCTGTGAGTTGAATGCGCACATCACAAAGAAGTTTCTGAGAATGCTTCTATCTTGTTTTTATGTGAAGATATTTCCTTTTCCAGGATAGGCCTCAAAGCTTTCCAAATGTCGACTTGCAGATTCTACGAAAAGAGATTTTCAAAACTGTTCTATCAAAAGGAAGGTTCAACTATGTGGGTTGAATGCAGAAAGCACAGGGAAGTTTCTGTGAATGCTTCTGTCTAGTTTTTATGTGAGGATATTTCCTTTTCCAGTGTTGGCCTCCTAGCACTCCAAATATCCACTTGCAGAATCTACTGAAACAGTGTTTCAAAACAGCTATATCAAAAGGAAGCTTCAACTCTGTGAGTTGAATGTGCACATCACAAAGAAGTTTCTGAAAATGCTTCTGTCTAGTTCTTAGGTGAAGATGTTTCCTTTTCCTTCATAGGCTTCAAAGCACTCCAAATATCCACTTGCAGACTCCACAAAAAGAGTGTTTCAAAACTGTTCTAACAAAAGGAACGTTCAACTCTGTGAGTAGAATGCACACATCACAAAGAAGTTTCTGAGAACGATTCTATCTAGTTTTCATCTGAATGTATTTCCTTTTCCACTAGATGCCACAATCACACCAAATATCCACATGCAGTTTCCGCAACAAGAGTGTTGCAGAACTGCTCTATGAAAAGGAAGGTTCAACTCTGTGAGTTCAATCCCCAAATGACAAAGGAGATTCTGAGAATGCTTCTGTCTAGGGTTTATGTGGAGATAATTCTTTTTGCAGCATAAGTCTCAAATCGCTCCAAATATCCATTTGCAGATTTTACAAAATGGCTGTCTCCAAACTACTCTATCAAAAGGCAGGTTCAACCCTCTGAGTTGAATGCACACAGCACAAAGGATTTTCTGAGAATGCCTCTGTCTAGATTTTAGGGGAAGATATTTCGTTTTCCAAAATAGGCCTCAAATCTCTCCAAATATCCACTAGCAAATTCTACAAAAAGAGTGTTTCAAAACTGCACTTTCAAAAGGAAGGTTCCTCTCTGTGACTTGAATGCATAACGCACAGGGAAGTTTCTGAGAATGCTTCCGTCTAGTTTTTATGTGAAGATATTTCCTTTTCCAATGTTGGCCCCTTAACACTCCAAATATCCACTTGAAGATTCTACTAAAAGAGTGTTTCAAAACAGCTATGTCAAAAGGAAGCTTCAGCTCTGTGAGTTGAATCCGCACATCACAAAGGAGTTTCTGAGAATGCTTCTATCTAATTTTTATGTGAAGATATTTCCTTTTTCAGCATAGGCCTCGAAGCGTTCCAAATGTTGACTTGCAGATTCTACGAAAAGAGATTTTCAAAACTGTTCTATCAAAAAGAAGTTCAACTATGTGGGTTGAATGCACAAAGCACAGGGAAGTCTCTGAGAATGCTTCTGTCTAGTTTTTATGTGAAGATATTTCCTTTTCCAACATAGGCCTCAAAGCACTCCTAATAAACAGTTGCAGATCCTACAAAAGGAGTGCTTCAAAACTGTTCTATCAAAAGGAACGTTCAACTCTGTGAGTTGAATGCACTCATCACGAAGAAGTTTCTGAGAATGCTTCTGCCTAGTTTTTCTGTGATGATATTTCGTTTTCCAGCATTGGCATAAAAGCCCTCCAAATATCGACTTACAGATGCTACTAAAAGGGTGTTTCAAAACTGCTCCATCAAAAGGAAAGTTCAAGTGTGGGAGTTGAATGCACTCATCACACAGAAGTTTCTGAGAATGTTTTTGTCTCGTTTTTATGTGAAGATATTTCCTTTTCCAGTGTTGGCCTCTTAGCACTCCCAATATCCACTTGCAGATCCTACTGAAAGAGTGTTTCAAAACAGCTATATCAAAAGGAAGCTTCAACTCTGTGAGTTGAATGCGCACATCACAAAGAAGTTTCTGAGGATGCTTCTATCTAGTTTTTATGTGAAGATGTTTCCCTGTCCAGCATAGGCTACAAAGCCCTCCAAATATCCTCTTGCAGACTCCACAAAAAGAGGGTTTCAAAACTGTTCTATCAAAAGGAAGGTTCAGCTCCATGAGTAGAATGCACACATCACAAAGAAGTTTCTGAGAATGGTTCTATCTAGTTTTCATCTGAATGTATTTCCTTTTTCACTAGATGAAGCAATCGCACCAAATATCCACTTGCAGTTCCCACAACAAGAGTATTGCAGAACTGCTCTATGAAAAGGAGAGTTCAACTCTGTGAGTTCAATCCGCAAATGACAAAGAAGTTTCTCAGAATGCTTCTGTCTAGGGTTTAGTTGGAGACATTTCTTTTTGCAGCATAGGTCTCTAATGGCTCCAAATATCCACTAGCAGATTTTACATAAAGGCTGTTTCCAAGCTTCTCTCTCAAAAGGCAGTTTCAACTCTGTAAGTTGAATGTACACAGCACAAAGAAGTTTTTGAGAATGCTTCTGTCTAATTTTTATGGGAAGATATTTCGTTTTCCAGCATAGGCCTCAAATCGCTCCAAACATCCCCTAGCAAATTGTACAAAAAGTGTTTCAAATCTGTGCTTTCAAAAGGAAGTTTCCTCTCTGTGACTTGAATGCAAAAAGCACAGGGAAGCTTCTGAGAATGCTTCCGTCTAGTTTTTATGTGAAGATATTTCCTTTTCCAGCGTTGGCCTCATATCACTCCAAATATCCACTTGCAGATCCTACTAAAAGAGTGTTTCAAAACAGTTATATCAAAAGGAAGCTTCAACTCTGTGAGTTGAATGTGCACGTCGCAAAGAAGTTTCTGGGAATGCTTCTATCCAGCTTTTATGTGAAGATATTTCCTTTTCCAGCTTAGGACTCAAAGCATTCCAAATGTCAACTTGCAGATTCTATGAAAAGAGTTTTTCAAAACTGTTCTATCAAAAGGAAGGTTCAGCTATGTGAGCTGAATGCAGAAAGCACAGGGAAGTTTCTGAGAATGCTTCTCTCTAGTTTTTATGCGAAGATATTTCCTTTTCCAACATAGGCCTCAAAGCGCTCCAAATAAACAGTTGCAGATCTTACAAAAGGAGTGTTTCAAAACTCTTCTATCAAAAGGAAGGTGCAACTCTGTGAGTTGAATGCACTCATCATGAAGAAGTTTCTGAGAATGCTTCTGCCTAGTTTTTCTGTGATGATATTTCGTTTTCCAGCATTGGCATAAATGCCCTCCAAATATCCACTTACAGGTGTTACTAAAAGAGTCTTTCAAAACTGCTCTATCAAAAGGAAAGTTCAAGTGTGTGAGTTGAATGCACTCATCACACAGAAGTTTCTGAGAATGCTTCCATCCAGTTTTTAATGTGAAGATATTTGCTTTTCCATCCTAGGCCTCAAAGCGCTCCAAATAGACACTTGCAGATTCTACAAAAAGAGTGTTTCAAAGCTATTCTATCAAAAGGAAGGTTCAAGTCCATGAGTTGAAAGCACTCATCAAACAGAAGTTCTTGAGAATGCTTCTGTCTAGGGTTTCTGTGAAGATATTTCCTTTTGCAGCATAGGCCTGAAATCGCTCTAAATATCCACTTGCAGATTTACAAAAAGGCTGTTTCAAAACTGCTCTATCAAAAGTCAGGTTCAACTCTGTGAGTTGAATGCACGCATCACAAAGAAGTCTCTGAAAATGCTTCTGTGTAGTTTTCAGGTGAAGATATTTCATTTCCCAGCAAAGACCTCAAAATGTTCCAAATATCCACTTGCAGATTCTACAAAAAGAGTGTTTCAAAATTGCTCTTTCAAAATGAAGGTTCAAGTCTGTGAGTTGATTACACTCATCACAAAGAAGTTTATGAGAATGCTTCTGTATAGTTTTTATGGGAAGATATTTCGATTTCCAGCATAGGCCTCAAATCGCTCCAAACATCCACTAGCAAATTCTACAGAAAGAGGATTTCAAAACTGAGCTTTCAAAAGGAAGGTTCCTCTCTGTGACATGAATGCATAAAGCACAGGGAGCTTTTGAGAATGCTTCCGTCTAGTTTTCATGTGAAGATATTTCCTTTTCCAGTGTTGGCCTCTTAACACTCCAAATGTCCACTTGCAGATTCTACTGAAAGTGTGTTTCAAAACAGCTGTATCAAAAGGAAGCTACAACTCTGTGAGTTGAATGCGCACATCACAAAGAAGTTTCGGAGAACGCTTCTATCTACTTTTCAGGTGAAGATATTTCATTTCCTAGCAAAGGCCTCAAAACGCTCAAAATATCCACTTGCAGATTCTACAAAAAGAGTGTTTTCAAAACTGCTCTTTCAAAACGAATGTTAAAGTCTGTGAGTTGAATGCACTTATCACAAAGAAGTTTTTGAGAATGCTTCTGTCTAGTTTTTATGTGAAGATATTTCCTTTTCCAACATAGGCCTCAAAGCGCTCCAAATAAACAGTTGCAAATCCTGCAAAAGGAGTGTTTCAAAACTGTTTTATCAAAAGGAACGTTCAAGTCTGTGAGTTGAATGCACTCATCAGGAAGAAGTTTCTGAGAATGCTTCTGCCTAGTTTTTGTGATGATATTTCGTTTTCCAGCATTGGCATAAAAGCCCTTCAAATATCCATTTACAGATGCTACTAAAAGAGTGTTTCAAAACTGCTCTATCAAAAGGAAAGTTCAAGTGTGTGAGTTGAATGCAGTCATCACCCAGAAGTTTCTGAGAATGCTTCTGTCACGTTTTAATGTGAAGATATTTCCTTTTCCATCATAGGCCTCAAAGCGCTCCATATAAACACTTGCAGATTCTACAAAAGGAGTGTTTCAAAACTGTTCTATCAAAAGGAAGGTTCAAGTCCGTGAGTTGAATGCACTCATCATACAGATGTTCCTGAGAATGCTTTTGTCTAGGGTTTCTGTGAAGATATTTCCTTTTGCAGCATAGGCCTCATATCGCTCCAATATCCACTTGCAGATTTTACAAAAAGGCTGTTTCCAAACTGCTCTATCAAAAGGCAGGTTCACCTCTGTGAGTTGAATGCACACATCACAAAGAAGTTTCTGAGAATGCTTCTGTGTAATTTTCACGTGAAGATATTTCATATCCCAGCAAAGGTCTCAAAACACTCCAAATATCCACTTGCAGATTCTACAAAAAGAGTGTTTCAAAACTGCTTTTTCAAAATTAAGGTTCAAGTCTGTGAGTTGAATGCACACAGCACAAAGAAGTTTCTGAGAATGCTTCTGTCTAGTTTTTATGGGAAGATATTTCGTTTTCCAGCATAGGCCTCAAATCACTCCGAACATCCTCTAGCAAATTCTACAAAAAGAGTGTTTCAAAACTGCGCTTTCAAAGGGAAGGATTCGCTCTGTGACTTGAATTCACAAAGCACAGGGAAGTTTCTGAGAATGCTTCCTTCTAGTTTTTATGTGAAGATATTTCCTTTTCCAGTGTTGGCCCCTTAGCACTCCAAATATCCACTTGAAGATTCTACTAAAAGAGTGTTTCAAAACAGCTATATCAAAAGGAAGCTTCAACTCTGTGAGTTCAATCAGTACATCACAGAGAAGTTTCTGAGAATGCTTCTATCTAGTTTTTATGTGAAGATATTTCCCTTTCCAGCATAGGCTTCAAAGCCCTCCAAATGTCCACTTGAGAATCCACGAAAAGAGTGTTTCAAAACTGATCTATCAAAAGGAAGGTTCAACTCTGTGAGTAGAATGCACACATCACAAAGAAGTTTCTGAGAATGCTTCTATCTAGTTTTTATGTGAAGATATTTCCTTTTCCAGCATAGGCCTCAAAGCGTTCCAAATGTCGACTTGCAGATTCTACGAAAAGAGTTTTTCAAAACTGTTCTATCAAAAGGAAGGCTCAACTCTGTGAGTTGAATGCAGAAACCACAGGGAAGTCTCTGAGAATGCTTCTGTCTAATTTTATGTGAAGATATTTCCTTTTCCAACATAGGCGTCAAAGTGCTCCAAATAAACAGTTGCAGATCCTACAAAAGGAGTGTTTCAAACTGTTCTATCGAAAGGAACGTTCAACTCTGTGAGTTGAATGCACTCATCATGAAGAAGTTTCTGAGAATGCTTCTGCCTAGTTTTTATGTGAAGATATTTCCTTTTCCAGTGTTGGCCTCTTAGCACTCCAAATATCCACTTGAAGATTCTACTAAAAGAGTGTTTCAAAACAGCTATATCAAAAGGAAGCTTCAACTCTGTGAGTTCAATCGGTACATCACAGAGAAGTTTCTGAGAATGCTTCTATCTAGTTTTTATGTGAAGATATTTCCCTTTCCAGCACAGGCTTCAAAGCCCTCCAAATGTCCACTTGCAGAATCCACGAAAAGAGTGTTTCAAAACTGATCTATCAAAAGGAAGGTTCAACTCTGTGAGTAGAATGCACACATCACAAAGAAGTTTCTGAGAATGTTTCTATCTAGTTTTCATCTGAATGTGTTTCCTTTTCCACTAGATGCCGCAATCGCACCAAATATCCACTTGCAGTTTCGACAACAAGAGTATTGCAGAGCTGGTCTATGAAAAGAAAGAGTCAACTCTGTGAATTCAATCCCCAAATGACAAAGAAGTTTCTGAGAATGTTTCTGTCTAGGTTTTATTTGGAGACATTTCTTTTTGCAGCATAGGTCTCAAATCGCTCCAAATATCCACTTGCAGATTTTACAAAAAGGCTGTTTCCAAACTGCTCTATCAAAAGGCAGGTTCAACTCTGTGCATTGAATGCACACATCACAAAGAAGTTTCTGAGAATGTTTCTGTGTAGTTTTCAGGTGAAGATATTTCATTTCCCAGCAAAGGCCTCAAAACGCTCAAAATGTCCACTTGCAGATTCTACAAAAAGATTGTTTCAAAACTGCTCTTTCAAAATGAAGGTTCAAGTCTGTGAGTTGAATGCACTCATCACTAAGAAGGTTCTGAGAATGCTTCTGTCTAGTTTTTATAGGAAGATATTTCGTTTTCCAGCATAGGCCTCAAATCGCTCCAAACATCCACTAGCAAATTCTACAAAAAGAGTGTTTCAAAACTGCGCTTACAAAAGGAAGGTTCCTGTCTGTGACTTGAATGCATAAAGCACAGGGAAGTTTCTGAGAATGCTTCCGTCTACTTTTTATGTGAAGATATTTCCTTTTCCAGTGTTGGCCTCTTAGCACTCCAAATATCCACTTGCAGATTCTACTGAAAGAGTGTTTCAAAACAGCTATATCAAAAGGAAGCTTCAACTCTCTGAGTAGAATGCACACATCACAAAGAAGTTTCTGAGAACGGTTCTATCTAGTTTTCATCTGAATGTATTTGCTTTTCCACTAGATGCAGCAATCGCACCAAATATCCACTTGCAGTTTCCACAACAAGAGTGTTGCAGAACTGCTCTATGAAAAGGAAGGTTCAACTCTGTGAGTTCGATCCCCAAATGACAAATGAGTTTCTGAGAATGCTTCTGTCTAGGGTTTATGTGGAGATATTTCTTTGTGCAGCATTGGTCTCAAATCGCTCCAAATATCCGCTGGCAGATTTTATAAAAAGACTGTCTCCAAACTACTCTATCAAAAGGCAGGTTCAACTCCGTGAGTTGAATGCACACAGCACAGAGAAGTTTCTGAGAATGTTTCTGTCTAGTTTTTATGGGAAGATATTTCGTTTTCCAGCATAGGCCTCAAATCGCTCCAAACATCCACTAGCAAATTCTACAAAAAGAGTGTTTCACAACTGCGCTTTCATAAGGAAGGTTCCTCTCTGTGTCTTGAATGCATAAAGCACAGGGAAGTTTCTCAGAATGCTTCCATCTAGTTTTTATGTGACGATATTTCCTTTTCCAGTGTTGGCGTCTTAACACTCCAAATATCCACTTGAAGATTCTACTAAAAGAGTGTTTCAAAACAGCTATATCAAAAAGAATCTTCAACTCTGTGAGTTGAATGTGCACATCACAAAGAAGTTTCTGGGAATGCTTCTATCTAGTTTTTATGTGAATATATTTCCTTTTCCAGTATAGGCCTCGAAGCGTTCCAAATGTCGACTTGCAGATTCTACGAAAAGTGATTTTCAAAACTGTTTTATCAAAAGGAAGGTTCAATTATGTTCATTGAATGTAGAAAGCACAGGGAAGTTTCTGAGAATGCTTCTTTCTAGTTTTTATGTGAAAATATTTCCTTTTCCAACATAGGCATCAAAGCGCTCCAAATAAACAGTTGCAGATCGTACAAAAGGAGTGTTTCAAAAACTGTTCTATCAAAAGGAACGTTCAATTCTGTGAGTTGAATGCACTCATTACGAAGAAGTTTCTGAGAATGCTTCTGCCTCGTTTTTATGTGATGATATTTCGTTTTCCATCATTGGCATAAAAACCCTCCAAACATCCACTTACAGATGCTACTAAAAGAGTGTTTCAAAACTGCTCTATCAAAAGGAAAGTTCAAGTGTGTGAGTTGAATGCACTCATCACACATAAGTTTCTGAGAATGCTTCTGTCTCGTTTTTATGTGAAGATATTTCCTTTTCCATCATAGGCCTCAAAGCGCTCCAAATAAACACCTGCAGATTCTACAAATGGAGTGTTTCAAAACTGCTCTATCAAAAGGAAGGTTCAAGTCTCTGAGTTGAATGCACTCATCCACAGAAGTTCCTGAGAATGCTTCTTTCTAGGGTTTCTGTGAAGATATTTCCTTTTGCAGCATAGGCCACAAGTCGCTCCAATTATCCACTTCCAGATTTTACAAAAAGGCTGTTTCCAAACTGCTCTATCAAAATGCAGGTTCAAATCTGTGAGTTGAATGCACACATCACAAAGAAGTTTCTCAGAATGCTTCTGTGTAGTTTTCAGGTGAAGATATTTCATTTCCCAGCAAAGGCCTCAAAACGCTGAAAATATCCACTTACAGATTCTACAAAAAGAGTATTTTAAAAATGCTCTTTCAAATTGGAGGTTCAAGTCTGTGAGTTGATTGCACTCACCACAAAGAAGTTTCTGAGAATGCTTCTGTCTAGTTTTTATGGGAAGATATTTCGTTTTCCAGCATAGGCCTCAAATCGCTCCAAACATCCACTAGCAAATTCTACAAAAAGAGGGTTTCAAAACTGCACTTTCAAAAGGAAGGTTCCTCTCTGTGACATGAATGCATAAAGCACAGGGAGTTACTGAGAATGCTTCCATCTAATTTTTATGTGAAGATATTTCCTTTTCCAGTGTTGGCCTCTTAACACTCCAAATATCCACTTGCAGATTCTACTGAAAGAGTTTTTCAAAACAGCTGTATCAAAAGGAAGCTACAACTCTGAGAGTTGAATGCGCACATCACAAAGAAATTTCTGAGAATGCTTCTGTCTTGTTTTCAGGTGAAGATATTTCATTTCCCAGCAAAGGCCTCAAAACGTTCAAAATATCCACTTGCAGATTCTACAAAACGAGAGTTTGCAAAACTGCTCTTTCAAAATGAATGTTAAAGTCTCTGAGTTGAATGCACTCATCACAAAGAAGTTTCTGAGAATGCTTCTATCTAGTTTTTATGTGAAGATGTTTCTTTTTTCATCATAGGCCTCAAAGTGCTCCAAATATCCACTAGCAAACTCCACAAAAAGAGTGTTTCAAAACTATTCTATCAAAAGGAAAGTTCAACTCTGTGAGTAGAATGCACACATCACAAAAAAGTTTCTCAGAACGGTTCTATCTACATTTATCTGAATGTATTTACTTCTCCACTAGAAGTCGCAATCACAGCAAATATCCACTTGCAGTTTCTATAACAAGAGTGTTGCAGAACTGCTCCATGAAAAGAAAGGGTCAACTCTGGGAGTTCAATCTCCAAATGACAAAGAAGTTTCTGAGAATGCTTCTGTCTAGAAAATATCTTCAAAAAAAATTCTTTGGGATGAGTGTATTCCACATTCCATTCCATTCCATTCCATTCCATTCCATTCTATTCCATTCCATTCCACATTCCATTCCAACCCATTCAAGTCCACATTCCATTCCATTCCCCATACCATTCCACATTCCATTCCACATTACATTCCACGTTGCATTCCACATTCCACTCCATTCTATTCCACTTTCCATTCCACATTCCATTCCACAATCCGTTCCACAATCCAGTCCTTTCCATTACACTTTCCATTCCACTTTCCATTCCACATTCCATTCCATATTCCATTCCATTCCATTCCATATACCATTACACATTCCGTTCCACATTCCTTTCCATTCTATTCCATATTCCATTCGACATTCCATTCCATTCCATTCCAAATTTCATACCACATCCCATTCCTTTCTATTCTACATTCCATTCTACATTCCTTTCCAATTTTCATTCCATGTTACATTCCACGTTCCATTCCACATTCCATTCCATTACATTCAACGTTCCATTCCATTCCATTCCACGTTCCATTTCATTCCTTTCCACATTCCATTCCACATTTCATTTCACATTCCGTTCCACGTTCTATTTCGCTATCCATTAAATTACAATCCATTCCATTACACATTCCGTTCCATTCCATTCCACATTCCATTCCATTCCTTTCCACATTCCATTCCACATTCCATTCCATTCCATTCTATTAGACATTCCATTCCATTCCATTACACAATCCATTCCACATTCCTTTCCACGTTCCATTCCATTCGATTCCACATTCCAATCCATTTCATTCCACATTCCATCCCATTCAATTCCACGTTCCATTCCGTTACATTCCATTCAATTCTACATTCCATTCCATTCCATTCCATTCCATTTCATTCCACATTTTATTCCGTTGCAATTCACATTCCATTCCATTCCATTCCACATTACAATCCATTCAACTCCATTCCACATTCCATTCCATTTCATTTCACATTCCATTCCGTTCCATTCCACATTCCATTCCACGTTCCATTCCACGTCGCATTCCATGTTCCATTCTAGGTCCCATTCCACGTTCCATTCCTTTCCATTCCACATTCACTTCCACGTTCCATTCCACATTCCATTCCACATTGCATTCCTAGTTCCATTCCTTTCCATTCCGCATTCCATTCCACGTTCCATTCCATTCCATTCCATGTTCCATTCCACGTTCCATTCCAACTTCCATTCCTTTCCATTCCACATTCCATTCTATTCCATTCCACATTCCATTCCGTTCCATTCCACTTTCCATTCCACGTTACACTCCACCTTGCATTCCATGTTCCATTCCACTTCGCCTTCCACATTCCATTCCTTTTCATTGCACATTCCATTCCATTCCATTCCACATTTCATTACTTTCTGTTGAACATTCCATTAGATGTTCATTTCCATTCCATTCTACGTTCCATTCCACGTTCCATTTCACATTCCATTCCACATTACATTCCAAGTTCCATTCCATTCCTTTCCACATTCCATTCCATTGCATTACACGTTCAATTCCACGTTCCATTCCACATTTCATTCCACGTTCCAATCCACGTTTCATTCCATTATTTCCAAATTCCATTCCACTTTCCATTCTATTCCATTCCCTGTTCCATTTCACATTCCATTGCCCATTCCATTCCACATTCCATTCCTCGTTCCAATCCATTTTCGATTCGATGTTCCATTCCAAATTCCATTCCATTCCATTCCATGTTCCATTATGCATTCCGTTCCACTCCATTCCATTCCGCTTTCCTTTCCAGATTCCCTTCCTCGTTCCATTACATTACATTCCAATTTCCAATCCACATTCCATTCCACTTTCCTTTCCACATTCCATTCCACATTCCATTCCACATTACTTTCGTTCCATTCCACATTCCATTCCGCTTTCCATTCCACGTTCCATTCCACGTTCCATTCGGCTTGCTTTTTTTTCCCATCCACCTTCCATTCCACATTCCATTCCATTCCATTCCACTTTCCTTTCCAAATTCCATTCCCCTTCCATTCCACATTAGTTCGGTTTCATTCCACTTTCCATGCCACATTCCATTCCACATTACATTCCAAATTCAATTCAACATTCCATTCCACATTCCATTCCATTCCATTCCACATTCCATTCCACAATCCATTCCATTACATTCCACATTCCATTCCACATTCCATTCCATTCCATTCCACAATCCATTCCAATCCATTCCACATTCAATTCCATGTTCCATTCCATTCCATTTCATGTTACATTCCACGTTCCATTCCACATAGCATTCCACGATCCATTCCATATTCCATTCCTTTCCATTCGACCTTTCACACCATTCCATTCCATACCGTTCCTCAGTCCATTCCATTCCATTCCACGCTCCACTCCACATTCCATTCCACATTACATTCCGTTCCATTCCACTTTACATTGCGTTTCATTCCACATTCCTTTCTACATTCCAATCCATTCCATTCCACATTACATTCCATTCCATTCCACATTCCATTCCATTGCATTCCATTCCATTCTACATTCCATTCCACATTCCATTCCATTCCACACTCGATTCCACATTCCGTTTCACATTCCATTCCACATTCCAATCCATTCCACATTCCATTTAACATTCCATTCCATTTAATTCCACATTCCATTCCACTCCATTCCTCCTTCTATTCCACGTTCCATTCCACGTTCCATTCCACGTTGCATTCCACATTCCGTTCCCTTCCATTGCACTTTCAATTTCACACTCCATTCCATATTCCATTCCACCTTACATTGCATTCCATTCCACATTCCATTGCACATTTCATTCCACATTCCATTCCATTCCATTCAACATTCCCTTCAACATTCCTTTCCACATTCCATTCCATTTCACATTCTATACCACTCCATTAAACATTACATTCCACATTCCATTCCATTCCATTCCAATTTCCATTCCACTTTCCATTCCACATTCTATTCCACGTAACATTCTGTTCCATTCCACATTCCATTCCACATTCCATTCTATTCTATTCCACTTTCAATTCCACATTCCATTCCACATTCCATTCCATTCCCCATTCCATTACATTCCAGTCCACATTCCATTCCACATTCCATTCCATTCCCTATTCCGTTGCATTCCAGTCCACAATCCATTCCATATTCCATTCGATTCCATTACATATTCCATTCCGCATTCCATTCCATTCCATTCCACATTCAATTCAACATTCCATTCCATTCCATTCCACGTTCCTTTCCACGTTTCCTTCCACGTTCCATTCTACAATCCATTACACGTCCCATTCCATTCCATTCCACGTTCCATTCCATTCCATTCCACGTTCCATTTCATTCCATTCCACATTCCATTCTGCATTCCATTTTACGTTCCATTCCACATTTCATTCCACATTCCATTCCATTCCATTCTATTCCACATTCCAATCCATTAAATTCCACATTCCATTCCACATTCCATTCCATATTCCATTCTGTGTTCCAATCCATTCCATTCCACATACAATTCCATTTCGTCCCATTCCACATGGCATTCCATTCCATTCCACATTCCATTCCGTTCCGTCCCTTTCCATTCCACATTCCACTTCATTAAATGCCATTCAAAATTCCATTCCACTCCACACCTCATTCCATTCCTTTCCATTCCACATTCCACTCCATTCCGTTCAATATTCCTTTAAATTCCATTCCATTCCACATTTCATACCATTCCATTCCACGTTCCATTCCTTTCCATTCCACATTCCATTACATTCCAGTCCACATTCCATTCCATTCCATTACACATTCCATTCCTCGCTCCATTCCCTACCAATCCACATTCCATTCCATTCCATTCCACGTTCCATTCCGCATTCTTTTCACGTTCCATTCCACTTTTTATTTCTCGTTCCATTCCATTCCATTCCACATTCCATTTCACATTCAATTCCTTTCCATTCCACATTCCATAGAATTCCATTCCATTCTGTTCCACATTCCATTACATTCCATTCCACAATCTATTCCAACTTCCAATCCATTCCATTCCACATTGCATTGCACATTCCATTCCACATTCCATTGCATCCCACTTTCCATTCCACATTCCATTCCATTCCATCCCACATTGCCTTCTACACTCCATTCCATTCCTTTCCACATTCCGTTCCATTCCATTCCTCTTTGCATTCCGCATTCCAATGCATTCTTTCCAATTTCCATTCAACATTCCATTACATTCCATTCCACATTCCATTACATTCTTTCCACTTTCCATTCTACATTCCATTCCACGTTCCATTCCACTTTCCATTACACATTCCATTCCAAATTCCATTACATTCCATTCCACTTTCCATACCATTCCATTCCATTCCATTCCATGTTCCCTTGCACATTCCATTCCACATTCCATTCCATTCCATTCCACGTTCCATTCCACATTCCATTTCACTTTCTATTACACAATGCACTCTATTCCATTCCACATTCCATTCTATTCTATTCCACTTTCTATTCCACGTTCCATTCAACATTCCTTTCCCTTCCTTTCCACATTCCATTCGACATAGCATTCCATTCCATTCCACATTCCATTGCATTGCATTCCACATTACTTTCCACTTTCCATTCACTTCCATTCCAAATTCCATTCCGTTCCATTCCATGTTTCCTTCCACATTCCATTCTGCATTCCATTCCACATTCCATTCCTTTGCATTTCACATTCCATTCCAAATTCCATTCCACATTCCATTCCACATTCCATTCCATTCCATTCCACATTCCATTACATATTGCCTTGCGTTCCATTCCATATTCCATTTCTTTCCACTCCGCATTTCATTCCCCATTCCATTCCATTCCATAAAATGTTCCATTGCACATCCATTCCACATTCCATTCCATTCCATTCCACATTAATTTGCACGTTCAATTCCACGTTCCATTCCACATTCCATTCCAAATTCCATTCCACATTCCATTCCACTCCACAATACATTCCACTTTCATTCCACATTACTTTCCCCGTTCCATTCCGCGTTCCATTCTATTCCATTCCACGTTGCATTCCATTTCAATCCACGTTCCATTCCATTCCTTTCCCCGTTTCATTACACTCCATTCCACATTCCAGTCCACTTTCCATTCCACATTCCTTTTCACATTCCTGTCCACATTCCACTTCACTTTCCATTCCATTCAAATTTCCGTTCCATTCCAATCCACATTCCGTTCCATTCCATTCCACTACACATTCCATTCCACGTTGCATTCCACAATCCATTCCATTCCACATTCCATTCCACATTCCATTCTGTTCCATTCTATTCCAGATTCCGTTCCACTCCATTCCACATTCCTTTCTATTCCATTCAACATTCCATTCCACATTCCATTCCAAGTTCCATTGCATTCCACATTCCATTCCATTCCATTCCATTCAATTCCACATTTCATTCCATTGCATTGTATTCCACTTTCCACTCCATTCCATTCCGCATTCCATTCCATTCCATTCCATTGCATTCTATTAAACATTCCATTCCATTCCATTCCACATTCCATTCCATTCCATTCCACATTCCATTCCACAATCCATTTCACTTTCCATTCCATTTCATTCCGCATTCTTTTCAATTCCATTTGACATTCCATTCTTCTTTCCATTCCTTTCCATTCCACATTCCTTTCCTATCAATTCCTCATTTCTTTTCATTCCATTGCATTCCACATTCCATTCCTTTCCATTCCCATTGCATTCAATTTCATTCCATTCGATTCCACATTCCATTCCATTCCATTCAACATTCTTTTCCATGCCACTCCACATTCCATTCCCCATTCCATTCCACATTCTATTCCACCTTCTACTCCATTTCAATCCACATTCCATTTCATTCCACTCTACAAGCCATTACTTTCCATTCCAAATTCCATTCCACATTCCATTCCATTCCGTTCCTCATTCCATTCCTTTCCATTCTACATTGCATTCCACCTTCCATTCTATTCCATTCCATATTCCATTCAACAACCCTTTCCACAATTCATTCCACATTCTATTCCACTCCATTCCTCATTCCAATCCACATTCCATTGCATTCCTCTCCACATTCCACTCCACTTTCCATTCCACATTCCAATCCACATTCCATTCCTTTCCATTCCGCATTCCATTCCACTTTGCTTTGGTTTCCATTCCACATTACATTCCTCATTCCATTCGATTCCATTGCACATTCGTTTCCATTCAAAACTACATTCCATTCCACATTCCACTCCACATTCCATTATATTCCATTCGACATTCCATTCCACATTCTATACCAATTTGCTTTACAATCCATTCCACGTCCCATTCCACATTCCGTTCCAAGTTGCATTCCACGTTCTATTCCATTCTATTCCACGATCCTTTCGTTTCCATTGCACGTTCCTTTCCACTTTCAATTAAACATTCCATTCCACATTACATTCCACGTTGCGTTCCTTTCCATTCAAAGTTGCATTCCACGTTCCATTCCATTCCATTCTACTTTCCATTCCACATTCCATTCCACATTCTATTCCACGTTCCATTCCACATTCCATTACATTCAATTCGACTTGCCTTCCCACGTCCATTCCGTTCCATTCCACGTTGCATTCCACGTTCCATTGCACATTTCATTCCACTTTCCAATCCACATTCCATTCCACGTTCGATTACAAGTTCCATTCCACGTTCCATTCCACGTTCCATTCCATTCCATTCCACGTTTCATTCCGCCTTCCATTCCATTCCATTCGACATTCTATTCTTCATTGCATGCCACATTCGATTCCATTCCATCACACCTTCCATTCCATTTCACTTTCCATTAGTTTCCATTCCACATTCTATTCCACATTTCATTCCACATTCCATTACACATTCCATTCCACTTTCCATTACACATTCCAATCCACATTCCATTTCATTCCACATTCCATTCCACATTCCATTCCATTCCATTCCTGATTCCATTTTATTCCATTCCACATTCAATTCCAAATTCCATTTCACTTTCCATTCCATTCCTTTCCATTCCATTCCATTCCATTCCATATTCCATTCCTTTCCAATCAACTTTCCATTCCATTCCATTCCAATTTCCATTCAATTTCACATTACATTGCATTCCAAATTCCATTCCATTTCACTTTCCATTCCATTCCTATCCACTTTACAATCCATTCCATTCCACATTCCATTCCACATTCCATTCCACATTCCACTCCATTCCATTCTATTCCACATTCCATTCCAATCCATTTCGCATTCCATTCCATTCCATTCCGCATTCCATTCCATTCCATTCCATTCTATTCCACATTCCATTCCATTCCATTACACATTCCATTCCATTCCATTACACATTGCATTCCACTTTCCATTCCACATTCTATTCCACGTTCCATTCCATTCTATTCCACATTCCATTCCATTCCATTCCACATTCCATTCCATTCCATTCCAAGTTCCAGTCCATTCCGTTCCACATTCCTTTCCACATTACATTCCACTCCATTCAACATTCCATTGTATTCCATTCCACATTCCATTCCACATACCATTGTACATTGCATTCCACATTCCTTTCCACGTTCCATTCCATTGTATTCCACATTCTATTCCATTGCATTCCACATTTCATTCCATTCAGTTCTATATTTCTTTCCATTCCATTGCAATCCACATTCCATTTCATTCCATTCCACATTCCATTCCTTTACATTCCATTAAATTCCACATTCCATTCCATACAATTCCACTTTCCATTCCATTCCATTCCATATTCCATTCCACATTCCATTCCACATTCCATTCCAACTTCCATTCCATTTCATTCCACATCCCATTCCTGTCCATTCCACATTCCAGTTCACCTTGTATTCCATTCTATTCCACATTCAATTCCATTCCATTCCACATTGCATTCCATTCAATTACACATTTCAATCCATTTATTTGCCTTCCACATTTCATCCTTTTCCATTCCATTCTATTCCAAATTCCATTACATTCCAAGACACATTCCATTCCAATCCATTCAACTTTCCATTCCACTCCATTCCATTCCACATTCCATTTCTCATTCCATTCCATTGCATTCCACATTCCATTAAATTGCATTCCAGTTTTCACTCCACATTCCATTCCTTTCCATTCCACTTTCCATTCCACGTTCCATTCCACATTCCATTCCACGTTCCACTCCACGTTCCAATCCAGTCCATTCCACGTTCCATTCCATATTCCTTTCTATTCCATTCCACATTCCATACCATTTGATTCCACGTTCCATTCACATTCCTTTACAAATTCCATTCCATTCCATTCCACATTCTATTCCACATTCCATTCCATTCCATTCCACATTACATTCCACTTTCCAATCCATTCCATTAAAGATTCCATTCCACATTCCATTACATTCCATTCCATAACGTTCCACGTTTCGTTCCACGTTCCATTCCATTCCATTCCACGTTGCATTCCATTCCATGCCACGTTCCATTTCATTCCATTCCACCTTCCATTATTTTCCATTTCACATTCCATTCCACATTCCGTTCCATTCCATTCCATTGCATTCCACATCCCATTACATTCCAATCCACATTCCATTCCATTCCATTATACGATCCATTCCATTCCACTTTCCATTCCATTCCATTCCACATTCCATTCTAACTTCCATTCCAGTCCTTTATATTCCACATATCATTCCATTCCATTCCACATTCCATTAAATTACATTCCACATTCCTTTACACATTCCATCCCACGTTCCTTTCCATTCCATTACACGTTCCATTCCACATTCCATTCCATATTCCATTCCATTCCATTATACGTTCCTTTCCATGTTCAATCCCACTCCATTCCACCTTCCATTCCATTCCATTCCACGTTCCATTCCAAATTCCATTCCATTCCACATTCCCTTCCATTCCATTTTACTTTCCATTCCACGTTCAATCCCTCTCCATTACTGGATCCATTTCATTCCGTTCCAGGTTCCATTCCACATTCCATTTCACGTGCCATTCCACCTTCCATTTCATTCCATTCCATACCATTCCACATTACATTCCATTCCATTCCACTTCCCACTGCATTCAATTCCACATTCCAATCCATTCTATTACATTCCATTCCATATTCCAATCCATTCCAATTCATTCCCTTTCACATTCCATTCCATTCCGTTACATTACATTCCACATCCTATTCCATACCATTCCGCATTCCATTCCATGACATTCCATTCCACATTCCATTCTATTCCATTCCATTCTATTCCACATTCCATAAAATACCATTCCATTCCACATTCCATTCCAGATTCCATTCCCCTCCATTCCACATTCCATTCCATTCCATTCCACATTCCATTCCACATTCCATTCCTCATTCCATTCCATTCTATTCCACTTTCGAATCCATTCCATTCCAGATCCCATTCCACATTCCATTACAATCCATTCCACATTCCATTCCATTCCATTCCACTTTACTACCCACGTTCCATTCCACGTTCCATACCATTAAAATCCACGTTGCATTCCATTCCATGCCACGTTCCATTTCACTCCATTCCACCTTCCATTTTATTCCATTTCAAATTCCATTCCACATTCCATTTCACAATCCATTCCATTCCATTAAATTGCATTCCACATCCCATTCCATTCCAATCCACATTCCATTCCATTCCATTCCACGATCTATTCCATTCCACTTTCCATTCCATTCCACATTCCATTCCATTCCATTCCACATTCCATTCCACATTCCATTCCTCATTCCATTCCACGCTCCAATCCACATTCCATTTCACGTTCCATTCCACTTTCCACATCAAGTTCCATTCGACATTCCATTCCATTCCATTCCACTTTCCAATCCACATTCCACTCCACATTCCATTCCACATTCCATTCCGTTCCATTACACTTTCCATTCGACATTCCATTCCATTGCATTCCACTTTCCATTCCACATAACATTCCACATTCCATTCCACATTCCATTCCACATTCCATTCTACATCACATTCCATTCCATTCCACATTCCATTCCATTCCACATTCCATTCCATTACATTCCACATTCCATTCCACATTGCATTCCTTTCCAGTCCACCTCCCATTCCACATTCCATTCCATTCATTACACATTCCATTCCACATTTCACTCCACATCCCATTCCATTCCATTCCACATTCCATTCCGTTCCATTCCACGTTGTATTCCAGTTTGCAGTCCACATTCCATTCCATATTCCCTTCCATGTTCCATTCCATTCCTTTCCACGTTCCATTCCACTTTCCATTCCATTTCATTCTACATTACATTCCTCATTCCATCGCCCGTTCCATTACACCTTCCATTCCACCTTGCGTTCTACGTTCCATTCCACGTTCCATTCCATTACGTTCCACGTTCCATTCCACATTCCATTCCACATTCCATTCCACATTCCATTCCCTTCCATTCCACATTCCATTCCACAATTCATTCCACTATCCATTCCACAATCTTTTTCTCGTTCCACATCACGTTCCATTTCATGTTCCATTCCACGTTCCATTCCTTTCAATTCCACGTTCCATACCACAATGAGTCCCATTCCATTCCACTTTCTTTGCAAATTCCATTCCACATTCTATTAAACATTGCATATTCCTCCATTCCACATTCAATGCCACATTCCGTTCCACATTCCATTCCATTCCATTCCACATTCCACTCCACATTCCATTCCATTCCATTCCACGTTCCTTTCAACGTTTCATTCCACATTCCATTCCAGATTCCATTCCATGTTCCAATGCATTCCATTCCACTTCCCATTCGACTTTCCATTCCATTCCATTCTGCGTTCCATTCCACATTCCATTCCATTCCATTCCACGCTACATTCCATTCTGTTGCACGTTCCATTCCACATTCCATCCCGCATTCCATTCCAAGTTCCATCCCACGTTCTGTTCCATATCATTCCATATTCCATTCCATATTCCATTCCATATTCCATTCCATTCCATTCCTCTTTCCATTCCACATTCCATTCCACATTTCATTCCACATTCCTTTCTGTTTCATTCAACTTTCCATTCCACATTCCATTCCACATTCCATTGCACATTCCAGTACATTCCATTCTACATTCCAGTCGACATGTCTTTGAAAATTCCATTCTACATTCCATTACTTTCCTTTCCACATTCCATTCCACAGTGCATTACTTTCCATTCAAGATACCATTCCACATTCGATTCCACTCCATTTAAATATTCCATTCCATTCCATTCCACATTCCATTCCACATTCCATTCTGCATTCCATTCCATTCCATTCCAAGTTCCATTCCACAATACTCCCATTCTATTCTCTTCCATTCCACATTCAATTCCACATCTATTCCACGTTCCATTCCATTGCACTCCACGTTCCATTCCACAATCCATTCCTGATTTGATTCCACATTCCATTCCATTCCATTCCTCATTCCATTCCACATTGCATTCCATTCCAGTAAAAATTCCTTTCCATATTCCATTCAATTCCATTCCACATTCCATTCCATTCCATTCCACGTTGCATTCCCCATTCCATTCCACATTCCATTCCACATTCCATTTCATTTTCCACTCCATTCAATCCCACGTTCCATTCCGCTTTCCATTCCATTCTAAGCCACGTTACATTTCACATTACATTACTCACTCTATTACACGTTCCATTCCATTCCGTTCCTCGTTCCATTCCACATTAAATTCCACATTGCATACCATTCCATTTAACATTCCATGCCACATTTCATTCCATTCCAATCCACATTCCATTCACCATTCCTTTCTTTTCCATTACACCTTCCGTGCCATTCCATTCCACGTTCCATTCCACTTTCCATTCCATTCCATTCTACATTCCATTTCACGTCCAATTCCATTCCATTCCACATTCCATTCCATTTCATTCCACCTTCCATAACATTCCATTCCATTCCACATTCCATTCCACATTTCATTCCACATTCCCTTCCTCATTCCATTCAATTTTATTCCACATTCCATTAAACTTTCCATTCCATCACATTCCATTCCATTCCACATTCCAATACACATTCTATTCCACATTCCATTCCACATTCTATTCCATTCCATTCCTTTCCACATTCCTTTCCACCTTCCATTCCATTCCTTTCCACATTCCATATCATTCCATTCCACATTCCATTCCACATTCCTTTCCACATTCCATTCCATTGCTTTCCACATTGCATTCCATTCCATTCGACATTGCCTTCCACATTCCATTCCATTCCTTTCCACATTCCATTCCACATTCCATTCCACATTCCTTTCCACATTCCATTCCATTGCTTTCCACATTGCATTCCATTCCATTCCACATTGCCTTCCACATTCCATTCCATTCCTTTCCACATTCCATTCCACGTTCCATTCCACATTGCCTTCCACATTCCATTCCATTCCTTTCCACATTTCATTCCACGTTCCATTCCACCTTCCAGTCCACATTCCATTCCTCGTTCCATTCCATTCCGTTCCACGTTCCATTACACATTCCATTCCATTCCATTACACATTCCATTTCATTCCTTTCCACATTCCATTCAATTCCATTCCTCTTTCCATTCCATGTTATATTCCAGATTCCATTCCACGTGCCATTCCACGTTTCATTCCATTCCATTCAACGTTCCATTCAAATTTCCATTCCATTCCATTCCACGTTCCAATCCACAATCTGTTGTACATTCCATTCCAAGTTCCATTCCACATTCCATTCCACGTTCCATTCCATGTTCCATTCAACGTTCCATTCCATTTTCCATTACATTCAAGTTCCATTCCACATTCTATTCCATTCCATTCCACGTTCCATTGCACATTCCAATCCACATTCCATTCTACTTTCCGTTTCACATTTCATTGCACATTCCATTCCATGTTCCATTCCAAATTCCATTCCACGTTACATTCCACATTCCATTCCATGTTCCATTGCATTCAGTTCCACGTTAGATTCCACATTCCATTCCACTCTCATTCCACGTTGCATTCCACATTCCATTCCACATTCCATAACACATTCCATTCCACATTCCGTTCCATTCCTTTCCATTCTACATTCCATTCCACATTCCATTCCATTCCATTCCACATTCCATTCCTCATTGCATTCCATTCCATTCCACATTCAATTCCATTTCATTCCACATTCCATTTCATTCTATTCCACATTCCATTCCATTCCATTCCACATTCCATTCCCTTTCATTCCACCTTCCATTCCATTCCATTCCTTTGCCCATTCCATTCCACATTCAATTCCACATTCCTTTCAACTTTGCATTAAGCATTCCTTTCCACACTCCATTGCACATTGCTTTCCATTCCATTCCACATTCCATTTCCCTTTACATTCCATTCTATTCCACATACCATTAAACATTCCATTCCACATTGCAATGCACATTCCATTCCATTCCATTCCATTCCACATTACACATTCCATTCCACGTTCAATTCCAGGTTCCTTTCCTAATTCCATTGCAAGTTCCTTTCCACATTCCATTCCATTCCATACCACATTCCTTTCCATTCCATTCCATTCCATTACACATTCCATTACTCCTTCCATTCCATTTAATTCCATTCCACATTCCATTCCACATTCTATTGCATTCCATTCCAATTTCCATTCCACATTACATTCCATTGAATTCTACATTCCTTTCCATTCCATTCCACACTCCGTTCTACATTTGATAAAATTCCCTTCCACATTACATTCCATTCCACCTTCCATTCCAATCCATTCCGCATTCCATTCCAAGTTCCATTCCATTCCATTCCACTTTCCATTCCATTCAGTTCCATATCCCTTTCCATTCCATTCCATTCCATTGACATCCACATTTCATTCCACGTTCCACTCCATTCCATTCCACATTCTATTCCACATTCCATTCCACATTGCATTCCATTCCATTCCACATTACATTCCATTTCATTCCACATTCCATTCCATTCCATTCCACATTCGATTCCACATTCCATTCCATTCCACATTCGATTCCTCATTCCACGCCATTCCATTTCACATTCTATTCAAATCCATTCCACATTCTCTTCCATTCCATTCCTCATTCTATTCCATTCAATTCCACATTCCATTCCATTGAATTCCACATTAAACATTCCATTGCACGTTCAAATCCAGGTTCCATTTCTAATTCCATTGCAAGTTCCTTTCCACATTCCATTCCATTCCCTTCCACGTTCCATTCCATTCCATTCCATTCCACTACACTTTCCATTACACATTCCATTCAATTCCATTCCATTCCATTCCATTCCACATTCCATTTCACATTCCATTCCATTCCATTCCAATTTCCATTCCACATTACATTCCATTGAATTCCACATTCCATTCCATTCCATTACACACTCCATTACACATTCCATTCCATTCCATTACACACTCCATTCCACATTCCATTCCATTCCCTTCCAAATTAAATTCCATTCCATTCGAAATTCCATTCCATTTCACATTTTATTCCAGTCCATTCCAAATTCCATTCCATTCCAAATTCCATTACACATTAAATTCCACATTTCTTTCCTCATTCCTTTCCATTCCTTTCCACATTCCATTCTTCATTCCATTCTACTGCACATTCCTTTCAAATCCATTCCAGATTCCATTGCATTTCATTACACATTCCGTTACAATCTAGATTCCATTTCATTCCACTCCATTCCGCACTCCATTCCCTTCCACTTTTCATTCCATTCCATTCCACTTTCCATTCCATTAAATTCCATTTCACATTTCATTCCACTTTACATTCCATCTTCCATTCCTCTTTCTATTCCACATTGCATTCCATTGCATTCTACATTCCATTACATTCAATTCCACTTTCCATTCCTCATTACATTCCATATTCTTTCTGCATTCCATTACACATTCCATTCCATTCCGTTCCACATTCCATTACATTCCATTCCACATTCCATTCCTTTCCATTCCACTCCACATTCCACTTTCCATTCTACTTTGCAATGCATCGCATTCCACGTTCCATTGCACATTCCATTCTACATTCCATTCCATTCCCTCCCAAATTCCATTCCATTCTTTTCCACATATCTTTCCACTTTCCATTCCACGTTCCATTCGACGTTCCTTTCCTCGTTCCATTGCATTCCAGGTTTCTTTCCATTCCACGTCTCTTTCCATTCCACATTCCACTGCATTCCATTCCTTTCCACATTCCATTCCACAGTCCATTCCATTGCATTCCATCTCACATTCCATTCCATTTGATTCCACATTCCGTTCCTTTCCACATTCCATACCACATTCCATTCGATTCCATTCCACATTCCATTCCATTCCATTCCATTCCACATTCCATTCCACATTCTATTCCACATTCCATTTCACTTTCCATTCCACATTCCATTCCATACCATTCCACATTCCATTCCACATTCCTTTAAATTCTATTCCACATTCCATTCCACATTGCGTCTCTTACATTTCATAATCCATTCTACATTCCATTCCATTCCATTCCACATTCCATTCCATGCAATTCCATTCCATTCCATTCTACATTCCATTCCTTTACATTGAATTCCACATTCCATTCCATTCCATATCACATTCCATTCCATTCCATTCCATTCAACATTCCATTCCACATTCCAAAGCATTCCATTCACCCTTCCATTCCATTCCATTCCACATTCCAGTCCACATTCCCTTCCACATTCCATTCCATTACATTCCACATTCCAATCCATTCCATTTGATTCCACATTCCATTCCTTTCCATTCCATTACATTCCGCATTCCATTCCTTTGCATTCCACTTTCCGTTCTATTCCACTTTCCATTCCATACTCAATTGCATTCCATTCCATTCCATTAAATTCCACATTCCATTCCACATTCCATTCAATTCCACATTCCATTCCATTCGTTTCCACATTCCATTCCATTCCCTATTCCTTTGCATCCCATCCCCTTTCTTTACACTTTCAATTCCCTACGATTCCATTCCACATTGCATTCCATTCCGTTTCCCATTTCATTCCTTTCCATTCCATTCCAGATTCCATTGCATCCCATTCCACCTTCCATTCCATTCCATTCCACATTCCATTCCATTCGCGATTCCGTTCCACATTTCATTCCACATCACATTCCATTCCATTCCAAATTCCATTCCATTCCACATTCCATTCCATTCCATCCCATTCCACATTCCATTCCATTCCATTCTACATTCCATTCCATTCCTCTCCACATTCCCTTCAATTTCACTCCATATTGTATTGCACAATCGTTTCCAAATTCCATTCCAAATGCAATACCACAGTCCATTCCTTTTCATGCCAATCCATTCCATTCCATTCCATTCCATTCCACATTCATTTCCACATTCCATTCCACATTCCATTGCATTCCTTTCCATTCATTTCCATTCCATTACATATTCCATTCCATTACCCTTTCCATTCCATTCCATTCCAGATTCCAATCCTTTCCATTCCACATTAAATTCCATTCCATTCCATTCCATTCCACATTCCATTCCACTCCATTCCACGTTCCATTCCACATTCCATTCCACATTGCATTCCATTCCTTTCCACATTCCATTCCATTCAATTCCACTCCAGAATCCATTCCATTCCATTCCATTCCAGATTCCATTCCAATCCATTCCACATTCCTTTCAATTGCCTTCCGCAAACCATTCCACTTTCAATTCCAATACATTCCACATTCCATTCCATGTTCCATTCCATTTCATTACACCTTACATTCCATTCCATTCCACATTCCATTCCATTCCATTTCAATTTCCATTCCATTCTATTCCATTCCATTACTCATTCCGTTCCACATTTCATTCCGTTCCATTCCACATTGCATTCCTTTCCATTCCACAATTCTTTCCAGATCCTATTCCATTCCATCTCTCATTTAATTCCACTTTCCATTCCATTCAATTAAAGATTCCATTCCACATTCCATTCCATTCCGTTCCATTGAATTCCACATTCCATTCCAATTTACATTCCATTCCATGCCACATTCCATTCCATTCCATTGCAATCCAGTCCACATTCAATTCCATTCTGCATTCCATTCCATTCCATTCCATTCTACATTCCTTTCCATTCCATTCCACAATCCCTTCAATTTCATTCCACATTCCATTCCATTCCATTCCACAATCCCTTCCATTTCATTCCACATTACATTCCATTGCATTCCACATTCCCCCACATTCCATTTCGTATTCCATTCCTTTCCACATTCCATTCCATTGCATTCCACATTTCATTCCACATTGCATTGCATACCATTCCACTTTCCCTTCCATTCCAATCATTTCCAGTCCATCTTCCATTCCATTACATTCCATTCCAGATTCTTTTCTGTTGCATTGCAGTTTCCATTCCGTTACATTCAATATTCCATTGCATTGCATTCCTGCTTCCATTGCATTCGAATCCACATTCCATTCCTTTCCGTTCCACATTTATTTCCACTTTCTATTCAATTCCTTTCCACTTTCCATTAGACATTCCATGACATTCCGTTTGGCAATCCATTCTATTCCATTCCACTTTCCATTCCATTCTACTCCACATTCCATTCCACATTCCATTCCTTTCCATTCCACATTCCATTCCATTCCACATTGCATTTCATTCCATTCCACACTCCATTCCCTTCAATTCCACATTGTATTCCATATTCCATTCCATTCCATTTCCCATTGCATTCCACATTCACTTCCATTCCACATCCCATTACAGTTTCCATTGCATTCCATTCCATTCCACATTCCATTCCATTGCCTTCCACATACCATTCCATTCCATTCCATTCCACATTCCATTCCCTTCCATTCCACATTCCACACCACATTCCATTCATTTCCATTCCACATTCCATTCCATTCCATTACACATTCCATTCCACATTCTATTCTATTCCATTCCACTTTCCATTCCACATTCCATTCTATTTCACTTAATTCCACATTCCATTCCACTTAGCCTTCCACTTTCCATTCCATTCCACGTTCGATTCTACCTTCCATTCCATTCCGTTCCACATTCCTTTCCATTCCATTCCAATTTTCTTTCCAATACTCATTCCATTGCATGCCATTCCATTCCACCTTCCATTCCATTCCATTCCACATTCCATTCCATTCCATTCCACATTCCATTTCATTACATGTTGCATTCAATTCCACATTCCATTCCATTGCATTCCATTCAACATTCCATTCCATTCCATTCCACTTTCCATTCCATTCCACTACACGTTCCAGTCCATTCCATTCCACGTTCGATTCCACATTTCACTCCACTGCATTCCACATTCCATTCCTTTCCATTCCACTTTGCATTCCACATTCCATTCCACTGCATTCTGCATTCCATTCCAATTTCCATTCCATTCATTTCCACATTTGATTCCACTTTCCATTCCACATTCCATTCCAGTTTCCATTCCATTCCTTTCCACATTCCATTCCATTCCATTCCATTCCACCTTCCATTCCATTCCATTTCTCAAACCATTCCATTTCATTCCACATTCCATTCCATTCAATTCAACATTGCTTCCCATTCCATTCCACATCCCATTCCATTCCATGCCATTCCACATATCATTCCACTTTCCAATCAATTCCATTTCACATTCCATTCCATTCCAATCCATTCCAGTCCACATTCCATTCCATTCCATTCCATTCCACATTCGTTTCCATTGCAATGCACATTCCATTCCATTCCCTTCCACGTTCCCTTTCCTTCAATTACAATTCCATTCCACATTCTATTCCATTCCATTCCACATTCTATTCCATTCAACATCCCATTACGCGTTCCATTCCATTCCACATTCCATTCCATTCCTTTCCACATTCCTTTCCATTTAATTCCATTCCATTCCACAATCCATTCCATTCCATTCCATTCCATTCCATTCCACATTCCATTCCATTCCGTCCCTCATTCCTTCCCACATTCCATTCCATTGCATTCCACATTCCATGCCATTTCATTCCACTGCCAGTTGCATTCCACGTTCAAATCCGTTCCATTCGAGGTTCAATTCCACCTTCCATTCTCTTCTGTTCCTCATTCCATTTCATTCCATTCCACTATCCTTTCCATTTCACATTCCATTCCAAGCCACTCCCCATTCCATTCCATTCCATTCCACATTTCATTCCCTTCCATTCCATGTTCAGTTCCATTCCTTTCTACATTCCATTTCATTCCAAATTCCATTTATTTCCATATTCCGTTTCATTCCATTCCATTCCACATTCGATTCCATTCCATTCCACATTCCGTTCCACATTCCATTCCATTGCATTTAACATTACATTCCACTCTCCATTCCATTCAATTCCACATTCCATTCCACATTCCATTCCATTCAATTACATTCGACATTCCATTCCACTTTCCATTCCTTTCCATTCCACTTTCCATTCCATTCCACTGCATTCCAGTCCCCAATCCTTTACATTCCATTCCATTCCACATTCCATTCCACTCCATTCCATATTCCATTCCACATTCCATTCAAATCCATTCCACATTCCCTTACACTCCATTCCCCATTCTTTACCATTCCTTTCCACATTCCATTACATTCCATTCCACATTCCACATTCCATTCCACGTTCAATTCCAGGTACCATTACTAATTCCATTGCGAGTTCCTTTCCAAATTCCATTCCATTCCATTCCACGTTCGATTCCATTCCCTTACATTCCGTTATTCATTCCATTCCATTCCATTCCTTTCCAATCCATTCCACATTCCATCCCACATTCCATTCCATTCCATTCCAATTTCCTTTCCACATTACATTCCATTCCATTCCACATTCCATTCCATTACATTCCACGTTCCATTTCATTCTATTCCATTCCATTCCTCATTCAATTTCACATATCATTCCATTCCACATTTCATTTCTTTCCATTTCACATTGCTTTCCACATCCTATTCCATTCCATTTTTCATTTAATTCCACTTTCCATTCCATTCAATTGCAGATTCGATTCCACATTCCATTCCATTCCATTTCATTGCATTCCACATTCCATTCCACTGTACATGCCATTCCATTCCACATTCCATTCCATTCCATTGCATTCTAGTCCACATTCCATTCCATTCCATCACATTCCACATTCCATTCCATTCCATCACATTCCACATTCCATTACATTCCATTCCACAATCCCTTCCATTTCATCCCACATTCCATTCCATTCCATTCCACATTCCATTCCATTTCATTCCAAAATCCCTTCCGTTTCATTCCATATTCCATTCCATTCCATTGCATTCCACATTCCCCCGCATTCCTTTCCATATTCCATTCCTTTCCACATTCCATTCCATGCCATTCCACATTTCATTCCACATTCCATTGCTTACCATTCCACATTCCATTCCTTTCCAATCCATTCCAGTCCACGTTCCATTCCATTCCATTCCACTTTTCATTCCCTTCAATTCCATGTTCAGTTCCATTCCATTCCACATTCCATTCCACATTCCATTCCACTCCATTCGACATTCAATTCCACTTTCCTTTCCTTTCCATTCCACTTTCAATTCCATTCCATTTCATTCCAGTCCCCAATCCATTCCAAACCATTCGATATTCCCTTCCATTCCATTCATCATTCTATTCCATTCCATTCCACATTCCATTCCATTCGATTCCACATTACACTTTCCATTCCACGTTGAATTCCAGGTTACATTCCTAATACCATTGCAAGTTCCTTTCCTCATTCCATTCCATTCCTTTCCACGTTCAATTCCATTCCATTCCATTACATTACATACTCCATTCCATTCCATTCCATTCCATTCCATTCCATTCCATTCCATTCCGCATTCCATTCCACTTTCCATTCCATTCAATTCCAATTTCCATTCCACATTCCATTCCATGGAATTTCACTTTCCATTCCACATTCCATTACATTCTCTTCCATACTCCATTCCATTCCACCTTCCATTCCAATCCATTCCACCTTCCATGCCAAGTTCCATTCCATTCCATTCCTCTTTCCATTCCATTCAATTCCATATCCCATTCCATTCCATTCCATTCAATTGCCGTCCACATTCCATTCCATGTTCCATTCCATTCCATTTCACATTTCATTCCTGTCCATTCCTCGTTCCATTCCATTCCATTCCACATTCCATTCCATTACATTCCACAATCCATTCCATCCGATTCCACATTCCGTTACATTCCATTACAAATTCCATTACACATTCCATTACATTCCCTTCCACATTCCATTCCACATTCCATTCCACATTGCTTTCCATTCCATTCCATTCCAGTCCACATTCCATTCAATTCCATTCCATTACATGTTGCATTCCATTCAATTCCACATTCAATTCCATTCCATTCCACATTCTTTCCATTGCACTTTCCATTCCATTCCATTCCACATTCCACTCCTTTCCATTACATTCCACATTCCACGTTCCATTCCATTCCACATTCAATTCCATTCCATTCCATTCCGTTCCACTTTCCAATCATTCCATTCCATTCCACATACCATTCCAAGCCTTCCACATTCCTTTCCACATTCCATTCCACTACATTCCACATTCCATTCCATTCCACAGTCCATTCCATTCCTTTCCACATTTCTTTCCATTCCAGTCCACATTACAGATTCCATTCCACGCACCATTCCACTTTCCATTCCACGTTCCATTCCACTTTGCATTTCACGTTCTATTCCATTCCATTCCAAGTTCGATTCCACTTTCCATTCCATTTCATTCCACATTCCATTCCACGTTCCATGGCATTCCATTCCACATTCCATTCCATTCCATTAAACTTTCCATTCCTTTCCATTCCACCTTCCATTCCACGTTCCATTCAATTCCGTTACACATTCATTTCCACATTACATTCCACATTCCATTCCATCAGATTCCATTCCACATTCCAGTACATTCCATTCCAAATTCCATTCCATTCCATTACATATTCCATTCCATTCCATTCCGTTACACATTCCATTCTATTCCATTCCATTCCACATTCCTTTCTATTGCAATGAACTTTCCAATCCATTCCCTTCCACATTCCATTCCCCTGAATTCCACATTCCATTCCACATTCTATTCCATTCCATTCCATATTCCATTCCAGATTCTATTGCATTCCACATCCCATTACGCATTCCATTCCATTCCATTCCATTTCATTCCATTCCACATTCCATTCCATTCCATTCCACATTCCATTCCAATCCCTTCCACATTCCATTCCAATCCCTTCCACATTCCTTTCAATTCCATTCCATTCCATTCCACATTCCCTTCCACATTCCATTCCATTGCATTCTACATTCCATGCCATTTCATTACATTCCCAATTGAATTCCACATTCAATTCCATTCCATTACATGTTTTATTCCACCCCCCATTCCTCTCCGTGCCACATTCGTTTCCATTCCATTCCACTATCCTTTCATTTCCTCCTTCCATTCCATGCCATTACACATTCCATTTCATTCCAATCCACATTCCATTCCCTTCCATTCCACGTTGAGTTCCATTCCATTCCACATTCCATTTCATTCCAAGTTCCATTCTTTTCCACATTCCATTCCATTCCATTCCATTCCACTTTCGAGTCTATTCCATTAGACATTTCATTCGACTCCATTTAACATTCCATTCCACATTCCATTCCATTCCGTTCGACATTCCATTCCACTTTCCCTTCCTTTCCATTCCACATTCCATTCCATTCCACTGAATTCCAGTCCCCAATCCATTCCATTCCATTCCATTCCACATTGCATTCCATTCCATTCCACATTCCATTCCATTCCCTTCGACATTCCATTCCAAATTCCATTCCAATACATTCCAAATTTCCTTCCATTCCATTCCACATTCTATTCCATTCCATTCCACATTCCATTCCATTCCATTCCTCATTACTCTTTCCATTCCACGTTCAATTCCAGGTTCCATTCCTAATTCCAGTGCAAGTTGCTTTCCACATTCCATTCCATTCCATATACCGTTCCAAATTCTAATCCATTCCACATCCCATTAGGCATTCCATTCCATTTCATTCCATTCCATTCCACATTCCATTCCATTTTCCATTCCATTCAATTTCAATTTCCATTCCACATTACATTCCATTAAATTCCACATTCCATTCCATTCCATTCCACATTTCATTACATTCCCTTCCACATTCCATTCCCTTCCACCTTCCATTCCAATCAATTCCACCTTCCATTCCAAGTTCCATTCCATTCCATTCCACATTCCGTTCCATTAAATTCCATATCCCATTCCACTCCATTCCATTCCATTGCGATGCACTTTACATTCCACATTCCATTCCATTCCATTCCACATTCCATTCCAATCCATTCCACCTTCCACTCCTTTTCGTTCCTTTCCATTCTTCCCACTTTCCATTCCACATTCCATTCCATTCCAATCCACATTCCATTCCATTCCCTTCCACATTCCATTCCATTCCATTACAAATTCCATTCCACTTTCCATTGCATTCCATTCCAAATTCCATTCCACATTCCATTCCATTCCATTCCCCATTCCATTCCATTCCTTTCCACATTCCATTCCATTCCATTCCATTACAAATTCCATTCCATTCCATTACAAATTCCATTCCACATTCCATTCCATTCCATTCCACATTCCATTCCACATTCCATTCCATTCCATTCCACATTCCATTACACTTTGCTTTCCATTCCATTCAATTCCACTCCACATTCCATTCCATTCCATTCCATTCCGCATTCCATTCCATTCCATTCCACATTCCATTCTATTCCATTCCACATTCTTTTCCATTCCATTTTTCATTCCATTCCTTTCCACATTAAACTCATTTCCATTCCATTCCACATTCCATTCCGTTCCACATTACACATTCCACATTCCATTCCATTCCACATTCTGTTCCACATTGCATTCCATTCCGTTCCACATTCCAATAATTCCATTCCTTTCCACAAACGATTCCAAGGCTTTCCTCATTCCATTCCATTCCATTGCACATTCCATTCCATTCCATTCCCTTCCTCATTCCTTTCCACATTTCATTCCATTCCATTCCACATTCCCTTCTATTCCACGTTCCATTCTAAATTCCATTACATTCTTTTCCACATTTCATTCCATTTGAGTCCACATTATGGATTCCATTCCACATTCCACTCCATTATACTTTCCATTCCACATTCCTTTCCACATTCATTCCGCATGCCTTTTCCTTTTATTCCACTTTCCATTACATTCCGTTACTCATTCCATTCCACTTTCCATTCCACGTTCCAATGCACGTCCTTATAGACCTTCCATTCCACGTTCCCTTCCACGTTCCATTCCATTCCATTCCACATTCCATACCGTTTCATTCCATTCCATTCCACATTCCATAATATTCCTTTCCAATCCATTCCACATGTCATCACATTCCATTCCACATTCCATTCAATTCCATTCCACATACCATTCCATTCCATTCGACCTTCCATTCCACATTCCATTTCATTCCATTCCACATTCCATTTCATTCCATTTAACGTTCCATTCCATTCTATTCCAAGTTCCATTTCAATCCATTCCACAAATCATTCCACATTACATTTAAGATTACATTCCACATTCCATTTCACATTCCATTCCACATTCCATTCCACATTCCATTCACGATCCATTCCATTCCATTCCACATTCCATTGCATTCAATTCCACATTCCATTGCATGCCATTACATATTCCAATCTATTCCATTCAATTCCACTTTCCATTCCATTCAGGTCCACATTCAATTCCATTTTATTCCTCATTCCATTACATTCCGTTCCCTTCCATTCCATATTCCAATTCATTCCATTCCACGTTGCATTCCATTCAATTCCACTTTACATTCAATTCCGTTCCACATTTCATTCCTTATTCCATTCCACGTTCCATTCCACATTCCAGTCCCTACCATTCTACACTCCATTGCATTCCATTCCACGTTCCATTCCATTCCATTCCACGTTCCATTAAATTCCATTCCGCTTTCCATTCCACATTACATTTTGCATTCCATTTCCTTCCATTCCACATTCCAATGCATTCCATTATTCATTCCATTACACATTCCTTTCCACGTTCCATTGCACGTTCCATTCTACTTTCCATTCCACGTTATATTCCACGTTCCATTCCATTCCATTCCACATTCTATTTCACTTTCCATTCCATTCCTTTCCACATTTCATACGTTCCTTTACATTCCATTCCACATTCCATTCCATTCCATTGCACGTTCCATTCCTTTCCATTCCACGTTCCATTTCATTCCATAACACAATCCATTCCACATTCCATTTCACATTCCATTCCACATTCCATTTTACATTCCATTCCACATTCCATTCCACATTCCATTTTACAATGAATTCCACATTCCATTCCTCATTCCACATTCGATTCCATTCCATTACACATTCCTTTTCATTACATTCCGCATTCCATTCCATTCCATTCCCCATTCCATTCAATTCAATTGTACATTCCATTCCACATTCCTGTCCATTCCATTCCACTCCTTTCCACATTTCATTCCATTCCATTCCTCATTCCACTCCACTCAATTCCATTCAATTTCACATTACTTTCCAAATTCCATTCCCTTTCATTCCACTTTCCATTCCATTCCATTTCTCATTCCATTCCATTCCATTCCATGTCACATTCCATTCCATTGCATTCTGCATTCCATTCCACATTAAATTTGACATTGCTTTCCACACTCCATTCCACATTGCATTATTCTTTCCTTTCCACATTCCATTCCCTACCTTTCCACATTCCATTCCACATTAAATTAGACATGCCATTCCACATTCCATTCCACATTGCATTCCACATTCCATTGCACTTTCCATTGCACTACATTCCACGTTCCATTCCACGTTCCTTTCCACCTTCCATCACAATCCATTCAACATTCCATTCCACATTCCATTCTATTCCATTCTACATTCCATTCCACGTTGCTTTCCATCCCATTTCAAATTCCATCCAACATTCCATTTCATTCCATTCAGATTCCTCTCCACATTCCATTCCACATTCCTTTCCGTTCCATTGCATTCCATATTCCATTCCATTCTAGGTTCCAATCCATTCCATTACACTTTCCGTTCCATTCCATTCCACATTCCAATCCATTCCACATTCCATTCCTCATTCCATTCCATTCAATTCCACATTTTTTCCAATCCGTTTCACATTCCATTGAATTCCATTCCATTCCACATTACATTCCATTCCAGTCCACTGTCTACTGCATTCAATTCCATTGTATTCCATTGCATTCTACTTTCCATTCCACTGCATTCCACATTCCGTTCCACATTCCATTCCATTCTATTCCACAATCCAACCCACATTCCATTCCATTCCATTCCACATTCCATTCCACATTCAATTCCATTCCTCTTTCCATTCCACATTGCATTCCACATTCCACTCAATTCCATTCCACATCCCATTCCATCCCATTCCATTCAGTTTCATTCCACTTTCCATTGAATTGCATTCCACATTCCACTCCAGTCCATTCGACATTTAATTCCATTCCATTCCAATTTCCTTTCCAAATTCCTTTCCAATAGCTTCTACATTCCGTTCCACATTGCATTCCATTCCGTTCCACTTTCCTTTCCATTCCGTTCCACATTTCAATACATTCCATTCCATTGCACATTCCATTCCATTCCATTACTTTCCACATTCCATTCCACATTTCAACCCATTTCATTCCAAATTCCATTCCACATTCCATTCCTCTTAATTCCTCTGTCCATTCCACATTCTATTGTATTCCACATTCCATTACATTCCGTTCCACATTCCATTCCATTTCCTTCAATATTCCATTCCACTCGATTCCATTCCATTCTATTCCAGATTCCAATCCATATTCCATGCCATTCCGTTCCACATTCCATTCCACATTCCATTCCATTCCATTCCACATCCATTCCATTCAATTCCATTGCATTCCACATTCAATTCCATTCAATTCCATTCCACTCCACATTCCATTCCATTCCATTCCATTCCACATTCCATTCCAAATTGCATCACATTCCATTCCATATTCCATTCCACATTCCATTCCATTCCATTCCACATTCCATTACATTTCTTTCCATTCCAAATTTCATTCCATTCCATTCCATTCCACATTCCATTCCTTACCATTCCACATTCAATTGCATTCCGTTACACATTCCATTCCGTTACTTTACACATTCCATTCCATTTCTTTACACATTCAATTCCTTTCCGCATTCCATTCCACATTCCTTTCCAGATACCACTCCATTCCATTTCACATTCCATTCCACTTTCCATTCACTTCCACATTCCACCCCATTCCATTCCATTCCACTCCATTCCATTGCACATTCCATTCCATTCCATTCCACATTCCATTGCAATCCATTCCACATTCCATTCCATGTTCCATTCCATTCCATTACACTTTCCATTCCATTCGATTCAATTTCATTCTACATTCCTTTCATTCCATTCCACATTCCATTCCATTCCATTCTGCATTCAATTACATTCCCTTAGGCATTCCATTGCATTCCACATTGCATTGAATTCCATTCCACATTCCATTTCTCATTCCATTTCGCATTCCAGCCCATTCCGTTCCACAATCAACTCCACATTTCATTCCATTCCATTCCACATTCCATTTCATTCCATTCTACATTCCATTCCACATTCCATTACACGCCATTCCACATTCCATTCCATTCCACATTCCATTTCACATTCTATTCCATTCCATTCCACCTTCCGTTCCACATTCCATTCCATTCCTCTCCACTTTCCATTCCACATTCCATTTCACATTCCATTACATTCCATTCTACATTCAGTTCCTTTCCATTCCACATGCCATTCCTTTCCATTTCATTCCACCTTTCATCCCATTCCATTCCACATTCCACTCCACATTCCATACCATTCCATTCCGCATTCCATTGCATTGCATTCCATATTCCATTCCATTCCATTCTATTCCATTCCACATTCCATTCCATTACAATCCATTCCAATTCACATTCCATTCCATTCTATTCCACTTTCCCTTCCATTCCATATTCCATTCCATTCCATTCCGCATTCCATTCCATTCCATTCAATTCCATTCCATTACATATTCTATTTCTTTCCATTGAATTCCACATTCCATTAAATACCATTCCACTTTCCATTCCATTCCATTCCATTCCATATTCAATTCAACATTCCATTCCTTTCCAATTTCATTTACATTGCATTCCATGCCATTCCTCATTCCATTCCATTCCATTTCTCATTCCAATCCGTTTCATTCCACATACAACTCCACATCCCATTCCATATTCCATTCTACTTTCCATTCCATTCCATTCCACAATCAATTACATTCCATTCAAGAATCCATTCCACATTCCATTCCATTCCATTCAACCTTCCATTCCACATTCCATTCCATTCCATTCCATTCCACATTCCGTTCCATTCCTTTGCATTACAGTCCACATTCTACTCCATTCCATTCCATTCCACATTCCATTCCATTCCATTCCATGTACATTTCCAATCAATTCCACATTCCATTCCATTCCATTACACATTCCATTCCATTCCATTGCACATTCCATTCCATTCTATTCCACATTCCATTCTGTTCCATTGAATTCCACATTCCATTCCATTCCATTCCGTTCCATATTCCATTCTATTCCATTCCCTTCCACATTTCATTCCACATTCCAATCCATTCCATTGCACAATCCATTCCACCTTCCATTCCAATCCGTTCCACGTTCCAGTCCACGTTCCATTCCATTCCATTCCACATTCCATTCCATTCTATTCAATTCCATTCCACAAACCATTTCATTCAATTACATTCCATGATCAATTCCACTCCACATTCCTTTTCGACATTCCATTCCATTGCATTCCACATTCCATTCCACCTTCCATTCCATTCCTTTCCACTTTCCATACCATTGCATTCCAAATCCCTTTCCACCTTCCATTCGATTCCATTCCACATTTCAGTCCACGGGCCTTTCCACATTCCATTTCACGTTCCATTCCACATTCCATTCCATTCGATTCCACAATACTTTGCACATTCCATTCCACGTTCCTTTCTACATTCCATTCAACATTCCATTACGCATTCCATTGCATTCCTCTCCACATTCCATTCCATTACATATTCCTTTCCATGTTCCATTCCATTCTATTCCACATTCCATTCCACATTGCATCCCATTCCATTCCATATTCCATTCCACATTCCATTCCATTCCATTCCACAATCCATTTAATTTCCTTCCACATTCCTTTCCATTACATTCTGCATTCCATTCCACATTGCATCACATTCCATTCGATATTCTATCACATTCCATTCCATATTCCATTCCACATTGCATTCCATTCCATTCCACATCCTATTACACGCCATTCCATTCCATTCCATTCCGCCTTCCATTATGTTCAATTGAATTCCACATTCCATTCCATTTCATTCCACATTCCATTCCATTTAACATTGCATTCCACATTCAAAAGATTCAATTCCTCATTCCATTCCCCATTCCGTTCAATTCCATTATAAATCACATTCGACATTACATTACATTCCATTACATTCCACATTCCATTCCATTAAATTCAATTCCATTCCATGTTCCATTCCAATACATTCCATTCCAAGTTACATTATATTCCAGGTTTCACTCCAAGTTCCATTCCACATTCCACTCCACATTCCATTCCATTCCATTCCACATTCCATTCCACGTTACTTTCCATTCATTTCCACATTCCATTCAGCATTCCATTCCATTCCATTCCACCTTCCATTGCACATTCTATTCCATTCCACATTCCATTCCACATTAGATTCCATTCCATTCCACATTCCATTCCATTACGTTCCACTTTCCATTCCGCCTTCCATTCCATTCCAGATTCCATTCCATTCCTTTCCATATTCCATTCCATTCCATTCACATTTCATTCCATTCCATTCCATTCCACAATCCATTCCATTCCATTCGAAATTCCATTCCATTGCACTCCGCATTCCATTCCACATTACCCTGCATTCCATTCCATTCCATATTCCATTCCACATTCTTTTCCATTCCACATTCCATTCCATTTCATTCCACATTGTATTCAATTCCATTCCACACTACATTCCATTCCATTCCACGTTCCATTGCATTTTCCATTCTATTACATTGCACGTTCCGTTACTTGTTCCATTCCATGTTCCATTCCATGATTCTTTCCATTTAATTCCACATTCCATTGCATTCCGTTCCCCATTCTATTCCATTCCATTCCACATTCCTTTCTGTTGCAATCCACCTTCCATTCCATTCCATTCCACTCCATTCCATATTACATTCCACATTGCATTCAATTCCACTGGACTTTCCATTCCATTCCACATTCCATTTCACACTCCATTCCATTCCATTCCACATTCCATTCCTTTCCATTCCACATTCCATTCCAATCCATTCCACTTTGCTTCACAATTCATTCCGCATTGCATTCCATTCAACATTCCTTTCCATTCCCTTCCATTCCATTCCATGTTCCATTCCATTCCATTCCATTCCATTCCATTCCACATTCCATTCCTTTCCATTGCACATTCCATGCAATATTCCATTCCATTCCATTTCACATTTCATTCCACATTCCATTCGATTGCATTCCTTATTCCATTCCATTCCATTCCATTCTATTCCTTTCCATATTACTTTCAATTTTCTTCCGCTTTCCATTACATTCTATTGCGCATTCCATTCCATTCAATTCCATTGCATTACATTCCATTCCTGATTGCATTCCATTCCATTGTATTCCACTTTCCATTCTTTTCCATTACACAATTCATTCCGTTCGATTCCATTTCACATTCCATTCCACATTCCATTCCAATCCATTCCACAATTCATTAAACATTCCATTCAATTTCATTCAATATTCCATTCCATGCCATTAAGCATTCCATTCCATACCATTCAATTCTTTTCCATTGCATTCCACATTCCATTCCATTCCATTACACGTTCTATTCCATTCCATTCCACATTCCATTCCATTCCATTCCACATTCCATTCCATTCCATTCCACATGGCATTCCGTTCTATTTCATTCCATTCCATTCCACATTCCATTAAATTCCATTCCACATTCCATTCCGTTCCATTCCGCATTCCATTCATTTCCATTCCGCATTCCATTCCTTTTCATTCCACATTCCGTTACATTCCATTCCTCATTCCATTCCATTCCATTCCTCATTCCATTCCATTCCATTCCAATCCATTCCACATTGAATTCCCTTAAATTTCATTCCACATTCCATTCCATTCCATACCACTTTCCATTAATTTCCATTCCTTTCTACTTCACATTCCATTCCACATTCCATTCCAATCTATTCCACAATCCATTAGACATTCCTTTCAATTCCATTCCAATCCATTCCACAAACCATGCCACATTCCATTATATTCCATTCCACATACCATTCCATTTCATTCCAGTCCATTCCATTCCACATTCCACTCCAATTCATTTCTTATTCCATTTCACATTCCATTCCAATCCATTCCACATTCCATTCCATTCCATTCCACATTCCATTCCATTCCATTCCATTCCATTCCACATTCCATTCCATTCCATTCCATTCCATTTCAAATTCTGTTCCACATTCCATTCCAATGTATTCCACAGTCCATCCCACATTTCATTCCATTCTCTTCCAATCCATTCCACAATCCATTCCACATTCCATTCCATTCCATTCCTATTTCTATTCCATTCCGTTCCATTGCATTTCAAATTACATTCCATTCCATTCCACATTCCATTCCATTCCACATTAAATTGCATTCCATACTATCCCATTCCTAATTCCATTGTAAATTCCATCCCATTCCACTCCACATTTCATTCCATTCCATTCCACATTCCATTCCTTTGCATTCCATTCTACGTTCCGTTCACCGTTCCATACCTCATTCCACTTCACTCCATTCCGGGTTTCATTCCACGTTCCTTTCCACATTCCATTCCACGATCCTTGCATTGAATTCCACATTCCATTCCATTCCGTTCCACATTGTATTCCATTCCATTCCGCATTCCATTTGATTCCATTCCATTCCATATTCCATTCCATTCCATTGCACATTCCATTGAATTCAATTCCCCCTTCCATTCCATTCCCCCTTCCATTCCATTCCTTTCCAATCCATTCCGTACTCCATTCCACATTCCATTCTATTACACTCCATATTCCAATCTGTTACACAATCCATTCCACATTCCATTCCATTCGATTCCACATTCCATTCCTTTCCATTCCACATTCCTTTGCAATCCCTTCCACATTGCATTCCATTCCCTTCCACATTCCATTACATTCCACATTCCTTTGCATTCCATTCCATTCCATTCCATTCCTCATTTCATTCCATTCCACATTCCTTTGCATTCCATTCCGTTCCATTCCAATTTCCATTCCATTCCATTCCACATTCAATTCCACATTCCATTCCATTCCATTCCACATTCCATTCAACTTTTCATTCCATTCCATTAAACACTTCATTCAACATTTCATTCCATTTCATTCCACATTAAATTCCAATCCATTCAATTCCACATTCCATTCGATTCCATTCTGCCTTCCATTTCATTCCATCCCACATACCATTGTAATCCAATCCACATTCCATTCCATTCCATTGCACATTCCATTCAAATCCATTCCACAATCCGTTCAATATTCCACTCAATTCCATTCCATATTCCATTCCATTGCATTCCACATTCCGTTCTATTCCATTCCAAATTCTATAACACATTGGATTCCAATCTTGTCCACCTTCCATTACACTTTCCATTCCATTCCAATCCACATTCCATTCCATTCCATTCCACATTCCATTCCATTCCATTCCACATTCCATTCCATTCCATTCCACATTTCATACGATTCCAAACCAAACTGCACTCCATTCCACATTCTCTTCCACCTTCCATTCCAGTCCATTCCACATTCCATTCCATTCCATTCCACTTTGCATTCCATTCCATTACGTTCCATTCGAAATTTCATTCCACATTCCATTCTAATCCAGTCCATATTCCATTCCATTCGACTCCACATTCCATTCCTTTATATTAAATTCCATTCGAATCCTTTCCATTCCATTCCGTGTTCTGTTAAATAATCCATTCCATTCCATTCCACATTCCATTACTTTCCATTCCACATTGCATTCCATTCCATTCCACATTGCATTCCATTCCATTCCACATTGCATTCCATTCCATTACTTTCAACAGTACATTCCATTCCATTCCTCAGTCAATTCCATTCCATTCTACATTCCATTCCATTCCGTTCCATTCCACATTCCATTCCATTCGATTCCACATTCCATTCCACATTCCATTCCACATTCCATTCCATTCCATTCAACATTCCATTCCATTCCATTCCACATTGAGATCCATTCAATTCCACAGTGCATTCCATTCCATTCCTTTAAGCATTCCATTACATTCCACATTCCGTTCCACATTCCATTCCATTCCATTGTACATTCCATTCCACGATCCATTACATTTCACATTCCATTCCACATTCCATTCCATTCCACATTCCATTCCACATTTCATAAAATTCCATTCCACACTCCATTCCACGTTCCATTCCACGTTCCATAACTTTCCATTCCACCTTCCATTTCTCATTCCATTCCACATTCAATTAAACATTGCATTCCATTCCATTCCATTCCACGTTCCATTCTACATTCCATTCCACATTCCTTTCCATTCCATTCCAAATTCCATTCCATGTTACATTCCATTCCATTGCACTTTCCATTCCACCATCCATTCCACATTCCATTCCACATTACATACCATTCCATTGCACTTTGCAGTCCACGTTCTATTCCACAATCCTTTACACATTCCATTGAGATCCGTTTCACTTTCCATTACACATTCCATTCCATATTCCTTTCCATGTTACTTTCCATTCCATTCCACATTGCATTCCACTTTCCATTACATTCCACTCTACATTCCATTCCATTCCATTCCACGATCCACTTCATGCCATTCCACGTTCCATTCCACAATCCATTTACCATTCCATTCCACTCCATTCCATTCCACATTCCATTCCGTTCCATTACACATTCTATTCAATTCCATTCCACATTCCATTCCGCATTCCATTCCATTCCATTCCATTCCATTCCACATTCCATTCTCCATTCCATGTCATTACATTGCACATTCCATTTCACATTGCATTCCATTCCTTTACAGATTACATTCAATATTCCATTTCACTTTCCATTCCATTCCATTCCACGTTCCATTCCACTTTCCTTTACACATTCCATTACATTAAATTCCACGTTGCATTCCACCTTCCATTCCACATTCCATTCCACATTCCATTACAAGTTGCATTCCATTCCGTTCCATGTTGCATTCCAGGATCCATTTCTTTACATTCCACTTTCCATTCAATCTTCCATTCCGCATTCCATTCCATTCCACATTCCATTCCGCTTTCCACTGCATTCCATTCCACATTCCATTCCACATTTCTTTCCATTCTATTCCACTTTCCATTCCATTGCATTCATATTCCATTCCATTCCATTAGAAATTCCTTTCCATTCCATTCCATTCCACATTCCATTCTATATTCCAGTCCACATTCCATTCCATTCCATGCCACATTTATTTCCATTCAATTCCAGATTAAATTCCATTCCAGTCCACATTCTGTTTCATTTCTTTCCATTCCTGTCCACATTCCATTCAATCCCATTACATTCCACTTTCCATTGCATTCCATTCCACATTCCATTCCATTCCATTCCATATACCATTCCAGAATCCATTCCATATTCCATTCCACATTTCATTCCATTCCATTCCATAATCCGTTCCATTCCATTGCTAATTCCATTCCACTGTCCATTCCATTCCTTTCCATTCAATATTCCATTCCGTTCGATTCAATTCTAGTCCAAATTATATTCCATTTCATTCCATTGCACATTCCATTCCATTCCTTTCCATTCCACATTCAATTCCTTTCAATTCCACAGTGCGTTCCATTTCATTCCGCATTCCATACCATTCCATTCCAGTTTCCATTCCATTCCTTTCCAAATTCAATTCTACTCAATTCTACATTCCATTCAGTTAAATTCCACATTCCATTCCACATTCCATTACATTCCATTCCACATTCTGTTACATAATCCATTCCAAATTCCATGCCACATTCCATTCCAATCCATTCCACATTCCATTCCACATTCCATTGCATTCCATTCCAGATCCATACTATTCCATTCGACTTTCCATTCCACATTACTTTCAATTATATTCCACATTCCATTCCACATTCCATTCCATTCCATTCCACATTCCATTCCACGTACCATTCGACATTCCATTCCATTCCATTCGACATTCCATTCCATTCCATTCCACATTCCATTCCACATCCATTCCATTCCATTCCACCTTCCATTGTGCTTTGCATTGCATTCCATATTCCATTCCACATTTCATTCCACATTCCTTTCCATTCCACTCCACATTCCATTCCACATTTCATTACACATTCGTTTCCATTCCACTCCACATTCCTTTCCATTCCATTCATATTCCATTGCATTCCATTTCAAATTCCATTCCATTCCATTCCACATTCCATTCCCTTCCATTCACATTCCATTCAATTCTATTCCATTCCACATTCCATTCCATTCTTTTCCACATTCCATTCCATATTCCTGTCCATATTCCATTCCATTCCATTCCACATTTATTTCCATTCCATTCCACATTTGATTCCATTCCAATTCACATTTTCTTTCATTCCATTTCATTCCTGTCCACATTCTATTCAATTCCATTACAATCCGCATTCCTTGGCATTCCATTCCACATTCCATTCAATTCCATTCCAAATACTATCCCAGAATCCATTCCATATTCCATTCCACATTTCATTCCATTCCATTCCATTCCACATTCCATTCCACAGTCCATTCCAGTTTCAATTCCATTACATTCCATATTCCATTCCAATCCAAATTCTATTCCATTCCATTCCATTCCAAATTCCATTCCATTCCATTTCGCATTTAATTCCATTCAATTCCACATTCTGTTCCATTCCATTCCACATTCCATTAAAGTCAATTCCACTTTCCATTCCATTCCTTTCAACTATCAATTCCATTCAATTCCCCTTTCAATTCCATTCCATTCTACGTTCCATTCCACATTCCTTTCTGCATTCCATTCCATTCCATTCCACTTGCCATTCCATTCCGCATTCCATGGCATTCCATTCCGTTCCACAGTCCATTGCACATTCTATTCCATTCCATTCCACATTCCATTCCATTCCACACCCATTCCATTCCATTCCATTCCATATTATATTACAAATTCCACTTCATTCCATTCCACTTTCCATTCTACTTTCCATTCCACATTCCATTCAATGCCATTCCACATTCCTTTCCATTCCATTAAATTGTATTCCACATTCGATTCCATTCCATTCCACATTTCATTCCTTTCCATTCCACTTTCCTTTCCATTCCATTCCACGTTCAGGTTCATTCCATTCCACATTTCATTCCAATACCTTCAACATTCCACTGCACATTCCATTCCATTCCGTACCACATTCCATTCTGTTCCATTGAATTCCGCGTTCCATTCCATTCCATTCCACATTCCCTTCCTCATTACACTGCATTCCATTCCATTCCACATTCCTTTCCATTCTATTCTGTTCCACGTTCCATTCTATTCCACTTTCCATTCCACATTCCAAATCATATTCCATTCCATTACACGTTCCATTCCCCATTCCACACCATATTCCATTCCATTCCATTCCACATTCCATTCCATTCCATTCCAAGTTCCATAGCATTCCATTGCACATTCCATGCCATATTCCATTCCGTTGAATTCCACCTTCCTTTACACATCTCATTCCAAATTCTATTCCACTATTCATTCCACATTTCTTTCCACTTTCCATTCCATTCCATTCCACATTCCATTCCACAATCCATTCCATTCCATTCCACCTTCCATTCAACATTCCATTGAATTCCACATTCCATTTGGCATTAAATTACATTCCATTCCACATTCCATTCCACATTACATTCCATCACATTCCACATTGCATTCCATTACGTTCACATTCCATTCCATTCCATTCCAAATTCAATTCCATTCCATTCCACATCCATTCCATTCCATTCACATTCCATTCCATTCCATTACACTTTCTATTCAATTCCATTACATTCCGCATTCCATTGCGTTCCATTCCACATTCCATTCCTTTCCATTCCATAATCCATTCGTTTCCATTCCACATTCCATTCCACATTCCATTCCACATTCCATTCCATTCCATTCCATTCCACATTCCGTTCCATTCCATTCCATACCACTCCACATCCCATTCCATTCCATTCCACAGTCCATTCCATTCCTTTCCACATTCCATTCCACTCAATTCCACATTCCATTCCATTCCAACCCATTCCACATTCGTTTCCATTTCATTTTACATTCCATTCTGTGTTCCATTCCATTCCATTCCACTTTCCATTCCACGTTATATTCCACATTCCATTCCACTTTCCATTCCATTCCATTTCACTTTCCATTACACGTTCCATTGCACATTCAATTCCTCATTAAATTGCGTTCCATTCCACATTCCCTTCCACATTCCATTCCATATTCCTTTGCACATTCCTTTACTTTCGATACCACATTCCATTCCTCATTCCATTCCATTCCATTCCACATTCCATTCCACACTCCATTCCACGTTCCATTCCACATTCCATTTCGCATTCCATTCCATTCCACGCTCCGTTCCTTTCCATTCCGCATTTCTTTCCATTCCTCTCCACATTCTTTTCCACATTCCATTCCATATTCCATTCCATTCCGTTCCACATTTGATTCCACTTTGTATTCCTCTCCATTCCACATTGCATTTCATTCCATTCCACTTTCCTTTCTTCATTGTTTTCCACGTTCCATTCCATGTTCCATTCCTCGTTCTATTCCATTTCATTCAACTTTCCATTCCATTCCACTTTCCATTCCATTCCATTCCACATTCAATTCCAGTTTCCATTTCACATTCCATTCCACTTTCCATTTCACATTTCATTCCTTTCCATTCCCCATTCCATTCCATTCCATTTTGCATTCCATTCCACATTCCTTTCCATTCTTTCCGCTTTCCATTCCACATTCCATTACATGTCCCATTCCATTCCATTCCACGTTGCAATCCACTTTCCATTCCATGTCCCATTACATTGAATTGCACTTTCAATTGTACATTCAATTCCATTCCATATCACGTTCCATCTACATTCCATTCCATATTTTTTTCCGTTCCATCCCACATTCCTTCCCACTCTCCATTCAATTCCATTCCACATTCCATTCAGGATTCCATTTCACTTTCTAATCCACATTCAATTACACTTTCCATGCCGTTCCATTCCACTTTCCATTCCACAATCCATTCCATTCCATTCCATAGTCCTTTCCACAATCCATTCCTCTTTCCATTTCACTTTCCTTTCCACATTCCATTTCACATTCCATTCCAAATTCGAATTCCCTTTCCATTCCATTCTATTCCATTCCATTACACATTCCATTCCATTCCAATCCACATTCCATTCCGTTCCATTCCATGTTCCATTCCGATTCACATTACATTCCGTTCCATTCCACATTCCATTCCAATCCATTCCACATTAAATTCCACATTCCAGTCCTCATTCCATTCCATTCCATTTTATCCCACATTACATTTCATTCCATTCCACATTCCATTCTATTCCATTCCACATTCCATCCCAAATTCCATTCCACATTCCATTTTACGTTCCATTCGATTCCATTCCTCTTTCCATTCCATTCCATTCCATATTCCATTCCATTCAATTTCTCATTCCTTTCCATTTCATTGCTTTCCACATTCCGTTCCTTTCCATTCTGTATTCCATAATATTGCATTCCATTCTATTCCACATTCCTTTCCATTCCAGTTTGTTCCACATTCCGTTCCATTATATTCCATTCAATTACATTCCATTATTTTACATTCAATTACATTCCATTATATTCCATTCAATTACATTCCACATTCCATTACATATTCCATTCCACATTTTATTCCATGTTCCATTCCATTGCATTCCACTTTCTATTCCATTCCAATGCATATTCCATTCCATTCCATTCAATTCGTCATTCCATTCCATTCCATTGCATTCCACATTCCATTCCATTCCATTCCATATTCCATTCCATTCTATTTCACATTCCATTCCATTCCATTCAACATTCCATTCCATTCCACATTCCATTCCACATTCTATTCCACGTTCCGGTCCATTCCATTCCACATTCCATTCAACTCCATTCCACATTCCATTCCATTCCATTCCACATTCCATCCCATTACATTCCACGTTCCATTCCATTTCATTCCACATTCCATTATACATTTCTTTGCATTCCATTCCATATTCCATTCCACATTCCATTCCACTCCATTCCACATTCCATCCGAAATTCCATTCCACATTTCCTTCCATATTCCATTAGTTTGCTATCCACGTTCCATTCCATTCCATTCCATGTTCCATTTCATTCCATTCCAGGTTCCATTTCACTCTATCCCACGTTCCATTTCATTGCATTTCAAATTCCATTCCGCATTCAATTTCACATTCCATTCTATTCCATTGCATTCCACTTTCCATTCCATTCCAATCCACATTCCATCCCGTTACATTCCACGTTCAATTCCATTCCATTCCACATTCCATGAGACATTCCATTGCATTCCATTCCATATTCCATTCCACATTCCATTCCACTCCATTCCACATTCCATCCGAAATTCCATTCCACATTCCATCCGAATTTCCATTCCACATTCCCTTCCATATTCCATTACTTTGCTATCCACGTTCCATTCCATTCCATTCCATGTTCCATTTCATTCCATTCCAGGTTCCATTTCACTCTATCCCACGTTCCATTTCGTTGCATTTCAAATTCCATTCCGCATTCCATTTCACATTCCATTCTATTCCATTGCATTCCACTTTCTATTCCATTCCAATCCACATTCCATTCCATTCCTTTCCACGTTCCATTCCATTCCACATTCCATTCCATTGCTTTCCACATACCATTCCATTCCATTGTGTTCCACATTCCATTCCTTTCCATTCCATTACAGCTTCCATTCCATTCCATTCCACATTCCATTCCATATTCCATGTCAATCCATTCCGTTCCATGTTCAATTACACATTCGATTACACATTCCTTTCCCCTTCCATTCTGTTCCATTCCACATTTCATTCCATTCCATACCTCATTCCATTCCACGTTCCATTCCACATTGTATTCCAAATTCCTTTCCATTCCATTCCATATTCCATTGCATTCCATTCGACAATCCATTCCACGCTCCTTTCCACTCCATTCCACGTTTCATTAATCTCCACGTTGTATTCAATTCCATTCCACGTTCCATTCCACATTCCATTCCACTTTCCATTTCACTTTCCATTCCATTGCATTCCACGTTAAATTCCTCATTCCACTCCACATTCCATTCCATTACATTCCACATTCCATTCCGCATTACTTCCCACATTCCATTCCATATTCCATTCCATATTCCATTCCACATTCCATTCCGTTCCATTAAATACCATTCCAAATTCCATTCCTTTCAATTCCACATTCCGTTCAATTCCAATTCTTTGCCTTCCATATTCCATTCCACATTCTATTCCATTCCATTTAACATCCCATTCCACATTCCATTCCATTCCATTCGACTTTCCATTCCATTCCATTCCATATTCCCTTCCATTCCATTCCAGATTCCTTTCCATTCCATCCACATTCCTTTCCATTCCATTCCACTTTCCATTACAGATTCCATTCGACATTCCATTCCATTCCATTTCATATTCCTTTCCATTCCATTCCATTCCACATTCCATTCTATTCCATTCAACATTCTATTCCATTTCATTCAATTCCACATTCCATTCCCTCATCACGTTCACATTGCTTTTCATTCCATTTCACATTCCATTCCATTCCAGTTTCCATTCTATTACATTCCACATTCCATTGCATTCCATTCCACATTCCATTACTTTCCATTCCACATTCCAATCCACATCCCATTCCATTCTATTCCACATTCCGTTCCACATTAGATTCCATTTCATTCCACATTCCATTCCATTCCATTCCACCTTCCAATCCATTCAACATTCCTTTCCTTTCCAATCCACATTGCATTCCCTTCCATTCCACATTATATTCTATTCCATTCCAGTCCATTCCTTTCCACATTCCATTCCTTTCGATTCCACATTCCGTTCCATTCCATTCCACATTTAATTTCACATTCCATTCCATTCCATTCTATTCCATATTCAATTACTTTCCATTCTATTCCTCATTCCATTCTATTCCATTCCAATCCATTCAACATTCCATTCCATTCCATTCCAGTCCATTCCTCGTTCCATTCCACAATCCATTCCACATTCCAGTCCATTCCATTCCATTCCATTCCATTCCACGTTTCATTCCACGTTCCATTCCATTGCATTCAACATTCCATTCCATTCCATTCCACATTCCATTCCATTGTATTCCTCATTCCATTCCATTCAGTTCCATTGCATTCCACATTCAATTCCATTCCATTAAATTCCATTACACATTCCATTCCATTCCATTCCATTCCACTTTCCTTTCCATTCCATTCCACATTCCATTCCATTCCATTACACATTCTATTCCACATTACATTCCGTTACTTTCCACATTCCATTCCATTCCATTAAGCATTCCATTCAATTTCCATTTCACATTCCATAACATTACATTCAATTCCACATTTCATTCCATTACATTCCATTTCATTCCACATTCCATTCCATTCCACATTCCATTCCATTCCGTTCCTTTGCTTTCCACATTCCATTCCATTCCATTCCACCTTCCAGTCTATTCCATTCCACATTCCGTTTCATTCCATTCCCAATGCCATTCAACATTCCATTACATTCTATTTCACATTCCATTGAAATAAATTCCACATTCCATTCCATTCCTTTAAATATTCGATTCTATTTCCATTTCACATTCCTTTCCATTCCATTCCATTCCACATTAAACTCCATTTCGTTACATTCCATTTCTGATTCCATCCCACTTTCCATTTCATTCCATTTCACTTTCCATTGTATTCCATTCTACATTCCATTCCACATTTCATTTCATTTCATTCCACATTCCATGCCATTCCATTAAACATTCCCTTCTATTTCCATTTCACATTCCATTCCATTCCTCTCCATTATACATTCCGTTCCATTCCATTCCATTCAATTCCACATTCCATTCCATTCCACATTCCTTTCCACATTCCATTCCATTCCGTTCCACATTGCATTCCACATTCTAATCCATTAATTTCCACATTCCAATCCATTCCATTCCATTCCATTCCGCATTTCATTCCATTCCATTCCATTCCATTCCATTTCAATGCATTTCCGATTCCAATACATTCCCTTCCACCTTCCTCTCCCCATTCCTTTCCATTCCACATTGCATTGCGCATTCCATTCCATTCCATTCCACGTTCCTTTCCATACTATTCCCCATTGCGTTCCGCATTCCTTTCCTTTCCATTACACATTGGATTCCATTCCATTACACATTCCGTTCCATTCCATTCCATTCCACGTTCCTTTCCATTCCATCTCACATTCCATTCAATTCCATTATATTCCAAATTCTATTCCATTCCATTCCACAATCCTTTCTGTTCAATTGCATTCCATTCCATATTCCATTTCATATTGCTATCCACAATCCATTCCACATTCCATTCCGTTATTTTACCGTTCCATTCCATTCCATTCCTTTCCATATTTCATTCCATTCCATTCCACATTCCCTTCCATTCCATTCCACATTCCATTGTACATTCCGTTCCGCATTCCATTCCATTCTTTTCCACCTTCCTTTCCATTCCATTCCATTGCATTTCACATTCCATTCCATTCCATTTCATTCCACATTCCATTCCACTGCATTCCACAATCCTTTCTATTCGATTGCATTCCATTCCATGTTCCATTGCAAATTGCTTTCCACATTCCATTCCACATTCTATTCCTTTATTTTCCCATTCCATTCCATTCAATTCCATTACATATTCCATTCCAATCCATTCCACATTCCATTCCATAGCATTCCACATTCCATTCCATTCCATTCCAAATTTCATTCCATTCCATTTCACTTTCAATTCCTTTCCATTTCACATGCCATTCAATTCCACATTCCATTCCATTCCATTTGATTGTGAATTTCATTCCACATTCCATTCCACATTCCATTCCATTCCAATCCACATACAATTCCAATCCATTCCAATCCACATTCCATTCCATTCCATTCCAAATTCCATTCTTTTCCCATCCACATACCATTCCATTCCATTCCAATCCACATTCCATTCCATTGCTTTCCACATTCCATTCCATTCCCTTCCATTCCAAATTTCATTCCATTCCATTCCATTCCATTCCTTTCCACTTTCCATTCCTTTCCTTTGCATTCCCGGTTCCATTCCATTCCCTTCCACATTCCACTCCATATTCCTTTCCATTCCACATTACATTGCACTTTCCATTCCATTCTATTCCATATTCCATTCCATACCATTCAACATTGCATTCCACATTCCTTTCCATTCCATTACACATTCCAATCCTTTCCATTACACATTCCATGGCATCCCATTGCACATTCCTTTCCGTTCCATCTGACATACCATTCAATTCCCTTGCATTCCAAATTCCATTCCATTCCATTCCACAATCCATTCAGTTCGATTGCCTTACATTCCACTTTCCATTCCATATTTCTTTCCACATTCCATTCCACATTCCATTCCGTTATATTCCCATTGCATTCCATTCCATTCCTTTCCACATTACGTACAATTCCAGTCCTCATTCCATTCCATTGAATTCCACATTCCATTCCGCCTTCCATTCCATTCTATTACACCCTCCGTTCCATTCCATTCCATTGCATTTCACATTCCATTCCATTCCACTACATTCCACATTACGTTCCGTTGCATTCCACATTCCATTCCATTCCATTCCACATTCCACTCCACATTCCATTCCATTCCATTCCATTCCACATTCCATTCCATTCAATTCAACACTCCATTGCATTCCATTCCACATTCCATTCTATTTCCATTTCACATTCCTTTCTACTCTTTTCATTTCCTCATTCCGTTCCATTTAATTTCACATTCCGTTCCATAAGTTTCCATTCTATTCCACATTTCTTTACACATTCCATTCCATTCCATTCCTTTCCTTTCCACATTCCTTTCCAATCCATTCCATTCCTTTCCACATTCCATTACATTCCACATTACAGATTTCATTCCATTCCTTTCCACATTCCATTCCCTTCCATTCCACATTCAGTTCCATTCAGTTTCATTCAACCTTGCCTTCAATATTCCATTCCTTTCTATTCCACTTTCCATTCCATAGCATTCCACATTCCATTCCATTCCTGTCCACATTTCATTCTACATTCCTTTTCATTCCATTCCACATTCCATTCCATGGCATTTCACTTTCCATTCGATTATATTTCACATGCCATTGAATTCCACATTCCATTCCATTACATTTGAGAGTGCATTTCATTCCACATTCCATTCCACATTGCATTCCATTCCATTCCACATTCCATGCCATTCCAATCCGCATTCCATTCCATTCCGTTCCACATTCCATTCCATTCCGTTCCACATTCCATTCCATTCCATTCTACTATCCATTTCTTTCCATTCCACATTCCTTTTCATATTCCATTCCATTCCATTGCACCTTCCATTCCATTCCATTCCACTTTACTTTCCACATTCCATTTCATTCCATTCAACATTCCATTCCACCTTCTATTCCATTCCATTCCACATTCTATTCAACATTCCATTCCATTGCATTTCACCTTCCATTCCATTCCATTCTGTTCCATTCCATTCCACGTTCCATTCCACATTCCATTACATTCAATTCTACATTCCTTTCCATTCCATTCCACATGGGATTCCATTCCTATCTACATTCCATTGCTTTCCATTCCACATAACATTCTATTCCATTCAAAATTCATTCGATTCCATTCCATTCCACATTCCATTCCATTCCATTCCACATTCCATATTCCATTCCACTTTCCAATCCGCGTTCCATTCCAGGTTACATTCCATTCCATTACAAGTTCCATTCCACCTTCCATTGCATTCCATTCCATGTTCCATACCACATTCCATTCCTTTCAATTCCACGTTGCATTCCACTTTCTATTCCGTTTCAATCCATTTCACCTTTCATTCAGATCCATACCACTTTCCATTCCAGTCGAAATTCCATTCCATTCCACTTTCTATTCCATTCCACATTCAATTCCATTCCATTCCGCATGACATTCCATTCCATTCCACGTTCTTATCCATTCCATTCCACCTTGCATTCCATTCCATTCCCTGTTCCATACATTCGATTCCACCTTCCATTCCATTCCATTCTACTTTCCAATCCATTCCATTCCACATTGCATTCCACTGCACATTCCTTTCCATTCCAACTCCAATTCCATTCCATTACTTTCCACTCCACATTCCAATCCATTCCATGTTCCATTGAATTCACTTCCATTCCACATTCCATTCAACTCCGTTCCACATTCCATTCCATTCCATTCCACATTCCATTCAATTCAATTCCATTCCACTTTCCATTCTTTTCTATTCTGCATACCATTCCACATTCCATTTCATTCCATTCCATTCCATTGCACATTCCATTGCGCATTGCATTCCACGTTCCATTAGACATTTCATTCCACGTTCCATTTGATATTTCATTCCATGAAATATTCCAAGTTGCATTCCAGGTTCCAATCCACGTTCCACTCCACATTCATTTCCATTCCACTCCATTCCATTCCACATTTCATTCCACATTCCATTCCATTTCATTCCACATTACATTCAACCTTCCATTCCACAGTCCATTCCTTATTGCATTCCATTCCATTCCTCTTTCCATTCCATTCCATTCGATATTCCATTCCGAGCCATTCCAAATTCCATCCCATTCCACTACACATTCTATTCCATTCCACATTCCATTCCATTCCGTTCCATTCCACATTACATTCCATTCCATTCCATTCCACGTTCCATTCCACTCTCCATTCCATTCCATTCCACATTCCATTCCATCTTATTTCACATTCCATTCCATTGCATTCCAGATAGCATTCCAGTTTCCATTCCACAATCCATTCTACATTGCATTCCATTCCACGTTCCATTACACATTCCATTCCACATTGCATTCCATTCCACTTTCCATTCCACATTCCTTTCCACCTCCCATTCCACATTCCATTCCATCCCATTCCGCGTTGCATTCCACATTCCATTGCATTCCATTCCAAATTCCATTCCATTTCTTTCCACATTCCATTCAACATTCCATTCCATTCCATTTCACATTCCATTCCACATTCCAGTCCACATTCTACTGCTTTCCATTCCATTCCACGTTACATTCCACGTTCCTTTCCATTCCATTCCACATTGCATTGCATTATATTACACATTCCATTACATTGCATTCCACATTCCATTCCACATTCCTTTCCATTCCATTCCACGTTCGATTCCACATTCCCTTCCATTACATTCCACTTTCCACTCCATTCCGTTCCAATTTCCATTCTGTGTTCCATGCCACGTTCCATTCCACCTTCCTTTCCATGTTCCGTTCCGTTCCATTCCACATTCAGTTCCACTATACATTCCATTCCTTTGCATTCCATTCCATTCCACACTCCATTGCAATGAACATTCCGTTCCACATTCCATTACATTCCATTCCACATTCCATTACATTCCATTCCACATTCCATTCCACATTCCATTCCATTCCATTCCACATTCCATTCTATTCCATTCCACATTCCATTCCACTCCATTCCACATTCCATTCCACATTGCATTCCAATACATTCCACTTTCCTTTCAACATTCTATTCCATTCCACTTCATATTATATTCCATTCCACATTGCATTCCAGTCCATTCCATTACATTCCATTTCGCATACCATTCCACATTTCATTACATGCCACATTTCACTCAATTCCTTTCCACATTCCATTCCATTCCATTCCATATTTCATTCCATTCCATTCCATTCCACAATTCATTACATTCCATTCCACATTCCATTCCATTCCATTTTATTCCAGTCAACATTCCATTCCAAAGTCCATTCCATACCACTCCACATTCCATTACATTCCACTCCACATTCCATTCCACTCCACTCCACATTGCATTCCCATTAAATTTTGCAATCCATATTCCATTCCATTGCTTTCCACATTCCATTCATTTCCATTCCATATTCCATTCCATTCCTTTTCTCTTTCCATTCCATATTCCATTCCATTCTTTTTCTCTTTCCATTCCATTCCATTCAATTCCAGTCCATTTCACATTCCATTCCATTCCACTCCACATTCCATTCCATTGCATTCCACATTCCATTCCATTCCATTCCACAAGCCATTCCATTCCATTCCATTCCCTTCCATTCATCATTCCATTCCATTTCACGTTCCTTTCCATTCCATTCCATTCCATTTCATATTCCATTCCACATTTCTTTACATTCCGTTCCATTCCACTCTAAATTCCATTCCATTCCAATTTCCATTCCTTTCATTTCCATTCCACATTCCATTCCATTCCATTCCACATTCCATTCCTTTCCACATTCCATTCCACCTTTCATTCCTTTTGATTCCACATTCCATTCCATATTCCACTCCATTCCATTCCATTCCACATTCCGTTGTACATTATATTCCATTCCATTGCAGTCGGCATTCCATTACATTTCTTTCCATTACATTCCATTCGACATCCCTTACCATTCCATTCCACTCCATATTCCATTCCATTCCTTTGCAGTCCACATTACATTTAATTCCATTCCACATTCTATTCCAATCCATTCCACATTGCAGTGCATTCCATTCCACATTCCATTCCATTCCATTCCACTTTCCATTCCATTCCATTCCACATAATATTCCATTCCACATTCCATTCCACATTCCATTCCATTCCACATTCCATTTCATTCCACTCCATTCCACATATCATTCCATTCCATTCAACTTTCCATTCCATTCCATTCCTTTCCATTCCTTTCCCTTCCTTTCCATTCAATTCCACATTCCATTCCATTCCTTTCCATTCTACATTGTTTGTCATTCCATTCCACATTCCATTCTACATTCCATTCCATTCCATTTCACATTCCATTGCATTCCACATCCCTTTACATTCCACTCCATATTCCATTCCATTCCATTCCACATTCCATTCAACATTCCATTCCACGTTCCAGTCGTCATTCCATCGCATGTTCCATTCGATATTCCATTCAACTTTACATTCAATGGTCCATTCCACGTTCCATTCGTCGTTCCATCTCACGTTACATTCGATGTTCCATTCCATGTTACATTCCATGTTCCGTTCCAATTTCCAGTCCATGTTCCATTCCGCATACCATTACATTCCATTCCACATTCCATTCCAGATTCCATTCCACATTCCACTCCATTTCATTCCACATTCCTTTCATAGTGCATTCCACATTGCATTCCATTCCACTCCACATTCCATACCACATTCTATTTTTTTCCATTCCACATTCCATTCCATGCCATTCTACATTCCATCCCATTCCATTCCACATTTTATTCCATTCCACGTTGTATTCCATTTCACATTCCGATCTCTTCCGTTCCATTCTACATTACATTCCAATCCATTCCAAGTTCAATTCCATTCGATTCCACGTTACGATCCATTCCATTCCACGTACCATTCCATTCCATTCCACTTTCCATTCCATTCCATCCAATTCCAATCCACATTCCATTCCATTCCATATTCCACTCCATTCCAAGTTCCATTCCATTGAATTCCATTCCACATTCCATTCCATTCCACATTCGATTCCATTCCATACCATTCAACCTTCCGTTCCATTCCCAACCACATTCCATTCCATTCCATTCCACATTCCATTCCATTCCATTCCACATTCCATTCCACATTCCTTTCCATTCGATTCCACATTTCATTCCACATTCCGTTCCTTTGCATTCCACATTTCATTGCACTTTCCTTTCCATTCCATTCCATATTCCATACTACATTCCATTCCACAATCCATTCCATATTCCATTCCACATTCTATTACATTCCATTCCACATTCCATTTCACATTCCATTCCATTACATTCCACCTTCGATTCCACATTCCATTCCATTCTATTCCACATTCCATTCCACATTCCAATCCCTTCCCTTACACTTTCCATTCCAAATTCCATTCCACATTCCATTGCATTCCATTCCACATTGCATTCCACTTTGGTTTCATTTCCATTCCACATTCCATTGCATTCCATTCCACTTTCCATTTCACCCTCCATTCCTTTCCATTCCACATTCCAATCAATTCCATTCTTTCCACATTCTATTCCATTTCATTCTGCATTCCATTCCACTACATTCCACTTTCCATTCCACATTCAATTCCATTCCATTCCTCATTCCATTCCATTCCATTCCACATTCCATTCCACTCCTTTCCATTCCACATTCCATTCCTTTCCATTCGGCGTTGCATTCCACTGCATTCCACATTTGATTCGAATCCATTCCCCCTTCTATTCAATTCCATTCCATTCCACAATTCATTCCACATTCCATTCCATTACAATTTTCTTTCCACATTCCATTCCGCATTCCATTCCATTCCACGTTCCAGTCTACTTTGCATTCCACATTCCATTCCACATTCCGTTCCATTCCATTCCACATTCCATTGCACATTCCATTCCATTCCATTCCGTGTTGAATTCCTCATTGCATTCCACAATCCATTCCACATTCCATTCCATTTCACATTCCATTTCACATTCCATTCCACATTCCATTCCATTCCACGTTCCATTCCACATTGCATTCCATTTCATTCCACGTACCTTTCCACGTTTCATTCCATTGCATTCCACATTCCATTCCATTCCATTCCACAATTATTCCACATTCCATTCCATTCTATTCCACATTCCATTGCACATTCCACTCCATTACATTTCACGTTCATTCCATTCCAATCTATTCCATTCCATTCCTCATTTCATTCCATTTCTTTACATTCCATTCCACATTCCTTTCCATTCCATTCCACATTGCATTCCACCTTCTATTCCACTCCATTTCACATTCCCTTAAATTCCATTCCATTCCATTCCACATTCCATTCCAATTGCATTTCACTTTCCAATCCAAGTTCCATTCGAAGTTCCATTCCACGTTCCATTCCACATTTCATTCCATTCCATTTCATATTCCATTCCACATTCCAGTCCATTGAATTCCACACTGCATTCCATTCCCTTCCATTCCACATTGCATTCCATTCCATTCCATATTCCATTCCATTCCAAATTCCATTCCATTGAATTTCACATTCCATTCCATTCCATTCCATTCAACGTTCCATTCCATTCCATTCCACTTTCCATTCCATTTCACATTCCATTCAATTCCATTCCACTTTACTTTCCATTCCATTCCATTCCACAATCCATTCCACATCCCATTCAATTCCATGTTCCATTCAACATTCCATTACACATTATATTCCATTCCACGTTCCATTCCTCTTTCCATTTGACGTTCCGTTCAACATTGCATCCCATTGCATTCCACATTCCATTCCTTTCCAATCCATTGACACAATACATTCCACATTCCACTCCATTCCATGTTTCATTCCACATTCCCTTCCACATTCTATTCAATTCCATTACACATTCCATTCCATTCCACATTCGATTCCATTCCATTCCACATTCCATTGCATTCCATTCCATACCAGTCCACATTCAATTCCATTCCATACCATTCCAGATGCCATTCCTCACCATTCCACAATCCATTCCATTCTATTCCATGTTCCTTTCACTTTCCATTCCCCATTCCATTCACCGTTCCATTCTGCATTCCTTTCCACATTGAATTCAAGGTTCCAATCCCTGATATTCCACTTTCAATTCCACATTCCATTCCACGTTCCATTACATTCCATTCAACGTTCCATTCCACTTCGAATTCCACGTTCTTTTCCACGTTCCATTCCATTAAATTCCACGTTACATTCCACTTTCTATTCCATGTTACATTGCATTACATTCCACGTTCCATTGCACGTTCCATTCCACCATCCATTCCATTCCATTCCACATTCCATTGCACATTCCATTGCATTAAATTCCACATTCCATTACACAATCCATTCCATTCCACAACACTTTCCTTTCCATTCCATTCCACAATATATTCTATTGGATTCCACATTCCTTTTAACATTCCATTCCATTCCATCAAATGTTCCATTGCACATTCCCTTCCATTCCATTTTACATTCCACACAGCATTCCATTCCATTCCACATTCCATTCCATTCCATTCCACCTTCGATTCCACATTCCATTCCATTCCATTCCACATTCCTTTACACATTTTTTCCCTTCCATTCCACATTGCGTTCCACATTCCATTCCATTCCATTCCATATTCCATTCCATTCCATTTGATTTTCCTTTCCATTACATTCCATTTTCATTCCACATTTCATTCCATTCCACTACACCTTCCATTCCACATTCCATTAAAATCCATTACACATTCTATTCCACATTCCATTCCATTCCATTCCTTTCCACATTCCATTTCCTTCCATTCCATCTTCCGTTTGAATCCACATTGTATTCCACATTGCATTCCGCATTCCTTTCTACATTCCATTCGTTTCCATTCCACATTCCATTCCATTCCATTCCACATTGCGTTGTAATCCTTTCCACATTCCATTCTATGTTCCATTCCCTTCCATTCCTCCTTCCATTCCATTCCATTCCTCATTCCATTCCATTCCATTCCTCATTCCATTTCATTCCAATCCATTCCACTCCATTCGGCATTCCTTCCCATTCCATTCCACATTACACTCCATTCCACAGGACATTCCATTCCATTCCATTCCACAATCCATTCAACATTCCATTCCATTCCACTTTCGATTCAACATTCCTTTCCACATTCCATTCGATTTCACATTCCATTCAATTCCACATTCCATTCCACATAGCATTCCATTACATTCCACATTAAGTTCTACATTCCATTCAATTCCCTTCCACATTTCATTTCATTACATTCTACGTATCATTCCATTCCACATTCCATTACACATTGCATTCCATTCCATTCCAAATTCCATTCCACATTCCATTCAATTCCAGTCCGCATTCCATTCCATTCCATTCCACCTTCCATTCCATTTCACTCGGCATTCCATTCCATTCCTGCATTCCATTGAAAGTTCCATTCCACATTCCTTTCCAGTTTCCATTCCGCATTCCATTCCATTCCATTCCACGTTCCTTTCCACATTCCATTCCATTCTATTCCACATTCCATTCCACATTATATTCCACAATCCATTCCACATTGCATTCCACATTCCATTCCATTCCACATTACGTTCCACATCTCATACAACATTCCATTCCACATTCCATTCCAATTTCCATTCCATATTCAATTCCATACTATTCCACATTCCATTCCATTCCATTCGACTTTCCTTTCCTTTGCATTCCACATTCCATTCCACATTCCTTTCCATTGATTTCCACATGCAATTCCAAATTCCATTCCACAATCCATTCCACATTACATTCCAGATTGCTTTCCATTCCATTCCACATTCCATTCCATTTCATTCCACATTCCATTCCACATTCCATTCCATTCCATTCCACCTTCGAATCCACATTCCTTTCCATTCCAGTCCACATTCCATTTCATATTCCATTCCCTGCCATTCCACATTCCATTCCACATTATATTCCATTGCATTTCCTATTCCATTCCACATTGCATTCCACATTCCTTTCATTTCCATTCCACCTTCCATTCCATTCCACATTCCATTGCATTCCATACCACATTCCATTCCACATTCCATTCCATATCATTCGGCATTCCATTCCTCTCCTTTCCACATTCCATTCCACATTCCATTCCATTCCATTCCACATTCCATTCCATTCCATTCCACATTCTACTCCACTCCATTACATTCCATATTCGATTACAATCCATTCCACATTCTATTCCATTCCATTCCTTTCCACGATCCATTCCACATTCCATTCCATTCCATTTTTCATTCCATATTCCATTCCGCATTCCATTCCATTTCACGTTCCAGTACACTTTCCATTCCACGTTTCTTTCCACATTCCATTCCATTCCACTCCACGTTCAATTGCAAATTCCATTCCATTGCATTCAATGTTGCATTACACATTCCATTCCATTCCGTTCCGCGTTGAATTCCACATTCCATTTTACAATCCTTTCCACATTCCATTCCATTCCATGTTCCATTTCACATTCCATTCCCCTTTCCATTCCATTCCACTTTCCATTCCACATTCCATTCCTCGTTCTATTCCACATTCCATTTCATTATATTCCACAATCCATTCCACATTCCATTCCATTCCATTCCAATTTCCATTGCGTTCTTTTCCACTTTCCATTCCAGATTGCATTCCGTTTCATTCCACGTTTCATTCCACATTTCATTCCACTGCATTCCACATTCCATTCCATTCCATTCCACATTCTTTCCACATTCCATGCCATTCTAGTATACATTTCATTCCACATTCAACTCCATTACATTTCACATTCGTTCCATTCCAATCCATTCCATTTCATTTCGTTGCTTTCCATGCCACATTCCACTGCAATTCCATTCCATTCCATTCCACATTCCATTATGCATTCCATTCCACATTCCATTCCACTCCATTTCACATTCCCTTAAATTCCATTTATTTCCATTCCACATTCCATTTCAATTGTATTTCACGTTCCATTCCAATTTCCATTCCGCGTTCCATTCTACGTTCCATTCCAGATTTCATTCCATTCCACACTCCATTCCATTGAATTCCACATTGCATTCCATTCCGTTTCATTCCACATTGCATTCTCTTCCATTCAATGTTCGATTCCATTCTGTATTCCATTCCATTCCACATTCCATTCCTTTCCATTCCACATCCCATTCCTTTCCATTCCACATTCCATTCCATTCCGAATTTCATTGCATATTCCATTTCCTTCCATTCCACATTCCACTTCATTGAATTACACATTCCATTCCAGATTCCATTTCATGCCATTCCATGTTGCACTGCATTCCATTCCTTTCCAAATTCCATTCCATTCCATTCCACCTTCCATTCCATTCCATTCCACATTCCATTCCACATTCCACTCCACATTACATTTAATTCCAATCCACATTCCATTCCAAATTCCATTCCATGTCATTCCACATTGCACTCCATTCTATTCCATTCCACATTCCAATAATTTCCATTCCATGTTCTCTTACATATGATTCCACGTATGATTCCACATTCGATTCCACATTCCATTCCGCCTTCCATTCCATTCCATTCCACATTCCTCTCCATTGAATTCCATATTGCATTCCGCCTTCCATTCCATTCCATTCCACATTCCTCTCAATTCCATTCCATATTCCATTCCACATTCCACTTCATTTCGTTCCACATTCCATTCCACATTCCTTTCCATTCCACATTCCAATGCATTCCATTCCGTTCCACATTCCACTCCGTTCCATTCCACATTCCATTCCACATTGTACTCCACATTCCACTTCATTCCACTCCACATTCCATTCGACATTTCATTCCACATTCTATTCCACATTCCATTCCTTTCCATTCCATTCCATTCCATTCCAGACCACATTCCATTTCATTCCTTTCCATTCCATTCCATTCCATTCCAGACCACATTCCATTTCATTCCATGCCACATTCCATTCCATTCCATTCCATTCCACTTTGCACTCCATTGCATTCCATATTCCATTCATTAAATACCACATTCCATTCCACATTCCATTTTACATTCCATTCCAAATTCTATTCCATCCATTCCCTTCTGCATTCCAATCCATTCCATTTCACATTCTATTCCATTCAATTCCATTCCACATTCCATTCCATTTCACATTCCATTCCATTCCATTCCTTTCCTTTCCAAGTTCCATTCGATTCCACATTCTATTCCAGATTCCATTCCATTCCATTCCAGATTTGATTCCACATTATGTTCCTTTCCATTCCGCATCGCATTGCATTCCTTTCCACACTACATTCCTTTTCTCTTTGCATTGCATTCTATTCCACGTTGCTTTCCTTTCCATTTCACATTCCATTCCAACTTCAATTCCATTCCATTCCACATTCCATTCCATTCTATGCTGCATTCCATTCCATTCCATTCCACATTCCATTCCACTTTCCATTGCAATTTCCATTCAACGTTCCTTTCCACGTTCCATTTCACATTCCATTCCACCATCCATTCCATTCTATTCCACATTGCATTCCACATTCCTTTGCACGTTCCATTCCATTCTATTCCACATTCCTTTCCACAATGCTTTGCGTTCTGTTCCACATTCCATTCAACATTCCACTCCATGTTCCATTCCAAATTCCATTCCATTCCATTCCACATTCCATTCCACATTCTATTTCTTTCCATTCCGCATTGCATTCTACATTCCATTCCATTCCACATTGCATACCACATTCCATTTCATTCCATTCCATTCCACATTGCGTTCCACATTCCATTTCATTCCTTTCCACTCCACATTCCATTCCATTTCATTCCACCTTTCTTCCCATTGCATTCCATAATGCATTCCATTCCATTCCACGTTCCATACCACTTTCCACTCCACATTCCATTCCAGGTTCCATTCCACTTTCCACTACACGTTCCATTCCATTCCATTACACGGTCCATTCCACCTTTCATTCCACGTTCCATTCCACTGTCAATTCCACTTTACTTTCCTCATTCTATCCCATTCCTTTCCACATTCCAATCCTTTCCATTCCACATTCCTTTCCATTCCATTTCATTTTCCATTCCATTCCTTTTCACATTCCGTTCCATTCCATTCCACATACCATTCCATTCTATTTGACAATCCAATCAATTCCATTCCACATTCCATTCCAGATTCCATTCCACATTCTATTGCATTCCATTCCACACTCCATTCCACATTCCATTCCCTTCCTTTACAGTTTTGAATCCTCATTCCATTCCATTCCTTTCCATTTCACTGTCCACTCCATTCCACTCAGCATTCCATTCCACATTCCAATCCATATTCCATTCCACATTCCATTACAATCCATTCCACCATCCACTTCATTACATTCCAGACCACATTCCATTCTATACCTTTCCATATTCCATTCCACATTCCATTCCATATACCATTCCACTTCCATTCCATGTTCCATTCCAGTTTCCATTCCAGTTTTCATTCCATTGCATTCCACATTGCATTCCTTATTCCATTTCTTTCCATTCCACATTCCATTCCACATTCCATTCTATTCCATTCCATTCCACATTCCCTTCAATTCCATTCCTTTCCATTGCACATTCCATTCCTTTCCATTGCACATTCCATTCCTTTCCATTGCACATTCCATTCCACATTCTACTCCATTCCATTCCACATTCCATTCCACGGTGCATTCCACGTTCCATTCCACGTTAAATTCCATTCCATTCAGCATTCCTTTCCACTTTGCATTACATTGCGTTCCACGTTGCATTCCGCATTCCATTCCATTCCATTTCACGTTCCATTACGTTCCATTCCACATTCCAATAAATTCAATTCCACTTCACATTCCATTCCATTCGTTTCCATTGCACTTTCCATTCCATTCCATTCCACAATCGATTCCATTCCATTTTACGTTGCATTCCATTCCATTCCACTTTCCATTCAATTCCATTCCGCAATCCATTCCATTCCATTTCACATTCCATTCCAGTCCGTTCCATTCCTGTCCAAATTCCATTCCATTCCATTCAATTTCATTCTACTCCATTCCATTGCATTCCATTCCACTTTCCATTCTATTCCATTCCACATTCCATTCAATTCCATTCCACATTCCATTCCATTAGCATTCCATTCCATTCCATTCGACATTCCATTCGCTTCCATCCCATATTCCCTTCGCTTCCATCCCATATTCCATTCCCTACCATTCCACTCCTCATTCCATTCCATTCCACTTTCCATTCCATTACATTCCATTTCATTCCACATTCCATTCCATTCCATTCCTTTCCATGTTCCATTCAATTCCATTTCACTTTCCATTCCATTCCATTCCATTCCGTTGAACATTCCATTGCATTCCATTCCCCATACCATTCCATTCCACATTCCATTCCATTCCATTCCACATTCCATTCCATTCCATTCCTTTCCATGTTCCATTCAATTCCATTTCACTTTCCATTCCATTCCATTCCATTCCGTTGAACATTCCATTCCATTCCATTCCCCATTCCGTTCCATTCCATTCCACGTTCCATTCTTCTCCATTTCACATTCGATTCCATTCCTTTCCTTTACATATTCCATTCCATTCCATTCCACATTCCATTCCATACCATTCATCATTCGATTCCATTCAATTTCACATTCGATTTCATTCCATTCCATTCCATATTCCATTCCATTCCATTCCATTCCATTCCATTTAATTTCACATTCCATTCCATTACGTTCCACTCCATTCCACATCCCATTTCACATTGCATTCCACATTCCTTTCCATTCCATTCCATTCCATTCCATATTCCATACCATTCCATATTCCGTTGCACATTCCATTCCACATTCCATTCCATTCCTTTACACATTCCATTACGCATTCCATTCCATTTCATTCCATTCCATTACACATTCCGTTACACATTCCATTGTATTCCACATTTCAATGCACATTCCTTTCAATTCCATTCCATTCCACATTCCATTCCAAAACATTACACTTTCCATTCCATTCTATTATGTTGCACTTTCCATTCCATTCCATTCCACATTACATTCCATTCCATTCCACATTCCAATCCTTTCGATTCCATTCCATTCCATTGCTCATTCCATTCTATATTCCATTCCACATTCCATTCCACATTGCATTCCATTCCATTACATTCCATTCCACATTTCATTCCATTGCATTCCACATGCCTTTCCATTCCCTTCCATTCCATTCCACGTTTCATTACATTCCATTCCACATGCCATTCCATTCCATTCCATTCCATTCCATATTCCATTCCATTGCATTCCACATTCCACATTCCATTCCATTCTATTCCACATTCGATTGAATTCCATTCCACATCCCATTCCATTCAATTGCATATTCCATTTCATTCCAAATTCCATTCAATTCCACATTCCATTCCATTACATTCCGTTCCACTTTCCATTCCATTCCATTCCATTCATTTCCTCTTTCCATTCCATTCCATTCCAATCCATTCCACATTCCATTCCAATCCATTCCACGTTCCTTTTCATTCTTTTCAACGTTCCATTCCAGTTTTCATTCCATTCAATTCCATATCCCATCCCTTTCCATTCCACATTCCATTCCATTCCATTCCATATTCCATTCCACATTCCTTTACACGCCATTCCACATTCCATTCCACGTTCCTTTCCATGACATTAGAAATACAATTCCTCATTCCATTCCATTCCACATTCCATTCCACATTCCATTACATTCCATTCCACATTCCATTCCACATTCCATTACATTCCATTCCACATTCGAAACACATTCCATTCCATGCTCCATTCCATTCTGTTCCACATTGAAATGCACATTCCATTCCAAGTTCCATTACATTCTATTCCACATTCAATTCCACATTCCATTCCAGTCGATTCCATTTCACGTTCAATTCTATTCCTTTCTGAATTCCATTTCTTTCCATTCCATTTTCCAATCAATTCCATTCCATTCCATTCCACATTCCATTCCACATTCCTTTCCATTTAATTACACATTCCATTCCATTTCCTTCCACTTTCCATTCCATGCCATTCCGCATTACATTACATTCCATGCGATATTCCATTCCATTCTATTCCATATTCCATTGCATTCCACATTCCATTACATTTCACATTTCGTTCCACTGCATTGCATACCACATTCCATTCCATTCCATTCATGGTTCCATTCCATTCAATTCCAAGTTGCATTCCCTTCCATTCCTGATTCCATTCCTTTGCGTTCTGCATTCCAATCCACTCAATTCCACATTCCATTCAATTCCTTTCCATTCCATTCCTCATTCCTTTCCACATTCTATTCCATTGCATTACACAATCCATTCCACATTCCATTCCTTGCCATACCACATTCCATTCTATGCCATTTCGCATTACATTACATTCCATGCCACATACCATTCCAGATTCCATTCCATTCTTTTCCATACCACATTCCATTCCACATTGCATTCCATTCCATTCTACATTCCATTCCATTCCATTCCATGTTCCATTCCAGATTCCATTCCATTCCATTCCACATTGCATTCCAATCCATTTCACATTCCATTCAATTCAACATTCCTTTCCAATAGATTCCATTCCATTCCATTAGATTCCATTCCATTCCATATTCGTTTCCATTCCATATTCCTTTCAATTCAACATTCCTTTCCATTAGATTCCATTCCATTCCATATTCCTTTGCATTCCATTCCACATTCCTTTCCATTCCATTCCACATTTCATTCCTCATTCCATTCCAATCCAATCCACATGCACTTTCATTCCATTCTTCATTGTATTCCAATCCATTCCACATTCCATTCCATTCCATTCCACATTTCACTTTCCATTCCAAGTTCCATTCCACGTTCCATTCCATATTCCATTGCAATTTGCTTTTCATATTCCATTCCATTCCATTCCACTTTCCATTCAATTCAATTACACATTCCTTTCCACATTCCATTCCATTCCATGCCACCTTCCCATTCATTCCATTCCTCATTCATTTCCACATTCCATTCCATTACATGACACCTTCAAATACATTCCATTCCTCATTCCTTTCCACATTCCATTCCATTGCTTTCATGTTTCCATTCCACATTCCATTCCATTTCATTCCACATTCCATTCCATTTCATTCCACATTCCATTCCACATTCCATTCCTTCACCTTCCATATTCCATTCCATTCCACTTTCCATTCGAATTTCCATTCCATTCCATTCCTCACACATTTCAATTCAATTCCACATCTCATTCCATTCCATTTCATTCCATTCCCTTCCACATTCCCTGCCATGTTCCATTCCATTCCATTGCAGATACCATTCCAATCCATAACACATTCCATTCCATTTCCTTCTATTCTATTCCTCCCAGATTCCATTCCACATTCCATTCCATTCCATTACACAATCCTTTCCTTTTCTTTCCCCATTCCATTCCATTCTGTTACACATTCCATTCCACATTCCATTAAATTCCATTCCACATTCCATTCCTCATTCGATTCCATTCTATTCCACATTCCTTTCAATTCAGTTGAATTCCACTTCACATTCCATTCCATTCCATTCCGTTTTGCATTCCATTCCATTACATTCCATTTTGCATTCCATACATTTCCATTCCATTTTCCATTCTACATTCCATTCCACATTCCATTCCATGCCATTCCACATTCCATTCCACATTATGTTTCATTCCATTCCACATTCTATTCCATTCCTTTCCACTATTCATTCCATTCCATTTAACATTCCATTCCATTCCACATTCTGTTCCACATTCCATTCCTTGTCACATTCCATTCCACATTCCCTTCCACATTCCATTCTATTCCATTACGCATTCCATTCCATTCCATTTCACATTGCATTCCACATTCCCTTCCACATTCCATTCTATTCCATTACGCATTCCATTCCCTTCCATTTCACATTGCATTCCATTCCATTCCATTCCATGTTCCATTCCATTCATTCCACATTCCTTTTGACATTCCATTCCCTTCCATTCCACTTTCCCTTCCATTCCAATCCACATTCCATTCCATTCCACATTCCAATCCATTCCATTCTGTTTCATTCCACGTTCCATTCCATTGCATTCCATAGAATTCCACATTCCATTCCACATTGCATTGCACATTCCATTCCATGCCAATATACATCCCATTCCACATGCCAGTCCATTCCATTCCATTCCATATTACATTGCATTCCGTTTCATTCCATGTACAATTCCATTCCATTCCACATTCCATTCCATTCCATTCCATTGTTGTCCATATTCCGTTTCATTGCATTGCATTCCACATTCCATTCCATTGCATTCAACATTGCTTTCCATTCCATTCCACAACCCATTCCATTCCATTCCACTTTCCATTCCATTCCATTTCACGATCCATTCCACGTTCCATTCCACGATCCATTCCACATTCCATTCCGCCTTCCATTCCACTTTCCATTACATTGCATTCCACAATCTATTCCATTCCATTAAATTCCACATTGAATTCCATTCCATTCCACATTCCATTCATTTCCATTCCTTTCCAACTTCCATTCCATTCCATTCCACCTTCCATTCCATTCCAATCCATGTTCCTTTCCATTCCATTCCTCGTTCTATTACACATTCCATTCCATTCCACTTTCCATTCCATTTCATTCCAGTCCACACCCCATTCTGATCCATTCCATTCCACATTTCATTCTGTTCTACATTCCATTCAATTCGAAATTCCGTTGCATTCCATTTGACATCCCATTCCATTCCATTCCACATTGCTTTCCATTCCATTCCACATTCCATTCCACATTCCATTGCATTCCATTCCATATTCCATTCCATTCAATTCCACATTCGATTCCATTCCATTCCGCATTCCACTCCATTCCACTCCACATTCCATTCTGTTCCATTCCACATTCTTTTCCATGCCATTCCACATTCCATACCACTTTCCATTCCATTCCATTCCATTTTCCTTTCCATGCCATTCCACATTCTTTTCCATTTTCCATTCCATTACTTTCCACTTTCCATTCCATTCCATTCATTTCCATGCCATATTCCATTCCATTGCATTGCATTCCACATTTCATTCCATTTCAATTCATATTCCTTTCCATTCCATGCCACAATGCATTGCATTCCATTCGACTTTCCATTCCATTCCTTCACAAATTACATTCCATGTTCCATTCCTCTTTCCAATCCACGTTCCTTTCCGCTTTCCATTCCACATTCCATAACAGTCCATTCAATTTCACATTCCATTGCACATTCCATTCCTTTGAATTCCAAATTCCATTCCATTCCATTCCACATTACATTCCATTCCTTTCCAAATTCTGTTCCATTCCATTCCATTGCCTTTTAAGTTCCATTCTACATTCCATTCCATTGCATTCGACGTTCCATTCCATTCCAGATTCCTTTCCACATTCCATTCCAATCCAGTTCACATTACACTTTCCATTTCACGTTCCATTCCACTTTCCATTCCACTGTGCATTCCGTGTCCTGTTCTACGTTCCATTCCATTCCATCCCACATTCCATTCCACTTTCCATTCCATTCCATTCCAAATTCCATTCAATTCCATTCCACCTTCCATTCCACCTTCCATTCAATTCCATTCCACTTTCAATTACATTACATCCCACAATCCATTCCACATTCGATTCCTTTCCTTTCTACACTCCATTCCATTCCATTCCACATTCCATTCCACATTCCATTACATTCCATTGCATATTCCATTCCATCACATTCCACATTCCATTCAATCACACTCCATTCCATTCCACATTGCATTCCACATTCAATTCTTTTCCATTCCATTCCACATTATATTCCATTCCAATCCATATTCCATGCCATTCCATTCTACATTCCATTCCTTTCCATTCCACATTTCATTACATTCCATTCAATTCCACATGCCATTCCACATTCAAATGCATTCCATTTCACATTGCATTCCATTGCATTCCATTCCCTTGCAAATTCCGTTCCACATTCCGTTTCATTCCTTTCCAAATTCCATTCAATTCCACATTCCATGACATTCCAATTTCCATTCCATACCATTCCATTTCATTCCATTCCATTCCATTCCAGTTTGCACTCCATTCCATTCCACATTCCACTCCATTCCGTTCAACATTCTATTCCAAATTCAATTCCATTCCATTCCACATTCCGTTGCATTCCATTCCACATTCTTTCCGCATTCCATTCCACATTCCATTTCATTCCATTCCAGTCAACTTTCCATTCCATTCCATTCCATTCTGCATTCAATTCCATTCCATTAAACATTCCATTCCCCATTCAGTTCCATTCCTCATTCCATTCCATTCCATTCCACATTCCTTTCTGCATTCCATTCCATATTCCATTCCATTCAATTCCATATTCCATTCTCTTCCATTCCACATTCTATTCTATCTCATTCCACATTCAATTCCATTTCATTCCGCATTCCATTCGATTCCATTCCACTCCAGTGCACCTTCCATTACATTCCATTTTCCATTGCGTTGCATTGTGCTTTCCATTCCATTCCACATTCCATTCCATTCCATTCCATTCCAGTCCCCATTCCATTCCATTCCATTCCATTCCACCTTCCATTCAATTGCATAACATCTTCCTTTCCTTTCCATTCTAGATTTCATTACATTCTCTTCCACTTTCCATCCCATTCCATTCCAGGGTTCCATTCTGGGTTCCATTCCACGCTCCTTTCCACGTTCCATTCGACTTCCATTCCATACCATTCTATTCCACATTCCATTCAATTCCTTTCCAGATTCCATTGCAAATTCTATTCGATTCTATTCCAATTCGTATTCCATTCCATGTAGCATTCCACGTTCCATTACACATTCCAATCCATGTTCCATTCTACATTTCATTCCACGTTACTTTCAACTTTCCATTGTGCCTTCCATTCAACATTCCATTCTTTTCCATTAAACATACCATTCTACATTCCATTACAATCCATCACACTTTCCATTTGACATTCCATTCCATTCCACTCCACTTTCCATTAGACTTTCCATTCATTTCCATTTCATTCAATATTCCATTCTGTTCCATTCGATTAAACATTCCATTCCTTTCCATTCTTCATTCCATTATATTCCATTCCACATTGCATTCCATTTCGCTTCACAATCCATTAATTCACAATTTCCATTCCATTCCACATTCCATTCCACATTCCCTTCAATTACATTCCATATTCCAATCCATTCCATTCCACATTCCATTCAATTCCATCCCTCATTCCACACTGAATTCCATGTTCCATTCCACGTTCCTTACCAAATTTCGTTGCATTCCATTCCACATTCCATTCCACAATCAATTTCATTCAATTCCAGCTTTCATTCCCTTCCATTCCACGTTCCATGCCATTCCATTCCACGTTCCATGCCATTCCATTCCACGTTCCATTCCCTGCCATTCCACATTCCTTTCCACATTCCATTCCATTCCACGTTCCATTCCCTGCCATTCCACATTCCTTTCCACATTCTATTCCATTCCACATTCCAATCTATTCCATTCCATATTGCATTCTGTTCCATTACATTTTCCATTCCACATTCCACTCCATTCCATTCCACATTGCATTCCATTCCATTCCATTCCACATTCCATTAATTTCCATTCCATGTTCTATTTCATTCCATTCCGTATTCCATTCCATTACATTCCATGTTCCATTCCAGATACCATTCCATTCAAAATTCCATTGCATTCCACTTTCCATTCCATTCCATTCCACTTTCCATTCCACATTTCATTCCACATTCCGTTCCATAATCCAATTCCATTCCACACGCCATTCCATTCCATTCGTCTTTCGATTCCATTCCATTCCACATTCCATTCCATCTTCAATTCCATTCCATTCCACATTCCATTCCATTCCGTTCCATTCCACATTGTATTGTGTTCCTTACCACATTCCATTCCATTACATGCCACATTCCATTCCACTTTATATTCCATTCCATTTAACATAGAATATAAAATAGAATTTGGAATGGAATCTGCAATGGAATGTAATTGAATGTGGAATGGAATGTGGATTGGAATGGAATGGAATGTGGAATTTAATGTGGAATGGAATGGAATGGGATGAGGAATGGAAAGGAAGAGAATGTGGAATGGAATGGAATGGAACGTGGAATGGAATGTGGAATGGAATTGAATGTGGAATGGAAAAAAATGGAATGTGGAATCGAATGGAAAGGAATGTGGAAAGGAATGTGGACTGGAATGGAATGGAATTTGGAATGGAAAGTCGAATGTAATGGAAAGGAATGTGGAATGGAGTGGAATACAATGTGGAATGGATACGAATGGAAAGTGGAATGGAATGTGGAATGGAATGGAGTGGGATGTGCGAAGGAATGTGGAATGGAATGGAATGGATTCGAATGTGGAGGGGAATAGAATGGAATTTGGCATGGAAAGGAAATAATGTGGAATGGAATGGAATAGAATGTGGAATGGAATGTGTAATGAAATGGAATGGAAAGTGGAAAGGAATGAAATGGAATGTGGAATGGAATGGAATGGAATGGAATGGAATGTGGAGTAATATTGAATGGAACATGCAATGGAATGTGGAATGAAATGGAATGGAATGGAATTGGATATACAATGGAATGGAATGTAATGGAATTTGGAATGGAAAGAAATGGAATGAAATGGAATGGAGTGGAATGTGGAATGGAAAGTGGAGTGGAATTGAAGGAAAACTGGAATGGAATGGAACGTGGAATGGAAAGGAATGGAATGAGGAATGGAATGGAAAGGAAGTGGAATGAAATGGAATGTAATGGAATGTGGAAGGGAATGTAATGGAACGTGCAATTGAATGTAATGGAATGTGGAATGGAACGTGGAATTGAATGTGGAATGCAACATTGAATGGAAATTGGAATACACTGTTTAATGGAAAGTGGAATGGAATGTGGAATGGAATGGATTTTGTAATGTGGATTGGAAAGGAATGGAATGTGAAATGGAAAGGAATGGAATGTTGAATGGTATGGAATGGAATGTGGAATTGAATGGAATGGAAAGTGGAATGGAATGGAACGGAGTGTGGAAAGGAATTGAGTGGAATATGGAATGGAATGGAATAGAATGGAATGGAATGGAATGGAATGGAATATGGAATGTAATGGAAAGGAATGTAATGTGGAATGGAATACAATCGATTGTGAAAAGGATTGTGGAATGGAATGGAGTGGAATGAAATGTGGAATGGAATAGAATGGAAAGGAATGAAATGTGGAACAGGAATGAATGGAATGTGCAATGGAATGTGGAATTAAATGAGATAGAATGTGGAATGGAAAGTGGAATGGAAAGTGGAATGGAATGTGGAACAGAATGTAATAGAATGTGGAATTGAATGCGGAATGGAATGGAATGGAATGTGGAATGGAATGTGCAATGGAACAGAATGGAATGTGGAACTTGATCGTGGACTGGAATGGAATGGAATGGAATGTGGACTTGAATGGAATGGAACGGAATATGGAATGGAACGGAATGTGGAATGGAATGTGGAATGGAATAGAATAGAAGGAGGAATGGAATGGAATGCAATGGATTATGGAATGGAATGTGGAATGGAATGGAATAGAATGAGGAATGGAATGGAATGGAATGTAAAGTGGAATGGAATGTAGAAAGAAATGGAATGGAATGTGTAATGGAATGTGTAATGGAATGGAATGGAATATGGAATGGAATGAAGAATGGAATGGAATGGAATGTGGAATTGAATGGAATGGAACGTGGAAAGAAATGTGGAATGGAATGTGGAATGGAATGGAATGGAATGTTGAATGGAATGGAATGGAACATGGTGTGGAACGTGGAATGGGACGTGGAATGGAATGTGGAAAGGAACATGGAATTGAATGTGGAAAGGAATGGAATCGAATTGAATGCGGAATGGAATGGAAATGAATGTGGAATGCAATGGAATGTGTAATGGAATGGAATGGAACGTGGAATCGAACGGAATGGAATGGAATGTGGACTGGACTGGAATGGAATGGAATGTGGAATGGAGTGAAACTGATTGTGAAATGGAAAGTGGAATGGAATTGAAGGGAATGGAATGTGGAATGAAATGGAATTTAAAGGAATGAAATGTGGAATGGGATAGAAAGAATTGTGGAAGGCAATGTCGAAAGGAATGGGATGGAATGTTGAACGGAATGTGAAATGGAAAGTGGAATGAAATGTGAAATAGAATGGAATGTAATGTGTAATGGAATGTGGAATTGAAAGTGCAATGAAATGTAATGGAATGTGTAATGGAATGTGGAATGGAATAGAATGGAATGTGGATAGGAATGGAATGGAATGTGGAATGAAATGGAATCTGGAATGATATGGAATGGAATGGAATGGAACGGAAATGGATGTGGAGTGGAATGGAAAGTAATGTAGAATTGAATGGAATTGAATGGAATGTGGAACGGAATGGAATGTTGAATGGAATGTGAAACGGAATGGAATAGAATGAGGAATGGAATGTAAAATAGTATGGAATGGAATGTGTAATGGAATGTGTGATGTAATGGAATGGATTTTGGAATGGAATGTGGAATGGAATGTGAAATGGAGTGGAGTGAAATGTGAAATAGAATGTGGAATGGAATTTGAAATGGAATGTGGAATGGAACGTGCAATGGAATGAGGAATTTTATGAGGAATGGATTATTAAATGGAATGTGGAATGGAAAGGAATGTAATGTGGAAAAGAATGCGGAATGTAAAGTGCAGTAGAAAATGGAGTGGAATGGAAAGGAATGTGGAATGGAACGTGGAATGGAATGGAAAGGTTGGTGGAATGGAACGTGGAATGTAACATTTAATGGAATGTGGAATGGAATGTGGAATGTAATGGAATGGAATGTTGAATGGAATGGAATGCGGAATGGAATGTGGAATCTAACGTGGAAGTGAACATGGAATGGAATGGAATGGAATGTGACATATAAGGGAATAGAAAGTGGAAAGAAATGTGGAATGGAATCCAATGGAATGTGGAATTGAATGGAATGGAATGTAGAATGGGAAGTCAAATGGAATGTGAAATCAAACAGAAAGGAATGTGAAAAGGAATGTGGAATGGAATTTGGAATGAAATGTGGAATGGAATGTGCAATGAAATATGGAATGGAATGTGGAAAGGAATGTGGAATGGAACAGAATGGAATGTGAAATTAAATGGAATGGAATGCAGAATGGAATGGAATGGAATGAGGAACGGAATTCAATGGAATGTGGAATGGATTATGGAACGGAATGTGGAACGGAATATTGAATGGAATCTGGAAAGGAATGTGGAACGTAACGGAATGGAATGTGAAATGCAATGGAATGAAATGTGGAATAGAATTTGGAATGGAATGGAATGGAATGTGGAATGCAATGAAATGGAATGTGGAATGGAATGGAACCTGGAATGGAATGTGTAAGGTAATGTGGAATGGAATGTGGAATTGAAAGGACTGCAATGTGGAATGAAATGTAGAATGGAAAGTGTAATGAAATGTGGAGTGGAAAGGAAAGGAATGTGGAACGGATTGTGGGGCACAGTCTGGAAAGGAATGTGGAAAGGAACGAAATGGAAAGTGGAATGGAATGTGGAATGGAACGTAAAATGGAATGGAATGAAATGTGGAATGGAACGTGTAATGGAATGTGGAAAAGATTGGAATGTGGAAAAGAATGGAACGGAATGTGGAATGGAATGGAATGGAAAGTTGAATGGAATGGAATGGAATTTGCAATGGAATGTGGAATTGAATGGAATGGAATGTGGAATTGATTGTGGAATGGAACGTCAAATTCAATGGAATGGAACGTGGAATAGAATGGATTGGAATATGCACTGGAATGTGGAATAGAATGGAATGGAATGTGGAATGGGATTTGAATTGCAATGTGGAAAGAAATGTGGAAGGGAATATGAAATGGAATGTCGAATACAATGTGGAATGGAATGGAATGAAATGTGTCATAGAATGTGGAATGGAATGGAATGGAAAGTGGAATGGAAGGTGGAATGGAATGTGGAATATAAAGTGGAATAGAATGTAACGGAATGGAATTTAATGTGGAATGCAATGAGCAATGGGTTGCGGAATGGAATGGAGTGGAATGTGCCATGGAACTTGGAATGGTAGGGAATAGAAGGCACAATGTAACATGGAATTGAACGTGCAATGGAACTTGGAATGCAATGTGGAAGGGAGTATGGAATGGAAAGTGGAATGGAATGGAATGGAATGAGGAATGGAATGGGATGTAAAGTGGAATTGAAGGGAATGCAAAGTGAAATAGAATCTGGAAAGGAATGTGGAATGGAATCTGGAATTTAATTGAATGGAATGTGGAGTGATATGGAATGGAATATGGAATAGAATGGAATGGAATGGAATGCGGAAGGGAATGGAATGGAATGGAATGTGGAATAAAATGGAATGGAATGGAACTGTATGCGCAATGGAATAGATTGGAATGTGGAATACAATGAAGAGGAATTGAATCTGAAAGTAAATGGAACGGTATATGGAAAGGAATGTAACAGAATGCGGAATGCAATGGAACATGAAACGGAATGTGGAATGGAATCTGGAATGGAATGGAATGGAATGTGTAATGGAAGGTGGAAAGGAATGTGGGATAGAATGGAATGGAATGCAAGCAGGAATGGAATGTGGAAAGTAATGGAATGGAATGTGGAATGAAATGGAATGAAATGTGAAATGGAATGTGGAATGGAATGTGGAACGGAAAGTGGAATGGAATGGAATGGAAAGTGGAATGGAAAGTGGAGTTGAACGTGGAATGGAACGTGGAATGCTATCTGAAATGCAATGGAATGGAATATGGAATGGATTGCGGAATGGAATTGAATGGAATGTGAAATGGAAAGAGGAATGGAATGGAATGTAATTGGAAAGTGGAATGGAATGAGGAAAGGAATAGAATTAGGTTGGAATGTGGAATGGAATGTGGAATGGATGGTGGAATAGAACGTGGGATAGAACGTGGAATGGAATGTGGAATGGAATGTGTAATGGAATGGAATGGAATGTGGAATGGAAAGCGGAATGCAATGGAATGGAATGTGGAATGGAATGGAATGTGGAATTTAATGGAACGGAATGCAATGCGGAATGGAATGGAATATAATGTGTAACGGAATGTGGAATGGAATTGAATGGTATGGAAGGTGGAATGGAATGGAGTGGAAAGTTCAGTTCAATGTGGAATTGAATGGAATGGAATGTGGAATGGTTATGAATTGGAATGGAATGAAATGTGGGAGGGAACGTGCAAGGGAAGATCTAACGGAACGTAGAATGGATTGTGGAACGGAATGGAATGCAACGTGGAATGGAACGTGCAATGGAAAGGAGAAAGAAATTGAATGGAATGTGGAATGGAACGTGGATTGGAATGTGGAATGGATTATGGAATGGAATGGAATCGAATTTGGAATCGAATGGAATGGAACGTGGAACGGAATGTGGAATGCAATGGAATGGAATTTAGAATGGAATGCGGAGTGCAAAGGAATGCAAAGGAATGGAATCTGGAATGGAATGTGGAATGCAATGTAATGGAATGGAATCTGGAATGGAACGTGGAATGAAATGGAATGGAATATGGAATGGAATGTAGAATGGATTGGAATGGAATGTGGAATGGAATGGAATGGAACGTGGAATGCAACGTGGAATGGAACATGGAATGTAACGTAGAATGTAACGTGGAAGGCCATATGCAATGCAATGGAACGTGGAATGGAATGGAATGAAATCTGGAATATACTGTGGAATGGAATGGAATGGAGTGGAATGGAATGGAATGCAATGTGGAATGGAATGTGGAATGGAATGGAATGTAAAGTGGAATGGAATGTTGAATGGCATGGAATGGAATGGAATAGAAGGTGGAATGGAATGTGAAATGGAATGTGGAATGGAATGGAATGGAACGTGGAAGGGAAGGTCGGATGGAATGGAATGTAATATGGAAAGGAATGTGGAACGGAATGGAAGGGAATGAGGACTGGAATGTGGAATGGAATGGAATGGAAAGTGGAATTGAATGTGGAATGTAATATAATGGAATGTGGAATGGAAAGTGAAACGGAATGGGATGGAACGTGGAATGGAAGGTGGAATGGAACGTGTAACGGAACATGGAATGGAATGTGGAATGGAATGTGGATAGGAATGTGGAATGGAATGTGGACCGTAATGTAATTTAATGTGGAATGCAACATAATGGAATGTGGAATGGAATGGAATGGAATGTGGAATTGAATGTGGAAAGGAATGGAATGGAACGTGGAATGGAATGGAACGGAAGAGAAAGTGGAATGGAATGGAATATAATGTGGAATGGAATGTGGAATGGAATGGAATGGAATGTGGAATGGAATGGAACAGAATGGAATGTGGAATGGAATGCAATATAATGTGAAATGGAATGTGGAATGGAATGAAATGGAATGCGGGATGGAATGTGTAATGGAATGGAATGGAATGGAAAGCGGACTGGAATAGATTTGAATGGAATGGACTGTGGAATGAAATGGAATGGAATGTGGAATGGAATGGAAGAGAATGTGGAATGGAAAATGGAATGGAATGGAATGTGGAATGGAATGGAATGGATGGAATATGGAATGGAATGGAATTTGGATTGGAATGCATTGGAATATGGAATGGAATGGAATGGAATGGAATGGAATGTGGACTGCTATTGAAAGGAATGGAATGGAATGTGGAAAGGAATGAAAAGGAATGTGGAATGGCATGCAATGGAATGTGAAACAGAAAGGAATAGATTGTGGAATGGAATTGAATGTAATGGAATATGGACTGGCATGGAATTGAAAGGAATGGAATGTGCATTGGAATGGAAGTGAAGGTGGATTGTAAACATGAATTACAGGGGATGGAATGTGTAATGGAATGTGGAATGGAGTGGAATGGAATGTGGAATGCAATGTGGAATGGCATGGAATGAAATCTGGAATAGAATGTGGAATGGAAAGTGGAATGGAAAGTGTATTGGAACGGAATGGAACTTGGAATGGAACGTGGAATGGAACGTGGAAAGAAACGTGGAATGGAATGTGGAATGGAAAGTGGAATATAATGGAATGGAAAGTGGAATGGAAAGTGGAGTGGAACGTGGAATGTAACGTGCAATGTAATGGAATGTAATGTGGAATGGAGTGGAAAGGAATGTGGAATGGAATGGAAAGGAATGTGGAATAGATTGGAATGGAATTTGTAAAAGAATGGAATGGAATGGAATTTGGAGTGTTATGGAATGGAATGGAATGTGGAATGGAATGGAATGGAATGGAATGTGGAATGGAATGGAATGGAATGGAATGTACAATGGATTGGAATGGAAACTGGAATGGAATTCAATGGAATGGAATGTGGACTGGAATGGAATTGAATGGAATTGAATGTAGATTTGAAAGGAATGGAATGCAATGCACAATGGAATGGAATATAGTGTGTAACGGAATGTGGAATGGAATGGAACGGAATGGAAGGTGGAATGGAATGGAGTGGAATGTGGAATTGAATGTGGAATGGAATGTGGAGTGGAATGTGGAATGCAATGGATGGAATGTGGAATGGAACGTGGAATGGAATGTGGAATGGAATGGAATGGAATATGGAATGGCACATGGAATGGAACGTAGCATGGAATGTTGAATGGAATGGAATGGAGTGCAGAATAGAAATGAATGGAATGGAATCAAATGTGGAATCGAATGGAATGGAAGGGAATGGAATGGAATGTGGAACAGAATGGAATGGAATGAGGAATGGAATGTGGAATGGAATGGAATGGAATGTGGAATGGAATGGAATGGAATGTGGAATGGAATGGAATGTGGAATGGCATGTGGCATGGAAAGGAATGGTATGTGGAATGGAATGTGGAATGGAATGGAATGGAATGGAAAGCGGAATGGAACGTGGAAAAGAATGGAAATGAATGTGGAAAGGAATTTGGAATAGAATGGAATGGAATGTGGAATTGAATGTGGAAAGCAATGGAATGGAATGGAATGTGGAACGTTACGTGGATTGGAATCAAACGGAATGTGGTATTCAATGTGGAATGGAATGGAATGGAATGTGGAAGGCAACGTGGAATGGAATGTGGAAGGCAACGTGGAATGGAATGGAATGGAACGTGGAATGGAACGTGTAATGAAACGTGGAATGGAATGTGGAATGGAAAGTGGAATGGAATGTGGAATGGATGGTGGAATAGAACGTGGGATAGAACGTGGAATGGAATGTGGAATGGAATGTGTAATGAAATGGAATGGAATGTGGAATGGAACGTGGAATGCAATGGAATGGAATGTGGAATGGAATGGAATGGAATGTGGAATTTAATGGAATGGAATGCAATGCGGAATGGAATGGAATATAATGTGTAACGGAATGTGGAATGGAATGGAATGGTATGGAATGTGGAATGGAATGGAGTGGAAAGTTCAATTCAATGTGGAATGGAATGGAATGGAATGTGGAATGGTTTATGAATTCGAATGGAATGAAATGTGGGAGGGAACGTGCAAGGGAAGATCTAATGGAACGTAGAATGGATTGTGGAACGGAATGGAATGCAACGTGGAAAGGAACGTGCAATGGAAAGGAGAAAGAAATTCAATGGAATGTGGAATGGAACGTGGATTGGAATGTGGAATGGAATATGGAATGGAATGGAATGGAATTTGGAATCGAATAGAATGGAACGTAGAACGGAATGTGGAATGGAATGGAATGAAACGTAGAATGGAATGTGGAATGCAATGGAAAGAATGGAATTGAATGTGGAATCGAATGCAATGGAATTTGGGAAAGAATGTGGAATGGAGGGCAATGGAATTTAGAATGGAATGCGGAATGTAAAGGAATGGAAAGGAATGGAATCTGGATTGGAATGTGGAATGCAATGTAATGGAATGGAATCTGGAATGGAACGTGGAATGAAATGGAATGGAATATGGAATGGAATGTAGAATGGATTGGAATGGAATGTGGAATGGAATGGAATGGAACGTGGAATGCAAAATGGAATGGAACATGGAATGTAACGTAGAATGTACCGTGGAAGGCAATGTGCAATGAAATGGAACGTGGAATGGAATGGAATGAAATCTGGAATATACTCTGGAATGGAATGGAATGGAGTGAAATGGAATGGAATGTAATGTGGAATGGAATGTGGAATGTAATGGAATGGAAAGTGGAATGGAATGTTGAATGGCATGGAATGGAATGGAATAGAAGGTGGAATGGAATGTGAAATGGAATGTGGAATGGAATGGAATGGAACGTGGAAGGGAAAGTCGGATGGAATGGAATGTAATATGGAAAGGAATGTGGAATGGAATGGAAGGGAATGAGGACTGGAATGTGGAATGGAATGGAATGGAAGGTGGAATTGTATGTGGAACGTAATGTAATGGAATGTGGAATGGAAAGTGAAACGGAATGGGATGGAACGTGGAATGGAAGGTGGAATGGAACGTGGAACGGAACATGGAATGGAATGTGGAATGGAATGTGTAATGGAATGTGGAATGGAGTGGAATGGAATGTGGAATGCATGTGGAATGGCATGGAATGAAATCTGGAATAGAATGTGGAATGGAAAGTGGAATGGAAAGTGTATTCGAATGGAATGGAACTTGGAATGGAACGTGGAATGGAACGTGGAATGAAACGTGGAATGGAATGTGAAATGGAAAGTGGAATATAATGGAATGGAAAGTGGAATGGAAACTGGAGTTGAAGATGGAATGTAACGTGAAATGGAACGGAATGTAATGTGGAATGGAATGGAAAGGAATGTGGAATGGAATGGAAAGGAATGTGGAATAGAATGGAATGGAATTTGTAAAAGAATGGAATGGAATGGAATTTGGAGTGTTATGGAATGGAATGGAATGTGGAATGGAATGGAATGGAATGTGGAATTGAATGGAATGGAATGGAATGTGCAATGGATTGCAATGGAATTTGGAATGGAATACAATGGAATGGAATGTGGACTGGAATGGAATTGAATGGAATTGAATGTGGATTTGAATGGAATGGAATGCAATGCACAATGGAATGGAATATAGTGTGTAACGGAATGTGGAATGGAATGGAACGTAATGGAAGTTGGAATGGAATGGAGTAGAACGTGGAATTGAATGTGGAATGGAATGGAATGGAATGTGGAATGGAATGTGGAATGCAATGGATGGAATGTGGAATGGAACGTGGAATGGAAAGTGGAATGGAATGGAATGGAATATGGAATGGCACATGGAATGGAACGTAGCATGGAATGTTGAATGGAAAGGAATGGAATGCAGAAAAGAAATGAATGGAATGGAATCAAATGTGGTATGAAATGGAATGGAAGGGAATGGAATGGAATGTGGAACAGAATGGAATGGAATGAGGAATGGAATTTGGAATGGATTGGAATGTGGAATGGAATGGAATGGAATGTGGAATGGAATGGAATGTGGAATGGTATGTGGCATGGAAAGGAATGGAATGTGGAATGGAATGTGGAATGGAATGGAATGGAATGAAATGTGGAATGGAACGTGGAAAAGAATGGAAATGAATGTGGAAAGCAATTTGGAATAGAATGGAATGGAATGTGGAATCGAATGTGGAATGCAATGGAATGGAATGGAATGTGGAACAGTACGTGGATGGGAATCAAACGGAACGTGGTATTCAATGTAGAATGGAATGGAATGGAATGTGGAATGCAACGTGGAATGGAATGGAATGGAACATGGAATGGAACGTGTAATGAAACGTGGAATGGAATGTGGAACGGAAAGTGGAATGGAATGTGGAATGGATGGTGGAATAGAACGTGGGATAGAACGTGGAATGGAATGTGGAAAGGAATGTGTAATGGAATGGAATGGAATGTGGAATGGAATGTGGAATGCAATGGAATGGAATGTGGAATGCACTGGAATGGAATGTGGAATTTAATGGAGCGGAATGCAATGCGGAATGGAATGGAATATAATGTGTAACGGAATGTGGAATGGAATGGAATGGTATGGAAGGTGGAATGGAATGGAGTGGAAAGTTCAATTCAATGTGGAATGGAATGGAATGGAATGTGGAATGGTTTATGAATTGGAATGGAATGAAATGTGGGAGGGAACGTGCAACGGAAGGTCTAATGGAACGTAGAATGGATTGTGGAACGGAATGGAATGCAACGTGGAATGGAACGTGCAATGGAAAGGAGAAAGAAATTGAATAGAATGTGGAATGGAACGTGGATTGGAATGTGGAATGGAATATGGAATGGAATGGAATGGAATTTGGAATCGAGTGGAATGGGACGTGGAACGGAATGTGGAATGGAATGGAATGAAACGTAGAATGGAATGTGGAATGCAATGGAAAGAATGGAATTGAATGTGGAATCAAATGGAATGGAATGTGGGAAACAATGTGGAATGGAGTGCAACGGAATTTAGAATGGAATGCGGAATGCAAAGGAATGGAAAGGAATGGAATCTGGAATGGAATGTGGAATGCAATGTAATGGAATGGAATCTGGAATGGAACGTGGAATGAAATGGAATGGAATATGGAATGGAATGTAGAATGGATTGGAATGGAATGTGGAATGGAATGGAATGGAACGTGGAATGCAACGTGGAATGGAACATGGAATGTAACGTAGAATGTAACGTGGAAGGCAATGTGCAATGGAATGGAACGTGGAATGGAATGGAATGAAATCTGGAATATACTGTGGAATGGAAAGGAATGGAGTGGAATGGAATGGAATGCAATGTGTAATGGAATGTGGAATGGAATGGAATGGAAAGTGGAATGGAATGTTGAATGGCATGGAATGGAATGGAATAGAAGGTGGAATGGAATGTGAAATGGAATGTGGAATGGAATGGAATGGAACGTGGAAGGGAATGTCGGATGGAATGGAATGTAATATGGAAAGGAATGTGGAATGGAATGGAAGGGAATGAGGACTGGAATGTGGAATGGAATGGAATGGAAAGTGGAATTGAATGTGGAATGTAATGTAATGGAATGTGGAATGGAAAGTGAAACGGAATGGGATGGAACATGGAATGGAAGGTCGAATGGAACATGGAATGGAACGTGGAATGGAATGTGGAATGGAATGTGGAAAGGAATGTGGAATGGAATGTAGAATTTAATGTAATTTAATGTGGAATGCAACATAATGGAATGTGGAATGTAATGGAATGGAATGTGGAATTGAATGTGGAAAGGAATGGAATGGAATGTGGAATGGAATGGAACGGAACAGAAAGTGGAATGGAATGGAATATAATGTGGAATGGAATGTTGAATGGAATGGAATGGAATGTGGAATGGAACGGAACGGAATGGAATGTGGAATGGAATGCAATATAATGTGAAATGGAATGTGGAATGGAATGAAATGGCTTGTGGGATGGAATGTGTAATGGAATGGAATGGAATGGAATGGAATGGAAAGCGGACGGGAATAGATTTGAATGGAATGGACTGTGGAATGAAATGGAATGGAATGTGGAATGGAATGGAAGAGAATGTGGAATGGAAAGTGGAATGGAATGGAATGTGGAATGGAATGGAATGGATGGAATATGGAATGGAATGGAATTTGGATTGGAATGCATTGGAATATGGAATGGAATGGAATGGAATGGAATGGAATGTGGACTGGTATGGAATGGAATGGAATGGAATGTGGAAAGGAATGAAATGGAATGTGGAATGGCATGCAATGGAATGTGAAACCGAATGGAATAGATTGAGGAATAGAATTGAATGTAATGGAATGTGGACTGGAATGGAATTGAAAGGAATGGAATGTGGATTGGAATGGAATGGAATATGGATTGTAAACATGAATTACGGGGATGGAATGTGTAATGGAATGTGGAATGGAGTGGAATGGAATGTGGAATGGAATGTGGAATGGCATGGAATGAAATCTGGAATAGAATGTGGAATGGAAAGTGGAATGGAAAGTGTATTGGAACGGAATGGAACTTGGAATGGAACGTGGAATGGAAAGTGTATTGGAACGGAATGGAACTTGGAATGGAACGTGGAATGGAACGTGGAATGAAACGTGGAATGGAATGTGGAATGGAAAGTGGAATATAATGGAATGGAAAGTGGAATGGAAAGTGGAGTGGAACGTGGAATGTAACGTGCAATGTAATGGAATGTTATGTGGAGTGGAATGGAAAGGAATGTGGAATGGAATGGAAAGGAATGTGGAATAGAATGGAATGGAATTTGTAAAAGAATGGAATGGAATGGAATTTGGAGTGTTATGGAATGGAATGGAATGGAATGTGGAATGGAATGGAATGGAATGTGGAATGGAATGGAATGGAATGGAATGTGCAATGGATTGGAATGGAATATGGAATGGAATTGAATGGAATGGAATGTGGACTGGATTGGAATTGAATGGAATTGAATGTGGATTTGAATGGAATGGAATGCAATGCACAATGGAATGGAATATAGTGTGTAACGGAATGTGGAATGGAATGGAATATAATGAAAGGTGGAATGGAATGGAGTGGAACGTGGAATTGAATGTGGAATGGAATGGAATGGAATGTGGAATGGAATGTGGAATGCAATGGATGGAATGTGGAATGGAACGTGGAATGGAATGTGGATTGCAGGGGATTGTAATGTGGAATGGAATGGAATGGAATGGATAGAGGACTGGATAGGAATGGAATTTGGAATGGAATGGAATGGAATGTGGACTCGAATGGAATTGAATCGCGTGGAGAGTGGAATGGAATGGAGTGTGGAATGGAATGGAGTGTGCAATGAAATGGAATGGAATGTGGAATGGAATGAAATGGAATGTGGAATGGAATGGAATAGAATGTGGAATGGAATGTTTCATGGAATGACATGGAATGTGGAAGGGAAAATGGAATGGAATGGAATGGAATGTGGAATGTAATGGAATGGTATGGAATGTGGAATTGAATGTGCAATGGAATGGCAAGCAATGTGGAATGGAATGGAATGGGATGTGGAATGGAAGGGAATGGAATGTGGAATGGAGACGACTGCAATGTGGAATGGAATGACGAATGGAAAGTGGAATGGAATGTTGAATGGAACGTGGAAAGGAACGGGAAACTGAACGTGGAATGGAACATGGAGTGGAACGTGGAATGCGATGTAGAATGGAATGAAATGGAATGGTATGTCAAATGGGATGGAATGGAATGTGGATTAGAATGGAATGGAATGTGGAATGCAATTGAATGAAATGTGGAATTTAATGTGGAATGGAATGTGGAAAAAATGGAATGGAATGGCATGGATTGGAATGTGGAATGGAATGAAATGGAAAGCGGAATGGAATGGAATCGAATGCAATGTGGAATGGAATCGAATGGAATGGGGAATGGATTTGAATGTGGAATGCAATGGAATGTGGAATGGAATTGAATGGAATGTAGAAAGGAATGGAATGGATTGATAAGTGGAATGGAAACGAAAGGCATATGGAATTGAAAGTGGAAAGGAATGGAATGGTACGTGGAATGGAAAGTGGAATGGAATGGAATGGAATTGAACATGGAATGGAATTGAATGGAATGTGAAATTTAATGAGGAATGGAATGGAATAGAATGGAATGCAATGCAGAATGTAATGGGAAGAAATGAGGAATGGAATGGAATTAAATGAACATTTTAATGTGGAAGGGAATGTTGAACGGTATAGAAAGGAACGTGGAATGGAATGAGGAATGGAACGTGGAATGGAATGGAATAGAACGTGAATGGAACGTGGAACAGAACGTGGAGTTGAACCTGGAATGGAAAGTGGAATGGAAAGGAATGGAATGTGGAATGGAATGGAATGGAACGTGGAATGGAATGCACCGTGGAATGGAGTATAATGGATCATGGAATGGAATATGTAACGGCATGTGGAAACTTAGTGAATGTAAAATGGAATGGAATGGAAGGTAATGTGGAATGGAATGGAATGGAATGGAATGGAATGTGGAATGCGATTGAATGGAAAGAAAGGGAATGGAATGTAATGTGGAATGTTATTTGGAATTCAATGTAGAATGAAATGGAATGGAATGTTCAATGTAATGTGAAAAGGAATGTGTAATGGAATGAAATGTGTAATGGAAATGTATTCAAAGAGGTATGGAATGTGGAATGGATTGTGGAATGGAAAGGAATGTGGAATGGAATGGAATGGAATGTGGAATGGAAAGTGGAATGGAATGGAATGTGAAATGGAATGGAATGGAATGTGGAATGGAATGTGGAATGGAAGGGAACAGAATGTAGAATGGAATGGAATGTGGAATTGAAGGGAACATAATGTAGAATGGAATGGAATGAAGTGTGGAATGGAATGTGGAAAGGAAGGGATTGGAATGTGGAATGGAATGGAATGGAATGTAGAATGAATGGAATGGAATGTGGAATGGAATGGAAAGGAATGTGGAATTGAATGGAATGGAACGTGGAATGGAAATTGGAATGGAATGAGAAATGGAAAGTGGAATACAACTTTGAATGGAACGTGGAAAGGAACGTGGAATGGAACGTGGTATGGAAAGTGGAATAAAATGTGCAAAGGAACGTGGAATGGAAAGAAATGAAATGGGGAATGAAAGGGAATGCAATGGAATGGAATGGTATGTGAAATGGAATGGAATGGAATGTGGATTAGAATGGAATGGAATGTGGAAGGGAATGCAATGAAATGTGGAATGGAATGTGGAATGGAATGTGGAATGGAATGGAATGGAATGGAATGTGGAAGGGAATCGAATGGAAAGTGGAAATGGAAGGAATCAAATGGAATGCTTCATGGAATGGAATTGAATGGGGAATGGAATTGAATGTTTAATGGAACATAATATGCTATGGAGTGGAATGGAATCTCGAAAGGAATGGAATGTAATATGGAAAGGAATGGAATGAAATGGAATGTGTAATGCAATGTAATGGAAAGTGAAATGGAATGTGGAATGAAATGGAAAGAAATATTGAAGAAACATGGAATGCAACGTGGAATGCAACGTGGAATGGAATGTGGAAAGGAATGTGGAATGGAAGGGAATGGAAAGTAGAATGGAATGGAAGTTAATGTGGAATTGAAGAGAATGGAATTGAATGGAGTGTAGAACGGAATGGAATGGAATGAAATGGAATGCAATGGAATGAGGAATGTAATGTTGAATGGAACATGCAATGAAATGGAATGGAAAGTGGAATGGTATAGAATGGAATAGAATGGAATGCGAAATGGAATGTGGAATGGAATGTGGAATGGTATGGAAGGGAATGAGGAATGGAATGTGGAATGCAATGTGGAATGGAATGGAATGTTAAACGGAATTGAATGGAATGTTGAATGGAATGTGGAATGGATTGGAATGGAAAGTGGAATGGAATGTGGAATGGAAAGTGCAATGCGATGTAATGTGGAATGGAAGGGAATGGAATGTGGAATGGAATGTAATCGAATGTGCAATGGAATCTGGAATGGAATGTGGAATGGAATGTGGAATGGAATGGAATGCGGAATGCAAGGAAATGGAAAGAAATGGAATCTGGAATGGAATGTGGAATGGAATGAAATGCGGTGAGGAATCGAATGTGGAATGGAAGGGAATAGAATCTGGAATGGAATGGAATGGAACGTGGAATGGAACGTGAAATGGAACCTGTAATGGTACGTGGAATGGAATGGAATGTGGAATGGAATAGAATGGAATGTAGAATGGAATGTGGAACGTAAATTAAAGGAATGTGGAATGGATCGTATAATGTGATGGAATCGAATATGTAATGGAATGCGGAATGGAATAGAATGGGATGCGGAATGGAGTGTGGAATGAAATGGAATGGAATGTGGAGTGGAATGTGGATTGCAATGTAATGGAATGTGGAATGGTATGTGGAATGCAACGAGGAATGGAATGGAATGGAAAGTGAAATGTAATGGAATGGAATGTTGAATGGAATGTGAAAATGAATCGATGAAATGCAATGTTGAATGGAATGGAATGGATTGGGATTGAATGTGGAATGGAATAGAACGGAATGTGAAAAGGAATGTACTGGAATATGCAATGGAAGGGAATGGAAAGTGGAAAGCAATGGAATGGAATGTGGAATGGAATGGAATGGAATGGAATTGCATGTGGAATGGAATGGAATGGAATTTTGAATGGACGGGAATTGAATGGAATGGAATGAGGAATGTAATGGAATTGAATATGGAATTAAAGGGAATGAAATGGAATGATATGTCGAATGGAAAGGAATGCAATAAGGATTGGAATGTTGAAAGGAATGGAACGGTATGTAGAATGGAACGTGGAATGGAATGGAATGGAACTTGGAATGCAATGGAAAGGAATGTGTAATGGAATGAGGAATAGAATGGAATAGAATGGAATGGAATGTGGAATGTAATCAAATGGAATTTGGAATGAAAAGTAATCGAATGTGGATTGGAATGTGGAAAGAAATGTGGAACGGAATGAAATGGATTGTGGAATGGAATGAGGATTGGAAAGTGGAATGGCACGGAATGGAACATGGAAAGGAACGTGGAATGTAAGTGGAGTGGAATGTGGAATGGAACGTGGAATGGAATGGAATGGAATGTGGAATTGAATGGAACGGAATGTGGAATGGAATGGAAAGGAAAGTGGAATGTAATGGAAGGTGGAATGGAGTGGAATGCAACTTCGAATGGAATGTGGAACAGAATGTGGAATGGAAGGGAAAGTGGAGGGCATCAGAATGGAATGGAATGGAATGTGGAATGGAGTGGAATGGAATGGAATGGAATGAAATGGAAAGGAATGGAATGTGGAATGTAAAGTCGAATGGAATGAGGAATGGAATGGAATGGAATGTGGAATGAAATGGAATGGAATGGAAAGTGGAATGGAATGCGGAATGGAATGTGGCATGGAATGAAATGTGTATTTGAAAGGAATTGTATCAGGAACGGAAGGTGGATTGGAATGTGGAATGGAATGGAATGTGGAATTTAATGTAATGGAATGTGGAATGGAATGTAGAATGGAAAGTTGAATGGAATGGAATGGAATGTGGAATGGAATCTAGAACGTAATGTGGAATGGAAAGTAATGTGGAATGGAATGGAATGGAATGGAATAGAATGGAATGTGAAAAGGAGTGTGGAATGGAATGTCGAATGGAATGTAACAGAGTGTGGAATCGAATGTGAAATGGCTTGGAATCGAATGTTGAATGGAATGGAATGGAATGGAACGTTGAATGGAAAGTGGAATGTAAAGTGGAATGGAACGTGGAATGGAAAGGAATGAGGAAAGGAATGCAATGGAATGGAATGTGGAATGCAACGGAAATGAATGTGGCATGAAATTGAATGGAATTCGAGATAGAATGGAATGGAACGTAGAATGAAACTTGGAATGGAAAGTGTAATCGCATGGAATGGAACGTGGAATGGAAAGGAATGGGATGGAATGGAATGCGGAATGGAATGTAGAATGGAATGTGGAATGGAATTGAATGTGGAAAGGAATGGAAGAGAATGTCGAATGGAAGGTGGAAAGGAATGTGGAATGGAATGGAATATGGAATGGAATTGAATGGAATGTGGAATGGAATGTGGAATGGAATTTGGAATGGAATGGAAAGGAATGAGGAATGGAATGTGCAATGGAATGTAGTGTTGAATGGAATGGACAGACTGTGGTATGGTATGTAGAATCGAATGTGGAATGGTACGTAACGGAATGTGGAATGGAATACCGAATGGAATGTGGATTGGAATGTGGAATGGAATGGAAAGTGGAATGCAATTGAATAGAATGGAAAGAAATCTGGAATGGAATATGGAATGCAATGTGGAATGCAATGAATCGGTGTGTGGAATCAAATGTGGAATGGAATGGAATGCAAAGTGCAAAGGAATGGAATAGAACGTGGAATGGAATAGAACGTATAATGGAACGTGGAATGGAACGTGTAATGGAACGGAAGGTGGAATGGAATGCAATGCAATGGAATGTGGAATGGAATGTGTAATGGAATTTGGAATGGAATCTAATGGAATGTGGAATGGAATGTTGAATGGGATGCAATGGAATGTGTAATGGTATGTGTAATGGGATGCATGGGAATGCGGAACTAAATGTGGAATGGAAGGGACTGGAATGTGAAATGGACCTTGGAATGGAATGGAATGGAATGGAATGTGGAATGGTATGTGGAATGGAATGAGGAATGGAATGGAATGGAATGTGGAATGGATTGGAATGGAATTTTAAATGGAATGTGGAATGGAATGGAATGGAACGGAATGGAATGTAGAATGGAATGGAATGGAATGTGGAATGGAATGGAATGGAAAGTGGAATGGAATGGAATGGAATGCAGAATACAATGGAATGGAATGTGCAATGGAATGAAATGGAATGTGGAGGGGAAAGGAATGGAATGTTGAATGGAGTTGAATTGAATGAGCAACGGAATGGAATGGAATGTGGAATGGAAAGGAATGGAATTTGAAATGAAAGGAAATTGAATGGAATGAAATTTGGAATGGAATGGAATGGAATGTGGAATGGAATGGAATGGAATGGAATGTGGAATGGAATGTGAAATGGAATATTGAATGGAATGAAATGCGTAATGGAATGGAATGCAATGAGGAATGGAATGTGGAATAGAATGTGGAAAGGAATACAACGTGGAATGGAATTGAATGCAACGTGGAATGGAATGTGGAATGAAATTCGGAATAGAGTGGAACGGAATGTAAAGGCAATGGAATGGAATGTGGAATGGAATGGAATGGAATGTGGAATGGAATGGAATGGAATGTGGAATGGAATGGAACGGAATGTGGAATGGAATGGAATGGAATGTGGAATGGAATGTGGAATGGAATGGAATGGAAGTTGAAACGGAAAGTGAAATGAAATGGAATGGAATGTGGAATGGAATTTGGAATGGAAAGGAATGGAATGTGGAATGGAATGGAATGGAATGTGGAATGGATTGGAATAGAACGTGGAACGGAACGTCGAATGGAACATGGAATGGACCATGGAGAGGAACGTGGAATGGAATGTGGATTGGAACGTGGAATGGAATAGAGTGGAATGGAATGGGGAATAGAACGTGCAATGGAATGGAATGGAATGTGGAATGGAATGCGATGGAATGTAGAGTGGAATGCAATGGAATCGAATGGAATTTGAAATGGAATGGAATGGAATGTGGAATGGAATGGAATGAAACGTGAAATTTAATGTGGAATGGAATTGAATGGAATGTGGAATCGTACATGAAATGGAATGGAATGTAAAGTGGAGTGGAATGTGAAATGGAATGGAATGGAAAGTTGAATGAATTGCGGAATGGAATGGAAGGGAATGTGGAAAGCAATGCCGAATGGAAAGGCATGGAACGTGGAATGGAATGTGGAATGGAATGGAATGGAATGTGGAATGGAACGTGGAAAGGAACAGGGAATGGAATGTGGAATGGAGTGGAATGGAATGGAATAGAATGTGGAATGCAATGGAATGGAATGGAATGTGGAATGGAATGGAACGGAATGTGTAATGGAATGTGGAATGAAACGTGGAATGGAAAAGAAAGAAATGGAATGCGTATTGCATGGCAATGGAATGGAAAGTGGAATAGAATGCAACGTAATGGAATATGGAATGGAGTGGAATGGAATGGAATGTGGAATGGAATGGAATGGAATGTGGAATGGAATGGAATGGAATGTGGAATGGAATGGAATGGAATGTTAAATGGGACGTGGAATGGAATGGAATGGAATGTGAAAGGGAATGGAATGGAAATTGGAATGGAATGGAAGAGAACATGTAATGGAATGGAATGGAATGTGGAATGTGATGGAATTGAAAGAGGAATGCAATGGAATGGAATACGCAATAGAATGGAATGGATTGGAGTGTGGAATGGAATGTGGAATGGATTGACTTGCAATGCGGAATGGAATGGAATGGAATGTGGAATGGAATGGAAAGGAATGTGCAATCTAATGTTGAATGGAATGAAATGGAATGGAATTTAAATGGAATGGAATGGAATGTTGAATGGAATGGAATGGAAAGTGGAATGGAACGTGCAATTTAAGGTGTAATGGAACGTGCAATGGAATGCGAAATGGAATGGAACGCAATGTGGAATGAAATGTGGAATGGTATTTAATCGAACGGAACGGAATGAAATGTGGAATGGAATGTGGAATGGAATGGAATGGAACGTTAAATGGGACGTGGAATGGAATGGAATGGAATGTAAAAGGGAATGGAATGGAAATTGGAATGAGATGGATGAGAACATGTAATGGAATTTCACGGAATGTGGAATGTGACGGAATTGAAAGAGGAATGCAATGGAATGGAATATGCAATAGAATGGAATGGAATGTGGAATGGATTGACGTGCAACGTGGAATGGAATGGAATGGAATGTGGAATGGAATGGAAAGGAATGCGGAATCTAATGTGAACTGGAATTGGAATGGAATGGAATGGAATGTTGAATGGAATGGAATGGAACGTGGAATGGAACGTGCAATTTAACGTGTAATGGAACGTGCAATGGAATGCGAAATGGAATGGAACGGAATGTGGAATGAAATGTGGAATGGAATTTAATCGAAGGGAACTAAATGAAATGTGGAATGGAATGTGGAATGGAATGGAATGTAATGGAATGGAATGAAATTTGAAATGGAATGGAATGGAATGGGGAATGGAATGGAATGGAATGTGGAATGGCCTAGAATGTGAAATGGAACAGAATGGAATGTGTAATGGAACGTGCATTGGAATTCAATAGGGAATGGAATGGAATGGAATGGAATACAGAATATTATGGAATGTGGAATGGAATGTGGAATGGAATGGAATGGAATCTGAACTGTAATGGAATGGAATGTGGAATAAATGTAATGGAATTTGGAATGGAATGCTGGATGGAATGTAAAGGATTGTGGAATGGAATGGAATGGAATGTGGAACGGACTGGAATGTGGAAAGGAAAAGAAAGGAATGTCTAATGGAACGTGGATTGGAATTCAATGTGGAATGGAATGGAATGGAATGGAATACGAAATGTCACGGAATGTTGAATGGAATGGAATGGAATGTGGAATAGAATATGGAATAGAATGGAATGGAATGTGAAATGTAATTGAATGGAATGTGGAAAGGAATGTACTGGAATTTGGAATGGAATGTTGAATGGAATGTAAAGGATTGTGGAATGGAATGGAATGTGGAATGGAATTGAACGGAATTTGAAATGGAATGGAAAGGAATTTGGAATGGAATTTAATGGAATGTGGAATGGAACGTGGAATTTAATGGAATGGAATGTGGAATGGAATGTGGAATGAAAATTAATGGAAAGTGGAATTGAAAGTGGAATGGAAAGGAATGGAATGTGGAAAGCAATGAAATGGAATGTGGAACGGAATGCAATGGAATGTGGAATGGAATGTGGAACGGAATGGAATGGTATGTGGAATGTAATCTGGAATACCTGGAATGGTATGTGGAATGGAATGGGAATGGAAAGTGGAATGCAATGTAATGGAAAGTGGAATGGAATGTGGAATGGGATGGAATGGAATGTGGAATGGGATGGAATGGAATGTGGAATGGAATGGAAAGTTATGTGGAATTGAATGGAATGGAATGGAAAGTGGCATGAATTGGAAAGAATTGGAATGGAATGTGGAATGGAATGGAATGGAATGAGGAATGCAATGGAATGGAAGGAGGAGTTGAATGGAATGGAATGTGGAATGGAATGGAGTGGAATGGCGAATGGAATGTGGAATTGAATGGAGTAGAATGTGGAATGGAATAGAATGGAATGTGGAATGGATTGTAAAATGGAATGTGGAATGGAATGGGATGGAATGTGGAATGCAATGTGGAATGGACTTCAATGGTCTGCGCAATGCAATGTGTATAGTAATGGAATGTAACGTTTACTGGAATGTGGAAGGGAATCAAATGGAATGTGGAATGAAATGGAATGGGATGGAATGTGTAATGGAACGGAATGGAATAGAACGGAAGGCGTAATGGATTTGTACGGCATGGAATGTGGAATGGAAAGGAACGGAATGCGGAATGGAATTGAATGTAATGGATTGGAATGTGGGAAGCAATGTGGAATGGAATGGAATGGAATGTGGAAAGGAATGGAATGGAATGGAACGGATTGTGGAATGGTATGGAATGGAATGGAATGTGAAGTGGAAATAGAATGGAATGTTTAATGGAATGGAATGGAATGTGGAATGGAATATAGTATGGAAAGCAACGGAATCGAATGTGGATTGGAAGGTAATGGAATGGAATGTGGAATAGAATGTAGTGGAATGGAATATGGAATGGAATGTGGAATGGAATGGAATGGAATGTTGAATTGAATGGAATGGAATGTGCAATGGAATGGAATAGAATGTTGAATGGAATTGAATGTGGAATGGAATGGAATGTGGAAAGGAATGGAATGGAATGTGGAATGGAATATAGTATGGAAAGCAACGGAATCGAATGTGGATTGGAAGGTAATGGAATGGAATGGGGAATAGAATGTAATGGAATGGAATATGGAATGGAATGTGGAATGGAATGGAATGTGGAATGGGACGGGGAAAGGAATGGAATGGAACGTGGAATGGAATGAAATGGAACGTGAAATTGAACGTGGAATTGAATAAATTGGAACTTGGAATTGAATGGAATGGAGAGTGAAAGGGAATGGAATGGAAATTTGAATGCCATGGAAAGGAAAGTGGAATGGAATGGAAAGGAATGGAATTTGGAATGTGATGGAATTCAAAAAGAGAAATGCATTTGAATGGAATGTGGAATGGAATGGAATGGCATGGAATGTGGAATAGAATGTGGAATAGATTGGCATGCAATGCGGAATGCAATGGAATGGAATGCGGAATGGACTGTAAAGGAATGTAGAATCTAATTTGGAACGGAATGGAATTGAATGGAATGTGGAATGGAATGTGGAATGGAATGGAATGGAACGTGGAATAGAATAGAAAGGAATTTGGTATGGAACGTGGAATGGAATGGAATGGAATGTGAAATGAAATGGAATTGAATGTTGAAAGGAATTTAATGGAACGTGGAATGGAAAGTGGAATTTAACGTGGAATGGAACGTGAAATCGAACGTGCAATGGAATGCGAAATGGAATGGAATGGAATGTAGAATGAAATGTGGAATGGAATGGAATGGAATGCACTGTAATGGAATGTGGAATGGAATGAAACGGAATGGAATGCAAAGGAATGGAATGTGAAATGGAATGGAATGGAAAGTCCAATGGAATGGAAAGGAATGTGGGATGGAATGGAATGGAATGTGGAATGGAATGCAATGGAATGTGGAACGGAATGTGGAATGGTACGTGGAATGGAATGGCTTGGAATGGAATGGAATGTGGAATGGAATGTGGAATGGAAGGTGTAATGGAATGGAATAGAATGTGAAATGCATTGTGGAATCCACCGTGGAATGGAATGGAATTGAATGAGGAATGGAATGTGGAATGGATTGGAATGGAATGCGGAATGGAATGGAAAGGAAAGTGGAATGGAACGTGGAGTAGAATGGAATGGAATGAGGAATTGAATGTCGAATGGAACGGAATCGAATGCGATATGAAATGTAATGGAATGTGGAATGGAGTGGAATGGAACTGAATTTGGAATGGAGTGGAATGGAATGGAATGGAATGTGGAATGGAACGTAATGGAATGTGGAATGGAATGTGGAATGGAATGTTGAATGGAATTGAATGGTATGTGGAATGGATTGGAAAGGAATGGAATGTGAAATGCCGTGGAATGGAATGGAATGGAATTGAATGTGGAATGGAGTGGAATGTGGAATGGAACGGAATGGAATGTGGAATGGAATGGAATGTCATGTCGAATGGAATGGACTGGAATGTAATGTGGAATGCAATGGAATGTAATGGAATGGAGTGGAATGGACTCAAATGTGGAATGTAATGTAATGGAATGTGGAATGGAATGTGAAAAGCAATTGAATGGTATGTGGAATGAGACATGGAATTGAATGGAATGGAACGTGGAATGGAATGGAAAGAACCACGGAATGGAATTGAATGGAACATAGAATGGAAAGTGGAATGGAATGTGGAATGGAATGGAATGGAACGTGGAATGGAATGAGTTATGGAATGTGGAATGGAATGGAGTGTAACGTGGAATGGAAGGAGGAAAGGAACGTGGAATGGAATGGAAGGTAACGTGGAAAGGAACGTTGAATGGAACGTGGAATGGAAAGTGGAATGGAATGGAATGGAATGTGGAATTGAATTGATTGGGACGTGGAACAGAATGGAATGTAATGTGGAATGCAATGGAATGGAAAGTGGAACAGAATGTGGAATGGAATGTGGAATAGAATGGAATGGAATGGTACGTGGAATGGAATGGAATGGAATGTAGAATGGATTGGAATGTTCAATGGAATGGAATGGAATCCAATAGAATATGGAACGGAATGTTTAATAGAATGGAACGGAAAGTGGAATGGAACGTGGAAACGACTGTGGGATGGAATGTGGAAAGGAAAATGGAATGGAATCAAATGTGGAATGGAATGGAATGGAATGTGGAATGGAACGTGCAATGGAATATAATGGGAGGTGGAATGGAGTGGAATGGAATGGAATGGGTTGTGGAATGCAATGTGTAATGGACAGTTTAATGGAATGGAATGGCATTTGGAATGGAATGGAATGGAATGTCGAATGGAATGGACTGAAATGGAATGTGGAATGCTATGGAATGGAATGGAGTGTAAAGGAATGTGGAATGGAATGGAGTGTAATGGAATGTGGAATGGAATGGAATGGAATGTTGAATGGAATGGAATGGAATGAAATCTGGAACAGAATGGAATGGAATGTGGAATGGAAGGGAATGGGATGGAATTCAATGTGGAATGGAAAGGAATGAAATGTGGAACGGAATGTGGAATGGAACTTGGAATGGAATGGAATGGAATGGAATGGAATGTGGAATGGTACGTGGTATGGAATGTCTTGTAATTTAATGCAATGTGGAATGAAATGTGGAATGGATGGTGGAATGGAATGGAATCATATGGAATGGAATGTGGAATGCATTGTGGAAAGCAACGTGGAATGGAATGGAAATGAATGTGGAATGGAATGTGGAATGGATTGGAATGGAATGTGGAATGGAATAGAAAGGAGAGTGGAATGGAACGTGGAATGGAATGGAGTGGAATGAGGAATGGAACGTCGAATGGAATGGAAAGCAATGTGGTATGAAAAGGAATGGAATGTGGAATGGAATGGAATGGAATGGAATGCAAAGGAAAGGAATGTGGAATGGAACGTTGAATGCAATGGAATGGATGTGGAATGCAATGGAATGGAATGGAATGGAATGTGGAATGCAACATTGAATGGAATGTGTAATGGAATGGAAATCAATGTGGAATGGAATGGAATGGTATGTGGAACGGAATGGAATTGAATGGAATGTGAAATGCAATGGAATGGAATGGAATGTGAAATGCAATAGAATGGAATGGAATGGAATGGAATGTGGAATGGAATGGAATGGAAAGGGGAATGGAATGTGAAATGTAACGTGGAATGGAAGGGAATGTGGAATGGAATGGAAATGGGAATGGAATCTGAAATGCAATGTGGAATGGAACCGATTGTGAAATGGAATGAGGAATGCAAAGTGGAATGGAACGGAATCCAATGTGGAATGCAATGTGCTATGGATGGGAAAGGCATGTGGAATCAAATGGAAAGGAATATGGACTGCAATTCAATGGCATAGAATGGAATGTGGCATGGAATGGAATGTGGAATGGAATGGAATGCAATGCGTAATGGAATGCAATGGAATGTGGAATGGAATGCAATATAATGTGCAATGGAGTTGAATGGAAAGTGAAATGGCAATAGAATTTAATGTGAAATGTTATGGAATTTAATGTGGAATGGAATAGAATTGAATGTGGAATGGAACGCGGAATGAAATGGAATGGAATGGGAAATAGAATGTGGAATGAAATGGAATGTGTAATGGAATGGAATGGAATGAGGAATGGAATGGAATGCAACGTGGCATGCAATGGGATGGAGTGGAGTGGAATGTTCAATGGAATGGAATGTGGAATGGAATGTGGAATGGAATGGAAAGGAATGTGGAATAGAATGTGGAATGGAATGGAAAGGAATGTGGAATGGAATGTGGAATGGAAAGTGGAATGGAATGGAATGGAACAGAATGGAATGTGGAATGGAATGTGCAATATAACTTTGAATGGAATGGAATGGAATGTGGAACGGAATGGAATGTTATTGAATGTGGAACGGAATGTGGAATGGAATCGAATGGAATGTGGAATGGAATGGAATGTAATGTAGAACGGAATGGACTGGAAAGGAATGTGGAACGCAATTGAATGGAATGGAATGTGGAATGCAATGGAATGGAATGGAATGGAACGGAATGGAATGTGGAACGGAATGGAATTGAATATCTAATGGAATGTGGAAAGAAATGGAATGGTAAGAGCAATGGAACGTGAAATTGAATGGAACAGAACGAGGAATGAAATGGAACGGAACGTGGAATGGAATGGAATGGAATGTGTTATGGCATGAGGAATGGAATGGAATAGAATTGAAAGGAATTTGGAATGTAATGGAGTGGAAGGTGGAATGGGAAATGGAATGGAATGTAATGGAATGTGGAAAGGAAAGGGCAACAGAATGGAATGGAATGTGGAATGGAATGGAATGGAATGAAATGTTTAATATAATGGAATGGAATGTGGAATGGAAGGGAAAGGAATGGAATTCAATGTGGAATGGAATGCAATGGAATGTGGAATGGAACTTGGAATGGAATGGAATGGAACGGAATGGGATTTGGAATGGAATGTGGAATGATACATGGAATGGAATGGTTTGGAATGGAATGGAATGTGGAATGGAAGGTGGAATGGAATGTGGAATGGAAGGTAGAATGGAATGGAATGGAATGGAATGGATTGTGGAATGCTTTGTGTAATGCAATGTGGAATGGAATGGAATTGAATGTGGAATGGAATGTGGAATGCATTGCAATGGAATGTGGAATGGAATAGAAAGCAAAGTGGAAAGGCACGTGGAATGGAATGGAATGGAATGTCGAATGGAATGGAATAGAATGTGGTATGAAATGGAATGGAATGTGGAATGGAATGGAATGGAAGGGAATGTGGAATCCAATGGAATTTAATGGAATGCAATGTGGAATGGAACGTTGAATGGAATGTAATGGAATGTGGAATGGAACGTAGAATGGAATGTAATGCAATGTAGAATGGATTGTGGAATGGAATAGAATGGAAAGTGGAATGGAATGGAATGTGGAATTGAATGGATTGGAAGGTGGAGCAGAATGGAATGGAATGTGGAATGCAATGGAAAGGAATGTGGAACGGAATGTAGAATGGAATGTGGAATAGAATGGAATGGAATCGTATGTGGAATGGAATGGAATGTGGAATGGAATGGAATTTGCAATGGAAAGGAATGGAAAGGAATAGAAGGTGGAAATGAATGTTTAATACAATGGACTGCAAAGTGGAATAGAACGTGGAAAAGAATGTGGGATGGAATGTGGAAAGGAACGTGGCATGGAATCGAATGTGGAATGGAATGGAACGTAATGTGGAATGGAACGTGGAATGGAATGGAATGGGATGTGGAATGGAGTGGAATGGAATGGAATGGGATGTGGAATGCAATGTGTAAGGGAAACTTAATGGAATTGAAAGGAATGTGGAATGGAATGGAATGGAATGTTGAATGGAAACGAATGCCATATGGAATGGACAGAATTGGAATGTGGAATGCAATGGAATGGAATGGAGTGTAACGGAATGTGGAATAGAATGGAATGGAATGTGGAATGGAATGTGGAATGGAAAGTGGAACGGAATGAAAGGGAACGGAATGGAATGTGGAAAGAAGTGTGGAATGAAAAGTGTAATGGAAAGGAATGGAACGGAATGGAATGTGGAATAGAAGGTGGACTGGAACGTGGAATGGAATGGAATGGAATGGAATGCAATGTGGAGTGAATTGTGGAATGGAACGTGGAATGGAATGGAATGGAAAGTGGAGAGTAATTTGGAATAGAATGGAAAGGAATGGAATGGAAAGGAATGTGGAATGCAATGGAAAGGAATGTGGAATGGAATGGAATGTGGACTGAAAGGAAATTGAATGGATAGGAATGGAAGGGAATGCGGAATGCAATGTGGAATGGAATGAAATGAAATGGAATGGAATGGGGAATTGAATCTCGAATGGAATGTGGAATGGAAGGTGGACTGGAACGTGGAATGGAATGGAATGGAATGGAATGCAATGTGGAGTGAATTGTGCAATGGAACGTGGAATGGAATGGAATGGAAAGTGGAGAGTAATTTGGAATAGAATGGAAAGGAATGGAATGGAAAGGAATGTGGAATGCAATGGAAAGGAATGTGGAATGGAATGGAATGTGGACTGAAAGGAAATTGAATGGATAGGAAAGGAAGGGAATGCGGAATGCAATGTGGAATGGAATGAAATGAAATGGAATGGAATGGGGAATTGAATCTCGAATGGAATGTGGAATGGAATGTAAGGGAATGCAAAGTGGAATGGAATGTGGAATGGAATGTGGAATGGAATGGAACATCAAATTTAATGGAATCGAATGTGGAATGGAGTTTAATGGAATGTGGAATGGAATGGAATGGAATGTAGAATGGAATGTAGTGTAAAGGAATGGAATGTGGAAACGAATGGAATGGAAGGTGGAATAGACTGGAATGGAAAGTGGAATGGGATGTGGAATAGAATGGAATTGAATGTGGAATAGAATTTGGAATGTTTTGGAATGGAATCTGGAAGGGAAGGTTTAATGTAATGAAATCGAATGCAACGTGGAACGGAAAGGAAAGGAATGGAATGTGAAACGGAATGGAATGAAATGGAATGTGAAATGCAATGAAATGGAATGTGTAATGCAATGTGGAATGGAATGTGGAATGGAATGGAATGGAATTCAGTGGATTGTGGAATGGAACGGAATGCAATGTGAAATGTAATAGAATGGGATGGAATGTGAAATGCAATGGAATGGAATGTGGAATGGAATGCAATGGAATGTGGAATGGAAGGGAAAGGAATGTGGAATGGAATGGAAAGGAATGTGGAATGGAATGGGATGGAATATGGAATCGAACGGAATCGAAGGTGGAATGCAATGGAATGGAATGGAATATAGAATGCAAGGGAAAGGACTGTGGAATGGAATGGAATGCAACGTGGAATGGAATGTGGAATGGAATGGAATGGAATGTAAAATGAAACCGAATGAAATGTGGAGTGGAACGTGGAATGGAATGTGGAATGGAATGTGGAATGGAATGGAATGAAATGGAACAGGGAATGGATTGGAATGTAATGTGAAATGGAATGAGGATTGCAATGGAATAGAATGGAATGGAATGTGGACTGTAATAGACTGGAATGTGTAATGGAATGTGGAGTGCAATGGAATGGAACCCGAAATGGAATGTGAAACGGAATGGAAGGGAATGTGGAATGGAAGGGAATGGAACGCGGAATGGATTGTGCAACGGAATGTGGAATGGAATGGAATGGAAACTGAAATGGAATGAGGAATGGAACATGGAATGGAATGGAATGGAACATGGAGTGGATTGTGGAATGAAACGTGGAGTGGAACGTTTAATGGAAAGTGGAATGGAACGTGGAATGGAATATGGAATGGAAAGTGGAGTGGAATGGAATGGAATGGAATGGAATGTGGAAGAGAATGGAATGGATTGGGAAAAGGAGTGGAATGGAATGTAGAATCGAATGAAACGGAATGGGGAATGGAAAGGATTGGAACGGAACGGATTGGAGTGTGGAATGCAATGGAGTGCAAAGTGGAATGGAATGTGGAATAGAATGTGGAATGGAATGGAATGGACTGTGCAATGGAATGGAAAGGAATGGAATGTGAAATCAAATGGAATGGATTTTAGCATGGAATGGTATGGAACGGAATCTGGAATGGAATGGAATGGAATGGAATGTGTAATGAAATGGAATGAAATGTGGAATGGAACGTGGAATGGAATGGAAAGGAACGTGGAATGGAATGGAGTGGAATGTGAAATGGAATCATCAATGGAATGGAAAAGATTGGAATGGAATGTGGAATGAAATGGGATGGAATATGCAATGGAATGAAGAATGGAATGGAATGGAATGAGGAATAGAATGGAATGGAATGTGGAATGGAATATGGAAATGAATGGAATGGAATGCGGAATGGAATGGAATGGAACGTGGAATGGAATATTTAATGCAATGTGGAATGATACGTCATGGAATGTGGAATTGAATGTGTAATGGAACAGAATGGAAGGTAGAATGGAATGGAATGGAAGGTGGAATGGAATGTATAATGGAATGGAATGGAACATGGAATGGAAAGTGGAATGGAATCTGGAATGGAATGTGGAATGGAATGCAATGGAATGCAATGTGGAATGGAAAGCAATGGAATGGAATGGAATGTCGAATGAAATGGAATGGAATGGAATGGAATGTGGAATGGGATGGAATGGAATGGAATGGATTGTGAAACGAAATTAAATTGAATGTGGAATGGAATGGAATGGAATGTGGAATGGAACATGGAATAGAATGGAATGGAAAGTGGAATGGAATACGAAATGGAACGGAAAGAAATTTAAAATGGAACACGGAATGGACAGTGGAAAGAAATGTGGAATGGAGCGTGGAATGGAACGTAGAAAGGAAAGTGGAATGGAACATGGAATGGAACGTGGAATGGAATGGAATGCAATTTGGAATGGAATCTGGAATGGAATGGAAAGGAGTTTGAAACGGAATGTGGAATGGAATGGAATGAAATGGAATTTGCAATGGAAAGTAGAATGGAATGGAATGGAATGTGGAATGGAATGTTAATGAATGTGAAATGCAACGGATTGGAAAGTAGAAAGGAGGAATGGAATTGAATGGATTGGAAAGTAGAATGGAGGAATGGAATGGAAAGGAATGTGGGGTGGAATGCAATAGAATGGAAAGTGGAATGGAATGTTCAATAGAATGGAATGAAATATGGAATGGAATGTGAAATGGAATAGAATGGAATGAGGAATGGAATGTGGAATTGAAGGGAATGGAATGCAATTGAATGGAATGGAATACAATGTGAAATGTAATGGAGAGGATAGTGGAATGGAATGTGGAATGGAATGGAATGTAATGTGGAATAGAATATGTAATGGAATGGAAGGGAATAGGGATTGGAATGGAAAGTAACATGGAGTGCAATGTGGAATGGAATGGATTGACGAATGGATTGTGGAATGGAAGGGAATGTGGAACAGAATGTTTAATGGAATGGAATGGAATGTGGAATGCAATGGAATGGAGTGGTATGTGGAATCGAATGGATTGGAATGTGGAACGGAATGGAATAGAATTTGAAATGGAATGGAATGGAATGTGGAATGTAATGGAACGGAATGCAGAATGGAACATGGAGTGGAAAGGAAAGGAATGTGGTATGGAGTATGAAATGGAATGGAATGAAATGGAAAGAAAAGGAAGGGAATGAAATGTGAAATGAAATGGAATGGAATGTGGAATGGAATGTGGAATGGAAAGTGGAATGGAATGGAATGAATGTGGAAAGGAATGTGTAACGTAATGGAATTGAATGTGTAATGGAATGGAATGGAATGGAATGGAATGGAATGCGGACTTGAATGGATTGGAATGGAATGGAATGTGGAATGGAATGGAATTTAATTTGGAATGGAACGTGCTATGGAATGGAAAGGAATCTGAAATAGAATGTGGAATGGAATGGAATAGAATGTGGAAAGCAATGCTATGGAATGTGGAATAGAATGGGATGGAATGGAAAGTGGAATGCAATGGAATTGAATGGAATGGAATGTGGAATGGAATGTGGAATGGAATGGAATGAGACGTGGTATGGAATAGAATGGAATGTTGAATGGAATGTGGAATGGAATGGAATGGAATGCAGTGTGGAAAGGAATGGAATGGAATGGAATGGAATGTGGAATGTAATGGAATGGAATGTGGAATGGACTGGAATTGAATGTGGAATGGAATGGAATGGAATGTGGAATGCAATGGAAAGGAATGTGGAATGGAATGGAATGGAATGTGGAATGGAATTGAATTGAATGTGGAATGGAGTGGAATGGAATGTGCAATGGAATGGAATGGAATGTTGAATGTAAAGGAGTGGAATTTGGAATGGAAGGGAATTGAATTGAATGGAATGTGGAATGGAAGGGAATGGAATGTGGAATGGAATGGAATGGAACGTGGAATGGAATGGTATGGAACAGGGAATGGAATGTGGAATGGAATATGGAATGGAATGAAATGAGTAATAGAATGGAATTCAAAGAGGATTAGAATGTGGATTCGAATGTGGAAAGGAATGCAATGGGGAATGCAATGTGGAATGGAAAGGAATGGATCATGGAATGGAATGTGGAATGGAATATGGAATGGAATGAAATGCGTAATGGAATGGAATGCAATGAGGATTAGGATGTGGAATCAAATGTGGAAAGGAATGCAATGTGGAATGGAATTGAATGGAACGTGGAACAGAATGTGGAATGGAATTAGGAATCAAAAGGAATCGGCAATGGAATGCAATGGAATGGAATGTGGAATTTAATGGAATGGAATGCAATGGAATTTGAAATGGAATGGATTGAAATTTGGAATGTAATGCAGAATGGAACGTACAATGGAACACGGAATGGAAAGTGGAATGGAACGTGGAATGGAACTTGGAATTGAATGTGGAATTGAATGTGGAATGGAATGGATGGGAAAGTAGAATGTAAGGGAAGGGAATGTGGAATGGAAGGAAAGAGCATGGGATGCAATGTCGAATGGAATGGAGTGGAAGGGATTGTGCAATGGTATGTGGAATACAAAGAAATGGAATGGGGAGTGGAATGGAATCTAATATGGAATGGAACGTGGAATGGAATGGAAAGCAAAGTGGAATGGAAAGTGGAATGGAATGGATTGGAACATGGAATGGAATGGAATGGAATGTGGAATGGAAATTGAAATGGAATGGAGTGGAATGGAATGGAATGTGGAATGCAGTGGAATGGAATGGAATGTGGAATGGAATGGAATGGAATGTGGAATGGAATGTGGAATGAAACATGGAATGGAAAGGAATGGAATGGAATGTGTGCTGCAAGGGAATGGAAAGGAAAGTGGAATAGAATTCAATGTAATGGAATATGGAAAGGAATAGAATGGAATGAAATGGAATGGAATATGGAAAGGAATGGAATAGAATGTGGAATGGAATGGAATAGAATGTGGAATGGAATGGAACGGAATGTGGAATGGAAAGTGGAATTGAATGGAATGCAATGTGGAATGGAATGGAATGGAATGTGGAATGCAATGGAATGGAACGTGAAACGGAATGGAATGGAAATTGGAATCGAATGGAACAGAACATGGAATGGAATGGAATGGAATGTGGAATTTGATGGAATTGAAAGAGGAATGCAATGGAATGGAATATGGAATAGAATGGAATAGAATAGAATGTGGAATGCACTGACATGCAAGGAGGAATGGAATGGAATGGAATGTGGAATGTAATGGAAATGAATGTGGAATTCAGTGGAACAGAATGTGGAATGGAATGGCATGGAATGTGGAAAGGAATGGAGTGGAATGCAGAATGGAATGTGGAATGAAATGGAATGGAATATTGATGCAATGGAATGGAATGTGGAATGGAATGGAATGGAATGTGGAATGGAATGTGGAACGGAATGAAATGGAATGTGGAATGGAATGTCTAATGCTTGGAATGGAATGTGTAATGGAATGGAATGGAATATGGAATGAAATGTGGAATGGAAAGTGGAATGAGATGGTTTGGAATGTGTAATGGAACGTGAAATGGAATGTAATGGAATGCAGAAAGGAATGTGGAATGGAATGGTATGGAATGTGGAATGGTATGCGGAATGGAACGTGGAATGGAATGGAATAGAATGTGGAATGGAATGGAATGGAAAATTGAATGGAATGTGGAATGGAATGGAATGGAATGCATTGTGGAATGGAATGGAATGGAATGGAATGCAATGTGGAATGGAATGGAATGGAATGAGGAATGGAATGGAATGGAATGGAATGTGGAATGGAATGGAATGGAACGTGGAATGGAATGGAATGGAACGTAGAATGGAATGGAATGGAATGTGGACTGGAATGGAATCGAATTTGGAATGGAAGAGAATGGAAGTGAATGGAAAGTGGAATGGAATTGAATGGAATGTGTAGTGGAAGAGAATGGAATGGAATGATATGTGGAATGGAACGGAATGGAATATGGAATGGAATGTGGAAAAGAATGGAATGGTAAGTGGAATGGAACGTGGAATGGAATGGAATGGCACGTGGAAAGGAATGGAAAGGATTGTGTAATTGAATTAGGAATGGAATGTGGAATAGAATGGAGTGGAATGTGGAATGTAATGGAATGGAACATGGAATGGAATGGAATGGAATGGAATGGAATGGGGAATGGAAGGGAATGGAATGCGGAATGGAATGGAATGCCATGTGGAATGGAATGGAATGTGGAATGGAATCGAATGGAATGGAATGTGAAATGGTGTGAAATGGAATGGAATGCAATGTGGAATGGAATAGAATGGAATAGAATGGAATATGGAGTGTAATGGTGTGCAATGTGGAATGGAATGGAAAGGAACGTGGAAAGAATGCGGAATACAATGGAATGGAATGTGGAAAGGAATGTGGAATGGAATGGAATGTGGAAAGGAATGCAATGGAATGTGGAAAGGAATGTGGAATGGAATGGAATGTAAGGTGGAATGGAATGGAATGGCATTTGGAATGGAATGGAATGTGCAATGGAAGGTAATGGAATGTGGAAAGGAATGGATTGCAACGTGGAACGGAATGGAATGTCGAAGGGAATCTAATGTAATGGAATATCAAATGGAATGGAATGGAATGTGGAATGGAATGTGTAATGGAATGGAATGGAATTTGGAATGGAATTGAATAGAATGTGGAATGTAATGGAATGGAATATGTAATTGAATGGAATGGAATGGAATGTGGCATGCAATGGAAAGAATTGGAATGGAATGTGGAACGAAAGGGAATTGAATGTGGAATGGAATGGAATGGAACGAGGAGTGGAATGGTATGGAATGTGGAATGGAATGGAGTGGAATGGGGAATGGAATGTGGAATTGAATGGAATGGAATGTCCAATGGAATGGAACGGAATGTGGAATGGAATGGAATGGAAGGGAATGTGGAATGCAATGGAATGGAATGGAATGGAATGTGGATTGGAATGGAATGGAAGGTGGAATGAAATTTGGAATGGAATGTGGAATGCAGTGGAATGGACTATGAAATCGAATGGAATGGATTGGAATGTGAAAAGGAAAGGAATGGAATGTGGATTGCAATGGAATGCAATGGAATGTATTGTGGAATGGAATGCACTGGAATGTGGATTGCAATTTGGAATGGAATGTGGAATGGAATGTGGAATTCAATGGAATGGACTGTGGAATGGAGTGGAATGGAATTTAATGTGAAAGGGAAGGTAATGTAATGTGGAATGGAAAGTGGAATGGAAAATGGCATGGAATGAAGTGGAATTGAATGGATTGTGGAATGGAATAGAATGGAATGTGGAATGCAATGGAATGGAATGGAATGTGAAATGGAAAGGAATGGAATTTGAAATGGAATGGAAAGGAATGTGGAATGGAAAGGAATGGAACGTGGAATTGAATGTGGAATGGAATGGAATGTAACATGGAATGGTATATGAAATGGAATGGAATGAAATGTGGAATGGAAAGTGGAATGGAACGTCTAATGGAAGGTAGAATGGAACGCAGAATGGAATTTGGATTGGAATGTGGAATGGAATAAAATGGAACATGGAATGGAATGTGGGATGGAATGGAATGGAATGTGTAATGGAACGTGGAATGAAATGGAATGGAACGTGGAATGGAACGTGGAATGGAACTTGGAATGGAACTTGGAATGGAATGTGGAAAGGAATGTGGAAAGGAATGTGGAATGGAACGTAGAATGGAATGGAATGGAATGTGGAATGGAATGGAATTGAACCTGTAATGCAATGGAATGGAATGTGGAAAGGAATGTGGAATGGAATGGAATGGAATGCGGAATGGAACGGAACGGAATGGAATGTGGAATGGAATGGAATATAGTGTGGAATAGGATGTGAAATGGAATGGAATGGATGTGGAATGGAATGGAATGGAATGGAATGCGGACTGGAATTGAATGCCATGGAATGTACTGTTTAATGTAATGGAATGGAATGTGGAATGGAATGGGATGGAATTTGGAATGGAACGTGAAATGGAATGAAATGTGGAATGCAATGGAATGGAATGGTATATGGAATGGAACGGAATGTTGAATGGAAACGAATGGAATGTGGAATGGAATGCTGAATGAGATGGAATGGAATGTGAACTGCAATGGAATGGAATGTGGAATGGAATGGAAAGGTATGTGGAATGGAATGTGGAATGTAATGTGGAATGGAATGGAAAGGATTGTGCAATGGAATTGATTGGAATGTGTTATGGAATGTGGAATGCAATTGAATGGAATGCGGAATGGAATGGAAAAGAATATGGAATGGAATGGAATGGAATGTGAAATGGAATGTTCGATTCCACATTCCATTCCACATTCCGTTGAACCTTCCATTCCATTCCATTCCACGTTCAATTCCACTTTCCATTCCACATTCCATTCCATGTTCCATTCCACATTCTATTGCATTCCCTTCCATATTCCATTGCATTCCATTCCACTTTCCATTCCAAGTTCCATTCCACTCCATTCCGCGTTCCTTTCCACATTCCATTCCACTTTCCATTACAAACCATCCTACGTTCCATTGCGTTCCATTCCACATTCCTTTCAATTCAATTACACATTCAATTCGACATACCATTCCACATTCCATTCCATTCCTTTCTATTCCATTTTCCATTCCATTCCATTCCATTACACATTCCATTCCATTATATTTCGCCTTCCATTCCATTCCATTCCAAATTCCACTACATTCCACTCCATTCGACATTCCATTCCATTCCATTCCACATTCCATTCAGTTCCATTCCACATTCCATTCCAAGTTCCACTCCACGTTGCATTCCGCTTTCCATTCCACGTTGCATTCCACTTTCTATTCGAATCCATTCCACCTTCCATTACATTCCATTCCACATTCAATTCATTTCCATTCCACATAGCATTCCACATTCCATTCCGTTTCATTTCACGTTCCATTCCACATTCCATTCCATTCCATTCCATATTCCTTTCCAGTGCATTCCGCATTCCATTCAATTACATTCCACATTCCATTCCACATTCCATTCTATTCCATTGCACAATCCTTTCCATTCCATTCCACATTACATTCCACATTCCTTTCCACATACCATTCCAATCCATTCCACATTCCATTCCATTCCAGTTCACATTCCATTCCATTCCATTCAATATTCCATTCCACATTCCATTCCATATTCCATTCTTTTCCATTCCACATTCCGTTCCATTCCATATTCAATTCCATTCCATTGCATTCCACATTTCATTCCATTCCACGTTCCATTCCAAATTTCATCCCATTCCATTCCACATTCCATTCCATTCCATTCCACAGTACTTTCCATTCCATTCAATTCCAGTTCACATTCCATTCCATTCCACATTCCATTCCACATTCCATTCCATTCCATTCCACTTTCCATTCCACATTATATTCCATTCCATTACACATTCCATTCCATTCCGTTCTATTCCGCATTCCATTCCATTCCGTTCTATTCCGCATTCCATTCCATTCCATTTCACAATCCTTTCCACATTCCATTCCATTGGATTCCAGATTCCATTCCATTCCCTTCCACATTCTATTCCATTCCATTTACATTCCATTCCACATTCCTTTCCACATTCCTTTCCACATTCCATTCCACGTTCCATTCCAAGTTCCATTCCACGTTCCATTACACATTCCATTCCATTCCATTCCACGTTCCATTACACATTCCATTCCATTCCATTCCACTTTCCATTCCGTGGTCCATTCCATTTCATTCCACATTCCAGTCCACATTACATTCTATTCCATTTCACTTTCCATTACACATTTCATTCCATTCCACCCCACATTCCGTTCCATGTTCCATTCCATTCCATTCCACATTCCATTCCAAATTGCTTTCCGCGTTCCATTCCACCTTCCATTAGTCGTTCCATTCCACATTTCATTCCATTCCATTCCATTCCATTTCATATAACATTCCACGTTCCATTCCATTCGATTCCGCATTCAATTCCACGTTCCATTCCACTCCATTCCACATTCCTTTCCATTCCATTTCACATTCCATTCCTTTCCATTTCACATTCCATTCCATTCCATTGCATTCCACATTCCATTCTATTCCATTCCATAATCAATTCAATTCCATTCCCTTCCATTACACATTCCATTCCATTCCACTTTCCATTACACGTTCCATTCCACATTGCATTCCTCATTTCATTCCGTGTTCCATTCCATGTTCCAATTCTTTCCACTCCACTTTCAATTCCATTGCCTTACACATTCCATTCCTTTCCATTCCATTCCTTTGCAAATTCCATTCCACATTCCATTCCCTTCCATTACAGATTTCATTCTATTCCATTCCACAGTTCATTCCACGTTCCATTCCACGTTCCATTCCAGTACATTCCCCATTGCATTCCACATTGCATTCCATTACAGAACATATTCCATTCCACATTCCATACCATTCCATTTAAACATTCCATTCCATTCCATTGCACATTGCATTCCACAATCCATTCCATTACACACTGTATTCCACATTCCTTTCCACATTCTATTCCATTCCGTCCCACATTCCATTCCACATTCCAATCCATTACATTCCACGTTCCATTCCACGTTCCATTCCACATTCCTTTCCACATTCCATTCCATTCCATTCCACATTGCATTCCACATTCCATTCCATATTCCATACTATTACATTGCACATTACATTCCACAATATATTCCATTCAATTTCCCATTCAGTTCCACGTTCCTTTCCACGTTTCATTCCACATTCCGTTCCACGTTTCTTTCCATTCCATTCCACATTACATTCAACATTCCATTCCACATTCCATACCATTCCATTGCACATTCCATTTCACAATCCATTCGATTCAATTCCACATAAAATTCCACGTTCCGTTCCACATTCCATTCCACTTTCCATTCCACATTCTATTTCACTTTCCATTCCATTCCATTCCATTTCATTCCACATTCCGATCCATTCCATTCCACATTCCATTCCATTTCATTCCACATTCCATTCCATTCAATTCCACATTCCATTCCACATTTTATTACTCATTCTATTCCATTCCATTTTATTACACTTTCCCTTCCATTCCATTCCACTTTCCATTCTACATTGCATTCCACATTCCATTCCACGTTCCATTCCATTCCATTCCATTACATTCCACATTCTATTCCATTCAATTCCGCATTCAATTAGAGTCCATTCCATTCCATTCCACATTCCATTTCATTCCACATTCCATTCCATTCCATTCGACATTCCAATCCTTTCCATTCCATTCCACATTCCATACCATTCAATTCCACATCAAATTCCATTCCATTTCACATTCCATTCCACGTTCCATTCCACGTTGCACTCCGCGTTCTATTCCATGTTCCATTCCTCGTTTCATTCCTTTTCATTGCACATTCCATTCCATTCCACATTTCATTAATCATTCCATTCCATTCCATTCTACGTTCCATTCCACATTCCATTCCATTCCATTCCACATTCCGTTCCACGTTGCACTCCACGTTACATTCCACTTTCCATTCCACTTTCAATTCCATATTCAATTCCGCAATCCATTCCGTTCCATTCCACGTTCCATTCCACATTCCATTGCACATTCCATTATACATTCCATGGCATTCCATTCTACATTTCATTCCACATTCCATTGAACATTCCATTCCACATTCCATTCCATTCCATTCCATTCCACATTTCATTCCACATAGTGTTTCATTCCAGTACACATTCCATTCCACATTCCATTCCATTCCATTAAAACGTTCCATTCCATTCCACATTGCATTCCATTCCATTCCATTCCACATTTCATTCCACATTGCATTCCATTCCATTCCACATTCCATTCCTCATTCCATTCCATTCCATTCCATCTTCCATTCCACACTCCATTCCACATTCCTTTGCACATTCCATTCCTCATTGCATTCCATTCCATTCCACTTTCCATTCCAAATTGCACTTCATTGCATTCCACATTTCATTCCACATTCCATTCCATACCACTCCACATTCCATTCCACCTTCCATTCCATTCCGCATTCCTTTCCATTCCATTGCAAATTGAACTGTACATTTCATTCCATTCCATTCCCCACTCCATTCCACATTCAATTCCATTCCATTCCACCTTCCGTTCCACGTTCCTTTCCACATTCCATTCCACAATCCATTCCATATTCCATTCCAGATTCCATTCCACATTCCATTCCATTCCATTCCACATTCCATTCCATTCCATTCCACTTTCCATTCTACATCCCATTCCACATTCCATTCCACATTCCATTCCTTTCAATTCAACTTTCCATTCCACATTCCATTCCACATTCCGACATATTCCATTCCACATTCCATTGAGCAATACATTCCACATTCCATTCCTTTCCATTCCACACTCCATTCCGCATTCCATTCCCATTCCTTTCCACATTCCTTTCCACATTCCCTCCCACATTCCATTCCGTTCCATTCCTCATTCCATTCCACATTCCACTCGATTCCATTCCACGTTCCACACCACATTCCATTCCACATTCCATTAGATTGAATTCTACATTCCGTTCCACATTCAATTCCACATTCCATTCCACATTCCATTCTAGTCCATTCCACTTTCCATTCCATGTTCCATTCCACATTCCATTCCACGTTCCACTCCACATTCCATTCCATTCCATTCCACGTTACATTCCACGTTCCATTCCATTCAATTACATTCCACCTTCTATTCCATTCCAGTCCACATTCCATTCCACATTCCATACCACGTTACACTCCATTCCATTCCATGTTGCATTCCACTTTCCATTAGGCATTCCATTCCACTTTCCATTTCATTTCATTCCACAGTCCAATCCATATTCCATTCCAGTCCATTTCAGATTCCATTCCATTTCTTTCCACTTTCGATTCCATTCAATTCCACATTCCATTACATTCCATTATACTATCCATTCCACTTTCCTTCCCGCGTTCCATTCCACGTTCCTTTCAACGTTCCATTACATTCCATTGCACATTCCATTCGACTCCATTCCGAAATCCATTTCATTCCATTCCACGTTCCATTCCTCATTCCATTTCATATTCCATTCCACTTTCCATTCCATTCCATTCCATTTCATTCCACATACCATTACTTTACATTCCACTTCCCAATCGATTCAATTCTGCATTCCTTTCCATTCCATTGCATTCCTTTCGACATTCCATTGCATTCCATTACATTCCTTTCCTCATTCCATTGCATTACATTACATTTCATTTCACATTCCATGAAATTCCATTCCATTCCGCATTCCATTCCTTTCCATTCCACATTCCATTCCATTTCATTTCACGTTCCTTTCAATTCCATTTCATTCCATTCCATTCCACTTTACTTTACACATTCCATAACACATTCCATTCCATTCCTTTCCACATTCCGTTCCATTCCTTTCCATTCCACATTCCATTTCATGAACCATTCCACGTTCTATTCCACGTTCCATTCCATTCCATTCCATATTCCTCTCCATTTCATTCTATTCCATTCCGGATTTCATTCTACTCCAATGCATATTCTATTCCGCATTCCATTCCTTTCCATTCCACATTTCATGCCACATTCCATTCCACGTTCTATTCCCTTCCATTCCATGCTCCATTCCACGTTCCTTTCCTCATTCAATTCCACATTCCATTCCACGTTCCATTGCATTCCATTCCACGTTCCATTTCACATTCCATTCCATTCCATTCCAGGTTCCATTCCACATTCCATTCCACATTCCATTCCATGCTCGATTCCACATTCCATTGCACGTTCCTTTCCACCTTCCACTACAAGTTTCATTCACCGTTCCAATCTATTTCATTCCACGATCTATTCGACATTCCATTCCATTCCATTCCAGTTTCCATTCCACATTCACTTCTAGATTCCATTCCACATTCCGTTCCGTTACATTCCAGGTTCCATTTGACATTCCATTCCATTCAAATCCACTTTCTATTCCAGATTCCATTCCACATAGCATTCCGCATTACATTCCGTTCCATTACACATTCCATTCCACATTCCATTCAATACAATTCGTTTCCTTTGCACATTCCATTCCACATTCGATTCCACATTCCCCTCCTTTCCATTCCACATTCCATTCCACAGTCCTTTCCCCAGTCCATTCCACATTCCATTCCATTCCATTACAATACATTTCACGTCCCATTCCACTTTGCATTCCATTCCATTCCACGTGCAGTTCCACATTCCATTGACATTTCCATTCGATGTTCCATTCCATGTTCGATTCCACGTTCCTCTCCATTCCATTCCACTTTCCATTCTACATTCCATTCCATTCCATTCCACTTTCCTTTGCACTTTTCATTCCACATTCTATTCCACATTCCATTCCACATTACATTAAATTCCATTCCACATTCCATTCCATTTCGTTCCAAATTCCATTAGATTCCTTTCCATTCCATGCCTCTTTCAATTCCATTCCATTCCATTGCATTCCATTCCATAGCATTCCACATTCCATTCCATAATCCATTGCATATTCCATTCCACATTCCATTCCATTCCATTATACATTCCATTCCATTTCATTCCATTCCACATTCTGTTCCATTCTATTCCCCATTCCATTCCTTTCCATTTCACCTTATATTACACGTTCCGTTCCACGTTCCTTTCCACGTTCCATTCCATGTTCCATTCGTCGTTCAATTTCTTTCCATTCCACATTCCATTCCATTCCATTCCACATTCCATTGCATTCCATTCCACATTCCATTACATTCCACTCCACATTCCATACCGCGTTCCATTACATTCTATTCCAACTTCCATTACACGTTCAATTCCACATTCCATTCCACGTTGTATTCCACATTCCATTCCATATTCTATTGCACATTCCATTCCATTCAATTCCACATTGCATTCCACATTCCATTCCAGTTTCCATTCCATGTTCCATTCCACATTCCATACTATTCCATTCCATTCCATTCTGGATTTCTATCCATTCCATTCCCTGTTCTATTCTGCCTTCCATTCCATTCTATTCCACATTCCATTCCACATTCCATTGCATTCCTTTCCACATTCCATTGCATTCCATTCCACATTCCACTCCTTTCCATTCCACATTCCATTCCTTTGCATTCCAAGTTACATTCCACATTCTATTCCACGTTATGTTCCACATTCCATTCCACGTTCTATTCCACATTCCATTCCACATTCCATTCCACCTTTCATTCCATTCCATTCCACGTTCCATTCAACGTTCCATTCCTCATTCCATTACGCATTCCATTCCACGTTCCATTCCATTCCATTCCACGTTCCATTCAACATTCCTTTCCATTCCATTCAACATTCCGTACCATTCCATTCTATTCTATTCAACATTCCATTCCATTCCGTACCAAATTCTATTCCACATTCCAATCCATTCCATTCTCATTCTTTTCCGTTCCATTCCACATTCCATTGGAAGTTCCATTCCACGTTCCATTCCACATCCCATTCCACGTTCCATTTCGCATTGCATTCCATTCCGTTTCACATTCCGTTCCATTCCTTTACACATTGTATTCCACATTCCATTCCATATTCCATTCCACATTACATTCCATCCCATTCCACATTCCACTGCATTCCATTCCACATTGCATTCCTTTCCATTCCACGTTACATTGCACATTCCCTTCCACGTTCCAATCAACATTCCATTCTGAACCATTCCAAATTCCATTCCATTCCATTCCACATTCCATTCCATATTTCATTCCACATTCCATTCCATTCCATTCCTCATTCCATTCCATTCCACTCCAAGTTCCATTCCACGTTCCATTCCTAATTCCCTTCCTCATTCCATTCCACGTTCCATCCACATTCCATTCCATTCCATTCCACATTCCATTCCACATTCCATTCCATTCCATTCCACATTTCATTCCATTCCACTCCAAGTTCCATTCCACGTTCCATTCCTAATTCCCTTCCACATTCCGTTCCACGTTCCATTCCACATTCCAGTCCATCCCATTTCATTTTCCATTCCATTGCATTCCACGTTCCATTCCACATTCCATTCCACATTCCATTACACGTTTAATTCCGTTCCATTCCACGTTTCATTCCACATTCCTTTCCACATTCCATTCCACATTCCATTCCATTCCATTGAATTCCATTCCACATTCTCTTCCACATTAAATTCTACATTCCATTCTAAATTCCATTCCACATTCCATTCCATTCCACATTCCATTCCACATTCCATATCATGTTCCTTTCCATTCCATTCCACGTACCATTCCGCATTTCATTCCATTCCTTTCCATGTTCCATTTCACATTCCATTGCACATTCCATTCCACGTTCGATTGCACATTCCATTACACGTTCCATTCCATTCCATTACATGATCCGTTCCACATTCCATTGCATTCCATTCCACTTTCTATTCCACATTCCATTCCACGTTCCATTCCATGTTCCATTCCATTCCAATCCACGTTCCATTCCACACTGCATTCCTTCCACGTTCCATTTCACATTTCATTCCACATTCCATTCCACATTGCACTCCGTTCCATTCCAAGTGCCACTCCACATTCCATTCCTTATTCCATTCCACATTCCATTCCATTCCATTCCACATTCCATTACATTCCATTCCACATTCTGTTGCCTTGCATTCCACATTCTATTCCACATTGCAGTCCGTTCCATTCCACAGTCCATTCCACATTACAATCCATTCCATTCCACATTCCATTCCATTCCGTTCCTCATTCCGTTCCACATTCCATTCCACGTTACTTTCGATTCCATTCCACGCTCCATTCCACCTTCCATTCCACGTTCCATTCCAGGTTCCATTCCACGATCCATTCCATTCCATTCCACTTTCCATTCCACGTTCCACTCCATATTTCATGCCACATTACATTGAAAATTACATTCCACCTTCCAATCCTTTCCATTCCATATTGCATTCCATTACAGTCCACATTCCAATTCACATTCCATTCCATTCCATTTAAACATTCCAATCTATTCCATTCGACATTCCATTCCACCTTCCATTCCATTCCACATTCCATTGCAGATTCCATTCCACACTCTATTCCACACTCCATTCCATACCATTCCATATTGCATTCCACATTCCGTTCCATTCCATTCCTTTCCACGTTCCATACCACGTTCCATTCATCATTCAGTTGTACATTCCATTCCACATTCCATTGCATTCCATTCTACATACAATTCCATTCCATTCCACTTTCCATTCCACGTTCCATTCCATTCCATTCCATTCCACAGTCTATTCCATTCCCTTCCATTCCACAGTCCATTCCATTCCATTCCACATTCCATTCCATTCCATGCCACAATCCATTCCACATTCCATTCTACATTCCATTCCACTCCATTCTATTCCACATTCCATGACATAACATTCAACTTTCCAATCCATTCCTTTCCACATTGCAGTCCATTCCATTCTAGTTTACAATCCACGTTCAATTCCACTTTCCATTCCATTCCAATCCACGTTCCTTTCAACATTCCACAGCATTCCATTCCATTTTCGTTTCCACATTCCATTACATATTTCATTCCTTTCCATTCCACATTCCATTGCACATTCCATTCCTCATCCCATTGCATTCCATTCCACATTCCATTTAGTTTCATTCCACACTCCATTCCACATTCCATTCCATTCCATTCCACATTCCATTCCACATTCCACTCCATTACATCCCACATTCAATTAAACATTCCATTCCACATTCCATTCCATTCCATTCCACATTCCATTACACGTTGCATTCCATTCTATTCCACCTTCCATTCCACGCTATATTCCACATTCCAGTCCATGATACATTCCACATTCCATTCCACTTTCCATTTCAGATTCCTTTCCACATTCCATTTCACTTTCCATTCCATTCCATTTCACATTCCGTTCCACATTCCTTCCATTCTGTTCCCCTTTCCATTCGACTTTGCCTACCAAATTCCATTCAATTCCTTTCCATTCCACATTCCATTCCACATTCCATTCCATTCCATTCCATTGCAAATTCCATTCCACTCCATTCAATCCCTATCCACATTCCATTCCATTCCATTCCAAGTTGCATGCCATTGCATTCCACATACCTTTTCAACTTCCATTCCGTTGTATTCCACGTTTCATTCCACATTCCATTCCACGTTCCATTCTACGTTCCATTCCACATTCCATTCCATTCCATTCCACATTCCATACCATTCCATTCCACAATCCATTCCATTCAATTCCACTTTTGATTCCACATTCCATTCCACATACCATTCTTTTCCATTCCATATTCCATTCCATATATCATTCCACATTCCATTCCGTTCCATTCTACATTCCATTGCATTCCATTGCAGATTCCTTTCCACATACCATTTCGTTCCATTCCATTCAATTCCACGTTCCATTCCACATTCTATTTCACATTCCATTCCACATTCCATTCCTTTCCATTCCACTTTCCATTCCATTCCATTCCATTTTACATTACACGTTTCTTTCCATTACATTCCAGTTTCCATTCCGCATTCCATTCCTCTTCCCATTCCACATTCCATTCCGTTCCATTCCATATTAAATTCCACATTCCATTTCACATTCCATTATACATTCCATTCCACATTCCATTCTACATTCCATTCCACATTCCATTCCACTGCATTCCACATTTCATTCCACATTCCATTCCATTCCATTCCACATTGCATTCAACATTGCATTCCATTCCAGTCCAGATCCCATTCCTCATTCCATTCCATTCCTTTCCACATTGCATTCCATTTCATTACACGTTCCATTCCACATTTCATTCCACATCCAATTCCATTCCACTCCCCATTCCATTCCACATTCCATTCCATTCCACATTCCATTCCACATTCCATTCCGCAGTCCTTACCACATTCCATTCCACATTCAATTCCACGTTCCATTCTCATTCCTTTGCGTTTCGTTACACATTCTATTCCAGAATCCATTGCATTCCAATTCAGATGCCATTCCACATTCCTTTCCATTCCATTCCAGTCCATTCCACATTCCATTCCACATTCCATTCCACAGGGCATTCCAATGTCCGTTAAATTCCATTTCACATTCCATTCCATTCCATTCCACATTCCATTCCATTCCATTCCACATTCCATTCCACATTTCATTCCAATCCATTGCACATTAGATTCCACATTCCATTCCACATTCCACTCCATTCCATTCCACATTGCATTTCATTCCATTCCATTCCATTCCACGTTCCATTCCACATTCCATTCCATTACATTCCATTCCACGTTCCATTCCACACTCAATTCCACATTCTTTCCATATTCCATTCCGTTCCATTCCACACTTGATTCCACATTATATCCTATGTTCAATTCCCCATTCCATTCCACTTTCCATTAGACGTAATATTCTACGTTCAATTCCATTTCATTTCACTTTCCATTCCACATTCCATTCCATTCCATTCCAAGTTCCATTCCACATACCGTTCCACTTTCCATTCCATTCCATTCCATGTTCCATTCCATATTCCATTGCATTCCATTCCAAGTTCTACTCCACACTCCATTCAACATTCCATTCCACATTCTATTCCGTTCTATTATACATTCCATTCCACAACCCATTCTACATTTCAATCTACATTCTATTCCACATTCCATTAAATTCTCTGCCACATTCCATTCCACATTCCATTACATTCCATTCCACACTCCGTTCCACTTTCCATTCCACATTCCGTTCCATTCCATTCCGCATTCCATTCCACATTCCATTCTACTTTCCATTCCACATTCCATTCAATTTCATTCCATGTTCGATTCCACATTCCATTCCATTCCTTTAAACTTTCCCTTCCACATTCCATTACACATTCCATTCCACCTTCCCTTCTGTTCCATTCCACATTCCATTACATATTCCATTCCATTCCGTTCCACATTCCTTTCTATTACACTCCACAATTCATTCCACATTCCCTTCCATTCCATTCCACATTCTATTACAAGTTCCATTCTATTGAAATCCACGTTCCATTCCACGTTTCATTCCACATTCCATTCCAAATTCCATTCCCTACCATTCCGCACTCCATTCCACATTCCAATCCATTCCATACCACATTCCATTCCACATTCCATTCCATTCCATTCCACCTTCCATTCTCATTCCATTGCATTACATTCCACATTCCTTTCCACATTCAATTCCATTCCATTTCACATTTCATACCACATTTCATTCCATTGCATTCCACATTCCATTCCACGTTGCATTCCACTTTCAATTCCATGTTCCATTACACCTACCAATCCACGTTCCATTCCATTCCATTTCACGTTCCATACCATTCCATTAGACATTGTTTTCATTCCAATCCACATTCCATTCCAGATTCCATTTCTCATTCCGTTCCACATTCTATTTCACTTTCCATTCCATTTCATTCCATTACATGTTCCATTCCATTTCATTCCACATTCCATTCCATTCCATTCCGCATTCCTTTCCAAATTCTATTCCACATTCCGTTACTCTCCATTCTATTCCACATTCCATTGCATTCCATTGCACAATCCATTCCACATTCCATTCCACATTCCATTGCAAGTTCCATTCCATTGCATTCCACTTTCCAATCCATTGTATTCCTCATTCAACTCCATTCAATTGCAAATTCCGTTGCATCCCATTCCATTCCACATTCCATTCCATTCCATTCCATTCCACATTCCATTCCATCGCATTCCGCCTACCATTCCATTCTATTCGATCCCATTCCACATTCCACTCCATTCAGTTCTATTCCATATTCCATTCCATTCGATTCCACATTCTATTCCATTGCATTCCACATTCCATTCCACGTTCCATTCCACAATGCATTCCTTGTTCAATTCCACGACCCATTTCACGTTCCATTCCTTTCCATTCAACATTGCATTCCATTCCATTCCTCATTCCATTCCATTCCATTCCACATTCCATGCCATTCCATTGCACATTCCATTCCACATTCCATTCCATTTCTCTCCACTTTCCATTCCACCTTCCATTTCACATTCCATTCCACATTGCATTCCAATTTCCATCCCATTGCATTCCACATTCCAATCGATTCCATTGCACTTGCCTTTCCATGTTCCATTCCACATTCCATTTCACATTCCAATCCAAGTTCCTTTCCATTCTTTCCAAGTTCCATTCCCTTTTCCATTCCATTCCATTCCTCATTCCATTCCAGTTTCAATTCCACGTTCCATTCCACATTCCATGCCATTACATTCCACGTTCCATTCCACATTCCATTCCATACCATTCCAATTTCCTTTCCAGATTCCATTCCACGTTCCATTTCATTACAGTCCACAATCCATTCCACATTACATTCCATAACATTCCACGTTCCATTCAAAATTCCTTTCCATTCAATTTCACGTTCCAGTCCATATTCCATTCCGCATTCCATTCCTCATTCCATTTCACGTTCCATTCCACGATTCATTCCACTCTCAATTCCACGATACATTGCACGTTCCATTCCTCATTCTATTCCATTCCATTCCATTCCCATCCAAATTCCTTTCCACATTCCATTCCACATTCCATTCCACGTTCCATTCCTCATTCCTTTACACGTTTCATTCTGCATTCCATTCCACATTCCATTCCATTACTTTCCACGTTCAATTCCACGTTCCATTCCATTCCATACAACTTTCTGTTCCATATTCCATTGAAGATCCCATTCCACGTTCCATTCCTTTTTCCTCTCCACGTTCCATTCCACATTCCATTCCGTTGCATTCGACATTTCATTCCACATTCCATTCCAAATTCCAATCCAATCCATTCCACATTCCATTCCATTCCATTCCAATCAACCTTCCATTCCATTCCATTCCACATTCCATTCCATTCCATTCCCATTCCATTCCACATTCCATTCCATTCCATTCCCATTCCATTACACATTCCATTCTATTCCATTACAGTTTCAATTTCATTCCATTCCATTTCATTCCACATTCCATTCCACATTACAAACCATTCCATTCCCCATTCCATTCCATTTCATTCCACATTACATTCCATTCCATTCGCCAATCCCATCCACATTCCATTCCATTCCATTCCTTTTCACATTGCATTCCACATTCCATTCCGTTCCATTTCACATTCAATTCAATTCCGTTCCATTCCACATTCCATTTCTTTCAATTTCACATTCCTTTACATTCCATTCCAGATTCCATCCCGCCTTCAATTCCATTCCATTCCACAGTCCATTGGGCATTCCTTTAAATTCCATTCCACATTCCTTTCCATTGCATTTCTCTTTCCATTCTAATCCATTCCACGTTCTTTTCCACGTTCCATTCCACGATTCATTCCACTTTCCATTTCTCTTGCCATTTCACATGCCATTCCAATCCATTCCTATTTCCATTCCACTTTCCATTCAATTCCATTCCGCATTCCATTCCATTCCTTTACAAATTGCAGTCAACATTCCATTCCACATTCCAGTCCAGATTCCATTCCTTTCCACTCCATTCCATATTCCATTTCATTCCATTCCACATTCCATTCCATTCCATTCCATTCCATTCCACATTCCATTCCATTCCTTTCTGTTTAACATTCCATTCCACTTCATTCCATTCCACGTTCTATTCCATTCCACTTTCCATTCCCTTCCATTAAACATTCCATTTCATTCTATTCCACATTCCATTACACATTTGATTCCATTCCATTCACCATTCCTTTCCACATTCCATCCCATTCCATTCCATTCAACAATCCATTCCACATTACATTGCAGATTCCATTTCACATTCTGTTACATTCCATTCCGCATTCCATTCCATTCCTTTCCACATTCCGTTCCACATTCCATTCCATTCCATTACTCATTCAATTCCACATTCCATTCCATTCAATTTCACATTCCATTCCATCAATTCCACGTTCCATTCCACTTTCCATTCCATTGCATTCCATTTCACATTCCGTTCCTTTCCTTTCTACATTCTATTCAATTCCATTCCATACCATTCCCAATTCCATTCCATTCCTTTCCATTCCACATTTTATTCTGTTCCACATTCCACTCCGCTACATTTCACATTCCATTCCAATCCATTCCATTCCACATTCCATTTCATTCCATTCCACATTCAATTCCATTCCATCTTCCATTCCATTCCATTCCACATTCCATTCCATTCCACCTTCCATTCCGCACTCCATTCCATTCAACATTCCATTCCACATTCCATTCCATTCCACTCCACATTGCATTCCAATCCATTACACATTCCATTCCGCATTCCATTCCTCCATAAATTCCACATTCCATTCAATTCCTTTCAACATTCCTTTCCATTTCATTTACCTTCCGTTACATTCCATTCCAAAATCCATTCCATTCCATTTGACATTCCATTCCATTCCATTCCACATTCCATTCCATTCCATTCCACATTCCATTCCACAATACACTGCACTCCATTACATTCCACATACCATTCCATGCCATTCCATTCCATTCCACATTCCATTCCATTCCATTCCACATTCCATTCTATTCCACGTTCCATTCCATATTCTAAATCATATTCTATTCCATTCCACGTTTCATTCCACATTCCAAACCACATTCTATTCCATTCCATTCCACATTCCATTCCACATTCCATTCTGTTCAATTCCACATTCCATTAAACATTCCATTCCACATTCTATTCCACTTTCCATTCCAAATTCCATTCCACATTCCATTCCATTTCATTCCACATCCCATTCCTCATTCTATTTCATTTCTTTTCACCTTCCATTCCACATTCCATTCCATTCCACCTTCCATTCCTCATTTCATTACATTCCATTCCACATTCCTTTCCACACTCCATTCCATTCCATTTCACAGTCCGTTCCATTCCATTCACATTCCATTCCATTCCAATCCACATTTCAGTCCACATTCTTTTCAATTCCATTACATTCCACATTCCATTGGATTCCATTCGACATTCCATTCCATTCCATTACACATACAATTACATAAACCATCCATATTCCATTCCACATTTCCTTCCATTCCATTCCACAATCCATTCCATTATATTCCACATTCCATTCCACATTCCATTCCATTGCATTCCGTTCCATATTCCGTTACATTCCATTAAATTCCAGTCGAAATTCTATTCCATTCCATTCCATTCCACATTCCATTCCAATCCATTCCACATTCAATTCCAGTCAATTCCACATACAGTTCCATTCCATTCCACATTCCATTCCATTCCATTTCACATTCCATTCCATTCCACATTCCATTCCATTTCATTCCATTCCACTTTCCATTCAATTGCATTCCACATTACATTCCACATTCTATTCCACCTTCCATTTCGCATTCCTTTCCCTTCCATTTTACATTCCATTCCATTCCATTACTCAATCCATTGCACATCCCATTCCACTTTCCATTGCATTTTCCATTACATGATCCATTCAACATTCCCTTCCATGTTCCATTCCATTCCATTCCACATTCCATTCCACATTCCATTCCATTCCATTCCATTGCACATTGCATTCCATTCCATTTCGCATTCCATTCCACATTCCATTCCATTCCATTCCACATTCCATTCCATTCCATTCCACTATCCATTCTATTCCTTTCCGAATTCCAGTCCATTCTGCAATCAATTCCATTCCATTCCACTTTCCATTCCACGTTTCATTACATTAAATTCCACGTTCCATTCCATTCCATTCCGTTTCACATTCAATTCCATATTCCTTTCCACATTCCATTCCACATTCCATTCCACATTCCGTTCCGCATTGTATTCCACATTCAATTCCATTCCCTTCCACATTGCATTCCAATCCATTCCACATTCCGTTTTACATTCCATTCCACATTCCATTTCACATTCCATTCCGTTCCATTCCCCATCCCATTCCATTACATTCCTCTTTACATTCCACATTCCATTCCATTCCATTCCACATTCCATTCCATTCCATTCCACATTCCATTCCATTCCATTCCACATTCCGTTCCACATTCCATTCCACATTCCATTCCATTCCATTCCACATTGCATTGAATTCCAATCTACATTCCATTTCACATTCCATTCCACATTCCATTTCACATTCCATTTCACATTCTATTCCATTCCATTCCCCTTTCTATTCCAATCCATTACCCATTCCATTCCATTCCATTCCACATTCTTTTCCACATTCCATTCCATTCCATTCCACATTCCATTCAATGCTCCATTCTACGTTCCATTCCAAGGTCCATTCAGTTAAATTCCACGTTCCATTCCCCTTTATGTTCCATTCCATTCCTTGTTCCATTTCACATTGCATTTCACAGTCATTTCCATTCCATTCCATTCCACATTCCATTTTACATTCCATTCCACATTCCATTCCACATTCCATTCCATATTCCATTCCACATACTTTTCTGCGTTCCATTCCATGATCCATACCACGTCCCATTAAATTCCTTTCCACGTTCCATTCCATTCCATTCGACAATTCTTTCCACATTCCATTTCACATTGCATTCCGCATTCCATTTGAGATACGACTGCATTCCCTTCCACTTTCCATTCCACCTTCATTTGCACATTCCTTAACATTCCATTGCACATTCCATTCCACCTTCCATTCCATTCCGCATTCCATTCCACATTGCATTCCATCCTTTTCCATTCCACATTGTATTCCACGTTCCATTGCACGTTCCATTTCATTCCATTCCACATTCCATTTCACTTTCCATTCCTCTTTCCATTTCATATTCCATTCCACATTCCATTTCATATTCCATTCCATTCCATTCCACATTCCATTCTACATTCCATTCCACATTCCTTTCCATTTCATTCCACATTCCAACCCGCATTCCTTTCCATTCCATTCCACTTTCCATTCCACGTTCCATTCAACATTCCTTTCCTTTTTCCATTCCATTGCTTTCCACTTTCCATTCCACTTTCCATTTCACATTCAATTCCACATTCTATTGCGTTCCATTTAACATTCCCTTCCACATTCTCCTCCATGTTCCTTTGAACATTCCTTTAAATTCCATTCCACATTCCATTCCACATTGCATTTCTTTCCATTCCACATTCCATTCCACACTCCATTCCACGTTCCATTCCACCTTCCATTCCATGTTCCATTCCATTCCATTCCACATCTCATTCTATTCCGTTCTACTTTCCATTTCATGCCGTTCCACGTTCCATTCCACATTCCATTTCACATTCCATTCCACTTTCCACTCCACCTTCCATTCAATTCCATTCAACTTCATTCCACCTTCCTTTCCGTTTCATTCCACATTCTTTCAACTCCATTCGACATTCCATTCCATTCCATTCCACATACCAGTCCACTTTCCATTCCATTCCATTCCACTTTCCATTCCATTCCATTCACATTCCATTCCTCATTCCATATCACATGCCATTCCATTCCATTCAACATTCCATTCCATTCAATTTCACGTTCCGTTCCATATTCCATTCGACATTCCATTACACATTCCATTTCACATTCCATTTCACATTCCATTCCACGATCCATTCCACTTTGAATTCCACGATACATTGTACGTTTCATTCCACATTCCATTCCATTCCATTCCATTCCACTCCACATTCCCTTCCACATTCCATTCCACATTCGTTTTCACATTCCATTACACTTTCCTTTCCACGTTCCATTCTACCTTGCATTCCACATTCCATTCCATTCCTTTCGACGTTCATTTCCACGTTCCATTGAATTCCATTCAACTTTCCATTCCATATTCCATTGAACATCACATTCTACGTTCCTTCCAAATTCCATTCCATTCCATTCCACTTTCCATTCCACATTCCATTCCACATTTCATTCCACATTATATTCCACATTTCACTCCATTCCTCTCCACTTTCCATTAAACATTCCGTTCCACATTCCATCCTACATTGCATTACATTCGATTCCACAATCCATTCCAAAGGCCATTCCATTCCATTCCACATTCCTTTCCACATTCCATTCCACAGTCCACTCCAAATTTCATTACAGATTCAATTCCACATTCCATTCTCATTGCATTTCATTTCTTTCCACTTTGCATTCCACATTCCATTGCATTCCAATTCACATGGCATTCCTCATTCCATTCCATTCCTTTCCACATTCCTTTCCATATTCCATTCCACATTCCATTCCACAGTCCATTCCAAATTTCATTACACATTCAATTCCACATTCCATTCTCATTGCATTGCATTTCTTTCCAGTTTCCATTCCACATTCCATTGCATTCCAATTCATATGCCATTCCACACTCCAACCATTCCATTCCATTAAACATTCCTTTCAACATTCCATTCCTCATTCCATTCCACAGTCCATTCCTTTCCATTCCAAATTCCATTCCATTCCAACCAACATTGCATTCCACATTTTGTTCCATTCCATACCACATTCCATTCCACATTCCATTCCACATTCCATTCCATTCCTTTCCACATTCCATTCCATTCCATTCCATTCCACGTTCCATTCCACTTTCCATTAAATTCGATTCCACATTCCATTCCACATTCCAGTCCATTTCATTCCACATTCCTTTCCATTCCAAAACACATTTCATTCCACAATTCATTCCATTCCATTCCACATTCCATTTCATTCCATTCCTCATTCCATTCCATTAGATTCCATTCCACATTCCATTCCACATTCCATTCCATTCTATTACACGTTCCATTGCACGTTCCATTCCACATTCCATTCCATTCCATTCCACGTTCCATTCCACACTGAATTCCACATTCCATTCTACATTCCATTCCGTTCCATTGCACATTCCATTCCACATTCCATGTCACGTTGAATTCCTGATTCTTTTCCATGTTCTCTTCCAGGTTCCATTCTACGTTACATTCCATTCCATTTCACATTCCATTCCACATTCCATTACACTATCCATTCCATTCCATTCCATTCCACATTACATTCCACATTACATTCAAAATTCCATTGCATTCCATTCCAACTTCCATTCCACAGTATATTCCACATTCCATTCAGCCATCCATTCCGTTCCATTCCACATTCCATTACACAATCCATTCCACATTCCATTCCACTTTCCATTCCACATTCCATTCAATTCCATTACACATTCCATTCCACATTCCAATCCATTCCATTCCACATTTCATTCCACATTCCATTCCATTCCATTCCACATTTCATTCCACATTCCATTCCACATTCCATTCCACCTTCCATTCCGCATTCCGTTCCATTCCATTCCATTCTTTTCCACATTCCAATCCATCCCATTCCACATTTCATTCCAAATTCCATTCCATTCCACATTTCATTCCACATTCCATTGCAGATTCCATTACACTTTCCATTCCACATTCCCTTACATTCCTTTCCTGTCCATTCCAGTTTAAATTCCACATTAAATTCCACATTCCGCATTCCATTCCACGTTCCGTTCCATGTTCCGTTCCATGTTCCGTTCCATTCCATTCCACATTGCCTTCCATTCCATTCCACTTTCCATAGCATTCCATTCCATTCCATTCCACATTCCATTCCATTCCGTTCCAGATTCTATTCCAGATTCCATTACATTCTTCTCCACATTCAATTCATTATTCCATTCCATTCCATTCCACATTTCATTCCATTCCATTCCACATTCCATTCCACGATGCATTCCACACTCCATTCCACGTTTCATTCCACTTTCCATACCATTCCATTCTTCATTGCATTCCATTTTCCATTCCATTGCATGCCATATTCCTTACCATTGCATTCATTCCATTCCGCTTTCTTTTCCATTCCATTCCACATTCTACTCCACATTCCATTCCATTCCATTCCACATTCCATGCCACATTCCATTCCATTCCATTCAAAATTCCATTTCACATTCCATTCCTTTCTATTCCACATTCGATAACACATTCCTTTAAACATTCCATTTCACATTCCATTCCATTCCTTTCCATGCCACTTCCATTCCACATTCCATTCCATTACATTCCACGTTCCAGTCCACATTCCATTCCACATTCCAATCCACGTTCCTTTCCATTGCATTCCACGATCCATTTGAAATACCATTCCACAATTTTTTCCACTTTCCTTTACATTTCCTTCCACTTTGCATTCCACATTCCATTGCATATTCCATTCCACGTTCCATTACAAATTTCATTCCACGTTCCATTGCATGTTCCATTCCACGTTACATTCCATTCCTTTCCACGTTTCATTCCACATTCCATTCCATTCCATTCCACGACCTATTCCACATTCCATTCCAAATTTCTTTCCACATTCCATTCTGTTCCATAACAGATTCCATTGGACATTACATTTCACATTCTATTCCACATAACAGTCCACATTCCATTCCATTCCATTCCACATTCCATTCCAAATGAAATTCCATTCTATACCACATTCAATTCCACGTTACATTCCACATTCTATTCTTTACATTCCACACTCAATTCAAAATTCCATTCCATTCAATTCCACATTGTATTGCACATTGCAGTGCACATTCCATTCCATTCCTTTCCACATTCCATTAGACATTCTATTCCATTCCAATCCACATTACATTCCACTCTCCATTGCATTCTATTCTGCATTCCATTCCACATTCCCTTCCTCAGTCCATTCCATTCCATTATACATTACATTCCACATAACATTCCACATTCCCTTCCACATTCCCTTCCATTACACATTCCATTCCATTCCATTCCACATTACATTCTACATTCGATTCAACATTCCCTTCCACATTCCATTCCATACCTTACCAAATTCCATTCCTCATTCCAATCCATTCCCTTCCGCATTCAATTCCACATTCGATTACATTCCTTTGCACATTCCACTCCATTCCATTAAACATTACATTCCACATTCCATTCCACCTTCTATTCCATTCCTTTCCACGTTTCATTCCAACTTCCTTTCCAAGTTACATTCGACTTTCTTTCCACTCCATTCCATGTTGCATTCCAACTTCTATTCCACTTTCTATTCCATTGCATAACATTCTAGTACACAATCCATTCCATTCCATTCCCCATTCCTTTCCATTACTTTCCACATTCCATTCTTTTCCATTCATTATTCCATTTCACATTCCTTTCCACTTTCTATTCCACATTCCGTTCCCCATTCAAATACACTTTCCTTTCAATTGCATTCTACTTTCCATTCCACATTCCATTCCACATTTCATTCCACATTCCATTCCATTACATTCCATGTTCCATTCCCTGTTCCCTTCCATTCCATTCCACACTGCATTCCACATTCCATTCCACATTCCATTGCATTCCATTCCACATTCCATTCCACATTCCATTCAACATTCCATTCCACATTCCATTTCACTTTCCATCCCACGTTCCATTCGATTTCTTTCCATGTTTCATTCCACATTCCATTCCATTCCATTCCACTTTCTCTTCCACATTCCATTCCGCATTCCATTCTTCATTACATTACATTCCATTCCACATTCCATTCCACATTGCATTCCATTCCTTTCCACATTCCATTCGATTACACTAAACATTTCATTCCTCATGCCCTTTCATTGCATTTCACATTCTATACCAAGTTCCATTGCAGTCAATTCCATGTTCCATTCCACTTTTCATTCCATATTCCGTTCCACAATCCATTTCTCATTCCAATCCATTCCATTCCACATTCCATTCCATCTTCCATTCCATTCCATTGCACATTCCATTCTCATTCCAATGCATTTCATTCCACATTCTCTTCCACATTCCATTCAATTCTACATTTCATACCACATTCCATTCCATTCCATTTCACATTCCATTCCATTCCATTCCACGTTCCATTCCGTTCCATTCCATGTTCCATTTCATTCCATTCCACTTTCCATTCCACTTTCCATTTCACATTCCCTTCCACATTCTATTTCAATTTCGTTTCCTTTCCCTTCCATTCCATTACACTTTCGTTTCCATTCCGTTGCTCATTCCATTCCATTCCGTTCCACGATCTATTCCACATTCCATTCCACCTTTCATTCCATTGCATTCTATTCCACATTCCATTCCATTCCATTAAACCATCCATTCCACGTTCCGTTCCACATTCCATTCCACGTTCCATTGCATTCCATCCAACTTTCCAATTAATCCCATTTCACATTCAAATCCATTCCATTCCACATTCTACCACATTCCATTTAAAGTTGCATTCCATTTCGTTCCACGTCACATTCAGCATTCCATTCCTTATTACATTCCACGTTAATATCCAATCTATTCCACGTTCCTTTCCATTCCATTCCACGTTCCATTCCATTTTCCATTCCACATTCCATTCCACATTCCATTTCACGTTGCATTTCATTCCATTCCACATTCTATTCCACGTTCCATTCCATTCCATTCCACATTCCATTGCATTCCATTTCACATTCCATTCCATTCCATTCCACTTTCCATTCCAGTCCATTACATTCTATTCCTTACTCCATTCCATTACAGTCAACATTCCATTCCTTTACATTCCACATTCCATTCCACATGGCATTCCACATTCCGTTCCACATTCCATTGCACGTTCCATTCCATTCAATTCCACATTTCATTCTGTTTCATTCCACTTTCCACTCCATTCAATTCCACATTTCACTCCATTCCATTGCATTGAACATTCTATTCCATTACATTCCGCATTTCATTCCATCCCATTCCACTTTATTCCACATTCCATTCCATTCCATTCCACTTTCCATTCCACATTCAATTCCACTTTGTTTTCCACGTTCCTTTCCATTTCATTCCACATTACATTGAATTCCATTCCACATTCCATTCCACGTCCTCTTCCATTCCATTGCGCATTCCATTCCATTCCATTTCACATTCCATTCCTTTCAATTCTTCATTTCATTCCATTGCATTGCATTCCATATTCAGTTCCATTCCATTCTATTCCATTCACATTCCATTCCATTCCATCTCACTATTTTCCACAGTCCATTCCATTCCATTCCAATTTCCTTTCCATATTCCATTCCCATTCCAATTTCCTTTCCATATTCCATTCCATATTCCATTCAACTTTCCATTCCATTCCATTCCACATTCCATTCCACATTCCATTCCACACTACAGTCCTTTAAATTCCACATTGCATTCCACATTCCATTTCATTCCATTCCACATTCCATTCCACATTCCCTTCCATTCCATTCCACATCCCACTGCACATTCCATTGCGTTCCATTCCACATTCCTTTCCATTTCACTACACCTTCCATTCCGCATTACTTTCCATTCCATTCCACATTCCATTACAGATTCCATTCCACATCCTATTCCATTCAATTCCACATTTCATTCCACGTTCCATTCCATTCCTTGCCACGTTCCATTCCACGTTTCATTCCGCATTCCATTCCACATTACATTCCAAATTCCATTCCGTTCCATTCCACATTCCATACTACATTTCATTCCACAGTTCATTCCACATTCCATTACATATTCCATTCCACATTCCATTACATATTCCATTCCACATTCCATTACACATTCCATTCCACATTCCATTCCATGATCGATTCCATTCCACTTTCCATTCCACATTCCATTTTACTCCATTCCACATTCCATTTCATTCCATTGCACGTTCCATTCCAAATTCCATTTCACTTTCCAATCCATTCCATTCCATTCCACATTCCATTCCATTCCAATCCACATTCCACTCCATTCCATTCCAATCCACATTCCATTCCGTTACAATCCATGTTCAATTTCATTCCAAATTCCATTCCATGTCATTCCACATTCCATTCCACATTCCATTGCACTTTCTCTTCCTTTCTTTACTATTCCACTTTCCATTCCATTCCATTCCACATTCCATTCTATTCCATATTCCAATACACATTCCATTCCCCGTTCAATTCCCTTCAATTCCATGTTCCATTGCATTCCATTCCATTCAATTCCACGATCCATTCCATTCCATTCCACATTCCATTCCATTCCATTCCATATTGTATTCCATTCCATTCCACATTGCATTGCACTCCATTCCCATTCCATTATACATTCCAATCCATTCCATTCCACTTTCCATTGCATTCCATTCCATTCCTTTCTACATTCCATTCCACATTGCCACCCATTCCTTTACACATTCCACTCCATTCCATTGCACAATCCATTCCATTCCATTCCACATTCCAATCCACATTCCACTACATCCCATTCCTTTGCCCATTCCATTCCACTTTCCCTTCCATTCCATTTCACATTCGATTCCATTCCATTACATTCCACATTACATTCCACCTTCCATTTCTTTCCATTTCACATTCCTTTTCATCTCATTCCACATTCCATTCTGCATTCAATTTCATTCCATTCCACATTCCATTGGACATTCGATTCCTTTCCATCCCGCATTCAATACTACATTTCCTTCCATATTGCATTCCACATTCCATTACACATTCCAATCCACTTTCCTTTACACATTCCTTTCCAGATTCCTTTCCATGTTCCATTGCATTCCATTTTCCATTCCATTTTCCATTCCATTCGATTCCACATTCCATTTCATTAAATTTCACATTCCATTGCAAATTCCATTTCACTTTCAATTACATTCCATTCCTTTCCACATTCCATTCCATTCCATTCCACTGTGCATTTCATTCCCCTCCACATTCCCTTCCAAATTCCATTTCACTTACCATTCCATTCCATTCCATTCCACATTCCATTCCATTCCATTCTAATCCACATTCCATTCCATTCCATTCCAAGTTCAATTCCATTCCACATTCAATTCTACATTCCATTGATTATTCCATTTCATTCCATTCTATTCCACATTCCATTCCATTCCATTCCCCATTTCATTTCATTCCATTCCACATTCCATTCCACTTTCCACTCCACATTCCTTTCCCCGTTCAATTGCATTCAATTCCACGTTACATTCCATTCCATTGCATTCAAAGTTCTATTCCATTCCATTCAATTCCACGTACAATTCCATTCCATTGCATTCCACATTCCATTCCATTCCTTTCCACATTCCATTCTATTCCATTCCAAATTCCATTCCATTCCACAATCCATTCCATTCCATTCCAATCCACATTCCATTCCATTCCATTCCATGTTCAATTCCATTCCACACTAAATTCCATTGCATTCCACATTCCATTCCACATTCCATTGCACATTCACTTCCATTCTATTGTATTCCACATTCCATTCCATTCCATTCCACATTCCATTCCATTCCACATTCCACTCCATTACACTCCGCATACAATTCCACATTATATTCCACGTTCAGTTCCACATTCCACTCCATTACACTCCACATACAATTCCACATTCCATTCCACGTTCAGTTCCGCATTCCATTCAACATTCCATTCCTCATTCTATTCCGTTGCATTCCACATTCCATTCCACATTTCATTCCACTTTCCATTCCATTCCATTCTACATTCCTTTCTCATTCCATTGCATTCATTTCCACATTACATTCCACATTCCATTCCATTCCATTCCACTTTTCATACCACATTCCATTCCACGTTCCATTCCACGATCCATTCCATGTTCCATTCCTTGTTCCTTTCAATTCCATTCCTCCTTCCATTCCATTCCATTCCACCTTCCAATTCATTCCGTTCCACATTCCATTCCACATTCCGTTTCACATACCGTTCAACATTACATTTCACTTTCCAATCCATTCCATTCCATTCCACATTCCATTCCATTCTATTCCATTCCATTGAACATTCCATTCCACTTTCCATTCCACGTCGCATTACAAGTTCCATTCCACTTTCCATTCCAGGTTGCATTCCTTTCCATTCCACATCACATTCCATGTTCCATTCCATATCCCATTCCAGGTTGCATTCCTTTCCATTCCACATTCCATTCCATTCCTTTCCACATTCCTTTCAATTCCATTCCATGTTCCATTCCACGATCCATTCCACTTTGTATTCCACATTGCATTCCCAGTTCCATTCCATTCCATTCCACATTCCATCCACGTTCCATTCCATTGAATTCCACGTTCCATTCCATTCCGTTCCACATTCCTTTTCAGTTTCCATTCCATTCATTTCCACGTTCCATTCCATTCCATTCCACATTCCATTCCACGTTCCATTCAATTTTATTCCACTATCCATTACACGTTCCATTCCACGTTCCATTCCTTTCCATTTCACATTCCTTTCCATTCCATTTCACATTCCATTCCATTCGATTCGACATTCCATTCCACTCTCCATTCCACATTGAATTCCATGTTCCATTCCTCGTCCCATTCCATGTTCCATGCCTTTCCATTCCACATTCCATTCCATTCCATTCCATTCCATATTCCATTCCATTCCATTCCACATTCCTTTCCACATTCCATTCCTTTCCATTCCACGTTCCATTCCATTCCATTCCACATTCCATTCCAATTCATTCCATTCCCTTTTATTCCATTCCACATTCTATTCCATTCCACATTCCATTCGAAATCATTCCATTCCCTTTCATTCCATTCCACATTCTATTCCATTCCACATTCCTCTCCATTTCACATTCCATTCCACTGTGTTGTATTCCATTCCATTCCACATTCCATTCCATGCCATTCCATTCCACATTCCATTCCATTCCACATTCCATTCCATTCCACATTCCATTCCATTAAATTCCGCATTCCATTCCATTCATTTCTTCCATTCCATTCCATTCCATTCCACATACCATTATATTCGACATTCCATTCCACATTCCATTCAACGTTCCATTCCACGTTCCTTTCAATTCCATTCCACATTCCATTCCACTTTCCATTCCGTTACGTTCCACGTTCCATTCTACATTCCATTGCCAATGCCATTCCATCTTCCATGCCACATTGCATTTCACCTTCCATTCCACTTTCCATTCCAAGGTCCATTCCACTACATTCCACGTTCCATTCCACGTTCCATTCCGCATTCCATTCCACAATCAATTCCGTTCCATTCTGTTCCATTCCAGATTCTATTCCACATTCCATTCCTCTTTCAATTTCATTCCATTCCACATTCCATTCCATTCCATTCCACATTCCATTCCACATTTCATTTCAGGTTGCATTCCACATTCCATTCCACGTTCCATTCCAATTTCCATTCAAAATTCCATTCCACGTTCCACTCCATTCCATTCCAAGTTCTGTTGTACATTGCTTTCCATTACATTAAACTTTCTATTCCACATTCCATTCCACATTCCATCCCGTTCCATTCCAAATTCCATTCCATTCCATTCCACCTTCCTTTCCATTCAATTTCACATTCCATTCCAAATTACATTCAATTCCATTACACTTTCCATTCCACATTGCGTTGCATTACATTCCACATTCCATTCCGTTCCATTCCACATTGCATTCCAGTCCATTCCACATTCCATTCAATATTCCATTCCATTCAATTTAACATTGCATTCCAAATTCCATTCCATTCCATTCCACTTTCGTTTCCACATTGCCTTGCATTACATTCCACATTCCATTCCACATTCCAATCCAATCCATTCAGTGTTCCATTTCATGTTCCATTCCACAGTCCATTCCACATTCTATTTCGCATTCCATTCCATTCCATTCCACGATCCACACCACTTTCCATTCCTTTCCATTCCACATTCCCCTGCACATTCCATTGCACATTCCGATCCACGTTCCATTCCATGTTCCATTCCATGTTCCATTCCATTCCACTCTAAGTTCCATTCCACGTTCCATTCCATCCATTTCCACGTTTCATTCCAGTCCATTCCACGTTCCATTCTACGTTCCATTCCACATTCCATTCCACATTCCATTACACAATCCATTCCATTCAATTCCATTCCTTTCCATTGCACGTTCCATTCCGCTTTCCATTCCACATTCCATTCCACATTCCATTCCGTTCCATGCCACTTTCCTTTCCACTTTGCATTCCACGTTCTATTCCATTCCACATTCCATTCCACATTCCATTCCACATTCCATTCCACTTTCCATTCCAAATTGCATTCCATTCCACATTCCATTCCACATTCCATTCCATATTCCATTCTACACTCCATTCCAAATTCCATTCCAATGCATTCCCCATTCCGTTCCACATTCCATTCCAATTCATTCCACATTGCATTCCATTGCAATCCACATTCCATTCAACATTCCATTCCATTCCATTTAAACTTTCCATTCCATTCCATTCCACATTCTATTTCACCTTCCATTGTATTCCAAATAGCATTCCACACTCCATTCTTTTCCATTCCACATTCCGTTCTACATTCCGTTCCATTCCATTCCACCTTCTATTCCATGTTCCATTCCACGTTCCATTCCAGTTTCCATTCCACATTAAATTCCACATTTCATTACACCTTCCATTCCATTCCACATTCCATTCCACATTCCATTCCACTTGACATTCTACATTGCATTCCACATTCCATTCCATTCCATTCCACGTTCCATTCCACGTTCCCTTCCACATTCCATTCCACGTTCCATTCCACATTCCTTTCCATTCCATTCCATGTTGCATTCCACGTTCCATTCCATTCCATTCCACTTTCCATTCCTCCTTTCATTCCATTCCATTCCACGTTCCACTACACATTCCATTGTACATTGCTTTCCACGTTCCGTTCCACATTCCATTCCACTTTCCATTCCACATTCGATTCCACATTCCATTCCATTCCATTCCAAATTCCATTCCACATTCCATTCCATTCCTTTTGGCGTTCCATTCCACATTCCATTCCACGTTGCATTCCACATTCCATTTTACATTCCAATCCATGTTCCATTCCACATTCCATTTCATGTTCCATTCCACTTTCCATTCCACGTTCCATTCCATTCGATTCCTTTCCCCGTTCCATTCCGGGTTCCATTCCACATTCCATTCCTCATTCCGTTCCACATCCCTTTCCACATTTCATTGCACTGCATGCTACATCCCATTCCGCAATCCATTCCATTCCTTTCCATAGTCCATTCCACATTCCATTCCACATTTCATTACATTGCATTCCACCTTCCATTTCGCATTCCATTCCACACTCCAATCCACATTCTATTCCTTTCCATTCTACATTCCTTTCCACTTTCTATTCCATATTCCATTCCATTCCACATTCCATTCCACATTCCTTTCCACATTCCATTCCATATTCCATTCCATTGCATTCCCAATTACATTCCACATTCCATTCCATTCCATTGCACATTGCATTCCATTGCATTCCACATTCCTTTCAATATTGCCTTCCATTCCATTTAAACTTTCTATTCCATTCTGTTCCACATTCTATTTCACCTTCCATTCCATTCCAAATTCCGTTCCAATTTCCATTCCATTCCCTTCCATGTTCCATTCCACATTCCGTTCCATTTCATTCCACGTTCCATTCCACGTTCCATTCCACGTTCCATTCCACGTACCATTGCACATTCCATTCCACATTTCATTCCACATTCCATTCCATTCCATTCCGCAGTCCATTCCACATTCCATTCCACACTGCCTTCCACATTCCCTTCCATTCCATTCCACGTTCCATTTCACGTTCCATTCCACATCCAATTAAACGTTCCATTCCACGTTCCATTCCATTCCATTACACGTTCCATTCCTCCTTCCATTCCATTCCATTCCACGTTCCATTCCACTTTCCATTGTACATTCCATTCCAAGTTCCATTCCTCATTCCATTCCCCTTTACATTTCACATTCCATTCCACGTTCCTTTCTTTTCCATTTCAAGTTCCATTTCACATTCAATTCCATTCCATTCCACTTTCCATTCCACATTCCATTCCACATTCCGTTCCATTTCATTCCACGTTCCATTCCATGTTCCATTCCGCGTTCCATTCCATGTTCCTATCCACATTCAATTCCACATTTCATTCCTCATTGCATTCCATTCCATTCCATTCCACGTTCCGTTCCAAATTCCAATCCACATTGCATTCCACATTCCATTCCATTCCATTCCACGATTTATTTCACGTTCCATTCCACATTCCATTCCACCTTCCGTTGCACGTACCGTTCCATTCCATTCCACTTTCCATTACAACCTCCATTCCATTCCATTCCATGTTCCGTTCCACTTTCCATTGTACATTCCATTCCAAGTTCCATTCCACATTTCATTCCACTTTCCGTTCCACATTCCATTCCAGGTTCCATTCCCTTCCATTCCAAGTTCCATTCCACATTCAATTTCATTCCATTCCACGTTCCATTCCACATTCCATTCCACATTCCATTCCACGTTCCATTCCAAATTCCATTGCACATATCATTCCACTTTACATTCCACATTCCATTCCAGGTTCCATTCCACTTTCATTTCCATGTTCCATTCCATTCCATTCCATTCCATTCCACGTTCCATTCCAGGTTCCATTACACAATCGATTCCACATTCCATTCCACATTCAATTATATTCCATTACACATTCCATTTAATTCAGTTCCACATTCCATTCCACGTTCCATTCGATTTCATTCCACATTCCATTCCACTTTGCATTCCACATTCCCTTTCATATTCCATTCCATTCCTTTCCACATTACATTCTACATTCCATTCCATTTCATTCCACATCCCATAACACATTCCATTCCACATTCCATTCCATTCCTTTCCCCATTGCATACCACATTCCATTCCATTCTTTCAACGTTCCATTCCATTACAATCCACATTCCATTCCACCTTCCGTTCCACATTCCATTCTATTTTATTCCACATTTCATTCCACTTTCCATTCCACATTTCATTCCTCATTCCCTTTCACATTCCATTCCATTCCATTCCACATTCCATTCCCCATTCCATTAAATTCCATTCCACATCTGATATCACATTGCATTCCACATTCCATTAAATTCCTTTCCACACTCCTTACCACATTCCATCCCTTTCCATTCCACGTTCATTTCCATTATATTCCGCATTCCATTCCACGTTCCATTCCATTCCATTCCACGTTCCATTCTACTTCCCATTTCACGTTCCATTCCATTCCATTCCACGTTCCATTCTACGTTGCATTAATGGTTCCATTACATGTTCCATTACACCTTCCGTTTCTTTCCATTCTACGTTACATTCCATATTCCATTCCATTTCATTCAACCTTCCATTCCATTGCAATTAGCATTCCATTCCATTCAACATTGCAGTCAACGTTTCATTCCACTTTCAATTCCACATTCCATTCCATTCCATTCCACGTTCCATTCCATTCCATTCCACATTCCACTTCACATTCAATTCCACATTCCCTTCCATTCCATTCCATTCCACATTCCATTCCATTCCATTCCACTTTCCATTTAATTCAATTCCACATTACATTTCATTGCATTGCATTCCAATCCACATTCAATTACATACCGTTCCGCACTCCATTCCACATCATTCCGCATTCCTCTTCATTCCATTCCATTACTCATTCGATTCCATTCCATTCCATATTTGGTTACATTCCATTCCAAATTCCATTCCATTCCATTCCATTCCATTACACATTCCATTCCACATTCCATTCGCTTCCATTCCGCATTCAATTCCTTTCCATTTCACATTCCATTCCACGTTGCATTCCACGTTCCATTCCACTTTCCATTGTATTCCATTCCATTCCATTCCTTTACACTCCTTTCTGGATTCCTTTCCATTCCATTCCACATTATATTCAACATTCCTTTCCATTCTATTCTATTGCACATTGCATTCCATTCCATTCCTCATTCAATTCCATTCGATTCCACGTTCCTTTACACCTTGTATTCCACCTTCCATTCCACGTTCCCTTCCACGTTCCATTCCATTCCGTTCTGTTCCATTCCATTCCACGTTCCTTTCTACTTTGCATTCCACAATCCATTCCATTCCATTGCATTCCACGTTCCATTCCACGTTTCTTTGCATAACATTCCACATTCTGTTTCATTCCATTCCATTCCACTCCACATTCCATTCCACTTTCCGTTACCTTCAATTCCACACCCTTTCCATTCAATTCCACATTCCTTTGCATTCCATTCAACATTCCATTCCACATTGCATTCCACTTTCCATTGCATTGCAATCCATTCCATTCCATTCCACTTTCCTTTCCACATTCCATTCCACGTTTCATTCCACGATGCATTCCACGCTCCATTCCATTTCCATCCAAGTTCGTTTCCAGATTGCATTCCATTCAATTTTGCATTTTACATTTCATTCCACATTCCATTCCACATTGCACTCCGTTCCATTCCACGTGCCACACCACATTCCATTGCACATTCCATTCCACATTCCATTCCATTCTACATTTCATTCCATTCCATTCCACATTCCATTATGCATTCCATTCCATTCCATTCCACTTTCCATTCCCATTCCATTCCATTCCTTTCCACATTCCACTCCAAATTCCAATCCATTCCATTCCACATTCCATTCCATTCCATTCCACATTCCATTCCAGATTCCATTCGAGATTCCATTTCACGTTGCATTCCGTTACATTCCGCGTTCCATTCCATATTCAATTCCGTTCCATTCCCCATTACATACCATTCCATCCCACTCCATTACGCATTCTATTCCACATTCCATTCCATTACATTCCACATTCTATTCCATTCCATTCCACTTACCATTCCATTCCGTTCCACATTCCCTTCCACATTCCATTCCACGCTGCATTCCACATTCCATTCCACGTTCCATACCACATTGCATTCCAAGTTCCAATCCACGTTACATTCTATTCAATTTCACGTTCCATAGCGCAATCCAATACATTCCATTCCACTTTCTATTCCACATTCCACTCCACATTGCATTCCGTATTCTATTTTTTACATTCCACGTTCATTTACATTCCATTCCAGATTCCATTCCACATTCCATTACATTCCATTCCACATTACAATCCACATTCCATTAGATTCCATACCACATTCCATTCCACATTGCCTAGCATTTCATTCCACAATCCATTCCACATTCCATTACCCTTTCCATTCCAATACATTCCACGTTCCATTACACGTTCCATTCCACGTTCCATTTCACGTTCCATTCCGCAGTCCATTCCACATTCCATTCCACGTTCCATTCCATTCCATTCCATGTTCCACTCTACTTTGCATTCGTTTCAATTCCACTTTCCATTCCACATTCCATTGCACACTCCATTCCACGTTCCATTATATGTTCCATTCCATTCCATTCCATGTTCGATTCCACATTCTAATCCATCCCATTCCACGTTCGAATCCATTCCATTACACGTTCCATTACACATTCCATTCCATTCCATTCCATTCCTCATTCCATACCATTCCATTCTATTCCACATTACATTCCTTTCCATTCCATATTCCATAGCATTCTTTTCCATTCCATTCCACATTCCATTAAATTCCATTCTGCATTCCGTTGCATTCCATTCCAATCCACATTCCATTCCATTCTATGAAATTCCAGATTCCGTTCCTTTTCATTCCACATTCCATTCCTTTCCATTCAACATTCCATTCCTTTCCATTCCACATTCCATTCCATTGCATTCCTTTCCATTCCACATTCCATGCCATTCCATTCCATTCCAAATTCCCTTCCTTTCCATTCTCATTCCATTCCACTCCATTCCACACGACATTCCTTTGCATTCCACATTTCTTTCCATTCCATTCCACATTCCATTTCACATTGCATTCCATTCTACATTCCTTTCCACTTTCCATTACATTCCATTCCACATAGCATTCCATTCAATTACACATTCCATTCCATTCCCTTCAATTCCACATTCCAGTCCATTCATTTCCATTCCATTCCACATTCCATTCCATTCCCTTCAATTCCACATTCCATTCCATTCCTTTCCATTCCATTCCACATTGCATTCCATTCCATTAAATTCCATATTCCATTCCAATACCTTCCTCACTCCATGCCAATCCATTCCACATTCCTTTCCATTCCATTGCATTCCATTCCACATTACATACCATTCCATTCTATTCCACATTACGTTCCATTCCATTCCGCATTCCATACAATTCTATTCCACTCCACATTCCAATCCTTTCCATTCTATTTCATTCCCCTTTCCATTACCTTCCATTCCACATTCCTTTCCATTCCATTCCTCATTCCTTTCCAGGTTACATTCCACGTTCCATTAAATTCCATTCCACATTGCTTTCCACTCCATTCTACTTTCCATACATTTCCATTCCGTTCCATTCCACATTCCGTTACATTCCGTTCCACATTCTATTCTCATTCCATTCCATTCTATTCCACATTCAATTCCACGTTCCATTCCATTCCGTTCCACATTCCATTCCATTCCATTCTACTTTCCATTCCTTTCCATTCCACATTAAATTCCACATTCCATTCCACGTTCCATTGCAGGTTTCATTCCAAGTTCCATTCCACGTTCCATTCCTTTACACTCCACGTTCCATTCCACATTCCATTCTATTGCATTACAATTTCCATTCCACATTCCATTCCACATTCCATTCCACGTTCCATTGCTATCCTTTCCACATTACATTACACATTCCCTTCGATATTGCCTTGCATTCCTTTCCACATTGCATTCCATTTCATTTCACATTCCATTCCATACCATTCCATGTTGGATTCCATTCCATTCCACATTCCATTCCACCCCATTCGACATTCCATTCCTCACTCCATGCCAATCAATTCCACATTCCATTCCATTCCATTCCACATTACATACCATTCCATTCTTTTCCACATTTCATTCCGTTCCATTCCACATTCCATAAATTTTCCTTCCACTTCACATTCCAATCCTTTCTGTTCTGTTTCATTCACCATTCCATTCCCTTCCATTCCACAGTGCTTTCCATTCCATTCCACATTCTTTTCCAGGTTGCCTTCCACCTTCAATTATATTACATTCCACATTGCATTCCACTCCATTTCACATTCCATACCTTTCCATTCCATTCCACATTCCGTAACTTTCCGTTCCACATTCTATTCTCATTCCATTCCATTCTATTCCACATTCACTTCCACATTTTATTCCATTCCATTCCACATTCCTTTCCATTCCATTCGATATTCCATTCCTTTCCATTCCACATTACATTCCACATTCCATTCCACGTTCCATTCCAGGTTTCATTCCAAGTTCCTCTCCACGTTCCATTCATTTCCACTCCACGTTCCATTCCACATTTCATTCCATTTGATTGCACTTTCCATTACACATTCCATTCCACATTCCATTCCACGTTCCATTGCTATCCATTCCACATTTTATTACACATTCAATTCCACATTGCTTTGAATTCCATTCCACATTCCATTCCATTCCATTTCACATTCCATTCCATTCCATTCCACTTTGGATTCCACTCCACTCCACGTTCCATTCCACCCCAATCGACATTCCATTCCACATTGCATTCCGTTCCACTCCACATTCCATTCCATTCCATTTAAAATTTCCATTCCATTCCATTCCACATTCTATTCGACATTCCATTACATTCCACATTTTTTCCACATCCTAATCCACATTCCATTCTATTCCATTCCACATTTCCTTCCAAATTCCATTCCATTCCATTTAAACTTTCCATTCTTTTCCATTCCACATTCTATTCCACATTCCATTCCACATTCCATTCTATTCCATTCCACATTCCATTACACATTCCATTCCATTCCATTTCACATTCCGTGTCAGATTCCCTTTCACATTCCATTCCATTCCATTCCTTTCCTGTTCACATTAAATTCCATTCCATTCCACATTCCATTCCAATGCATTCCACATCCATTTCTGTTTTCATTCCATTCCATTCTGTTCCACATTCCATTCCTTTGCATTCCACATCCATTCCTGATTGCGTTCCATTCCATTCTATTCCACATTCCATTCCATTTCATTCCACATTCCCTTCCATTCCATAACACATTCCATTCTATATTCATTTCCACGTTCCATTCCATTCTATTCCACATTGCACTCCGTTCCATTCCACATTCTATTCCATTCCTTTCCACATAACATTCCATTCTATTTCACATTCAATTCAACGTCATTGCATTCCACATTTCATTCCATTCCATTCCGCATTGAATTCCATTCCTTTCCATTTTATTCCACTTTCCATTCCATTCCATTCTTTTCCACATTCCATACCATTCCATTATATCCCACGTTCGATTCCATAGCATTCCACATTCGATTAAATTACATTTCAGATTCTGTTCCACCTTCCCTTCCACATTCTATTCCACTTTCCATTTCATTCCATTCCACTTTCCATTCCATTCCCTACCACATTCCATTCCATGCCACATCCCAACCCTTTCCATTCCACGTTCCATTCCACGTTCCAATCCACATTCCATTCCATTCTATTCCACATTCCATGCCATTCTTTCTCACATTCCATTGCACATTCTTTCCATTCCATTCCACATTCCATTGCACATTCCCTTCCATTCCATTCAATATTCCATTCCATTCCATTCCACATTCCATTCCATTCCTTTCCACTTTCCAATCCTTTGCACATTCCATTCCACGTTCCATTCCACATTCCATTCCATTCCATTTTACTTTCCATTCCACATTCCATTCCACTTTCCATTCCACTTTCCATTCCTTTACTTTCCACATTCCATTCCACACTCTACTCCACTTTCCGTCCCACATTCCAGTCCTTTACACTCCATGTTTCATTCCGCATTCCATTCCACATTTCATTCCACATTGCAGTCCTTTCCATTCCACATTCCATTCCACATTCCATTAGACATACCATTCCACGTTCCATTGGATTCCATTTCACATTCCATTCCATTCCATTCCACATTCCATTCCATTCCATTCCACATTCCATTCCATTCCATTCAACGTTAAATTCCACGTTACTGTCACTATTCCATTACACGTTCCATTCCACTTTCCATTCCATTCCATTCCATTCCATTCTGCAATCCATTCCACGTTCCATTCCTCATTCAATTCCAATATATCTCACTTTCCGTTCAACATTCCATTCCACATTCCATACCACCTTCCATTTCGTTTCATTCTACGTTCCATTCCACGTTCCATTCCACGTCCCATTCCATTCTATTCCACGTTCTATTCCACAATCAATTCCAATACATTTCACGTTATATTCTACACTGCATTCCACCTTCCATTCCTTTCCATTCCACATTACATTCCACAGTCCTTTCCACATTCCATTCCCTTCCATTCCACATACCATTCCACATTCCATTCCGTTTAATTCCACATTCCATTTCACACTCCATTCAACATTGCATTCCACCTTCCATTCCGTTCCATTACACATTCCTTTCCACATTCCTTTCCACATTTCATTCCACATTCCATTGCATCCCATGCCACATTCCATTTCGCATTCCCTTCCACGTTCCATTCCATGTTCCATTCCACTTACAACATTCCATTCCACATTCCATTCCACATTATATTCCACATTCCATTCCACTCCATTCCACATTCCATTCAATTCCATTCCACGTTTCATTCAACATTCCATTCCATTCCACTCCATTCCACTTTGCTTTGCACGTTCCATTCTACGTTCCATTCTTTTACATTCCACATTCAATTGCATTCCATTCCACATTCCATTCCACATGCCACTCCACGTTGCATTCCACATTCCATTCCACATTCCATTCCAATTTCCATGCCAATCCATTCCACATTCCATTCCACGATCCAATCCATATTGCATTCCACATTCCATTCAACAATCCATTCCATTACATTCCACGTTCCAGTCTACATTCCATTCCATTCCATTCCATTCTACATTCCCTACATTTGCATACCACGGTAAATTTCACATTCAATTCCACATTCTATTCCACATTCCATTCCATTCCATTCCACATTCCATTCCATTCCATTTCACATTTCATTCCGTTCCACATCCCATTCCATTCCATTTCACTTTGCATTCTACATTGCCTTCCATTCCATTCCACATTGCATTCCACATTGCATACCACATTCCACTGCACATTCCATTCCATTCCATTGCATATTCCATTCTACATTCCATTGCATTCCATTCCACATTCCATTCCACATTCCATTCCACATCCAATTCTACCTTCCATTACTTTCCATTCCACATTCCATACCATTCCATTCCATATTTTATTCCATTCCATTCCCCATTCCATTCAATTCCATTCCACGTTGCATTCCGTGTTCCATTTCACATACCATTCCATTCCATTCCACTTTCCATTCCATTCAATTCCACATTCCATTCCACGTACCATTCCATTCGTTTCCACTTTCCATTCCATTCGACGTTCCATTTCATTCCATTCCACATTCAATTCCACATTCCTTTCCACATTCCGTTTCACATTCCATCCCACATTCCATTCCATTTAACTTTCCATTCCATTCCACATTGTATACCATTCCACATTCCTTTCCATTCCATCCACATTCATTTCCATTGCCTTCCACATTCATTTCCATTCCACATTCCTTTCCATTCCACATTCCATTCCATTGTATAACACATTCCATTTCATTCCACATTTCATTCAATTCCATTCCGCTTTAGATTCCATATTCCATTTCACATTCCATTCCACATTTAATTCCTCATTCCATTTCACGATCCATTCAATTGCATTCCACATTCCACTACATTCCATTCAGTTGCACATTCCATTCCTTTCCATTCTGCATTCCATTCCATTCCATTCCACATTCCATTCCATTCCACTTTGCATTCCATTCCATTCCACGTCGAATTCCATTCCATTGCACATTCATTCCATATCCCATTCCACATTCCATTCCATATTCCATTGCACATTATGTTCTGCATTCCAGTCCCTTCCATTACACATTCCATTCCATTCCATTACACGTTTCATTCCGTTCCATTTCACGTTCATTCTTTTCCATTCCACTTTCCATTCCACATTCCATTCCACATTCCATTGCGCATAACATTCCCTTACGTTCAACATTCCATTCCCTTCCATTACTCATTCCATTCCATGTTCCATTGCACTTTTCATTCCACGTTACCTTCCACATTCCCTTCCATTCAATTCCACATTCCATACCATTCAATTCCATTCCATTCCACATTCCATTACATTACATTCCATTCCACAATGCATTTCACAATCCATTCCATTCCTTTCCACATTCCATTCCAATCCATTCCACATTCCATTGCATTGTGTTCCACGTTCCATTACATGTTCCATTCCATTCCATTCCTCGTTCCATTCCATTCCCTTCCACTTTCTGTTTCATTCCATTCCATAATCCATTCCAAATTCCATTTCACTTTGTATTCCATATTCAATTCCACATTCCACTCCACGATCCATTCCATTCCATTCCACATTCCATTTCTATCAATTCCACATTCCATTCAATACCATTCCACATTCCACTCCATTATATTCCATTCCACATTCCATTCCACTCCATTCCCCATTCCATTCCATTCCATCCCATTCCATTCAATCCCACATTCCATTTTATTCCTTTCCACATTCCATTCCATTCAATCCCACATTCCATTCCACTTTCCTTTCCATTCCATTCTATGTTCCATTTCATTCCATTCCACAATCAATTCTACATTCCATTTCACATTCCTTTCTACTTTCCATTTCGTATTCCACATTCCATTCCACATTCCAAAAAGCATATTGTTTCACTTTTAATTCCACATTCCATTTCACATTCCACATTCAATTCCATTCCATTTCACATTCCATTTCTTTCCACATTCGATTGCATTCCATTCCTGATTGCATTCCTTTACATTCCACATTCCATTCAATTCAATTTCACATTCTATTCCACATTCCATCCCACATTCCGTTCCATTCCATTCCATTCCACATTCCATTCCATTCCATTCCTCATTCCATTCCATTCCATTCCATTCAATTCTACATTCCCTTCCACATTCCATTCCATTCCCTTCCCTTCCACATTCCATTCCTTTGCACATTTCATTCCACATTCCATTCAATTCTATCCCACATTCCATTCGACATTTCATCCCTTTCCTTATCATATTCTATTCCTCATTGCATTCCATTTCATTCCACATTCCATTCCATGCCATTCCATTCCATTCCATTCCACATCCCATTCCGTTCCTTTGAATTCCACATTCCATTCCATTGCATTCCACATTCCATTCCATTCCATTCCACATTAGAATCCACATTCCAATCCATTCCTCGTTATATTCTAATCCACCTTGCATTCCACATTCCACCCTATTTTCCATTCCATTGCATTCCATATACCATTCCACAATCCAATCCATATTCCATTCCATTCCATTGCACATTCTATTCAACATTCCATTCCATTCCATTCCACGTTCCATTCCTTTCCACATTCCATTTCATTCCATTCCATTCCACGTTGTATTTTATTCCACGTTCCTTTCCACATTCCACTCCACATTGCATTCCATTGCTTTCCACATTCCATTCCACATTCGATTTCATTTAATTGCACATTCCATGCCATTCCATTCCACATTCCTTTCCACATTCCATTCCGTTCAATTCCAAATTTCATTTAACATTCCGTTCCAAGTTTCATTCCTCATTCCATTCCGCATTCCATTCCATTCCATTCCACATTCCATTCAACAGTCCATTCCACGTTCCTTTCCACAATCCATTCCACATTCCATTCCATTAAATTCCACATTCCATTTCACATTCCATTCCATTCCGTTCCACCTTCCATTCCACATTCAAATCCATAAGACATTGCTTTCCACATTCCATGCCATTCCATTCCTCATTCCATTACACATTCCACTCCATTCCATTCCACATTCCATTCCAAATTCCATTCCATTCACCACCATTCCATAACACATTGCATTCCATTCCATTCCATTCCAGATTCCAATCCATTCCACATTCCATTCCTCATTCCATTCAATTCCATTCCACATTACATTGCGCATTGCATTTCATTACATTCCACGTTCCATTAAATTCCATTCCAGGTTCCATTCCATTGCGTGCTACCATCCATTCCATTCCACGTTCCATTCCATTCCATTCCACATTCCATTTCATTCCATTTCACATTGCATTCAACATTCCATTTTACATTCCATTCCACATTCCATTTCATATTCCGTTCCACATTCCATTTCACATTCCATTCCACTTTCCATTTCATATTCCATTCCACATTCCATTTCAAATTCCATTCCATTCCACATTCCATTCTGTTCCGTCCACATTCCACTCCATTGCATTCCACATACCATTCCATTGCACATTCCATTCCTCATTCCATTACCCATTCCATTCTATTCGATTCCATTCCAGATTCCATTTCACTCCATTTCACATTCCATTCCACATTCCATTTCACATTCCATTCCACATTCCATTTCACATTCCATTCCATATTCCATTTCACATTCCATTACACTTTCCATTTCATATTGCATTTCTCACTCCAGTTCAAATACCATTCCTTTCCACATTCCATTGCATTCCGTCCACATTCCATTCCATTGCATTCCACGTTCATTCCACTCCTCATTCCGTTCCACATTCCATTACCCATTCCATTCTATTCCGTTCCATTCCACTTTACATTCCATTCCATTCAACATTGCATTCCTCATTCCAAACCCACATTAAGATCCACATTCCATTCCACATTCCATTCCACGTTCCATTCCTTTCCATTCCACAATCAATTCCATTCATTTCCAAATTCCATTCCATTCCATTGCACATTCCATTCCATACCACTTTCAATTCCATTCCACTCCACACTCCATTCCACATTCATTCCACATGCCATTCCACTTTCCATTCCATTCCATTCCACATTCCATTCCATTGAATTCCACATTCACTTCCATACCATTGCACATTCCATTCCATTCCATTCCATTCAATTTCATTCCACCTTCCATTAAATTGCATTCCATTCCAGCATCCAATACTCATTCCTTTCCATAGCATTCCACATTCCGTTCCACATTCCAATCCATTCCACATTCCAATCCATACCGTTAAATTCCACATGCAGTTCCATTGCATTGCATTCCAAAATCCATGCCATTCCATTACACATTTCATTCGATTCCATTCCGCATTCCATTGCACATTCCATTTCATCCCACTCCACATTCCATTACATTCCATTCCACTTTCAAATCCATTCCATTCCAAATTTCTTTCCATTCCATTCATTTCATTCTGTATTCCATTCCATTCCATTCCACATTTCATTGCACATTCCATTCCACATTCCATTTCAAATCCCATTCCATTCCAGTACACATTCCTTATCATTCCAATCGACATTCCAACCCATTTCATTCGATTCCATTCAACAATCCACTCCACATTCCATTCCCCGTTTCATTCCACATTCCATTCCACGTTCCATTCCATTCCATTACACATTCCATTCCATGCCCTTCCATTCCATTACACATTCCATTACACATTCCAAACCATTCCATTCCACTTTCTATTCCATTCCCCTTTCTGTGCTATTCCATTCCATTCCATTCCGCATTCCATTCCACATTCCATTCAATTCCATTCCACATCCCATTCCATTCAATTCCATTCCATTCAACACTGCATTCCACATTCCATTCCATGCCATTCCATTCCTTTCCACATTCCATTCGACATTCCATTCCATTCCATTTCACATTCCATTCCATTGAATTCCACATTCCATTCCATTCCACTCCACATTCCATTCCACTTTCCATTCCTTTCCATTGCACATTCCATTGCATACCATTCCACATTCAAGTCCACATTCCATTCCTTTCCACTACATATTCGATTTCACTTTCCACCCCATTCCATTCCACATTCAATTCCATAACCCATTCCACTCCATTCCAAATTCCAATCCACATTTTATTCCACATTCCATTGCATTCCTTTCCACATTCAATTCCATTCCATTCCATTCCACTCCATTAGACATTCCATTCCACATTCAATTCCATTCCATTCCACATTGCATTGCACTTTCCATTCCACATTCTATTCCATCCCATTCCATTCCATTTTCCTTTCCGTTCCATTCAATTCCAGTTTCCCTTCCATTCCATTCCACTTTCCATTCCTCATTTGATTCCACGTGCCATTACAAGTTCCATTCCACTTTCCCTTGCATTCCATTTCACATTCCATTTCACAATCAATTTCATTCAATTCCACGTTTCATTCCATTCCATTCCATGTTCCATTCCTTTCCATTCCACGTTCCTTTCCGCATTCCATCCCATTGCACTATCCAATCTATATCATTCCATATTCCATTCTATTCCATTCCACTTTCCATTCCACATTCCACTCCATTCCATTCCACATTGCATTCCATTCCATTCCAATCCACATTCTATTAATTTTCATTCCACGTTCTATTTCATTCCATTCTGCATTCCATTCCATTCCACTCAACTTTAAATTACACATTGCATTCCATTAAAAATTCCATTGCATTACCCTTTCCATTCCATTCCATTCCACTTTCCATCCCACATACCATTTCATTGCATTCCACATTCCATTCCACTTTTCGTTCCACATTCCTTTCCACACTCCATTGCATTCAACTTTCGATTGCATTCCATTCCACATTCCATTCCACATTCAATTCCATTCCATTCCACATTCCATTGCATTCTATTCCACATTGAAGCCAATCCATTCAACATTCCATTCCATTCCTTTCCATTCCACATTGCATTCCATTCTGAACCACATTCCATACCATTCCATTCCACATTCCATTCCACTTTCCATTCCATTCCATTTCACATAGAATATAGAATGAAATTTGGAGTGGAATGTGCAATGGAACGTAATTGAATGTGGAATGGAATGGAATGGAATTTGGAATGGAGGGTGGAATAGAAGGGAAAGGAATGTGGAATGGATTGGAATGCAATGTGGAATGGAAATCAGTGGATTGTGGAATGGAATATTTAATGGAATGTTGTGGAATGTGCAAAGGAAAGTGTATTGGAATGGAATGGAAATGAATGTGTAATGTGGAATGGAAAGGGATGGAACGTGAAATGGAAAGGAATGGAATGCGGAATGGAATGGAATGGAATGTGGAATGGAATGGAATGGAGTCTGGAATGGAATGGAATTGAAAGGAATGAAATGTGGAATGGAATGGAATGGAATTGAATGTGGACTCTAATGTAAAGGAATGTAATGTGGAATGGAATATAATCGATTGTGAAATGGATTGTGGAATGGAACGGAATGGAATGGAATGTGGAATGGAATTGAATGGAAAGGAATGAAATGTGGAATGGGAATGAAAGGAATGGTTAATGGAATGTGGAAAGGAATGAGATGCATTGTGGAATGGAAAGTGGAATGGAGAGTGGAATGGAATGTGGAATAGTATGGAATGGAATGTCGAATTGAATGCTGAATGGAATGGAATGGAATGTAGAATGGAATGTGCTATGGAATGGAATGGAATGTGGAAGTTGAACGAGGACCGGAATGGAATGGAATGGAACGTGGACTTCAATGGAATGGAACAGAATGTGGAATGGATCGGAATGTGGAATGGAATGTGCAATGGAACGGAATAGAAGGAGGAATGGAATGGAGTGGAATGGATTATCGAATTGAATGTGGAATGAAATGGAATACAATGAGGAATGGAAAGGAAAGGCATGTAATGTGGAATGGAATATTGAATGAAATGGAATGGAATGTGTAATGGAATGTGTGATGGAATGGAAGGGAATATGGTATAGAAAGTGGAATGGAAGGGAAGGGAATGTGGAATTGAATGGAATAGAACGTGGAAAGGTATGTGGAATGGATTGTCGAATGTAACGTAATGGAATGTGGAATTGAATGGAATGGAAAATGGTGTGGAACGTGGAATGGAACGTGGAAAGGAACATGGAAATGAACGTAGAAAGGAATGGAATGGAATTGAATGGGGAATGGAATGGAATTGAAAGTGGAATGCAATGGAATGTGTAATGGAATGGTACGGAATTTGGAATGGAATGGAATGGAATGGAATGTGGACTGGAATGGAATGGAATGGAATGGTATGTGGAATGGAGTGAAGTCGATTGTGAAATGAAAAAGTGGAATGGAATTGAATGGAATGGAATGTGGAAAGGAATTGAATTGACAGGAATGAAATGTGGAATGGGATGGAATGAAATGTCAAAAGGAATGGGAGGGAATGTGGAATGGAATGTTTAATGGAAAGTGGAATGAAATGTGCAATAGAATGGAATGGAATGTGTAATGGAATGTGGAATTGAAAGTGTAATGGCATGGAATGGATTGGAAAGGAATGTGGAATGGAATGGAATGTGGAATGGACTGGAATGTGGAATGTATTGGAATGGAATATGGAAAGAAATATGGAATGATATGCAACATCATGGAATGGAATGTGGAATGGAATGAAATGGAATGTGGAAAGTAATGGAATGGAAGTGATTGTGAAATGGAAATAGAAAGGAATATGGAATGGTATGGAATGTGGAATGCAATGGAAGGGAAAGGAACGGAGTGTGGAATGGAATTCAATGTGGAATGGAATGGAACGGAATGTGGAATGGAGTGGAATGCAATATGGAATACAATGCAATGCATAGTTGAATGGAGTGGAATGGAACATGGAATGGATAGGAATGCAATGGTATGGCATGGAATGGAATGAGGAATGGAATGGAATGTGGAATAGAATGAGGAATTGAATGGAATGTAGAATGGAATGGAATGGAATGTGGAATGGAATGCAATGGAATGTGGAATCGAATGGAATGTAATGTGGAATGGAATGGAATGGAAGGTAATTGAATGTGGAATGGAAAGGAATGGAATGTGGAATGAAATGGAATAGAATGTGGAAGGGAATGAAATGAAATATGTAATGGAATGTGCAAGGGAATGGAATGGAATGGAATGAAATTTGGAATGGAAAATGGAATGGAATTAAATGGCAAGTGAAATGGAATGGAATATGGAATGCAAAGTGGAATGGAAAGGAATGGAACCTGGAATAGAACGTAGAATGGAATGGAATGGATGTTGGAACGGAACGAGGAATGGAATGTGTAATGTGGAATGGAATGGAACGGAATGGAATGTGTAATGGAAAGGAAAGGGATGAGGAATGGAATGGAAGGGAATGTGGAAGATATCGTAAAGGAATGTCGAATGAAATGTGTAATGGAATCTAATGGAATGTGGAATGGAATGGAATTGAACTTTCAATGGAATGTGGAAGGGAAAGGAATGGAATGGAATGGGATGTGGAATGGAGTGAAATGGAATGGGGAATGGAATTGAATTGAATGGAATGCGGAATGGAATGGCATGGAATGTGGAATGGAATGGCATGAAATGTGGAATGGAACGTGGAGTGGAAAGTGGAATAGAATGTGGAATGGAATGTCAAATGGAATGGAATGGAATTTGAAGTGGAATGGAATGTCAAATATAATGGAATGGAATGGAATGTGGAATGGAATGGCATGGAATGTTTAATGGAACGCACAATGGAATGTAAAATGGAAAGCCAAATGGAATGGAATGGAACGTGGAATGGAATGGAACGCAATGAGGAATGGAATGCAATGTAATGGAATATAGAATGGAATGCAAAGGAATGTGGAATACAGTGGAATGGAATGCGGAACTGAATGGAATGCAATGGAATGTGGAATGGAATGTGGATTGGCATGGAGTGGAATATGAAATGCAATGGAAATGAAGGTGGAGTGCAATGGAATTGAATGTGGAGTGAAATGGAATGGAAGGTGGAAGGGAATGAAATGGAATATGTAATGGAATATGGAAGGGAATGGAATGGAATGGAATGGAATTAGGAATGGAATGGAATGGAATGGAATTGAATGTGGATTGGAATATCAAGTAATGTGGAATGGAATGGAATGGAATGTGGAATGGAGTGGAATGGAATGTGGAATGCAATGTTTAATGGAATGGAATATGGAATGGAGTGGAATGGAATGTGGAATGCAATGTTTAATGGAATGGAATATGGAATGGGATGGAATGGAATGTGGAATGCACTGTGGAATGGAATGGAATGTGGAATGGAATAGAATGGAATTCGGAATGGAATGAAATGGAAAGTGGAATGGAATGTAATGGAATATGGAATGGTATGGAATGGAATGTGGAATGGAATCTAACGGAATAGAATGTGGAATGGAATGTGGAAACGAATGTGTTATGGAATGGAATGGAACGTGGAATGGAATGTGGAATGGAAAGGAATGAAACGTGGAACAGAATTTATAATGGAATGGAATGGAATGTGAAATGGAATGGTATGGAATGTTTAATGAGAACGCACAATGGACTGTAAAATTGAAAGTGGAATAGAATGGAACGTGGAATGCAATGGAATGGAACGTGGAATGCAATGAAATGGAATGGAATATTGAATGGAATGCAATGGAATATGGAATAAAGTGGAATCGAATGCAGAATGGAATGGAATACAATGGAAAGTGGAATGGAATGTGGAATGACATGTAGTGGAATGTGGAATGCAATGGAAAGGAATGTGGAATGCAATGGAATGGAATGTGAAATAAAATGGAAAGGAATTTGGAATGCACTGGAAAGGAATATGGAATGGAATGGAAAGGAATTTGGAATTGAATGAAATGGAATGTGGAATGGAATTTGGAATGGATTGGAAAGGAATGGAGTGTGGAATGGAACATCTTGGAATTAAGAATGGAATGCAACGGAATGTGGAGTAGAATGGAATGGAATTCAATGTGGAAAGCAATGTGGAATGGAATGGAATGGAATGTGGAATGGAATGGAATGGAATATAGAATGAAATGGAATGGAAAGTTGAATGGAATGGAACGTAACGTGTAATGGAATCGAATTTAACGGAATGTGGAAAGGAATATGGAAAGGAATGTGTAATGGAATGCAATGGAACGTGGAATGGAATGGCATGGAATGTGGAATGTAATTGAATGGAATGTGGAATGGAATATAATGGAATTGAAAGTTGAATGCAATGTGATATGGAATGGAATGGAATGGAATGGAATGGAATGAGGAATGGAATGGAATGGAATGTCGAATGGATTGGAATGGAATGTGGACTGGAATCGAATGGAATGGAATGTGGAATGCAATGTGGAAAGCAACATGTAATGGAATGGATTGGAACATGGAATGGAATGTGGAATAGAAAGTAATGGAATGTGAAATGGAAAGTGGAATGGAATGGAACAGGAGGTGGAATGGAATGGAATGGATGTTGGAATGGAAGTTGGAATGGAATGGAATGGAACGTGGAATGGAATGGAATTCAATGTGGAATGGAATGGAATGGATCTTCGAATATAATGGAATGGTACGTGTAATGGAAGGAATGGAACGGAATGGAAAGTGGAATGCAATTGAATGGAGTGTTGAATGGAATGGAAAGTAACGTGGAAACGAATGGAATGGAATGTGGAATGGAATGGAATAGAAGGTGGAATGCAATACAATGGAATGGAAAGTGGAATGGAATGGAATGGAATGAGGAATGGAATGAAATAGAAGGTGGAATGCAATACAATGGAATGGAAAGTGGAATGGAATGTAATGCAATGTGGAATGGAATGAAATGGAATGTGGAATGGAATGGAATGCTATGTGGAAAGAAATGGAAAGGAATGTGGAATGGAAGGTGGAATGAAATCGAATGGAATGTGGAATAAAATGTGGAATGGAATATCGAATGGAATGTGGAATGCAATGGAATGTAATGTGGAATGCAACGTGGAATGGAATAGAATGGAATGAAATGGAATGTGGAATAAATCTTGAAATGGAAAGTGGAATGCAAGGTGGAATGGAACGTGGAATGGAACGTGGAACGCAATGTGGAATGGAATGTTAAATGGAATGGAATGGAATGTGTAATGGAATTGAATGGAATGGTATGGAAGGTGGAATGGAATGGAATTGAATGTGGAATGGAATGTGAAATGGAATTGAATGGAATGTTGTACAAAATGTGGAATGGAATGGAATGTGGAATTGGATGGAATGGAATCGAATGTGGAATGGAATGGCATGTGGAATCCAATGGAATGCAACTTGGAATTTAATGCAATGGATTGTAAAATCAAATGGAATGGAATTCGGAATGGAATGGAATGCCACATGGACCGGAATGGAATTTAACAGAATGTGGAATGGAATGTGGAATGGAATGGAATTGTATGAAATGTGGAATGGAATGTAGAATGGAACGTGGAATGGAGTGGAATGGACCATGGATTGGAACGAGGAATGCAAAGTGATATTGAATGGAATGGAAGGTGGAATTGAAGGGAAAGTAACATGGAATGGAACGGAATGGAATACTGAATCGAATGGAAAGGAAAGTTCAATGCAATGGAATAGAATATGGAATGGAATGGTATAGAAGGGAATGGAATGTGAACTTGAATGGTGCAGAATGGAATGAAAAGTGGAATGGAATGGAATGGAATTTGGAATAGAATTTGGAATTGCATGGAATGGAATATGGGATGAAATGGAATGGAATGTGGAATGCAATGGAATGCAATGTGGAATGAAACGGAAGGTAATGTGGAATGGTATGGAATGGAATGTGGAAGGGATTTGAATGGAATGGAATGTGGAATGTAATAGAATGGAGTGGAGTGTGACTGCAATGCCATGGAATGGAAAGGAATGTGGAATGGAATGCAATTTAAAGTGGAATGGAATGTGGAATGGAATGGAATGGAATGTGGAATGGAATGTGGAATGGAAGGGAATGGAATGTGGAATGGAATTTAATGGAATTTGGAATGGAATGGAATGGAAGTTGGAATGCAATGGAATGAAATATGGAAAGGAACGGAATGGAACGTGGAATGGAATGGAATGGAATGGAATGAAATGAGGAATGGAATGGAATGTGGAATGGATTGGAATGGAATTTGGAATGGAATGTGGAACAGAATGGAATGGAACAGAAGGGAATGTGGAATGGAATGGACTGAAATGGAATGGATTGCAATGTGGAATGGAATGACATGGAATGTGGAATGGAAGCGAATGGAATGAAATGTGGAATGGAATGTGAAATGGAATGGAATTGAATGGAATGTGAATGGAATGGAATGGAATGGAATGTGCAATAGAATGGAATGGAATGTGGAATGGAATGGAATGTGCAATGGAAGGGAATGGAATGTGGAAATGAATGGATTGCAACGTGGAATGGAATGGAATGTCGAATGGAATCAAATGGAATGGAATATGAAATGGAATGGAATGGAATTGAATGTGGAATGGATTGGAATGGAATTTGGAATGGAATGGAATGGAATGTGGAATGGAATGGAATGGAATGGAATGTGGCATGCAATGGAAAGAATTGGAATGGAATGTGGAACGGAATGGAATGGAATGTGGAATCGAATGGAATGGAAGGAAGATTGGAATGGTAAGGGATGCGGAATGGAATTTAGTGGAATGTGGAATGCAGTTTGGAATTGAATGGAATGCAACGTGGAATGGAATGGAATGGAATGTGTAATGGAATGAAATGGAAGGGAATGCGGAATGCAATGGAATGGAATGGAATGGAATGTGGAATGGAATGCAATGGAATGTGGAATGGTATTTGGAATGGAATGTGAAATGGAATGTGGAATGCAATGGAATGGATTGCGGAATCGAATGGAATGGAATGGAATGTGAAAAGGAAAGGAATGGAATGTGGAATGCAATGGAAAGGAATGGAATGTATTGTGGAATGGAATGCAAAGGAATGTGGACTGCAATTTGGAATGGAATGTGGAATGGAACCTGTAATGTAGTGGAATGGACTGTGCATTGGAGTGGAATGGAATGGAATGTGAAAAGGAAAGTAATGTAATGTGGAATGGAAAGTGGAATGGAATATGGAATGGAAAGTGGAATGGAATATGGAATGGAATGAAATGGAATTGAATGGATTGTGGAATGGAGGAGAATGGAATTTGGAATGCAATGGAATGGAATGGAAAGGGAAATGGAAAGGAATGGAATTTGAAATGCTAGGGAAAGAAATGTGGAATGGAATGGAATGGAACGTGGAATGGAATGTGGGTTGGAATGGAATGAAATGTGTAATGGAATGTGGAATGGAATAGAATGGAATGTGGACTGGAATGTGGAATGAATTGGAATGGACCGTGGAATGGAAAGTGGAATGAATTGGAATGGAATGTGTAATTGAACGTGGAATGGATTGGAATGGAACGTGGAATGGAATTTGGAGTGGAACGTGGAAAGGAATGTGGAAAGGAATGTGGAATTGAATGTAGAATAGAATGGAATGGAATGTGGAAGGGAAAGGAATGGAATCTGGAATGTAATGGAATGGAATGTGGAAAGGAATGTGGAATGGAATGGAAAGGAATGCGGAATGGAACGGAACAGAATGGAATGTGGAATGGAATGGAATGGAATGTGGAATATAATGTGGAATGTGGAAGGGAATGTGGAATGGAATGGAATGCGGACTGAAATTGAATGGAATGGAATGTACTGTGGAATGGAATGGAATGGAATGTGGAATGGAATGTGATGGAATTTGGAACGGGTCGTGGAGTGGAATGAAATGTGGAATGCAATGGAATGGAATGGAACATGGAATGGAACGGAATGTGGAATGGAAAGGAATGGAATGTGGAATGGAATGTTGAATGGAACGGAATGGAATGTGTACTGCAATAGAATGGAATGTGGATTGGAATTTAATGGTATGTGGAATGGAATGTGGAATGGAATGTGGAATGTATTGGAAAGGATTGTGCAATGTAATGGAATGGAATGTGGAATGGAATTGAATGCAATACGGAATGGAATGGAAAGGAATATGGAATGGAATGGAATGGAATGTGGAATAGAACGTTCCATTCCACATTCCATTCAAACTTCCATTCCATTCCATTCCATGTTCAATTCAACTTTCCATTCCATATTCCATTCCATGTTCCATTCCTCATTCCATTGCATTCCATTACACGTTCCATTCCAAGTTCCATTCCACTCCATTCCACGTTCCTTTCCACATTCCATCCCACTTTCCATTCCAAACCATCCTACGTTTCATTCCATTCCATTCCACATTCCTTTCCATTCAATTCCACATTCAATTCAACATTCCTTTCCATTCATTTCTATTCCACTTTCCATTACATTCCATTCCATTCCATTCCACATTCCATTCCATTATATTTCGCATTCCATTCCATTCCATTCCAAATTCGACTACATTCCATTCCATTCAACATTCCATTCCATTCCATTCCACATTCCATTAAATTACATTCCACATTCCATTCCAAGTTCCACTCCACGTTGCATTCCACTTTCAATTCCACGTTGCATTCCATGATCCGTTCCCTTCCATTCCACATTGCATTCCATTGCATTCCACTTTCCATTACACGTTCCATTCCACATTATATTCCTCGTTTCATTCCGCGTTCCATTCCACGTTCCATTTCTTTCCACTCCACATTCCATTCCATTGCCTTACACATTCCATTCCTTTGCATTCCATTCCATTGCGCATTCCATTCCACATTCCATTCCCTTCCATTACAGATTCCATTCTATTCCATTCCACATTTTATTCCACGTTCCATTCCACGTTCCATTTCTCATTCCATTCCAATACATTCCACATTCCATTCCACATTGCATTCCATTTCAGACCATGTTCCATTCCACATTCCATACATTTCATTTAAACATACCATTCCATTCCATTCCACATTGCATTCCACATTCCATTCCATTTCACACTGCATTCCACATTCCATTCCATCCCACATTCCATCCCACATTCCAATCCATTCCATTCCACGTTCCATTTTTCGTTCCATTCCAGATTCCATTCAACATTCCATTCCATTCCATTCCACATTGCATTCCACAATCCACTCCATATTCCATACCATTCCATTGCACATTACATGATAATCAATTCCTTTCATTTCCCCATTCAATTCCACGTTCCTTTCCACGTTCCATTCCACATTCCATTCCACGATTCTTTCCTTTCCATCCACATTGCATTCCACATTCCATTCCACAGTCCATACCATTCCATTGCACATTCCATTTCACAATCCATTTGATTCAATTCCACATTAAATTCCACGTTCCGTTCCAAATTCTGTTCCACTTTCCATTCCACATTCTATTTCACTTTCCATTCAATTCCTTTCCATTTCATTCCACATTCTGATCCATTCCATTCCACATTCCATTCCATTCCATTACACATTCCATTCCATTCAATTCCACATTCAATTCCACATCGCATTCCACATTTCCATTCCATTACTTTCTATTACACTTTCCATTCCATTCCATTCCACTTTCCATTCCACATTGCATTCCACATTCCATTCCACGTTCCATTCCATTCCATTCCATTCCACATTCTATTCCATTCCATTCCACATTCCAATACAGTCTATTCCATTCCATTCCACATTCCATTCCATTCTATTAAATTCCACATTCTAATCCATTCCATTCTGTTCCACATTACATACCTTTCTATTCCACATTAAATTCCGTTCCATTTCACATTGCATACCACGTTCCATTCCACGTTGCATTCCACGTTCTATTCCATGTTCCATTCTTCATTTCATTCCTTTCCATTGCACAATCCATTACATGCCATGACACATCCCATTCCATTCCATTCCACGTTGCATTCGAAGTTCCATTCCACATTCCATTCCGTTCCATTCCATATTCCATTCCACGATCCATTCCACGTTACATTTCACTTTCCATTCCACTTTCCATTCCATATTCCATTCCGTAATCCATTCCCTTCCAATCCACGTTCTATTCCACCTTCCATTCCACATTCCATTCCACATTCCATTCCACATTCCATTCCACATAGTGATCTATTACAGTACCCATTCCATTCCACATTCCTTTCCATTCCATTTCAAATTGAATTGCACATTCCATTTCATTCCACTCCCCTCTCCATTCTACATTTGATTCCATTCCATTTCATCTTACATTCCACGTTCCATTCCACATTCCATTCCTTTTCATTCAATGTTCCATTCCACATTCCATTCCGCATTCCAACATATTCCATTCCACATTCCATTGAGCATTCCATTCCACATTCCATTCCTTACCATTCCACACTCCATTCCACATTCCATTCCATTCTTCATTCCATTCAACATTCCATCCCGCATTCCATTCCATTCCATTCGGAATTCCATTCCGCATTCCACTCCGTTCCATTCCACGTTCAATTCCACATTCCATGCCTCATTCCATTAGATTGAATTCCACATTCTATTCCACATTCAATTCCACATTCCATGCCATTCCATTCCACTTTCGATTCCACGTTCCGTTCGACATTCCATTCCACGTTCCACTCCACATTCCATTCCATTCCACGTTACATTCCACGTTCCTTTCCATTCCATTCCATTCCACGTTCTATTCCATTGCATTCCACTATCCATACCACATTTCCTTTCACATTCCATTCCATTCCATTCAATTCCATTCCACCTTTTCTTCCATTACATTCCACATTCCATACCACATTCCATTCCTTTCCATTCCACGTTGCATTCCACTTTCCATTAGGTGTTCCATTCCACTTTCCGTTTCGTTCCATTCCACGTTCCATTCCATATTCCATTCCATTCCATTTCACATTCAATTCCATTCCTTTCCACATTCCATTCCATTCCATTCCACATTACATTCCATTCCATTATACTATCCATTCCACTTTCCTTTCCCCGTTCCATTCCACGTTACTTACAATTTTCCAGTATATTCCATTTCACGTTCCATTCCACTCTATTCTGACATCCATTTCATCGCATTCCACGTTCCATTCCTCATTCCATTTCATATTCCATTCCACCATACATTCCATTCCATTCCATTGCATTCCACATTCCATTCCATTAATTCCACTTCCCAATTGATTCAATTGTGCATTACATTCCATTCCATTGCATTCCTTTCGACATTCCGTTGCATTCCATTACATTTCAATCCACATTCCATTCCATTCAATTACATTCCATTTCACATTCCATAAAATTCGATTCCATTCCGCATTCCATTCCTTTCCATTGCACATTCCATTCCATTTCATTCCACATTCCTTTCACTTCCATTCCATTCCATTCCATTCCTTTCCATTCCCCTTTCCATTACACATTCCATTAAACATTTCAGTCCATTCCTTTCCACATTCCATTCCTTTCCTTTCCATTCCCCATTCCAATTCATGTTCCACTCCACGTTCCATTACACGTTCCATTCCATTGCTTTCCATATTCAACACCATTCCATTCCACTCCATTCCGGATTTCATTCTATTCCAAACCACATTCTATTCCACATTCCACTCCTTTCTGTTACACATTTCATTCCACATTTCATTCCACGTTTCTTTCCTTTCCATTCCATGCTCCATTCCACATTCCATTCCTCATTCCATTCCACATTCCGTTCCACGTTCCATTGCATTCCATTCCACGTTCCATTTCACCTTCCATTCCATTCCATCCCAGGTTCCGTTCCACGTTCCATTCCACATTCCATTCCGGGCTCCGTTCCACATTCCATTCCACGTTCCATTCCACCTTCCACTGCAAATTCCATTCCACGTTTCAATCCATTTCATTCCACGTTCCATTCGACATTCCATTCCATTACATTCCACTTTCCATTCCACATTCCCTTCCACCTTCCATTGTACATTCCATTCCTTTATATTCCACTTTCCATTCCACATTCCATTCCACAGACCATTCCGCATTCCATTCCGTTCCATTCCACATACCATACCACATTCCATTCCACATTCCATTCTACATTCCTTTCCATTCCTTTCCACATTCCACTCCATTACATTCCACATTCAATACCACATTGCATTCCATTCCATTCCACTTTCCATTCCACGTTGCATACCATTCCAGTCCATATCCCATTCTACATTCCATTCCATTCTTTCCACATTCCTTTCCAGCCCATTCCACATTCCATTCCGCATTTCATTCCACATCTCATTCCATTCCATTCCACCTCCCATTCCACAATCCATTCCGTTCCATTCCATGTTCCTATCAAGGTTCCATTCCACATTCCATTCCAGATTCCATTCCACAATCCATTCCATTCCATCCCAAGTTGCATTCCACTTTCCATTGCATTACATTCCATGCTACATTCCACGTTCCATTGCCCTTTCAATTCCACCTTCCATTCCATGTTCCATTCCACGTTCCATTCCATGTTCCATTCCACGTTCCATTCCGTTCCATTCCATGTTCCATTCCACGTTCCATTCCATTCCATTCCACGCTGCATTCCACATTCCATTGCACATTCCATTCCGCATTCCTTTCCGTTCCATTCCAAATTCCATTCCACATTCCATTCTTCATTACATTGCTCGTTCCATTCCACGTTCCATTCCAAGTTCCATTCCACATTCCATTCCATTAAATTCCATGTTCCATTCCACAATCCATTGCATTCCGTTTCACTACATTCCACGTCCCATTCCACTTTCCATTCCATTCCATTCCACATTCAATTCCACAGTCCATTGACCATTCCATTCGATGTTCGAATACACGTTCGATTCCACGTTCTACTCCATTCCGTTCTACTTTCCATTCCCCGTTCCCTTCGATTCAATTCCACTTTCCATTCCACATTCCATTCCATTACATTCCACTTTCCTTTGCACTCTCCACTCCACATTCCATTCCACATTACATTCCATTCTATTTCACATTCCATTCCATTCTATTCCAAATTCCATTAGATTCCATTCCATTCCTTTCCATTCCATTCCACAATCAATTCCATTGCATTCCGCATTCCATTCCATTCCTTTCCATTCCATTCCACATTCCCCTCAATTCCATTCCATTCCATTCCACATTCCTTTCCATTCTATTCCACATTCCATTCCATTCCATTTAACATTACATTCCACGTTCAATTCCACGTTGTTTTCCACGTTCCATTCCATGTTCCATTCCTCGTTCCATTCCTTTCCAATCCACTTTCCATTCCATTCCATTCCACATTCCATTCCATTCCACTTCACATTCCATTGCACGTTCCAATCCATTCCATTCCACCTTCCATTACACGTTAAATTCCACATTCCTTTCCAAGTTGTATTCCAGATCCCTTCCACATTCCACAGCACATTCAATTCCATTCCATTACACTTTCCATTCCACATTCCATTCCAGTTTCCATTCCACATTCCATTCCACATTCCATACCATTCCATTCCATTCCATTCCGGATTCCTATCCATTCCATTCCGCATTCTATTCCACCTTCCATTCCATTCTCTTCCACATTCCATTCCACGTTCCATTGCATTCCAGTCCACATTCCATTCCTTTGCATTCCACATTCCACTACTTTCCATTCCAAATTACATTCCACATTCTATTCCACGTTGCATTCCACATTCCATTCCACATTCCTTTCCATGTTCCATTCCATTCCATTCCACGTTCCATTCCACATTCCTTTCCATTCCATTCCACATTCGACACCATTCCATTCTATTGCATTCAATATCCCATTCCATTGCATACCACATTTTATTCCACATTCCAAACCATTCCATTCTCATTCTTTTCCATTCCATTCCACATTCCATTCCAAGTTCCATTCCACGTTCCATTCCACATTCCATTTCACATTGCCCTCCATTCCATTTTGCATTCCACTCCATTGCATTACACATACTATTCCACATTCCATTCCATTCCATTCCACATTCCATTCCACATTACATTACATTCCATTCCACATTCCACTGCATTCCATTCCACATTCCATTCCTTTACATTCCACGTTACATAGCAGATTCCCTTCCACCTTCGAATCAACATTCCATTCCACTCCATTCCAAATTCCATTCCATTCCATTCTACATTCCATTCCGCATTCCATTCCACATTCCATTCCATTCTGTTTCACATTCCATTCCATTCCACGTTCCATTCCACGTTCCATTCCAAATTGCCTTCCACATTCCATTCCACTTTCCATTCCACATTCCAGTCCATCCCTTTCCACTTTCTATTCCATTGCATTCCCCGTTCCATTCCACATTCCATTCCACATTTAATTCCTTTGCTTTCCACTTTCCATTCCACATTCCTTTCCACATTCCATACCACATTCCATTCCATTCCATTGAATTCCATTGCACATTCTCTTCCACATTAAATTCCACATTCCATTCTACATTCCATTCCACATTCCATTCCATTCCATTCCACGTTCCATTCCACATTCCATTCCACGTTCCTTTCCATTCCATTCCACGTACCATTCCACTTTCCATTCCATTCCTTTCCACGTTCCATTTCACATTCAATTGCACATTCCATTCAACGTTGCATTCCACATTCCATTCCACGTTCCAGTCCACATTCCATTCCACATTCCATTCCATTCCATTACACGATCCATTCCACATTCCATTCCATTCCACTTTCCATTCCACATTCCATTCCACGTTCCATTCCACGTTCCATTAAATTCGAATCCACGTTCCATTCCTCACTGCATTCCTTCCACGTTCCATTTCACATTCCATTCCACATTCCATTCCACGTTGCACTCTGTTCCATTCTGAGGGCCACTCCACATTCCATTCCTCATTCCATACAACATTCCATTCCACTCCATTCCACATTCCATTCCATTCCATTCCACATTCCGTTGCATTTCATTCCATATTCCATTCCACATTCCAGTCCATTCCATTCCACATTCCATTGCACATTGCAATCCATTCCATTCTGTATTCCATTCCACGTTCCGTTCCACATTCCATTCCACGCTCCTTTCGATTCCTTTCCACGCTCCATTCCATCTTCCATTCCACATTCCATTCCGTGTTGCATTCCACGATCCATTCCATTCCATTCCACTTTCCATTCAACGTTCCACTCCATATTTCATGCCACATTCCATTGAAAAGTATATGCCACATTCCAATCCATTCAATTCCACATTGCATTCCATTGTAATCCACATTGAAATCCACATTCCATTCCATTACATTTTAACATTGCAATCTATTCCACTCCACATTCCATTCCACCTTCCATTCCATTCCACATTCCATTCCACATTCCATTCCACACTCCATTCCACACTCTATTCAATAACATTCCATATTTCTTTCCACATTCCATTTCATTCAATTTCACGTCCCATTCCACGTTCCATTCCACATACAATTCCATTCCATTCCGCATTCCATTCCACATTCCATTCCATTCCATTTCATTCCACATTCCATTCCACATTCAATTCCATTCCATTCCAAATTCCATTCCACATTCCATTTTACGTTCCATTCCACTTTCCATTATACATTCCATTCCACTGCATTCTATTCCATATTCCATTACATTCCATTCAACATTCCATTCCATTCCATTCCACATTCCATTCCATTCCATTCCAGTTTACAATACACGTTCAATTCCACTTTCCATTCCATTCCAATCCACGTTCCCTGCCAAATTCCATTGCATTCCTTTCCACTTTCGTTTCCACATTCCATTCCATATTTCATTCCTTTCCATTCCACATTCCATTCCACATGCCATTCCACTTTCCATTACGTTCCATTCCACATTCTATTTCATTTCATTACACAGTCCATTCCACATCCCATTCCTTTCCATTCCACACTCCATTCAACATTCCATTCCACATTCCATTCCATTCCATTCCACATTCCATTCCACACTCCGTTCCATTCCATTCTATTCCACATTCCATTCCCTTCCATTAAACAATCCATTCCACGTACCATTCCACATTCCATTCCACGTTTCATTCCATTCCATTCCACATTCCAGTACATTCCCTTCCACATTCCAATACATTCCATTCCACATTCATTTCCATTCCATTTCACATACTACCACATTCCATTCTAAGTTGTATTCCATTCCGTTCCACGTCCCATTCTGCATTCCATTCCACATTACATTCTACGTTCCATTCCAATCTATTTCACGTTCCTTTGCATTTCATTTCACGTTCCATTCCACTTTTCATTACTCATTCCTTTCCACATTTCATTTCACGTTGCATTGCATTCCATTCCACATTCTATTCCACGTTCCATTCCATTCCCTTCCACATTCCACTGCATTCAATTCCACGTTCCTTTCCATTCCATTCCACATTGCATTCCATTCCATTCCATTCCATATTCTATTCCTTTACAGTCAACATTCCATTCCATTGCATTCCACATTCCATTCCTCATGCCATTCCACATTCCATTCCACATTCCATTCCACATTCCATTCCACGTTCCATTCCACGTTCCATTACATCCCATTCCACATTCCATTCCATTCCTTTCCATTTTCCATTCCATTCAATTCCACATTTCACTCCATTCCTTTGCATTCCACATTCTATTCCATTCCATTCCGCATTCCGTTCTATCTGATTCCATTCTATTCCACATTCCTTTCCATTCCATTGAACATTCCATTCCAATCCATTCCACTTTCCATTCCACATTCATTCCACATTCTTTTCCACATTCCCTTCCATTTCATTCCACATTCCATTCTATTGCATTCCACATTCCATTCAACGTTCTGTTCCATTCCATTTCACATTCCATTCCATTCCATTCCACATTCCATTCCTTTCAATTCCTCATTTCATTCCATTGCATTGCATTCCACATTCCATTCCATTCTGTTCCTCATTTCATTCCATTCCATTGCAGTCCACATTCCATTCTATTCCATTCCCATTCCATTCCATTCCATTCCAATATATTCCACATTCCCTTCCTTTCCATTCCATATTCCATTCCATTGCATTCCACATTCCATTCACATTCCGTTCCACATTACTCTCCTTTCCATTTCACATTCCATTCCACATTCCATTCCATTCCATTCCACATTCCAATCCACATACCATGTTCCTATCCAGGTTCCATTCCACATTCCATTCCAGATTTCATTCCACAATCCATTCCATTCCATTCCAAGTTGCATTCCAGTTTCCATTGCATTACATTCCATGTTACATGCCACATTCCATTGCCCTTTCAATTCCACCCTCCATTCCATGTTCCATTCCACGTTCCATTCCATGTTCCATTAAACGTTCCATTCCGTTCCATTCCTTGTTCCATTCCACGTTCCATTCCATTCCATTCCACGCTGCATTCCACATTCCATTGCACATTCCATTCCGCATTCCTTTCTATTCCATTCCAAACTCCATTCCACATTCCATTCTTCATTACATTGCTCGTTCCATTCCACGTTCCATTCCAAGTTCCATTCCACATTCCATTCCGTTAAATTCCATGTTCCATTCCACAATCCATTCCATTCCGTTTCACTACATTCCACGTCCCATTCCACTTTCCATTCCATTCCATTCCACGTTCAATTCCACAGTCCATTGGCCATTCCATTCGATGTTCGAATCCACGTTCGATTCCACGTTCTACTCCATTCCGTTCTACTTTCCATTCCCCGTTCCCTTCGATTCAATTCCACTTTCCATTCCACATTCCATTCCATTACATTCCACTTTCCTTTGCACTTTCCAATCCACATTCTATTCCACATTCCATTCCACATTCCATTCCATTCCATTTCACATTCCATTCCATTCTATTCCAAATTCCATTAGGTTCCATTCCATTCCATTCCATTCCATTCCACAATTAACTCCATTGCATTCTGCATTACATTCCATTCCATTCCATTCCATTCCACATTCCCCTCCATTCCATTCCATTCCATTCCACATTCCTTTCCATTCTATTCCACATTCCATTCCATTCCATTTAACATTACATTCCACGTTCAATTCCACGATGTTTTCCACGTTCCATTCCATGTTCCATTCCTCGTTCCATTCCTTTCCATTCCACCTTCCATTCCATTCCATTCCACATTCCATTCCATTCCACTTCACATTCCATTGCACGTTCCAATCCATTCCATTCCACCTTCCATTACACGTGAAATTCCACATTCCTTTCCAAGTTGTATTCCAGATTCCTTCCACATTCCACAGCACATTCAATTCCATTCCATTACACTTGCCATTCCACATTCCATTCCAGTTTCCATTCCACATTCCATTCCACATTCCATACCATTCCATTCCATTCCATTCCGGATTCCTATCCATTCCATTCCGCATTCTATTCCACCTTCCATTCCATTCTCTTCCACATTCCATTCCACATTCCATTGCATTCCATTCTACATTCCATTCCTTTGCATTCCACATTCCACTACTTTCCATTCCAAATTACATTCCACATTCTATTCCACGTCGCATTCCACATTCCATTCCACATTCCTTTCCATGTTCCATTCCATTCCATTCCACGTTCCATTCCACATTCCTTTCCATTGCATTCCACATTCCACACCATTCCTTTCTATTGCATTCAATATTCCATTCCATTGCACACCACATTTTATTCCACATTCCAAATCATTCCATTCTCATTCTTTTCCATTCCATTCCACATTCCATTCCAAGTTCCATTCCATGTTCCATTCCACATTCCATTTCACATTGCCCTCCATTCCATTTTGCATTCCACTCCATTGCATTACACATTCTATTACACATTCCATTCCATTCCATTCCACATTCCATTCCACATTACATTACATTCCATTCCACATTCCACTGCATTCCATTCCACATTCCATTCCTTTACATTCCACGTTACTAGCAGATTCCCTTCCACCTTCGAATCAACATTCCATTCCACTCTATTCCAAATTCCATTCCATTCCATTCTACATTCCATTCCGCATTCCATTCCACATTCCATTCCATTCTGTTTCACATTCCATTCCATTCCACGTTCCATTCCACTTTCCATTCCAAATTGCCTTCCACATTCCATTCCACTTTCCATTCCACATTCCAGTCCATCCCATTCCACTTTCTATTCCATTGCATTCCCCGTTCCATTCCACATTCCATTCCACATTTAATTCCGTTGCATTCCACTTTCCATTCCACATTCCTTTCCACATTCCATACCACATTCCATTCCATTCCATTGAATTCCATTGCACATTCTCTTCCACATTAAATTCCACATTCCATTCTACATTCCATTCCACATTCCATTCCATTCCATTCCACGTTCCATTCCACATTCCATTCCACGTTCCTTTCCATTCCATTCCACGTACCATTCCACTTTCCATTCCATTCCTTTCCACGTTCCATTTCACATTCAATTGCACATTCCATTCAACGTTGCATTCCACATTCCATTCCACGTTCCATTCCACATTCCATTCCACATTCCATTCCATTCCATTACACGATCCATTCCACATTCCATTCCATTCCACTTTCCATTCCACATTTCATTCCATGTTCCATTCCACGTTCCATTAAATTCGAATCCACGTTCCAATCCTCACTGCATTCCTTCCACGTTCCATTTCACATTCCATTCCACATTCCATTCCACGTTGCACTCTGTTCCATTCTGAGGGCCACTCCACATTCCATTCCTCATTCCATACAACATTCCATTCCACTCCATTCCACATTCCATTCCATTCCATTCCACATTCCGTTGCATTTCATTCCACATTCCATTCCACATTCCACTCCATTCCATTCCACATTCCATTGCACATTCCAATCCATTCCATTCCGCATTCCATTCCACGTTCCGTTCCACATTCCATTCCACGCTCCTTTCGATTCCATTCCACGCTCCATTCCACCTTCCATTCCACATTCCATTCCATGTTCCATTCCACGATCCATTCCATTCCATTCCACTTTCCATTCAACGTTCCACTCCATATTTCATGCCACATTCCATTGAAAATTATCTGCCACATTCCAATCCATTCAATTCCACATTGCATTCCATTGTAATCCACATTGCAATCCACATTCCATTCCATTACATTTTAACATTGCAATCTATTCCATTCCACATTCCATTCCACCTTCCATTCCATTCCACATTCCATTCCACACTACTTTCCACACTCCATTCCATAACATTCCATATTTCTTTCCACATTCCATTTCTTTCAATTTCACGTCCCATTCCACGTTCCATTCCACATACAATTCCATTCCATTCCGCATTCCATTCCACATTCCATTCCATTCCATTTCATTCCACATTCCATTCCACATTCAATTCCATTGAATTCCAAATTCCATTACACATTCCATTTTACGTTCCATTCCACATTCCATTCTACATTCCATTCCACTGCATTCTATTCCATACTCCATTAAATTCCATTCAACATTCCATTCAACATTCCATTCCATTCCATTCCACATTCCATTCCATTCCATTCCAGTTTACAATACACGTTCAATTCCACTTTCCATTCCATTCCAATCCACGTTCCCTGCCAAATTCCATTGCATTCCTTTCCACTTTCGTTTCCACATTCCATTCCATATTTCATTCCTTTCCATTCCACATTCCATTCCACATTCCATTCCACTTTCCATTACGTTCCATTCCACATTCCATTTCATTTCATTACACAGTCCATTCCACATCCCATTCCATTCCATTCCACACTCCCTTCAACATTCCATTCCACATTCCTTTCCATTCCATTCCACTTTCCATTCCACATTCCATTCCACTTTCCATTCCACATCCCATTCGATTTCATTCCATGTTCGATTCCACATTCCATTCCATTCCATTAAACTTTCCTTTCCACATTCCATTTCAAATTCCATTCCTCATTCCATTCCATTCCATTCCACATTCCATTCCACACTCCGTTCCATTCCATTCTATTCCACATTCCATTCCCTTCCATTAAACAATCCATTCAACGTACCATTCCACAGTCCATTCCACGTTTCATTACATTCCATTGCATTCTATTCCACATTCCATTCCATTCCATTAAACAATGCATTCCACGTACCATTCCACATTCCATTCCACGTTTCATTCCATTCCATTCCACATTCCACTACATTCCCTTCCACATTCCAATCCATTCCATTCCACATTCCTTTCCATTCCATTTCACATTCTACCACATTCCATTCTAAGTTGTATTCCATTCCGTTCCACGTCCCATTCTGCATCCCATTCCACATTACATTCTACGTTCCATTCCAATCTATTTCACGTTCCTTTGCATTTCATTTCACGTTCCATTCCACTTTTCATTACTCATTCCTTTCCACATTTCATTTCACGTTGCCTTGCATTCCATTCCACATTCTATTCCACGTTCCATTCCATTCCCTTACACATTCCACTGCATTCAATTCCACGTTCCTTTCCATTCCATTCCACTTTGCATTCCATTCCATTTTATTCCATATTCCATTCCTTTACAGTCAACATTCCATTCCATTGCATTCCACATTCCATTCCTCATGCCATTCCACATTCCATTCCACATTCCATTCCACGTTCCATTCCACGTTCCATTCCATCCCATTCCACATTCCATTCCATTCCTTTCCATTTTCCATTCCATTCAATTCCACATTTCACTCCATTCCTTTGCATTTCCACATTCTCTTCCATTCCATTCCGCATTCCGTTCTATCCGATTCCATTCTATTCCACATTCCTTTCCATTCCATTGAACATTCCATTCCAATCCATTCCACTTTCCATTCCACATTCATTCCACATTCTTTTCCACATTCCCTTCCATTTCATTCCACATTCCATTCTATTCCATTCCACATTCCATTCAACGTTCTGTTCCATTCCATTTCACATTCCATTCCATTCCATTCCACATTCCATTCCTTTCAATTCCTCATTTCATTCCATTGCATTGCATTCCACATTCCATTCCATTCTGTTCCTCATTTCATTCCATTCCATTGCAGTCCACATTCCATTCTATTCCATTCCCATTCCATTCCATTCCATTCCATTATATTCCACATTCCTTTCCATTCCATTCCATATTCCATTCCATTGCATTCCACATTCCATTCCACATTCCGTTCCACATTACTCTCCTTTCCATTTCACATTCCATTCCACATTCCATTCCATTCCATTCCACATTCCAATCCACATACCATGTTCCTATCCAGGTTCCATTCCACATTCCATTCCAGATTTCATTCCACAATCCATTCCATTCCATTCCAAGTTGCATTCCAGTTTCCATTGCATTACATTCCATGTTACATTCCACATTCCATTGCCCTTTCAATTCCACCTTCCATTCCATGTTCCATTCCACGTTCCATTCCATGTTCCATTCCACGTTCCATTCCGTTCCATTCCATGTTCCATTCCACGTTCCATTCCATTCCATTCCACGCTGCATTCCACATTCCATTGCACATTCCATTCCGCATTCCTTTCCGTTCCATTCCAAATTGCATTCCACATTCCATTCTTCATTACATTGCTCGTTCCATTCCACGTTCCATTCCAAGTTCCATTCCACATTCCATTCCATTCCGTTTCACTACATTCCACGTCCCATTCCACTTTCCATTCCATTCCATTCCACGTTCAATTCCACAGTCCATTGGCCATTCCATTCGATGTTCGAATCCACGTTCGATTCCACGTTCCACTCCATTCCGTTCTACTTTCCATTCCCCGTTCCCTTCGATTCAATTCCACTTTCCATTCCACTTTCTATTCCATTACATTCCACTTTCCTTTGCACTTTCCACTCCACATTCTATTCCACATTCCATTCCACATTACATTCAATTCCATTTCACATTCCATTCCATTCTATTCCAAATTCCATTAGATTCCATTCCATTCCATTCCATTCCATTCCATTCCACATTCCCCTCCATTCCATTCAATTCCATTCCACATTCCTTTCCATTCTATTCCACATTCCATTCCATTCCATTTAACATTACATTCCACGTTCAATTCCACGTTGCTTTCCACGTTCCATTCCATGTTCCATTCCTCGTTCCATTCCTTTCCATTCCACCTTCCATTCCATTCCATTCCACATTCCATTGCATTAAAGTTCACATTCCATTGCACGTTCCAATCCATTCCATTCCACCTTCCATTACACGTTAAATTCCACATTCCTTTCCAAGTTGTATTCCGGATTCCTTCCATATTCCACAGCACATTCAATTCCATTCCATTACACTTTCCATTCCACATTCCATTCCAGATTCCATTCCACATTCCATTCCACATTCCATACCATTCCATTCCATTCCATTCCGGATTCCTATCCATTCCATTCCGCATTCTATTCCACCTTCCATTCCATTCTCTTCCACATTCCATTCCACATTCGATTGCATTCCATTCCACATTCCATTCCTTTGCATTCCACATTCCACTACTTTCCATTCCAAATTACATTCCACATTCTATTCCACGTCGCATTCCACATTCCATTCCACATTCCTTTCCATGTTCCATTCCATTCATTTCCACCTTCCATTCCACATTCCTTTCCATTCCATTCCACATTCCACACCATTCCATTCTATTGCATTCAATATTCCATTCCATTGCATACCACATTTTATTCCACATTCCAAACCATTCCATTCTCATTCTTTTCCATTCCATTCCACATTCCATTCCAAGTTCCATTCCACGTTCCATTCCACATTCCATTTCACATTGCCCTCCCTTCCATTTTGCATTCCACTCCATTGCATTACACATTCTATTCCACATTCCATTCCATTCCATTCCACATTCCATTCCACATTACATTACATTCCATTCCACATTCCACTGCATTCCATTCCACATTCCATTCCTTTACATTCCACGTTACATAGCAGATTCCCTTCCACCTTCGAATCAACATTCCATTCCACTGCATTCCAAATTCCATTCCATTCCATTCTACATTCCATTCCGCAATCCATTCCACATTCCATTCCATTCTGTTTCACATTCCATTCCATTCCACGTTCCATTCCACGTTCCATTCCAAATTGCCTTCCACATTCCATTCCACTTTCCATTCCACATTCCAGTCCATCCCATTCCACTTTCTATTCCATTGCATTAACCGTTCCATTCCACATTCCATTCCACATTTAATTCCGTTGCATTCCACTTTCCATTCCACATTCCTTTCCACATTCCATACCACATTCCATTCCATTCCATTGAATTCCATTGCACATTCTCTTCCACATTAAATTCCACATTCCATTCTACATTCCATTCCACATTCCATTCCATTCCATTCCACGTTCCATTCCACATTCCATTCCACGTTCCTTTCCATTCCATTCCACGTACCATTCCACTCTCCATTCCATTCCTTTCCACGTTCCATTTCACATTCAATTGCACATTCCATTCAACGTTGCATTCCACATTCCATTCCACGTTCCATTCCACATTCCATTCCACATTCCATTCCATTCCATTACACGATCCATTCCACATTCCATTCCATTACACTTTCCATTCCACATTCCATTCCACGTTCCATTCCACGTTCCATTAAATTCGAATCCACGTTCCAATCCTCACTGCATTACTTCCACGTTCCATTTCACATTCCATTCCACATTCCATTCCACGTTGCACTCTGTTCCATTCTGAGGGCCACTCCACATTCCATTCCTCATTCCATACAACATTCCATTCCACTCCATTCCACATTCCATTCCATTTCATTCCACATTCCGTTGCATTTCATTCCACATTCCATTCCACATTCCAGTCCATTCCATTCCACATTCCATTGCACATTCCAATCCATTCCATTCCGCATTCCATTCCACGTTCCGTTCCACATTCCATTCCACGCTCCTTTCGATTCCATTCCACGCTCCATTCCACCTTCCATTCCACATTCCATTCCATGTTCCATTCCACGATCCATTCCATTCCATTCCACTTTCCATTCAACGTTCCGCCCCATATTTCATGCCACATTCCATTGAAAATTATATGCCACATTCCAATCCATTCAATTCCACATTGCATTCCATTGTAATCCACATTGCAATCCACATTCCATTCCATTACATTTTAACATTGCAATCTATTCCACTCCACATTCCATTCCACCTTCCATCCCATTCCACATTCCATTCCACAGTCCATTAAACACTCCATTCCATAACATTCCATATTTCTTTCCACATTCCATTTCTTTCAATTTCACGTCCCATTCCACGTTCCATTCCACATACAATTCCATTCCATTCCGCATTCCATTCCACATTCCATTCCATACCATTTCATTCCACATTCCATTCCACATTCAGTTCCATTGCATTCCAAATTCCATTCCACATTCCATTTTACGTTCCATTCCACATTCCATTCTACATTCCATTCCACTGCATTCTATTCCATACTCCATTACATTCCATTCAACATTCCATTCCATTCCATTCCACATTCCATTCCATTCCATTCCAGTTTACAATACACGTTCAATTCCACTTTCCATTCCATTCCAATCCACGTTCCCTGCCAAATTCCATTGCATTCCTTTCCACTTTCGTTTCCACATTCCATTCCATATTTCATTCCTTTCCATTCCACATTCCATTCCACATTCCATTCCACTTTCCATTATGTTCCATTCCACATTCCATTTCATTTCATTACACAGTCCATTCCACATCCCATTCCGTTCCATTCCACACTCCCTTCAACATTCCATTCCACATTCCATTCCATTCCATTCCACTTTCCATTCCACATTCCATTCCACTTTCCATTCCACATCCCATTTGATTTCATTCCATGTTCGATTCCACATTCCATTCCATTCCATTAAACTTTCCTTTCCACATTCCATTTCAAATTCCATTCCTCATTCCATTCCATTCCATTCCACATTCCATTCCACACTCCGTTCCATTCCATTCTATTCCACATTCCATTCCCTTCCATTAAACAATCCATTCAACGTACCATTCCACAGTCCATTCCACGTTTCATTACATTCCATTGCATTCTATTCCACATTCCATTCCATTCCATTAAACAATCCATTCCACATACCATTCCACATTCCATTCCACGTTTCATTCCATTCCATTCCACTTTCCAGTACATTCCCTTCCACATTCCAATCCATTCCATTCCACATTCCTTTCCATTCCATTTCACATTCTACCACATTCCATTCTAAGTTGTATTCCATTCCGTTCCACGTCCCATTCTGCATCCCATTCCACATTACATTCTACGTTCCATTCCAATCAATTTCACGTTCCTTTGCATTTCATTTCACGTTCCATTCCACTTTTCATTACTCATTCCTTTCCACATTTCATTTCACGTTGCATTGCATTCCATTCCACATTCTATTCCACGTTCCATTCCATTCCCTTCCACATTCCACTGCATTCAATTCCACGTTCCTTTCCATTCCATTCCACATTGCATTCCATTCCATTCTATTCCATATTCCATTCCTTTACAGTCAACATTCCATTCCATTGCACTCCAAATTCCATTCCTCATGCCATTCCACATTCCATTCCACATTCCATTCCACGTTCCATTCCACGTTCCATTCCATCCCATTCCACATTCCATTCCATTCCTTTCCATTTTCCATTCCATTCAATTCCACATTTCACTCCATTCCTTTGCATTCCACATTCTATTCCATTTCATTCCGCATTCCTTTCTATCCGATTCCATTCTATTCCACATTCCTTTCCATTCCATTGAACATTCCATTCCAATCCATTCCACTTTCCATTCCACATTCATTCCACATTCTTTTCCACATTCCCTTCCATTTCATTCCACATTCCATTCTATTCCATTCCACATTCCATTCAACGTTCTGTTCCATTCCATTTCACATTCCATTCCATTCCATTCCACATTCCATTCCTTTCAATTCCTCATTTCATTCCATTGCATTGCATTCCACATTCCATTCCATTCTGTTCCTCATTTCATTCCATTCCATGGCAGTCCACATTCCATTCTATTCCATTCCCATTCGATTCCATTCCATTCCATTATATTCCACATTCCTTTCCATTCCATTCCATATTCCATTCCATTGCATTCCACATTCCATTCCACATTCCGTTCCACATTACTCTCCTTTCCATTTCACATTCCATTCCACATTGCATTCCATTCCATTCCACATTCCAATACACATACCATGTTCCTATCCAGGTTCCATTCCACATTCCATTCCAGATTTCATTCCACAATCCATTCCATTCCATTCCAAGTTGCATTCCAGTTTCCATTGCATTACATTCCATGTTACATTCCACATTCCATTACCCTTTCAATTCCACCTTCCATTCCATGTTCCATTCCACGTTCCATTCCATTCCATTCCACGCTGCATTCCACATTCCATTGCACATTCCATTCCGCATTCCTTTCCGTTCCATTCCAAATTCCATTCCACATTCCATTCTTCATTACATTGCTCGTTCCATTCTACGTTCCATTCCAAGTTGCATTCCACATTCCATTCCTTTCCGTTTCACTACATTCCACGTCCCATTCCACTTTCCATTCCATTCCATTCCACGTTCAATTCCACAGTCCACTGGCCATTCCATTCGATGTTCGAATCCACGTTCGATTCCACGTTCTACTCCATTCCGTTCTACTTTCCATTCCCCGTTCCCTTCGATTCAATTCCACTTTCCATTCCACATTCCATTCCATTACATTCCACTTTCCTTTGCACTTTCCACTCCACATTCTATTCCACACTCCATTCCACATTACATTCCATTCCATTTCACATTCCATTCCATTCTATTCCAAATTCCATTAGATTCCATTCCATTCCATTCCATTCCATTCCACAATTAATTCCATTGCATTCCGCATTCCATTCCATTCCATTCCATTCCATTCCACATTCCCCTCCATTCCATTCCATTCCATTCCACATTTCTTTCCATTCTATTCCACATTCCATTCCATTCCATTTAACATTACATTCCACGTTCAATTCCACGTTGTTTTCCACGTTCCATTCCATGTTCCATTCCTCGTTCCATTCCTTTCCATTCCACCTTCCATTCCATTCCATTCCACTTCACATTCCATTGCACGTTCCAATCCATTCCATTCCACCTTCCATTACACGTTAAATTCCACATTCCTTTCCAAGTTGTATTCCAGATTCCTTCCATATTCCACAGCACATTCAATTCCATTCCATTACACTTTCCATTCCACATTCCGTTCCAGTTTCCATTCCACATTCCATTCCACATTCCATACCATTCCATTCCATTCCATTCCGGATTCCTATCCATTCCATTCCGCATTCTATTCCACCTTCCATTCCATTCTCTTCCACATTCCATTCCACATTCCGTTGCATTCCATTCCACATTCCATTCCTTTGCATTCCACATTCCACTACTTTCCATTCCATATTACATTCCACACTCTATTCCACGTCGCATTCCACATTCCATTCCACATTCCTTTCCATGTTCCATTCCATTCCATTCCACGTTCCATTCCACATTCCTTTCCATTAAATTCCACATTCCACACCATTCCATTCTATTGCGTTCAATATTCCATTCCATTGCATACCACATTTTATTCCACATTCCAAACCATTCCATTCTCATTCTTTTCCATTCCATTCCACATTCCATTCCAAGTTCCATTCCACGTTCCATTCCACGTTCCATTCCACATTTCATTTCACATTGCCCTCCATTCCATTTTGCATTCCACTCCATTGCATTACACATTCTATTCCACATTCCATTCCATTCCATTCCACATTGCATTCCACATTACATTACATTCCATTCCACATTCCATTCCTTTACATTCCACGTTACATAGCAGATTCCCTTCCACCTTCGAATCAACATTCCATTCCACTGCATTCCAAATTCCATTCCATTCCATTCTACATTCCATTCCGCAATCCATTCCACATTCCATTCCATTCTGTTTCACATTCCATTCCATTCCACGTTCCATTCCACGTTCCATTCCAAATTGCCTTCCACATTCCATTCCACTTTCCATTCCACATTCCAGTCCATCCCATTCCACTTTCTATTCCATTGCATTAACCGTTCCATTCCACATTCCATTCCACATTTAATTCCGTTGCATTCCACTTTCCATTCCACATTCCTTTCCACATTCCATACCACATTCCATTCCATTCCATTGAATTCCATTGCACATTCTCTTCCACATTAAATTCCACATTCCATTCTACATTCCATTCTACATTCCATTCCATTCCATTCCACGTTCCATTCCACATTCCATTCCACGTTCCTTTCCATTCCATTCCACGTACCATTCCACTTTCCATTCCATTCCTTTCCACGTTCCATTTCACATTCAATTGCACATTCCATTCAACGTTGCATTCCACATTCCATTCCACGTTCCATTCCACATTCCATTCCACATTCCATTCCATTCCATTACACGATCCATTCCACATTCCATTCCATTCCACTTTCCATTCCACATTCCATTCCACGTTCCATTCCACGTTCCATTAAATTCGAATCCACGTTCCATTCCTCACTGCATTCCTTCCACGTTCCATTTCACATTCCATTCCACATTCCATTCCACGTTGCACTCTGTTCCATTCTGAGGGCCACTCCACATTCCATTCCTCATTCCATACAACATTCCATTCCACTCCATTCCACATTCCATTCCATTCCATTCCACATTCCGTTGCATTTCATTCCACATTCCATTCCACATTCCAGTCCATTCCATTCCACATTCCATTGCACATTCCAATCCATTCCATTCCGCATTCCATTCCACGTTCCATTCCACATTCCATTCCACGCTCCTTTCGATTCCATTCCACACTCCATTCCACCTTCCATTCCACATTCCATTCCATGTTCCATTCCACGATCCATTCCATTCCATTCCACTTTCCATTCAACGTTCCACTCCATATTTCATGCCACATTCCATTGAAAATTATATGCCACATTCCAATCCATTCAATTCCACATTGCATTCCATTGTAATCCACATTGCAATCCACATTCCATTCCATTACATTTTAACATTGCAATCTATTCCACTCCACATTCCATTCCACCTTCCATTCCATTCCACATTCCATTCCACACTCCATTCCACACTCCATTCCATAACATTCCATATTTCTTTCCACATTCCATTTCATTCAATTTCACGTCCCATTCCACGTTCCATTCCACATACAATTCCATTCCATTCCGCATTCCATTCCACATTCCATTCCATTCCATTTCATTCCACATTCCATTCCACATTCAATTCCATTGCATTCCAAATTCCATTCCACATTCCATTTTACGTTCCATTCCACATTCCATTCTACATTCCATTCCACTGCATTCTATTCCATATTCCATTACATTCCATTCAACATTCCATTCCATTCCATTCCACATTCCATTCCATTCCATTCCAGTTTACAATACACGCTCAATTCCACTTTCCATTCCATTCCAATCCACGTTCCCTGCCAAATTCCATTGCATTCCTTTCCACTTTCGTATCCACATTCCATTCCATATTTCATTCCTTTCCATTCCACATTCCATTCCACATTCCATTCCACCTTCCATTACGTTCCATTCCACATTCCATTTCATTTCATTACACAGTCCATTCCACATCCCATTCCATTCCATTCCACACTCCCTTCAACATTCCATTCCACATTCCATTCCATTCCATTCCACTTTCCATTCCACATTCCATTCCACTTTCCATTCCACATACCATTCGATTTCATTCCATGTTCGATTCCACATTCCATTCCATTCCATTAAACTTTCCTTTCCACATTCCATTTCAAATTCCATTCCTCATTCCATTCCATTCCATTCCACATTCCATTCCACACTCCGTTCCATTCCATTCTATTCCACATTCCATTCCCTTCCATTAAACAATCCATTTAACGTACCATTCCACAGTCCATTCCACGTTTCATTACATTCCATTGCATTCTATTCCACATTCCATTCCATTCCATTAAACAATCCATTCCACGTACCATTCCACATTCCATTCCACGTTTCATTCCATTCCATTCCACATTCCAGTACATTCCCTTCCACATTCCAATCCATTCCATTCCACATTCCTTTCCATTCCATTTCACATTCTACCACATTCCATTCTAAGTTGCATTCCATTCCGTTCCACGTCCCATTCCGCATTCCATTCCACATTACATTCTACGTTCCATTCCAATCTATTTCACGTTCCTTTGCATTTCATTTCACGTTCCATTCCACTTTTCATTACTCATTCCTTTCCACATTTCATTTCACGTTGCATTGCATTCCATTCCACATTCTATTCCACGTTCCATTCCATTCCCTTCCACATTACACTGCATTCAATTCCACGTTCCTTTCCATTCCATTCCACATTGCATTCCATTCCATTCTAGTCCATATTCCATTCCTTTACAGTCAACATTCCATTCCATTGCATTCCACATTCCATTCCTCATGCCATTCTACATTCCATTCCACATTCCATTCCACGTTCCATTCCACGTTCCATTCCATCCCATTCCACATTCCATTCCATTCCTTTCCATTTTCCATTCCATTCAATTCCACATTTCACTCCATTCCTTTGCATTCCACATTCTATTCCATTCCATTCCGCATTCCGTTCTATCCGATTCCATTCTATTCCACATTCCTTTCCATTCCATTGAACATTCCATTCCAATCCATTCCACTTTCCATTCCACATTCATTCCACATTCTTTTCCACATTCCCTTCCATTTCATTCCACATTCCATTCTATTCCATTCCACATTCCATTCAACGTTCTGTTCCATTCCATTTCACATTCCATTCCATTCCATTCCACATTCCATTCCTTTCAATTCCTCATTTCATTCCATTGCATTGCATTCCACATTCCATTCCATTCTGTTCCTCATTTCATTCCATTCCATTGCAGTCCACATTCCATTCTATTCCATTCCCATTCCATTCCATTCCATTCCAATATATTCCACATTCCTTTCCTTTCCATTCCATATTCCATTCCATTGCATTCCACATTCCATTTCACATTCCGTTCCACATTACTCTCCTTTCCATTTCACATTCCATTCCACATTCCATTCCATTCCATTCCACATTCCAATACATACCATGTTCCTATCCAGGTTCCATTCCACATTCCATTCCGGATTTCATTCCACAATCCATTCCATTCCATTCCAAGTTGCATTCCAGTTTCCATTGCATTACATTCCATGTTACATTCCACATTCCATTGCCCTTTCAATTCCACCTTCCATTCCATGTTCCATTCCACGTTCCATTCCATGTTCCATTCCACGTTCCATTCCGTTCCATTCCATGTTCCATTCCACGTTCCATTCCATTCCATTCCACGCTGCATTCCACATTCCATTGTACAATCCATTCCGCATTCCTTTCCGTTCCATTCCAAATTCCATTCCACATTCCATTCTTCATTACATTGCTCGTTCCATTCCACGTTCCATTCCAAGTTCCATTCCACATTCCATTCCGTTAAATTCCATGTTCCATTCCACAATCCATTCCATTCCGTTTCACTACATTCCACGTCCCATTCCACTTTTCATTCCATTCCATTCCACGTTCAATTCCACAGTCCATTGGCCATTCCATTCGATGTTCGAATCCACATTCGATTCCACGTTCTACTCCATTCCGTTCTACTTTCCATTCCCCGTTCCCTTCGATTCAATTCCACTTTCCATTCCACATTCCATTCCATTACATTCCAGTTTCCTTTCCACTTTCCACTCCACATTCTATTCCACATTCCATTCCACATTACATTACATTCCATTTCACATTCCATTCCATTCTTTTCCAAATTCCATTAGATTCCATTCCATTGCATTCCACAATTAATTCCATTGCATTCCGCATTCCATTCCATTCCATTCCATTCCATTCCACATTCCCCTCCATTCCATTCCATTCCATTCCACAATCCTTTCCATTCTATTCCACATTCCATTCCATTCCATTTAACATTACATTCCACGTTCAATTCCACGTTGTTTTCCACGTTCCATTCCATGTTCCATTCCTCGTTCCATTCCTTTCCATTCCACCTTCCATTCCATTCCATTCCACTTCACATTCCATTGCATGTTCCAATCCATTCCATTTCACCTTCCATTACACGTTAAATTCCACATTCCTTTCCAAGTTGTATTCCAGATTCCTTCCATATTCCACAGCACATTCAATTCCATTCCATTACACTTTCCATTCCACATTCCATTCCAGTTTCCATTCCACATTCCATTCCACATTCCATACCATTCCATTCCATTCGATTCCGGATTCCTATCCATTCCATTCCGCATTCTATTCCACCTTCCATTCCATTCTCTTCCACATTCCATTCCACATTCTGTTGCATTTCATTCCACATTCCATTCCTTTGCATTCCACATTCCACTACTTTCCATTCCAAATTACATTCCACATTCTATTCCACGTCGCATTCCACATTCCATTCCACATTCCTTTCCATGTTCCATTCCATTCCATTCCACATTCCATTCCACATTCCTTTCCATTCCATTCCACATTCCACACCATTCCATTCTATTGCATTCAATATTCCATTCCATTGCATACCACATTTTATTCCACATTCCAAACCATTCCATTCTCATTCTTTTCCATTCCATTCCACATTCCATTCCAAGTTCCATTCCACGTTCCATTCCACATTCCATTTCACATTGCCCTCCATTCCATTTTGCATTCCACTCCATTGCATTACACATTCTATTCCACATTCCATTCCATTCCATTCCACATTCCATTCCACATTACATTACATTCCATTCCACATTCCACTGCATTCCATTCCACATTCCATTCCTTTACATTCCACGTTACATAGCAGATTCCCTTCCACCTTCGAATCAACATTCCATTCCACTCCATTCCAAATTCCATTCCATTCCATTCTACATTCCATTCCGCATTCCATTCCACATTCCATTACATTCTGTTTCACATTCCATCCCATTCCACGTTCCATTCCAAATTGCCTTCCACATTCCATTCCACTTTCCATTCCACATTCCAGTCCATCCCATTCCACTTTCTATTCCATTGCATTCCCCGTTCCATTCCACATTCCATTCCACATTTAATTCCGTTGCATTTCACTTTCCATTCCACATTCCTTTCCACATTCCATACCACATTCCATTCCATTCCATTGAATTCCATTGCACATTCTCTTCCACATTAAATTCCACATTCCATTCTACATTCCATTCCATTCCATTCCACGTTCCATTCCACATTCCATTCCACGTTCCTTTCCATTCCATTCCACGTACCATTCCACTTTCCATTCCATTCCTTTCCACGTTCCTTTTCACATTCAATTGCACATTCCATTCAACGTTGCATTCCACATTCCATTCCACGTTCCATTCCACATTCCATTCCACATTCCATTCCATTCCATTACACGATCCATTCCACATTCCATTCAATTCCACTTTCCATTCCACATTCCATTCCACGTTCCATTCCACGTTCCATTAAATTCGAATCCACGTTCCATTCCTCACTGCATTCCTTCCACGTTCCATTTCACATTCCATTCCACATTCCATTCCACGTTGCACTCTGTTCCATTCTGAGGGCCACTCCACATTCCATTCCTCATTCCATACAACATTCCATTCCACTCCATTCCACATTCCATTCCATTCCATTCCACATTCCGTTGCATTTCATTCCACATTCCATTCCACATTCCACTCCATTCCATTCCACATTCCATTGCACATTCCAATCCATTCCATTCCGCATTCCATTCCACGTTCCGTTCCACATTCCATTCCACGCTCCTTTCGATTCCATTCCACGCTCCATTCCACCTTCCATTCCACATTCCATTCCATGTTCCATTCCACGATCCATTCCATTCCATTCCACTTTCCATTGAACGTTCCACTCCATATTTCATGCCACATTCCATTGAAAATTATATGCCACATTCCAATCCATTCAATTCCACATTGCATTCCATTGTAATCCACATTGCAATCCACATTCCATTCCATTACATTTTAACATTGCAATCTATTCCACTCCACATTCCATTCCACCTTCCATTCCATTCCACATTCCATTCCACACTCCATTCCACACTCCATTCCATAACATTCCATACTTCTTTCCACATTCCATTTCATTCAATTTCACGTCCCATTCCACGTTCCATTCCACATACAATTCCATTCCATTCCGCATTCCATTCCACATTCCATTCCATTCCATTTCATTCCACATAACATTCCACATTCAATTCCATTGCATTCCAAATTCCATTCCACATTCCATTTTACGTTCCATTCCACATTCCATTCTACATTCCATTCCACTGCATTCTATTCCATATTCCATTACATTCCATTCAACATTCCATTCCATTCCATTCCACATTCCATTCCATTCCATTCCAGTTTACAATACACGTTCAATTCCACTTTCCATTCCATTCCAATCCACGTTCCCTGCCAAATTCCATTGCATTCCTTTCCACTTTCGTTTCCACATTCCATTCCATATTTCATTCCTTTCCATTCCACATTCCATTCCACATTCCATTCCACTTTCCATTACGTTCCATTCCACATTCCATTTCATTTCATTACACAGTCCATTCCACATCCCATTCCATTCCATTCCACACTCCCTTCAACATTCCATTCCACATTCCATTCCATTCCATTCCACTTTCCATTCCACATTCCATTCCACTTTCCATTCCACATCCCATTCGATTTCATTCCATGTTCGATTCCACATTCCATTCCATTCCATTAAACTTTCCTTTCCACATTCCATTTCAAATTCCATTCCTCATTCCATTCCATTCCATTCCACACTCCATTCCACACTCCGTTCCATTCCATTCTATTCCACATTCCGTTCCCTTCCATTAAACAATCCATTCAACGTACCATTCCACAGTCCATTCCACGTTTCATTACATTCCATTGCATTCTATTCCACATTCCATTCCATTCCATTAAACAATCCATTCCACGTACCATTCCACATTCCATTCCACGTTTCATTCCATTCCATTCCACATTCCAGTACATTCCCTTCCACATTCCAATCCATTCCATTCCACATTCCTTTCCATTCCATTTCACATTCTACCACATTCCATTCTAAGTTGTATTCCATTCCGTTCCACGTCCCATTCTGCATCCCATTCCACATTACATTCTACGTTCCATTCCAATCTATTTCACGTTCCTTTGCATTTCATTTCACGTTCCATTCCACTTTTCATTACTCATTCCTTTCCACATTTCTTTTCACGTTGCATTGCATTCCATTCCACATTCTATTCCACGTTCCATTCCATTCCCTTCCACATTCCACTGCATTCAATTCCACGTTCCTTTCCATTCCATTCCACATTGCATTCCATTCCATTCTATTCCATATTCCATTCCTTTACAGTCAACATTCCATTCCATTGCATTCCACATTCCATTCCTCATGCCATTCTACATTCCATTCCACATTCCATTCCACGTTCCATTCCACGTTCCATTCCATCCCATTCCACATTCCATTCCATTCCTTTCCATTTTCCATTCCATTCAATTCCACATTTCACTCCATTCCTTTGCATTCCACATTCTCTTCCATTCCATTCCGCATTCCGTTCTATCCGATTCCATTCTATTCCACATTCCTTTCCATTCCATTGAACATTCCATTCCAATCCATTCCACTTTCCATTCCACATTCATTCCACATTCTTTTCCACATTCCCTTCCATTTCATTCCACATTCCATTCTATTCCATTCCACATTCCATTCAACGTTCTGTTCCATTCCATTTCACATTCCATTCCATTCCATTCCACATTCCATTCCTTTCAATTCCTCATTTCATTCCATTGCATTGCATTCCACATTCCATTCCATTCTGTTCCTCATTTCATTCCATTCCATTGCAGTCCACATTCCATTCTATTCCATTCCCATTCCATTCCATTCCATTCCATTATATTCCACATTCCTTTCCATTCCATTCCATATTCCATTCCATTGCATTCCACATTCCATTCCACATTCCGTTCCACATTACTCTCCTTTCCATTTCACATTCCATTCCACATTCCATTCCATTCCATTCCACATTCCAATCCACATACCATGTTCCTATCCAGGTTCCATTCCACATTCCATTCCAGATTTCATTCCACAATCCATTCCATTCCATTCCAAGTTGCATTCCAGTTTCCATTGCATTACATTCCATGTTACATTCCACATTCCATTGCCCTTTCAATTCCACCTTCCATTCCATGTTCCATTCCACGTTCCATTCCATGTTCCATTCCACGTTCCATTCCGTTCCATTCCATGTTCCATTCCACGTTCCATTCCATTCCATTCCACGCTGCATTCCACATTCCATTGCACATTCCATTCCGCATTCCTTTCCGTTCCATTGCAAATTCCATTCCACATTCCATTCTTCATTACATTGCTCGTTCCATTCCACGTTCCATTCCAAGTTCCATTCCACATTCCATTCCGTTAAATTCCATGTTCCATTCCACAATCCATTCCATTCCCTTTCACTACATTCCACGTCCCATTCCACTTTCCATTCCATTCCATTCCACGTTCAATTCCACAGTCCATTGGCCATTCCATTCGATGTTCGAATCCACATTCGATTCCACGTTCTACTCCATTCCGTTCTACTTTCCATTCCCCGTTCCCTTCGATTCAATTCCACTTTCCATTCCACATTCCATTCCATTACATTCCACTTTCCTTTCCACTTTCCACTCCAAATTCTATTCCACATTCCATTCCACATTACATTCCATTCCATTTCACATTCCATTCCATTCTTTTCCAAATTCCATTAGATTCCATTCCATTGCATTCCACAATTAATTCCATTGCATTCCGCATTCCATTCCATTCCATTCCATTCCATTCCACATTCCCCTCCATTCCATTCCATTCCATTCCACAATCCTTTCCATTCTATTCCACATTCCATTCCATTCCATTTAACATTACATTCCACGTTCAATTCCACGTTGTTTTCCACGTTCCATTCCATGTTCCATTCCTCGTTCCATTCCTTTCCATTCCACCTTCCATTCCATTCCATTCCACTTCACATTCCATTGCACGTTCCAATCCATTCCATTCCACCTTCCATTACACGTTAAATTCCACATTCCTTTCCAAGTTGTATTCCAGATTCCTTCCATATTCCACAGCACATTCAATTCCATTCCATTACACTTTCCATTCCACATTCCATTCCAGTTTCCATTCCACATTCCATTCCACATTCCATACCATTCCATTCCATTCCATTCCGGATTCCTATCCATTCCATTCCGCATTCTATTCCACCTTCCATTCCATTCTCTTCCACATTCCATTCCACATTCCGTTGCATTCCATTCCACATTCCATTACTTTGCATTCCACATTCCACTACTTTCCATTCCAAATTACATTCCACATTCCATTCCACGTCGCATTCCACATTCCATTCCACATTCCTTTCCATGTTCCATTCCATTCCATTCCACATTCCATTCCACATTCCTTTCCATTCAATTCCACATTCCACACCATTCCATTCTATTGCATTCAATATTCCATTCCATTGCATACCACATTTTATTCCACATTCCAAACCATTCCATTCTCATTCTTTTCCATTCCATTCCACATTCCATTCCAACTTCCATTCCACGTTCCATTCCACATTCCATTTCACTTTGCCCTCCATTCCATTTTGCATTCCACTCCATTGCATTACACATTCTATTCCACAATTCATTCCATTCCATTCCACATTCCATTCCACATTACATTACATTCCATTCCACATTCCATTGCATTCCATTCCACATTCCATTCCTTTACATTCCACGTTACATAGCAGATTCCCTTCCACCTTCGAATCAACATTCCATTCCACACCATTCCAAATTCCATTCCATTCCATTCTACATTCCATTCCGCATTCCATTCCACATTCCATTCCATTCTGTTTCACATTCCATCCCATTCCACGTTCCATTCCAAATTGCCTTCCACATTCCATTCCACTTTCCATTCCACATTCCAGTCCATCCCATTCCACTTTCTATTCCATTGCATTCCCCGTTCCATTCCACATTCCATTCCACATTTAATTCCGTTGCATTCCACTTTCCATTCCACATTCCTTTCCACATTCCATACCACATTCCATTCCATTCCATTGAATTCCATTGCACATTCTCTTCCACATTAAATTCCACATTCCATTCTACATTCCATTCCATTCCATTCCACGTTCCATTCCACATTCCATTCCACGTTCCTTTCCATTCCATTCCACGTACCATTCCACTTTCCATTCCATTCCTTTCCACGTTCCATTTCACATTCAATGGCACATTCCGTTCAACGTTGCATTCCACATTCCATTCCACGTTCCATTCCACATTCCATTCCACATTCCATTCCATTCCATTACACGATCCATTCCACATTCCATTCCATTCCACTTTCCATTCCACATTCCATTCCACGTTCCATTCCACGTTCCATGAAATTCGAATCCACGTTCCATTCCTCACTGCATTCCTTCCACGTTCCATTTCACATTCCATTCCACATTCCATTCCACGTTGCACTCTGTTCCATTCTGAGGGCCACTCCACATTCCATTCCTCATTCCATACAACATTCCATTCCACTCCATTCCACATTCCATTCCATTCCATTCCACATTCCGTTTCATTTCATTCCACATTCCATTCCACATTCCACTCCATTCCATTCCACATTCCATTGCACATTCCAATCCATTCCATTCCGCATTCCATTCCACGTTCCGTTCCACATTCCATTCCACGCTCCTTTCGATTCCATTCCACGCTCCATTCCACCTTCCATTCCACATTCCATTCCATGTTCCATTCCACGATCCATTCCATTCCATTCCACTTTCCATTCAACGTTCCACTCCATATTTCATGCCACATTCCATTGAAAATTGTATGCCACATTCCAATCCATTCAATTCCACATTGCATTCCATTGTAATCCACATTGCAATCCACATTCCATTCCACATTCCATTCCATTCCATTTCATTCCACATTCCATTCCACATTCAATTCCATTGCATTCCAAATTCCATTCCACATTCCATTTTACGTTCCATTCCACATTCCATTCTACATTCCATTCCACTGCATTCTATTCCATATTCCATTACATTCCATTCAACATTCCATTCCATTCCATTCCACATTCCATTCCATTCCATTCCAGTTTACAATACACGCTCAATTCCACTTTCCATTCCATTCCAATCCACGTTCCCTGCCAAATTCCATTGCATTCCTTTCCACTTTCGTGTCCACATTCCATTCCATATTTCATTCCTTTCCATTCCACATTCCATTCCACATTCCATTCCACTTTCCATTACGTTCCATTCCACATTCCATTTCATTTCATTACACAGTCCATTCCACATCCCATTCCATTCCATTCCACACTCCATTCAACATTCCATTCCACATTCCATTCCATTCCATTCCACTTTCCATTCCACATTCCATTCCACTTTCCATTCCACATCCCATTCGATTTCATTCCATGTTTGATTCCACATTCCATTCCATTCCATTAAACTTTCCTTTCCACATTCCATTTCAAATTCCATTCCTCATTCCATTCCATTCCATTCCACATTCCATTCCACACTCCGTTCCATTCCATTCTATTCCACATTCCATTCCCTTCCATTAAACAATCCATTCAACGTACCATTCCACAGTCCATTCCTCGTTTCATTACATTCCATTGCATTCTATTCCACATTCCATTCCATTCCATTAAACAATCCATTCCATGTACCATTCCACATTCCATTCCACGTTTCATTCCATTCCATTCCACATTCCAGTACATTCCCTTCCACATTCCAATCCATTCCATTCCACATTCCTTTCCATTCCATTTCACATTCTACCACATTCCATTCTAAGTTGCATTCCATTCCGTTCCACGTCCCATTCCGCATTCCATTCCACATTACATTCTACGTTCCATTCCAATCTATTTCACGTTCCTTTGCATTTCATTTCACGTTCCATTCCACTTTTCATTACTCATTCCTTTCCACATTTCATTTCACGTTGCCTTGCATTCCATTCCACATTCTATTCCACGTTCCATTCCATTCCCTTACACATTCCACTGCATTCAATTCCACGTTCCTTTCCATTCCATTCCACATTGCATTCCATTCCATTCTATTCCATATTCCATTCCTTTACAGTCAACATTCCATTCCATTGCATTCCACATTCCATTCCTCATGCCATTCTACATTCCGTTCCACATTCCACTCCACGTTCCATTCCAGGTTCCATTCCATGCCATTCCACATTCCATTCCATTCCTTTCCATTTTCCATTCCATTCAATTCCACATTTCACTCCATTCCTTTGCATTCCACATTCTATTCCATTCCATTCCGCATTCCGTTCTATCCGATTCCATTCTATTCCACATTCCTTTCCATTCCATTGAACATTCCATTCCAATCCATTCCACTTTCCATTCCACATTCATTCCACATTCTTTTCCACATTCCCTTCCATTTCATTCCACATTCCATTCTATTCCATTCCACATTCCATTCAACGTTCTGTTCCATTCCATTTCACATTCCATTCCATTCCATTCCACATTCCATTCCTTTCAATTCCTCATTTCATTCCATTGCATTGCATTCCACATTCCATTCCATTCTGTTCCTCATTTCATTCCATTCCATTGCAGTCCACATTCCATTCTATTCCATTCCCATTCCATTCCATTCCATTCCATTATATTCCACATTCCTTTCCTTTCCATTCCATATTCCATTCCATTGCATTCCACATTCCATTCCACATTCCGTTCCACATTACTCTCCTTTCCATTTCACATTCCATTCCACATTCCATTCCATTCCATTCCACATTCCAATCCACATACCATGTTCCTATCCAGGTTCCATTCCACATTCCATTCCAGATTTCATTCCACAATCCATTCCATTCCATTCCAAGTTGCATTCCAGTTTCCATTGCATTACATTCCATGTTACATTCCACATTCCATTGCCCTTTCAATTCCACCTTCCATTCCATGTTCCATTCCACGTTCCATTCCATGTTCCATTCCACGTTCCATTCCGTTCCATTCCATGTTCCATTCCACGTTCCATTCCATTCCATTCCACGCTGCATTCCACATTCCATTGCACATTCCATTCCGCATTCCTTTCCGTTCCATTCCAAATTCCATTCCACATTCCATTCTTCATTACATTGCTCGTTCCATTCCACGTTCCATTCCAACTTCCATTCCAGATTCCATTCCGTTAAATTCCATGTTCCATTCCACAATCCATTCCATTCCGTTTCACTACATTCCACGTCCCATTCCACTTTCCATTCCATTCCATTCCACGTTCAATTCCACAGTCCATTGGCCATTCCATTCGATGTTCGAATCCACATTCGATTCCACATTCTACTCCATTCCGTTCTACTTTCCATTCCCCGTTCCCTTCGATTCAATTCCACTTTCCATTCCACATTCCATTCCATTACATTCCACTTTCCTTTCCACTTTCCACTCCACATTCTATTCCACATTCCATTCCACATTACATTCCATTCCATTTCACATTCCATTCCATTCTTTTCCAAATTCCATTAGATTCCATTCCATTGCATTCCACAATTAATTCCATTGCATTCCGCATTCCATTCCATTCCATTCCATTCCATTCCACATTCCCCTCCATTCCATTCCATTCCATTCCACAATCCTTTCCATTCTATTCCACATTCCATTCCATTCCATTTAACATTACATTCCACGTTCAATTCCACGTTGTTTTCCACGTTCCATTCCATGTTCCATTCCTCGTTCCATTCCTTTCCATTCCACCTTCCATTCCATTCCATTCCACTTCACATTCCATTGCACGTTCCAATCCATTCCATTCCACCTTCCATTACACGTTAAATTCCACATTCCTTTCCAAGTTGTATTCCAGATTCCTTCCATATTCCACAGCACATTCAATTCCATTCCATTACACTTTCCATTCCACATTCCATTCCAGTTTCCATTCCACATTCCATTCCACATTCCATACCATTCCATTCCATTCGATTCCGGATTCCTATCCATTCCATTCCGCATTCTATTCCACCTTCCATTCCATTCTCTTCCACATTCCATTCCACATTCTGTTGCATTTCATTCCACATTCCATTCCTTTGCATTCCACATTCCACTACTTTCCATTCCAAATTACATTCCACATTCTATTCCACGTCGCATTCCACATTCCATTCCACATTCCTTTCCATGTTCCATTCCATTCCATTCCACATTCCATTCCACATTCCTTTCCATTCCATTCCACATTCCACACCATTCCATTCTATTGCATTCAATATTCCATTCCATTGCATACCACATTTTATTCCACATTCCAAACCATTCCATTCTCATTCTTTTCCATTCCATTCCACATTCCATTCCAAGTTCCATTCCACGTTCCATTCCACATTCCATTTCACATTGCCCTCCATTCCATTTTGCATTCCACTCCATTGCATTACACATTCTATTCCACATTCCATTCCATTCCATTCCACATTCCATTCCACATTACATTACATTCCATTCCACATTCCACTGCATTCCATTCCACATTCCATTCCTTTACATTCCACGTTACATAGCAGATTCCCTTCCACCTTCGAATCAACATTCCATTCCACTCCATTCCAAATTCCATTCCATTCCATTCTACATTCCATTCCGCATTCCATTCCACATTCCATTACATTCTGTTTCACATTCCATCCCATTCCACGTTCCATTCCAAATTGCCTTCCACATTCCATTCCACTTTCCATTCCACATTCCAGTCCATCCCATTCCACTTTCTATTCCATTGCATTCCCCGTTCCATTCCACATTCCATTCCACATTTAATTCCGTTGCATTTCACTTTCCATTCCACATTCCTTTCCACATTCCATACCACATTCCATTCCATTCCATTGAATTCCATTGCACATTCTCTTCCACATTAAATTCCACATTCCATTCTACATTCCATTCCATTCCATTCCACGTTCCATTCCACATTCCATTCCACGTTCCTTTCCATTCCATTCCACGTACCATTCCACTTTCCATTCCATTCCTTTCCACGTTCCTTTTCACATTCAATTGCACATTCCATTCAACGTTGCATTCCACATTCCATTCCACGTTCCATTCCACATTCCATTCCACATTCCATTCCATTCCATTACACGATCCATTCCACATTCCATTCAATTCCACTTTCCATTCCACATTCCATTCCACGTTCCATTCCACGTTCCATTAAATTCGAATCCACGTTCCATTCCTCACTGCATTCCTTCCACGTTCCATTTCACATTCCATTCCACATTCCATTCCACGTTGCACTCTGTTCCATTCTGAGGGCCACTCCACATTCCATTCCTCATTCCATACAACATTCCATTCCACTCCATTCCACATTCCATTCCATTCCATTCCACATTCCGTTGCATTTCATTCCACATTCCATTCCACATTCCACTCCATTCCATTCCACATTCCATTGCACATTCCAATCCATTCCATTCCGCATTCCATTCCACGTTCCGTTCCACATTCCATTCCACGCTCCTTTCGATTCCATTCCACGCTCCATTCCACCTTCCATTCCACATTCCATTCCATGTTCCATTCCACGATCCATTCCATTCCATTCCACTTTCCATTGAACGTTCCACTCCATATTTCATGCCACATTCCATTGAAAATTATATGCTACATTCCAATCCATTCAATTCCACATTGCATTCCATTGTAATCCACATTGCAATCCACATTCCATTCCATTACATTTTAACATTGCAATCTATTCCACTCCACATTCCATTCCACCTTCCATTCCATTCCACATTCCATTCCACACTCCATTCCACACTCCATTCCATAACATTCCATACTTCTTTCCACATTCCATTTCATTCAATTTCACGTCCCATTCCACGTTCCATTCCACATACAATTCCATTCCATTCCGCATTCCATTCCACATTCCATTCCATTCCATTTCATTCCACATAACATTCCACATTCAATTCCATTGCATTCCAAATTCCATTCCACATTCCATTTTACGTTCCATTCCACATTCCATTCTACATTCCATTCCACTGCATTCTATTCCATATTCCATTACATTCCATTCAACATTCCATTCCATTCCATTCCACATTCCATTCCATTCCATTCCAGTTTACAATACACGTTCAATTCCACTTTCCATTCCATTCCAATCCACGTTCCCTGCCAAATTCCATTGCATTCCTTTCCACTTTCGTTTCCACATTCCATTCCATATTTCATTCCTTTCCATTCCACATTCCATTCCACATTCCATTCCACTTTCCATTACGTTCCATTCCACATTCCATTTCATTTCATTACACAGTCCATTCCACATCCCATTCCATTCCATTCCACACTCCCTTCAACATTCCATTCCACATTCCATTCCATTCCATTCCACTTTCCATTCCACATTCCATTCCACTTTCCATTCCACATCCCATTCGATTTCATTCCATGTTCGATTCCACATTCCATTCCATTCCATTAAACTTTCCTTTCCACATTCCATTTCAAATTCCATTCCTCATTCCATTCCATTCCATTCCACACTCCATTCCACACTCCGTTCCATTCCATTCTATTCCACATTCCGTTCCCTTCCATTAAACAATCCATTCAACGTACCATTCCACAGTCCATTCCACGTTTCATTACATTCCATTGCATTCTATTCCACATTCCATTCCATTCCATTAAACAATCCATTCCACGTACCATTCCACATTCCATTCCACGTTTCATTCCATTCCATTCCACATTCCAGTACATTCCCTTCCACATTCCAATCCATTCCATTCCACATTCCTTTCCATTCCATTTCACATTCTACCACATTCCATTCTAAGTTGTATTCCATTCCGTTCCACGTCCCATTCTGCATCCCATTCCACATTACATTCTACGTTCCATTCCAATCTATTTCACGTTCCTTTGCATTTCATTTCACGTTCCATTCCACTTTTCATTACTCATTCCTTTCCACATTTCTTTTCACGTTGCATTGCATTCCATTCCACATTCTATTCCACGTTCCATTCCATTCCCTTCCACATTCCACTGCATTCAATTCCACGTTCCTTTCCATTCCATTCCACATTGCATTCCATTCCATTCTATTCCATATTCCATTCCTTTACAGTCAACATTCCATTCCATTGCATTCCACATTCCATTCCTCATGCCATTCTACATTCCATTCCACATTCCATTCCACGTTCCATTCCACGTTCCATTCCATCCCATTCCACATTCCATTCCATTCCTTTCCATTTTCCATTCCATTCAATTCCACATTTCACTCCATTCCTTTGCATTCCACATTCTCTTCCATTCCATTCCGCATTCCGTTCTATCCGATTCCATTCTATTCCACATTCCTTTCCATTCCATTGAACATTCCATTCCAATCCATTCCACTTTCCATTCCACATTCATTCCACATTCTTTTCCACATTCCCTTCCATTTCATTCCACATTCCATTCTATTCCATTCCACATTCCATTCAACGTTCTGTTCCATTCCATTTCACATTCCATTCCATTCCATTCCACATTCCATTCCTTTCAATTCCTCATTTCATTCCATTGCATTGCATTCCACATTCCATTCCATTCTGTTCCTCATTTCATTCCATTCCATTGCAGTCCACATTCCATTCTATTCCATTCCCATTCCATTCCATTCCATTCCATTATATTCCACATTCCTTTCCATTCCATTCCATATTCCATTCCATTGCATTCCACATTCCATTCCACATTCCGTTCCACATTACTCTCCTTTCCATTTCACATTCCATTCCACATTCCATTCCATTCCATTCCACATTCCAATCCACATACCATGTTCCTATCCAGGTTCCATTCCACATTCCATTCCAGATTTCATTCCACAATCCATTCCATTCCATTCCAAGTTGCATTCCAGTTTCCATTGCATTACATTCCATGTTACATTCCACATTCCATTGCCCTTTCAATTCCACCTTCCATTCCATGTTCCATTCCACGTTCCATTCCATGTTCCATTCCACGTTCCATTCCGTTCCATTCCATGTTCCATTCCACGTTCCATTCCATTCCATTCCACGCTGCATTCCACATTCCATTGCACATTCCATTCCGCATTCCTTTCCGTTCCATTGCAAATTCCATTCCACATTCCATTCTTCATTACATTGCTCGTTCCATTCCACGTTCCATTCCAAGTTCCATTCCACATTCCATTCCGTTAAATTCCATGTTCCATTCCACAATCCATTCCATTCCCTTTCACTACATTCCACGTCCCATTCCACTTTCCATTCCATTCCATTCCACGTTCAATTCCACAGTCCATTGGCCATTCCATTCGATGTTCGAATCCACATTCGATTCCACGTTCTACTCCATTCCGTTCTACTTTCCATTCCCCGTTCCCTTCGATTCAATTCCACTTTCCATTCCACATTCCATTCCATTACATTCCACTTTCCTTTCCACTTTCCACTCCAAATTCTATTCCACATTCCATTCCACATTACATTCCATTCCATTTCACATTCCATTCCATTCTTTTCCAAATTCCATTAGATTCCATTCCATTGCATTCCACAATTAATTCCATTGCATTCCGCATTCCATTCCATTCCATTCCATTCCATTCCACATTCCCCTCCATTCCATTCCATTCCATTCCACAATCCTTTCCATTCTATTCCACATTCCATTCCATTCCATTTAACATTACATTCCACGTTCAATTCCACGTTGTTTTCCACGTTCCATTCCATGTTCCATTCCTCGTTCCATTCCTTTCCATTCCACCTTCCATTCCATTCCATTCCACTTCACATTCCATTGCACGTTCCAATCCATTCCATTCCACCTTCCATTACACGTTAAATTCCACATTCCTTTCCAAGTTGTATTCCAGATTCCTTCCATATTCCACAGCACATTCAATTCCATTCCATTACACTTTCCATTCCACATTCCATTCCAGTTTCCATTCCACATTCCATTCCACATTCCATACCATTCCATTCCATTCCATTCCGGATTCCTATCCATTCCATTCCGCATTCTATTCCACCTTCCATTCCATTCTCTTCCACATTCCATTCCACATTCCGTTGCATTCCATTCCACATTCCATTACTTTGCATTCCACATTCCACTACTTTCCATTCCAAATTACATTCCACATTCCATTCCACGTCGCATTCCACATTCCATTCCACATTCCTTTCCATGTTCCATTCCATTCCATTCCACATTCCATTCCACATTCCTTTCCATTCAATTCCACATTCCACACCATTCCATTCTATTGCATTCAATATTCCATTCCATTGCATACCACATTTTATTCCACATTCCAAACCATTCCATTCTCATTCTTTTCCATTCCATTCCACATTCCATTCCAACTTCCATTCCACGTTCCATTCCACATTCCATTTCACTTTGCCCTCCATTCCATTTTGCATTCCACTCCATTGCATTACACATTCTATTCCACAATTCATTCCATTCCATTCCACATTCCATTCCACATTACATTACATTCCATTCCACATTCCATTGCATTCCATTCCACATTCCATTCCTTTACATTCCACGTTACATAGCAGATTCCCTTCCACCTTCGAATCAACATTCCATTCCACACCATTCCAAATTCCATTCCATTCCATTCTACATTCCATTCCGCATTCCATTCCACATTCCATTCCATTCTGTTTCACATTCCATCCCATTCCACGTTCCATTCCAAATTGCCTTCCACATTCCATTCCACTTTCCATTCCACATTCCAGTCCATCCCATTCCACTTTCTATTCCATTGCATTCCCCGTTCCATTCCACATTCCATTCCACATTTAATTCCGTTGCATTCCACTTTCCATTCCACATTCCTTTCCACATTCCATACCACATTCCATTCCATTCCATTGAATTCCATTGCACATTCTCTTCCACATTAAATTCCACATTCCATTCTACATTCCATTCCATTCCATTCCACGTTCCATTCCACATTCCATTCCACGTTCCTTTCCATTCCATTCCACGTACCATTCCACTTTCCATTCCATTCCTTTCCACGTTCCATTTCACATTCAATGGCACATTCCGTTCAACGTTGCATTCCACATTCCATTCCACGTTCCATTCCACATTCCATTCCACATTCCATTCCATTCCATTACACGATCCATTCCACATTCCATTCCATTCCACTTTCCATTCCACATTCCATTCCACGTTCCATTCCACGTTCCATGAAATTCGAATCCACGTTCCATTCCTCACTGCATTCCTTCCACGTTCCATTTCACATTCCATTCCACATTCCATTCCACGTTGCACTCTGTTCCATTCTGAGGGCCACTCCACATTCCATTCCTCATTCCATACAACATTCCATTCCACTCCATTCCACATTCCATTCCATTCCATTCCACATTCCGTTTCATTTCATTCCACATTCCATTCCACATTCCACTCCATTCCATTCCACATTCCATTGCACATTCCAATCCATTCCATTCCGCATTCCATTCCACGTTCCGTTCCACATTCCATTCCACGCTCCTTTCGATTCCATTCCACGCTCCATTCCACCTTCCATTCCACATTCCATTCCATGTTCCATTCCACGATCCATTCCATTCCATTCCACTTTCCATTCAACGTTCCACTCCATATTTCATGCCACATTCCATTGAAAATTGTATGCCACATTCCAATCCATTCAATTCCACATTGCATTCCATTGTAATCCACATTGCAATCCACATTCCATTCCACATTCCATTCCATTCCATTTCATTCCACATTCCATTCCACATTCAATTCCATTGCATTCCAAATTCCATTCCACATTCCATTTTACGTTCCATTCCACATTCCATTCTACATTCCATTCCACTGCATTCTATTCCATATTCCATTACATTCCATTCAACATTCCATTCCATTCCATTCCACATTCCATTCCATTCCATTCCAGTTTACAATACACGCTCAATTCCACGTTCCATTCCATTCCAATCCACGTTCCCTGCCAAATTCCATTGCATTCCTTTCCACTTTCGTGTCCACATTCCATTCCATATTTCATTCCTTTCCATTCCACATTCCATTCCACATTCCATTCCACTTTCCATTACGTTCCATTCCACATTCCATTTCATTTCATTACACAGTCCATTCCACATCCCATTCCATTCCATTCCACACTCCATTCAACATTCCATTCCACATTCCATTCCATTCCATTCCACTTTCCATTCCACATTCCATTCCACTTTCCATTCCACATCCCATTCGATTTCATTCCATGTTTGATTCCACATTCCATTCCATTCCATTAAACTTTCCTTTCCACATTCCATTTCAAATTCCATTCCTCATTCCATTCCATTCCATTCCACATTCCATTCCACACTCCGTTCCATTCCATTCTATTCCACATTCCATTCCCTTCCATTAAACAATCCATTCAACGTACCATTCCACAGTCCATTCCTCGTTTCATTACATTCCATTGCATTCTATTCCACATTCCATTCCATTCCATTAAACAATCCATTCCATGTACCATTCCACATTCCATTCCACGTTTCATTCCATTCCATTCCACATTCCAGTACATTCCCTTCCACATTCCAATCCATTCCATTCCACATTCCTTTCCATTCCATTTCACATTCTACCACATTCCATTCTAAGTTGCATTCCATTCCGTTCCACGTCCCATTCCGCATTCCATTCCACATTACATTCTACGTTCCATTCCAATCTATTTCACGTTCCTTTGCATTTCATTTCACGTTCCATTCCACTTTTCATTACTCATTCCTTTCCACATTTCATTTCACGTTGCATTGCATTCCATTCCACATTCTATTCCACGTTCCATTCCATTCCCTTCCACATTCCACTGCATTCAATTCCACGTTCCTTTCCATTCCATTCCACATTGCATTCCATTCCATTCTATTCCATATTCCATTCCTTTACAGTCAACATTCCATTCCATTGCATTCCACATTCCATTCCTCATGCCATTCTACATTCCGTTCCACATTCCACTCCACGTTCCATTCCAGGTTCCATTCCATGCCATTCCACATTCCATTCCATTCCTTTCCATTTTCCATTCCATTCAATTCCACATTTCACTCCATTCCTTTGCATTCCACATTCTATTCCATTCCATTCCGCATTCCGTTCTATCCGATTCCATTCTATTCCACATTCCTTTCCATTCCATTGAACATTCCATTCCAATCCATTCCACTTTCCATTCCACATTCATTCCACATTCTTTTCCACATTCCCTTCCATTTCATTCCACATTCCATTCTATTCCATTCCACATTCCATTCAACGTTCTGTTCCATTCCATTTCACATTCCATTCCATTCCATTCCACATTCCATTCCTTTCAATTCCTCATTTCATTCCATTGCATTGCATTCCACATTCCATTCCATTCTGTTCCTCATTTCATTCCATTCCATTGCAGTCCACATTCCATTCTATTCCATTCCCATTCCATTCCATTCCATTCCATTATATTCCACATTCCTTTCCTTTCCATTCCATATTCCATTCCATTGCATTCCACATTCCATTCCACATTCCGTTCCACATTACTCTCCTTTCCATTTCACATTCCATTCCACATTCCATTCCATTCCATTCCACATTCCAATCCACATACCATGTTCCTATCCAGGTTCCATTCCACATTCCATTCCAGATTTCATTCCACAATCCATTCCATTCCATTCCAAGTTGCATTCCAGTTTCCATTGCATTACATTCCATGTTACATTCCACATTCCATTGCCCTTTCAATTCCACCTTCCATTCCATGTTCCATTCCACGTTCCATTCCATGTTCCATTCCACGTTCCATTCCGTTCCATTCCATGTTCCATTCCACGTTCCATTCCATTCCATTCCACGCTGCATTCCACATTCCATTGCACATTCCATTCCGCATTCCTTTCCGTTCCATTCCAAATTCCATTCCACATTCCATTCTTCATTACATTGCTCGTTCCATTCCACGTTCCATTCCAACTTCCATTCCACATTCCATTCCGTTAAATTCCATGTTCCATTCCACAATCCATTCCATTCCGTTTCACTACATTCCACGTCCCATTCCACTTTCCATTCCATTCCATTCCACGTTCAATTCCACAGTCCATTGGCCATTCCATTCGATGTTCGAATCCACATTCGATTCCACATTCTACTCCATTCCGTTCTACTTTCCATTCCCCGTTCCCTTCGATTCAATTCCACTTTCCATTTCACATTCCATTCCATTACATTCCACTTTCCTTTCCACTTTCCACTCCACATTCTATTCCACATTCCATTCCACATTACATTCCATTCCATTTCACATTCCATTCCATTCTTTTCCAAATTCCATTAGATTCCATTCCATTGCATTCCACAATTAATTCCATTGCATTCCGCATTCCATTCCATTCCATTCCATTCCACATTCCCCTCCATTCCATTCCATTCCATTCCACAATCCTTTCCATTCTATTCCACATTCCATTCCATTCTATTTAACATTACATTCCACGTTCAATTCCACGTTGTTTTCCACGTTCCATTCCATGTTCCATTCATCGTTCCATTACTTTCCATTCCACTTTCCATTCCATTCCATTCCACTTCACATTCCATTGCACGTTCCAATCCATTCCATTCCACCTTCCATTACACGTTAAATTCCACATTCCTTTCCAAGTTGTATTCCAGATTCCTTCCATATTCCACAGCACATTCAATTCCATTCCATTACACTTTCCATTCCACATTCCATTCCAGTTTCCATTCCACATTCCATTCCACATTCCATACCATTCCATTCCATTCCATTCCGGATTCCTATCCATTCCATTCCGCATTCTATTCCACCTTCCATTCCATTCTCTTCCACATTCCATTGCACATTCCGTTGCATTCCATTCCACATTCCATTCCTTTGCATTCCACATTCCACTACTTTCCATTCCAAATTACATTCCACATTCTATTCCACGTCGCATTCCACATTCCATTCCACATTCCTTTCCATGTTCCATTCCATTCCATTCCACATTCCATTCCACATTCCTTTCCATTCCATTCCACATTCCACACCATTCCATTCTATTGCATTCAATATTCCATTCCATTGCATACCACATTTTATTCCACATTCCAAACCATTCCATTCTCAGTCTTTTCCATTCCATTCCACATTCCATTCCAAGTTCCATTCCACGTTCCATTCCACATTCCATTTCACATTGCCCTCCATTCCATTTTGCATTCCACTCCATTGCATTACACATTCTATTCCACATTCCATTCCATTCCATTCCACATTCCATTCCACATTACATTACATTCCATTCCACATTCCACTGCATTCCATTCCACATTCCATTCCTTTACATTCCACGTTACATAGCAGATTCCCTTCCACCTTCGAATCAACATTCCATTCCACTCCATTCCAAATTCCATTCCATTCCATTCTACATTCCATTCCGCATTCCATTCCACATTCCATTCCATTCTGTTTCACATTCCATCCCATTCCACGTTCCATTCCAAATTGCCTTCCACATTCCATTCCACTTTCCATTCCACATTCCAGTCCATCCCATTCCACTTTCTGTTCCATTGCATTCCCCGTTCCATTCCACATTCCATTCCACATTTAATTCCGTTGCATTCCACTTTCCATTCCACATTCCTTTCCACATTCCATACCACATTCCATTCCATTCCATTGAATTCCATTGCACATTCTATTCCACATTAAATTCCACATTCCATTCTACATTCCATTCCATTCCATTCCACGTTCCATTCCACATTCCATTCCACGTTCCTTTCCATTCCATTCCACATACCATTCCACTTTCCATTCCATTCCTTTCCACGTTCCATTTCACTTTCAATTGCACATTCCATTTAACGTTGCATTCCACATTCCATTCCACATTCCATTCCATTCCATTACACGATCCATTCCACATTCCATTCCATTCCACTTTCCATTCCACATTCCATTCCACGTTCCATTCCACGTTCCATTAAATTCGAATCCACGTTCCATTCCTCACTGCATTCCTTCCACGTTCCATTTCACATTCCATTCCACATTCCATTCCACGTTGCACTCTGTTCCATTCTGAGTGCCACTCCACATTCCATTCCTCATTCCATACAACATTCCATTCCACTCCATTCCACATTCCATTCCATTCCATTCCACATTCCGTTGCATTTCATTCCACATTCCATTCCACATTCCACTCCATTCCATTCCACATTCCATTGCACATTCCAATCCATTCCATTCCGCATTCCATTCCACGTTCCGTTCCACATTCCATTCCACGCTCCTTTCGATTCCATTCCACGCTCCATTCCACCTTCCATTCCACATTCCATTCCATGTTCCATTCCACGATCCATTCCATTCCATTCCACTTTCCATTCAACGTTCCACTCCATATTTCATGCCACATTCCATTGAAAATTATATGCCACATTCCAATCCATTCAATTCCACATTGCATTCCATTGTAATCCACATTGCAATCCACATTCCATTCCATTACATTTTAACATTGCAATCTATTCCACTCCACATTCCATTCCACCTTCCATTCCATTCCACATTCCATTCCACACTCCATTCCACACTCCATTCCATAACATTCCATATTTCTTTCCACATTCCATTTCATTCAATTTCACGTCCCATTCCACGTTCCATTCCACATACAATTCCATTCCATTCCGCATTCCATTCCACATTCCATTCCATTCCATTTCATTCCACATTCCATTCCACATTCAATTCCATTGCATTTCAAATTCCATTCCACATTCCATTTTACGTTCCATTCCACATTCCATTCTACATTCCATTCCACTGCATTCTATTCCATATTCCATTACATTCCATTCAACATTCCATTCCATTCCATTCCACATTCCATTCCATTCCATTCCAGTTTACAATACACGTTCAATTCCACTTTCCATTCCATTCCAATCCACGTTCCCTGCCAAATTCCATTGCATTCCTTTCCACTTTCGTGTCCACATTCCATTCCATATTTCATTCCTTTCCATTCCACATTCCATTCCACTTTCCATTACGTTCCATTCCACATTCCATTTCATTTCATTACACAGTCCATTCCACATCCCATTCCATTCCATTCCACACTCCCTTCAACATTCCATTCCACATTCCATTCCATTCCATTCCACTTTCCATTCCACATTCCATTCCACTTTCCATTACGTTCCATTCCACATTCCATTTCATTTCATTACACAGTCCATTCCACATCCCATTCCATTCCATTCCACACTCCCTTCAACATTCCATTCCACATTCCATTCCATTCCATTCCACTTTCCATTCCACATTCCATTCCACTTTCCATTCCACATCCCATTCGATTTCATTCCATGTTCGATTCCACATTCCATTCCATTCCATTAAACTTTCCTTTCCACATTCCATTTCAAATTCCATTCCTCATTCCATTCCATTCCATTCCATATTCCATTCCACACTCCGTTCCATTCCATTCTATTCCACATTCCATTCCCTTCCATTAAACAATCCATTCAACGTACCATTCCACAGTCCATTCCACGTTTCATTACATTCCATTGCATTCTATTCCACATTCCATTCCATTCCATTAAACAATCCATTCCACGTACCATTCCACATTCCATTCCACGTTTCATTCCATTCCATTCCACATTCCAGTACATTCCCTTCCACATTCCAATCCATTCCATTCCACATTCCTTTCCATTCCATTTCACATTCTACCACATTCCATTCTAAGTTGTATTCCATTCCGTTCCACGTTCCATTCTGCATCCCATTCCACATTACATTCTACGTTCCATTCCAATCTATTTCACGTTCCTTTGCATTTCATTTCACGTTCCATTCCACTTTTCATTACTCATTCCTTTCCACATTTCATTTCACGTTGCATTGCATTCCATTCCACATTCTATTCCACGTTCCATTCCATTCCCTTCCACATTCCACTGCATTCAATTCCACGTTCCTTTCCATTCCATTCCACATTGCATTCCATTCCATTCTATTCCATATTCCATTCCTTTACAGTCAACATTCCATTCCATTGCATTCCACATTCCATTCCTCATGCCATTCCACATTCCATTCCACATTCCATTCCACGTTCCATTCCACGTTCCATTCCATCCCATTCCACATTCCATTCCATTCCTTTCCATTTTCCATTCCATTCAATTCCACATTTCACTCCATTCCTTTGCATTCCACATTCTCTTCCATTCCATTCCGCATTCCGTTCTATCCGATTCCATTCTATTCCACATTCCTTTCCATTCCATTGAACATTCCATTCCAATCCATTCCACTTTCCATTCCACATTCATTCCACATTCTTTTCCACATTCCCTTCCATTTCATTCCACATTCCATTCTATTCCATTCCACATTCCATTCAACGTTCTGTTCCATTCCATTTCACATTCCATTCCATTCCATTCCACATTCCATTCCTTTCAATTCCTCATTTCATTCCATTGCATTGCATTCCACATTCCATTCCATTCTGTTCCTCATTTCATTCCATTCCATTGCAGTCCACATTCCATTCTATTCCATTCCCATTCCATTCCATTCCATTCCATTATATTCCACATTCCTTTCCTTTCCATTCCATATTCCATTCCATTGCATTCCACATTCCATTCCACATTCCGTTCCACATTACTCTCCTTTCCATTTCACATTCCATTCCACATTCCATTCTATTCCATTCCACATTCCAATCCACATACCATGTTCCTATCCAGGTTCCATTCCACATTCCATTCCAGATTTCATTCCACAATCCATTCCATTCCATTCCAAGTTGCATTCCAGTTTCCATTGCATTACATTCCATGTTACATTCCACATTCCATTGCCCTTTCAATTCCACCTTCCATTCCATGTTCCATTCCACGTTCCATTCCATGTTCCATTCCACGTTCCATTCCGTTCCATTCCATGTTCCATTCCACGTTCCATTGCATTCCATTCCACGCTGCATTCCACATTCCATTGCACATTCCATTCCGCATTCCTTTCCGTTCCATTCCAAATTCCATTCCACATTCCATTCTTCATTTCATTGCTCGTTCCATTCCACGTTCCATTCCAAGTTCCATTCCACATTCCATTCCATTCCGTTTCACTACATTCCACGTCACATTACACTTTCCATTCCATTCCATTCCACGTTCAATTCCACAGTCCATTGGCCATTCCATTCGATGTTCGAATCCACGTTCGATTCCACGTTCTACTCCATTCCGTTCTACTTTCCATTCCCCGTTCCCTTCAATTCAATTCCACTTTCCATTCCACATTCCATTCCATTACATTCCACTTTCCTTTGCACTTTCCACTCCACATTCTATTCCACATTCCATTCCACATTCCATTCCATTCCATTTCACATTCCATTCCATTCTATTCCAAATTCCATTAGATTCCATTCCATTCCATTCCATTCCATTCCACAATTAATTCCATTGCATTCCGCATTCCATTCCATTCCATTCCATTCCATTCCACACTCCCCTCCATTCCATTCCATTCCATTCCACATTCCTTTCCATTCTATTCCACATTCCATTCCATTCCATTTAACATTACATTCCACGTTCAATTCCACGTTGTTTTCCACGTTCCATTCCATGTTCCATTCCTCGTTCCATTCCTTTCCATTCCACCTTCCATTCCATTCCATTTCACATTCTATTCCATTCCACTTCACATTCCATTACACGTTCCAATCCATTCCATTCCACCTTCCATTTCACGTTAAATTACACATTCCTTTCCAAGTTGTATTCCAGATTCCTTCCATATTCCACAGCACATTCAATTCCATTCCATTACACTTTCCATTCCACATTCCATTCCAGTTTCCATTCCACATTCCATTCCACATTCCATACCATTCCATTCCATTCCATTCCGGATTCCTATCCATTCCATTCCGCATTCTATTCCACCTTCCATTCCATTCTCTTCCACATTCCATTCCACATTCCGTTGCATTCCATTCCACATTCCATTCCTTTGCATTCCACATTCCACTACTTTCCATTCCAAATTACATTCCACACTCTATTCCACGTCGCATTCCACATTCCATTCCACATTCCTTTCCATGTTCCATTCCATTCCATTCCACGTTCCATTCCACATTCCTTTCCATTCCATTCCACATTCCACACCATTCCATTCTATTGCATTCAATATTCCATTCCATTGCATACCACATTTTATTCCACATTCCAAACCATTCCATTCTCATTCTTTTCCATTCCATTCCACATTCCATTCCAAGTTCCATTCCACGTTCCATTCCACATTCCATTTCACATTGCCCTCCATTCCCTTTTGCATTCCACTCCATTGCATTACACATTCTATTCCACATTCCATTCCATTCCATTCCACATTGCATTCCACATTACATTACATTACATTCCACATTCCATTCCTTTACATTCCACGTTACATAGCAGATTCCCTTCCACCTTCGAATCAACATTCCATTCCACTCCATTCCAAATTCCATTCCATTCCATTCTACATTCCATTCCGCAATCCATTCCACATTCCATTCCATTCTGTTTCACATTCCATTCCATTCCACGTTCCATTCCACGTTCCATTCCAAATTGCCTTCCACATTCCATTCCACTTTCCATTCCACATTCCAGTCCATCCCATTCCACTTTCTATTCCATTGCATTCCCCGTTCCATTCCACATTCCATTCCACATTTAATTCCGTTGCATTCCACTTTCCATTCCACATTCCTTTCCACATTCCATACCACATTCCATTCCATTCCATTGAATTCCATTGCACATTCTCTTCCACATTAAATTCCACATTCCATTCTACATTCCATTCCACATTCCATTCCATTCCATTCCACGTTCCATTCCACATTCCATTCCACGTTCCTTTCCATTCCATTCCACGTACCATTCCACTTTCCATTCCATTCCTTTCCACGTTCCATTTCACATTCAATTGCACATTCCATTCAACGTTGCATTCCACATTCCATTCCACGTTCCATTCCACATTCCATTCCACATTCCACTCCATTACATTACACGATCCATTCCTCATTCCATTCCATTCCACTTTCCATTCCACATTCCATTCCACGTTCCATTCCACGTTCCATGAAATTCGAATCCACGTTCCATTCCTCACTGCATTCCTTCCACGTTCCATTTCACATTCCATTCCACATCCCATTCCACGTTGCACTCTGTTCCATTCTGAGTGCCACTCCACATTCCATTCCTCATTCCATACAACATTCCATTCCACTCCATTCCACATTCCATTCCATTCCATTCCACATTCCGTTGCATTTCATTCCACATTCCATTCCACATTCCAGTCCATTCCATTCCACATTCCATTGCACATTCCAATCCATTCCATTCCACGTTCCGTTCCACATTCCATTCCACGCTCCTTTCGATTCCATTCCACGCTCCATTCCACCTTCCATTCCACATTCCATTCCATGTTCCATTCCACGATCCATTCCATTCCATTCCACTTTCCATTCAACGTTCCACTCCATATTTCATGCCACATTCCATTGAAAATTATATGCCACATTCCAATCCATTCAATTCCACATTGCATTCCATTGTAATCCACATTGCAATCCACATTCCATTCCATTACATTTTAACATTGCAATCTATTCCACTCCACATTCCATTCCACCTTCCATCCCATTCCACATTCCATTCCACACTCCATTCCACACTCCATTCCATAACATTCCGTATTTCTTTCCACATTCCATTTCTTTCAATTTCACGTCCCATTCCACGTTCCATTCCACATACAATTCCATTCCATTCCGCATTCCATTCCACATTCCATTCCATTCCATTTCATTCCACATTCCATTCCACATTCAATTCCATTGCATTCCAAATTCCATTCCACATTCCATTTTACGTTCCATTCCACATTCCATTCTACATTCCATTCCACTGCATTCTATTCCATATTCCATTACATTCCATTCAACATTCCATTCCATTCCATTCCACATTCCATTCCATTCCATTCCAGTTTACAATACACGTTCAATTCCACTTTCCATTCCATTCCAATCCACGTTCCCTGCCAAATTCCATTGCATTCCTTTCCACTTTCGTTTCCACATTCCATTCCATATTTCATTCCTTTCCATTCCACATTCCATTCCACATTCCATTCCACTTTCCATTACGTTCCATTCCACATTCCATTTCATTTCATTACACAGTCCATTCCACATTCCATTCCACATTCCATTCCACTTTCCATTACGTTCCATTCCACATTCCATTTCATTTCATTACACAGTCCATTCCACATCCCATTCCATTCCATTCCACACTCCCTTCAACATTCCATTCCATTCCATTCCACTTTCCATTCCACATTCCATTCCACTTTCCATTCCACATCCCATTTGATTTCATTCCATGTTCGATTCCACATTCCATTCCATTCCATTAAACTTTCCTTTCCACATTCCATTTCAAATTCCATCCCTCATTCCATTCCATTCCATTCCACATTCCATTCCACACTCCGTTCCATTCAATTCTATTCCACATTCCATTCCCTTCCATTAAACAATCCATTCAGCGTACCATTCCACAGTCCATTCCACGTTTCATTACATTCCATTGCATTCTATTCCACATTCCATTCCATTCCATTAAACAATCCATTCCACGTACCATTCCACATTCCATTCCACGTTTCATTCCATTCCATTCCACATTCCAGTACATTCCCTTCCACATTCCAATCCATTCCATTCCACATTCCTTTCCATTCCATTTCACATTCTACCACATTCCATTCTAAGTTGTATTCCATTCCGTTCCACGTCCCATTCTGCATCCCATTCCACATTACATTCTACGTTCCATTCCAATCTATTTCACGTTCCTTTGCATTTCATTTCACGTTCCATTCCACTTTTCATTACTCATTCCTTTCCACATTTCATTTCACGTTGCATTGCATTCCATTCCACATTCTATTCCACGTTCCATTCCATTCCCTTCCACATTCCACTGCATTCAATTCCACGTTCCTTTCCATTCCATTCCACATTGCATTCCATTCCATTCTATTCCATATTCCATTCCTTTACAGTCAACATTCCATTCCAATGCATTCCACATTCCATTCCTCATGCCATTCCACATTCCATTCCACATTCCATTCCACGTTCCATTCCACGTTCCAATCCATCCCATTCCACATTCCATTCCATTCCTTTCCATTTTCCATTCCATTCAATTCCACATTTCACTCCATTCCTTTGCATTCCACATTCTATTCCATTCCATTCCTCATTCCGTTCTATCCGATTCCATTCTATTCCACATTCCTTTCCATTCCATTGAACATTCCATTCCAATCCATTCCACTTTCCATTCCACATTCATTCCACATTCTTTTCCACATTCTCTTCCATTTCATTCCACATTCCATTCTATTCCATTCCACATTCCATTCAACGTTCTGTTCCATTCCATTTCACATTCCATTCCATTCCATTCCACATTCCATTCCTTTCAATTCCTCATTTCATTCCATTGCATTGCATTCCATATTCCATTCCATTCTGTTCCTCATTTCATTCCATTCCATTGCAGTCCACATTCCATTCTATTCCATTCCCATTCCATTCCATTCCATTCCATTTTATTCCACATTCCTTTCCATTCCATTCCATATTCCATTCCATTGCATTCCACATTCCATTCCACATTCCGTTCCACATTACTCTCCTTTCCTTTTCACATTCCATTCCACATTCCATTCCATTCCATTCCACATTCCAATCCACATACCATGTTCCTATCCAGGTTCCATTCCACATTCCATTCCAGATTTCATTCCACAATCCATTCCATTCCATTCCAAGTTGCATTCCAGTTTCCATTGCATTACATTCCATGTTACATTCCACATTCCATTGCCCTTTCAATTCCACCTTCCATTCCATGTTCCATTCCACGTTCCATTCCATGTTCCATTCCATGTTCCATTCCGTTCCATTCCATGTTCCATTCCACGTTCCATTCCATTCCATTCCACGCTGCATTCCACATTCCATTGCACATTCCATTCCGCATTCCTTTCCGTTCCATTCCAAATTCCATTCCACATTCCATTCTTCATTACATTGCTCGTTCCATTCAACGTTCCATTCTAAGTTCCATTCCACATTCCATTCCGTTAAATTCCATGTTCCATTCCACAATCCATTCCATTCCGTTTCACTACATTCCACGTCCCATTCCACTTTCCATTCCATTCCATTCCACGTTCAATTCCAAAGTCCATTGGCCATTCCATTCGATGTTCGAATCCACGTTCGATTCCACGTTCCACTCCATTCCGTTCTACTTTCCATTCCCCGTTCCCTTCGATTCAATTCCACTTTCCATTCCACATTCCATTCCATTACATTCCACTTTCCTTTGCACTTTCCACTCCACATTCTATTCCACATTCCATTCCACATTACATTCCATTCCATTTCACATTCCATTCCATTCTATTCCAAATTCCATTAGATTCCATTCCATACCATTCCATTCCATTCCACAATTAATTCTATTGCATTCCGCCTTCCATTCCATTCCATTCCATTCCACACTCCCCTCCATTCCATTCCATTCCATTCCACATTCCTTTCCATTCTATTCCACATTCCATTCCATTCCATTTAACATTACATTCCACGTTCAATTCCACGTTGTTTTCCACATTCCATTCCATGTTCCATTCCTCGTTCCATTCCTTTCCATTCCACCTTCCATTCCATTCCATTCCACATTCCATTCCATTCCACTTCACATTCCATTGCACGTTCCAATCCATTGCATTCCACCTTCCATTAGACGTTAAATTCCACATTCCTTTCCAAGTTGTATTCCAGATTCCTTCCATATTCCACAGCACATTCAATTCCATTCCATTACACTTTCCATTCCACATTCCATTCCAGTTTCCATTCCACATTCCATTCCACATTCCATACCATTCCATTCCATTCCATTCCGGATTCCTATGCATTCCATTCCGCATTCTATTCCTCCTTCCATTCCATTCTCTTCCACATTCCATTCCACATTCCATTGCATTCCAGTCCACATTCCATTCCTTTGCATTCCACATTCCACTACTTTCCATTCCAAATTATATTCCACATTCTATTCCACGTCGCATTCCACATTCCATTCCACATTCCTTTCCATGTTCCATTCCATTCCATTCCACGTTCCATTCCACATTCCTTTCCATTCCATTCCACATTCCACACCATTCCATTCTATTGCATTCAATATTCCATTCCATTGCATACCACATTTTATTCCACATTCCAAACCATTCCATTCTCATTCTTTTCCATTCCATTCCACATTCCATTCCAAGTTGCATTCCACGTTCCATTCCACATTCCATTTCACATTGCCCTCCATTCCATTTTGCATTCCACTCCATTGCATTACACATTCTATTCCACATTCCATTCCATTCCATTCCACATTCCATTCCACATTACATTACATTCCATTCCACATTCCACTGCATTCCATTCCACATTCCATTCCTTTACATTCCACGTTACATAGCAGATTCCCTTCCACCTTCGAATCAACATTCCATTCCACTCCATTCCAAATTCCATTCCATTCCATTCTACATTCCATTCCGCAATCCATTCCACATTCCATTCCATTCTGTTTCACATTCCATTCCATTCCACGTTCCATTCCACGTTCCATTCCAAATTGCCTTCCACATTCCATTCCACTTTCCATTCCACATTCCAGTCCATCCCATTCCACTTTCTATTCCATTGCATTCCCCGTTCCATTCCACATTCCATTCCACATTTAATTCCGTTGCATTCCACTTTCCATTCCACATTCCTTTCCACATTCCATACCACATTCCATTCCATTCCATTGAATTCCATTGCACATTTTCTTCCACATTAAATTCCACATTCCATTCTACATTCCATTCCACATTCCATTCCATTCCATTCCACGTTCCATTCCACATTCCATTCCACGTTCCTTTCCATTCAATTCCACGTACCATTCCACTTTCCATTCCATTCCTTTCCACGTTCCATTTCACATTCAATTGCACATTCCATTCAACGTTGCATTCCACATTCCATTCCACGTTCCATTCCACATTCCATTCCACATTCCATTCCATTCCATTACACGATCCATTCCACATTCCATTCCATTCCACTTTCCATTCCACATTCCATTCCACGTTCCATTCCACGTTCCATTAAATTCGAATCCACGTTCCATTCCTCGCTGCATTCCTTCCACGTTCCATTTCACATTCCATTCCACATTCCATTCCACGTTGCACTCTGTTCCATTCTGAGTGCCACTCCACATTCCATTCCTCATTCCATACAACATTCCATTCCACTCCATTCCACATTCCATTCCATTCCATTCCACATTCCGTTGCATTTCATTCCACATTCCATTCCACATTCCAGTCCATTCCATTCCACATTCCATTGCACATTCCAATCCATTCCATTCCGCATTCCATTCCACGTTCCGTTCCACATTCCATTCCACGCTCCTTTCGATTCCATTCTACGCTCCATTCCACATTCCATTCGATGTTCCATTCCACGATCCATTCCATTCCATTCCACTTTCCATTCAACGTTCCACTCCATATTTCATGCCACATTCCATTGAAAATTATATGCCACTTTCCAATCCATTCAATTCCACATTGCATTCCATTGTAATCCACATTGCAATCCACATTCCATTCCATTACATTTTAACATTGCAATCTATTCCACTCCACATTCCATTCCACCTTCCATTCCATTCCACATTCCATTCCACATTCCATTCCACACTCCATTCCACACTCCATTCCACACTCCATTACATAACATTCCATATTTCTTTCCGTATTCCATTTCATTCAATTTCACGTCCCATTCCACGTTCCATTCCACATAAAATTCCATTCCATACCGCATTCCATTCCACATTCCATTCCATTCCATTTCATTCCAAATTCCATTCCACATTCAATTCCATTGCATTTCAAATTCCATTCCACATTCCATTTTACGTTCCATTCCACATTCCATTCTACATTCCATTCCACTGCATTCTATTCCATATTCCATTACATTCCATTCAACATTCCATTCCATTCCATTCCACATTCCATTCCATTCCATTCCAGTTTACAATACACGTTCAATTCCACTTTCCATTCCATTCCAATCCACGTTCCCTGCCAAATTCCATTGCATTCTTTTCCACTTTCGTTTCCACATTCCATTCCATATTTCATTCCTTTCCATTCCACATTCCATTCCACATTCCATTCCACTTTCCATTACGTTCCATTCCACATTCCATTTCATTTCATTACACAGTCCATTCCACATCCAATTCCATTCCATTCCACACTCCATTCAACATTCCATTCCACATTCCATTCCATTCCATTCCACTTTCCTTTCCACATTAAATTCCACTTTCCATTCCATTCCATTTCACATTCCATTCCATTCTATTCCAAATTCCATTAGATTCCATTCCATTCCAATCCACAATTAATTCCATTGCATTCCGCATTCCATTCCATTCCATTCCATTCCATTCCACATTCCCCTCCATTCCATTCCATTCCTTTCCACATTCCTTTCCATTCTATTCCACATTCCATTCCATTCCATTTAACATTACATTCCACTTTCAATTCCACGTTGTTTTCCACGTTCCATTCCATGTTCCATTCCTCGTTCCATTCCTTTCCATTCCACCTTCCATTCCATTCCATTCCACATTCCATTCCATTCCACTTCACATTCCATTGCACGTTCCAATCCATTCCATTCCACCTTCCATTACACGTTAAATTCCACATTCCTTTTCAAGTTGTATTCCAGATTCCTTCCATATTCCACAGCACATTCAATTCCATTCCATTACACTTTCCATTCCACATTCCATTCCAGTTTCCATTCCACATTCCATTCTACATTCCATTCCACTGCATTCTATTCCATATTCCATTACATTCCATTCAACATTCCATTCCATTCCATTCCACATTCCATTCCACATTCCATTCCATTCCATTCCAGTTTACAATACACGTTCAATTCCACTTTCCATTCCATTCCAATCCACGTTCCCTGCCAAATTCCATTGCATTCTTTTCCACTTTCGTTTCCACACTCCATTCCATATTTCATTCCTTTCCATTCCACATTCCATTCCACATTCCATTCCACTATCCATTACGTTCCATTCCACATTCCATTTCATTTCATTACACAGTCCATTCCACATCCCATTCCATTCCATTCCACACTCCATTCAACATTCCATTCCACATTCCATTCCATTCCATTCCACTTTGCATTCCACATTCCATTCACTTTCCATTCCACATCCCATTCGATTTCATTCCATGTTCGATTCCACATTCCATTCCATTCCATTAAACATTCCTTTCCACATTCCATTTCAAATTCCATCCCTCATTCCATTCCATTCCATTCCACATTCCATTCCACACTCCGTTCCATTCCATTCTATTCCACATTCCATTCCCTTCCATTAAACAATCCATTCAACGTACCATTCCACAGTCCATTCCACGTTTCATTACATTCCATTGCATTCTATTCCACATTCCATTCCATTCCATTAAACAATCCATTCCACGTACCATTCCACATTCCATTCCACGTTTCATTCCATTCCATTCCACATTCCAGTACATTCCCTTCCACATTCCAATCCATTCCATTCCACATTCATTTCCATTCCATTTCGCATTCTACCACATTCCATTCTAAGTTGCATCCCATTCCGTTCCACGTCCCATTCCGCATTCCATTCCACATTACATTCTACGTTCCATTCCAATCTATTTCACGTTCCTTTGCATTTCATTTCACGTTCCATTCCACTTTTCATTACTCATTCCTTTCCACATTTCATTTCACGTTACATTGCATTCCATTCCACATTCTATTCCACGTTCCATTCCACTCCCTTCCACATTCCACTGCATTCAATTCCACGTTCCTTTCCATTCCATTCCACATTGCATTCCATTCCATTCTATTCCATATTCCATTCCTTTACAGTCAACATTCCATTCCATTGCATTCCACATTCCATTCCTCATGCCATTCCACATTCCATTCCAAATTCCATTCCACATTCCATTCCACGTTCCATTCCACATTACATTCCATCCCATCCCACATTCCATTCCATTCCTTTCCATTTTCCATTCCATTCAATTCCACATTTCACTCCATTCCTTTGCATTCCACATTCTATTCCATTCCTTCCGCATTCCGTTCTATCCGATTCCATTCTATTCCACATTCCTTTCCATTCCATTGAACATTCCATTCCAATCCATTCCGCTTTCCATTCCACATTCATTCCACATTCTTTTCCACATTCCCTTCCATTTCATTCCACATTCCATTCTATTCCATTCCACATTCCATTCAACGTTCTGTTCCATTCCATTTCACATTCCATTCCATTCCATTCCACATTCCATTCCTTTCAATTCCTCGTTTCATTCCATTGCATTGCATTCCACATTCCATTCCATTCTGTTCCTCATTTCATTCCATTCCATTGCAGTCCACATTCCATTCTATTCCATTCCCATTCCATTCCATTCCATTCCATTATATTCCACATTCCTTTCCATTCCATTCCATATTCCATTCCATTGCATTCCACATTCCATTCCACATTCCATTCCACATTACTCTCCTTTCCATTTCACATTCCATTCCACATTCCATTCCATTCCATTCCACATTCCAATCCACATACCATGTTCCTATCCAGGTTCCATTCCACATTCCATTCCAGATTTCATTCCACAATCCATTCCATTCCATTCCAAGTTGCATTCCAGTTTCCATTGCATTACATTCCATGTTACATTCCACATTCCATTGCCCTTTCAATTCCACCTTCCATTCCATGTTCCATTCCACGTTCCATTCCATGTTCCATTCCACGTTCCATTCGGTTCCATTCCACGTTCCATTCCACGTTCCATTCCATTCCATTCCACGCTGCATTCCACATTCCATTGCACATTCCATTCCGCATTCCTTTCCGTTCCATTCCAAATTCCATTCCACATTCCATTCTTCATTACATTGCTCGTTCCATTCAACGTTCCATTCTAAGTTCCATTCCACATTCCATTCCGTTAAATTCCATGTTCCATTCCACAATCCATTCCATTCCGTTTCACTACATTCCACGTCCCATTCCACTTTCCATTCCATTCCATTCCACGTTCAATTCCAAAGTCCATTGGCCATTCCATTCGATGTTCGAATCCACGTTCGATTCCACGTTCCACTCCATTCCGTTCTACTTTCCATTCCCCGTTCCCTTCGATTCAATTCCACTTTCCATTCCACATTCCATTCCATTACATTCCACTTTCCTTTGCACTTTCCACTCCACATTCTATTCCACATTCCATTCCACATTACATTCCATTCCATTTCACATTCCATTCCATTCTATTCCAAATTCCATTAGATTCCATTCCATACCATTCCATTCCATTCCACAATTAATTCTATTGCATTCCGCCTTCCATTCCATTCCATTCCATTCCACACTCCCCTCCATTCCATTCCATTCCATTCCACATTCCTTTCCATTCTATTCCACATTCCATTCCATTCCATTTAACATTACATTCCACGTTCAATTCCACGTTGTTTTCCACGTTCCATTCCATGTTCCATTCCTCGTTCCATTCCTTTCCATTCCACCTTCCATTCCATTCCATTCCACATTCCATTCCATTCCACTTCACATTCCATTGCACGTTCCAATCCATTCCATTCCACCTTCCATTAGACGTTAAATTCCACATTCCTTTCCAAGTTGTATTCCAGATTCCTTCCATATTCCACAGCACATTCAATTCCATTCCATTACACTTTCCATTCCACATTCCATTCCAGTTTCCATTCCACATTCCATTCCACATTCCATACCATTCCATTCCATTCCATTCCGGATTCCTATGCATTCCATTCCGCATTCTATTCCTCCTTCCATTCCATTCTCTTCCACATTCCATTCCACATTCCATTGCATTCCAGTCCACATTCCATTCCTTTGCATTCCACATTCCACTACTTTCCATTCCAAATTATATTCCACATTCTATTCCACGTCGCATTCCACATTCCATTCCACATTCCTTTCCATGTTCCATTCCATTCCATTCCACGTTCCATTCCACATTCCTTTCCATTCCATTCCACATTCCACACCATTCCATTCTATTGCATTCAATATTCCATTCCATTGCATACCACATTTTATTCCACATTCCAAACCATTCCATTCTCATTCTTTTCCATTCCATTCCACATTCCATTCCAAGTTGCATTCCACGTTCCATTCCACATTCCATTTCACATTGCCCTCCATTCCATTTTGCATTCCACTCCATTGCATTACACATTCTATTCCACATTCCATTCCATTCCATTCCACATTCCATTCCACATTACATTACATTCCATTCCACATTCCACTGCATTCCATTCCACATTCCATTCCTTTACATTCCACGTTACATAGCAGATTCCCTTCCACCTTCGAATCAACATTCCATTCCACTCCATTCCAAATTCCATTCCATTCCATTCTACATTCCATTCCGCAATCCATTCCACATTCCATTCCATTCTGTTTCACATTCCATTCCATTCCACGTTCCATTCCACGTTCCATTCCAAATTGCCTTCCACATTCCATTCCACTTTCCATTCCACATTCCAGTCCATCCCATTCCACTTTCTATTCCATTGCATTCCCCGTTCCATTCCACATTCCATTCCACATTTAATTCCGTTGCATTCCACTTTCCATTCCACATTCCTTTCCACATTCCATACCACATTCCATTCCATTCCATTGAATTCCATTGCACATTTTCTTCCACATTAAATTCCACATTCCATTCTACATTCCATTCCACATTCCATTCCATTCCATTCCACGTTCCATTCCACATTCCATTCCACGTTCCTTTCCATTCAATTCCACGTACCATTCCACTTTCCATTCCATTCCTTTCCACGTTCCATTTCACATTCAATTGCACATTCCATTCAACGTTGCATTCCACATTCCATTCCACGTTCCATTCCACATTCCATTCCACATTCCATTCCATTCCATTACACGATCCATTCCACATTCCATTCCATTCCACTTTCCATTCCACATTCCATTCCACGTTCCATTCCACGTTCCATTAAATTCGAATCCACGTTCCATTCCTCGCTGCATTCCTTCCACGTTCCATTTCACATTCCATTCCACATTCCATTCCACGTTGCACTCTGTTCCATTCTGAGTGCCACTCCACATTCCATTCCTCATTCCATACAACATTCCATTCCACTCCATTCCACATTCCATTCCATTCCATTCCACATTCCGTTGCATTTCATTCCACATTCCATTCCACATTCCAGTCCATTCCATTCCACATTCCATTGCACATTCCAATCCATTCCATTCCGCATTCCATTCCACGTTCCGTTCCACATTCCATTCCACGCTCCTTTCGATTCCATTCTACGCTCCATTCCACATTCCATTCGATGTTCCATTCCACGATCCATTCCATTCCATTCCACTTTCCATTCAACGTTCCACTCCATATTTCATGCCACATTCCATTGAAAATTATATGCCACTTTCCAATCCATTCAATTCCACATTGCATTCCATTGTAATCCACATTGCAATCCACATTCCATTCCATTACATTTTAACATTGCAATCTATTCCACTCCACATTCCATTCCACCTTCCATTCCATTCCACATTCCATTCCACATTCCATTCCACACTCCATTCCACACTCCATTCCACACTCCATTACATAACATTCCATATTTCTTTCCGTATTCCATTTCATTCAATTTCACGTCCCATTCCACGTTCCATTCCACATAAAATTCCATTCCATACCGCATTCCATTCCACATTCCATTCCATTCCATTTCATTCCAAATTCCATTCCACATTCAATTCCATTGCATTTCAAATTCCATTCCACATTCCATTTTACGTTCCATTCCACATTCCATTCTACATTCCATTCCACTGCATTCTATTCCATATTCCATTACATTCCATTCAACATTCCATTCCATTCCATTCCACATTCCATTCCATTCCATTCCAGTTTACAATACACGTTCAATTCCACTTTCCATTCCATTCCAATCCACGTTCCCTGCCAAATTCCATTGCATTCTTTTCCACTTTCGTTTCCACATTCCATTCCATATTTCATTCCTTTCCATTCCACATTCCATTCCACATTCCATTCCACTTTCCATTACGTTCCATTCCACATTCCATTTCATTTCATTACACAGTCCATTCCACATCCAATTCCATTCCATTCCACACTCCATTCAACATTCCATTCCACATTCCATTCCATTCCATTCCACTTTCCTTTCCACATTAAATTCCACTTTCCATTCCATTCCATTTCACATTCCATTCCATTCTATTCCAAATTCCATTAGATTCCATTCCATTCCAATCCACAATTAATTCCATTGCATTCCGCATTCCATTCCATTCCATTCCATTCCATTCCACATTCCCCTCCATTCCATTCCATTCCTTTCCACATTCCTTTCCATTCTATTCCACATTCCATTCCATTCCATTTAACATTACATTCCACTTTCAATTCCACGTTGTTTTCCACGTTCCATTCCATGTTCCATTCCTCGTTCCATTCCTTTCCATTCCACCTTCCATTCCATTCCATTCCACATTCCATTCCATTCCACTTCACATTCCATTGCACGTTCCAATCCATTCCATTCCACCTTCCATTACACGTTAAATTCCACATTCCTTTTCAAGTTGTATTCCAGATTCCTTCCATATTCCACAGCACATTCAATTCCATTCCATTACACTTTCCATTCCACATTCCATTCCAGTTTCCATTCCACATTCCATTCTACATTCCATTCCACTGCATTCTATTCCATATTCCATTACATTCCATTCAACATTCCATTCCATTCCATTCCACATTCCATTCCACATTCCATTCCATTCCATTCCAGTTTACAATACACGTTCAATTCCACTTTCCATTCCATTCCAATCCACGTTCCCTGCCAAATTCCATTGCATTCTTTTCCACTTTCGTTTCCACACTCCATTCCATATTTCATTCCTTTCCATTCCACATTCCATTCCACATTCCATTCCACTATCCATTACGTTCCATTCCACATTCCATTTCATTTCATTACACAGTCCATTCCACATCCCATTCCATTCCATTCCACACTCCATTCAACATTCCATTCCACATTCCATTCCATTCCATTCCACTTTGCATTCCACATTCCATTCACTTTCCATTCCACATCCCATTCGATTTCATTCCATGTTCGATTCCACATTCCATTCCATTCCATTAAACATTCCTTTCCACATTCCATTTCAAATTCCATCCCTCATTCCATTCCATTCCATTCCACATTCCATTCCACACTCCGTTCCATTCCATTCTATTCCACATTCCATTCCCTTCCATTAAACAATCCATTCAACGTACCATTCCACAGTCCATTCCACGTTTCATTACATTCCATTGCATGCTATTCCACATTCCATTCCATTCCATTAAACAATCCATTCCACGTACCATTCCACATTCCATTCCACGTTTCATTCCATTCCATTCCACATTCCAGTACATTCCCTTCCACATTCCAATCCATTCCATTCCACATTCATTTCCATTCCATTTCGCATTCTACCACATTCCATTCTAAGTTGCATCCCATTCCGTTCCACGTCCCATTCCGCATTCCATTCCACATTACATTCTACGTTCCATTCCAATCTATTTCACGTTCCTTTGCATTTCATTTCACGTTCCATTCCACTTTTCATTACTCATTCCTTTCCACATTTCATTTCACGTTACATTGCATTCCATTCCACATTCTATTCCACGTTCCATTCCACTCCCTTCCACATTCCACTGCATTCAATTCCACGTTCCTTTCCATTCCATTCCACATTGCATTCCATTCCATTCTATTCCATATTCCATTCCTTTACAGTCAACATTCCATTCCATTGCATTCCACATTCCATTCCTCATGCCATTCCACATTCCATTCCAAATTCCATTCCACATTCCATTCCACGTTCCATTCCACATTACATTCCATCCCATCCCACATTCCATTCCATTCCTTTCCATTTTCCATTCCATTCAATTCCACATTTCACTCCATTCCTTTGCATTCCACATTCTATTCCATTCCTTCCGCATTCCGTTCTATCCGATTCCATTCTATTCCACATTCCTTTCCATTCCATTGAACATTCCATTCCAATCCATTCCGCTTTCCATTCCACATTCATTCCACATTCTTTTCCACATTCCCTTCCATTTCATTCCACATTCCATTCTATTCCATTCCACATTCCATTCAACGTTCTGTTCCATTCCATTTCACATTCCATTCCATTCCATTCCACATTCCATTCCTTTCAATTCCTCGTTTCATTCCATTGCATTGCATTCCACATTCCATTCCATTCTGTTCCTCATTTCATTCCATTCCATTGCAGTCCACATTCCATTCTATTCCATTCCCATTCCATTCCATTCCATTCCATTATATTCCACATTCCTTTCCATTCCATTCCATATTCCATTCCATTGCATTCCACATTCCATTCCACATTCCATTCCACATTACTCTCCTTTCCATTTCACATTCCATTCCACATTCCATTCCATTCCATTCCACATTCCAATCCACATACCATGTTCCTATCCAGGTTCCATTCCACATTCCATTCCAGATTTCATTCCACAATCCATTCCATTCCATTCCAAGTTGCATTCCAGTTTCCATTGCATTACATTCCATGTTACATTCCACATTCCATTGCCCTTTCAATTCCACCTTCCATTCCATGTTCCATTCCACGTTCCATTCCATGTTCCATTCCACGTTCCATTCGGTTCCATTCCACGTTCCATTCCACGTTCCATTCCATTCCATTCCACGCTGCATTCCACATTCCATTGCACATTCCATTCCGCATTCCTTTCCGTTCCATTCCAAATTCCATTCCACATTCCATTCTTCATTACATTGCTTGTTCCATTCCACGTTCCATTCCAAGTTCCATTCCACATTCCATTCCGTTAAATTCCATGTTCCATTCCACAATCCATTCCATTCCGTTTCACTACATTCCACGTCCCATTCCACTTTCCATTCCATTCCATTCCACGTTCAATTCCACAGTCCATTGGTCATTCCATTCGATGTTCGAATCCACGTTCGATTCCACGTTCTACTCCATTCCGTTCTACTTTCCATTCCCCGTACCCTTCGATTCAATTCCACTTTCCATTCCACATTCCATTCCATTACATTCCACTTTCCTTTGCACTTTCCACTCCACATTCTATTCCACATTCCATTCCACATTACATTCCATTCCATTTCACATTCCATTCCATTCTATTCCAAATTCCATTAGATTCCATTCCATTCCATTCCACAATTAATTCCATTGCATTCCGCATTCCATTCCATTCCATTCCATTCCATTCCACATTCCCCTCCATTCCATTCCATTCCATTCCACATTCCTTTCCATTCTATTCCACATTCCATTCCATTCCATTTAACATTACATTCCACGTTCAATTCCACGTTGTTTTCCACGTTCCATTCCATGTTCCATTCCTCATTCCATTCCTTTCCATTCCACCTTCCATTCCATTCCATTCCACATTCCATTCCATTCCACTTCACATTCCATTGCACGTTCCAATCCATTCCATTCCACCTTCCATTACACGTTAAATTCCACATTCCTTTCCAAGTTGTATTCCACATTCCTTCCATATTCCACAGCACATTCAATTCCATTCCATTACACTTTCCATTCCACATTCCATTCCAGTTTCCATTCCACATTCCATTCCACATTCCATACCATTCCATTCCATTCCATTCCGGATTCCTATCCATTCCATTCCGCATTCTATTCCACCTTCCATTCCATTCTCTTCCACATTCCATTCCACATTCCGTTGCATTCCAGTCCACATTACATTCCTTTGCATTCCACATTCCACTACCTTCCATTCCAAATTACATTCCACATTCTATTCCACGTCGCATTCCACATTCCATTCCACATTCCTTTCCATGTTCCATTCCATTCCATTCCACGTTCCATTCCACATTCCTTTCCATTCCATTCCACATTCCACACCATTCCATTCTATTGCATTCAATATTCCATTCCATTGCATACCACATTTTATTCCACATTCCAAACCATTCCATTCTCATTCTTTTCCATTCCATTCCACATTCCATTCCAAGTTCCATTCCACGTTCCATTCCACATTCCATTTCACATTGCCCTCCATTCCATTTTGCATTCCACTCCATTGCATTACACATTCTATTCCACATTCCATTCCATTCCATTCCACATTCCATTCCACATTACATTACATTCCATTCCACATTCCACTGCATTCCATTCCAAATTCCATTCCTTTACATTCCACGTTACATAGCACATTCCCTTCCACCTTCGAATCAACATTCCATTCCACTCTATTCCAAATTCCATTCCATTCCATTCTACATTCCATTCCGCATTCCATTCCACATTCCATTCCATTCTGTTTCACATTCCATTCCATTCCACGTTCCATTCCACGTTCCATTCCAAATTGCCTTCCACATTCCATTCCACATTCCAGTCCATCCCATTCCACTTTCTATTCCATTGCATTCTCCGTTCCATTCCACATTCCATTCCACATTTAATTCCGTTGCATTCCACTTTCCATTCCACATTCCTTTCCTCATTCCATACCACATTCCATTCCATTCCATTGAATTCCATTGCACATTCTCTTCCACATTAAATTCCACTTTCCATTCTACATTCCATTCCACATTCCATTCCATTCCATTCCACGTTCCATTCCACATTCCATTCCACGTTCCTTTCCATTCCATTCCACGTACCATTCCACTTTCCATTCCATTCCTTTCCACGTTCCATTTCACATTCAATTGCACATTCCATTCAACGTTGCATTCCACATTGCATTCCACGTTCCATTCCACATTCCATTCCACATTCCATTCCATTCCATTACACGATCCATTCCACATTCCATTCCATTCCACTTTCCATTCCACATTCCATTCCACGTTCCATTCCACGTTCCATTAAATTCGAATCCACGTTCCATTAAATTCGAATCCACGTTCCATTCCTCACTGCATTCCTTCCACGTTCCATTTCACATTCCATTCCACATTCCATTCCATGTTGCACTCTGTTCCATTCTGAGGGCCACTCCACATTCCATTCCTCATTCCATACAACATTCCATTCCACTCCATTCCACATTCCATTCCATTCCATTCCACATTCCGTTGCATTTCATTCCACATTCCATTCCACATTCCAGTCCATTCCATTCCACATTCCATTGCACATTCCAATCCATTCCATTCCACATTCCATTCCACGTTCCATTCCACATTCCATTCCACGCTCCTTTCGATTCCATTCCACGCTCCATTCCACCTTCCATTCCACATTCCATTCCATGTTCCATTCCACGATCCATTCCATTCCATTCCACTTTCCATTCAACGTTCCACTCCATATTTCATGCCACATTCCATTGAAAATTATATGCCACATTCCAATCCATTCAATTCCACATTGCATTCCATTGTAATCCACATTGCAATCCACATTTCATTCCATTACATTTTAACATTGCAATCTATTCCACTCCACATTCCATTCCACCTTCCATTCCATTAAACATTCCATTCCACACTCCATTCCACACTCCATTCCATAACATTCCATATTTCTTTCCACATTCCATTTCATTCAATTTCACGTCCCATTCCACGTTCCATTCCACATACAATTCCATTCCATTCCGCATTCCATTCCACATTCCATTCAATTCTATTTCATTCCACATTCCATTCCACATTCAATTCCATTGCATTCCAAATTCCATTCCACATTCCATTTTACGTTCCATTCCACATTCCATTCTACATTCCATTCTACTGCATTCTATTCCATATTCCATTACATTCCATTCAACATTCCATTCCATTCCATTCCACATTCCATTCCATTCCATTCCAGTTTACAATACACGTTCAATTCCACTTTCCATTCCATTCCAATCCACGTTCCCTGCCAAATTCCATTGCATTCCTATCCACTTTCGTTTCCACATTCCATTCCATATTTCCTTCCTTTGCATTCCACATTCCATTCCACATTCCATTCCACTTTCCATTACGTTCCATTCCACATTCCATTTCATTTCATTACACAGTCAATTCCACATCCCCTTCCATTCCATTCCACACTCCCTTCAACATTCCATTCCACATTCCATTCCATTCCATTCCACTTTCCATTCCACATTCCATTCCACTTTCCATTCCACATCCCATTCGATTTCATTCCATGTTCGATTCCACATTCCATTCCATTCCATTAAACGTTCCTTTCCACATTCCATTTCAAATTCCATTCCTCATTCCATTCCATTCCATTCCACATTCCATTCCACACTCCATTCCATTCCATTCTATTCCACATTCCATTCCCTTCCATTAAACAATCCATTCAACGTACCATTCCACAGTCCATTCCACGTTTCATTACATTCCATTGCATTCTATTCCACATTCCATTCCATTGCATTAAACAATTAATTCCACGTACCATTCCACATTCCATTCCACGTTTCATTCCATTCCATTCCACATTCCAGTACATTCTCTTCCACATTCCAATCCATTCCATTCCACATTCCTTTCCATTCCATTTCACATTCTACCACATTACATTCTAAGTTGTATTCCATTCTGTTCCACGTCCCATTCTGTATTCCATTCCACATTACATTCTATGTTCCATTCCAATCTATTTCACGTTCCTTTGCATTTCATTTCACGTTCCATTCCACTTTTCATTACTCATTCCTTTCCACATTTCTTTTCACGTTGCATTGCATTCCATTCCACATTCTATTCCATGTTCCATTCCATTCCCTTCCACATTCCACTGCATTCAATTCCACGTTCCTTTCCATTCCATTCCACATTGCATTCCATTCCATTCTATTCCATATTCCATTCCTTTACAGTCAACATTCCATTCCATTGCATTCCACATTCCATTCCTCATGCCATTCCACATTCCATTCCACATTCCATTCCACGTTCCATTCCACGTTCCATTCCATCCCATTCCACATTCCATTCCATTCCTTTCCATTTTCCATTCCATTCAATTCCACATTTCACTCCATTCCTTTGCATTCCACATTCTATTCCATTCCATTCCGCATTCCGTTCTATCCGATTCCATTCTATTCCACATTCCTTTCCATTCCATTGAACATTCCTTTCCAATCCATTCCACTTTCCATTCCACATTCATTCCACATTCTTTTCCACATTCCCTTCCATTTCATTCCACATTCCTTTCTATTCCATTGCACATTCCATTCAACGTTCTGTTCCATTCCATTTCACATTCCATTCCATTCCATTCCACATTCCATTCCTTTGAATTCCCCCTTTCATTCCATTGCATTGCATTCCACATTCCATTCCATTCTGTTCCTCATTTCATTCCATTCCATTGCAGTCCACATTCCATTCTATTCCATTCCCATTCCATTCCATTCCATTCCATTATATTCCACATTCCTTTCCATTCCATTCCATATTCCATTCCATTGCATTCCACATTCCATTCCACATTCCGTTCCACATTACTCTTCTTTCCATTTCACATTCCATTCCACATTCCATTCCATTCCATTCCACATTCCAATCCACATACCATGTTCCTATCCAGGTTCCATTCCACATTCCATTCCAGATTTCATTCCACAATCCATTCCATTCCATTCCAAGTTGCATTCCAGTTTCCATTGCATTACATTCCATGTTACATTCCACATTCCATTGCCCTTTCAATTCCACCTTCCATTCCATGTTCCATTCCACGTTCTATTCCGTGTTCCATTCCACGTTCCATTCGGTTCCATTCCATGTTCAATTCCACGTACCATTCCATTCCATTCCACCCTGCATTCCACATTCCATTGCACATTCCATTCCGCATTCCTTTCCGTTCCATTCCAAATTCCATTCCACATTCCATTCTTCATTACATTGCTCGTTCCATTCCACGTTCCATTCCAAGTTCCATTCCACATTCCATTCCGTTAAATTCCATGTTCCATTCCACAATCCATTCCATTCCGTTTCACTACATTCCACATCCCATTCCACTTTCCATTCCATTCCATTCCACGTTCAATTCCACAGTCCATTGGCCATTCCATTCGATGTTCGAATCCACGTTCGATTCCACGTTCTACTCCATTCCGTTCTACTTTCCATTCCCCGTTCCCTTCGATTCAATTCCACTTTCCATTCCACATTCCATTCCATTACATTCCACTTTCGTTTGCACTTTCCACTCCACATTCTATTCCACATTCCATTCCACATTACATCCCATTCCATTTCACATTCCATTCCATTCTGTTCCAAATTCCATTAGATTCCATTCCATTCCATTCCATTCCACAATTAATTCCATTGCATTCCGCATTCCATTCCATTCCATTCCATACCATTCCACATTCCCCTCCATTCCATTCCATTCCATTCCACATTCCTTTCCATTCTATTCCACATTCCATTCCATTCCATTTAACATTACATTCCACGTTCAATTCCACGTTGTTTTCCACGTTCCATTCCATGTTCCATTCCTCGTTCCATTCCTTTCCATTCCACCTTCCATTCCATTCCATTCCACATTCCATTCCATTCCACTTCACATTCCATTGCACGTTCCAATCCATTCCATTCCACCGTCCATTACACGTTAAATTCCACATTCCTTTCCAAGTTGTATTCCAGATTCCTTCCATATTCCACAGCACATTCATTTCCATTCCATTACACTTTAAATTCCACATTCCATTCCAGTTTCCATTCCACATTCCATTCCACATTCCATACCTTTCCATTCCATTCCATTCCGGATTCCTATCCATTCCATTCCACATTCTATTCCACCTTCCATTCCATTCTCTTCCACATTCCATTCCACATTCCATTGCATTCCAGTCCACATTCCATTCCTTTGCATTCCACATTCCACTACTTTCCATTCCAAATTACATTCCACATTCTATTCCACGTCGCATTCCACATTCCATTCCACATTCCTTTCCATTTTCCATTCCATTCCATTCCACGTTCCATTCCACATTCCTTTCCATTCCATTCCACATTCCACACCATTCCATTCTATTGCATTCAATATTCCATTCCATTGCATACCACATTTTATTCCACATTCCAAACCATTCCATTCTCATTCTTTTCCATTCCATTCCACATTCCATTCCAAGTTCCATTCCACGTTCCATTCCACGTTCCATTCCACATTCCATTTCACATTGCCCTCCATTCCATTTTGCATTCCACTCCATTGCATTACACATTCTATTCCACATTCCATTCCATTCCATTCCACATTCCATTCCACATTACATTACATTCCATTCCACATTCCACTGCATTCCATTCCACATTCCATTCCTTTACATTCCGCGTTACATAGCAGATTCCCTTCAACCTTCGAATCAACATTCCATTCCACTCCATTCCAAATTCCATTCCATTCCATTCAACATTCCATTCCGCATTCCATTCCACATTCCATTCCATTCTGTTTCACATTCCATTCCATTCCACGTTCCATTCCACGTTCCATTCCAAATTGCCTTCCACATTCCATTCCACTTTCCATTCCACATTCCAGTCCATCCCATTCCACTTTCTATTCCATTGCATTCCCCGTTCCATTCCACATTCCATTCCACATTTAATTCCGTTGCATTCCACTTTCCATTCCACATTCCTTTCCACATTCCATACCACATTCCATTCCATTCCATTGAATTCCATTGCACATTCTCTTCCACATTAAATTCCACATTCCATTCTACATTCCATTCCACATTCCATTCCATTCCATTCCACGTTCCATTCCACATTCCATTCCACGTTCCTTTCCATTCCATTCCCCGTACCATTCCACTTTCCATTCCATTCCTTTCCACGTTCTATTTCACATTCAATTGCACATTCCATTCAACGTTGCATTCCACATTCCATTCCACGTTCCATTCCACATTCCATTCCACATTCCATTCCATTCCATTACACGATCCATTCCACATTCCATTCCATTCCACTTTCCATTCCACATTCCATTCCACGTTCCATTCCACGTTCCACTAAATCCGAATCCACGTTCCATTCCTCACTGCATTCCTTCCACGTTCCATTTCACATTCCATTCCACATTCCATTCCACGTTGCACGCTGTTCCATTCTGAGTGCCACTCCACATTCCATTCCTCATTCCATACAACATTCCATTCCACTCCATTCCACATTCCATTCCATTCCATTCCACATTCCGTTGCATTTCATTCCACATTCCATTCCATATTCCAGTCCATTCCATTCCATATTCCATTGCACATTCCAATCCATTCCATTCCGCATTCCATTCCACGTTCCGTTCCACATTCCATTCCACGCTCCTTTCGATTCCATTCCACGCTCCATTCCACCTTCCATTCCACATTCCATTCCATGTTCCATTCCACGTTTCATTCCATTCCATTCCACTTTCCATTCAACGTTCCACTCCATATTTCATGCCACATTCCATTGAAAATTATATGCCACATACCAATCCATTCAATTCCACATTGCATTCCATTGTAATCCACATTGCAATCCACATTCCATTCCATTACATTTTAACATTGCAATCTATTCCACTCCACATTCCATTCCACCTTCCATTCCATTCCACATTCCATTCCACATTCCATTCCACACTCCACTCCACACTCCATTCCATAACATTCCATATTTCTTTCCACATTCCATTTCATTCAATTTCACGTCCCATTCCACGTTCCATTCCACATACAATTCCATTCCATTCCGCATTCCATTCCACATTCCATTCCATTCCATTCCATTCCACATTCCATTCCACATTCAATTCCATTGCATTCCAAATTCCATTCCACATTCCATTTTACGTTCCATTCCACATTCCATTCTACATTCCATTCCACTGCATTCTATTCCATATTCCATTACATTCCATTCAACATTCCATTCCATTCCATTCCACATTCCATTCCATTCCATTCCAGTTTACAATACACGTTCAATTCCACTTTCCATTCCATTCCAATCCACGTTCCCTGCCAAATTCCATTGCATTCCTTTCCACTTTCGTTTCCACATTCCATTCCATATTTCATTCCTTTCCATTCCACATTACATTCCACATTCCATTCCAATTTCCATTACGTTCCATTCCACATTCCATTTCATTTCATTACACAGTCCATTCCACATCCCATTCCATTCCATTCCACACTCCATTCAACATTCCATTCCACATTCCATTCCATTCCATTCCACTTTCCTTTCCACATTAAATTCCACTTTCCATTCCACATTCCATTCGATTTCATTCCATGTTCGATTCCACATTCCATTCCATTCAATTAAACTTTCCTTTCCACATTCCATTTCAAATTCCATCCCTCATTCCATTCCATTCCATTCCACATTCCATTCCACATTCCGTTCCATTCCATTCTATTCCACATTCTATTCCCTTCCATTAAACAATCCATTCATCGTACCATTCCACAGTCCATTCCACGTTTCATTACATTCCATTGCATGCTATTCCACATTCCATTCCATTCCATTAAACAATCCATTCTTCGTACCATTCCACATTACATTCCAAGTTTCATTCCATTCCATTCCACATTCTAGTACATTCCCTTCCACATTCCAATCCATTCCATTCCACATTCCTTTCCATTCCATTTCACATTCTACCACATTCCATTCTAAGTTGCATTCCATTCCGTTCCACGTCCCATTCCGCATTCCATTCCACATTACATTCTACGTTCCATTCCAATCTATTTCACGTTCCTTTGCATTTCATTTCACGTTCCATTCCACTTTTCATTACTCATTCCTTTCCACATTTCATTTCACGTTGCATTGCATTCCATTCCACATTCTATTCCACGTTCCATTCCATTCCCTTCCACATTCCACTGCATTCAATTCCACGTTCCTTTCCATTCCATTCCGCATTGCATTCCATTCCATTCTATCCCATATTCCATTCCTTTACAGTCAACATTTCATTCCATTGCATTCCACATTCCATTCCTCATGCCATTCCACATTCCATTCCACATTCCATTCCACATTCCATTCCATGTTCCATTCCATGCCATTCCACATTCCATTCCATTCCTTTCCATTTTCCATTCCATTCAATTCCACATTTCACTCCATTCCTTTGCATTCCACATTCTATTCCATTCCATTCCGCATTCCGTTCTATCCGATTCCATTCTATTCCACATTCCTTTCCATTCCATTGAACATTCCATTCCAATCCATTCCACTTTCCATTCCACATTCATTCCACATTCTTTTCCACATTCCCTTCCATTTCATTCCACATTCCATTCTATTCCATTCCACATTCCATTCTACGTTCTGTTCCATTCCATTTCACATTCCATTCCATTCCATTCCACATTCCATTCCTTTCAATTCCTCATTTCATTCCATTGCATTGCATTCCACATTCCATTCCATTCTGTTCCTCATTTCATTCCATTCCATTGCAGTCCACATTCCATTCTATTCCATTCCCATTCCATTCCATTCCATTCCATTATATTCCACATTCCTTTCCATTCCATTCCAAAATCCATTCCATTGCATTCCACATTCCATTCCACATTCCCTTCCACATTACTCTCCTTTCGATTTCAAATTCCATTCCACATTCCATTCCATTCCATTCCACATTGCAATCCACATACCATGTTCCTATCCAGGTTCCATTCCACATTCCATTCCAGATTTCATTCCACAATCCATTCCATTCCATTCCAAGTTGCATTCCAGTTTCCATTGCATTACATTCCATGTTACATTCCACATTCCATTGCCCTTTCAATTCCACCTTCCATTCCATGTTCCATTGCACGTTCCATTCCATGCTCCATTCCACGTTCCATTCCATGTTCCATTCCACGTTCCATTCCGTTCCATTCCATGTTCCATTCCACGTTCCATTCCATTCCATTCTACGTTGCATTCCACATTCCATTGCACATTCCATTCCGCATTCCTTTCCATTCCATTCCAAATTCCATTCCACATTCCATTCTTCATTACATTGCTCGTTCCTTTCCACGTTCCATTCCAAGTTCCATTCCACATTCCATTCCGTTAAACTCCATGTTCCATTCCACAATCCATTCCATTCCGTTTCACTACATTCCACGTCCCATTCCACTTTCCATTCCATTCCATTCCACGTTCAATTCCACAGTCCATTGGCCATTCCATTCGATGTTCGAATCCACGTTCGATTCCACGTTCTACTCCATTCCGTTCTACTTTCCATTCCCCATTCCCTTCGATTCAATTCCACTTTCCATTCCACATTCCATTCCATTACATTCCACTTTCCTTTGCACTTTCCACTCCACATTCTATTCCACATTCCATTCCACATTACATTCCATTCCATTTCACATTCCATTCCATTCTATTACAAATTCCATTAGATTCCATTCCATTCCATTCCATTCCATTCCACAATTAATTCCATTGCATTCCGCATTCCATTTCATTCCATTCCATTCCATTCCACATTCCCCTCCATTCCATTCCATTCCATTCCACATTCCTTTCCATTCTATTCCACATTCCATTCCATTCCATTTAACATTACATTCCACGTTCAATTCCACGTTGTTTTCCACGTTCCATTCCATGTTCCATTCCTCGTTCCATTACTTTCCATTCCACCTTCCATTCCATTCCATTCCACATTCCATTCCATTCCACTTCACATTCCATTGCACGTTCCAATCCATTCCATTCCACCTTCCATTACACGTTAAATTCCACATTCCTTTCCAAGTTGTATTCCAGATTCCTTCCATATTCCACAGCACATTCAATTCCATTCCATTACACTTTCCATTCCACATTCCATTCCAGTTTCCATTCCACATTCCATTCCACATTCCATACCATTCCATTCCATTCCATTCCGGAATCCTATCCATTCCATTCCGCATTCTATTCCACCTTCCATTCCATTCTCTTCCACATTCCATTCCACATTCCATTGCATTCCAGTCCACATTCCATTCCTTTGCATTCCACATTCCACTACTTTCCATTCCAAATTACATTCCACATTCTATTCCACGTCGCATTCCACATTCCATTCCACATTCCTTTCCATGTTCCATTCCATTCCATTCCACGTTCCATTCCACATTCCTTTCCATTCCATTCCACATTCCACACCATTCCATTCTATTGCATTGAATATTCCATTCCATTGCATACCACATTTTATTCCACATTCCAAACCATTCCATTCTCATTCTTTTCCATTCCATTCCACATTCCATTCCAAGTTCCATTCCACGTTCCATTCCACATTCCATTTCACATTGCCCTCCATTCCATTTTGCATTCCACTCCATTGCATTACACATTCTATTCCACATTCCATTCCATTCCATTCCACATTCCATTCCACATTACATTACATTCCATTCCACATTCCACTGCATTCCATTCCACATTCCATTCCTTTACATACCACGATACATAGCAGATTCCCTTCCACCTTCGAATCAACATTCCATTCCACTCCATTCCAAATTCCATTCCATTCCATTCTACATTCCATTCCGCATTCCATTCCACATTCCATTCCATTCCACGTTCCATTCCACGTTCCATTCCAAATTGCCTTCCACATTCCATTCCACATTCCAGTCCAACCCATTCCACTTTCTATTCCATTGCATTCCCCGTTCCATTCCACATTCCATTCCACATTTAATTCCGTTGCATTCCACTTTCCATTCCACATTCCTTTCCACATTCCATTGCACATTCCATTCCATTCTATTCTACATTCCTTTCCATTCCATTCTACTTTCCATTCCATTCCATTCCACATTCCATTCCACTTTCCATTAAACATTCCATTCCATCTACCATTTCATTCCATTCCACGTTCCATTCCACATTCCTTTTCACACTCCATTCCACCTTCCATCCCGTTCCATTGCATTCAATGTTCCATTCCATTCCGTTCAATTCCACTTTCCATTCAATTCTATTGCATTCCACATTCCATTCCATTCCATTCCACATTCCATTCCATTCCATTCCAATCCACATTCCATTACACCTTCCATTTCCCGTTGAATTCCATTCAATTCCACGTTACATTCCATTCAATTTCACGTTCAATTCAATTCTTTTCCACATTTCATTCCATTCCATTCCACATTGCGTTCCTTTCCATTCCCATTCCATTCCACATTCCATTCCATTCTATTCCACTTTCAATTCTATTCCATTCCATTCCATTCCACATTCAATTCCACTTTGCAACGCATTAAATTCCACAATCCATTCCATTGCATTCCACATTCCAATCCACATACCACTCCATTCCGTTCCTTTGCACATTCAATTCCACATTCCGTTCCATTAAATTTCACATTCAATTCCATTCCATTCCCTTCCACATTCCATTCCACATTCCATTTCTTTCCATTTCACATTTGTTTCCATTCCATTCCACTTTCCATTCCATATTCTATCCCATTCCATTCCACATTCCATTGCACATTCCACTGCAAATTCCATTCCACATTCCAATCCACATTGCGTTGCACATTCCATTCTGCATTTCATTCCTCATTCCATTTCTTGCCATTTCACATTCCTTTCCATTCCATTCCACATTCCATTCCTATTTTAATTTGATTCCAATCCACATTCCATTGGACATTCCATTCCATTCCATTCCACATTCCTTTCCATTGCATCCACGTTCCACTGAAATCCATTCCACGTTCCTTTCGATTTCATTATGCATTCCATTCCATTCCAGATTCTATTGCATTCGACTTTGCATTCCATTCCATTTCACATTCCATTCCATTCCATTCCACATTCCATCTCAATCCATTCCACATTCCATTCTATTTCATTCCATTCCAGTTCATTCCATTCTACATTCTCTTCCATTCCACATTGTATTCCATTCCACATTCCATTCCACTGTTTTCGATTCTATTCCATTGCACATTTCATTCCATTCCATTCCATTCCATATTCCATTCCATTCCATTAGACATTCCTTTGCATTATTTTATTGCATTGCATTCCATTCCATTCCACATTCCATTCCATTCCATTCCACAAAACATTGCATTCCACGTTCCATTCCACATTCCATTCCACCTTCTATTCCACGTTCCATTCCGTTCCATTCCACATCCCATTCCATTCCATTGTACATTCCATTCCATTCCATTCTATTCCACATTCCATTCCACATTTGATTACATTCCATTCCACATTACTTTCCCCATTACATTCCATTCACTTCTGCATTCCATTCCACATTCCATTTCTCATTCTATTCCATTCCATTCCATTTTGCATTCCACATTCCATTGCATTCCTTTCCACATTCTGTTCCACATTACTTTCCATTTCGTTCCATTGCACATTTCATTGCACACTCCATTCCTTTCCAGTGCACATTCCACTCCATCAATTCCACACTCTATTCCACATTCCATTCCATTCCATTCCACATACCATTCCACATTCCATTCCATTCAATTCCACATTCCATTCCATTGCATTCCATTCCACCTTGCATTCCATTGCGTTCCACATTACTTTCCATTCAATTCCTTTTTTCATTACATTCCTTTCCACATTCTATTCAAAATTCCATTCCATTCCATTCCACATTCCATTCCATTCCATTCCACATTCCATTCCGTTCCATTCCACATTCCATTCCATTGGTTTCCATTCCACATTCCATTCCACATTCCATTCCATTCCATTCCACTTTCCATTCTACATTCAATTACATTCAATTCCACATTCCATTCCATTCCATTCGATACCACATTTCATTCCACATTCCATTTCATTCCCATGCACATTCCTTTGCACTTTCCATCCCATTCCACTCCACCCTCCATTCCACATTCCATTCCATTAATTACCATTCCACGTTCCATTCCACTATCCATTCCACATTCCATTCCACATTCCATTATGTTGCACTCCACATTCCATTCCACATTCCATTCCACATTCCATTCACCATTCCATATTCCATTCCACTTTCCATTCCGTTCCATTCCACATTCCATACCACATTCCATTCTATTCTATTCCACATTTCATACCACATTCCATTCCACGTTCCATTCCATGTTCCATTCCAGTTTCCATTCCATTCCGTTCCTTTCCATTCCATTCCATTCCATTCAATGTTCCAAATCATTCCATTCCACATTACGTTCCACATTCCATTTAAAATTCCGTTCCACATTCTATTTCACTTTAAATTCCATTCCATTCTATTCCTTTACACATTCCATTACATTCAATTCCACTTTCCATTCCACGTTCCATTCCACGTTATATTCCACATTCCCTTCCACATTCCATTCCATTCCCTTCCACATTCGATTGCCCATTCCATTCCACATTCCATTCCGTTCCATTCCACATTCCATTGCACACTACGTTCCACATTCCATTCCAGATTCCTTTCTGTTCCATTCCACATTCCATTCCACATTCCATTCCACATTCCATTCCATTCCATTTCACACTCAATTCTCAATCCACTGCATTCCATTCCACATTCCATTCCACATTCCATTACTTTCCATTTCACATTTCATTCCAAATTCCATTTCATTCCATTCAACATTCCATTTCTCATTCCATTCCACATTCCATTCGATTTTCCATTCCACGTTCCATTCCACGTTCCATTCCATTCCATTTCTTTACACGTTCCATTCCATTGCATTCCACTTTCCATTTCATTCCGTTTTACATTAGACTCCACATTCTATTTCACATTCTGTTCCACATTCTATTTCACTTTCCATTCTATTCCATTATACATTCCTGTCCTTTCAATTCCACATTACATTACAAATTCCATTCCACATTCTGTTCCATTACATGCCATTCAAAATTCCACTCCACATTCCATTCCATTCCATTTCACTTTCTATTCCATTCCACTCAACATTCCATTCCACTTTCCTCTCCATTCCATTCTATTCCATTCCACATTCCATGCCATTCCACATTCCATTCCATTCCATTTCACTTTCTATTCCATTCCACTCAACATTCCATTCCACATTCCTCTCCATTCCATTCCACATTCCATTCCATTCCATTCCACATTCCATTCCATTCCATTCCACCTTCCATTCCACATTACGTTCCATTCCACATTCCATTCCACATTCCATTCCTTTCCACTCCACATTTCATTCCAATCCTTTCCACCTTCCATTCCGCATTCCATTCCATTCCACAATCCATTCCACATTCCATTGAATTCCTTTCAACATTCCATTCCATTTCATTTATATTCCGTTATATTCCTTTCCAAAATGCTTTCCATTCCATTCGACGTTCCATTCCATTCCGTTCCACGTTCAATTCCATTCCATTCCACATTCCATTCCCGATTACACTGAATTCCATTCGATTCCACATTCCATTCCATTCCATTCCACTTTCCATTCTGTTCCACGTTCCATTCCATATTCCACAATATATTCCATTCCATTCCACGTTCCATTCCACATTCCACACCACATTCCATTCCATTCCATTCCACATTCCATTCCACATTCCATTCCATTCCATTCCACGTTACATGCCATTCCATTCCACGTTCCATTCCACATTCCATTCCTTTCAATTCCACATTCCTTTACACATTCCATTCCACATTCTATTCCACTTTTCCATTCCACATTCCATTCCGCTTTCCTTTCCATTGCATTCCACATTGTACTCCACATTCTATTCCATTCCATTCCACATTCCATGCCACATTCCATTCCATTTCATTCAAAATTCAATTTTACATTCCATTCCACATTCCATTCTTTTCTATTCCACTTTCCAAAACACATTCCTTTCCACATGACATTCCACATTCCATTCCATTCCATTCCATTGCACATTCATTTCACATTCCATTCCATTCCATTCCACGTTCCAGTCCACATTCCATTCCACATTCCTTTCCACTTTCCTTTCCATTGCATTCCACGATCCATTTCAAATTCCATTCCACAAACCTTTCCACATTCCTTTACATTCCATTCCACGTTCCATTCCATTTTCCATTCCATTCCATTCCACTTTCCATTCCACATTCCATTGCATATTTCACTCCACTTTCTTTCCACATATCATTCCACGTTCCATTGCACGTTGCATTCCACGTTTCATTCCATTCCATTCCACGTTCCATTGCACATTCCATTCCATTCCATTCCACGACACATTCCACATTCCATTGCAAACTTCATTCCACATTCCATTCTGTTCCAAAACATGTTCCATTGCACATTCCATTCCACATTCTATTCCACATAACAGTCCACATTCCATTCCACATTAAATTCCATTCCATACCAAATTCAGTTCCACGTTACATTCCACCTTCCATTGCACATCCCGTTACACGTCCCATTGCATAATACCTTCCACATTCCATTCCATTCCATTCCACACTCAATTCAAAATTCCATTCCATTCAATTCCGCTTTCTATTGCACATTGCATTTCACGCTCTATTCCATTCCTTTCCACATTCCATTACACATTCCATTCCATTCCGTTCCACATCCCATTCCACTTTCCATTGCATTCTATTCCACATTATATTCCACATTCCATTCCACATTCCCTTCCTCAGTACATTCCATTCCATTCCATATTCCATTCCACATTCCATTCCATTCAATTCCACATTCCATTCCACATTCCATTCCACAATTCATTCAAATGCTTTCCACATTACTTTCTGCATTCCATTCCACATTCCCTTCAACATTCCATTCCATTCTGTTCCACATTCCATTCCACATAACATTCCTCATTCCCTTCAACATTCCATTCCTTTCCATTACACATTCCTTTCCACATTCCATTCCATTCCATTCCACATTCCATTCCACATTCCATTCCACATTCCCTTCCACTTTCCAATCCATTCCCTTCCGCATTCCATTCCACATTGATTACATTACTTTCCACATTCCACTCCATTCCATTCCACATTCCTTTCCACATTCCATTCCACCTTCTGTTCCATTACTTTCCACGTTTCTTTCCACCTTCCATTCCACGTTCAATTCTACTTTCTTTTCCACTCCATTCTGCGTTAAATTCCAACTTCCATTCCACATTCCATTCAATTGCATAACATTCCAGTCCACATTCCATCCATTCCATTCCCCATTCCATTCCATTACTTTCCACATTCCATTCTTTTCCATTCAACGTTCCATTTCACATTCCATTCCACTTTCTATTCCGCATTCTGTTCCCCATTCAAATCCACGTTCGTTTCAATTGCATTCTACTTTTCATTCCACTTTCCATTCCACATTTCATTCCAAGTTCCATTCCATTACATTCCATACTCCATTCCCTGTTCCATTCCATTCCATTCCACACTGCATTTCACATTCCATTCCACATTCCATTGCATTCCATTCCACATTCCATTCCACTTTCCATCCCACGTTCCATTCCATTTCCTTCCAAGTTCCAATCCATATTCCATTCCATTCCATTCCACTTTCCCTTCCACATTCCATTCCACATTCCATTCTTCATTACATTCCGTTCCGTTGCATATTCCACTCCACATTTCATTCCCTTCCCTTCCACGTTCCATTTCATTCTGTTCCACATTCCATTCCACTTTCTATTTCACATTCCGTTCCACATACTATTTCATTTTCCTTTCCTTTCCCTTCCATTCCATTACATATTCCTTTCCATTCCATTGCTCATTCCATTCCATTCCATGACACGATCCATTCCACATTCCATTCCACATTTCAGTCCAGTCCATTCTATTCCACATTCTATTCCATTCTTTTAAACAATCCATTCCACGTACCATTCCACATTCCATTCCACGTTCCATTCCATTCCATTCCACTTTCCAATTCATTTCATTTCACATTCCAATCCATTCCATTTCACATTCTACCACATTCCATTCCAACTTGAATTCCATTCCGTTCCACGTCACATTCCGCATTCCATTCGATATTGCATACCACGTTCCATTCCAATCTATTCCACGTTCCTTTCCATTCCATTCCACGTTTCATTGCACTTTCCATTCCACATTCCATTTCAGGTTGCATTCCATTCCATTCCACATTCTATTCCAAGTTCCATTCCATTCCATTCCTCATTCCATTGCATTTCATTCCACATTCCATTCCATTCCATTCCGCATTCAATTCCATTCCATTCTATTCCATATTCCATTCCATTACAGTCAACATTCCATTCCATTACATTCCACATTCCATTCCACATGCCATTCCACATTCCATTCCACATTCCATTGCACGTTCCATTCCATTACTTCCAAATTCCATTCTATTCCATTCCACTTTCTTTCCATTCAATTCCACATTTCACTCCATTCCATTGCATTCCGCATTCTGTTCCATTCCATTCCGCATTGCCTTCCATTCCATTCCGCTTTATTCCACATTCCATTCCATTCCATTCCACTTTCCATTCCACATTTAATTCCACATTCTTTTCCACGTTCCATTCCATTTCATTCCACATTCCATTGAATTCCATTCCACATTCCATTCCACGTTATCTTCCATTCCATCGCTCATTCCATTCCATTTCATTCCTTTCTATTCCTCATTTCATTCCATTGCATAGCATTCCATATTCTGCTCCATTCCATTCCTCATATCATTTCATTCCATTGCATTCCACATTCCGTTCTATTACTTTCACATTCCATTCCATTCCATTTCATTATATTCCACATTCCATTCCATTCCATTCCACTTTGCCTTCCATTCCATTCCACATTCCGTTCCTCTTTCCATTCCATTCCATTCCACATTCCATTCCCCATTCGGTTCCACATTACAGTCCTTTCCATTCCATATTCCATTCCACATTCCATTCCATTCCATTCCACATTCCATTCCACATTCCGTTCCATTCCATTCCACTTTCCATTGCACATTCCATTGCATTCCATTCCACATACCTTTCCATTCAACTCCACCTTGCATTCCACATTCCTTTCCATTCCATTCCACATTCCATTGCAGATTCCAATCCACATTCTATTCCATTCCATTCCACATTTCATTCCACGTTCCATTCCATTCCTTTTCATGTTCCATTCCACGTTTCATTCCACATTCCATTACATATTCCATTCCATATTCCATTACACATTCCATTCCACATTGCATTCCATATTCCATTCCATTCCTCTTTCCATTCCACATTCCATTTTACTCCATTCCAAATTCCATTTCATTCCATTGCAAATTCCATTCCAAATTCCATTTCACTTTCCATTGCATTCCATTCCATTCCACATTCCATTTCATTCCATTCCAATCCATATTCCATTCCATTCTATTCCAATCCACATTCCATTCCATTCTAATCCAATTTCATTTCCAGTCCACATTCCATTCCATTCCATTCCACATTCCATTCCACATTCCATTGCACATTAACTTCCATTCTATTCTATTCCACATTCCAATTCCAATTCCAGTCCACATTCCCTTCCCTTCCATTCCATATTCCTTTTCACATTCCGCTTCCCGTTCAATTACATTCAATTCCATGTTGCATTGCACTCCATTCCTTTCAATTCCACGTTCCATTAAATTCCATTCCACATTCCATTCCATTGTATTACAAATTCCTTTCCATTCCATTCCACATTGCATTCCATTCCATTCCGATTCCATTATACATTCCAATACATTCCATTCAAATTTCCATTCCATTCCATTCCATTCAATTCCACATTCCATTCCACATTACAACACATTCCTTTCCACATTCCACTCCATTCCATTCCACAATCCAATCCATTCCATTCCACATTCCAATCCACATTCCACTACATTGCATTCCTTTGTTCATTCCATTCCACATTCCATTCCATTTCATTTCACACTCAATTCCATTCCATTCCATTCCACATTCCATTCCGCATTCCATTTCTTTCCATTTCACATTCTTTTCCATTCAATTCCACATTCCATTCCGCATTCAATTCCATTCCATTTCACATTCCATTGGACATTCAATTCCTTTCCATTCCGCATTCCATACTACATTTCATTCCATATTCCATTCCACATTCCATTTCACATTCCATTTCACCTTCCATTACACATTCCTTTCCACATTCCATTCCATGTTCCATTGCATTCCACATTCCATTCCACATTCCCTTCTATTCCATTCCACATTCCATTTCTTTCCATTCTACATTCCATTGCTAATTCCATTTCACTTTCAATTCCATTCCATTCCATTTCACATTCCATTCCATTCCATTCCACAGTGCATTTCATTCCACTCCACATTCCATTTCAAATTCCATTTCACTTTCCATTCCATTCCACATTCCATTGCATTCCATTCCAATCCACATTCCATTCCATTCCATTCCAAGTGAAATTCCATTCCACATTCCTTTCCATTCCTTTCCACATTCCATTCCACATTTCATTGCATTTTCTATTCCATTCCATTCTATTCCAAATTCCATTCCATTCCATTGCACATTCAATTTCATTCCATTAGACATTCCATTCCACTTTCCATTCCACATACCTTTCCTCGTTCAATTGCATTCAATTCCACCTTACATTCCATTCCATTGCATTCAACTTTCCATTACTGTCCATTAAATTCCACGTACCATTCATTTCCTTTGCATTCCACATTCCATTCCATTCCATTCCACATTCCATTCTACTGCATTCCACATTCCATTCCATTCTATTCCATTCCACATTCCATTCCATTCCATTCCACATTTCATACCATATTCCATTCCATGTTCCATTCCATGCTCTATTCCACGTTCCATTCCATTTCTCATACCACATTCCATTCCACGTTCCATTCCATGCTCCATTCCACATTCCATTTCATGTTCCATTCCATTCCATTTCATTCCTCATTCCATTCCATTCCATTACACGTTCCAATTCATTCCGTTCCACATTCCTTTCCACATTCCATTTCACATTCCGTTCCACATTATATTTCACTTTCCAATTTATTCAATTCCATTCCATATCCCATTCTAGTCCATTGCATTCCATTCCACCTTTCATTCCATTGCATTCCGTATTCCATTCCTTTCCATTCCACATTCCACTACACTTTCCATTCCACGTCGCATTCCATGTTCCATTCCATGTCCCATTCCACGTTACATTCCTTTCCGTTCCACGTTGCATTCCGTGTTCCATTAAATATCACATTCCAGGTTGCATTCCTTTCCATTCCACATTCTATTCCATTCCATTCCACATTCCATTCCATTCCATTCCATGTTCCATTCCACGATCCATTCCACTTTCCTTTCCACATTGCATTCCAAGTTCCATTCCATTCCACGTTCCATTCCATGTTGCATTCTGTTAAATTCCACGTTCCATTCCATTCCCTGCCACATTCCATTCCACTTTCCCTTCCATTCAATTCCACATTCCATTCCATTCCATTCCAAATTCCATTCCACGTTCCATTCCATTCTATTCCACTTTCCATTCCACATTCCATTCCATGTTCCATTCCTTTCCATTCCACATTCCTTTCCATTTCATTTCACATTCAGTTCCATTCGATTCGACATTCCATTCCACTCTCCATTCCACGTTGAATTCCATCTTCCATTCCACGTCCCATTCCACGTTCCTTGCCTTTCCATTCCACATTCCATTCCATTCTATTGCATATTACATTCCGTTCCATTCCACATTCCTTTCCACATTCCATTCCATTCTATTCCACGTTCCATTCTACATTCCAATCCTTTCAATTTCACGTTCCATTCCATATTCCATTCCACATTCCACATTCCCATCCAGTGCCATTCCACGATCCATTCGACCTTCAATTACATGAACCATTGCACTTTCCATTCCACGTTCCTTTCCCTTCCATTCCACATTCCATTCCAGTCCATTCCACATTCCATTCCATTCGATTCCGCATTCCATACCATATTGCATTCCGTTCCATCCCACATTCCTTTCCACACTAAATTCCACTTTCCATTCCTCATTCCATTCCACATTACATTCTATTCCATGCCATGTTTCATTCCACATTCCTTTCCATTCCATTCCACGTTCCATTCCACATTCCATTCCACATTCCATTCCTTTCCATTGCACATTACATTCCACATTCCATTCCATTCCATTACACGTTACATTCCACATTAGATTCCACATTCCATTCCATTCAATTCCACGGTTCACTCCACTTTACATTCCATTCCATTTCACGTTCCATTCCACATTCCATTGCATATTCCATTCCACGTTCCATTCCATTCCAGTCCGCTTTCCTTTCTACATTCCATTCCATTTCATTCCACTTTCCTTTCCACATTCCATTCCACGCTCCATTCCATGATCCATTCCACGCTCCATTCCATTTCATTCCATGTTCCATTCCACATTCCATTAAATTCCATTCCATTCCATTCCATTCCACATTCTATACCAGATTCCATTTCATTCCATTCCACATTCCATTCCACATTCCATTCCATTCCATTCCACATTCCCTTCCACATTCCATTCCACGCTGCATTCCACATTCCATTCCACGTCATTTCCATGTTGGATTCCAAATTCCATTCCATGTTACATTCCATTCCATTCCACGTTCCATTGCACAATCCATTCCTTTCCAATCCACATTCTATTCCACATTCCATTCCACGTTCAATTCCATTCCATTCCGCTTTCCATTCCACATTCCATTCCATTCCATTCATCTTTCCTTTCAACATTCCATTCCACGTTTCATTCCACGATCCATTCCTCGCTCCACTCCATTTGGTTCCAAGTTCGTTTCCACATTGCATTCTGTTCCATTTTCCGTTTCACATTTCATTCCTCATTCCATTCCATATTGCGCTCCGTTCCATTCCACGTGCCACACCACATTCCATTCCACATTCAATTCCACATTCCATTCCACTTTCCATTACGCATTCCATTCCATTACATTACATTTCAGGTTCCATTCCACATTCCATTACATTCCATTCCACATTCCATTACGCATTCCATTCCATTCCATTCCACTTTACATTCCCATTCCATTCCATTCCTTTCCACATTCCACTCCACATTCCAATCCATTCCATTCCACATTCCGTTCCGTTCCATTCCACGTTCCATTCCATTCCACTTTGAATTCGAGATTCCATTTCACGTTCCATTCCTTTACATTCCACCTTCCATTCCACATTACATTCCATTACATTCCCCATTCCATACCATTCCATTCCTTTGAATTATGCATTCTATTCCACATTCCATTTCATTCCATTCCACATTCCATTCCATTCCATTCCACATTCCATTCCATTCCATTCCACATTCTGTTCCATTCCATTGTAGATTCCATTCCAGATTCCTTTCAATTCCATTCCACTTTCCATTCCACATTCCATACCTCGTTCCATTTGATTCCATTTCACATTCCACAGCTTTTGATTCAGTTTCATGCTACATTCCTTTCCATTCCATTCCAAATTACTTTCCTTTCAATTCCATATTCTATTACATTCCATTCTGCGTTCCAATCCATTCCATTCCACATTCCATTCCGCATTCCAGCCCATTCCATTCCACATTCCATTCCACGTTTCATTCCATCTCATTCCAGATTCCATTACACATTCCATCCCATTCCATTAAACATTCCATTCCACATTACATTCCACTCCATTCCACTTCCCATTGCATTCCACATTCCGTTCTACATTCTTATTCATTCTATTCCACCTTCCGTTCCACATTCCACTCCATTCCACTCCACTTTCCATTCTACATTCCATTCCACATTCCATTCCATTACATTCCACATTCAGTTCCATTCCATTCCACATTCCATTCCATTCCATTCCATTCCACGTTTCATGCCATTCCATTCCACATTCCATTCCACCTTCCATACCATTCCATTCCATTGCATTCCACATTCCATTCCATTCCATTCTACTCCATTCCACATTCCATCCAATTCCATTCCATTCCACATTCCATTCCATTCCATTCCACATTCCCTTCACCTCCATATTCCATTTCACATTCCATTCCATTGTATTCCACATTCCAGTCCAAATTGCTTCCCATTCCATTCCATATTCAATTCCACATCAATTCCATTTCATTCCACATTCCATTCCATCCCATTCCAGTCCATTCCATTCCACATTCCTTTCCGGTCCATTGAATTCCACATTCCATTCCATTCCATTCCATTCCACATTCCATTCCATTCCATTACTCATTCCATTACATCTTCCATTCCACTTTCCATTGCACGTTGCATTACAGTTTCCAGTCCACGTTCCATTCCATTTTCCAGTTCATTTCATTCCACATTCCATTCAAGTTACATTCCACATTTCACTCCGCTTTCCATTCCATTGCATTCTACATTCCATTCCACATTCCATTTCATTCCATGTAATTCCATTCCACGTTTCTTTCCGCATAATATTCCGTTCCATTCCACTTTTCATTCCACATTCCATTCTACGTTCCATTCCACATTCCTTTCCCCATTCCATTCCATTCCATTCCACATTCTATTCCATTCCATTCTACGTTAAATTCCATTCCATTCCACACTCCTTTTCATTCACTTCCATTCCATTTTGAATTCCATTCCATTCCACATCCCATTCCTATCCATTCTATTCCATTCCTTTTCCCATTCTATTCCATTCCATTCCACTCACTTCCATTTCAATTTCCATTCCATTGCATTCCACATTCCATTCCATTCCATTCCATTCCATTCCATTCCACATTCCATTCTTTTCCATTCCATTCCATTCCAGATTCTATTCCTTTCCATTTCATTACAGGTTCCAATCCTTCCACATTCCATTTATCATTACAATCCATTCCATTCCACTTTACATTCCATATTCGCTTCTATTCCATTGCATTTGACATTTCATTCCACGTTCTAGTCCACTTTCCATTCCACATTGCATTCCACACTCCTTTCCATTCCATTCCACATTCCATTCCACATTCCATTCCATTCCATTACACATTCCACTCCACATTCCATTCCAAATTCCATTCCATTCACCACCATTCCATAAATCATTGCATTCCATTCCATTCCATTCCAGATTCCATTCCATTCCAGATTCCATTCCATTCCACATGGCATTCCTCATTCCATTCCATTCCATTCCACTTTCCGTTGCGCATTCCATTTTATTCCATTCCACTTTCTGTTCCATTCCATTCCGCATTCCATTCCATTCCACGTTCGATTCCATTCCATTCCAGGATCCATTCCATTGCGTGCTACCATCCATTCCATTCCACGTTCCATTATATTCCATTCAGCATTCCATTCCATTCCATTCCACGTTCCATTCCATTCCATTCCACATTCCACTTCATTTCATTTCACATTCCATTCCACATTCCATTTCACATTTCATTTCACATTCCATTTCAAATTCCATTCCATTCCACATTCCATTCCAGTCCATTCACTTTCCATTCCATTGCATTCCACATTCCATTCCATTCCACATTCCTTTCAACTTTCCATTAAACATTGTAGTCTTCAATCCATCCCATTCCATTCGACATTCAATTCCATCCCATTCCACATTCCATTCAACATTCCACTCCATTCCATTCCATATTCCATTCCACACACTTCTATATTGCATTCCACATTCCAATCCACATTCTATTTCCCATTCCATTCCACTTTCCTTTCCTTTCAATTCCACATTCCAATCCACATTCCATTCCTTTCCATTCCACATTCCTTTCCACATTCCATTTCACATTCCATTCCACATCTCATTATATTCCATTCCATTCCACATTGGATTCCACATTCCATTTCACTGCATACATCATTGCATTCCATTACATCCGACATTCCATTCCACATTTCATTCTACTTTCCATTCCATACCATTCGATGTTCCATTCCATTCCGTTCCACATTCCAATCCACATTCCATTTCACCTTCCATTCCCCGATCCATTCTGTTCCTTTCCACATTCCAATCCTTTCCACATTCCATTCCACAGTCCTTTCCACGTTCCATTACACTGCATTTCACGTTCCATTCCACGTTCCATTTCTTGTTCCATTCCATTCCATTTCACGTTCAATTCCACATTCCTTTCCATTTCATTTAGTTTTCCATTCCAATGCATTCCACTTTCCATTCCACATTCCATTCCACATTCCATACCACATTCCATTAGACATTCCATTCTGTTCCATTCCAAATTCCACTCCACACTCCATTCCACGTTCCATTCCACATTTCATTGCGTTCCATTCCCTATTCCATTCCACACTGCATTCCACATTGCATTCCACATTCCGTTCCATTCCTTTTCACATTACATTCCACATTCCGTTCCATTCCCTTTCACATTACATTCCACATTCTATTCCACATTCCATTGCGTTACATTCCACACTGCATTGCATTCCCTTCCACATTCCTTACCGCATTTAAATCCATTCCATTGCACATTCAATTCCTTCCATTCCACATTCCATTCGACATTCCTTTGCACATTCCATTCCACAATCCATTCCTTTCCATTCAAAATTCTATTCCACATTCCATTTCACATTCCATTACACATTCCAATCCATTCCTTTCCACATTCAATTCCATTTCCTTCCACATTCCATTCCACGTTCCATTCACTTTCCATTAAACTTTCCACTCCACGTACATTTCCATTCATTTTTACATTCTTTTCCTCATTCCAATCCATTGCGTTCAACTTTCCATGCCATACTCCATTCCACATCCTATTCCTTTCCATTCCACATTCCATTCTACATTCCATTCCCCATTCAACGGCATTCCATTCCACATTCCATGCTACATTCCATTCCATTCCATTACACAATCCCTTCCACAATCCATTCCACAATACATTCTGCATTCCATTCCATTCCATTCCACATTCCATTTTATTCCATCCGACATTCAATTCCGTGTTCCATTCCACTTTCCATTCCACGTTCCATGCCATTCCAATCCACGTTCCATTCTGTTCCATTCCACATTTCATTCTGCCTTCCATTTCGCATTCCATTCGACATTCAATTACACATTTCCTTGCATTCCATTCCCCCTTCCATTCCATTCAATTCCACCTTCCATTCCGTTCCTTTCCATATTCCAATCCTTTCCGCATTCCATTCCACATTCCTTTCCACATTCCATTCCATATTGCATTCCACGATCCATTCTGTGTTCCATTCCATTCCATTCCGCGTTCCGCTCCACATTCCATTCCAATCCATTTCACGTTCCATTCCACAATTCCATTGCAAATTCCATTCCACTTTCCATTCCTTTCCATTCCGCATTGGATTCCACTCTCCACTCCACATTACATTCCACATTCCAATCCGTTCTTTTCCACATTCCATTACGCGTTCCACTCCACTTTTCATTCCAGAATGCATTCCACTCCATTTCAGATTCCATTCCATTCCACTCCACATTCCATTCCACTTTGCATTTCATGTTCCATTCCACGTTCCCTTTCACGTTCCATTCCAATACGTTCCATGTACCTTTCCATGTTCCATTCCATTCTGTTCCAGTTTCCTTTCCACATTCCATTCCACATCCCATTCCACATTACTTCCCTTCTATTCCACATTCCATTCCACATTCCATTCGATTCCATTCCACATTCAATTCCATTCCATTCCACATTCCATTAATCATTCCATTCAACATTGCATTCCACATTCCATTCCACATTCTATTCCATTCCATTCCACATTCCATTCTATCACATTGCATTCCACATTGCATTCCATACCATTCTGCATTCCATTCTACATTACATTCCACATTCTGTTTCCCATTCTTTTCCATTCCAGTCTACTCCACATTCCATTCCATTCCATTCCACATTCCATTCAATTAAATTCCACATTCCATTACACATTCCATTCCACATTCTATTCCACCTTGCATTCCACATTCAATTCCACATTCCATTCCATTCCATCCCTCATTCCATTACAATTTCCATTCCATTCAATTCCAACTTCCATTCCTTGTTCCATTCCACGTTACATTCCACGATCCTTTCCACGTTCCATTCCACATTCCATTCTATATTCCAGACCATTCCATTCCATTCCATTCCACAATCATTTCCATTCCATTCCACTTTCTTTTCCACATCCCATTCTTTTCCATTCCACATTCCGTTCGACATTCCATTCTTTTCCATTCCACATTCCATTCCACACTCCATTCCACGTTCCATTCCACATTCCATTCCGTTCCATTCCACATTCCATTCCACACTGCATTCCACTATCCATTCCACATTCCATTTCGTTCCATTCCCCATTCCATGACACACACCATTCCACGTTCCATTCCACGTTCCATTCCAAGTTCCATTAAATTCCATTCCACGTTCCGTTGCACGTTCTATTCCACATTCCATTCCACATTCCATTCCACTTTCCATTCCATTCCAATCCTTTTTCAGTTCCATTCCATTCCACGTTCCATTCCATTCCACATTACTTTCCATTGCTTTCCACATTCCATTCAATTGCATTCCACATTGCATTCTATTCCATTCCACATTCCATTACACATTCCATTCCACATTCCATTCAATTCCATGCTATTCCACGTTCCATTCCATTCCATTCCTCATTCCATTCCACATTGCATTCCACGTTCCATTCTACATTCCATTCACTTCCACATTCCATTTCATTCCATTCCTTTCCATTAAACATTCCATTTCATTCCATTCCACATTCCATTGCATTCCATTAAACATTTCATTCCACGTTGCATTCCACGTTACTTTCCTTGTTCCATTCCATTCCATTCCACGTTCCATTCCACATTCCATTAAATCCTGTTCCACTTTCCTTTCCACTTTCCTTTAGATATGCCTTTACCCATTACATCCGTTCCATTCCACTTTCCATTCCACCTTCCATTCCACATTCCATTCCATTCCATTCCACATTCCATTCCACCTTCAATTCAAAATTTCATTCCACATTCCATTCCAGATTCCATTCCATTCCATCCACATTCCATTACATTACATTCCACATTCCATTCCACGTTCCATTTCATTCCATTCCACATTCCATTATATGTTCCATTCCATTACATTTGACTTTCCATTCCGCGTTCCATTCCATATTCCATTCGATTCCATTCCTCATTCCATTCCATTCCATTGCACATTCCATTCCACATTGCATTCCATTCCTTTCCACATTGCATTCCAAATTCCATTCCATTCCATTCCATATTCCATTCCACATTGCGTTAAATTCCTTTCCACATTGCTTTCTGCATTCCATTCCACATTCCATTCCAATCCATTCCACGTTCTTTTCCACGTCCCATTCCATTCCATTCCACTTTGAATTCTATGTTCAAGTCCATTGCATTCCACTTTCCATTCCACTTTCCATTGCAAGTTCCTTTACTCTTTCCATTCCATGTTCCATTCCATTCCATTCCACATTCCATTCCACATTCCATTGCATTCCATTCCGCATCCCATTCCATTCCATTCCACATTCCATACAATTCCATTCCATTTCTTTCCACATTCCATTCCATTCCATTCCACATTTCATTCCATTCCATTAAACATTCCATTCCACATTCCATTCTATTCAATTTCACATTCCATTCCGTTCGTTTCCAGATTCCTTTCCACATTCTATTCCACATTCGGTTCCACATTCCATTCCAAGTTGCATTACTTTCCAATCCAAATTCCATTTCACATTCCATTCCGTTCCATTCCACATTCCTTTCCACATTCCATTCCACATTCCTTTGCATTGAATTCCAAATTCCATTCCATTCCATTCCACAGTCCATTTTACGCTCCTTTCCATTCCATTCAATGTCCAATTCCACATTGCAATCCATACTCCATTTCACATTCCATTACACTCTATTTCACATTGCATTCCACATTCCACACATTCCACTCCACAATCCATTCCACAGTCCATTAGATTCCATCCCACATTCCATTAAACGTTGGATTTCATTGCATTCCACATTAAATTAAAGATTCCATTCCATTGCATATGACTTTCTATTTCACTTTCCATTCGACATTCCTTTTCACATTCCATTCCGTTCCATTACACATTCCATTCCGCACTCCATTCCACATTGCATTCCACATTGCCTTCTGTTCCATTCTATATCTCGTTCCACATTCCATTCCACATTCCATTCCACGTTGCATTCCACATTCCATTAAATTCCTTTGCACATTCCATTCCATTCCACTTTCCATTCCGCGTTCCATTCAACGTTCTATTCCAAGTTCCAACAGATAGCATTCCATGTTCCATTCCGCATTACATTACATTCCATTGCACTTTCCATCTAACATTCCATTCCCCATTCCATTCCACATTACATTGCGTTCCATTCCACATTCCATTCCTCATGCCGTTCCACATTGCATTCCATTCCATTGCATTGCACATTCCATTCCACATTCCATTCCTTTCCTTTCCACATTTCATTCCACATTCCATTCCACATTTCATCACACATTCCATTCTATTCCACATTCCAATACACGTTCAATTCCATTACATTCCACGTTCCATTCCACGTTCCATTCCATTTTCCATTACACATTCCAGTCCACATTGCATTACACATTCCACTCCAAATTCCATTCCACAATACATTCCACAATCCATTCCACATTCCATTCCATTCCATGCCACATTCCATTGCACGTTCCATTCTTTTCCATACCACTTTCAATTCCACATTCCATTCCATTATATTTGACATTCGATTCCACATTCCATTCCAAATTCCATTTCACATTCCATTCCGTTCCGTTCCACATTATGTTTCACACTCCATTCCACATTCCATTCCACACTCCATTCCACAATCCATTCCACATTCTATTGCGTTACATTCCACATTCCTTTCCACTTTCCATTCCGCATTCCATTTAACATTCTATTCCACATTCCACTCCACATTCCTTTCCTCCTTCCAATTCACATTCCATTCCATTTCATTCCACATTCAACTAAACATTCCATTCCATTCCATTTCACATTCCATTCCGTTAAAATCCAGATTCCTTTCCACATTTCATTTCACATTCAATTCCACATTCTGTTGCACATTCCGTTCCACATTCCATTCCCTTCCATTTAACGTTCCGTTGTATTCCATTCCAAATTCCAATCCACATTCCATTTCACATTCTATTCCACTCCATTTCACATTCCATTCCACTTTCCACTCCCTTCCATTCCACATTCCTTTCTACATTACATGCCACATTCCATTCCACATTCTATCCCACATTCCATTCCACGTTCCATTCCATTCAATTACATAGTCAATTCCACATTCCATTGCTTTACCTTTTGCATTCCATTATACATTCAATTCCACATTCCATTTCACATTCCTTTCCATTCCATTCCACATTCCATTCCATTCCAGTCCACATTCCATTCCATTCCTTTCCAAATTCCAATCCTTTCCACATTTCATTCCACTTTCCATTCCACTTTCCCCTCCATTCCATTCCAGGTTACATTCCATGATCCATACCATTCCATTCCACGTTCCGCTCCGCAATCCATTCCATTCTATTTCAGGTTCCATTCCACAACTACATTGCAAATTCCATTCCACTTTCCATTCTGTTCCACTACACATTCCATTCCACGTTCCATTCCACATGCCATTCCGTTCCATTCCACATTCCATTGCATTCCATTCCACATTCCTTTCCCCATTCCAGTCCATTCCATTCCACATTCGATTTCTTTCCACATTCCATTCCACATTCCTTTCCATTCCATTCCACGTTACATTCCAGATTGTATTCAACATCCCATTCCACATTCCATTCCATTCAGTTCCATGTTTCCTTCTACATTCCATTCCACATTCAATTCCACATTCCATTCCACATTCCATTCCATTCCATTCCACATATCATTCCACATTCCATTCCATTCCATTCCACATACCATTCCACATTCCTTTCCATTCCATCCATCATTCCATTCCACATTATATTCCATTCCATTCCAAATTCATTTTCACATTCCATTCCACTTTCCATTCCATTCCGTTCCATTCCATTCTACATTCCATACCATTCTATTCCATTCCAAATTCCATTCTTTCCATTCCACATTCCATTCCATTCCTTTTCACATTCCATTCCATTACATTGCATTCCGCATTCCATTCCACATTCCATTCTCTTTCATTCCACATTGTATTCCCTTCCATTCCACATTCCATTCCACATTCCATTTCATGTTCCATTCCACGTTCCATTAGATTACATTCCACATTCTATTCCACATTCCATTTTACGTTCCATTCCACATTCCATTACATTCCATTTCACGTTCGATTCCACATTACATTCCACAATACATTTTATGTTCCACTCCACGTTCCGTCCATTCAATTCCATGTTCCATTACTCGTTCGATTCCTTTATTTTCCACTTTCCATTCCACAACGCATTGCACATTCCATTCCACATTCCATTCCTCGTTCCATTCCACATCTCATTCTACTCCATTCCAAAATCCATTCCTCAACACTCCACATTCCATTCCACATTCCATTCCATTCCATTACAAATTCCATTCCACATTCCTTTCCATTACATTCCACTTTCCGTTGCACTTCCCATTGCATTTCTGTCCACATTACATTCCACATTTCGCTCCACATTCCATTCCACATTCCATTCCACATTCCATTGCCTTCCATTCCACAATGCATTCCACATTCCAATGCATTCCAGTCCAAATTCCATTCCACATTCCATTCCATTCCATTCCACATTCCATTCACTTCCAATCCACATTCTCTACCACATTTCATTCCTTTCCATTCCACTTTCCATTCCACATTCCATTCCATATTCCAATCAATTCCATTCCACATTTCATTCCACATTACATTGCGTTACATTACACATTCCATTCCACGTTTCATTCCACATTCCATTGCACATTCCATTCCACGTTGCATTCCATTCCATTCCATGTTGCATTCAAAGTTCCATTTCTTTCCATTCCACTTTCCATTTCACATTCTATTTCTCATTCCATTGTTCCTTCCATTCCACATTACATTCCTTGTTCCATTCCAAGTTCCATTACACGTTCCATTCTACTTTCCATTCCATAACTTTCCACTATCCATTCCACATTCCATTCCATTCCACTCCACCTTCCATTACACATTCCATTCCCCTTCCATTCCACATTCCTTTCCATTCCATTCCACATTCCATTACACATTCCTTTCCATTCCATTAAACTTTCCATTGCATTCCATTCCACATTCCATTCCATTCCTTTCCACATTCCAGTCCTTTCCTCTTTCCAGTCCACATTCCATTCAACGTTCCATTCCATTCCATTTCACTTTCCATTCCACGTTCCATTCCATGTTCTATTCCATTCCATTCCACGTTCTGCTCCACGTTCCATTCCATTCCATTTCACGTTCCTTTCCACAGTTCCATTACAAATTCCACTCCACTTTCCATTCCGTTCCATTCCACATTCGATTCCACTCCCCACTCCACATTCCATTCCACAATCCATTGCTTTCCATTCCACATTCCATTCCAGATTCAATTCCACATTTCATTCCATATTGCATTCCATTCCATTCCACATTCCCTTCCATTCTGCTCCACATTCTATTCCACGTTGCCTTACCCGTTCCATTCCACATTCTATTCCACGTTCCATTACATTCCATTCCACGTTGCTTTCCATATTCTATTCCATTCCTTTCCAGTTTCCTTTCCACATTCCAGTCCACATTCCATTCCACATCCCATTCCACATTCCATTCCATTCCATTCCACATTCCATTATTCATTCCATTCAACATTCCATTCCACATTCCTTTCCACATTCCATTCCATTCCACGTTCCATTACACCTTCCTTTCCACATTCTATTTCACATTCCATTCAATTCAATTCCACACTCCATTCCTTTCCATTATACATTCCAATCCACATTCCATTCCATTCCATTCCATATTCCATTCCTCATTCCATTCCATTCTATTTCACATTCCATTCCACATTCCATTTCACCTACAATTCAATTCCATTCCATTCCATTAAATTCCATCCCATTCCACGTTAAATTCCATTCCATTCCACTCCATTCTACATTCTATTCCACATTCCATTCCATTCCACATTCCAATCCATTCCATTCCATTCCATATTCCATTCCATATTCCATTCCACATTCCATTCCACATTCCATTTCATTTTCCGTTCCACATTCCATTCCACTTTCCATTCCATTCCTTTCCACATTAGATTCCAAATTCCTTTGCATTCCATTCCTCAGTCATTAGACATTCCATTCCATTCTGATCCACATTCCATTCCGCGTTCCATTACACGTTCCATTCCATTCCATTCCACATTGCATTGGATTCTACATTTCATTTCATTCCATTGCATTCCACATTCCATTCCGTTTCACATTCCGTTCCATTCCATTCCACATTGCTTTCCAGATTCCATTCCACATTGCAATCCTTTACATTGCACATTCCATTCCACAATCCATTCCATTCCATGCAACATTCCATTCAATTTCTATGCATTCCTGTCCGCATTCCATTTCATTCCATTCCTTTCCACATTCCATTCTGTTCCATTTCATTCCTGTCCGCATTCCACATTATTCCATTTCATTCCACATTCCATTCCACTCCATTCTCCATTTCATTCCATACCAATCCGAATTCAATGCCACTGTATTCTAACTTCCATTCCACGTTCCATTCCATGATCCATTCCAAGTTCCTTTCCACGTTCCATTCCACTTTTCATACCACATTCAATTCCACGTTCCATCACATATCATTCCACATCCAATTCCAGATACTATTCCAATCCATTCCGCATTCCGTTCCTCATTCTATTCAATTCCATTCCACTTTCCATTCCAGGCCACATTCCATTCCTTTCCATTACGTTCCACATTGCATTCCTTTTCATTCCACATTCCATTACATTCCTTTCCACATTCCTTTCCATTTCATTCCATTCCATATTCCATTCCAGTCCAATCCACATTCCATTCCATTCCATTCCATATTCCATTCCATTCCATTAAATTCCGTATTCCTTTCCACTCTATTCCACATACCTTTCCAGTCCATTCCATATTAGATTATGTTCCACGTTATATACCTGAATCCATTCCATGATTCACTCCATATTCCAGTCAATTCCATGCCACATTCCATTACACATTCCATTCCACATTCCATTCCATTCCACCTACCATTACACATTCCATTCGACTTTTCATTCCACATTCCATACCATTCCATTCCACGTTCTATTACACATTCCGTAGCATTCCATTGCAAACTACATTCCATTCCATTACACATTCCATGCCACATTCCTTTCCTTTCCATTCCACATTGCATTCCATTCCATTACATATTCCATTCCACAGTCAGTTCCATTCCATTCCACATTCCATTCCACATTCCGTTCCATGCCATTTCACATTCCATTCCACATTGTATTCCTTTCCATTCCGCATTATGTTTCATTCCATTCCATTCCACATTCCATTCCATTCCATTCCATTCGACATTCCATTCCACATTCCATTCCACTACAATCCACCTTCCATTCAACTGCATTCTACATTCCATTCCTTTCCACTCCACATTCCATTCCACATTTCATTTCATTCCATTTCACAATCCAGTCCATTCCATTAAACATTCCATTCCATATTACATTCCATTGCATTCCACATTCCATTCCTCTCCATTCCACATTCCATTCCTTCCCAATCCAAATTCCATTCCACATTCCATGCCAAATTCCATTCCATTTCACTCCACTTTCCATTTCACATTCCTTTCCATTCCATTCCACATCCCATTCCATACCATTCCACATTCCATTCCTTTCCAGTCCTGATACAATTCCATATTCCATTCCATTCCATTCCACAATCCGTTCCTTCCCAATCCACATTCCATTCCACATTCCATTCCATTCCATTCCATTCCATTACACGTTCCAGTCCTTTCCAGTCCACATTCCATTCCGCATTTCATTCCATTCAACATTCCATTCCTTTCCAGTCCACATTCTTTTCTACATTCTATTCCATTACATTGCAAAATCCATTGCATTCCATTCCACATTCCATTCCATTGCATTTCACATTCCGTTCCATTCCATTCCAAATGCCTTTCGGTATTCCATTCCATTCCATTCTTCATTGCATTCCAGGATACATTCTTTTCCTTTCCATTACATTCCACATTGCATTCCATTCCATTCCACATTCCATTCCATTCGATTACACATTCCATTCGATTTCATGTTCCATTACTCATTCTTTCCATTCGATTCCACATTCCATTCCGTTTGATTCCACTTTTCATTCCACATTGCATTACATTCCTTTCCAAAAGACATTCAATTCCATTCCATTCCATATTCAATTCCACATTCCTTTCCATTCCATTCCACATTCCATTCCATTGCATTGCACATCCCATTCCATTCCATTCCACAATCCATTCCATTCCATTCCACATTCCATTCCATTGCATTCCACATTCCATTCCACATTCGTTTACACACTACATTCCACATTCCTTTCCACATTCCATTCCACATTCAGTTCCATTCCATTCCACATTCCATTCCACTTTCCATTCCTTTCCATTGCACAGTCCATTCCATGATCCATTCCATTCCATTCCTCATTCCTTTGCACTTTCCGTTCCATTCCATTCCAGATACCATACGACATACCATTGCATTGCCTTCCATTCCACATTGTATTCCATTCCATTTCATATTCTGTTCCATTTAATTCCATTGCATTCCACATTGCATTCCACATTCCTTTCCATTCCATTACGCATTCCCTTCCACATTTCATTCCATTCAATTCCATGTTCCATTCCACTTCATTCCATTTCATTCCAAATTCCATAACATTGCCTTCCACATTCCATTCTACATTCCAATCCATTCCTTTCCACATTCCATTCGAAATTCCATTTCATTCCATTCCACATTCCATTCCATTGCATTCCATATTCTATTCCATTCCGTTCCATTAAATTCCTTATTTCATTCCATTGAATTCCACCTTTCATTCCATTCGATTCCACATTACTTTCCTTTCCATTCCTCGTTTCATTCCACATTCCCTTCCACTTTCCACTCCACGTTCCAGTCCATTCGATTCCACGTTCCAATCCACGTTCCATTCCACATTCTATTCCATTCCATTCCATTACTTTTCACGTTCCATTCCATTCCATTGCATTTCACCTTCCATTCCACAATCCATTCCATTCCACATTCGACTCCATTCCATTCCTCATTCTATTCCATTTCATTACATTCCACTACATTCCTTTCCACAATCCATTCCATTCCATTCCTCATTCCATTCCATTCCACTGCACTTTCCATTCCACATTCCATTCCATTCCATTCCATTCCACATTTTATTTCACATTCTATTCCATTCCATTCCATGTTCCATGCCAAATTCCATTCCACATTGCATTCCACGTTCCATTCCATGTTCCATTGCATTCCATTCCACATTGCATGACACATTCCATTCCATATCATTCCACATTCCATTACACATTCTATTGCATTCCATTCCACCTTCCGTTCGGTTACATTGCACGCTCCACTTCTTTCCATTCCATATTCCATTCCATATTCCATTCCATATTCCATTCCACGTTCCATTCCACATTCCATTCCATTCCATTTCCACATTCCATTCCATTCCACATTCCATTCCACATTCCATTCCACGTTCCGTTCCACGTTCCATTCCATGTTCCATTCCATTCCATTCCACATTCCATTAGACATTACATTCCATATCATTCCACATTCCATTCCACATTCCATTACATTTCATTGCAGATTCCATTTCATTGAATTGTACACTCTTCTCGATTCCACTCCAAATTCTATTCCACAATCCACTCCATTCTATTCCATATTCCATTCCACATTCCGCTCAACTTTCCATTCCATTCCATTCCACATTCCACATTCCATTTCATTTCATTCCAAATTCCATAAAATTCCCTTGTACATTTCACATTCCATTCCATTTCATTCCACATTCCATAAAATTCCAATCCACTTTCCATTCTATTCCATTCCACATTCGATTCCATTTCATTCCGCATTCTGTTACACATTTCATTCCATTCCATTCCACATTCCATTAAACATTCCACTCCATTCCTTCCCACATCCATTCCTTTCCATTCCATTCCTATCCACATTCAATTCATTTCCATTCCACATGCCATTCCATTCCATTCCATTGCATTCCACATTTCATTCCACATTCCATTACATTCAATTACACACTCCATTCCACATTCCATTCCTTTCCTTTCCATATCGAATTCATTCCTCATTCTATTACATTCCGTTCCACATTCCATTCCACATTCCATTCCATTCCATTCCGCAGTCCATTCTACATTCCATTCCATTCCATTCCACATTGCATTCCACTCCATTCCACATTCAATTCCACTCCATTCCACTTTGCATTCCACATTCCATTCCATTCTATTCCATTTCATATTCCAGTCCATTCCATTCCACTTTAAATTCTAGATTCATTTACATTCCATTCCACTTTCTATTTCACATTGCATTACATTCTTTTTCGCATTCCTTTCCACTTTTTTGCATTCCAGATTCCATTCCTTTCCACGTTCAATTCCATTCCATTCCACATAGCATTGCATTCTATTCCATTATATATTCCTTTCCACAATCCATTCCTTTCCATATTCCATTCCACATTCCTTTCCACATACCATTCCACGTTCCATTAAACATTCCCTTCCACATTCCATTCCACATTCCAATCCATTCCATTCTACATTTCATTCCACATTCCATTCCATTCCATTCCGTTCCACTGAATTCCACATTCCATTGCATTCCGTGTTCCATTCCTCTTTCCATTCCACGTTAAATTCCACATTCCATTCCATTACAATCCATGTTCTATTCCACCCTCCATTACATTCAATTCCGTATTCCATTTCATTCCATTCTAAGTTTCATTATGCATTCCATTACATTCCATTCCACATTCAATTCCATTCAATTCCATTCCATTCCACATTCCATTCCTTTCCATTCCACATTCTATTGCATTCCATTCCAAATCCCATTCCATTCCTTTCCACATTCCATTCCTCATTCCATTTCACATAGCTTTCCACATTCCATTCCATTCCACTCCATTCCATTCCAAATTCCATTCAACTTTTCATTTCTTTCCACTAAAGTCCTTTCCAGATTCCATTCCTTTCCACTCTATTCCATTCCATATTCCATTTCTCATTCCATTTCATTCCATACCAGATTCCACTCCACATTATATTCCATTCCATTGCACATTCCATTCCATTCCATTCCATGTTCCAATCCATTCCATTCCACATTCCATTCCATTCCATTTCTTTGCACATTCCATTCGACATTGCATTCCATGTTCCATTCTGCGTACCATTCCATTGCATTCTCATACCATTCCAGATTCCATCCATTTCCATTCCACATTAAATTACGCGTTCGATTCCACACTCTTTTCCACATACCTTTCAATTAAAATACACTTTCCATTCCACATTCCATTCCACTTTCCATACCACATTCCATTCCATTCCATTCCACATTCCATACCACATTTATTCCATTCCATTAGACAATCAATTCCATTCCATTCCAATTTCCATTCCACATTCCATTCAATACCATTACAAATTCCATTCCATTACTTTCCACATTCCATACCACATTCCATTCCATTCCATTACACATTCCATTCCACATTCCATTCCAGTCCATTCCACATTGCATTTCATGCCATTCCACATTCAATTCCATTCCATTCCACATTCCATTCTATTCCACATTCCATTCCATTCCAGTCCATTGCATTCCACTTTCCGTTACAGATTCCATTCCATTCCATTCCACATTCCATTCCTTTCCATTCCATTCCACCTTCCATTACATTCCATTACGCATTGCATTCCACATTCCATTCCATTCCACATTCAATTAAATTCCATTCCACATTCCATTGCATTCCATTCCACATTCCGTTCCATTCCATTCTATCCCACACTGCATTCTCTTACACTCCAAATTCCATTCAATTCAATTCCACATTCCATTCCATTCCATTGCATTCCTTTCCACTTTTCATTCCATTCCATTTCACATTCCTTACCATACCACTTCACTTTCCATTCCATTCCATTCCACATTCCATTCCATTGAATTCCAATTTCAATTCCATTACATTCCACATTCCATTACATTGCATTCCACTTACCGTTCCATTCCATTCCAAGTTGCATTCCCTTCCATTTCACGTTCCTTTCCATTCCATTCCATGTTCCATTCCATTCCATTCCACGTTCCATTTCACATTACATTCCACTAAATTCCACATTCCATTCCATTCCATTCCACTCCTTTCCACTTTGCATTCCATTCCACTCCACATTGCATTCCATTCCATTCCTTTCCACATTCCTTTCAACTTTCCATTCCATTCCATTCCATATTCCATTGCATTCCATTCCACGATCCATTCCTCTTACCGTTCAACATTCCATTGCTTCCCATTCCACATTCCATTCTGCATTCCTTTCCATTCCATTCCACATTCCATTCCTCATTCCTTTCCATGCCATTCAACATTCCATTCCATTCCACTTTCCATTCCACTTACAATTCCACATTCGATTCCATTCCATTCCACATTCCATGCCATTGCATTCCATTCCGCATTCCATTACATTCCACATTCCATTCCACATTTCGTTCCACTTTCCATTCAATTCCTTTCCACATTCCATTCCATTCCACATTGCATTCCACATTCCATTCCATATTCCATTCCGCATTCCATTCCATTCCATTCCACATTCCTTTCTAAATTCCATTCCACATTGCATTCCCTTCCATTCCACATTCCATTCCACTTTGCTTTCCACATTCCATTCCACATTCCATTCCATTCAATTCCACCTTCCATTCCACATTTCATTCCACATTGCATACAATGCCATTCAATATTCCATTCCTTTCCAGATTCCATTCCACATTCCATTCCTCATTTCTTTCCTTTCCATTCCACATTCCATTCCATTCAACATTGCAATCCACATGCCATTCCGCTCTCCATTCCATTCCATTCCATTCCATTCCATTCCATTCAACAGTCCATTCCATTCCATTCCACGTTCCATTCATCATTACCTTCCACGTTGCAGTCCATTCAATTTCATTCCAGTCCATTCCATTCCACATTCCATTCCATACCATTACGTTCCATTCCACTTTACCTTCCATTCCATTTCACTTTGCATACCCTTCCATTCCACATTACGTTCCACATTCCATTACACGTTCCATTCCACGTTCCATTCCACGTTCCCTTCCACTATCCATTCCATTCCATTCCATGTTCCATTTCGTTGCATTACACATTCCATACCATTCCATTCCATTCCACATTCCATTCCATTCCTTTGCAGATTCCATCCCATTCCATTCAAACTTACTTTCCTTTCCACATTCAATTACAATTCCCCATTCCATTCCAGATTCCTTTGGATTCTAATCAATTCCACTTTTCATTCCAATCCTTTTCTCATTCCATTCCATTCCATTTGATTCCACATGACGTTCCACATTCCATTCCACATTTCATTCCATTCCATTCCACATTTCATTCCATTCCAATCCACATTCCATTTCACATACCATTCCATTCCATTTCATTCCCTTCCATTCCACATTTCATTTCATTCCTTTCCACATTCGTTTCCTTGTTCCATTCCACGTTCCTTTCCACATTGCATTTCATGCCTTTCCACATTCCATTTCATTCCATTCCACATTCCATTCCATTCCCAATTCCATTCCATTCAAGTCCATTGCATTCCACTTTCCATTACAGATTCCGTTCCATTCCAGTCCACATTTCATTCCCTTCCATTCCATTCCACCTTCCGTTCCATTCCATTCCACATTCCATTCCATTCCACATTCCATTCCATTCCATTCCACATTCCTTTGCGTTCCATTCCACATTCAATTCCATTCCATCCCATACTGCATTATATTCCATTTCAAATTCCATTCCATTTCATTCCACATTCCATTCCATTCCATTCCAATATCCATTCCAGTCCATTTCACATTCCATTCGATTCATACCACATTCCTTTCCACATTCCATTCCATTACATTTCACATTCCATTCCCTTCCTTTCCACATTCCATTCCACATTCCATTTCATTCCATTCCACATTACATTCCATTCTAATCCACATTCCTTTACACTCTATTTCACATTCCATTCCATTCCTTTCCGTTCCATTCATTTCCATTCCACATTCCATTCCACATTCCATTCCCTTCCATTCCACTTTCCGTTCCACATTCCATTCCACGTTCTGTTACTCGTTCCATTCCACCTTCCACTCCACGTTCCATTCCACGTTCCATTCCACATTCTATTAAATGTTCCATTCCACATTCCTTTCCATTCCATTCAATTACATTGCATTCAAGTTTCCATTCTTTTGCCTTCCACATTACATTCCAGTCCATTCCACATTCCATTCCACATTCCATTTCAAATTTCATTCCACTCCATTCCATATACCATTCCACATTCCATTCCATTCCATTCCGTTCAACATTCCATTCCACTCCACATTCCATTACAAATTCCATTCTATTCAATTGCATTCCACATTCCATTCCAAATTCCGTTCTATTAAATTCCACATTCCATTCCATTCCATTCCATTTTCCATTCCAAATTCCATTCCATTCCATTCCACATTCCATTCCACATTCCATTCCACATTCGATGCCCTTCCATTCCAGATTCCATTCCACATTCCATTCCATTTAATTCCATATTCTATTCCACATTCCATTCCATACCATTCCACATTGCATTCCACATTCCTTTCATTTCCATTCCACTTTCCTTTCCATTCTACATTCCATTCCAATCCACATTCCAGTCCACATTCCATTGCATTCCGTTCCACCTTAAATTCCACATTCCATTCCACTCCATTCAATTCCACATTCCATTCCATTTCGTTCAGCATTGCATTCCACTCCTTTCGACATTCCATTCGACATTCCATTTCACATCCCATTCTATGTTCCATTCTACGTTCCATTTCAAGATCCATTCAAATATATTCCACCTTCCATTCCCCAATAGATTCCAATCCATTCCACTTTCCTTTCCACATTCCATTCCACATTCCATTCCATTACATTGTATGTTTCATTCCATTCCATTCCGCATTCCATTACATGTTCCATTGCATTCCATTAGACGTTCCTTTGCGTGTTCCATTCCACGTTCCATTCCACATTCCAATCCGAGTTCCATTTCACATTCCATTACACTCCATTGCACATTGCATTCCACATTCCACTCCATTCCATTCCATTTTCCATTCGACATTCCATTCCACAATCCATTCCACATTCCATTCCATTCCATCCCACATTCCATTCCACACTCCATTCCATTCCATTCCACATTCAATTCCACATTCCTTTCCATTACATTTGACATTCTATTTCACATACCATTCCACATTTCATTCCGTTCCATTACACATTCCATTCCACATTTGATTGCACATTCCATTCCACATTCCTTTCCGTTACATTCCATATTCCATTCCACGTTCCATTCCGCATTCCATTCCACATTCCATTCCACATTCCGTTAAATTCCATTCCACATTGCTTTCCATTCCTCTCCACATTCCATTCCACGTTGCATTCAACGTTCTATTCCAAGTTCCATTCAATATCATTCCACGTTCCATTCCACATTCCATTCCATTCCATTCCACATTCCTTTCCACATTGCATTCCCCATTCCATTCCACGTTACATTCCGCATTCCATTCCAAATTCCATTCCACATCCCACTCCACATTCCATTCCATTCCATTCCACATTACTTTCTGTTCCATTCCACATTCCATTCCACACTCCATTCCATATTCCATTGCAAATTCCATTCCGTTCCATTCCACATTCTTTTCCACATTACATTCCACTTTACATTCCACATCCCATTCCATTCCATTCCACATTCCATTCCACAACCCATTACATTCCATTCCACATTTCATTCCATTGTATTCCACATTCCATTCCACATTGCATTCCACATTCCATTCCCCATTCCATTCCACATTGCATTCCACATTCCATTCCGTTCCACATTCCATTCCGCATAAAATTGCATTCCATTCCATTCCACATTCCATTCCATTCAATTCCACTTTCAATTTCATTGCATTTCACATTCGAGTCCACATTACATTCCACATTAAATTCCATTCCATTCCACTTTCCATTCCACGTTCCATTCCAAGTTTCTTTCCATTGCGTTTTATTTTCCATTCGACGTTCCATTCCATTCAATTCCACGTTCCATTCCACATTCCATTCCGTTCCATTCCACATTGCTATTCAAATTCCATTCCACATTCCATTCTATATTCCTTTCCATTCCATTCCATGTTCCATTCCACGTTCCATCCCACGTAACATTCCATATTCAATTCCATGTTCCATTCCATTCCATTCCACATTCCATTCCACGTTCCATTCCACGTTCCATTCCACATTCCATTCCATTCCATTCCACAATCCATTCACTTTGCATTCCACAATCCATACTTTTCCATTCCATGTTCCTTTCCACGTTACATTCGACGCTGCATTCCACAATCCCTTCCATTCCATTCCACGTTCCATTCCATTCCATTGGACATTTCCTTCCACATTCCATTTCACTTTCCATTACACATTCCATTTCACACACCATTGCATTCCCTTCCACATTCCATTGCACATTCCTTTGCACAATCCATTCCATTCCATTGCACATTCCATTCCACATTCCATTCCTTTCCATTCCACATTCCATCCCACGTTCCATTCCACGTTTCATTTTTTCCCATTCAATTTTCCATTTCACATTCCATTCCATTCCATTCCATTCCACATTCAATTCTACATTCCATTCCACATCCCTTTCCATTCAATTCCACATTAAATTCCACGTTACATTCCATTCCATTCCAAATTCAATTCCACTTTCCATTCTACATTCAATTCCACTTTCCATTCCATTCCATTTCACTTTCCTATCCACGTTCTATTGCACATTCCATTCCACATTCCATTGCATACCATTCCACATTCCTTTCCACATTCCATTTCGTATTCCTTTCCACATTCCTTTCCATTCCATTCCACATTCGATTCCCCATTCCATTCCACTCCATTCCGCATTCATTTCCACTTTCCATTCCACGTTCCATTCCATGTTCCATTCCACGTTCCATTCAATTCCACTCCACGTTCGATTCCAATCCATTTCACATTCCATTTCATTCAATTCCACCTTCCATTCCACGTTCCATTTAGCATTCCTTTCCATTCCACTCTCCATTCCATTCCATTACACATTCCATTCCATTCCATTCCACATTCCATTCCACATTCTATTCCATTCCATTCTACTCCTCTTTCCATTCCATTCCATTCCACATTCCATTCCTGTCCATTCCACATTCCATTACACATTCCTTTCCATATTCCATTGCGTTGCTTTCCACCTTCCATTCCACACTCCATTCCACAATGCATTCCACATTCCATTCCGTTCCATTCCACGTTTCTTTTCACATTCCATTCCACATTCCATTCCATTCCATTCGACATTCCATTCCATTCCATTCCACATTCCATTCCATTCCACATTCCATTCCATTCCATTCCACATTCCTTTCCAAATTCCGTTCCATTCCATTCCACATTCCATTCCATTCCATTCCACATTCCATTCCACATTCCATTCCTTTCCATTCCACATTCCATTCCATTCCAATCCACATTCCATTATACGTTCCATTCCATTTCATTCGACGTTCCATTCCACATTCAATTCCACATTCTGTTCACTTCCATTCCACCTTCTATTCCATTCAATTCCACATTCCATTCCACTTTGCATTCCATTACATTCCACATTCCATTCCACATTCCATTCCATTCCATTCCACATTCCATTCCATTCCAGTCCACATTCTTTTCCAAATTCCATTCCATTCCATTCCACAATCCATTCCATTCCATTCCACATTCTTTTCCAAATTCCATTCCATTCCATTCCACAATCCATTCCTTTCCATTCGACATTCCATTCCACATTTCATTTCACATTCCATTATCCATTCCATTCCATTCCATTCCACATTCCATTCCACGTTCCATTCCACGTTCTGTTAAACTTTCCATTCCATGTCCCATTCCATTCCATTCCAAATTCCATTCCACAGTCCATTCCATTGCTTTCCCCTTTCCCTGCCACATTCCATTCCACAGTGCATTCCATTCCATTCCACATTCAATGCCACATTCCAATCCCCATTCCACTGCATTCCGTTCCACTTTAAAGTCCAACTTCCTTTCCATTCCATTGCATGTTCCATTGATTCTTTTCAATACCGCATTTCATTCCACCTTCCATTTTGCATTCCATTAGACATTCCATTACACATTCCTTTCCATTCAGTTCCACATTCTGTTCCACTCCATTACACATTCCAATCGGTTCCACATTCCCTACCTCATTTCATTCCACGTTCCATTCCGTTCCATTCCACTTTCCATTCCACTTTCCATTCCATGTTCCATTCCATTCCATTCCACATTCTGCTCCAAATTCCTTTCCATTCCATTTCATGTTCCATTCCACAATTCCATTACAAATTCCATTCCAATTTCCATTCCGTTTCATTCCACATTCGATTCCACTCTCCATTCCTCATTCCATTCCACATTCCATTCCACATTCCATTGCATTCCATTCCACATTCCTTTCCACATTCCAACCCATTCCTTTCCACATTCCATTCCACATTCCAATCCATTCCGTTCAACATTCCATTCCATTCCATTCCACATTCAATTCCACATTCCATTCCATTCCATTCCACATTAAATTCCACATTCTTTTCCACATCCCATTAAACATTCCATTCCATTGTATTCCATGTTGCCTTTCACATTCCATTCCGCATTCCATTCCACATTCCTTTCCATTCAATTCAACATTCCATTCCACATTACATTTCACTTTCCATTGCACATTCCATTCCATTCCATTCCATGTTCCATTCCTCGTTCAATTCCAGGTTCCATTCCATTCCATTCCATTTTCCATTCCACGTTCCATTACATCTTCCATTCCACATTACTTTATGTTCCATTCCACGTTCCATTCCTCATTCCATGCCACATACCATTCCGTTCCACAAACCAATCCTCCTTCAATTCCACATTCCATTGCACAATCCTTTCTATTCCACTCCAGATTCCATTCCACATTATATTCCGCTCCATTCCACTTACGATTCCACATTCCGTTCCACATTCCATCCCATTCCATTCCACATTCTTTTCCAACTTCCATTCCACATTCTTTTCCAACTTCCATTCCACATTCCATTCCATGACTTTCCATTCCACTTTCCATTCCATTACTATCCACTCCACATTCTTTCCATTCCATTCCATTCCATATTCCATTCTATTCCCTTCCATATTCCATTCCATGCCATTCAACATTCCATTCTATTCCATTCCACATTCCATTCCACGTTTCATTCTACGTTACATTCCCCTTTCTATTCAAAATTCCATTCCACAATCCTTTGTATTCCACTCCACATTCCATTCCACATTATATTCCACTCCATTCCACATACGATTCCACGTTCCGTTCCACATTCCATCCCATTCCATTCCACATTCTTTTCCATTCCAATCCACTTTCCATTCCACATTCCTATCCATTCTATTCTTCATTCTATTCCACATTCCATTCCACAATCCATTCCATTCCCTTGAACATTCCATTCCACATTCCATTCCATTCCATTTTCCATTCCATGTTACATTCCACATTCCATTCCACATTCCATTCCGTTCCATTCAAGGATCCATTCCACGTTCCATTCCACATTCCTTTCCACATTCCATTCCACGTTCCATTCCATTACATTCCACCTTCCATTCCACATACCATTCCATTCCATTCCATTCTATTACTTTGCATTCCATTCCACATTCCTGTCCATTCCATTCCATTCCACATTCCATACCGTTCCATTGCATTCCACATTCCAATCCTTTCGAATACACATTCCATTCATTTCCTTTACACGTTCCATTCCATTCCATTCCATTCCACATTCCATTGCATTCCATTCTACCTTCCATTCCACTTTCTATTCCACTTTCCATTCATCAATCCATTGCACGTTCCGTTCCACGTTTCATTCCATTCCATTCAATATTCTGTTCCATTACAATCCACTATCCTTTCCACATTCCTTTCCATTCCATTCCACATTCTATTCCATTCCATTACAAATTCAATTCCACATTCCATTCCTTGCAATTCCATTCCACCTTCCATTCCATTCCATTCCATTCCACATTCCATTACACATTCCATTCTATTCCATTCCACATACCATTCTATTCAATTCCACATTCTATTCCATTCCATTCCACATTCCATTCTGCATTTCATTCCATTCAATTCCACCTTCCTTTCGACATTCCATTCCATTCCATTCCACAGTACATTTCACATTCCATTCTGCATTCTTCTCCACATTGCATTCCATTCCATTCCAACTTCCATTCCACATTCCATTCCATGACTTTCCATTCCACTTTCCATTCCATTACTATCCACTCCACATTCTTTCCAATCCATTCCATTCCATATTCCATTCTATTCCCTTCCATATTCCATTCCATGCCATTCTACATTCCATTCTATTCCATTCCTCATTCCACTCCACGTTCGATTCTACGTTACATTCCACTTTCCATTCCACTTTCCATTCCACATTCCATTCCACATTCCATTCCACATTGCATTCCACATTCCATTCTACATACCATTCCATTCCACGTTCCATTATGTTCCATTCCACATTCCATACCATTCCATTCCATTCCATTCCGTTCCATTAAGCAGTCTATTCCACGTTGCATTCCACTTTGCATTCCACATTCCGTTAAATTCCGTTCCACTTTCCTTTCGATATTTCTTTACACATACCTTTCCACATTACTTCCATTCCATTCCACATTCCATTCCACATTCCATTCCATTCCATTCCACATTCCTTTCCACATTCCATTCCACATTCCATTCCATTACTTTCCACAATGCATTCCACATTCTATATCACGTTCCACTCCATTCCTTTCCACATTCCATTCCACTTTCCATTCCATGCCATTCCACGTTACATTCCACGTTCCACTCCACATTCCATTCTATTTCATTCCAAATTCCATTACAATCCATTGCGCTTTCCATTCCATTCACGTTCCATTCCATTCCATTACACTTTCCATTCCATTCCACTTTCCATTTAATTCAATTCCATTCAACATTCCTTTCCATTCTGTTAGTCTTTAAATTCCACGTTCCATTTCACTTTCCATTGCACATTCCATTATACGTTCCATTCCACGTTCCATTCCACGTTCCATTCCTTTCCTTTCTATATCCGATTCCTCATCCCATTCCATTCCATTCCACATTCCATACCATTCCATTCCATTCTATTTCAAATTCCATTTCATTCCATTCCGCTTTCCATTCCACATTCCATTCCATTCCATTCCAATTTCCATTCCATTCCATTCCACATTCCATTCCACATTCCATTCTTTTCCATTCCACATTCCATTCCATTCCACATTCTGTTTCACATTCCATTGCATTCAATTTCACAATCCTTTCCGTTCCATTTCAGATTCGTTTCCACATTACATTCCGCATTCCATTCCACTTTCCGTTCCACATTCCATTCCACATTCCATTCCATTCCATTCCATATTCTATTTCACATTCCATTCCATTTCATTCCATATTCCATTCCACATTCCATTCCAGATTCCATTCCGTCTTCCGTTCCGCATTCCATTCCATTCCTTTCCGCATTCTATTCCACCTTGCATTCAAAATTCCATTCCACGATCCATTCGATTTCATTCCATATTCCATTCCACATTTCATTCCACTCCATTCCACATTCCATTCCATTCCATTCCATTCTATTTCAAATTCCATTTCATTCCATTCCGCTTTCCATTCCACATTCCATTCCATTACATTCCAATTTCCATTCCATTCCATTCCACATTCCATTCCACATTCCATTCTTTTCCATTCCACATTCCATTCCACATTCCATTCCATTCCACATTCTGTTTCACATTCCATTGCATTCAATTTCACAATCCTTTCCGTTCCATTTCAGATTCGTTTCCACATTCCATTCCACGTTCCATTCCATATTCCATTCCATTCCATTCCCCATTCCATTCCTTTCCATTCCACAATCCATTCCACATTGCATTCCATTTCTTTCCTCATTGAATTCCACTTTCCTTTCCACATTCCATTCCATTCCATTTCACGTTGCTTTCCACATTGCCTTCCACATCCCATTCCATTCCATTCCAGGTTGAATTCCACATTCCATTCCATTCCATTCCACATACATTCAACATTCCAGTCCATATTCCATTCCATTCCATTCCACATTCCATTCCCTTCCATTCCACATTCCTTTCCATTTCATCCCACATTCCATTCCAGATTCCATTCCATTGCAATCCACATTCTGTTCCTTTCCATTGTATTCCAGTCCACACTGTATTCCACTGCATTCCATTCCACATTTTGTTCCATTCTATTCCATTCCACATTCAATTCCATTCCATTCTGCATTCAATTCCATTCAATTTCACATTCCATTCCATTTCATTCCTTATCCCATTCCATTGCATTCCACATTCCATTTCCTTCAATTCCACATTCCATTCCATTCCAATGCACATTCCTTTCCCTTCCATGCCATTCCATGTTGCATTCCATTTTATTCCACATTCCAGTCCATTGCACTCCTCATTTCATTCCACATTCCATTCCATTCCATTCCACATTCCGTTCCATTCCATTCCACATTCTATTCCATTCAACTTCACACTGCATTCAGTTCCATTCCAGATTCCTTTCCACAAACCGTTCCTCATTCTGTTCCAAATTTCGTTACACATTCCATTATAAATTCAGTTCCATTCCATGTCACATTCCATTCCCTATTCCATTGCTTTCCATTCCACGTTCCATTCCACATATCTTTACACATTCCATTCCACATTCCGTTCCACAATGCATTCTACATTCCATTCCACTCCATTCCAGATTGCATTCCATTCCGTTCCACATTCCATTTCACATTCCATTCTACATTCCTTTTCACATTACTTTGCATTCCATTCCCAATTCCGTTCAATTCCTTTCCACTTTCCATTCCACATTCCATTCCACGTTTCTTTCAACGTTCTATTCCAAGTTCCATTAAATATCATTCCACTTTCTATTCCACATTCCACTCCATTTCATTCGACTTTCCATTCAACATTCCATTCCCTGTTCCATTCCAGATTAATTTCCGTTCCATTCCGTATTGCATTCCACATTCCGTTCCATATTCCATTCCATTCCATTCCACAATCCATTCCATTCCACTGCACATTCCATTCCATTCCATTCCACATTTCATTCCACATTCCATTCCACATTTCATTCCACATTCCATTCCATCCCACATTCCATTACACTTTCCATTCCATTCCATTCCACGTTCCATTCTAGGTTCCATTCCACGTTCCATTCCAAATTCCGGTCCACATTCCATTAAAAATTCCATTCCACATTCCATTCCATATTCCATCCCATTCCATGCCACATTCCATTAAACGTTCCAGTCCATTGTATAACATGTTCAATTACACATTCCATTAATTTTCATTTGACATTCCTTTCCACATTCCATTCCAAATTCCATTTCACATTCCATTCCATTCCATTACAGATTCCATTCCACACTCCATTCCAGATTCCATCCCACAGTGCATTCCACATACCATTCTGTTCTGTTCAACATTACATTCCACATTCAATTGCACATTCCATTCCACATTCCAATCGAAGTTCCACTCCTTTACATTCCACATTCCATTCCACACTTGATTACACATTCCATTTCACATTCCATTCCCTTCCATTCCACATTCCTTTACACATTCCATTCCGCATTCCTTTCCACAGTCCATTACACATTCCTTTCCACATTCCATTCCAGATTCCATTCCATTTCATTCCACATTCCATTAAACTTTGCATTCCATTCCATTCCACTTTCCATTCCACGACCTATTCCACTTTCCATTCCACATTCCATTCCATTCCATCAGAATTTCCATTCAACATTCCATTACCCATTCCATTCCACATTAATTTGCGTTCCATTCCTTATTGCATTCCACATTCTTTTCCATATTCCATTCCATTCCATTCCACGATCCATTACACGTTCCATTCCATTCCATTCAACGTTCCATTCCGCATTACATTGCACATTCCATTCCACGTTCCATTCCACCATCCATTCCACATCCCATTTCATTCTATTCGATGTTTCACTCTGTTCCATTCCACGTTCAATTTCTTTCAATTCCACATTCCATTCTACATTCATTTCACATTCTATTCCACATTACATTTCACATTCCATTCCATCCCATTCCACATTGCATTCCATTCAATTCCACATTCCATTCCTTTCCATTCCATGTTGAATTCCATTACATTCAATTCCACATTGTTTAGCATTCCATTACATTCCACATTGCATTCCATTCCACTCCGTTGCACATTATATTCGATTCCAATCCACATTCCATTCCACATAGTATTCCATTCCATTCCATTCCGAATTCCATTCTATAATCCATTCGATTCCATTTCACATTACAGCCCATTCCATTCCATTCCACAGTGGATTCCATTCCTTTTAAATAGACATTCCATTCCACATTCATTTCCATTCCATTCTACATTCCATTCCACAATCCTTTCCATTCCATTCCATATTTCATTCCATATTCCATTCCACATTCCATTCCACTCCACTTTCCATTGCATTCCGTTCTACTCCACTTTCCATTGCATTACATTGCACCTTCCATTCCACGATCCATTCCCTTCCACATTCCATTCCATTCCATTCAAAATTCTATTGCACATTCCATTTCATTCCATTCCACATTCCATTCAATTCAATTCAATTCCCCATTCTATTCCACATTCCATTCCATTTAATTCCGCATTCCTTTCCATTTCATTGCACTTTTCCTTTCATTCCTTTCCACGTTCCATTCCATTCCATTCCACATTCCATTCAATTCCATTCCTTTGCACATTCCATTCCATTCCATTCCATGTTCCTTTATATTCCATTCCATTCCACATTCCATTACACAATCCATTCCATTCCACATGCCATTCTTCATTCGATTCCATTCCATTCCACATTCCATTCCATTTCATTCCACATTCCATTCCACTCCATTCTGCATTCAATTCTGTTCTAGGTCATTCCATTCCATTCTGCATTCCATTTCCCATTCCATTCCATTCCATTCGAAATTCAATTCCATTGAATTCCACATTCCATTCGATTCAATTCCATGTTTCACTCCATTTCATTCCACATTCCGTTCCACATTCCATTCCATTCCATTCACCATTCCATTGCATTCCATTCTACATTCCATTCCATTCCATTGCACAATCCATTCCATTCCATTCCACATTCCTTTACATTCCATTCCATTCCACATTCCATTTCATATTCCATTCTATTCCACATTCCATCCCTCATTCCATTCCATTCCATTCCAGATTCCATTCCATTCCATTCCACATTCCATTGCATTCCATTCCACATTCCATTCCATTCCATTGCACATTCCTTTCCATTCCTTTCCACATTCCATTCCGTTCCCTTCCACTTTCCATTCCAATTTCCAATCCATTCCATTCCACATTCTATTCCATGTTCCATTCCATTCCATTCCACTTTCCTTTCAACGTTCCATTCCATTCCATTCCACATTCCATTCCACGTTCCTTTCATTCCATTTCACCTTCCATTCCACTCCATCCATTCCATTCCACATTCTCTTCCACTCCATTCCACATTTACTTTCACTTTCCATTCTGCATTCCATTCCACATTACATTCCATTCCGTTCCAAATTCAATTCTATTCAATTCCACATTCCATTCCATTCAATTCCACGTTTCATTCCATACCATTCCTTTAAACATTGCATTCCATTCAATTCCATTCCATTCCACATTCTTTTCCATTTCATTCCACATTCCATTCCAATCCATTCCACATTGCATTCCACTGTTTTCCATTCCACGTTCCAATCCACTTTCACTTCCATTCCATTCCATATTGCATTCCTCATTCCATTCTTTTCCATTCAACATTCCGTTCCATTTCACTCCACATTCATTACCATTCCATTCCACATTGCATTCCACTCCATTCCATTCCTCGTTGCAATCAACATTCATTTCCATTCCGTTCCACATTCCTTTCCGCATTCCATTCCACTCAATTAAACTTTCCAATCCATATTGCATTCCACATTCCATTTCATCCCATTCCAGATTCCATTCCTAGAAACATTCCATTCCACATTCCATTCCACATTCCATTACATTCCATTCTACATTCCATTGCACTTTGCATTCCATTCCACATACCATTCCATTCTATTCCACATTCCATTCCACATTCCATTCCATTCCATTCCTCATTGCATTCCATTCCCTTCCACATTCAATTCCATTCCGTTACACATTCCATTCCATTCGTTTCCACATTCCATTCCATTCCATTCTACATTCAATTCCATTTTCCATTCCATTCCATTCCACATTCAATTCAACGTTCCATTCCATTCCATTCTGCATTCCGTTCCACTTTCCATTCCAATCCTTTCCGCATTCAATTACACTTCCATTCAATTTCATTCCACCCTGCATTCCATTCCAATCCACATTCCCTTCCATTCCGTTCCACATTCCATTCCATTCAATTCCGTATTCCATTACATTTCATTCCGCATTCCACTGCAATCCATTCCATATTGCATTGCATTCCATTCCATTCCACATTTCATTCCACTTTCCATTCCATTCCTTTCCATATTCCATTCTACTCCATTGCATTCCATTCCACATTGCATCCCACATTCATTTCCAATCCATCCCTCATTCCATTACACATTCCATTCCATTTCATTTCACATTCCCTTCAAATCCATTTCACATTACATTCTGTTGCATTCCACATTGCATTCCATTCCGTTCCACATTCCATTCCATTCCATATTCCCTTCCATTCCATTCCATTCCAAATTCCATTCCATTCCGTTCCACATTCTATTCCGCTTTCCATTCCATTCCATTCAAAATTTCATTCCACATTCCACTCCATTCCACCCTCCATTCCTTTCCATTCCATTCCATTCCTTTCTTTTCCATATTCTATTCCATTCCATTCCACATTCCATTCCACTCCATTTTGTTCCAATCCATTCTACATGGCATTGCATTCCATTCCATTCCCTTCCGCATTCCATTCCTTTCCACTCCATTCCAATCCTTTCCACATTGCATTCCATGCCATTCCATTCCGCTTTAAATTCCATTCCATTCCTCTTTACTTTCCATTTGATTCCATTCCATTTCACACTCCATTCCCCATTCCATTCCAATTCATTGCACAGTCCATTCCACATTACTTTCCATTCCATTGCAATCCATTCAAACTCCTTTCCACATTCCATTCCATTCGATTCCAAGTTCCATTCCACATTCCATTCCAATCCATGCCACATTACATTCCACGTTTCTTTCCATTCCATTCCACATTCCATTCCATTCCATTCCACATTCTTTACCATTCCATTCAACATTCCATTCCATTCCATTCCACATTCCATTCCATTCCACATTACTTTCCAGTTTCCATTCATTTCCATTTCACATTCCACCTTCCATTCCATTGCACTCAACATTCCATTACATTCCGTTCCACATTCCATTCCATTCCACTCAACATTCCATTACATTCCGTTCCACTTTCCATTCCATTCCATTCCATTCCATTCCACTCCATTCCGTTCTACAGTCCATTCCACGTTCCATTCCATGTTCCATTCCATTCCATTCCACTTTCCATTCCATGTTCCATTCCATTCCTTTCCACATTCCGTTCCGTGTTCCATTCCACGTTCCATTGCACGATCCTTTCTGTTGAATTCCACATTCCATTCCATTCCATTCCACATTCTATTCCCTTCCGTTCCACATTCCATTCCATTCCATTCCAACTTCTATTCCATTCCATTCCATTGCGTTCCAATTTCCATTCCACATTCCATTCCGCATTCCATTCCATTCCACATTCCTTTCCATTTCCTTCCATTCCATTCCAAATTCCATTCAAATCCATTGCATTCCATTGCATTCCATTCCACATTCCATTCCACCTTCCATACTTTCCATTCCACTTTCCATTCCATTCTATTCCACTTTTCATTCCACATTCCATTCCATTCCACATTCTATTCCATTGCATTCCATATTCCTTTCCACATTTCATACGATTCCATTCCACATTCCATTCCACATTCCATTCCATTCCACGTTCCATTCCGTGACCCATTCCAATGCACATTCCATAGCTCATTCCATTCCATTCCATTCCATTCCTCTTTCTATTCCATTTTCCATTCCACATTGCATTCCACGATGCTTTCTCTTGAATTCCAAATTCCATTCCCTTCCATTCCACATTCTATTCCCTTCCATTCCACATTCCATTCCATTCCATTCCACCTTCTATTCCATTCCATTCCATTGCATTCCATCTTCCATTCCACATTCCATTGAATTCCACTGCACATTCCATTCCATTCCACATTCCGTTCCATATTCCATTCCATTCCTTTCCATTCAATTCTAAATTCCATTCCACATTCAATTACATTGCATTCGACATTTCATTCCATTCCGTTAAACGTTCAATTCCATTCCAGTCCACATTCCATTCCATTCCATATTCCATTCCATTCCATTCCACATTGAATTCCAATTATTTCCACACTGCATTCCATTCCATTCCTTGAAATATTCCATTCAATACCAATCCAAACTACATTCCTGTCCATTTCACATTCCATTTCACATTCCATTCCATTCCTTTGTACATTCCATACCACTATCCATTCCATTTCACATTCCATTCCAGATTCCATTCCATTCCATTCCACATTTCATTCCACATTCCATTCCATTCCATTCCACATTCCATTCCATCATCCATTCCATTCCACATTCCCTTCCACATACCATTCCATTCCATTCCACATTCCATTCCATGTTCCGTTCCGCATTCCATTCGACTTTCCGTTGCACGCTTCATCACATTACATTTCACTTTCCATTCCACATTGCATTCCATTCCATTCCAATTTCAATTCAATATTCCATTCCACTTTCCATTCCATTCCATTCCACATTCCATTCCACATTGCATTCCACATTGCATTCCATAGTCCATTCCATCCCATTCCACATTCCATTCCATATTCCATTCCGCATTCCGTTTGATTGCATTCCACATTCAATTCCACATTCCATTACATTACATTCCTCATTCCACTCCATTCCATTCCTTTCCCTTCTACATTCCATTCCACATTCCATTCCTTTCCATTCCATTCCTTTCCACGTTCCATTCCACGTTGCATTCCACTTTCCCTTCCATTCCATTCCATGTTCCATACCATTCCATTCCATGTTCCATTCCATTCCATTCCACGTTCCATTCCATTCGACATTGCATTCCAACCCATTCCATTCCATGACACATTCCATTCAATTCCACGTTCCATTCCATTCCATTATATGTTCCATTCCATTCCATTCCACGTTCCTTTCCAATCCATTCTAGGTTCCATTCCATTCCATTCCACATTCCATTCCTTTCCATTTCATTCAACGTTCCATTCCATTCCATTACATTCCAGATTCCATTCCGTACCTCATTCCATTCCATATCACTTTCCATTCCATTCCACGTTCCATTCCATACACGTTCCATTCCATTCAATTCCAAATTCCATTCCACATTCCATTCCATTCCACATTCCATTCCATTCTACATTCCATTCCTTTCCATTCCACTTTCCATTCCTTTCCACATTCCCTTCCTTTTTCCATTCCACTCGTTACCACATTCCATTCTATTTCATTCAAAGTTACATTCCATTCCATTCCACGTTCCATTCCACATTCCATTGCATATTCCATTCCACGTTCTATTACACGTTCCATTCCACTTTCCATTGCATGTTCCATTCCATTCCGTTTCACATTCCATTACACGTTCCACTCCATTCCATTCCACATTCCTTTCCACATTCCATTCCTATCTATTCCACACTAAATTCCACATTCCATTCAATTCCATTTCACATTCCATTCCACATTCCATTCCATTTCACATTCCATACCTCATTCCATTCCATTCCACGTTCCATTCCATTCCATTCCACATTCCATTCTATACCACATTCCCTTTCTCATGCCATTCCATTCCTTTCGACATTCCATTGCATTTCACATTCCATTCCACATTCCATTCGTTTCCATTCCACATTGCAGTCAACATTCCTTTCCACGTTGCATTCCATTCAATTCCACATTACATTCCCCATTCCATTCCATTCATCTCTACATTCCATTCCCCATTCCATTCCATTCCATTCCACATTCCATTCCACAATCCATTCCACATTCCATTCCATTCAATTCCACATTCCATTCCCCATTCCATTCCACATTGTATTCCACATTCCATTCCATTCCTTTGCACTTTCCATTCCACAATCCCTTCCACAATGCATTCCATTCCATTCCACGTTCCTTTCCACATTGCATTCCATATTGCATTCCGTTCTATTCCATATTCCTTTCCACATTCCATTCCACATTCCATTCCACATTCCTTTCCTTTCCATTCCAAATTCCATTCCATTCCATATTCCATTCCATTCTATTCCACAGTCGATTCCACTTTCCATTGCATTCCTTTCCACATTCCATTACATTCCCTTCCAAATTCCATTCCACTTTCCATTCCGCATTCCATTCTACTTACCATTGCACGTTTCATTCGATTCCATTCCACTTTCCATTCCACATTGCCCTCCATTCAATTCCGCTTTCCATTCAACATTCCATTCCACATTCTTTTCCACATTCCATTCCTTTCCTTTCCACGATCCATACCATTCCATTACATTTTGTTCCACATTCTATTCCAAATTGCTTTCCATTCTATACCACATTGCATTCCATTCCATTCCACATTCCATTCCATTCCATTACACATTCCATTACTTTCCATTCCACATTTGATTCCACATTCCATTAAACATTCCATTCCACATTCCATTCCACATTCCACTTCAAGTTCCATTCCATTCCATTCCTCGTTCCATTATATTCCACTCCACGTTGCATTCCACTTTTCTTTACACAATCCCTTCCACATTCCGTTCCACGTCTCATTCCATTCCACTTCTCATTCCATTCCACTTTTCATTCCAAGTTCCTTTTGAATCAATTTCACATTGCATTACACATTTCATGCTACATTCCATTCCACGTTCCATTTTAGGTTCCATTGCATTCAATACCAGGTTCCATTCCACGTTCAATTATATTCCACTTACGTTCCACTCCAAATTCCATTGCTCATTCCATTCAGCATTCTATTCCACATTCCATTCCATATTCTATTACATGTTCCATTCCACATTCCATTCCATTCCATACCATTCCACATTCCATTCCATGTTCCATTACATTCCATTCCACATTCCATTCCACGTTCCGTTCCACATTCCATTCCACATTCCATTCCACTTTCCATTTGATGTTCCATTCCATTCCATTCCACGTTCCACTACTTTGCTTTCCATGTTCCATTTGATTTCATTCCACATTCCATTTCACATTCATTTTCATATTGCTTTCCACATTCCACTTTGTGTTGGATTCCATTCCATTCCATTCCCCATTCCATTCCATTACAATTCATATTCCATTCCATTCCATTCCACGATGAATTCCATTCCACAATCCATTGCATTCCACATCCCATTCCATTCCATTCTATTCCACATTCTCTCCCAGATTCCATTCCGTATTCCTTTCCATGTTCCATTACATATTCCATTGCACTTTCCATTACATTCCATTCCCTCCCGCATTTCAAAATCCATTCCATTCCACTCCGCATTCCAAATTCCATTGCATTGCTCATTCCATTCCATTCCATTACACAGTCCTTTCCATTCCATTCCACATTGCATTCCACATTCCCTTCCATTGCATTCCAAATTCCATACAATTTCATTCCATTCCACATTCCATTATTTTCAATCCCACATTCCATTCCATTCCATTCCACATTCCATTCCACATTCTATTGCATTCCACACCATATTCCTTTCCTCATTCTATTTCACGTTTCATTGCACGTTCCATTCCATGTTCCATTCCACTTTCAATTCCACGTTCCATTCCCCACTCCATTCCACATTCCATTCAATTCCATTCCACAATCCATTTCTTTCCATTCCACATTCCATTCCACATTGCACTCTACGTTCCATTCCACATTCAATTCCACGTTTCATTCCCTTCCATTCCACCTTCTATTCCATTCCATTCGACGTTCCATTCCATGTTCCATTCCATTACATTCCACATTTCATTCCACATTCCATTCCATTCCATTCCACATTCCATTCCATGTTCCATTCCACATTGCATTCCACGATCAATTCCACCTTCCATTCCATTCCATTCTACGTTCTATTCCATGTTCCTTTTCACGTTCCATTAGACGATCCACTCCACGTTCCATTCCATTCCATTCCACGTTCCATTCCTTTCCATAACACATTCCATTCCACATTCCATTTCACATTCCATTCCACATTCCATTTCACATTCCATTCTATTCCATTCCACTTTCCATTCCATTCCTTTCCACATTCCATTCTACATTCCACACCATTCCTTCCCTCGTTTCATTCCACATTCCATTCCATTCCATTCCACATTCCATTCCACATTCCATTCCACATTCCCATACATTCTATTCCACTTTTCATTTCATTCCACGTTCCCTTCCATGTTCCATTCAATATTCCACTCCACGGTCCATTCCATTCCATTCCACGTTCGATTCCACCTTCCATTCCATTGCATTTGTCTTGAAATTCCACTCTCCATTCCACATTACATTCCACATTACATTCCACATTACATTCCTTTCCATTCCACATTCCATTTCATCCCATTCCACATTCAATTCCACATTAGCTTCCATTCCTTTAAACATTCCATTCGACATTCCACTCAACATTGCATTGTACATTCCATTCCATTCCATTCCACGTTCCATTCCACATTCCATCCCATTCCATTCCACATTCCATTCCGCATACCTTTCCATTCCTTTCCACATTCCATTCCACATTCCTTTCCACGTTCCATTCCATTTAATTCAATGTTCCATTCCACGTTCCATTCCACAATACATTCCATACCATTCCACGTTCCATTCCATTCCATTCCACTTTGCATTCCACATTTTATTCCACATTCCACTAAGCATTCCATTTCGCATTCCATTGCCTTCCATTCCATTCCATTCCTCATTCCGTTCCATTCCAATCCACACTCCATTCCTTTCCATTCCACTTTCCTTTCCACATCTCAGTCCATTCCATTCCATTCCATATTCCATTCCGCATTCTCTACCCCTCCATTCCACATTCCATTCCCTTACATTCCATACCATTCCACATTCCATTCCATGTTCCATTACATTTTATTCCACATTCCATTCCATGTTCCGTTCCACATTCCATTCCACATTCCATTCCACTTTCCACTTGACGTTCCATTCCATTCCATTCCACGTTCCACTCCTTTGCTTTCCACCTTCCATTTCATTTCATTCCACATTCCATTTCACATTCATTTTCACATTGCTTTCCACATTCCACTTCGTGTTGGATTCCATTCCATTCCATTCCCCATTCCTTTCCATTACAATTCATATTCCATTCCATTCCATTCCACGATGAATTCCATTCCACAATCCATTGCATTCCACATCCCATTCCATTCCATTCTATTCCACATTCTCTTCCAGATTCCATTCCGTATTCCTTTCCACGTTGCATTCCATATTCCATTCCACTTTCCATTCCATTCCATTACCTCCCGCATTTCAAATTCCATTCCATTCCACTCCGCATTCGAAATATCATTGCATTGCGTATTCCATTCCATTCCATTATACAGTCCTTTCCATTCCTTTCCACATTGCATTCCACATTCCCTTCCATTGCATTCCAAATTAAATACAATTTCATTCCATTCCACATTCCATTACTTTCAATCCCACATTCCATTCCATTCCATTCCACATTCCTTTCCATTCCATTCCACATTCCATTCCACATTCAATTGCATTCCACACCATATTCCTTTCCTCATTCTATTTCACGTTTCATTGCACGTTCCATTCCACGTTCCATTCCACTTTCCATTCCACGTTCCATTCCCCACTCCATTCCACATTCCATTCAATTCCATTCCACAATCCATTTCTTTCCATTCCACATTCCATTCCACATTGCACTCTACGTTCCATTCCACATTCAATTCCATGTTTCATTCCCTTCCATTCCACCTTCTATTCAATTCCATTGGACGTTCCATTCCATGTTCCATTCCATTACATTCCACATTTCATTCCACATTCCATTCCATTGCATTCCACATTCCATTCCACGTTCCATTCCACATTGCATTCCACGATCAATTCCACCTTCCATTCCATTCCATTCTACGTTCCATTCCATGTTCCTTTTCACGTTCCATTAGACGATCCACTCCAAGTTCCATTCCATTCCATTCCAGGTTCCATTCCTTTCCATAACACATTCCATTCCACATTCCATTTCACATTCCATTCCACATTCCATTTCACATTCCATTCTATTCCATTCCACTTTCCATTCCATTACTTTCCACATTCCATTCTACATTCCACACTATTCCTTTCCTCGTTTCATTCCACATTCTATTCCGCATTCCATTCCATTCCATTTCACATTCCATTCCACAGTCCATTCCATTGCATTGCACATTCAGCTCCATTCCACTTTCCGTTACATTCAATTGCATTTCATTCCACATTCCATACCATTCCCTTCCAATCCACATTCCATTCCTTTCCATTCCACATTCCGTTGAATTTCATTACACATTCCATTCCAGTCCATTCCACATTACATTCCACGTCCATTCCCTTCCATTCCAGATTCCATTCCAGTCCCTTCAACATTCCATTCCACGTTCCATTCCATGTTCCATTCCATTCCATTATACATTCCTTTCCAGATTCGATTCTATTCCATTCCGTATTCCTTTCCATTCCAATTCAGATTGTATTCCACATTCCATTCCATTCCATTCCACATTCCATTAAATTCCATTCAACATTCCATTCCTTTCCTTTCCACATTACATTCCAAATTCCATTTAACTTTCCATTCCACGTTCCTTTTCATTCCATTCCACATTCCATTCCACGTTCCATTCCACTTTCCATTCCACATTCCATTCCACGTTCCACTCCATTCAATTCCACCTTCCATTCCACATTCCATTTCGCATTCCAATCCATTCCTTTCAACATTCCATTCCACATTCCATTCCATTCCATTCCACATTCCATTCCACTCCATTCCACATTCAATTCCACATTCCATTCCATTCCATTTTCCATTCCATACCATTCCACATTCCATTCCATTTTGCATTCCTTTACATTCCACATTCCATTCCATTCCATTCCACATTCCTTCCCACTCCATTCCACTCCATTCCACATTCCGTACCATTCCTTTCCATTCCACACACTATTCCTTTCCATTCCACATTCCATTCAATTTCATTCTACATTCCAGTCCATTCCATTCACATTCCATTCAACATTCCTTTCCATTCCATTCAACATTCCATTCCACATTCCGTTTCACATTCCTTTCAAATTTCCATTCCACATTCCATTTCACATTCCATTCCACATTCCCTTACATTCTAATACACTTTTCATTTCATTCCACTTTCCCTTCCATGTTCCATTCAATGTTCCACTCCACGGTCCATTCCATTCCATTCCACGTTCGATTCCACCTTACATTCCATTCCATTGGACTTGAAATTCCACTCTCCATTCCACATTACATTCCACATTACATTCCTTTCCATTCCACATTCCATTTCCACACTCCATTCCTCCTTACATTCCACAATCCATTCTGTTCCATTCCGCATTCCATTGCATTCCATTCAACATTCCTTTCCGCAATCCAATCCATTCCATTCCACATTCCATTCCATTCCATTCCACATTTAATTCGAATCCATTCCACATTCCGTTCCATTCCATTCCACGTTCCATTCCATTGCATTCCACGTTGCATTCCGCGTTCCATTCCATTTCATTCCACTTTCCATTCCGTTGTATTCCATCTTCCATTCCACATTCCATTCCATTCCATTCAACATTCCATTCCATATTCCATTCAGTTCGATTCCACATTCCTTTCCATTCCATTCCACATTCCATTCCACTCCATTCCACATTCCCTTCCACATTCTATTCCCCATTCCATTCCACATTCCATCCCATTCCATTCCATGTTCCCTTCCACATTCCATTCAACATTCCATTCCAAAATCCATTCCACATTCCATTCCACATTCCATTCCAGATTTCATTCCACAATCCATTCCATTCCATTCCAAGTTGCATTCCAGTTTCCATTGCATTACATTCCATGTTACATTCCACATTCCATTGCCCTTTCAATTCCACCTTCCATTCCATGTTCCATTCCACGTTCCATTCCATGTTCCATTCCACGTTCCATTCCGTTCCATTCCATGTTCCATTCCACGTTCCATTCCATTCCATTCCACGCTGCATTCCACATTCCATTGCACATTCCATTCCGCATTCCTTTCCGTTCCATTCCAAATTCCATTCCACATTCCATTCTTCATTACATTGCTCGTTCCATTCCACGTTCCATTCCAACTTCCATTCCACCTTCCATTCCGTTAAATTCCATGTTCCATTCCACAATCCATTCCATTCCGTTTCACTACATTCCACGTCCCATTCCACTTTCCATTCCATTCCATTCCACGTTCAATTCCACAGTCCATTGGCCATTCCATTCGATGTTCGAATCCACATTCGATTCCACATTCTACTCCATTCCGTTCTACTTTCCATTCCCCGTTCCCTTCGATTCAATTCCACTTTCCATTTCACATTCCATTCCATTACATTCCACTTTCCTTTCCACTTTCCACTCCACATTCTATTCCACATTCCATTCCACATTACATTCCATTCCATTTCACATTCCATTCCATTCTTTTCCAAATTCCATTAGATTCCATTCCATTGCATTCCACAATTAATTCCATTGCATTCCGCATTCCATTCCATTCCATTCCATTCCACATTCCCCTCCATTCCATTCCATTCCATTCCACAATCCTTTCCATTCTATTCCACATTCCATTCCATTCTATTTAACATTACATTCCACGTTCAATTCCACGTTGTTTTCCACGTTCCATTCCATGTTCCATTCATCGTTCCATTACTTTCCATTCCACTTTCCATTCCATTCCATTCCACTTCACATTCCATTGCACGTTCCAATCCATTCCATTCCACCTTCCATTACACGTTAAATTCCACATTCCTTTCCAAGTTGTATTCCAGATTCCTTCCATATTCCACAGCACATTCAATTCCATTCCATTACACTTTCCATTCCACATTCCATTCCAGTTTCCATTCCACATTCCATTCCACATTCCATACCATTCCATTCCATTCCATTCCGGATTCCTATCCATTCCATTCCGCATTCTATTCCACCTTCCATTCCATTCTCTTCCACATTCCATTGCACATTCCGTTGCATTCCATTCCACATTCCATTCCTTTGCATTCCACATTCCACTACTTTCCATTCCAAATTACATTCCACATTCTATTCCACGTCGCATTCCACATTCCATTCCACATTCCTTTCCATGTTCCATTCCATTCCATTCCACGTTCCATTCCACATTCCTTTCCATTCCATTCCACATTCCACACCATTCCATTCTATTGCATTCAATATTCCATTCCATTGCATACCACATTTTATTCCACATTCCAAACCATTCCATTCTCAGTCTTTTCCATTCCATTCCACATTCCATTCCAAGTTCCATTCCACGTTCCATTCCACATTCCATTTCACATTGCCCTCCATTCCATTTTGCATTCCACTCCATTGCATTACACATTCTATTCCACATTCCATTCCATTCCATTCCACATTCCATTCCACATTACATTACATTCCATTCCACATTCCACTGCATTCCATTCCACATTCCATTCCTTTACATTCCACGTTACATAGCAGATTCCCTTCCACCTTCGAATCAACATTCCATTCCACTCCATTCCAAATTCCATTCCATTCCATTCTACATTCCATTCCGCATTCCATTCCACATTCCATTCCATTCTGTTTCACATTCCATCCCATTCCACGTTCCATTCCAAATTGCCTTCCACATTCCATTCCACTTTCCATTCCACATTCCAGTCCATCCCATTCCACTTTCTGTTCCATTGCATTCCCCGTTCCATTCCACATTCCATTCCACATTTAATTCCGTTGCATTCCACTTTCCATTCCACATTCCTTTCCACATTCCATACCACATTCCATTCCATTCCATTGAATTCCATTGCACATTCTATTCCACATTAAATTCCACATTCCATTCTACATTCCATTCCATTCCATTCCACGTTCCATTCCACATTCCATTCCACGTTCCTTTCCATTCCATTCCACATACCATTCCACTTTCCATTCCATTCCTTTCCACGTTCCATTTCACTTTCAATTGCACATTCCATTTAACGTTGCATTCCACATTCCATTCCACATTCCATTCCATTCCATTACACGATCCATTCCACATTCCATTCCATTCCACTTTCCATTCCACATTCCATTCCACGTTCCATTCCACGTTCCATTAAATTCGAATCCACGTTCCATTCCTCACTGCATTCCTTCCACGTTCCATTTCACATTCCATTCCACATTCCATTCCACGTTGCACTCTGTTCCATTCTGAGTGCCACTCCACATTCCATTCCTCATTCCATACAACATTCCATTCCACTCCATTCCACATTCCATTCCATTCCATTCCACATTCCGTTGCATTTCATTCCACATTCCATTCCACATTCCACTCCATTCCATTCCACATTCCATTGCACATTCCAATCCATTCCATTCCGCATTCCATTCCACGTTCCGTTCCACATTCCATTCCACGCTCCTTTCGATTCCATTCCACGCTCCATTCCACCTTCCATTCCACATTCCATTCCATGTTCCATTCCACGATCCATTCCATTCCATTCCACTTTCCATTCAACGTTCCACTCCATATTTCATGCCACATTCCATTGAAAATTATATGCCACATTCCAATCCATTCAATTCCACATTGCATTCCATTGTAATCCACATTGCAATCCACATTCCATTCCATTACATTTTAACATTGCAATCTATTCCACTCCACATTCCATTCCACCTTCCATTCCATTCCACATTCCATTCCACACTCCATTCCACACTCCATTCCATAACATTCCATATTTCTTTCCACATTCCATTTCATTCAATTTCACGTCCCATTCCACGTTCCATTCCACATACAATTCCATTCCATTCCGCATTCCATTCCACATTCCATTCCATTCCATTTCATTCCACATTCCATTCCACATTCAATTCCATTGCATTTCAAATTCCATTCCACATTCCATTTTACGTTCCATTCCACATTCCATTCTACATTCCATTCCACTGCATTCTATTCCATATTCCATTACATTCCATTCAACATTCCATTCCATTCCATTCCACATTCCATTCCATTCCATTCCAGTTTACAATACACGTTCAATTCCACTTTCCATTCCATTCCAATCCACGTTCCCTGCCAAATTCCATTGCATTCCTTTCCACTTTCGTGTCCACATTCCATTCCATATTTCATTCCTTTCCATTCCACATTCCATTCCACTTTCCATTACGTTCCATTCCACATTCCATTTCATTTCATTACACAGTCCATTCCACATCCCATTCCATTCCATTCCACACTCCCTTCAACATTCCATTCCACATTCCATTCCATTCCATTCCACTTTCCATTCCACATTCCATTCCACTTTCCATTACGTTCCATTCCACATTCCATTTCATTTCATTACACAGTCCATTCCACATCCCATTCCATTCCATTCCACACTCCCTTCAACATTCCATTCCACATTCCATTCCATTCCATTCCACTTTCCATTCCACATTCCATTCCACTTTCCATTCCACATCCCATTCGATTTCATTCCATGTTCGATTCCACATTCCATTCCATTCCATTAAACTTTCCTTTCCACATTCCATTTCAAATTCCATTCCTCATTCCATTCCATTCCATTCCATATTCCATTCCACACTCCGTTCCATTCCATTCTATTCCACATTCCATTCCCTTCCATTAAACAATCCATTCAACGTACCATTCCACAGTCCATTCCACGTTTCATTACATTCCATTGCATTCTATTCCACATTCCATTCCATTCCATTAAACAATCCATTCCACGTACCATTCCACATTCCATTCCACGTTTCATTCCATTCCATTCCACATTCCAGTACATTCCCTTCCACATTCCAATCCATTCCATTCCACATTCCTTTCCATTCCATTTCACATTCTACCACATTCCATTCTAAGTTGTATTCCATTCCGTTCCACGTTCCATTCTGCATCCCATTCCACATTACATTCTACGTTCCATTCCAATCTATTTCACGTTCCTTTGCATTTCATTTCACGTTCCATTCCACTTTTCATTACTCATTCCTTTCCACATTTCATTTCACGTTGCATTGCATTCCATTCCACATTCTATTCCACGTTCCATTCCATTCCCTTCCACATTCCACTGCATTCAATTCCACGTTCCTTTCCATTCCATTCCACATTGCATTCCATTCCATTCTATTCCATATTCCATTCCTTTACAGTCAACATTCCATTCCATTGCATTCCACATTCCATTCCTCATGCCATTCCACATTCCATTCCACATTCCATTCCACGTTCCATTCCACGTTCCATTCCATCCCATTCCACATTCCATTCCATTCCTTTCCATTTTCCATTCCATTCAATTCCACATTTCACTCCATTCCTTTGCATTCCACATTCTCTTCCATTCCATTCCGCATTCCGTTCTATCCGATTCCATTCTATTCCACATTCCTTTCCATTCCATTGAACATTCCATTCCAATCCATTCCACTTTCCATTCCACATTCATTCCACATTCTTTTCCACATTCCCTTCCATTTCATTCCACATTCCATTCTATTCCATTCCACATTCCATTCAACGTTCTGTTCCATTCCATTTCACATTCCATTCCATTCCATTCCACATTCCATTCCTTTCAATTCCTCATTTCATTCCATTGCATTGCATTCCACATTCCATTCCATTCTGTTCCTCATTTCATTCCATTCCATTGCAGTCCACATTCCATTCTATTCCATTCCCATTCCATTCCATTCCATTCCATTATATTCCACATTCCTTTCCTTTCCATTCCATATTCCATTCCATTGCATTCCACATTCCATTCCACATTCCGTTCCACATTACTCTCCTTTCCATTTCACATTCCATTCCACATTCCATTCTATTCCATTCCACATTCCAATCCACATACCATGTTCCTATCCAGGTTCCATTCCACATTCCATTCCAGATTTCATTCCACAATCCATTCCATTCCATTCCAAGTTGCATTCCAGTTTCCATTGCATTACATTCCATGTTACATTCCACATTCCATTGCCCTTTCAATTCCACCTTCCATTCCATGTTCCATTCCACGTTCCATTCCATGTTCCATTCCACGTTCCATTCCGTTCCATTCCATGTTCCATTCCACGTTCCATTGCATTCCATTCCACGCTGCATTCCACATTCCATTGCACATTCCATTCCGCATTCCTTTCCGTTCCATTCCAAATTCCATTCCACATTCCATTCTTCATTTCATTGCTCGTTCCATTCCACGTTCCATTCCAAGTTCCATTCCACATTCCATTCCATTCCGTTTCACTACATTCCACGTCACATTACACTTTCCATTCCATTCCATTCCACGTTCAATTCCACAGTCCATTGGCCATTCCATTCGATGTTCGAATCCACGTTCGATTCCACGTTCTACTCCATTCCGTTCTACTTTCCATTCCCCGTTCCCTTCAATTCAATTCCACTTTCCATTCCACATTCCATTCCATTACATTCCACTTTCCTTTGCACTTTCCACTCCACATTCTATTCCACATTCCATTCCACATTCCATTCCATTCCATTTCACATTCCATTCCATTCTATTCCAAATTCCATTAGATTCCATTCCATTCCATTCCATTCCATTCCACAATTAATTCCATTGCATTCCGCATTCCATTCCATTCCATTCCATTCCATTCCACACTCCCCTCCATTCCATTCCATTCCATTCCACATTCCTTTCCATTCTATTCCACATTCCATTCCATTCCATTTAACATTACATTCCACGTTCAATTCCACGTTGTTTTCCACGTTCCATTCCATGTTCCATTCCTCGTTCCATTCCTTTCCATTCCACCTTCCATTCCATTCCATTTCACATTCTATTCCATTCCACTTCACATTCCATTACACGTTCCAATCCATTCCATTCCACCTTCCATTTCACGTTAAATTACACATTCCTTTCCAAGTTGTATTCCAGATTCCTTCCATATTCCACAGCACATTCAATTCCATTCCATTACACTTTCCATTCCACATTCCATTCCAGTTTCCATTCCACATTCCATTCCACATTCCATACCATTCCATTCCATTCCATTCCGGATTCCTATCCATTCCATTCCGCATTCTATTCCACCTTCCATTCCATTCTCTTCCACATTCCATTCCACATTCCGTTGCATTCCATTCCACATTCCATTCCTTTGCATTCCACATTCCACTACTTTCCATTCCAAATTACATTCCACACTCTATTCCACGTCGCATTCCACATTCCATTCCACATTCCTTTCCATGTTCCATTCCATTCCATTCCACGTTCCATTCCACATTCCTTTCCATTCCATTCCACATTCCACACCATTCCATTCTATTGCATTCAATATTCCATTCCATTGCATACCACATTTTATTCCACATTCCAAACCATTCCATTCTCATTCTTTTCCATTCCATTCCACATTCCATTCCAAGTTCCATTCCACGTTCCATTCCACATTCCATTTCACATTGCCCTCCATTCCCTTTTGCATTCCACTCCATTGCATTACACATTCTATTCCACATTCCATTCCATTCCATTCCACATTGCATTCCACATTACATTACATTACATTCCACATTCCATTCCTTTACATTCCACGTTACATAGCAGATTCCCTTCCACCTTCGAATCAACATTCCATTCCACTCCATTCCAAATTCCATTCCATTCCATTCTACATTCCATTCCGCAATCCATTCCACATTCCATTCCATTCTGTTTCACATTCCATTCCATTCCACGTTCCATTCCACGTTCCATTCCAAATTGCCTTCCACATTCCATTCCACTTTCCATTCCACATTCCAGTCCATCCCATTCCACTTTCTATTCCATTGCATTCCCCGTTCCATTCCACATTCCATTCCACATTTAATTCCGTTGCATTCCACTTTCCATTCCACATTCCTTTCCACATTCCATACCACATTCCATTCCATTCCATTGAATTCCATTGCACATTCTCTTCCACATTAAATTCCACATTCCATTCTACATTCCATTCCACATTCCATTCCATTCCATTCCACGTTCCATTCCACATTCCATTCCACGTTCCTTTCCATTCCATTCCACGTACCATTCCACTTTCCATTCCATTCCTTTCCACGTTCCATTTCACATTCAATTGCACATTCCATTCAACGTTGCATTCCACATTCCATTCCACGTTCCATTCCACATTCCATTCCACATTCCATTCCATTACATTACACGATCCATTCCTCATTCCATTCCATTCCACTTTCCATTCCACATTCCATTCCACGTTCCATTCCACGTTCCATGAAATTCGAATCCACGTTCCATTCCTCACTGCATTCCTTCCACGTTCCATTTCACATTCCATTCCACATCCCATTCCACGTTGCACTCTGTTCCATTCTGAGTGCCACTCCACATTCCATTCCTCATTCCATACAACATTCCATTCCACTCCATTCCACATTCCATTCCATTCCATTCCACATTCCGTTGCATTTCATTCCACATTCCATTCCACATTCCAGTCCATTCCATTCCACATTCCATTGCACATTCCAATCCATTCCATTCCACGTTCCGTTCCACATTCCATTCCACGCTCCTTTCGATTCCATTCCACGCTCCATTCCACCTTCCATTCCACATTCCATTCCATGTTCCATTCCACGATCCATTCCATTCCATTCCACTTTCCATTCAACGTTCCACTCCATATTTCATGCCACATTCCATTGAAAATTATATGCCACATTCCAATCCATTCAATTCCACATTGCATTCCATTGTAATCCACATTGCAATCCACATTCCATTCCATTACATTTTAACATTGCAATCTATTCCACTCCACATTCCATTCCACCTTCCATCCCATTCCACATTCCATTCCACACTCCATTCCACACTCCATTCCATAACATTCCGTATTTCTTTCCACATTCCATTTCTTTCAATTTCACGTCCCATTCCACGTTCCATTCCACATACAATTCCATTCCATTCCGCATTCCATTCCACATTCCATTCCATTCCATTTCATTCCACATTCCATTCCACATTCAATTCCATTGCATTCCAAATTCCATTCCACATTCCATTTTACGTTCCATTCCACATTCCATTCTACATTCCATTCCACTGCATTCTATTCCATATTCCATTACATTCCATTCAACATTCCATTCCATTCCATTCCACATTCCATTCCATTCCATTCCAGTTTACAATACACGTTCAATTCCACTTTCCATTCCATTCCAATCCACGTTCCCTGCCAAATTCCATTGCATTCCTTTCCACTTTCGTTTCCACATTCCATTCCATATTTCATTCCTTTCCATTCCACATTCCATTCCACATTCCATTCCACTTTCCATTACGTTCCATTCCACATTCCATTTCATTTCATTACACAGTCCATTCCACATTCCATTCCACATTCCATTCCACTTTCCATTACGTTCCATTCCACATTCCATTTCATTTCATTACACAGTCCATTCCACATCCCATTCCATTCCATTCCACACTCCCTTCAACATTCCATTCCATTCCATTCCACTTTCCATTCCACATTCCATTCCACTTTCCATTCCACATCCCATTTGATTTCATTCCATGTTCGATTCCACATTCCATTCCATTCCATTAAACTTTCCTTTCCACATTCCATTTCAAATTCCATCCCTCATTCCATTCCATTCCATTCCACATTCCATTCCACACTCCGTTCCATTCAATTCTATTCCACATTCCATTCCCTTCCATTAAACAATCCATTCAGCGTACCATTCCACAGTCCATTCCACGTTTCATTACATTCCATTGCATTCTATTCCACATTCCATTCCATTCCATTAAACAATCCATTCCACGTACCATTCCACATTCCATTCCACGTTTCATTCCATTCCATTCCACATTCCAGTACATTCCCTTCCACATTCCAATCCATTCCATTCCACATTCCTTTCCATTCCATTTCACATTCTACCACATTCCATTCTAAGTTGTATTCCATTCCGTTCCACGTCCCATTCTGCATCCCATTCCACATTACATTCTACGTTCCATTCCAATCTATTTCACGTTCCTTTGCATTTCATTTCACGTTCCATTCCACTTTTCATTACTCATTCCTTTCCACATTTCATTTCACGTTGCATTGCATTCCATTCCACATTCTATTCCACGTTCCATTCCATTCCCTTCCACATTCCACTGCATTCAATTCCACGTTCCTTTCCATTCCATTCCACATTGCATTCCATTCCATTCTATTCCATATTCCATTCCTTTACAGTCAACATTCCATTCCAATGCATTCCACATTCCATTCCTCATGCCATTCCACATTCCATTCCACATTCCATTCCACGTTCCATTCCACGTTCCAATCCATCCCATTCCACATTCCATTCCATTCCTTTCCATTTTCCATTCCATTCAATTCCACATTTCACTCCATTCCTTTGCATTCCACATTCTATTCCATTCCATTCCTCATTCCGTTCTATCCGATTCCATTCTATTCCACATTCCTTTCCATTCCATTGAACATTCCATTCCAATCCATTCCACTTTCCATTCCACATTCATTCCACATTCTTTTCCACATTCTCTTCCATTTCATTCCACATTCCATTCTATTCCATTCCACATTCCATTCAACGTTCTGTTCCATTCCATTTCACATTCCATTCCATTCCATTCCACATTCCATTCCTTTCAATTCCTCATTTCATTCCATTGCATTGCATTCCATATTCCATTCCATTCTGTTCCTCATTTCATTCCATTCCATTGCAGTCCACATTCCATTCTATTCCATTCCCATTCCATTCCATTCCATTCCATTTTATTCCACATTCCTTTCCATTCCATTCCATATTCCATTCCATTGCATTCCACATTCCATTCCACATTCCGTTCCACATTACTCTCCTTTCCTTTTCACATTCCATTCCACATTCCATTCCATTCCATTCCACATTCCAATCCACATACCATGTTCCTATCCAGGTTCCATTCCACATTCCATTCCAGATTTCATTCCACAATCCATTCCATTCCATTCCAAGTTGCATTCCAGTTTCCATTGCATTACATTCCATGTTACATTCCACATTCCATTGCCCTTTCAATTCCACCTTCCATTCCATGTTCCATTCCACGTTCCATTCCATGTTCCATTCCATGTTCCATTCCGTTCCATTCCATGTTCCATTCCACGTTCCATTCCATTCCATTCCACGCTGCATTCCACATTCCATTGCACATTCCATTCCGCATTCCTTTCCGTTCCATTCCAAATTCCATTCCACATTCCATTCTTCATTACATTGCTCGTTCCATTCAACGTTCCATTCTAAGTTCCATTCCACATTCCATTCCGTTAAATTCCATGTTCCATTCCACAATCCATTCCATTCCGTTTCACTACATTCCACGTCCCATTCCACTTTCCATTCCATTCCATTCCACGTTCAATTCCAAAGTCCATTGGCCATTCCATTCGATGTTCGAATCCACGTTCGATTCCACGTTCCACTCCATTCCGTTCTACTTTCCATTCCCCGTTCCCTTCGATTCAATTCCACTTTCCATTCCACATTCCATTCCATTACATTCCACTTTCCTTTGCACTTTCCACTCCACATTCTATTCCACATTCCATTCCACATTACATTCCATTCCATTTCACATTCCATTCCATTCTATTCCAAATTCCATTAGATTCCATTCCATACCATTCCATTCCATTCCACAATTAATTCTATTGCATTCCGCCTTCCATTCCATTCCATTCCATTCCACACTCCCCTCCATTCCATTCCATTCCATTCCACATTCCTTTCCATTCTATTCCACATTCCATTCCATTCCATTTAACATTACATTCCACGTTCAATTCCACGTTGTTTTCCACGTTCCATTCCATGTTCCATTCCTCGTTCCATTCCTTTCCATTCCACCTTCCATTCCATTCCATTCCACATTCCATTCCATTCCACTTCACATTCCATTGCACGTTCCAATCCATTCCATTCCACCTTCCATTAGACGTTAAATTCCACATTCCTTTCCAAGTTGTATTCCAGATTCCTTCCATATTCCACAGCACATTCAATTCCATTCCATTACACTTTCCATTCCACATTCCATTCCAGTTTCCATTCCACATTCCATTCCACATTCCATACCATTCCATTCCATTCCATTCCGGATTCCTATGCATTCCATTCCGCATTCTATTCCTCCTTCCATTCCATTCTCTTCCACATTCCATTCCACATTCCATTGCATTCCAGTCCACATTCCATTCCTTTGCATTCCACATTCCACTACTTTCCATTCCAAATTATATTCCACATTCTATTCCACGTCGCATTCCACATTCCATTCCACATTCCTTTCCATGTTCCATTCCATTCCATTCCACGTTCCATTCCACATTCCTTTCCATTCCATTCCACATTCCACACCATTCCATTCTATTGCATTCAATATTCCATTCCATTGCATACCACATTTTATTCCACATTCCAAACCATTCCATTCTCATTCTTTTCCATTCCATTCCACATTCCATTCCAAGTTGCATTCCACGTTCCATTCCACATTCCATTTCACATTGCCCTCCATTCCATTTTGCATTCCACTCCATTGCATTACACATTCTATTCCACATTCCATTCCATTCCATTCCACATTCCATTCCACATTACATTACATTCCATTCCACATTCCACTGCATTCCATTCCACATTCCATTCCTTTACATTCCACGTTACATAGCAGATTCCCTTCCACCTTCGAATCAACATTCCATTCCACTCCATTCCAAATTCCATTCCATTCCATTCTACATTCCATTCCGCAATCCATTCCACATTCCATTCCATTCTGTTTCACATTCCATTCCATTCCACGTTCCATTCCACGTTCCATTCCAAATTGCCTTCCACATTCCATTCCACTTTCCATTCCACATTCCAGTCCATCCCATTCCACTTTCTATTCCATTGCATTCCCCGTTCCATTCCACATTCCATTCCACATTTAATTCCGTTGCATTCCACTTTCCATTCCACATTCCTTTCCACATTCCATACCACATTCCATTCCATTCCATTGAATTCCATTGCACATTTTCTTCCACATTAAATTCCACATTCCATTCTACATTCCATTCCACATTCCATTCCATTCCATTCCACGTTCCATTCCACATTCCATTCCACGTTCCTTTCCATTCAATTCCACGTACCATTCCACTTTCCATTCCATTCCTTTCCACGTTCCATTTCACATTCAATTGCACATTCCATTCAACGTTGCATTCCACATTCCATTCCACGTTCCATTCCACATTCCATTCCACATTCCATTCCATTCCATTACACGATCCATTCCACATTCCATTCCATTCCACTTTCCATTCCACATTCCATTCCACGTTCCATTCCACGTTCCATTAAATTCGAATCCACGTTCCATTCCTCGCTGCATTCCTTCCACGTTCCATTTCACATTCCATTCCACATTCCATTCCACGTTGCACTCTGTTCCATTCTGAGTGCCACTCCACATTCCATTCCTCATTCCATACAACATTCCATTCCACTCCATTCCACATTCCATTCCATTCCATTCCACATTCCGTTGCATTTCATTCCACATTCCATTCCACATTCCAGTCCATTCCATTCCACATTCCATTGCACATTCCAATCCATTCCATTCCGCATTCCATTCCACGTTCCGTTCCACATTCCATTCCACGCTCCTTTCGATTCCATTCTACGCTCCATTCCACATTCCATTCGATGTTCCATTCCACGATCCATTCCATTCCATTCCACTTTCCATTCAACGTTCCACTCCATATTTCATGCCACATTCCATTGAAAATTATATGCCACTTTCCAATCCATTCAATTCCACATTGCATTCCATTGTAATCCACATTGCAATCCACATTCCATTCCATTACATTTTAACATTGCAATCTATTCCACTCCACATTCCATTCCACCTTCCATTCCATTCCACATTCCATTCCACATTCCATTCCACACTCCATTCCACACTCCATTCCACACTCCATTACATAACATTCCATATTTCTTTCCGTATTCCATTTCATTCAATTTCACGTCCCATTCCACGTTCCATTCCACATAAAATTCCATTCCATACCGCATTCCATTCCACATTCCATTCCATTCCATTTCATTCCAAATTCCATTCCACATTCAATTCCATTGCATTTCAAATTCCATTCCACATTCCATTTTACGTTCCATTCCACATTCCATTCTACATTCCATTCCACTGCATTCTATTCCATATTCCATTACATTCCATTCAACATTCCATTCCATTCCATTCCACATTCCATTCCATTCCATTCCAGTTTACAATACACGTTCAATTCCACTTTCCATTCCATTCCAATCCACGTTCCCTGCCAAATTCCATTGCATTCTTTTCCACTTTCGTTTCCACATTCCATTCCATATTTCATTCCTTTCCATTCCACATTCCATTCCACATTCCATTCCACTTTCCATTACGTTCCATTCCACATTCCATTTCATTTCATTACACAGTCCATTCCACATCCAATTCCATTCCATTCCACACTCCATTCAACATTCCATTCCACATTCCATTCCATTCCATTCCACTTTCCTTTCCACATTAAATTCCACTTTCCATTCCATTCCATTTCACATTCCATTCCATTCTATTCCAAATTCCATTAGATTCCATTCCATTCCAATCCACAATTAATTCCATTGCATTCCGCATTCCATTCCATTCCATTCCATTCCATTCCACATTCCCCTCCATTCCATTCCATTCCTTTCCACATTCCTTTCCATTCTATTCCACATTCCATTCCATTCCATTTAACATTACATTCCACTTTCAATTCCACGTTGTTTTCCACGTTCCATTCCATGTTCCATTCCTCGTTCCATTCCTTTCCATTCCACCTTCCATTCCATTCCATTCCACATTCCATTCCATTCCACTTCACATTCCATTGCACGTTCCAATCCATTCCATTCCACCTTCCATTACACGTTAAATTCCACATTCCTTTTCAAGTTGTATTCCAGATTCCTTCCATATTCCACAGCACATTCAATTCCATTCCATTACACTTTCCATTCCACATTCCATTCCAGTTTCCATTCCACATTCCATTCTACATTCCATTCCACTGCATTCTATTCCATATTCCATTACATTCCATTCAACATTCCATTCCATTCCATTCCACATTCCATTCCACATTCCATTCCATTCCATTCCAGTTTACAATACACGTTCAATTCCACTTTCCATTCCATTCCAATCCACGTTCCCTGCCAAATTCCATTGCATTCTTTTCCACTTTCGTTTCCACACTCCATTCCATATTTCATTCCTTTCCATTCCACATTCCATTCCACATTCCATTCCACTATCCATTACGTTCCATTCCACATTCCATTTCATTTCATTACACAGTCCATTCCACATCCCATTCCATTCCATTCCACACTCCATTCAACATTCCATTCCACATTCCATTCCATTCCATTCCACTTTGCATTCCACATTCCATTCACTTTCCATTCCACATCCCATTCGATTTCATTCCATGTTCGATTCCACATTCCATTCCATTCCATTAAACATTCCTTTCCACATTCCATTTCAAATTCCATCCCTCATTCCATTCCATTCCATTCCACATTCCATTCCACACTCCGTTCCATTCCATTCTATTCCACATTCCATTCCCTTCCATTAAACAATCCATTCAACGTACCATTCCACAGTCCATTCCACGTTTCATTACATTCCATTGCATGCTATTCCACATTCCATTCCATTCCATTAAACAATCCATTCCACGTACCATTCCACATTCCATTCCACGTTTCATTCCATTCCATTCCACATTCCAGTACATTCCCTTCCACATTCCAATCCATTCCATTCCACATTCATTTCCATTCCATTTCGCATTCTACCACATTCCATTCTAAGTTGCATCCCATTCCGTTCCACGTCCCATTCCGCATTCCATTCCACATTACATTCTACGTTCCATTCCAATCTATTTCACGTTCCTTTGCATTTCATTTCACGTTCCATTCCACTTTTCATTACTCATTCCTTTCCACATTTCATTTCACGTTACATTGCATTCCATTCCACATTCTATTCCACGTTCCATTCCACTCCCTTCCACATTCCACTGCATTCAATTCCACGTTCCTTTCCATTCCATTCCACATTGCATTCCATTCCATTCTATTCCATATTCCATTCCTTTACAGTCAACATTCCATTCCATTGCATTCCACATTCCATTCCTCATGCCATTCCACATTCCATTCCAAATTCCATTCCACATTCCATTCCACGTTCCATTCCACATTACATTCCATCCCATCCCACATTCCATTCCATTCCTTTCCATTTTCCATTCCATTCAATTCCACATTTCACTCCATTCCTTTGCATTCCACATTCTATTCCATTCCTTCCGCATTCCGTTCTATCCGATTCCATTCTATTCCACATTCCTTTCCATTCCATTGAACATTCCATTCCAATCCATTCCGCTTTCCATTCCACATTCATTCCACATTCTTTTCCACATTCCCTTCCATTTCATTCCACATTCCATTCTATTCCATTCCACATTCCATTCAACGTTCTGTTCCATTCCATTTCACATTCCATTCCATTCCATTCCACATTCCATTCCTTTCAATTCCTCGTTTCATTCCATTGCATTGCATTCCACATTCCATTCCATTCTGTTCCTCATTTCATTCCATTCCATTGCAGTCCACATTCCATTCTATTCCATTCCCATTCCATTCCATTCCATTCCATTATATTCCACATTCCTTTCCATTCCATTCCATATTCCATTCCATTGCATTCCACATTCCATTCCACATTCCATTCCACATTACTCTCCTTTCCATTTCACATTCCATTCCACATTCCATTCCATTCCATTCCACATTCCAATCCACATACCATGTTCCTATCCAGGTTCCATTCCACATTCCATTCCAGATTTCATTCCACAATCCATTCCATTCCATTCCAAGTTGCATTCCAGTTTCCATTGCATTACATTCCATGTTACATTCCACATTCCATTGCCCTTTCAATTCCACCTTCCATTCCATGTTCCATTCCACGTTCCATTCCATGTTCCATTCCACGTTCCATTCGGTTCCATTCCACGTTCCATTCCACGTTCCATTCCATTCCATTCCACGCTGCATTCCACATTCCATTGCACATTCCATTCCGCATTCCTTTCCGTTCCATTCCAAATTCCATTCCACATTCCATTCTTCATTACATTGCTCGTTCCATTCAACGTTCCATTCTAAGTTCCATTCCACATTCCATTCCGTTAAATTCCATGTTCCATTCCACAATCCATTCCATTCCGTTTCACTACATTCCACGTCCCATTCCACTTTCCATTCCATTCCATTCCACGTTCAATTCCAAAGTCCATTGGCCATTCCATTCGATGTTCGAATCCACGTTCGATTCCACGTTCCACTCCATTCCGTTCTACTTTCCATTCCCCGTTCCCTTCGATTCAATTCCACTTTCCATTCCACATTCCATTCCATTACATTCCACTTTCCTTTGCACTTTCCACTCCACATTCTATTCCACATTCCATTCCACATTACATTCCATTCCATTTCACATTCCATTCCATTCTATTCCAAATTCCATTAGATTCCATTCCATACCATTCCATTCCATTCCACAATTAATTCTATTGCATTCCGCCTTCCATTCCATTCCATTCCATTCCACACTCCCCTCCATTCCATTCCATTCCATTCCACATTCCTTTCCATTCTATTCCACATTCCATTCCATTCCATTTAACATTACATTCCACGTTCAATTCCACGTTGTTTTCCACATTCCATTCCATGTTCCATTCCTCGTTCCATTCCTTTCCATTCCACCTTCCATTCCATTCCATTCCACATTCCATTCCATTCCACTTCACATTCCATTGCACGTTCCAATCCATTGCATTCCACCTTCCATTAGACGTTAAATTCCACATTCCTTTCCAAGTTGTATTCCAGATTCCTTCCATATTCCACAGCACATTCAATTCCATTCCATTACACTTTCCATTCCACATTCCATTCCAGTTTCCATTCCACATTCCATTCCACATTCCATACCATTCCATTCCATTCCATTCCGGATTCCTATGCATTCCATTCCGCATTCTATTCCTCCTTCCATTCCATTCTCTTCCACATTCCATTCCACATTCCATTGCATTCCAGTCCACATTCCATTCCTTTGCATTCCACATTCCACTACTTTCCATTCCAAATTATATTCCACATTCTATTCCACGTCGCATTCCACATTCCATTCCACATTCCTTTCCATGTTCCATTCCATTCCATTCCACGTTCCATTCCACATTCCTTTCCATTCCATTCCACATTCCACACCATTCCATTCTATTGCATTCAATATTCCATTCCATTGCATACCACATTTTATTCCACATTCCAAACCATTCCATTCTCATTCTTTTCCATTCCATTCCACATTCCATTCCAAGTTGCATTCCACGTTCCATTCCACATTCCATTTCACATTGCCCTCCATTCCATTTTGCATTCCACTCCATTGCATTACACATTCTATTCCACATTCCATTCCATTCCATTCCACATTCCATTCCACATTACATTACATTCCATTCCACATTCCACTGCATTCCATTCCACATTCCATTCCTTTACATTCCACGTTACATAGCAGATTCCCTTCCACCTTCGAATCAACATTCCATTCCACTCCATTCCAAATTCCATTCCATTCCATTCTACATTCCATTCCGCAATCCATTCCACATTCCATTCCATTCTGTTTCACATTCCATTCCATTCCACGTTCCATTCCACGTTCCATTCCAAATTGCCTTCCACATTCCATTCCACTTTCCATTCCACATTCCAGTCCATCCCATTCCACTTTCTATTCCATTGCATTCCCCGTTCCATTCCACATTCCATTCCACATTTAATTCCGTTGCATTCCACTTTCCATTCCACATTCCTTTCCACATTCCATACCACATTCCATTCCATTCCATTGAATTCCATTGCACATTTTCTTCCACATTAAATTCCACATTCCATTCTACATTCCATTCCACATTCCATTCCATTCCATTCCACGTTCCATTCCACATTCCATTCCACGTTCCTTTCCATTCAATTCCACGTACCATTCCACTTTCCATTCCATTCCTTTCCACGTTCCATTTCACATTCAATTGCACATTCCATTCAACGTTGCATTCCACATTCCATTCCACGTTCCATTCCACATTCCATTCCACATTCCATTCCATTCCATTACACGATCCATTCCACATTCCATTCCATTCCACTTTCCATTCCACATTCCATTCCACGTTCCATTCCACGTTCCATTAAATTCGAATCCACGTTCCATTCCTCGCTGCATTCCTTCCACGTTCCATTTCACATTCCATTCCACATTCCATTCCACGTTGCACTCTGTTCCATTCTGAGTGCCACTCCACATTCCATTCCTCATTCCATACAACATTCCATTCCACTCCATTCCACATTCCATTCCATTCCATTCCACATTCCGTTGCATTTCATTCCACATTCCATTCCACATTCCAGTCCATTCCATTCCACATTCCATTGCACATTCCAATCCATTCCATTCCGCATTCCATTCCACGTTCCGTTCCACATTCCATTCCACGCTCCTTTCGATTCCATTCTACGCTCCATTCCACATTCCATTCGATGTTCCATTCCACGATCCATTCCATTCCATTCCACTTTCCATTCAACGTTCCACTCCATATTTCATGCCACATTCCATTGAAAATTATATGCCACTTTCCAATCCATTCAATTCCACATTGCATTCCATTGTAATCCACATTGCAATCCACATTCCATTCCATTACATTTTAACATTGCAATCTATTCCACTCCACATTCCATTCCACCTTCCATTCCATTCCACATTCCATTCCACATTCCATTCCACACTCCATTCCACACTCCATTCCACACTCCATTACATAACATTCCATATTTCTTTCCGTATTCCATTTCATTCAATTTCACGTCCCATTCCACGTTCCATTCCACATAAAATTCCATTCCATACCGCATTCCATTCCACATTCCATTCCATTCCATTTCATTCCAAATTCCATTCCACATTCAATTCCATTGCATTTCAAATTCCATTCCACATTCCATTTTACGTTCCATTCCACATTCCATTCTACATTCCATTCCACTGCATTCTATTCCATATTCCATTACATTCCATTCAACATTCCATTCCATTCCATTCCACATTCCATTCCATTCCATTCCAGTTTACAATACACGTTCAATTCCACTTTCCATTCCATTCCAATCCACGTTCCCTGCCAAATTCCATTGCATTCTTTTCCACTTTCGTTTCCACATTCCATTCCATATTTCATTCCTTTCCATTCCACATTCCATTCCACATTCCATTCCACTTTCCATTACGTTCCATTCCACATTCCATTTCATTTCATTACACAGTCCATTCCACATCCAATTCCATTCCATTCCACACTCCATTCAACATTCCATTCCACATTCCATTCCATTCCATTCCACTTTCCTTTCCACATTAAATTCCACTTTCCATTCCATTCCATTTCACATTCCATTCCATTCTATTCCAAATTCCATTAGATTCCATTCCATTCCAATCCACAATTAATTCCATTGCATTCCGCATTCCATTCCATTCCATTCCATTCCATTCCACATTCCCCTCCATTCCATTCCATTCCTTTCCACATTCCTTTCCATTCTATTCCACATTCCATTCCATTCCATTTAACATTACATTCCACTTTCAATTCCACGTTGTTTTCCACGTTCCATTCCATGTTCCATTCCTCGTTCCATTCCTTTCCATTCCACCTTCCATTCCATTCCATTCCACATTCCATTCCATTCCACTTCACATTCCATTGCACGTTCCAATCCATTCCATTCCACCTTCCATTACACGTTAAATTCCACATTCCTTTTCAAGTTGTATTCCAGATTCCTTCCATATTCCACAGCACATTCAATTCCATTCCATTACACTTTCCATTCCACATTCCATTCCAGTTTCCATTCCACATTCCATTCTACATTCCATTCCACTGCATTCTATTCCATATTCCATTACATTCCATTCAACATTCCATTCCATTCCATTCCACATTCCATTCCACATTCCATTCCATTCCATTCCAGTTTACAATACACGTTCAATTCCACTTTCCATTCCATTCCAATCCACGTTCCCTGCCAAATTCCATTGCATTCTTTTCCACTTTCGTTTCCACACTCCATTCCATATTTCATTCCTTTCCATTCCACATTCCATTCCACATTCCATTCCACTATCCATTACGTTCCATTCCACATTCCATTTCATTTCATTACACAGTCCATTCCACATCCCATTCCATTCCATTCCACACTCCATTCAACATTCCATTCCACATTCCATTCCATTCCATTCCACTTTGCATTCCACATTCCATTCACTTTCCATTCCACATCCCATTCGATTTCATTCCATGTTCGATTCCACATTCCATTCCATTCCATTAAACATTCCTTTCCACATTCCATTTCAAATTCCATCCCTCATTCCATTCCATTCCATTCCACATTCCATTCCACACTCCGTTCCATTCCATTCTATTCCACATTCCATTCCCTTCCATTAAACAATCCATTCAACGTACCATTCCACAGTCCATTCCACGTTTCATTACATTCCATTGCATGCTATTCCACATTCCATTCCATTCCATTAAACAATCCATTCCACGTACCATTCCACATTCCATTCCACGTTTCATTCCATTCCATTCCACATTCCAGTACATTCCCTTCCACATTCCAATCCATTCCATTCCACATTCATTTCCATTCCATTTCGCATTCTACCACATTCCATTCTAAGTTGCATCCCATTCCGTTCCACGTCCCATTCCGCATTCCATTCCACATTACATTCTACGTTCCATTCCAATCTATTTCACGTTCCTTTGCATTTCATTTCACGTTCCATTCCACTTTTCATTACTCATTCCTTTCCACATTTCATTTCACGTTACATTGCATTCCATTCCACATTCTATTCCACGTTCCATTCCACTCCCTTCCACATTCCACTGCATTCAATTCCACGTTCCTTTCCATTCCATTCCACATTGCATTCCATTCCATTCTATTCCATATTCCATTCCTTTACAGTCAACATTCCATTCCATTGCATTCCACATTCCATTCCTCATGCCATTCCACATTCCATTCCAAATTCCATTCCACATTCCATTCCACGTTCCATTCCACATTACATTCCATCCCATCCCACATTCCATTCCATTCCTTTCCATTTTCCATTCCATTCAATTCCACATTTCACTCCATTCCTTTGCATTCCACATTCTATTCCATTCCTTCCGCATTCCGTTCTATCCGATTCCATTCTATTCCACATTCCTTTCCATTCCATTGAACATTCCATTCCAATCCATTCCGCTTTCCATTCCACATTCATTCCACATTCTTTTCCACATTCCCTTCCATTTCATTCCACATTCCATTCTATTCCATTCCACATTCCATTCAACGTTCTGTTCCATTCCATTTCACATTCCATTCCATTCCATTCCACATTCCATTCCTTTCAATTCCTCGTTTCATTCCATTGCATTGCATTCCACATTCCATTCCATTCTGTTCCTCATTTCATTCCATTCCATTGCAGTCCACATTCCATTCTATTCCATTCCCATTCCATTCCATTCCATTCCATTATATTCCACATTCCTTTCCATTCCATTCCATATTCCATTCCATTGCATTCCACATTCCATTCCACATTCCATTCCACATTACTCTCCTTTCCATTTCACATTCCATTCCACATTCCATTCCATTCCATTCCACATTCCAATCCACATACCATGTTCCTATCCAGGTTCCATTCCACATTCCATTCCAGATTTCATTCCACAATCCATTCCATTCCATTCCAAGTTGCATTCCAGTTTCCATTGCATTACATTCCATGTTACATTCCACATTCCATTGCCCTTTCAATTCCACCTTCCATTCCATGTTCCATTCCACGTTCCATTCCATGTTCCATTCCACGTTCCATTCGGTTCCATTCCACGTTCCATTCCACGTTCCATTCCATTCCATTCCACGCTGCATTCCACATTCCATTGCACATTCCATTCCGCATTCCTTTCCGTTCCATTCCAAATTCCATTCCACATTCCATTCTTCATTACATTGCTTGTTCCATTCCACGTTCCATTCCAAGTTCCATTCCACATTCCATTCCGTTAAATTCCATGTTCCATTCCACAATCCATTCCATTCCGTTTCACTACATTCCACGTCCCATTCCACTTTCCATTCCATTCCATTCCACGTTCAATTCCACAGTCCATTGGTCATTCCATTCGATGTTCGAATCCACGTTCGATTCCACGTTCTACTCCATTCCGTTCTACTTTCCATTCCCCGTACCCTTCGATTCAATTCCACTTTCCATTCCACATTCCATTCCATTACATTCCACTTTCCTTTGCACTTTCCACTCCACATTCTATTCCACATTCCATTCCACATTACATTCCATTCCATTTCACATTCCATTCCATTCTATTCCAAATTCCATTAGATTCCATTCCATTCCATTCCACAATTAATTCCATTGCATTCCGCATTCCATTCCATTCCATTCCATTCCATTCCACATTCCCCTCCATTCCATTCCATTCCATTCCACATTCCTTTCCATTCTATTCCACATTCCATTCCATTCCATTTAACATTACATTCCACGTTCAATTCCACGTTGTTTTCCACGTTCCATTCCATGTTCCATTCCTCATTCCATTCCTTTCCATTCCACCTTCCATTCCATTCCATTCCACATTCCATTCCATTCCACTTCACATTCCATTGCACGTTCCAATCCATTCCATTCCACCTTCCATTACACGTTAAATTCCACATTCCTTTCCAAGTTGTATTCCACATTCCTTCCATATTCCACAGCACATTCAATTCCATTCCATTACACTTTCCATTCCACATTCCATTCCAGTTTCCATTCCACATTCCATTCCACATTCCATACCATTCCATTCCATTCCATTCCGGATTCCTATCCATTCCATTCCGCATTCTATTCCACCTTCCATTCCATTCTCTTCCACATTCCATTCCACATTCCGTTGCATTCCAGTCCACATTACATTCCTTTGCATTCCACATTCCACTACCTTCCATTCCAAATTACATTCCACATTCTATTCCACGTCGCATTCCACATTCCATTCCACATTCCTTTCCATGTTCCATTCCATTCCATTCCACGTTCCATTCCACATTCCTTTCCATTCCATTCCACATTCCACACCATTCCATTCTATTGCATTCAATATTCCATTCCATTGCATACCACATTTTATTCCACATTCCAAACCATTCCATTCTCATTCTTTTCCATTCCATTCCACATTCCATTCCAAGTTCCATTCCACGTTCCATTCCACATTCCATTTCACATTGCCCTCCATTCCATTTTGCATTCCACTCCATTGCATTACACATTCTATTCCACATTCCATTCCATTCCATTCCACATTCCATTCCACATTACATTACATTCCATTCCACATTCCACTGCATTCCATTCCAAATTCCATTCCTTTACATTCCACGTTACATAGCACATTCCCTTCCACCTTCGAATCAACATTCCATTCCACTCTATTCCAAATTCCATTCCATTCCATTCTACATTCCATTCCGCATTCCATTCCACATTCCATTCCATTCTGTTTCACATTCCATTCCATTCCACGTTCCATTCCACGTTCCATTCCAAATTGCCTTCCACATTCCATTCCACATTCCAGTCCATCCCATTCCACTTTCTATTCCATTGCATTCTCCGTTCCATTCCACATTCCATTCCACATTTAATTCCGTTGCATTCCACTTTCCATTCCACATTCCTTTCCTCATTCCATACCACATTCCATTCCATTCCATTGAATTCCATTGCACATTCTCTTCCACATTAAATTCCACTTTCCATTCTACATTCCATTCCACATTCCATTCCATTCCATTCCACGTTCCATTCCACATTCCATTCCACGTTCCTTTCCATTCCATTCCACGTACCATTCCACTTTCCATTCCATTCCTTTCCACGTTCCATTTCACATTCAATTGCACATTCCATTCAACGTTGCATTCCACATTGCATTCCACGTTCCATTCCACATTCCATTCCACATTCCATTCCATTCCATTACACGATCCATTCCACATTCCATTCCATTCCACTTTCCATTCCACATTCCATTCCACGTTCCATTCCACGTTCCATTAAATTCGAATCCACGTTCCATTAAATTCGAATCCACGTTCCATTCCTCACTGCATTCCTTCCACGTTCCATTTCACATTCCATTCCACATTCCATTCCATGTTGCACTCTGTTCCATTCTGAGGGCCACTCCACATTCCATTCCTCATTCCATACAACATTCCATTCCACTCCATTCCACATTCCATTCCATTCCATTCCACATTCCGTTGCATTTCATTCCACATTCCATTCCACATTCCAGTCCATTCCATTCCACATTCCATTGCACATTCCAATCCATTCCATTCCACATTCCATTCCACGTTCCATTCCACATTCCATTCCACGCTCCTTTCGATTCCATTCCACGCTCCATTCCACCTTCCATTCCACATTCCATTCCATGTTCCATTCCACGATCCATTCCATTCCATTCCACTTTCCATTCAACGTTCCACTCCATATTTCATGCCACATTCCATTGAAAATTATATGCCACATTCCAATCCATTCAATTCCACATTGCATTCCATTGTAATCCACATTGCAATCCACATTTCATTCCATTACATTTTAACATTGCAATCTATTCCACTCCACATTCCATTCCACCTTCCATTCCATTAAACATTCCATTCCACACTCCATTCCACACTCCATTCCATAACATTCCATATTTCTTTCCACATTCCATTTCATTCAATTTCACGTCCCATTCCACGTTCCATTCCACATACAATTCCATTCCATTCCGCATTCCATTCCACATTCCATTCAATTCTATTTCATTCCACATTCCATTCCACATTCAATTCCATTGCATTCCAAATTCCATTCCACATTCCATTTTACGTTCCATTCCACATTCCATTCTACATTCCATTCTACTGCATTCTATTCCATATTCCATTACATTCCATTCAACATTCCATTCCATTCCATTCCACATTCCATTCCATTCCATTCCAGTTTACAATACACGTTCAATTCCACTTTCCATTCCATTCCAATCCACGTTCCCTGCCAAATTCCATTGCATTCCTATCCACTTTCGTTTCCACATTCCATTCCATATTTCCTTCCTTTCCATTCCACATTCCATTCCACATTCCATTCCACTTTCCATTACGTTCCATTCCACATTCCATTTCATTTCATTACACAGTCAATTCCACATCCCCTTCCATTCCATTCCACACTCCCTTCAACATTCCATTCCACATTCCATTCCATTCCATTCCACTTTCCATTCCACATTCCATTCCACTTTCCATTCCACATCCCATTCGATTTCATTCCATGTTCGATTCCACATTCCATTCCATTCCATTAAACGTTCCTTTCCACATTCCATTTCAAATTCCATTCCTCATTCCATTCCATTCCATTCCACATTCCATTCCCCACTCCATTCCATTCCATTCTATTCCACATTCCATTCCCTTCCATTAAACAATCCATTCAACGTACCATTCCACAGTCCATTCCACGTTTCATTACATTCCATTGCATTCTATTCCACATTCCATTCCATTGCATTAAACAATTAATTCCACGTACCATTCCACATTCCATTCCACGTTTCATTCCATTCCATTCCACATTCCAGTACATTCTCTTCCACATTCCAATCCATTCCATTCCACATTCCTTTCCATTCCATTTCACATTCTACCACATTACATTCTAAGTTGTATTCCATTCTGTTCCACGTCCCATTCTGTATTCCATTCCACATTACATTCTATGTTCCATTCCAATCTATTTCACGTTCCTTTGCATTTCATTTCACGTTCCATTCCACTTTTCATTACTCATTCCTTTCCACATTTCTTTTCACGTTGCATTGCATTCCATTCCACATTCTATTCCATGTTCCATTCCATTCCCTTCCACATTCCACTGCATTCAATTCCACGTTCCTTTCCATTCCATTCCACATTGCATTCCATTCCATTCTATTCCATATTCCATTCCTTTACAGTCAACATTCCATTCCATTGCATTCCACATTCCATTCCTCATGCCATTCCACATTCCATTCCACATTCCATTCCACGTTCCATTCCACGTTCCATTCCATCCCATTCCACATTCCATTCCATTCCTTTCCATTTTCCATTCCATTCAATTCCACATTTCACTCCATTCCTTTGCATTCCACATTCTATTCCATTCCATTCCGCATTCCGTTCTATCCGATTCCATTCTATTCCACATTCCTTTCCATTCCATTGAACATTCCTTTCCAATCCATTCCACTTTCCATTCCACATTCATTCCACATTCTTTTCCACATTCCCTTCCATTTCATTCCACATTCCTTTCTATTCCATTGCACATTCCATTCAACGTTCTGTTCCATTCCATTTCACATTCCATTCCATTCCATTCCACATTCCATTCCTTTGAATTCCCCCTTTCATTCCATTGCATTGCATTCCACATTCCATTCCATTCTGTTCCTCATTTCATTCCATTCCATTGCAGTCCACATTCCATTCTATTCCATTCCCATTCCATTCCATTCCATTCCATTATATTCCACATTCCTTTCCATTCCATTCCATATTCCATTCCATTGCATTCCACATTCCATTCCACATTCCGTTCCACATTACTCTTCTTTCCATTTCACATTCCATTCCACATTCCATTCCATTCCATTCCACATTCCAATCCACATACCATGTTCCTATCCAGGTTCCATTCCACATTCCATTCCAGATTTCATTCCACAATCCATTCCATTCCATTCCAAGTTGCATTCCAGTTTCCATTGCATTACATTCCATGTTACATTCCACATTCCATTGCCCTTTCAATTCCACCTTCCATTCCATGTTCCATTCCACGTTCTATTCCGTGTTCCATTCCACGTTCCATTCGGTTCCATTCCATGTTCAATTCCACGTACCATTCCATTCCATTCCACCCTGCATTCCACATTCCATTGCACATTCCATTCCGCATTCCTTTCCGTTCCATTCCAAATTCCATTCCACATTCCATTCTTCATTACATTGCTCGTTCCATTCCACGTTCCATTCCAAGTTCCATTCCACATTCCATTCCGTTAAATTCCATGTTCCATTCCACAATCCATTCCATTCCGTTTCACTACATTCCACATCCCATTCCACTTTCCATTCCATTCCATTCCACGTTCAATTCCACAGTCCATTGGCCATTCCATTCGATGTTCGAATCCACGTTCGATTCCACGTTCTACTCCATTCCGTTCTACTTTCCATTCCCCGTTCCCTTCGATTCAATTCCACTTTCCATTCCACATTCCATTCCATTACATTCCACTTTCGTTTGCACTTTCCACTCCACATTCTATTCCACATTCCATTCCACATTACATCCCATTCCATTTCACATTCCATTCCATTCTGTTCCAAATTCCATTAGATTCCATTCCATTCCATTCCATTCCACAATTAATTCCATTGCATTCCGCATTCCATTCCATTCCATTCCATACCATTCCACATTCCCCTCCATTCCATTCCATTCCATTCCACATTCCTTTCCATTCTATTCCACATTCCATTCCATTCCATTTAACATTACATTCCACGTTCAATTCCACGTTGTTTTCCACGTTCCATTCCATGTTCCATTCCTCGTTCCATTCCTTTCCATTCCACCTTCCATTCCATTCCATTCCACATTCCATTCCATTCCACTTCACATTCCATTGCACGTTCCAATCCATTCCATTCCACCGTCCATTACACGTTAAATTCCACATTCCTTTCCAAGTTGTATTCCAGATTCCTTCCATATTCCACAGCACATTCATTTCCATTCCATTACACTTTAAATTCCACATTCCATTCCAGTTTCCATTCCACATTCCATTCCACATTCCATACCTTTCCATTCCATTCCATTCCGGATTCCTATCCATTCCATTCCACATTCTATTCCACCTTCCATTCCATTCTCTTCCACATTCCATTCCACATTCCATTGCATTCCAGTCCACATTCCATTCCTTTGCATTCCACATTCCACTACTTTCCATTCCAAATTACATTCCACATTCTATTCCACGTCGCATTCCACATTCCATTCCACATTCCTTTCCATTTTCCATTCCATTCCATTCCACGTTCCATTCCACATTCCTTTCCATTCCATTCCACATTCCACACCATTCCATTCTATTGCATTCAATATTCCATTCCATTGCATACCACATTTTATTCCACATTCCAAACCATTCCATTCTCATTCTTTTCCATTCCATTCCACATTCCATTCCAAGTTCCATTCCACGTTCCATTCCACGTTCCATTCCACATTCCATTTCACATTGCCCTCCATTCCATTTTGCATTCCACTCCATTGCATTACACATTCTATTCCACATTCCATTCCATTCCATTCCACATTCCATTCCACATTACATTACATTACATTCCACATTCCACTGCATTCCATTCCACATTCCATTCCTTTACATTCCGCGTTACATAGCAGATTCCCTTCAACCTTCGAATCAACATTCCATTCCACTCCATTCCAAATTCCATTCCATTCCATTCAACATTCCATTCCGCATTCCATTCCACATTCCATTCCATTCTGTTTCACATTCCATTCCATTCCACGTTCCATTCCACGTTCCATTCCAAATTGCCTTCCACATTCCATTCCACTTTCCATTCCACATTCCAGTCCATCCCATTCCACTTTCTATTCCATTGCATTCCCCGTTCCATTCCACATTCCATTCCACATTTAATTCCGTTGCATTCCACTTTCCATTCCACATTCCTTTCCACATTCCATACCACATTCCATTCCATTCCATTGAATTCCATTGCACATTCTCTTCCACATTAAATTCCACATTCCATTCTACATTCCATTCCACATTCCATTCCATTCCATTCCACGTTCCATTCCACATTCCATTCCACGTTCCTTTCCATTCCATTCCCCGTACCATTCCACTTTCCATTCCATTCCTTTCCACGTTCTATTTCACATTCAATTGCACATTCCATTCAACGTTGCATTCCACATTCCATTCCACGTTCCATTCCACATTCCATTCCACATTCCATTCCATTCCATTACACGATCCATTCCACATTCCATTCCATTCCACTTTCCATTCCACATTCCATTCCACGTTCCATTCCACGTTCCACTAAATCCGAATCCACGTTCCATTCCTCACTGCATTCCTTCCACGTTCCATTTCACATTCCATTCCACATTCCATTCCACGTTGCACGCTGTTCCATTCTGAGTGCCACTCCACATTCCATTCCTCATTCCATACAACATTCCATTCCACTCCATTCCACATTCCATTCCATTCCATTCCACATTCCGTTGCATTTCATTCCACATTCCATTCCATATTCCAGTCCATTCCATTCCATATTCCATTGCACATTCCAATCCATTCCATTCCGCATTCCATTCCACGTTCCGTTCCACATTCCATTCCACGCTCCTTTCGATTCCATTCCACGCTCCATTCCACCTTCCATTCCACATTCCATTCCATGTTCCATTCCACGTTTCATTCCATTCCATTCCACTTTCCATTCAACGTTCCACTCCATATTTCATGCCACATTCCATTGAAAATTATATGCCACATACCAATCCATTCAATTCCACATTGCATTCCATTGTAATCCACATTGCAATCCACATTCCATTCCATTACATTTTAACATTGCAATCTATTCCACTCCACATTCCATTCCACCTTCCATTCCATTCCACATTCCATTCCACATTCCATTCCACACTCCACTCCACACTCCATTCCATAACATTCCATATTTCTTTCCACATTCCATTTCATTCAATTTCACGTCCCATTCCACGTTCCATTCCACATACAATTCCATTCCATTCCGCATTCCATTCCACATTCCATTCCATTCCATTCCATTCCACATTCCATTCCACATTCAATTCCATTGCATTCCAAATTCCATTCCACATTCCATTTTACGTTCCATTCCACATTCCATTCTACATTCCATTCCACTGCATTCTATTCCATATTCCATTACATTCCATTCAACATTCCATTCCATTCCATTCCACATTCCATTCCATTCCATTCCCGTTTACAATACACGTTCAATTCCACTTTCCATTCCATTCCAATCCACGTTCCCTGCCAAATTCCATTGCATTCCTTTCCACTTTCGTTTCCACATTCCATTCCATATTTCATTCCTTTCCATTCCACATTACATTCCACATTCCATTCCAATTTCCATTACGTTCCATTCCACATTCCATTTCATTTCATTACACAGTCCATTCCACATCCCATTCCATTCCATTCCACACTCCATTCAACATTCCATTCCACATTCCATTCCATTCCATTCCACTTTCCATTCCACATTCCATTCCACTTTCCATTCCACATTCCATTCGATTTCATTCCATGTTCGATTCCACATTCCATTCCATTCAATTAAACTTTCCTTTCCACATTCCATTTCAAATTCCATCCCTCATTCCATTCCATTCCATTCCACATTCCATTCCACATTCCGTTCCATTCCATTCTATTCCACATTCTATTCCCTTCCATTAAACAATCCATTCATCGTACCATTCCACAGTCCATTCCACGTTTCATTACATTCCATTGCATGCTATTCCACATTCCATTCCATTCCATTAAACAATCCATTCTTCGTACCATTCCACATTACATTCCAAGTTTCATTCCATTCCATTCCACATTCTAGTACATTCCCTTCCACATTCCAATCCATTCCATTCCACATTCCTTTCCATTCCATTTCACATTCTACCACATTCCATTCTAAGTTGCATTCCATTCCGTTCCACGTCCCATTCCGCATTCCATTCCACATTACATTCTACGTTCCATTCCAATCTATTTCACGTTCCTTTGCATTTCATTTCACGTTCCATTCCACTTTTCATTACTCATTCCTTTCCACATTTCATTTCACGTTGCATTGCATTCCATTCCACATTCTATTCCACGTTCCATTCCATTCCCTTCCACATTCCACTGCATTCAATTCCACGTTCCTTTCCATTCCATTCCGCATTGCATTCCATTCCATTCTATCCCATATTCCATTCCTTTACAGTCAACATTTCATTCCATTGCATTCCACATTCCATTCCTCATGCCATTCCACATTCCATTCCACATTCCATTCCACATTCCATTCCATGTTCCATTCCATGCCATTCCACATTCCATTCCATTCCTTTCCATTTTCCATTCCATTCAATTCCACATTTCACTCCATTCCTTTGCATTCCACATTCTATTCCATTCCATTCCGCATTCCGTTCTATCCGATTCCATTCTATTCCACATTCCTTTCCATTCCATTGAACATTCCATTCCAATCCATTCCACTTTCCATTCCACATTCATTCCACATTCTTTTCCACATTCCCTTCCATTTCATTCCACATTCCATTCTATTCCATTCCACATTCCATTCTACGTTCTGTTCCATTCCATTTCACATTCCATTCCATTCCATTCCACATTCCATTCCTTTCAATTCCTCATTTCATTCCATTGCATTGCATTCCACATTCCATTCCATTCTGTTCCTCATTTCATTCCATTCCATTGCAGTCCACATTCCATTCTATTCCATTCCCATTCCATTCCATTCCATTCCATTATATTCCACATTCCTTTCCATTCCATTCCAAAATCCATTCCATTGCATTCCACATTCCATTCCACATTCCCTTCCACATTACTCTCCTTTCGATTTCAAATTCCATTCCACATTCCATTCCATTCCATTCCACATTGCAATCCACATACCATGTTCCTATCCAGGTTCCATTCCACATTCCATTCCAGATTTCATTCCACAATCCATTCCATTCCATTCCAAGTTGCATTCCAGTTTCCATTGCATTACATTCCATGTTACATTCCACATTCCATTGCCCTTTCAATTCCACCTTCCATTCCATGTTCCATTGCACGTTCCATTCCATGCTCCATTCCACGTTCCATTCCATGTTCCATTCCACGTTCCATTCCGTTCCATTCCATGTTCCATTCCACGTTCCATTCCATTCCATTCTACGTTGCATTCCACATTCCATTGCACATTCCATTCCGCATTCCTTTCCATTCCATTCCAAATTCCATTCCACATTCCATTCTTCATTACATTGCTCGTTCCTTTCCACGTTCCATTCCAAGTTCCATTCCACATTCCATTCCGTTAAACTCCATGTTCCATTCCACAATCCATTCCATTCCGTTTCACTACATTCCACGTCCCATTCCACTTTCCATTCCATTCCATTCCACGTTCAATTCCACAGTCCATTGGCCATTCCATTCGATGTTCGAATCCACGTTCGATTCCACGTTCTACTCCATTCCGTTCTACTTTCCATTCCCCATTCCCTTCGATTCAATTCCACTTTCCATTCCACATTCCATTCCATTACATTCCACTTTCCTTTGCACTTTCCACTCCACATTCTATTCCACATTCCATTCCACATTACATTCCATTCCATTTCACATTCCATTCCATTCTATTACAAATTCCATTAGATTCCATTCCATTCCATTCCATTCCATTCCACAATTAATTCCATTGCATTCCGCATTCCATTTCATTCCATTCCATTCCATTCCACATTCCCCTCCATTCCATTCCATTCCATTCCACATTCCTTTCCATTCTATTCCACATTCCATTCCATTCCATTTAACATTACATTCCACGTTCAATTCCACGTTGTTTTCCACGTTCCATTCCATGTTCCATTCCTCGTTCCATTACTTTCCATTCCACCTTCCATTCCATTCCATTCCACATTCCATTCCATTCCACTTCACATTCCATTGCACGTTCCAATCCATTCCATTCCACCTTCCATTACACGTTAAATTCCACATTCCTTTCCAAGTTGTATTCCAGATTCCTTCCATATTCCACAGCACATTCAATTCCATTCCATTACACTTTCCATTCCACATTCCATTCCAGTTTCCATTCCACATTCCATTCCACATTCCATACCATTCCATTCCATTCCATTCCGGAATCCTATCCATTCCATTCCGCATTCTATTCCACCTTCCATTCCATTCTCTTCCACATTCCATTCCACATTCCATTGCATTCCAGTCCACATTCCATTCCTTTGCATTCCACATTCCACTACTTTCCATTCCAAATTACATTCCACATTCTATTCCACGTCGCATTCCACATTCCATTCCACATTCCTTTCCATGTTCCATTCCATTCCATTCCACGTTCCATTCCACATTCCTTTCCATTCCATTCCACATTCCACACCATTCCATTCTATTGCATTGAATATTCCATTCCATTGCATACCACATTTTATTCCACATTCCAAACCATTCCATTCTCATTCTTTTCCATTCCATTCCACATTCCATTCCAAGTTCCATTCCACGTTCCATTCCACATTCCATTTCACATTGCCCTCCATTCCATTTTGCATTCCACTCCATTGCATTACACATTCTATTCCACATTCCATTCCATTCCATTCCACATTCCATTCCACATTACATTACATTCCATTCCACATTCCACTGCATTCCATTCCACATTCCATTCCTTTACATACCACGATACATAGCAGATTCCCTTCCACCTTCGAATCAACATTCCATTCCACTCCATTCCAAATTCCATTCCATTCCATTCTACATTCCATTCCGCATTCCATTCCACATTCCATTCCATTCCACGTTCCATTCCACGTTCCATTCCAAATTGCCTTCCACATTCCATTCCACATTCCAGTCCAACCCATTCCACTTTCTATTCCATTGCATTCCCCGTTCCATTCCACATTCCATTCCACATTTAATTCCGTTGCATTCCACTTTCCATTCCACATTCCTTTCCACATTCCATTGCACATTCCATTCCATTCTATTCTACATTCCTTTCCATTCCATTCTACTTTCCATTCCATTCCATTCCACATTCCATTCCACTTTCCATTAAACATTCCATTCCATCTACCATTTCATTCCATTCCACGTTCCATTCCACATTCCTTTTCACACTCCATTCCACCTTCCATCCCGTTCCATTGCATTCAATGTTCCATTCCATTCCGTTCAATTCCACTTTCCATTCAATTCTATTGCATTCCACATTCCATTCCATTCCATTCCACATTCCATTCCATTCCATTCCAATCCACATTCCATTACACCTTCCATTTCCCGTTGAATTCCATTCAATTCCACGTTACATTCCATTCAATTTCACGTTCAATTCAATTCTTTTCCACATTTCATTCCATTCCATTCCACATTGCGTTCCTTTCCATTCCCATTCCATTCCACATTCCATTCCATTCTATTCCACTTTCAATTCTATTCCATTCCATTCCATTCCACATTCAATTCCACTTTGCAACGCATTAAATTCCACAATCCATTCCATTGCATTCCACATTCCAATCCACATACCACTCCATTCCGTTCCTTTGCACATTCAATTCCACATTCCGTTCCATTAAATTTCACATTCAATTCCATTCCATTCCCTTCCACATTCCATTCCACATTCCATTTCTTTCCATTTCACATTTGTTTCCATTCCATTCCACTTTCCATTCCATATTCTATCCCATTCCATTCCACATTCCATTGCACATTCCACTGCAAATTCCATTCCACATTCCAATCCACATTGCGTTGCACATTCCATTCTGCATTTCATTCCTCATTCCATTTCTTGCCATTTCACATTCCTTTCCATTCCATTCCACATTCCATTCCTATTTTAATTTGATTCCAATCCACATTCCATTGGACATTCCATTCCATTCCATTCCACATTCCTTTCCATTGCATCCACGTTCCACTGAAATCCATTCCACGTTCCTTTCGATTTCATTATGCATTCCATTCCATTCCAGATTCTATTGCATTCGACTTTGCATTCCATTCCATTTCACATTCCATTCCATTCCATTCCACATTCCATCTCAATCCATTCCACATTCCATTCTATTTCATTCCATTCCAGTTCATTCCATTCTACATTCTCTTCCATTCCACATTGTATTCCATTCCACATTCCATTCCACTGTTTTCGATTCTATTCCATTGCACATTTCATTCCATTCCATTCCATTCCATATTCCATTCCATTCCATTAGACATTCCTTTGCATTATTTTATTGCATTGCATTCCATTCCATTCCACATTCCATTCCATTCCATTCCACAAAACATTGCATTCCACGTTCCATTCCACATTCCATTCCACCTTCTATTCCACGTTCCATTCCGTTCCATTCCACATCCCATTCCATTCCATTGTACATTCCATTCCATTCCATTCTATTCCACATTCCATTCCACATTTGATTACATTCCATTCCACATTACTTTCCCCATTACATTCCATTCACTTCTGCATTCCATTCCACATTCCATTTCTCATTCTATTCCATTCCATTCCATTTTGCATTCCACATTCCATTGCATTCCTTTCCACATTCTGTTCCACATTACTTTCCATTTCGTTCCATTGCACATTTCATTGCACACTCCATTCCTTTCCAGTGCACATTCCACTCCATCAATTCCACACTCTATTCCACATTCCATTCCATTCCATTCCACATACCATTCCACATTCCATTCCATTCAATTCCACATTCCATTCCATTGCATTCCATTCCACCTTGCATTCCATTGCGTTCCACATTACTTTCCATTCAATTCCTTTTTTCATTACATTCCTTTCCACATTCTATTCAAAATTCCATTCCATTCCATTCCACATTCCATTCCATTCCATTCCACATTCCATTCCGTTCCATTCCACATTCCATTCCATTGGTTTCCATTCCACATTCCATTCCACATTCCATTCCATTCCATTCCACTTTCCATTCTACATTCAATTACATTCAATTCCACATTCCATTCCATTCCATTCGATACCACATTTCATTCCACATTCCATTTCATTCCCATGCACATTCCTTTGCACTTTCCATCCCATTCCACTCCACCCTCCATTCCACATTCCATTCCATTAATTACCATTCCACGTTCCATTCCACTATCCATTCCACATTCCATTCCACATTCCATTATGTTGCACTCCACATTCCATTCCACATTCCATTCCACATTCCATTCACCATTCCATATTCCATTCCACTTTCCATTCCGTTCCATTCCACATTCCATACCACATTCCATTCTATTCTATTCCACATTTCATACCACATTCCATTCCACGTTCCATTCCATGTTCCATTCCAGTTTCCATTCCATTCCGTTCCTTTCCATTCCATTCCATTCCATTCAATGTTCCAAATCATTCCATTCCACATTACGTTCCACATTCCATTTAAAATTCCGTTCCACATTCTATTTCACTTTAAATTCCATTCCATTCTATTCCTTTACACATTCCATTACATTCAATTCCACTTTCCATTCCACGTTCCATTCCACGTTATATTCCACATTCCCTTCCACATTCCATTCCATTCCCTTCCACATTCGATTGCCCATTCCATTCCACATTCCATTCCGTTCCATTCCACATTCCATTGCACACTACGTTCCACATTCCATTCCAGATTCCTTTCTGTTCCATTCCACATTCCATTCCACATTCCATTCCACATTCCATTCCATTCCATTTCACACTCAATTCTCAATCCACTGCATTCCATTCCACATTCCATTCCACATTCCATTACTTTCCATTTCACATTTCATTCCAAATTCCATTTCATTCCATTCAACATTCCATTTCTCATTCCATTCCACATTCCATTCGATTTTCCATTCCACGTTCCATTCCACGTTCCATTCCATTCCATTTCTTTACACGTTCCATTCCATTGCATTCCACTTTCCATTTCATTCCGTTTTACATTAGACTCCACATTCTATTTCACATTCTGTTCCACATTCTATTTCACTTTCCATTCTATTCCATTATACATTCCTGTCCTTTCAATTCCACATTACATTACAAATTCCATTCCACATTCTGTTCCATTACATGCCATTCAAAATTCCACTCCACATTCCATTCCATTCCATTTCACTTTCTATTCCATTCCACTCAACATTCCATTCCACTTTCCTCTCCATTCCATTCTATTCCATTCCACATTCCATGCCATTCCACATTCCATTCCATTCCATTTCACTTTCTATTCCATTCCACTCAACATTCCATTCCACATTCCTCTCCATTCCATTCCACATTCCATTCCATTCCATTCCACATTCCATTCCATTCCATTCCACCTTCCATTCCACATTACGTTCCATTCCACATTCCATTCCACATTCCATTCCTTTCCACTCCACATTTCATTCCAATCCTTTCCACCTTCCATTCCGCATTCCATTCCATTCCACAATCCATTCCACATTCCATTGAATTCCTTTCAACATTCCATTCCATTTCATTTATATTCCGTTATATTCCTTTCCAAAATGCTTTCCATTCCATTCGACATTCCATTCCATTCCGTTCCACGTTCAATTCCATTCCATTCCACATTCCATTCCCGATTACACTGAATTCCATTCGATTCCACATTCCATTCCATTCCATTCCACTTTCCATTCTGTTCCACGTTCCATTCCATATTCCACAATATATTCCATTCCATTCCACGTTCCATTCCACATTCCACACCACATTCCATTCCATTCCATTCCACATTCCATTCCACATTCCATTCCATTCCATTCCACGTTACATGCCATTCCATTCCACGTTCCATTCCACATTCCATTCCTTTCAATTCCACATTCCTTTACACATTCCATTCCACATTCTATTCCACTTTTCCATTCCACATTCCATTCCGCTTTCCTTTCCATTGCATTCCACATTGTACTCCACATTCTATTCCATTCCATTCCACATTCCATGCCACATTCCATTCCATTTCATTCAAAATTCAATTTTACATTCCATTCCACATTCCATTCTTTTCTATTCCACTTTCCAAAACACATTCCTTTCCACATGACATTCCACATTCCATTCCATTCCATTCCATTGCACATTCATTTCACATTCCATTCCATTCCATTCCACGTTCCAGTCCACATTCCATTCCACATTCCTTTCCACTTTCCTTTCCATTGCATTCCACGATCCATTTCAAATTCCATTCCACAAACCTTTCCACATTCCTTTACATTCCATTCCACGTTCCATTCCATTTTCCATTCCATTCCATTCCACTTTCCATTCCACATTCCATTGCATATTTCACTCCACTTTCTTTCCACATATCATTCCACGTTCCATTGCACGTTGCATTCCACGTTTCATTCCATTCCATTCCACGTTCCATTGCACATTCCATTCCATTCCATTCCACGACACATTCCACATTCCATTGCAAACTTCATTCCACATTCCATTCTGTTCCAAAACATGTTCCATTGCACATTCCATTCCACATTCTATTCCACATAACAGTCCACATTCCATTCCACATTAAATTCCATTCCATACCAAATTCAGTTCCACGTTACATTCCACCTTCCATTGCACATCCCGTTACACGTCCCATTGCATAATACCTTCCACATTCCATTCCATTCCATTCCACACTCAATTCAAAATTCCATTCCATTCAATTCCGCTTTCTATTGCACATTGCATTTCACGCTCTATTCCATTCCTTTCCACATTCCATTACACATTCCATTCCATTCCGTTCCACATCCCATTCCACTTTCCATTGCATTCTATTCCACATTATATTCCACATTCCATTCCACATTCCCTTCCTCAGTACATTCCATTCCATTCCATATTCCATTCCACATTCCATTCCATTCAATTCCACATTCCATTCCACATTCCATTCCACAATTCATTCAAATGCTTTCCACATTACTTTCTGCATTCCATTCCACATTCCCTTCAACATTCCATTCCATTCTGTTCCACATTCCATTCCACATAACATTCCTCATTCCCTTCAACATTCCATTCCTTTCCATTACACATTCCTTTCCACATTCCATTCCATTCCATTCCACATTCCATTCCACATTCCATTCCACATTCCCTTCCACTTTCCAATCCATTCCCTTCCGCATTCCATTCCACATTGATTACATTACTTTCCACATTCCACTCCATTCCATTCCACATTCCTTTCCACATTCCATTCCACCTTCTGTTCCATTACTTTCCACGTTTCTTTCCACCTTCCATTCCACGTTCAATTCTACTTTCTTTTCCACTCCATTCTGCGTTAAATTCCAACTTCCATTCCACATTCCATTCAATTGCATAACATTCCAGTCCACATTCCATCCATTCCATTCCCCATTCCATTCCATTACTTTCCACATTCCATTCTTTTCCATTCAACGTTCCATTTCACATTCCATTCCACTTTCTATTCCGCATTCTGTTCCCCATTCAAATCCACGTTCGTTTCAATTGCATTCTACTTTTCATTCCACTTTCCATTCCACATTTCATTCCAAGTTCCATTCCATTACATTCCATACTCCATTCCCTGTTCCATTCCATTCCATTCCACACTGCATTTCACATTCCATTCCACATTCCATTGCATTCCATTCCACATTCCATTCCACTTTCCATCCCACGTTCCATTCCATTTCCTTCCAAGTTCCAATCCATATTCCATTCCATTCCATTCCACTTTCCCTTCCACATTCCATTCCACATTCCATTCTTCATTACATTCCGTTCCGTTGCATATTCCACTCCACATTTCATTCCCTTCCCTTCCACGTTCCATTTCATTCTGTTCCACATTCCATTCCACTTTCTATTTCACATTCCGTTCCACATACTATTTCATTTTCCTTTCCTTTCCCTTCCATTCCATTACATATTCCTTTCCATTCCATTGCTCATTCCATTCCATTCCATGACACGATCCATTCCACATTCCATTCCACATTTCAGTCCAGTCCATTCTATTCCACATTCTATTCCATTCTTTTAAACAATCCATTCCACGTACCATTCCACATTCCATTCCACGTTCCATTCCATTCCATTCCACTTTCCAATTCATTTCATTTCACATTCCAATCCATTCCATTTCACATTCTACCACATTCCATTCCAACTTGAATTCCATTCCGTTCCACGTCACATTCCGCATTCCATTCGATATTGCATACCACGTTCCATTCCAATCTATTCCACGTTCCTTTCCATTCCATTCCACGTTTCATTGCACTTTCCATTCCACATTCCATTTCAGGTTGCATTCCATTCCATTCCACATTCTATTCCAAGTTCCATTCCATTCCATTCCTCATTCCATTGCATTTCATTCCACATTCCATTCCATTCCATTCCGCATTCAATTCCATTCCATTCTATTCCATATTCCATTCCATTACAGTCAACATTCCATTCCATTACATTCCACATTCCATTCCACATGCCATTCCACATTCCATTCCACATTCCATTGCACGTTCCATTCCATTACTTCCAAATTCCATTCTATTCCATTCCACTTTCTTTCCATTCAATTCCACATTTCACTCCATTCCATTGCATTCCGCATTCTGTTCCATTCCATTCCGCATTGCCTTCCATTCCATTCCGCTTTATTCCACATTCCATTCCATTCCATTCCACTTTCCATTCCACATTTAATTCCACATTCTTTTCCACGTTCCATTCCATTTCATTCCACATTCCATTGAATTCCATTCCACATTCCATTCCACGTTATCTTCCATTCCATCGCTCATTCCATTCCATTTCATTCCTTTCTATTCCTCATTTCATTCCATTGCATAGCATTCCATATTCTGCTCCATTCCATTCCTCATATCATTTCATTCCATTGCATTCCACATTCCGTTCTATTACTTTCACATTCCATTCCATTCCATTTCATTATATTCCACATTCCATTCCATTCCATTCCACTTTGCCTTCCATTCCATTCCACATTCCGTTCCTCTTTCCATTCCATTCCATTCCACATTCCATTCCCCATTCGGTTCCACATTACAGTCCTTTCCATTCCATATTCCATTCCACATTCCATTCCATTCCATTCCACATTCCATTCCACATTCCGTTCCATTCCATTCCACTTTCCATTGCACATTCCATTGCATTCCATTCCACATACCTTTCCATTCAACTCCACCTTGCATTCCACATTCCTTTCCATTCCATTCCACATTCCATTGCAGATTCCAATCCACATTCTATTCCATTCCATTCCACATTTCATTCCACGTTCCATTCCATTCCTTTTCATGTTCCATTCCACGTTTCATTCCACATTCCATTACATATTCCATTCCATATTCCATTACACATTCCATTCCACATTGCATTCCATATTCCATTCCATTCCTCTTTCCATTCCACATTCCATTTTACTCCATTCCAAATTCCATTTCATTCCATTGCAAATTCCATTCCAAATTCCATTTCACTTTCCATTGCATTCCATTCCATTCCACATTCCATTTCATTCCATTCCAATCCATATTCCATTCCATTCTATTCCAATCCACATTCCATTCCATTCTAATCCAATTTCATTTCCAGTCCACATTCCATTCCATTCCATTCCACATTCCATTCCACATTCCATTGCACATTAACTTCCATTCTATTCTATTCCACATTCCAATTCCAATTCCAGTCCACATTCCCTTCCCTTCCATTCCATATTCCTTTTCACATTCCGCTTCCCGTTCAATTACATTCAATTCCATGTTGCATTGCACTCCATTCCTTTCAATTCCACGTTCCATTAAATTCCATTCCACATTCCATTCCATTGTATTACAAATTCCTTTCCATTCCATTCCACATTGCATTCCATTCCATTCCGATTCCATTATACATTCCAATACATTCCATTCAAATTTCCATTCCATTCCATTCCATTCAATTCCACATTCCATTCCACATTACAACACATTCCTTTCCACATTCCACTCCATTCCATTCCACAATCCAATCCATTCCATTCCACATTCCAATCCACATTCCACTACATTGCATTCCTTTGTTCATTCCATTCCACATTCCATTCCATTTCATTTCACACTCAATTCCATTCCATTCCATTCCACATTCCATTCCGCATTCCATTTCTTTCCATTTCACATTCTTTTCCATTCAATTCCACATTCCATTCCGCATTCAATTCCATTCCATTTCACATTCCATTGGACATTCAATTCCTTTCCATTCCGCATTCCATACTACATTTCATTCCATATTCCATTCCACATTCCATTTCACATTCCATTTCACCTTCCATTACACATTCCTTTCCACATTCCATTCCATGTTCCATTGCATTCCACATTCCATTCCACATTCCCTTCTATTCCATTCCACATTCCATTTCTTTCCATTCTACATTCCATTGCTAATTCCATTTCACTTTCAATTCCATTCCATTCCATTTCACATTCCATTCCATTCCATTCCACAGTGCATTTCATTCCACTCCACATTCCATTTCAAATTCCATTTCACTTTCCATTCCATTCCACATTCCATTGCATTCCATTCCAATCCACATTCCATTCCATTCCATTCCAAGTGAAATTCCATTCCACATTCCTTTCCATTCCTTTCCACATTCCATTCCACATTTCATTGCATTTTCTATTCCATTCCATTCTATTCCAAATTCCATTCCATTCCATTGCACATTCAATTTCATTCCATTAGACATTCCATTCCACTTTCCATTCCACATACCTTTCCTCGTTCAATTGCATTCAATTCCACCTTACATTCCATTCCATTGCATTCAACTTTCCATTACTGTCCATTAAATTCCACGTACCATTCATTTCCTTTGCATTCCACATTCCATTCCATTCCATTCCACATTCCATTCTACTGCATTCCACATTCCATTCCATTCTATTCCATTCCACATTCCATTCCATTCCATTCCACATTTCATACCATATTCCATTCCATGTTCCATTCCATGCTCTATTCCACGTTCCATTCCATTTCTCATACCACATTCCATTCCACGTTCCATTCCATGCTCCATTCCACATTCCATTTCATGTTCCATTCCATTCCATTTCATTCCTCATTCCATTCCATTCCATTACACGTTCCAATTCATTCCGTTCCACATTCCTTTCCACATTCCATTTCACATTCCGTTCCACATTATATTTCACTTTCCAATTTATTCAATTCCATTCCATATCCCATTCTAGTCCATTGCATTCCATTCCACCTTTCATTCCATTGCATTCCGTATTCCATTCCTTTCCATTCCACATTCCACTACACTTTCCATTCCACGTCGCATTCCATGTTCCATTCCATGTCCCATTCCACGTTACATTCCTTTCCGTTCCACGTTGCATTCCGTGTTCCATTAAATATCACATTCCAGGTTGCATTCCTTTCCATTCCACATTCTATTCCATTCCATTCCACATTCCATTCCATTCCATTCCATGTTCCATTCCACGATCCATTCCACTTTCCTTTCCACATTGCATTCCAAGTTCCATTCCATTCCACGTTCCATTCCATGTTGCATTCTGTTAAATTCCACGTTCCATTCCATTCCCTGCCACATTCCATTCCACTTTCCCTTCCATTCAATTCCACATTCCATTCCATTCCATTCCAAATTCCATTCCACGTTCCATTCCATTCTATTCCACTTTCCATTCCACATTCCATTCCATGTTCCATTCCTTTCCATTCCACATTCCTTTCCATTTCATTTCACATTCAGTTCCATTCGATTCGACATTCCATTCCACTCTCCATTCCACGTTGAATTCCATCTTCCATTCCACGTCCCATTCCACGTTCCTTGCCTTTCCATTCCACATTCCATTCCATTCTATTGCATATTACATTCCGTTCCATTCCACATTCCTTTCCACATTCCATTCCATTCTATTCCACGTTCCATTCTACATTCCAATCCTTTCAATTTCACGTTCCATTCCATATTCCATTCCACATTCCACATTCCCATCCAGTGCCATTCCACGATCCATTCGACCTTCAATTACATGAACCATTGCACTTTCCATTCCACGTTCCTTTCCCTTCCATTCCACATTCCATTCCAGTCCATTCCACATTCCATTCCATTCGATTCCGCATTCCATACCATATTGCATTCCGTTCCATCCCACATTCCTTTCCACACTAAATTCCACTTTCCATTCCTCATTCCATTCCACATTACATTCTATTCCATGCCATGTTTCATTCCACATTCCTTTCCATTCCATTCCACGTTCCATTCCACATTCCATTCCACATTCCATTCCTTTCCATTGCACATTACATTCCACATTCCATTCCATTCCATTACACGTTACATTCCACATTAGATTCCACATTCCATTCCATTCAATTCCACGGTTCACTCCACTTTACATTCCATTCCATTTCACGTTCCATTCCACATTCCATTGCATATTCCATTCCACGTTCCATTCCATTCCAGTCCGCTTTCCTTTCTACATTCCATTCCATTTCATTCCACTTTCCTTTCCACATTCCATTCCACGCTCCATTCCATGATCCATTCCACGCTCCATTCCATTTCATTCCATGTTCCATTCCACATTCCATTAAATTCCATTCCATTCCATTCCATTCCACATTCTATACCAGATTCCATTTCATTCCATTCCACATTCCATTCCACATTCCATTCCATTCCATTCCACATTCCCTTCCACATTCCATTCCACGCTGCATTCCACATTCCATTCCACGTCATTTCCATGTTGGATTCCAAATTCCATTCCATGTTACATTCCATTCCATTCCACGTTCCATTGCACAATCCATTCCTTTCCAATCCACATTCTATTCCACATTCCATTCCACGTTCAATTCCATTCCATTCCGCTTTCCATTCCACATTCCATTCCATTCCATTCATCTTTCCTTTCAACATTCCATTCCACGTTTCATTCCACGATCCATTCCTCGCTCCACTCCATTTGGTTCCAAGTTCGTTTCCACATTGCATTCTGTTCCATTTTCCGTTTCACATTTCATTCCTCATTCCATTCCATATTGCGCTCCGTTCCATTCCACGTGCCACACCACATTCCATTCCACATTCAATTCCACATTCCATTCCACTTTCCATTACGCATTCCATTCCATTACATTACATTTCAGGTTCCATTCCACATTCCATTACATTCCATTCCACATTCCATTACGCATTCCATTCCATTCCATTCCACTTTACATTCCCATTCCATTCCATTCCTTTCCACATTCCACTCCACATTCCAATCCATTCCATTCCACATTCCGTTCCGTTCCATTCCACGTTCCATTCCATTCCACTTTGAATTCGAGATTCCATTTCACGTTCCATTCCTTTACATTCCACCTTCCATTCCACATTACATTCCATTACATTCCCCATTCCATACCATTCCATTCCTTTGAATTATGCATTCTATTCCACATTCCATTTCATTCCATTCCACATTCCATTCCATTCCATTCCACATTCCATTCCATTCCATTCCACATTCTGTTCCATTCCATTGTAGATTCCATTCCAGATTCCTTTCAATTCCATTCCACTTTCCATTCCACATTCCATACCTCGTTCCATTTGATTCCATTTCACATTCCACAGCTTTTGATTCAGTTTCATGCTACATTCCTTTCCATTCCATTCCAAATTACTTTCCTTTCAATTCCATATTCTATTACATTCCATTCTGCGTTCCAATCCATTCCATTCCACATTCCATTCCGCATTCCAGCCCATTCCATTCCACATTCCATTCCACGTTTCATTCCATCTCATTCCAGATTCCATTACACATTCCATCCCATTCCATTAAACATTCCATTCCACATTACATTCCACTCCATTCCACTTCCCATTGCATTCCACATTCCGTTCTACATTCTTATTCATTCTATTCCACCTTCCGTTCCACATTCCACTCCATTCCACTCCACTTTCCATTCTACATTCCATTCCACATTCCATTCCATTACATTCCACATTCAGTTCCATTCCATTCCACATTCCATTCCATTCCATTCCATTCCACGTTTCATGCCATTCCATTCCACATTCCATTCCACCTTCCATACCATTCCATTCCATTGCATTCCACATTCCATTCCATTCCATTCTACTCCATTCCACATTCCATCCAATTCCATTCCATTCCACATTCCATTCCATTCCATTCCACATTCCCTTCACCTCCATATTCCATTTCACATTCCATTCCATTGTATTCCACATTCCAGTCCAAATTGCTTCCCATTCCATTCCATATTCAATTCCACATCAATTCCATTTCATTCCACATTCCATTCCATCCCATTCCAGTCCATTCCATTCCACATTCCTTTCCGGTCCATTGAATTCCACATTCCATTCCATTCCATTCCATTCCACATTCCATTCCATTCCATTACTCATTCCATTACATCTTCCATTCCACTTTCCATTGCACGTTGCATTACAGTTTCCAGTCCACGTTCCATTCCATTTTCCAGTTCATTTCATTCCACATTCCATTCAAGTTACATTCCACATTTCACTCCGCTTTCCATTCCATTGCATTCTACATTCCATTCCACATTCCATTTCATTCCATGTAATTCCATTCCACGTTTCTTTCCGCATAATATTCCGTTCCATTCCACTTTTCATTCCACATTCCATTCTACGTTCCATTCCACATTCCTTTCCCCATTCCATTCCATTCCATTCCACATTCTATTCCATTCCATTCTACGTTAAATTCCATTCCATTCCACACTCCTTTTCATTCACTTCCATTCCATTTTGAATTCCATTCCATTCCACATCCCATTCCTATCCATTCTATTCCATTCCTTTTCCCATTCTATTCCATTCCATTCCACTCACTTCCATTTCAATTTCCATTCCATTGCATTCCACATTCCATTCCATTCCATTCCATTCCATTCCATTCCACATTCCATTCTTTTCCATTCCATTCCATTCCAGATTCTATTCCTTTCCATTTCATTACAGGTTCCAATCCTTCCACATTCCATTTATCATTACAATCCATTCCATTCCACTTTACATTCCATATTCGCTTCTATTCCATTGCATTTGACATTTCATTCCACGTTCTAGTCCACTTTCCATTCCACATTGCATTCCACACTCCTTTCCATTCCATTCCACATTCCATTCCACATTCCATTCCATTCCATTACACATTCCACTCCACATTCCATTCCAAATTCCATTCCATTCACCACCATTCCATAAATCATTGCATTCCATTCCATTCCATTCCAGATTCCATTCCATTCCAGATTCCATTCCATTCCACATGGCATTCCTCATTCCATTCCATTCCATTCCACTTTCCGTTGCGCATTCCATTTTATTCCATTCCACTTTCTGTTCCATTCCATTCCGCATTCCATTCCATTCCACGTTCGATTCCATTCCATTCCAGGATCCATTCCATTGCGTGCTACCATCCATTCCATTCCACGTTCCATTATATTCCATTCAGCATTCCATTCCATTCCATTCCACGTTCCATTCCATTCCATTCCACATTCCACTTCATTTCATTTCACATTCCATTCCACATTCCATTTCACATTTCATTTCACATTCCATTTCAAATTCCATTCCATTCCACATTCCATTCCAGTCCATTCACTTTCCATTCCATTGCATTCCACATTCCATTCCATTCCACATTCCTTTCAACTTTCCATTAAACATTGTAGTCTTCAATCCATCCCATTCCATTCGACATTCAATTCCATCCCATTCCACATTCCATTCAACATTCCACTCCATTCCATTCCATATTCCATTCCACACACTTCTATATTGCATTCCACATTCCAATCCACATTCTATTTCCCATTCCATTCCACTTTCCTTTCCTTTCAATTCCACATTCCAATCCACATTCCATTCCTTTCCATTCCACATTCCTTTCCACATTCCATTTCACATTCCATTCCACATCTCATTATATTCCATTCCATTCCACATTGGATTCCACATTCCATTTCACTGCATACATCATTGCATTCCATTACATCCGACATTCCATTCCACATTTCATTCTACTTTCCATTCCATACCATTCGATGTTCCATTCCATTCCGTTCCACATTCCAATCCACATTCCATTTCACCTTCCATTCCCCGATCCATTCTGTTCCTTTCCACATTCCAATCCTTTCCACATTCCATTCCACAGTCCTTTCCACGTTCCATTACACTGCATTTCACGTTCCATTCCACGTTCCATTTCTTGTTCCATTCCATTCCATTTCACGTTCAATTCCACATTCCTTTCCATTTCATTTAGTTTTCCATTCCAATGCATTCCACTTTCCATTCCACATTCCATTCCACATTCCATACCACATTCCATTAGACATTCCATTCTGTTCCATTCCAAATTCCACTCCACACTCCATTCCACGTTCCATTCCACATTTCATTGCGTTCCATTCCCTATTCCATTCCACACTGCATTCCACATTGCATTCCACATTCCGTTCCATTCCTTTTCACATTACATTCCACATTCCGTTCCATTCCCTTTCACATTACATTCCACATTCTATTCCACATTCCATTGCGTTACATTCCACACTGCATTGCATTCCCTTCCACATTCCTTACCGCATTTAAATCCATTCCATTGCACATTCAATTCCTTCCATTCCACATTCCATTCGACATTCCTTTGCACATTCCATTCCACAATCCATTCCTTTCCATTCAAAATTCTATTCCACATTCCATTTCACATTCCATTACACATTCCAATCCATTCCTTTCCACATTCAATTCCATTTCCTTCCACATTCCATTCCACGTTCCATTCACTTTCCATTAAACTTTCCACTCCACGTACATTTCCATTCATTTTTACATTCTTTTCCTCATTCCAATCCATTGCGTTCAACTTTCCATGCCATACTCCATTCCACATCCTATTCCTTTCCATTCCACATTCCATTCTACATTCCATTCCCCATTCAACGGCATTCCATTCCACATTCCATGCTACATTCCATTCCATTCCATTACACAATCCCTTCCACAATCCATTCCACAATACATTCTGCATTCCATTCCATTCCATTCCACATTCCATTTTATTCCATCCGACATTCAATTCCGTGTTCCATTCCACTTTCCATTCCACGTTCCATGCCATTCCAATCCACGTTCCATTCTGTTCCATTCCACATTTCATTCTGCCTTCCATTTCGCATTCCATTCGACATTCAATTACACATTTCCTTGCATTCCATTCCCCCTTCCATTCCATTCAATTCCACCTTCCATTCCGTTCCTTTCCATATTCCAATCCTTTCCGCATTCCATTCCACATTCCTTTCCACATTCCATTCCATATTGCATTCCACGATCCATTCTGTGTTCCATTCCATTCCATTCCGCGTTCCGCTCCACATTCCATTCCAATCCATTTCACGTTCCATTCCACAATTCCATTGCAAATTCCATTCCACTTTCCATTCCTTTCCATTCCGCATTGGATTCCACTCTCCACTCCACATTACATTCCACATTCCAATCCGTTCTTTTCCACATTCCATTACGCGTTCCACTCCACTTTTCATTCCAGAATGCATTCCACTCCATTTCAGATTCCATTCCATTCCACTCCACATTCCATTCCACTTTGCATTTCATGTTCCATTCCACGTTCCCTTTCACGTTCCATTCCAATACGTTCCATGTACCTTTCCATGTTCCATTCCATTCTGTTCCAGTTTCCTTTCCACATTCCATTCCACATCCCATTCCACATTACTTCCCTTCTATTCCACATTCCATTCCACATTCCATTCGATTCCATTCCACATTCAATTCCATTCCATTCCACATTCCATTAATCATTCCATTCAACATTGCATTCCACATTCCATTCCACATTCTATTCCATTCCATTCCACATTCCATTCTATCACATTGCATTCCACATTGCATTCCATACCATTCTGCATTCCATTCTACATTACATTCCACATTCTGTTTCCCATTCTTTTCCATTCCAGTCTACTCCACATTCCATTCCATTCCATTCCACATTCCATTCAATTAAATTCCACATTCCATTACACATTCCATTCCACATTCTATTCCACCTTGCATTCCACATTCAATTCCACATTCCATTCCATTCCATCCCTCATTCCATTACAATTTCCATTCCATTCAATTCCAACTTCCATTCCTTGTTCCATTCCACGTTACATTCCACGATCCTTTCCACGTTCCATTCCACATTCCATTCTATATTCCAGACCATTCCATTCCATTCCATTCCACAATCATTTCCATTCCATTCCACTTTCTTTTCCACATCCCATTCTTTTCCATTCCACATTCCGTTCGACATTCCATTCTTTTCCATTCCACATTCCATTCCACACTCCATTCCACGTTCCATTCCACATTCCATTCCGTTCCATTCCACATTCCATTCCACACTGCATTCCACTATCCATTCCACATTCCATTTCGTTCCATTCCCCATTCCATGACACACACCATTCCACGTTCCATTCCACGTTCCATTCCAAGTTCCATTAAATTCCATTCCACGTTCCGTTGCACGTTCTATTCCACATTCCATTCCACATTCCATTCCACTTTCCATTCCATTCCAATCCTTTTTCAGTTCCATTCCATTCCACGTTCCATTCCATTCCACATTACTTTCCATTGCTTTCCACATTCCATTCAATTGCATTCCACATTGCATTCTATTCCATTCCACATTCCATTACACATTCCATTCCACATTCCATTCAATTCCATGCTATTCCACGTTCCATTCCATTCCATTCCTCATTCCATTCCACATTGCATTCCACGTTCCATTCTACATTCCATTCACTTCCACATTCCATTTCATTCCATTCCTTTCCATTAAACATTCCATTTCATTCCATTCCACATTCCATTGCATTCCATTAAACATTTCATTCCACGTTGCATTCCACGTTACTTTCCTTGTTCCATTCCATTCCATTCCACGTTCCATTCCACATTCCATTAAATCCTGTTCCACTTTCCTTTCCACTTTCCTTTAGATATGCCTTTACCCATTACATCCGTTCCATTCCACTTTCCATTCCACCTTCCATTCCACATTCCATTCCATTCCATTCCACATTCCATTCCACCTTCAATTCAAAATTTCATTCCACATTCCATTCCAGATTCCATTCCATTCCATCCACATTCCATTACATTACATTCCACATTCCATTCCACGTTCCATTTCATTCCATTCCACATTCCATTATATGTTCCATTCCATTACATTTGACTTTCCATTCCGCGTTCCATTCCATATTCCATTCGATTCCATTCCTCATTCCATTCCATTCCATTGCACATTCCATTCCACATTGCATTCCATTCCTTTCCACATTGCATTCCAAATTCCATTCCATTCCATTCCATATTCCATTCCACATTGCGTTAAATTCCTTTCCACATTGCTTTCTGCATTCCATTCCACATTCCATTCCAATCCATTCCACGTTCTTTTCCACGTCCCATTCCATTCCATTCCACTTTGAATTCTATGTTCAAGTCCATTGCATTCCACTTTCCATTCCACTTTCCATTGCAAGTTCCTTTACTCTTTCCATTCCATGTTCCATTCCATTCCATTCCACATTCCATTCCACATTCCATTGCATTCCATTCCGCATCCCATTCCATTCCATTCCACATTCCATACAATTCCATTCCATTTCTTTCCACATTCCATTCCATTCCATTCCACATTTCATTCCATTCCATTAAACATTCCATTCCACATTCCATTCTATTCAATTTCACATTCCATTCCGTTCGTTTCCAGATTCCTTTCCACATTCTATTCCACATTCGGTTCCACATTCCATTCCAAGTTGCATTACTTTCCAATCCAAATTCCATTTCACATTCCATTCCGTTCCATTCCACATTCCTTTCCACATTCCATTCCACATTCCTTTGCATTGAATTCCAAATTCCATTCCATTCCATTCCACAGTCCATTTTACGCTCCTTTCCATTCCATTCAATGTCCAATTCCACATTGCAATCCATACTCCATTTCACATTCCATTACACTCTATTTCACATTGCATTCCACATTCCACACATTCCACTCCACAATCCATTCCACAGTCCATTAGATTCCATCCCACATTCCATTAAACGTTGGATTTCATTGCATTCCACATTAAATTAAAGATTCCATTCCATTGCATATGACTTTCTATTTCACTTTCCATTCGACATTCCTTTTCACATTCCATTCCGTTCCATTACACATTCCATTCCGCACTCCATTCCACATTGCATTCCACATTGCCTTCTGTTCCATTCTATATCTCGTTCCACATTCCATTCCACATTCCATTCCACGTTGCATTCCACATTCCATTAAATTCCTTTGCACATTCCATTCCATTCCACTTTCCATTCCGCGTTCCATTCAACGTTCTATTCCAAGTTCCAACAGATAGCATTCCATGTTCCATTCCGCATTACATTACATTCCATTGCACTTTCCATCTAACATTCCATTCCCCATTCCATTCCACATTACATTGCGTTCCATTCCACATTCCATTCCTCATGCCGTTCCACATTGCATTCCATTCCATTGCATTGCACATTCCATTCCACATTCCATTCCTTTCCTTTCCACATTTCATTCCACATTCCATTCCACATTTCATCACACATTCCATTCTATTCCACATTCCAATACACGTTCAATTCCATTACATTCCACGTTCCATTCCACGTTCCATTCCATTTTCCATTACACATTCCAGTCCACATTGCATTACACATTCCACTCCAAATTCCATTCCACAATACATTCCACAATCCATTCCACATTCCATTCCATTCCATGCCACATTCCATTGCACGTTCCATTCTTTTCCATACCACTTTCAATTCCACATTCCATTCCATTATATTTGACATTCGATTCCACATTCCATTCCAAATTCCATTTCACATTCCATTCCGTTCCGTTCCACATTATGTTTCACACTCCATTCCACATTCCATTCCACACTCCATTCCACAATCCATTCCACATTCTATTGCGTTACATTCCACATTCCTTTCCACTTTCCATTCCGCATTCCATTTAACATTCTATTCCACATTCCACTCCACATTCCTTTCCTCCTTCCAATTCACATTCCATTCCATTTCATTCCACATTCAACTAAACATTCCATTCCATTCCATTTCACATTCCATTCCGTTAAAATCCAGATTCCTTTCCACATTTCATTTCACATTCAATTCCACATTCTGTTGCACATTCCGTTCCACATTCCATTCCCTTCCATTTAACGTTCCGTTGTATTCCATTCCAAATTCCAATCCACATTCCATTTCACATTCTATTCCACTCCATTTCACATTCCATTCCACTTTCCACTCCCTTCCATTCCACATTCCTTTCTACATTACATGCCACATTCCATTCCACATTCTATCCCACATTCCATTCCACGTTCCATTCCATTCAATTACATAGTCAATTCCACATTCCATTGCTTTACCTTTTGCATTCCATTATACATTCAATTCCACATTCCATTTCACATTCCTTTCCATTCCATTCCACATTCCATTCCATTCCAGTCCACATTCCATTCCATTCCTTTCCAAATTCCAATCCTTTCCACATTTCATTCCACTTTCCATTCCACTTTCCCCTCCATTCCATTCCAGGTTACATTCCATGATCCATACCATTCCATTCCACGTTCCGCTCCGCAATCCATTCCATTCTATTTCAGGTTCCATTCCACAACTACATTGCAAATTCCATTCCACTTTCCATTCTGTTCCACTACACATTCCATTCCACGTTCCATTCCACATGCCATTCCGTTCCATTCCACATTCCATTGCATTCCATTCCACATTCCTTTCCCCATTCCAGTCCATTCCATTCCACATTCGATTTCTTTCCACATTCCATTCCACATTCCTTTCCATTCCATTCCACGTTACATTCCAGATTGTATTCAACATCCCATTCCACATTCCATTCCATTCAGTTCCATGTTTCCTTCTACATTCCATTCCACATTCAATTCCACATTCCATTCCACATTCCATTCCATTCCATTCCACATATCATTCCACATTCCATTCCATTCCATTCCACATACCATTCCACATTCCTTTCCATTCCATCCATCATTCCATTCCACATTATATTCCATTCCATTCCAAATTCATTTTCACATTCCATTCCACTTTCCATTCCATTCCGTTCCATTCCATTCTACATTCCATACCATTCTATTCCATTCCAAATTCCATTCTTTCCATTCCACATTCCATTCCATTCCTTTTCACATTCCATTCCATTACATTGCATTCCGCATTCCATTCCACATTCCATTCTCTTTCATTCCACATTGTATTCCCTTCCATTCCACATTCCATTCCACATTCCATTTCATGTTCCATTCCACGTTCCATTAGATTACATTCCACATTCTATTCCACATTCCATTTTACGTTCCATTCCACATTCCATTACATTCCATTTCACGTTCGATTCCACATTACATTCCACAATACATTTTATGTTCCACTCCACGTTCCGTCCATTCAATTCCATGTTCCATTACTCGTTCGATTCCTTTATTTTCCACTTTCCATTCCACAACGCATTGCACATTCCATTCCACATTCCATTCCTCGTTCCATTCCACATCTCATTCTACTCCATTCCAAAATCCATTCCTCAACACTCCACATTCCATTCCACATTCCATTCCATTCCATTACAAATTCCATTCCACATTCCTTTCCATTACATTCCACTTTCCGTTGCACTTCCCATTGCATTTCTGTCCACATTACATTCCACATTTCGCTCCACATTCCATTCCACATTCCATTCCACATTCCATTGCCTTCCATTCCACAATGCATTCCACATTCCAATGCATTCCAGTCCAAATTCCATTCCACATTCCATTCCATTCCATTCCACATTCCATTCACTTCCAATCCACATTCTCTACCACATTTCATTCCTTTCCATTCCACTTTCCATTCCACATTCCATTCCATATTCCAATCAATTCCATTCCACATTTCATTCCACATTACATTGCGTTACATTACACATTCCATTCCACGTTTCATTCCACATTCCATTGCACATTCCATTCCACGTTGCATTCCATTCCATTCCATGTTGCATTCAAAGTTCCATTTCTTTCCATTCCACTTTCCATTTCACATTCTATTTCTCATTCCATTGTTCCTTCCATTCCACATTACATTCCTTGTTCCATTCCAAGTTCCATTACACGTTCCATTCTACTTTCCATTCCATAACTTTCCACTATCCATTCCACATTCCATTCCATTCCACTCCACCTTCCATTACACATTCCATTCCCCTTCCATTCCACATTCCTTTCCATTCCATTCCACATTCCATTACACATTCCTTTCCATTCCATTAAACTTTCCATTGCATTCCATTCCACATTCCATTCCATTCCTTTCCACATTCCAGTCCTTTCCTCTTTCCAGTCCACATTCCATTCAACGTTCCATTCCATTCCATTTCACTTTCCATTCCACGTTCCATTCCATGTTCTATTCCATTCCATTCCACGTTCTGCTCCACGTTCCATTCCATTCCATTTCACGTTCCTTTCCACAGTTCCATTACAAATTCCACTCCACTTTCCATTCCGTTCCATTCCACATTCGATTCCACTCCCCACTCCACATTCCATTCCACAATCCATTGCTTTCCATTCCACATTCCATTCCAGATTCAATTCCACATTTCATTCCATATTGCATTCCATTCCATTCCACATTCCCTTCCATTCTGCTCCACATTCTATTCCACGTTGCCTTACCCGTTCCATTCCACATTCTATTCCACGTTCCATTACATTCCATTCCACGTTGCTTTCCATATTCTATTCCATTCCTTTCCAGTTTCCTTTCCACATTCCAGTCCACATTCCATTCCACATCCCATTCCACATTCCATTCCATTCCATTCCACATTCCATTATTCATTCCATTCAACATTCCATTCCACATTCCTTTCCACATTCCATTCCATTCCACGTTCCATTACACCTTCCTTTCCACATTCTATTTCACATTCCATTCAATTCAATTCCACACTCCATTCCTTTCCATTATACATTCCAATCCACATTCCATTCCATTCCATTCCATATTCCATTCCTCATTCCATTCCATTCTATTTCACATTCCATTCCACATTCCATTTCACCTACAATTCAATTCCATTCCATTCCATTAAATTCCATCCCATTCCACGTTAAATTCCATTCCATTCCACTCCATTCTACATTCTATTCCACATTCCATTCCATTCCACATTCCAATCCATTCCATTCCATTCCATATTCCATTCCATATTCCATTCCACATTCCATTCCACATTCCATTTCATTTTCCGTTCCACATTCCATTCCACTTTCCATTCCATTCCTTTCCACATTAGATTCCAAATTCCTTTGCATTCCATTCCTCAGTCATTAGACATTCCATTCCATTCTGATCCACATTCCATTCCGCGTTCCATTACACGTTCCATTCCATTCCATTCCACATTGCATTGGATTCTACATTTCATTTCATTCCATTGCATTCCACATTCCATTCCGTTTCACATTCCGTTCCATTCCATTCCACATTGCTTTCCAGATTCCATTCCACATTGCAATCCTTTACATTGCACATTCCATTCCACAATCCATTCCATTCCATGCAACATTCCATTCAATTTCTATGCATTCCTGTCCGCATTCCATTTCATTCCATTCCTTTCCACATTCCATTCTGTTCCATTTCATTCCTGTCCGCATTCCACATTATTCCATTTCATTCCACATTCCATTCCACTCCATTCTCCATTTCATTCCATACCAATCCGAATTCAATGCCACTGTATTCTAACTTCCATTCCACGTTCCATTCCATGATCCATTCCAAGTTCCTTTCCACGTTCCATTCCACTTTTCATACCACATTCAATTCCACGTTCCATCACATATCATTCCACATCCAATTCCAGATACTATTCCAATCCATTCCGCATTCCGTTCCTCATTCTATTCAATTCCATTCCACTTTCCATTCCAGGCCACATTCCATTCCTTTCCATTACGTTCCACATTGCATTCCTTTTCATTCCACATTCCATTACATTCCTTTCCACATTCCTTTCCATTTCATTCCATTCCATATTCCATTCCAGTCCAATCCACATTCCATTCCATTCCATTCCATATTCCATTCCATTCCATTAAATTCCGTATTCCTTTCCACTCTATTCCACATACCTTTCCAGTCCATTCCATATTAGATTATGTTCCACGTTATATACCTGAATCCATTCCATGATTCACTCCATATTCCAGTCAATTCCATGCCACATTCCATTACACATTCCATTCCACATTCCATTCCATTCCACCTACCATTACACATTCCATTCGACTTTTCATTCCACATTCCATACCATTCCATTCCACGTTCTATTACACATTCCGTAGCATTCCATTGCAAACTACATTCCATTCCATTACACATTCCATGCCACATTCCTTTCCTTTCCATTCCACATTGCATTCCATTCCATTACATATTCCATTCCACAGTCAGTTCCATTCCATTCCACATTCCATTCCACATTCCGTTCCATGCCATTTCACATTCCATTCCACATTGTATTCCTTTCCATTCCGCATTATGTTTCATTCCATTCCATTCCACATTCCATTCCATTCCATTCCATTCGACATTCCATTCCACATTCCATTCCACTACAATCCACCTTCCATTCAACTGCATTCTACATTCCATTCCTTTCCACTCCACATTCCATTCCACATTTCATTTCATTCCATTTCACAATCCAGTCCATTCCATTAAACATTCCATTCCATATTACATTCCATTGCATTCCACATTCCATTCCTCTCCATTCCACATTCCATTCCTTCCCAATCCAAATTCCATTCCACATTCCATGCCAAATTCCATTCCATTTCACTCCACTTTCCATTTCACATTCCTTTCCATTCCATTCCACATCCCATTCCATACCATTCCACATTCCATTCCTTTCCAGTCCTGATACAATTCCATATTCCATTCCATTCCATTCCACAATCCGTTCCTTCCCAATCCACATTCCATTCCACATTCCATTCCATTCCATTCCATTCCATTACACGTTCCAGTCCTTTCCAGTCCACATTCCATTCCGCATTTCATTCCATTCAACATTCCATTCCTTTCCAGTCCACATTCTTTTCTACATTCTATTCCATTACATTGCAAAATCCATTGCATTCCATTCCACATTCCATTCCATTGCATTTCACATTCCGTTCCATTCCATTCCAAATGCCTTTCGGTATTCCATTCCATTCCATTCTTCATTGCATTCCAGGATACATTCTTTTCCTTTCCATTACATTCCACATTGCATTCCATTCCATTCCACATTCCATTCCATTCGATTACACATTCCATTCGATTTCATGTTCCATTACTCATTCTTTCCATTCGATTCCACATTCCATTCCGTTTGATTCCACTTTTCATTCCACATTGCATTACATTCCTTTCCAAAAGACATTCAATTCCATTCCATTCCATATTCAATTCCACATTCCTTTCCATTCCATTCCACATTCCATTCCATTGCATTGCACATCCCATTCCATTCCATTCCACAATCCATTCCATTCCATTCCACATTCCATTCCATTGCATTCCACATTCCATTCCACATTCGTTTACACACTACATTCCACATTCCTTTCCACATTCCATTCCACATTCAGTTCCATTCCATTCCACATTCCATTCCACTTTCCATTCCTTTCCATTGCACAGTCCATTCCATGATCCATTCCATTCCATTCCTCATTCCTTTGCACTTTCCGTTCCATTCCATTCCAGATACCATACGACATACCATTGCATTGCCTTCCATTCCACATTGTATTCCATTCCATTTCATATTCTGTTCCATTTAATTCCATTGCATTCCACATTGCATTCCACATTCCTTTCCATTCCATTACGCATTCCCTTCCACATTTCATTCCATTCAATTCCATGTTCCATTCCACTTCATTCCATTTCATTCCAAATTCCATAACATTGCCTTCCACATTCCATTCTACATTCCAATCCATTCCTTTCCACATTCCATTCGAAATTCCATTTCATTCCATTCCACATTCCATTCCATTGCATTCCATATTCTATTCCATTCCGTTCCATTAAATTCCTTATTTCATTCCATTGAATTCCACCTTTCATTCCATTCGATTCCACATTACTTTCCTTTCCATTCCTCGTTTCATTCCACATTCCCTTCCACTTTCCACTCCACGTTCCAGTCCATTCGATTCCACGTTCCAATCCACGTTCCATTCCACATTCTATTCCATTCCATTCCATTACTTTTCACGTTCCATTCCATTCCATTGCATTTCACCTTCCATTCCACAATCCATTCCATTCCACATTCGACTCCATTCCATTCCTCATTCTATTCCATTTCATTACATTCCACTACATTCCTTTCCACAATCCATTCCATTCCATTCCTCATTCCATTCCATTCCACTGCACTTTCCATTCCACATTCCATTCCATTCCATTCCATTCCACATTTTATTTCACATTCTATTCCATTCCATTCCATGTTCCATGCCAAATTCCATTCCACATTGCATTCCACGTTCCATTCCATGTTCCATTGCATTCCATTCCACATTGCATGACACATTCCATTCCATATCATTCCACATTCCATTACACATTCTATTGCATTCCATTCCACCTTCCGTTCGGTTACATTGCACGCTCCACTTCTTTCCATTCCATATTCCATTCCATATTCCATTCCATATTCCATTCCACGTTCCATTCCACATTCCATTCCATTCCATTTCCACATTCCATTCCATTCCACATTCCATTCCACATTCCATTCCACGTTCCGTTCCACGTTTCATTCCATGTTCCATTCCATTCCATTCCACATTCCATTAGACATTACATTCCATATCATTCCACATTCCATTCCACATTCCATTACATTTCATTGCAGATTCCATTTCATTGAATTGTACACTCTTCTCGATTCCACTCCAAATTCTATTCCACAATCCACTCCATTCTATTCCATATTCCATTCCACATTCCGCTCAACTTTCCATTCCATTCCATTCCACATTCCACATTCCATTTCATTTCATTCCAAATTCCATAAAATTCCCTTGTACATTTCACATTCCATTCCATTTCATTCCACATTCCATAAAATTCCAATCCACTTTCCATTCTATTCCATTCCACATTCGATTCCATTTCATTCCGCATTCTGTTACACATTTCATTCCATTCCATTCCACATTCCATTAAACATTCCACTCCATTCCTTCCCACATCCATTCCTTTCCATTCCATTCCTATCCACATTCAATTCATTTCCATTCCACATGCCATTCCATTCCATTCCATTGCATTCCACATTTCATTCCACATTCCATTACATTCAATTACACACTCCATTCCACATTCCATTCCTTTCCTTTCCATATCGAATTCATTCCTCATTCTATTACATTCCGTTCCACATTCCATTCCACATTCCATTCCATTCCATTCCGCAGTCCATTCTACATTCCATTCCATTCCATTCCACATTGCATTCCACTCCATTCCACATTCAATTCCACTCCATTCCACTTTGCATTCCACATTCCATTCCATTCTATTCCATTTCATATTCCAGTCCATTCCATTCCACTTTAAATTCTAGATTCATTTACATTCCATTCCACTTTCTATTTCACATTGCATTACATTCTTTTTCGCATTCCTTTCCACTTTTTTGCATTCCAGATTCCATTCCTTTCCACGTTCAATTCCATTCCATTCCACATAGCATTGCATTCTATTCCATTATATATTCCTTTCCACAATCCATTCCTTTCCATATTCCATTCCACATTCCTTTCCACATACCATTCCACGTTCCATTAAACATTCCCTTCCACATTCCATTCCACATTCCAATCCATTCCATTCTACATTTCATTCCACATTCCATTCCATTCCATTCCGTTCCACTGAATTCCACATTCCATTGCATTCCGTGTTCCATTCCTCTTTCCATTCCACGTTAAATTCCACATTCCATTCCATTACAATCCATGTTCTATTCCACCCTCCATTACATTCAATTCCGTATTCCATTTCATTCCATTCTAAGTTTCATTATGCATTCCATTACATTCCATTCCACATTCAATTCCATTCAATTCCATTCCATTCCACATTCCATTCCTTTCCATTCCACATTCTATTGCATTCCATTCCAAATCCCATTCCATTCCTTTCCACATTCCATTCCTCATTCCATTTCACATAGCTTTCCACATTCCATTCCATTCCACTCCATTCCATTCCAAATTCCATTCAACTTTTCATTTCTTTCCACTAAAGTCCTTTCCAGATTCCATTCCTTTCCACTCTATTCCATTCCATATTCCATTTCTCATTCCATTTCATTCCATACCAGATTCCACTCCACATTATATTCCATTCCATTGCACATTCCATTCCATTCCATTCCATGTTCCAATCCATTCCATTCCACATTCCATTCCATTCCATTTCTTTGCACATTCCATTCGACATTACATTCCGTGTTCCATTCTGCGTACCATTCCATTGCATTCTCATACCATTCCAGATTCCATCCATTTCCATTCCACATTAAATTACGCGTTCGATTCCACACTCTTTTCCACATACCTTTCAATTAAAATACACTTTCCATTCCACATTCCATTCCACTTTCCATACCACATTCCATTCCATTCCATTCCACATTCCATACCACATTTATTCCATTCCATTAGACAATCAATTCCATTCCATTCCAATTTCCATTCCACATTCCATTCAATACCATTACAAATTCCATTCCATTACTTTCCACATTCCATACCACATTCCATTCCATTCCATTACACATTCCATTCCACATTCCATTCCAGTCCATTCCACATTGCATTTCATGCCATTCCACATTCAATTCCATTCCATTCCACATTCCATTCTATTCCACATTCCATTCCATTCCAGTCCATTGCATTCCACTTTCCGTTACAGATTCCATTCCATTCCATTCCACATTCCATTCCTTTCCATTCCATTCCACCTTCCATTACATTCCATTACGCATTGCATTCCACATTCCATTCCATTCCACATTCAATTAAATTCCATTCCACATTCCATTGCATTCCATTCCACATTCCGTTCCATTCCATTCTATCCCACACTGCATTCTCTTACACTCCAAATTCCATTCAATTCAATTCCACATTCCATTCCATTCCATTGCATTCCTTTCCACTTTTCATTCCATTCCATTTCACATTCCTTACCATACCACTTCACTTTCCATTCCATTCCATTCCACATTCCATTCCATTGAATTCCAATTTCAATTCCATTACATTCCACATTCCATTACATTGCATTCCACTTACCGTTCCATTCCATTCCAAGTTGCATTCCCTTCCATTTCACGTTCCTTTCCATTCCATTCCATGTTCCATTCCATTCCATTCCACGTTCCATTTCACATTACATTCCACTAAATTCCACATTCCATTCCATTCCATTCCACTCCTTTCCACTTTGCATTCCATTCCACTCCACATTGCATTCCATTCCATTCCTTTCCACATTCCTTTCAACTTTCCATTCCATTCCATTCCATATTCCATTGCATTCCATTCCACGATCCATTCCTCTTACCGTTCAACATTCCATTGCTTCCCATTCCACATTCCATTCTGCATTCCTTTCCATTCCATTCCACATTCCATTCCACATTCCTTTCCATGCCATTCAACATTCCATTCCATTCCACTTTCCATTCCACTTACAATTCCACATTCGATTCCATTCCATTCCACATTCCATGCCATTGCATTCCATTCCGCATTCCATTACATTCCACATTCCATTCCACATTTCGTTCCACTTTCCATTCAATTCCTTTCCACATTCCATTCCATTCCACATTGCATTCCACATTCCATTCCATATTCCATTCCGCATTCCATTCCATTCCATTCCACATTCCTTTCTAAATTCCATTCCACATTGCATTCCCTTCCATTCCACATTCCATTCCACTTTGCTTTCCACATTCCATTCCACATTCCATTCCATTCAATTCCACCTTCCATTCCACATTTCATTCCACATTGCATACAATGCCATTCAATATTCCATTCCTTTCCAGATTCCATTCCACATTCCATTCCTCATTTCTTTCCTTTCCATTCCACATTCCATTCCATTCAACATTGCAATCCACATGCCATTCCGCTCTCCATTCCATTCCATTCCATTCCATTCCATTCCATTCAACAGTCCATTCCATTCCATTCCACGTTCCATTCATCATTACCTTCCACGTTGCAGTCCATTCAATTTCATTCCAGTCCATTCCATTCCACATTCCATTCCATACCATTACGTTCCATTCCACTTTACCTTCCATTCCATTTCACTTTGCATACCCTTCCATTCCACATTACGTTCCACATTCCATTACACGTTCCATTCCACGTTCCATTCCACGTTCCCTTCCACTATCCATTCCATTCCATTCCATGTTCCATTTCGTTGCATTACACATTCCATACCATTCCATTCCATTCCACATTCCATTCCATTCCTTTGCAGATTCCATCCCATTCCATTCAAACTTACTTTCCTTTCCACATTCAATTACAATTCCCCATTCCATTCCAGATTCCTTTGGATTCTAATCAATTCCACTTTTCATTCCAATCCTTTTCTCATTCCATTCCATTCCATTTGATTCCACATGACGTTCCACATTCCATTCCACATTTCATTCCATTCCATTCCACATTTCATTCCATTCCAATCCACATTCCATTTCACATACCATTCCATTCCATTTCATTCCCTTCCATTCCACATTTCATTTCATTCCTTTCCACATTCGTTTCCTTGTTCCATTCCACGTTCCTTTCCACATTGCATTTCATGCCTTTCCACATTCCATTTCATTCCATTCCACATTCCATTCCATTCCCAATTCCATTCCATTCAAGTCCATTGCATTCCACTTTCCATTACAGATTCCGTTCCATTCCAGTCCACATTTCATTCCCTTCCATTCCATTCCACCTTCCGTTCCATTCCATTCCACATTCCATTCCATTCCACATTCCATTCCATTCCATTCCACATTCCTTTGCGTTCCATTCCACATTCAATTCCATTCCATCCCATACTGCATTATATTCCATTTCAAATTCCATTCCATTTCATTCCACATTCCATTCCATTCCATTCCAATATCCATTCCAGTCCATTTCACATTCCATTCGATTCATACCACATTCCTTTCCACATTCCATTCCATTACATTTCACATTCCATTCCCTTCCTTTCCACATTCCATTCCACATTCCATTTCATTCCATTCCACATTACATTCCATTCTAATCCACATTCCTTTACACTCTATTTCACATTCCATTCCATTCCTTTCCGTTCCATTCATTTCCATTCCACATTCCATTCCACATTCCATTCCCTTCCATTCCACTTTCCGTTCCACATTCCATTCCACGTTCTGTTACTCGTTCCATTCCACCTTCCACTCCACGTTCCATTCCACGTTCCATTCCACATTCTATTAAATGTTCCATTCCACATTCCTTTCCATTCCATTCAATTACATTGCATTCAAGTTTCCATTCTTTTGCCTTCCACATTACATTCCAGTCCATTCCACATTCCATTCCACATTCCATTTCAAATTTCATTCCACTCCATTCCATATACCATTCCACATTCCATTCCATTCCATTCCGTTCAACATTCCATTCCACTCCACATTCCATTACAAATTCCATTCTATTCAATTGCATTCCACATTCCATTCCAAATTCCGTTCTATTAAATTCCACATTCCATTCCATTCCATTCCATTTTCCATTCCAAATTCCATTCCATTCCATTCCACATTCCATTCCACATTCCATTCCACATTCGATGCCCTTCCATTCCAGATTCCATTCCACATTCCATTCCATTTAATTCCATATTCTATTCCACATTCCATTCCATACCATTCCACATTGCATTCCACATTCCTTTCATTTCCATTCCACTTTCCTTTCCATTCTACATTCCATTCCAATCCACATTCCAGTCCACATTCCATTGCATTCCGTTCCACCTTAAATTCCACATTCCATTCCACTCCATTCAATTCCACATTCCATTCCATTTCGTTCAGCATTGCATTCCACTCCTTTCGACATTCCATTCGACATTCCATTTCACATCCCATTCTATGTTCCATTCTACGTTCCATTTCAAGATCCATTCAAATATATTCCACCTTCCATTCCCCAATAGATTCCAATCCATTCCACTTTCCTTTCCACATTCCATTCCACATTCCATTCCATTACATTGTATGTTTCATTCCATTCCATTCCGCATTCCATTACATGTTCCATTGCATTCCATTAGACGTTCCTTTGCGTGTTCCATTCCACGTTCCATTCCACATTCCAATCCGAGTTCCATTTCACATTCCATTACACTCCATTGCACATTGCATTCCACATTCCACTCCATTCCATTCCATTTTCCATTCGACATTCCATTCCACAATCCATTCCACATTCCATTCCATTCCATCCCACATTCCATTCCACACTCCATTCCATTCCATTCCACATTCAATTCCACATTCCTTTCCATTACATTTGACATTCTATTTCACATACCATTCCACATTTCATTCCGTTCCATTACACATTCCATTCCACATTTGATTGCACATTCCATTCCACATTCCTTTCCGTTACATTCCATATTCCATTCCACGTTCCATTCCGCATTCCATTCCACATTCCATTCCACATTCCGTTAAATTCCATTCCACATTGCTTTCCATTCCTCTCCACATTCCATTCCACGTTGCATTCAACGTTCTATTCCAAGTTCCATTCAATATCATTCCACGTTCCATTCCACATTCCATTCCATTCCATTCCACATTCCTTTCCACATTGCATTCCCCATTCCATTCCACGTTACATTCCGCATTCCATTCCAAATTCCATTCCACATCCCACTCCACATTCCATTCCATTCCATTCCACATTACTTTCTGTTCCATTCCACATTCCATTCCACACTCCATTCCATATTCCATTGCAAATTCCATTCCGTTCCATTCCACATTCTTTTCCACATTACATTCCACTTTACATTCCACATCCCATTCCATTCCATTCCACATTCCATTCCACAACCCATTACATTCCATTCCACATTTCATTCCATTGTATTCCACATTCCATTCCACATTGCATTCCACATTCCATTCCCCATTCCATTCCACATTGCATTCCACATTCCATTCCGTTCCACATTCCATTCCGCATAAAATTGCATTCCATTCCATTCCACATTCCATTCCATTCAATTCCACTTTCAATTTCATTGCATTTCACATTCGAGTCCACATTACATTCCACATTAAATTCCATTCCATTCCACTTTCCATTCCACGTTCCATTCCAAGTTTCTTTCCATTGCGTTTTATTTTCCATTCGACGTTCCATTCCATTCAATTCCACGTTCCATTCCACATTCCATTCCGTTCCATTCCACATTGCTATTCAAATTCCATTCCACATTCCATTCTATATTCCTTTCCATTCCATTCCATGTTCCATTCCACGTTCCATCCCACGTAACATTCCATATTCAATTCCATGTTCCATTCCATTCCATTCCACATTCCATTCCACGTTCCATTCCACGTTCCATTCCACATTCCATTCCATTCCATTCCACAATCCATTCACTTTGCATTCCACAATCCATACTTTTCCATTCCATGTTCCTTTCCACGTTACATTCGACGCTGCATTCCACAATCCCTTCCATTCCATTCCACGTTCCATTCCATTCCATTGGACATTTCCTTCCACATTCCATTTCACTTTCCATTACACATTCCATTTCACACACCATTGCATTCCCTTCCACATTCCATTGCACATTCCTTTGCACAATCCATTCCATTCCATTGCACATTCCATTCCACATTCCATTCCTTTCCATTCCACATTCCATCCCACGTTCCATTCCACGTTTCATTTTTTCCCATTCAATTTTCCATTTCACATTCCATTCCATTCCATTCCATTCCACATTCAATTCTACATTCCATTCCACATCCCTTTCCATTCAATTCCACATTAAATTCCACGTTACATTCCATTCCATTCCAAATTCAATTCCACTTTCCATTCTACATTCAATTCCACTTTCCATTCCATTCCATTTCACTTTCCTATCCACGTTCTATTGCACATTCCATTCCACATTCCATTGCATACCATTCCACATTCCTTTCCACATTCCATTTCGTATTCCTTTCCACATTCCTTTCCATTCCATTCCACATTCGATTCCCCATTCCATTCCACTCCATTCCGCATTCATTTCCACTTTCCATTCCACGTTCCATTCCATGTTCCATTCCACGTTCCATTCAATTCCACTCCACGTTCGATTCCAATCCATTTCACATTCCATTTCATTCAATTCCACCTTCCATTCCACGTTCCATTTAGCATTCCTTTCCATTCCACTCTCCATTCCATTCCATTACACATTCCATTCCATTCCATTCCACATTCCATTCCACATTCTATTCCATTCCATTCTACTCCTCTTTCCATTCCATTCCATTCCACATTCCATTCCTGTCCATTCCACATTCCATTACACATTCCTTTCCATATTCCATTGCGTTGCTTTCCACCTTCCATTCCACACTCCATTCCACAATGCATTCCACATTCCATTCCGTTCCATTCCACGTTTCTTTTCACATTCCATTCCACATTCCATTCCATTCCATTCGACATTCCATTCCATTCCATTCCACATTCCATTCCATTCCACATTCCATTCCATTCCATTCCACATTCCTTTCCAAATTCCGTTCCATTCCATTCCACATTCCATTCCATTCCATTCCACATTCCATTCCACATTCCATTCCTTTCCATTCCACATTCCATTCCATTCCAATCCACATTCCATTATACGTTCCATTCCATTTCATTCGACGTTCCATTCCACATTCAATTCCACATTCTGTTCACTTCCATTCCACCTTCTATTCCATTCAATTCCACATTCCATTCCACTTTGCATTCCATTACATTCCACATTCCATTCCACATTCCATTCCATTCCATTCCACATTCCATTCCATTCCAGTCCACATTCTTTTCCAAATTCCATTCCATTCCATTCCACAATCCATTCCATTCCATTCCACATTCTTTTCCAAATTCCATTCCATTCCATTCCACAATCCATTCCTTTCCATTCGACATTCCATTCCACATTTCATTTCACATTCCATTATCCATTCCATTCCATTCCATTCCACATTCCATTCCACGTTCCATTCCACGTTCTGTTAAACTTTCCATTCCATGTCCCATTCCATTCCATTCCAAATTCCATTCCACAGTCCATTCCATTGCTTTCCCCTTTCCCTGCCACATTCCATTCCACAGTGCATTCCATTCCATTCCACATTCAATGCCACATTCCAATCCCCATTCCACTGCATTCCGTTCCACTTTAAAGTCCAACTTCCTTTCCATTCCATTGCATGTTCCATTGATTCTTTTCAATACCGCATTTCATTCCACCTTCCATTTTGCATTCCATTAGACATTCCATTACACATTCCTTTCCATTCAGTTCCACATTCTGTTCCACTCCATTACACATTCCAATCGGTTCCACATTCCCTACCTCATTTCATTCCACGTTCCATTCCGTTCCATTCCACTTTCCATTCCACTTTCCATTCCATGTTCCATTCCATTCCATTCCACATTCTGCTCCAAATTCCTTTCCATTCCATTTCATGTTCCATTCCACAATTCCATTACAAATTCCATTCCAATTTCCATTCCGTTTCATTCCACATTCGATTCCACTCTCCATTCCTCATTCCATTCCACATTCCATTCCACATTCCATTGCATTCCATTCCACATTCCTTTCCACATTCCAACCCATTCCTTTCCACATTCCATTCCACATTCCAATCCATTCCGTTCAACATTCCATTCCATTCCATTCCACATTCAATTCCACATTCCATTCCATTCCATTCCACATTAAATTCCACATTCTTTTCCACATCCCATTAAACATTCCATTCCATTGTATTCCATGTTGCCTTTCACATTCCATTCCGCATTCCATTCCACATTCCTTTCCATTCAATTCAACATTCCATTCCACATTACATTTCACTTTCCATTGCACATTCCATTCCATTCCATTCCATGTTCCATTCCTCGTTCAATTCCAGGTTCCATTCCATTCCATTCCATTTTCCATTCCACGTTCCATTACATCTTCCATTCCACATTACTTTATGTTCCATTCCACGTTCCATTCCTCATTCCATGCCACATACCATTCCGTTCCACAAACCAATCCTCCTTCAATTCCACATTCCATTGCACAATCCTTTCTATTCCACTCCAGATTCCATTCCACATTATATTCCGCTCCATTCCACTTACGATTCCACATTCCGTTCCACATTCCATCCCATTCCATTCCACATTCTTTTCCAACTTCCATTCCACATTCTTTTCCAACTTCCATTCCACATTCCATTCCATGACTTTCCATTCCACTTTCCATTCCATTACTATCCACTCCACATTCTTTCCATTCCATTCCATTCCATATTCCATTCTATTCCCTTCCATATTCCATTCCATGCCATTCAACATTCCATTCTATTCCATTCCACATTCCATTCCACGTTTCATTCTACGTTACATTCCCCTTTCTATTCAAAATTCCATTCCACAATCCTTTGTATTCCACTCCACATTCCATTCCACATTATATTCCACTCCATTCCACATACGATTCCACGTTCCGTTCCACATTCCATCCCATTCCATTCCACATTCTTTTCCATTCCAATCCACTTTCCATTCCACATTCCTATCCATTCTATTCTTCATTCTATTCCACATTCCATTCCACAATCCATTCCATTCCCTTGAACATTCCATTCCACATTCCATTCCATTCCATTTTCCATTCCATGTTACATTCCACATTCCATTCCACATTCCATTCCGTTCCATTCAAGGATCCATTCCACGTTCCATTCCACATTCCTTTCCACATTCCATTCCACGTTCCATTCCATTACATTCCACCTTCCATTCCACATACCATTCCATTCCATTCCATTCTATTACTTTGCATTCCATTCCACATTCCTGTCCATTCCATTCCATTCCACATTCCATACCGTTCCATTGCATTCCACATTCCAATCCTTTCGAATACACATTCCATTCATTTCCTTTACACGTTCCATTCCATTCCATTCCATTCCACATTCCATTGCATTCCATTCTACCTTCCATTCCACTTTCTATTCCACTTTCCATTCATCAATCCATTGCACGTTCCGTTCCACGTTTCATTCCATTCCATTCAATATTCTGTTCCATTACAATCCACTATCCTTTCCACATTCCTTTCCATTCCATTCCACATTCTATTCCATTCCATTACAAATTCAATTCCACATTCCATTCCTTGCAATTCCATTCCACCTTCCATTCCATTCCATTCCATTCCACATTCCATTACACATTCCATTCTATTCCATTCCACATACCATTCTATTCAATTCCACATTCTATTCCATTCCATTCCACATTCCATTCTGCATTTCATTCCATTCAATTCCACCTTCCTTTCGACATTCCATTCCATTCCATTCCACAGTACATTTCACATTCCATTCTGCATTCTTCTCCACATTGCATTCCATTCCATTCCAACTTCCATTCCACATTCCATTCCATGACTTTCCATTCCACTTTCCATTCCATTACTATCCACTCCACATTCTTTCCAATCCATTCCATTCCATATTCCATTCTATTCCCTTCCATATTCCATTCCATGCCATTCTACATTCCATTCTATTCCATTCCTCATTCCACTCCACGTTCGATTCTACGTTACATTCCACTTTCCATTCCACTTTCCATTCCACATTCCATTCCACATTCCATTCCACATTGCATTCCACATTCCATTCTACATACCATTCCATTCCACGTTCCATTATGTTCCATTCCACATTCCATACCATTCCATTCCATTCCATTCCGTTCCATTAAGCAGTCTATTCCACGTTGCATTCCACTTTGCATTCCACATTCCGTTAAATTCCGTTCCACTTTCCTTTCGATATTTCTTTACACATACCTTTCCACATTACTTCCATTCCATTCCACATTCCATTCCACATTCCATTCCATTCCATTCCACATTCCTTTCCACATTCCATTCCACATTCCATTCCATTACTTTCCACAATGCATTCCACATTCTATATCACGTTCCACTCCATTCCTTTCCACATTCCATTCCACTTTCCATTCCATGCCATTCCACGTTACATTCCACGTTCCACTCCACATTCCATTCTATTTCATTCCAAATTCCATTACAATCCATTGCGCTTTCCATTCCATTCACGTTCCATTCCATTCCATTACACTTTCCATTCCATTCCACTTTCCATTTAATTCAATTCCATTCAACATTCCTTTCCATTCTGTTAGTCTTTAAATTCCACGTTCCATTTCACTTTCCATTGCACATTCCATTATACGTTCCATTCCACGTTCCATTCCACGTTCCATTCCTTTCCTTTCTATATCCGATTCCTCATCCCATTCCATTCCATTCCACATTCCATACCATTCCATTCCATTCTATTTCAAATTCCATTTCATTCCATTCCGCTTTCCATTCCACATTCCATTCCATTCCATTCCAATTTCCATTCCATTCCATTCCACATTCCATTCCACATTCCATTCTTTTCCATTCCACATTCCATTCCATTCCACATTCTGTTTCACATTCCATTGCATTCAATTTCACAATCCTTTCCGTTCCATTTCAGATTCGTTTCCACATTACATTCCGCATTCCATTCCACTTTCCGTTCCACATTCCATTCCACATTCCATTCCATTCCATTCCATATTCTATTTCACATTCCATTCCATTTCATTCCATATTCCATTCCACATTCCATTCCAGATTCCATTCCGTCTTCCGTTCCGCATTCCATTCCATTCCTTTCCGCATTCTATTCCACCTTGCATTCAAAATTCCATTCCACGATCCATTCGATTTCATTCCATATTCCATTCCACATTTCATTCCACTCCATTCCACATTCCATTCCATTCCATTCCATTCTATTTCAAATTCCATTTCATTCCATTCCGCTTTCCATTCCACATTCCATTCCATTACATTCCAATTTCCATTCCATTCCATTCCACATTCCATTCCACATTCCATTCTTTTCCATTCCACATTCCATTCCACATTCCATTCCATTCCACATTCTGTTTCACATTCCATTGCATTCAATTTCACAATCCTTTCCGTTCCATTTCAGATTCGTTTCCACATTCCATTCCACGTTCCATTCCATATTCCATTCCATTCCATTCCCCATTCCATTCCTTTCCATTCCACAATCCATTCCACATTGCATTCCATTTCTTTCCTCATTGAATTCCACTTTCCTTTCCACATTCCATTCCATTCCATTTCACGTTGCTTTCCACATTGCCTTCCACATCCCATTCCATTCCATTCCAGGTTGAATTCCACATTCCATTCCATTCCATTCCACATACATTCAACATTCCAGTCCATATTCCATTCCATTCCATTCCACATTCCATTCCCTTCCATTCCACATTCCTTTCCATTTCATCCCACATTCCATTCCAGATTCCATTCCATTGCAATCCACATTCTGTTCCTTTCCATTGTATTCCAGTCCACACTGTATTCCACTGCATTCCATTCCACATTTTGTTCCATTCTATTCCATTCCACATTCAATTCCATTCCATTCTGCATTCAATTCCATTCAATTTCACATTCCATTCCATTTCATTCCTTATCCCATTCCATTGCATTCCACATTCCATTTCCTTCAATTCCACATTCCATTCCATTCCAATGCACATTCCTTTCCCTTCCATGCCATTCCATGTTGCATTCCATTTTATTCCACATTCCAGTCCATTGCACTCCTCATTTCATTCCACATTCCATTCCATTCCATTCCACATTCCGTTCCATTCCATTCCACATTCTATTCCATTCAACTTCACACTGCATTCAGTTCCATTCCAGATTCCTTTCCACAAACCGTTCCTCATTCTGTTCCAAATTTCGTTACACATTCCATTATAAATTCAGTTCCATTCCATGTCACATTCCATTCCCTATTCCATTGCTTTCCATTCCACGTTCCATTCCACATACCTTTACACATTCCATTCCACATTCCGTTCCACAATGCATTCTACATTCCATTCCACTCCATTCCAGATTGCATTCCATTCCGTTCCACATTCCATTTCACATTCCATTCTACATTCCTTTTCACATTACTTTGCATTCCATTCCCAATTCCGTTCAATTCCTTTCCACTTTCCATTCCACATTCCATTCCACGTTTCTTTCAACGTTCTATTCCAAGTTCCATTAAATATCATTCCACTTTCTATTCCACATTCCACTCCATTTCATTCGACTTTCCATTCAACATTCCATTCCCTGTTCCATTCCAGATTAATTTCCGTTCCATTCCGTATTGCATTCCACATTCCGTTCCATATTCCATTCCATTCCATTCCACAATCCATTCCATTCCACTGCACATTCCATTCCATTCCATTCCACATTTCATTCCACATTCCATTCCACATTTCATTCCACATTCCATTCCATCCCACATTCCATTACACTTTCCATTCCATTCCATTCCACGTTCCATTCTAGGTTCCATTCCACGTTCCATTCCAAATTCCGGTCCACATTCCATTAAAAATTCCATTCCACATTCCATTCCATATTCCATCCCATTCCATGCCACATTCCATTAAACGTTCCAGTCCATTGTATAACATGTTCAATTACACATTCCATTAATTTTCATTTGACATTCCTTTCCACATTCCATTCCAAATTCCATTTCACATTCCATTCCATTCCATTACAGATTCCATTCCACACTCCATTCCAGATTCCATCCCACAGTGCATTCCACATACCATTCTGTTCTGTTCAACATTACATTCCACATTCAATTGCACATTCCATTCCACATTCCAATCGAAGTTCCACTCCTTTACATTCCACATTCCATTCCACACTTGATTACACATTCCATTTCACATTCCATTCCCTTCCATTCCACATTCCTTTACACATTCCATTCCGCATTCCTTTCCACAGTCCATTACACATTCCTTTCCACATTCCATTCCAGATTCCATTCCATTTCATTCCACATTCCATTAAACTTTGCATTCCATTCCATTCCACTTTCCATTCCACGACCTATTCCACTTTCCATTCCACATTCCATTCCATTCCATCAGAATTTCCATTCAACATTCCATTACCCATTCCATTCCACATTAATTTGCGTTCCATTCCTTATTGCATTCCACATTCTTTTCCATATTCCATTCCATTCCATTCCACGATCCATTACACGTTCCATTCCATTCCATTCAACGTTCCATTCCACATTACATTGCACATTCCATTCCACGTTCCATTCCACCATCCATTCCACATCCCATTTCATTCTATTCGATGTTTCACTCTGTTCCATTCCACGTTCAATTTCTTTCAATTCCACATTCCATTCTACATTCATTTCACATTCTATTCCACATTACATTTCACATTCCATTCCATCCCATTCCACATTGCATTCCATTCAATTCCACATTCCATTCCTTTCCATTCCATGTTGAATTCCATTACATTCAATTCCACATTGTTTAGCATTCCATTACATTCCACATTGCATTCCATTCCACTCCGTTGCACATTATATTCGATTCCAATCCACATTCCATTCCACATAGTATTCCATTCCATTCCATTCCGAATTCCATTCTATAATCCATTCGATTCCATTTCACATTACAGCCCATTCCATTCCATTCCACAGTGGATTCCATTCCTTTTAAATAGACATTCCATTCCACATTCATTTCCATTCCATTCTACATTCCATTCCACAATCCTTTCCATTCCATTCCATATTTCATTCCATATTCCATTCCACATTCCATTCCACTCCACTTTCCATTGCATTCCGTTCTACTCCACTTTCCATTGCATTACATTGCACCTTCCATTCCACGATCCATTCCCTTCCACATTCCATTCCATTCCATTCAAAATTCTATTGCACATTCCATTTCATTCCATTCCACATTCCATTCAATTCAATTCAATTCCCCATTCTATTCCACATTCCATTCCATTTAATTCCGCATTCCTTTCCATTTCATTGCACTTTTCCTTTCATTCCTTTCCACGTTCCATTCCATTCCATTCCACATTCCATTCAATTCCATTCCTTTGCACATTCCATTCCATTCCATTCCATGTTCCTTTATATTCCATTCCATTCCACATTCCATTACACAATCCATTCCATTCCACATGCCATTCTTCATTCGATTCCATTCCATTCCACATTCCATTCCATTTCATTCCACATTCCATTCCACTCCATTCTGCATTCAATTCTGTTCTAGGTCATTCCATTCCATTCTGCATTCCATTTCCCATTCCATTCCATTCCATTCGAAATTCAATTCCATTGAATTCCACATTCCATTCGATTCAATTCCATGTTTCACTCCATTTCATTCCACATTCCGTTCCACATTCCATTCCATTCCATTCACCATTCCATTGCATTCCATTCTACATTCCATTCCATTCCATTGCACAATCCATTCCATTCCATTCCACATTCCTTTACATTCCATTCCATTCCACATTCCATTTCATATTCCATTCTATTCCACATTCCATCCCTCATTCCATTCCATTCCATTCCAGATTCCATTCCATTCCATTCCACATTCCATTGCATTCCATTCCACATTCCATTCCATTCCATTGCACATTCCTTTCCATTCCTTTCCACATTCCATTCCGTTCCCTTCCACTTTCCATTCCAATTTCCAATCCATTCCATTCCACATTCTATTCCATGTTCCATTCCATTCCATTCCACTTTCCTTTCAACGTTCCATTCCATTCCATTCCACATTCCATTCCACGTTCCTTTCATTCCATTTCACCTTCCATTCCACTCCATCCATTCCATTCCACATTCTCTTCCACTCCATTCCACATTTACTTTCACTTTCCATTCTGCATTCCATTCCACATTACATTCCATTCCGTTCCAAATTCAATTCTATTCAATTCCACATTCCATTCCATTCAATTCCACGTTTCATTCCATACCATTCCTTTAAACATTGCATTCCATTCAATTCCATTCCATTCCACATTCTTTTCCATTTCATTCCACATTCCATTCCAATCCATTCCACATTGCATTCCACTGTTTTCCATTCCACGTTCCAATCCACTTTCACTTCCATTCCATTCCATATTGCATTCCTCATTCCATTCTTTTCCATTCAACATTCCGTTCCATTTCACTCCACATTCATTACCATTCCATTCCACATTGCATTCCACTCCATTCCATTCCTCGTTGCAATCAACATTCATTTCCATTCCGTTCCACATTCCTTTCCGCATTCCATTCCACTCAATTAAACTTTCCAATCCATATTGCATTCCACATTCCATTTCATCCCATTCCAGATTCCATTCCTAGAAACATTCCATTCCACATTCCATTCCACATTCCATTACATTCCATTCTACATTCCATTGCACTTTGCATTCCATTCCACATACCATTCCATTCTATTCCACATTCCATTCCACATTCCATTCCATTCCATTCCTCATTGCATTCCATTCCCTTCCACATTCAATTCCATTCCGTTACACATTCCATTCCATTCGTTTCCACATTCCATTCCATTCCATTCTACATTCAATTCCATTTTCCATTCCATTCCATTCCACATTCAATTCAACGTTCCATTCCATTCCATTCTGCATTCCGTTCCACTTTCCATTCCAATCCTTTCCGCATTCAATTACACTTCCATTCAATTTCATTCCACCCTGCATTCCATTCCAATCCACATTCCCTTCCATTCCGTTCCACATTCCATTCCATTCAATTCCGTATTCCATTACATTTCATTCTGCATTCCACTGCAATCCATTCCATATTGCATTGCATTCCATTCCATTCCACATTTCATTCCACTTTCCATTCCATTCCTTTCCATATTCCATTCTACTCCATTGCATTCCATTCCACATTGCATCCCACATTCATTTCCAATCCATCCCTCATTCCATTACACATTCCATTCCATTTCATTTCACATTCCCTTCAAATCCATTTCACATTACATTCTGTTGCATTCCACATTGCATTCCATTCCGTTCCACATTCCATTCCATTCCATATTCCCTTCCATTCCATTCCATTCCAAATTCCATTCCATTCCGTTCCACATTCTATTCCGCTTTCCATTCCATTCCATTCAAAATTTCATTCCACATTCCACTCCATTCCACCCTCCATTCCTTTCCATTCCATTCCATTCCTTTCTTTTCCATATTCTATTCCATTCCATTCCACATTCCATTCCACTCCATTTTGTTCCAATCCATTCTACATGGCATTGCATTCCATTCCATTCCCTTCCGCATTCCATTCCTTTCCACTCCATTCCAATCCTTTCCACATTGCATTCCATGCCATTCCATTCCGCTTTAAATTCCATTCCATTCCTCTTTACTTTCCATTTGATTCCATTCCATTTCACACTCCATTCCCCATTCCATTCGAATTCATTGCACAGTCCATTCCACATTACTTTCCATTCCATTGCAATCCATTCAAACTCCTTTCCACATTCCATTCCATTCGATTCCAAGTTCCATTCCACATTCCATTCCAATCCATGCCACATTACATTCCACGTTTCTTTCCATTCCATTCCACATTCCATTCCATTCCATTCCACATTCTTTACCATTCCATTCAACATTCCATTCCATTCCATTCCACATTCCATTCCATTCCACATTACTTTCCAGTTTCCATTCATTTCCATTTCACATTCCACCTTCCATTCCATTGCACTCAACATTCCATTACATTCCGTTCCACATTCCATTCCATTCCACTCAACATTCCATTACATTCCGTTCCACTTTCCATTCCATTCCATTCCATTCCATTCCACTCCATTCCGTTCTACAGTCCATTCCACGTTCCATTCCATGTTCCATTCCATTCCATTCCACTTTCCATTCCATGTTCCATTCCATTCCTTTCCACATTCCGTTCCGTGTTCCATTCCACGTTCCATTGCACGATCCTTTCTGTTGAATTCCACATTCCATTCCATTCCATTCCACATTCTATTCCCTTCCGTTCCACATTCCATTCCATTCCATTCCAACTTCTATTCCATTCCATTCCATTGCGTTCCAATTTCCATTCCACATTCCATTCCGCATTCCATTCCATTCCACATTCCTTTCCATTTCCTTCCATTCCATTCCAAATTCCATTCAAATCCATTGCATTCCATTGCATTCCATTCCACATTCCATTCCACCTTCCATACTTTCCATTCCACTTTCCATTCCATTCTATTCCACTTTTCATTCCACATTCCATTCCATTCCACATTCTATTCCATTGCATTCCATATTCCTTTCCACATTTCATACGATTCCATTCCACATTCCATTCCACATTCCATTCCATTCCACGTTCCATTCCGTGACCCATTCCAATGCACATTCCATAGCTCATTCCATTCCATTCCATTCCATTCCTCTTTCTATTCCATTTTCCATTCCACATTGCATTCCACGATGCTTTCTCTTGAATTCCAAATTCCATTCCCTTCCATTCCACATTCTATTCCCTTCCATTCCACATTCCATTCCATTCCATTCCACCTTCTATTCCATTCCATTCCATTGCATTCCATCTTCCATTCCACATTCCATTGAATTCCACTGCACATTCCATTCCATTCCACATTCCGTTCCATATTCCATTCCATTCCTTTCCATTCAATTCTAAATTCCATTCCACATTCAATTACATTGCATTCGACATTTCATTCCATTCCGTTAAACGTTCAATTCCATTCCAGTCCACATTCCATTCCATTCCATATTCCATTCCATTCCATTCCACATTGAATTCCAATTATTTCCACACTGCATTCCATTCCATTCCTTGAAATATTCCATTCAATACCAATCCAAACTACATTCCTGTCCATTTCACATTCCATTTCACATTCCATTCCATTCCTTTGTACATTCCATACCACTATCCATTCCATTTCACATTCCATTCCAGATTCCATTCCATTCCATTCCACATTTCATTCCACATTCCATTCCATTCCATTCCACATTCCATTCCATCATCCATTCCATTCCACATTCCCTTCCACATACCATTCCATTCCATTCCACATTCCATTCCATGTTCCGTTCCGCATTCCATTCGACTTTCCGTTGCACGCTTCATCACATTACATTTCACTTTCCATTCCACATTGCATTCCATTCCATTCCAATTTCAATTCAATATTCCATTCCACTTTCCATTCCATTCCATTCCACATTCCATTCCACATTGCATTCCACATTGCATTCCATAGTCCATTCCATCCCATTCCACATTCCATTCCATATTCCATTCCGCATTCCGTTTGATTGCATTCCACATTCAATTCCACATTCCATTACATTACATTCCTCATTCCACTCCATTCCATTCCTTTCCCTTCTACATTCCATTCCACATTCCATTCCTTTCCATTCCATTCCTTTCCACGTTCCATTCCACGTTGCATTCCACTTTCCCTTCCATTCCATTCCATGTTCCATACCATTCCATTCCATGTTCCATTCCATTCCATTCCACGTTCCATTCCATTCGACATTGCATTCCAACCCATTCCATTCCATGACACATTCCATTCAATTCCACGTTCCATTCCATTCCATTATATGTTCCATTCCATTCCATTCCACGTTCCTTTCCAATCCATTCTAGGTTCCATTCCATTCCATTCCACATTCCATTCCTTTCCATTTCATTCAACGTTCCATTCCATTCCATTACATTCCAGATTCCATTCCGTACCTCATTCCATTCCATATCACTTTCCATTCCATTCCACGTTCCATTCCATACACGTTCCATTCCATTCAATTCCAAATTCCATTCCACATTCCATTCCATTCCACATTCCATTCCATTCTACATTCCATTCCTTTCCATTCCACTTTCCATTCCTTTCCACATTCCCTTCCTTTTTCCATTCCACTCGTTACCACATTCCATTCTATTTCATTCAAAGTTACATTCCATTCCATTCCACGTTCCATTCCACATTCCATTGCATATTCCATTCCACGTTCTATTACACGTTCCATTCCACTTTCCATTGCATGTTCCATTCCATTCCGTTTCACATTCCATTACACGTTCCACTCCATTCCATTCCACATTCCTTTCCACATTCCATTCCTATCTATTCCACACTAAATTCCACATTCCATTCAATTCCATTTCACATTCCATTCCACATTCCATTCCATTTCACATTCCATACCTCATTCCATTCCATTCCACGTTCCATTCCATTCCATTCCACATTCCATTCTATACCACATTCCCTTTCTCATGCCATTCCATTCCTTTCGACATTCCATTGCATTTCACATTCCATTCCACATTCCATTCGTTTCCATTCCACATTGCAGTCAACATTCCTTTCCACGTTGCATTCCATTCAATTCCACATTACATTCCCCATTCCATTCCATTCATCTCTACATTCCATTCCCCATTCCATTCCATTCCATTCCACATTCCATTCCACAATCCATTCCACATTCCATTCCATTCAATTCCACATTCCATTCCCCATTCCATTCCACATTGTATTCCACATTCCATTCCATTCCTTTGCACTTTCCATTCCACAATCCCTTCCACAATGCATTCCATTCCATTCCACGTTCCTTTCCACATTGCATTCCATATTGCATTCCGTTCTATTCCATATTCCTTTCCACATTCCATTCCACATTCCATTCCACATTCCTTTCCTTTCCATTCCAAATTCCATTCCATTCCATATTCCATTCCATTCTATTCCACAGTCGATTCCACTTTCCATTGCATTCCTTTCCACATTCCATTACATTCCCTTCCAAATTCCATTCCACTTTCCATTCCGCATTCCATTCTACTTACCATTGCACGTTTCATTCGATTCCATTCCACTTTCCATTCCACATTGCCCTCCATTCAATTCCGCTTTCCATTCAACATTCCATTCCACATTCTTTTCCACATTCCATTCCTTTCCTTTCCACGATCCATACCATTCCATTACATTTTGTTCCACATTCTATTCCAAATTGCTTTCCATTCTATACCACATTGCATTCCATTCCATTCCACATTCCATTCCATTCCATTACACATTCCATTACTTTCCATTCCACATTTGATTCCACATTCCATTAAACATTCCATTCCACATTCCATTCCACATTCCACTTCAAGTTCCATTCCATTCCATTCCTCGTTCCATTATATTCCACTCCACGTTGCATTCCACTTTTCTTTACACAATCCCTTCCACATTCCGTTCCACGTCTCATTCCATTCCACTTCTCATTCCATTCCACTTTTCATTCCAAGTTCCTTTTGAATCAATTTCACATTGCATTACACATTTCATGCTACATTCCATTCCACGTTCCATTTTAGGTTCCATTGCATTCAATACCAGGTTCCATTCCACGTTCAATTATATTCCACTTACGTTCCACTCCAAATTCCATTGCTCATTCCATTCAGCATTCTATTCCACATTCCATTCCATATTCTATTACATGTTCCATTCCACATTCCATTCCATTCCATACCATTCCACATTCCATTCCATGTTCCATTACATTCCATTCCACATTCCATTCCACGTTCCGTTCCACATTCCATTCCACATTCCATTCCACTTTCCATTTGATGTTCCATTCCATTCCATTCCACGTTCCACTACTTTGCTTTCCATGTTCCATTTGATTTCATTCCACATTCCATTTCACATTCATTTTCATATTGCTTTCCACATTCCACTTTGTGTTGGATTCCATTCCATTCCATTCCCCATTCCATTCCATTACAATTCATATTCCATTCCATTCCATTCCACGATGAATTCCATTCCACAATCCATTGCATTCCACATCCCATTCCATTCCATTCTATTCCACATTCTCTCCCAGATTCCATTCCGTATTCCTTTCCATGTTCCATTACATATTCCATTGCACTTTCCATTACATTCCATTCCCTCCCGCATTTCAAAATCCATTCCATTCCACTCCGCATTCCAAATTCCATTGCATTGCTCATTCCATTCCATTCCATTACACAGTCCTTTCCATTCCATTCCACATTGCATTCCACATTCCCTTCCATTGCATTCCAAATTCCATACAATTTCATTCCATTCCACATTCCATTATTTTCAATCCCACATTCCATTCCATTCCATTCCACATTCCATTCCACATTCTATTGCATTCCACACCATATTCCTTTCCTCATTCTATTTCACGTTTCATTGCACGTTCCATTCCATGTTCCATTCCACTTTCAATTCCACGTTCCATTCCCCACTCCATTCCACATTCCATTCAATTCCATTCCACAATCCATTTCTTTCCATTCCACATTCCATTCCACATTGCACTCTACGTTCCATTCCACATTCAATTCCACGTTTCATTCCCTTCCATTCCACCTTCTATTCCATTCCATTCGACGTTCCATTCCATGTTCCATTCCATTACATTCCACATTTCATTCCACATTCCATTCCATTCCATTCCACATTCCATTCCATGTTCCATTCCACATTGCATTCCACGATCAATTCCACCTTCCATTCCATTCCATTCTACGTTCTATTCCATGTTCCTTTTCACGTTCCATTAGACGATCCACTCCACGTTCCATTCCATTCCATTCCACGTTCCATTCCTTTCCATAACACATTCCATTCCACATTCCATTTCACATTCCATTCCACATTCCATTTCACATTCCATTCTATTCCATTCCACTTTCCATTCCATTCCTTTCCACATTCCATTCTACATTCCACACCATTCCTTCCCTCGTTTCATTCCACATTCCATTCCATTCCATTCCACATTCCATTCCACATTCCATTCCACATTCCCATACATTCTATTCCACTTTTCATTTCATTCCACGTTCCCTTCCATGTTCCATTCAATATTCCACTCCACGGTCCATTCCATTCCATTCCACGTTCGATTCCACCTTCCATTCCATTGCATTTGTCTTGAAATTCCACTCTCCATTCCACATTACATTCCACATTACATTCCACATTACATTCCTTTCCATTCCACATTCCATTTCATCCCATTCCACATTCAATTCCACATTAGCTTCCATTCCTTTAAACATTCCATTCGACATTCCACTCAACATTGCATTGTACATTCCATTCCATTCCATTCCACGTTCCATTCCACATTCCATCCCATTCCATTCCACATTCCATTCCGCATACCTTTCCATTCCTTTCCACATTCCATTCCACATTCCTTTCCACGTTCCATTCCATTTAATTCAATGTTCCATTCCACGTTCCATTCCACAATACATTCCATACCATTCCACGTTCCATTCCATTCCATTCCACTTTGCATTCCACATTTTATTCCACATTCCACTAAGCATTCCATTTCGCATTCCATTGCCTTCCATTCCATTCCATTCCTCATTCCGTTCCATTCCAATCCACACTCCATTCCTTTCCATTCCACTTTCCTTTCCACATCTCAGTCCATTCCATTCCATTCCATATTCCATTCCGCATTCTCTACCCCTCCATTCCACATTCCATTCCCTTACATTCCATACCATTCCACATTCCATTCCATGTTCCATTACATTTTATTCCACATTCCATTCCATGTTCCGTTCCACATTCCATTCCACATTCCATTCCACTTTCCACTTGACGTTCCATTCCATTCCATTCCACGTTCCACTCCTTTGCTTTCCACCTTCCATTTCATTTCATTCCACATTCCATTTCACATTCATTTTCACATTGCTTTCCACATTCCACTTCGTGTTGGATTCCATTCCATTCCATTCCCCATTCCTTTCCATTACAATTCATATTCCATTCCATTCCATTCCACGATGAATTCCATTCCACAATCCATTGCATTCCACATCCCATTCCATTCCATTCTATTCCACATTCTCTTCCAGATTCCATTCCGTATTCCTTTCCACGTTGCATTCCATATTCCATTCCACTTTCCATTCCATTCCATTACCTCCCGCATTTCAAATTCCATTCCATTCCACTCCGCATTCGAAATATCATTGCATTGCGTATTCCATTCCATTCCATTATACAGTCCTTTCCATTCCTTTCCACATTGCATTCCACATTCCCTTCCATTGCATTCCAAATTAAATACAATTTCATTCCATTCCACATTCCATTACTTTCAATCCCACATTCCATTCCATTCCATTCCACATTCCTTTCCATTCCATTCCACATTCCATTCCACATTCAATTGCATTCCACACCATATTCCTTTCCTCATTCTATTTCACGTTTCATTGCACGTTCCATTCCACGTTCCATTCCACTTTCCATTCCACGTTCCATTCCCCACTCCATTCCACATTCCATTCAATTCCATTCCACAATCCATTTCTTTCCATTCCACATTCCATTCCACATTGCACTCTACGTTCCATTCCACATTCAATTCCATGTTTCATTCCCTTCCATTCCACCTTCTATTCAATTCCATTGGACGTTCCATTCCATGTTCCATTCCATTACATTCCACATTTCATTCCACATTCCATTCCATTGCATTCCACATTCCATTCCACGTTCCATTCCACATTGCATTCCACGATCAATTCCACCTTCCATTCCATTCCATTCTACGTTCCATTCCATGTTCCTTTTCACGTTCCATTAGACGATCCACTCCAAGTTCCATTCCATTCCATTCCAGGTTCCATTCCTTTCCATAACACATTCCATTCCACATTCCATTTCACATTCCATTCCACATTCCATTTCACATTCCATTCTATTCCATTCCACTTTCCATTCCATTACTTTCCACATTCCATTCTACATTCCACACTATTCCTTTCCTCGTTTCATTCCACATTCTATTCCGCATTCCATTCCATTCCATTTCACATTCCATTCCACAGTCCATTCCATTGCATTGCACATTCAGCTCCATTCCACTTTCCGTTACATTCAATTGCATTTCATTCCACATTCCATACCATTCCCTTCCAATCCACATTCCATTCCTTTCCATTCCACATTCCGTTGAATTTCATTACACATTCCATTCCAGTCCATTCCACATTACATTCCACGTCCATTCCCTTCCATTCCAGATTCCATTCCAGTCCCTTCAACATTCCATTCCACGTTCCATTCCATGTTCCATTCCATTCCATTATACATTCCTTTCCAGATTCGATTCTATTCCATTCCGTATTCCTTTCCATTCCAATTCAGATTGTATTCCACATTCCATTCCATTCCATTCCACATTCCATTAAATTCCATTCAACATTCCATTCCTTTCCTTTCCACATTACATTCCAAATTCCATTTAACTTTCCATTCCACGTTCCTTTTCATTCCATTCCACATTCCATTCCACGTTCCATTCCACTTTCCATTCCACATTCCATTCCACGTTCCACTCCATTCAATTCCACCTTCCATTCCACATTCCATTTCGCATTCCAATCCATTCCTTTCAACATTCCATTCCACATTCCATTCCATTCCATTCCACATTCCATTCCACTCCATTCCACATTCAATTCCACATTCCATTCCATTCCATTTTCCATTCCATACCATTCCACATTCCATTCCATTTTGCATTCCTTTACATTCCACATTCCATTCCATTCCATTCCACATTCCTTCCCACTCCATTCCACTCCATTCCACATTCCGTACCATTCCTTTCCATTCCACACACTATTCCTTTCCATTCCACATTCCATTCAATTTCATTCTACATTCCAGTCCATTCCATTCACATTCCATTCAACATTCCTTTCCATTCCATTCAACATTCCATTCCACATTCCGTTTCACATTCCTTTCAAATTTCCATTCCACATTCCATTTCACATTCCATTCCACATTCCCTTACATTCTAATACACTTTTCATTTCATTCCACTTTCCCTTCCATGTTCCATTCAATGTTCCACTCCACGGTCCATTCCATTCCATTCCACGTTCGATTCCACCTTACATTCCATTCCATTGGACTTGAAATTCCACTCTCCATTCCACATTACATTCCACATTACATTCCTTTCCATTCCACATTCCATTTCCACACTCCATTCCTCCTTACATTCCACAATCCATTCTGTTCCATTCCGCATTCCATTGCATTCCATTCAACATTCCTTTCCGCAATCCAATCCATTCCATTCCACATTCCATTCCATTCCATTCCACATTTAATTCGAATCCATTCCACATTCCGTTCCATTCCATTCCACGTTCCATTCCATTGCATTCCACGTTGCATTCCGCGTTCCATTCCATTTCATTCCACTTTCCATTCCGTTGTATTCCATCTTCCATTCCACATTCCATTCCATTCCATTCAACATTCCATTCCATATTCCATTCAGTTCGATTCCACATTCCTTTCCATTCCATTCCACATTCCATTCCACTCCATTCCACATTCCCTTCCACATTCTATTCCCCATTCCATTCCACATTCCATCCCATTCCATTCCATGTTCCCTTCCACATTCCATTCAACATTCCATTCCAAAATCCATTCCACATTCCATTCAACATTCTTTCCATTCCATTCCACATTCCGTTTCACATTCCATTCAACTTTCCATTCCACATTCCATTTCACATTCCATTCCACATTCCCATACATTCCATTCCACTTTTCATTACATTCCACGTTCCCTTGCATGTTCCATTCAACGTTCCACTCCATGTTCCGTTCCATTCCATTCCACGTTCCATTCCGCATTCCATTCCATTCCATTCCACTTTAAATTCCACTCTCCATTCCACATTACATTCCTTTCAATTCCACATTCCATTCCATTCCACTCCACTTTAAATTCCACTCTCCATTCCACATTACATTCCTTTCAATTCCACATTCCATTCCAGTCCACTCGACATTCGATTCCACTTTAAACATTCCATTTCACATTCCACTCAACGTTCCATTGCACATTCCATTCCATTCCATTCCACGTTCCATTCCACCTTCCATCTCATTACATTCCACATTCCATTACACATTCCATTCCGTTCCTTTCCACATTCCATTCCACATCCTATTCCACCTTCCATTCCATTCCATTCCATGTTCCATTCCAAGTTCTATTCCACGATACATTCTATTCCATTCCACTTTTCATTTCATTCCATTCCACTTTCCATTCCACATTCCATTCCACATTACGTTTCACATTCCATTCTACCGTCCCTTTCACTCTCCATTCCATTCCATTCCATTCCATTACACATTCCATTGTATTACAATCCACATTTCATGCCATTCCTTTAAACGTTCCATTCCGTTCCACATTCCATTCCATTCCGTTCGGCATTCCCTTCCTTTCCATTCCACATTCCATTCCATTACATTCCACATTCAATTCCAGATTTCATTGCATTCCATTCTATGACACATTCCATTCCATTCAATTCCACATTACATAACATTACATTGCGCATTCCATTCCACATTCCATACAACATTCCATTCCCCATTACATTCCACATTCCATACCACAATCCATTCCATTCCATTCCAAATTCCATTCCACAATCCAGTGAACATTCCATTCCATTCCACATTCCTTTCCATATTCCGTTGCATTCCATTCCACATTCCATTCCATTCCACTCCACATTCCATTCCACATTCCGTTCCATTGTATTGCACATTCCATTGCACATTCCATTCCACATTTCATTCCATTCCATTCGAAATTCCATTCCTCGTTCCATTACATTCCACATTCCACTCCGCATTCCATTCCATTCCACTTTCCATTCCACTTTCCATTCCACAATCCATTCCACATTCCATTCCATTCCATTCCACATTGCATTCTGTTCCATTGCACATTTCATTCCATTCAGAATTTCATTCCATTCCATTCCATTCCATTCCACATACCATTCCATTCCATTGCAAATTCCATTCCACATTCCATTCCATTCCATTCCATTCCATTCCATTCCACATTCGATTCCATTCCACATTCCATTCCCTTCCATTCCCTATTCCATTTCACATTTCATTTCCTTCCAATCCACGTTCCATTCCACATTCCATTCCACATCCCATTCCACATTCCATTCCACTTTCAATTTCACGTTCCATTCCATTCCATTCCACATTCCATTCCACATTCCTTTCCATTCCATTCCACATCCCATTCCATTCCTTCCACATTCCATTCCATTCCATTCCACGTTGCATTCCACATTCCATTTCATTCCAGTCCACATTCCATTCCATTCCATTTTATTCCATTCCGTTAAACATTGCATTCCAAATTCCCTTCCATTCCATTCTGCATTACATTCCTTTCCACATTCCATTCCATTCCTTATTCCATTCCATTCTATTCCACATTCCATTCCTTTCCGTTCCACATTGCATTCCATTGCATTTCACATTCTATTCCACATTAACATCCATACCATTCTACATTACATTCTTTCCATTCCATTCCATTCCACATTCCATTCCATTCCACATTCCATTTCATTCCATTCCACATTCAATGCTATTTCATTCCATTCCATTCCGTTAAACATTGCATTCCAAATTCCCTTCCATTCCATTCAGTATTCAATTCCTTTACATTCCATTAGTTTCCATTCCCTTCCATTCCACATTCCATTCCATTCCATTAAAATCTGCAATCCATTCCATTCCATTCCACCTTCCATTCCATTCAATTCCATTCCATTGTTAATTCCATTTTATTCCATTCCATTCAATTCGATTCCATTCGATATTGCATTCCACATTCCATTTAGTTTCATTTCACCTTCCATTCCATTTCATGGCATTCCTTTACACATTCCATTCCGTTCTGTTACACAATCCAGTCCATTCCGTTCCATATTCCATTCCACATTCCACTCCATTCCATTCCAAATTCCATTGAACATTCCATTCCTGATTCCATTCCAATCCATTGCACAATCCACTCCATTCTTTTCTATTACATATTCCATTCCATTCCACTCCATATTCCATTCCACATTCCATTCCATTCCATTCCATTCCACATTCCATTCTGCATTCCATTCCATTCCATTCCACATTCCATTCCATTCCATTGCACATTCCACTCCATTCCAATCCATTCCACATTCCATTCCGTTCCACTCCACATTCGATTCCAAATTCCATTCCTTTCCTTTCTATTCCATTCCACGTTCCATTCCGCATTCCATTCCATTCCCCATTCTATTCCATTCCATTCCTCATTCCATTTGACATTCCATTCAAAGATCCATTCTACGTTCCATTCCACGTTCCATTCCGTTTCTTTCCACATTCCATTGCACATTGCATTCCATATCATTCTACATTCCATTCCACATGCCATTCCATTCCATTCCACATTCCATTCCATTCCATTCCACCCTCCTCTCCATTCCATTCCATATTCCATTCCGCATTCCACTCTATTCCATTCCACATTCTATTTCACATTCCATTCCACATTCCTTTCCATTCCAATCCACATACCATTTAATTCCATTACAAATTCCATTCCATTCAATTCCACATTCCGTTGCATGCCATTCCACCTTCCATTCCACATTCCATTACTTTCCTTTCCACATTCCATTACACATTCCATTCCATTCGTTTCCACTTCAATTCCATTCCATTCCATTCCACATTCCATTCCATTCAATTTTACGTTACATTCCATTCCAGTCCACATTCCATTCCACATTCCATTCAATTACATTCCATTCCACATTCGATTCCATTCCATTCCAAATTCCATTCCAATCCATTCCTCATTCCCTTCCATTCAATTCCAAATTCCATTCCAAATTCCCTTCCATACCAGTCCACATTCCATTCCTTTCCATTCCATTCGATTCCAAATTCCACTCCACATTCCCTTCCATGCAATTCCACACTTCTTTCCGTTCAATTCCATTCCATCCCATATTCCATTCTATTCCATTCGGCATTCCATTGCATTCCACATTCCACCCCATTTCTTTCCACATTCCATTCCATTCCATTCCATTACAATTCTTTCCACATTCTGTTCCACTCCATGCTCCTTTCCATTCCATTCCACATTCCGTTCCTCTCCATTCTACATTGCATTCCATTCCGTTCCACAATCCCAATCATTCCATTCCACATTCCATTCCTTTCCCTTCCATTCCATTCCACATTCCATTCCATTCCATTCCACATTCCTTTGCATTCTGTTCCACATTCCATTCCATTCATTTCCATTCCCTTACATTCCACATTCCATTCCATTCCATTGAATTCCGCAATCCTTTCCATTCCATTACACATTCCATTCCATTCAATTCCATTCCATTGCAATTTCCATGATATTCCATTCCATTCCACATTCCATTCCACCTTCCATTCCTTTCCATTTCACATTCCATTCCACTCCATTTCATTCCATTTAACATTCCATTCCATTCCACATTCCATTCCAGCTTCTATTCCATTCCATTCCACATTCCATTCCACATTAAATTCCACTCTTTCCACATTCCATTCCATTCCATTCCATTCCACGTTGCATTCCATTCCATTATGAATTCCATTCCATTCCATTCCACTTTCCTTTCCATTCCTTTCCACATTCCATGCCACATTCCGTTACACATTCCATTCCACGTCCCATTAGGCATTCATTTCCACGTTCCTCTCTACGTTCCACTTCATCTTCAATTGCACTCCATTCCACATTCCATTCCACATTCTATTCCACAATCCTTTCAATTCCATTCCACATTCCATTCCACATTCCATTCCACATTCAATTTCACCTTCCATTCCATTCCATTCCATTCCATATTCCATTCCACATTTCATTCCATTCCATTCCAAATTCCATTTCACATTCCACTCCATTCCTTTCCGCATTCCATTCCACATTCCATTCATTGCATTCCACTTTCCATTCCATTCCATTCCATTCCACTTTGTATTCCATTCTATTGCATTCCATTCCATTCCACATTGCATTCCAAATTCCCTTCCATTCCTTTCTACATTCCATTCCTTTCCATTCCATTCCATTTTCCATTTGATTCCATTCTACATTCCATTCCATTCCATTCCATATTCCGCTCCATTCCATTCCACATTCCTCTCCATTCCATTCCATGTTCCATTCCATTCCATTCCACATTCCATTTCTTTCCACTCCACATTCCATTCCATTCCATTCCACATTCCATTCCACATTCTCATCCATTCCATTCCACATTCCATTCCTTTCCGTTTCATTCCATTCCACATTCCTTTCCATACCACCCCATTCCATTCCACATACCATTCCATTCCATTCCACATTCCATTGCATTCCATTCCGCATTCCATTCCTTTCGTTTCCATTCCCTTCCATTTCACTTTCCATTCCATTCCATTCCATTCTTCAATCCATTCCATTCAATTCCACATTCCATTCCATTCATTTCCATTCCATTGTACATTCCATTGCATACTATTCCATTCAATTCCATTCCATTCCACATTGCATTACGCATTCCATTGAGTTCCATTTCACATTACATTCCATTCCATTGCATTCCATTTCACATTCCATTCCAGATTCCATTCCATTCCATTGTACATTCCATTCCACATTCAATTCCATTTCATTCCACATTCCACTCTATTCCGTTCCATATTGCATTCCATTCCATTCTACATTGCATTCCCTTCCATTCCAGATTCCATTCCATTCCATTTCACTGTCCATTCCTTTCCATTCAGCATTGAATTCCACATTCCATTCCGTTCCATTCCATCCCATTCCACATTCCATTCCATTCCATTCCATTCCACATTCCATTCTACATTCCAATCCATTCCATTCCACATCCCATTCCATTCCACTCCACATTCAATTCCATTCCTTTCCACATCCAATTCCTTTCCATTCCATTTCCCATTCCACATTCCATTCCATTCCACTTTCCATTCCACATTCCATTCCATTCCATACCTCATTCAACACCATTACTTTCAATTCCACATTCCACTCCATTCCATTCCACATTCCATTCCACATTCCACTTCACTCCATTCCACATTCCATTGCACAATCCATTTCATATTCCTTTCCACATTACATTCCATTGCATTCCTCATTCCAGTCCATTAAATTCCATTCCACCTTCCATTGGATTCCATTAAACATTCCATTGCTTTCCACATTCCATTCCACATTCATTCCACATTGCATTCCTTTCCATTCCACATTCCATTTCACTTTCCTTTTCATTCAATTCCACATTCCATTCCACTCCGTTCCACATTCCATTCCACATTCCATTCCATTCCATTCCACGTTCCATTCCACGTTCCATTCTATCTTCCCCTATTCTTTCCATTCCACGTTCCATTCCACTTTCCATTTCACATTCATTTCAACATTCTATTCCATTCCCCTTTCCATTCCATTACATTTCACTGTCAATATCACATTCCATTCCACATATCACTCCACGTTCCATTGCACATTCTATTCCACGTTGCTTTCCACGTTCCATTCCACTTTCCATTCTATGTACCATTCCATTCCATTCGACTTTGCATTCCACATTCCATTGCATTACATTCAACGTTCCATTCCACAACCCGTTCAAATTTCCATTCCATGTTCCATTCCGTTTCATTCCACATTCCATTCCATTGCATTCCAAATTCCAGTCCTTTCCATTGCTTTTGACGTTCCATTCCATTCCATTCCATATTCCATTTCACATTCCACTTCATTCCATTCCACATTCCATTCTACATTCCATTCCAAATTCCATTCCGCATTCCATTCCATTCCATTCCAAATTCGACTGCATTAGATTCCATTCCACATTCCATATCTTTCCATTCGACATTCCATTCCATTCCATTTCACATTACATTTCCTTCCATTACATGCCATTCCACATTGCGTTGCTTTCAATTCCACATTCCATTCCATTCTATTCCATGTTCCATTCAATTCCATTCCATTTTCCATTCCAGAATCCATTCCACATTCCATTCAACTTTTCTTTCCATTTCATTCCACATTCCATTGCACATTCCTTTGCATTCCATTCCACATTCAACTCCATTCAATTCCATTACACATTCCACTCCATTCCTTTCTAAATTCTATTCCACATTCCACTTCATTCCATTGCAGATTCTATTCCACAATCTATTCCTCATTCCTTTCCAAGTTCCTTACCATTCCATTCCACATTCCACTCCATTCCATTCCATTCCCCATTCCATTCCATTCCATTCCACATTCCATTCCATTCCATTCCACATTCCATTCCATTATATTCCACATTCCATTCCACATTCCATTGCATGTTGCATTCGTTTCCATTCCACATTCCATTCCACATTCTATTGCACTTTACTTTGCACATTCCGTTCCACATTCCATTCCATTCCTTTCCACATTTCATTCCATTGAAATCCACTTCCATTCCAGTCCATTTCACATCCGATTCCATTCCATTCCACATTCCATTCCATTCCATTCCATTCCATTCCATTCCATTCCATTCCATTCCATTCCATTCTGTTCCATTCCATTTCACATTCAATTCCATTCCATTCCACTTTCCATTCCATTCCATTCCACTCCTCTTTCCATTCTATTGCATTTCACATCCAATTCCATTCCATTCCATTCCACATTCCATTCCATTCCATTCCATTTCTCATTCCATTCCATTCCACATTGCATTCCATTCCATTCCGTTCCATTTCTCATTGCATTCCACTTTCCATTCCATTCCATTTCACATTCCATTCCGTTCTATTTCACATTCCACTCCACTGCATTCCACATTCCATTCCATTCCATTCCACATTCAATTCCATTCCATTCCCCATTACATTCCAATATCCATTCCACATTGCATTCCACGTTCCTTTCTTCTTTTCATTCCACGTTCCAGTCCATGAACAATTTCACCTTCCATTCCATTCCATTCCGTATTATATTCCACATTCCATTCCATTCCATTCCATTCCACGTTCCATTCCATATTCAATTCCAGTTCTTTCCACATTCTTTTCCATTACGTTTAACATTCCACTCCATTTCATTCCAAATTCCATTGTACATTCCTATCCACATTCCATTCCAAATTCTATTCCATTCTATTCCACATTCCATTCCGCATTCCATTCAATTCCATTTCACATTCCATTCCACATTCAATTGCATTCCATTCCAGATTAAATTCCATTCCATTACACATTCCATTTCATTCCATTCCGCATTCGATTCCATTCCATTCCATTCCTCATTGTAATCTATTCCATTCCTTTCCATTCCACATTCCATTCAATTCCATTCCTTTACACATTCCATTTCATTCAATTAAAGATTCCATTCCTTTCCATTCCATTCCATTCCACTTTCCATTCCATTCCATTCCAGTCCATTCCATTCCACATTCCATTCCAATTTCCATTCAACATTCGGTTCCACGTTCCTTTCCATTCCATTCCATATTCCATTGCATTCCATTCCATTTAATAATCTAATCCATTCCATTCTACATTCCATTCCATTCCACATTCCAATCTGTGATCCATTACATTCCACATTCCATTCCACATTCCAATCCTTTCCATTCCACATTCCACTCTACATTCCATTCAAATCCAAATTCCATTCCATTCCAATGCATTCCACATTCCATTCCACTTTCCATTCCATTGCTTTCCACATAGCATTCCTTTCCATTCCACATTCCATTCCATTCCATTCCACATTGCATTCCAATCCATACCATATTCCATTGCTTTCCATTCCGCTTTCCATTCCACATTCCATCTATTACACTCCACATTCCATGGGATTCCATTCCACATTCCATTCCATTGCATTCCATTCCACAATCCATTCCACATTCCATTTCTTTCCATTCAACATTCCATTGCACATTCCATTCCATTACATTCCATTTCACATTTCATTACATTCCGTTCCAATCCACATTCCATTCCATTCCATTCCATATTCCACTGCATTCCGTTCCACTTTGCATTCCATTCCATTCCATTCCACCTTCCATTCCATTGCAATCTTTACCATATTCCATTGCATTCTTTTCCATATTCCATTGCATTCCATTCCACATTGCATTCCTTTACATTGCATTCCACATTCCGTTCTATTCCGTTCCATTCCATTGCACATTCAATTACACATTCAACTACATTCAATTACACATGCCATTCCATTCCATTCCACATTCCATTCCATTCCACATTCATTCCATTACACATTCCATTCCATTGTTTTCCACTCAAATGCAAATTCCATTCCACATACAATTCCATTCCATTCCATTCCACATTCCATTGCACATTCCCTTCCATTCCATTTCACATTCCATTCCATTCCACATACCATTCCATTAAATTCCAAATTGCGTTCCATTCCATTGCATTCCACATTCCACTCCATTACATTCCATATTCCCCTGCCTTCCATTCCACATTGCACTGCATTCCATTCCACTACACATTCTATTCCATTACATTCCTTTCCATATTCCCTTTCATTCCATTCCAGATTGCATTCCATTCCATTCCAATCCACGTTGCATTCCATTCCATTCCTTTGCATTGCACATTCCATTCCACATTTCTTTACATTCAATGCCACTTTCCATTCCATTCCATTCCACATTCCATTCTATTCCAATCCATTCAATATTTCATTCAACAGTCCATTGCATTCCATTCCACATTCTTTTAAATCCCATTCCACATTCGTTTCCATTCCATTCCACATTCCGTTCTATTCCATTCCACATTCCATTTCATTTTATTCCACATTCCATCACCACTTTCCATTACATTCCCTTCCACATTCCATCCCACGTTCCGTTCCATTCCATTCGACATTGCATTCCACTTTCCATTCCATTCCATTTCACATTCCATTCCACATTCCATTCCTTTCCATTCCACCTTCCATTCCATTCCATTCCACATTGCATTCCATTCCATTTCACATTTCATTGCACACCATTCGGCATTCCATTCCATTCCATTGTGCATTCCGTTCCATTGCATTCCACATTCCATTCCATTCCATTCCATTCCATTCCATATTCCATTTCACTCCATTTCATTCTATTCCATTCCATTCCACATTCCATGCCACATTCCATTCCAACCCATTCCACATTCCATTCCACATTCCATTCCACTACATTCCGCATTCCATTCCATTCCATTCCACATTCCGTTCCATTGAATTCCACATTCCATTCCATTCCATGCCATTCCACCCCATATTCCTTTTAAATATATCCGACATTACATTCCACATTCCGTTTAATTCCATTTCACATTCCATTCCATTCCTTTACATATTCCATTCCATTTCATTCCACATTCTATTCCATTTCATTAAACATTCCATTCCATTCCTTTCCACATTCCAATCCATTACAAATTTCATTACATATTCCATTCAATTCCATTCCACATTTCATTCCATTCCATTCCGCATTCCAATCCATTCCATTGCACAATGCATTCCATTCCTTTCCACATTCAATTCCATTAAATATTCCTTTCCATTCCATTCCATTCCATTCCAAATTCTATTCCATTCCATTCCATTCCACATTTCATACCACCTTCCATTCCCTTTCATTCCAAACTTCATTTCATATTCCATTCCATTCCATTCCACATTCCATTCTTTCCGTTCCATTCCATTCCATTCCACATTCCATTCCATTCCATTACACATTCCATTCCAATCCATCCCACATTGCATTCCATTCCATTCCGAATTACATTCCATTCCATTCCACATCCATTCCATTCCATTCTGCATTCCATTCCATTCCATTCCATTCGAATCCTTTCCACATTGCACCCCATTCCATTCCATTCCATTCTGGATTCCATTGCATTCCATTCCGTTCCAATTAATTCCACCATGCATTCCATGCCATTCCTTTCCACATTCCATTCCATTCCATTCCACATTCCATTCCTTTCTATTCCGCATTCCATTCCATGCCATTCCACTTCTATTTCATTCCATACCGCATTCCATTCCATTTCATCCCATTCCATTCCATTTTATTCCACATTACATTTCTTTCCATTCCATTCCACATTCCTTTCCATTCCATTCAATTCCATTCCATTCCATTCCATTCCAATTCACTTTCCATTCCATGTTCCATTCAGCATTCCATTCCACGTTCTATTCCACGCTCCATTTGACGTTCCATTCCAATCATTTCCTATCCATTCCATTCCGTGTTCCATTTCATACCATTCGGCATTCCATTCCACATTCCAATTCACGTAACATTCGACATTCCATTTCACATTCCATTTCATTCCATTCCTTTCCATTTCACATTATATTCAATTCCAAACCATATTCCATTCTATTCCATTCCACGTTCCATCAATTCCATATTCCATTCCATTCCACTTCCCATTCCATTCCATTCCACATTTCATTACATTCGATTGCACATTCCATTCCACTTTCCTTTCCATCCCATTCCACCTTCCTTTGCACATTCCTCTCTACATTCCATTCCATACCAATCCACATTGCATTTTGTTCAGTTCCACATTACATTCCAAATTCCATTCCATTCCATTCCACATTCCATTCCACGATCCACTCCATTCCACATTTCATTCCACATTCCATTCCATTCCATTCAATTCCACATTCCAATCCACATTCAATTCCATTCCACTCCACATTCAATTCCATTCCATTTCACATTGCTTTCCATTCCATTTCACACTGCATTCCGTTCCATTCTACTTTGCATTCCATTCCATTCCACATTGCACTCCATTCCATTCCATTTTGCATTCCATTCTATTCCATTCCAGATTCAATTCCATTCCATTCCACATTCCATTCTATTCCATATTCCATTCCATTCCATTCCACATTAATTTCCCTTCCATTCCATTAAATTCTACATTTCATTCAAAATTCCATTCCATTCCAGTCAATATTCCATTCCATTCCACATTCCATTCCATTCAATTCAAGTTTGCATTCCATTCAATTACTTTCCACATTGCATTCCATTCCATTCCATTCCACTTTCCATTCCATTCCATTCCACATTCCATTACATTTCATTCCACATTCCTTTCCATTCCTTTCCAGTTTCCATTCCTTTCCATTCCACATTTCATTCCATTCCATTCCACATTCCATTACATTCCGTTTCACATTCCATTCCACGTTCCATTCCACATTCCCTTCCATTCCTTTCCACTTTCCATTCCATTCCATTCCACATTCCATTAAAATCCATTACACATTCATTTCCATTCCATTCCACATTTCCTTCCATTCCATTCAATTCCACATTCCCTTCCACATTTCATTCCACTTTCCATTCCACATTCCACTCCACATTCCATTCCACATTCCATTCCATTCCACATTCCATTCCACATTCCATTCCTCATTCCATTCCACATTCCATTATATTCCAATCCACGTTCCATTTCACATTCTGTTCGATTCCATTCCACATTCCATTCCTCATTCCATTCCATTCCATTCCACATTCTATTACACATTCCATTCCATCCCATTCAAAATTCCATTCCACATTCCATTACATTCCACTACACATTCCATTCCACAATCCCTTCCATTCCATTCCACATTCAATTCCATTCCAGATTTCATTCCAGGTTCCATTCCACCTTCCATTCGAGGTTCCACTCCATTCCATTCCACATTCCATTCCCTTCCATTCCACATTCGATTCCACACTCCATTTCATTACATACCAAATTCCATTTCACATTCAATTACAGATTCCATTTCACTCCTTTCCATTGCATTCCACATTGCATTCCATTTCACATTCAATTACAGATTCCATTTCATTCCTTTCCATTGCATTCCACATTCCATTCAATTCCACATTCCATTCCAGATTCCATTCCACATTCCATCCCATTCCTTTCCACATTCCATTCCAGATTCCATTCCACATTCCATTCCATTCCATTCCACATTCCATATTCCATTCCCTTCCATTCCACATTATATTACCTTGCACTTTCCATTCCACCTTCCATTCCACATTCCATTCCATTCCATTCCATATTCCCTTCCACATTGCATTCCACATTCCATTCCATTCCACATTGCATTCCTCATTCCCTTCCATTCCATTCCTCATTCCATCCCATTCCACATTCCATTCCTTTCCACATTCCATTCCACACTCCATTCCATTCCATTCCACATTCTTTTCTGTTCCATTCCACATTCCATTCCATTCCTCATTCCATTCCATTCCATTCCACATTTCACTACATTCCATTACCTTTCACTTTGCATTCCAATCCATTCCACATACCTTTCCATTCTATTCCAGATTTCATTAGATTCCTTTCCATTCCACGTTCCATTCCATTCCATTCCATTCCCTATTCCTTTCCAGACTCCATTCCATTCAATTCCACATTCCTTTCCACATTCCTTCCACATTCCATTCCATTATAATAAACATTCCTTTCCATTCCATTTCACATTCCATTCCATTGCATTCTACATCGCCTTCCACATTCCATTACATTCCATTCTGCAATCCATTCTATTCCTTTCCACATTCAATTCCTTTCCATTAAAACTTCCATTCTATTTCCATTTCACATTCCATTCCATTCCATTCCATTCCACTTTCCGTTCCATTCCTTTCCATTCGACATTCCATTCCACATTCCATTCTGTTCCATTCCACATTGGGTCCCACATTATAATCTTTTGTTTTCCACATTCCATTCCATTCCATTCCGCATTCCATTTCATTCCATTCAATTCCACATTCCGTCCCATTACATTCCATTCCACATTCCATTCCATTCCATTGAATTCCACACTCCATTCTATTCCCTTCCACATTCCATTCCACATTCCATGTCATTCCTTTCCACATTGCATTGCACATTCCATTCCATTCCATTCCACTTTCCGTTCCAAGTTCCATACCATTCCATCCCATTCCATTCCACATTCCATTCCAAATTCCATTCACTTCTATTCCACATTCCATTACACATTCCAATCATTTCCATTGCACATTCCATTCCATTCCATTCCACTTTGGATTCCATTTCATTCCAGGTTGCATTGCATTCCTTTCCACGTTCCATTCTACCTTCCATTCCATGTTCCATTCCACGATCCATTCCACGTTCCATTCCATTCCATTTCATATTCCATTCTGCAAACCACTTATTCCTCTCCACAATCCATTCCACATTAGATTCCATTACATTCTACATTCCATTCCTTTGTATTGCACATTCTATTCCATTCGGATTGAAAGTCCATTCCTATCCATTCCATTCCATTCCATTCCACATTACATTCCACATTCCGTTCCATTCCGTTCCGCATTCCATTGCACTTTCCATTTCACATTCCATTCCCCGTTCCATTCCACGTTCCAATCCACATTCCATTCCATTCCATTCCACATTCCATTCCATTCCATTCGACATTCCATTACATTTCATTCCAAATTCCACTCCATATTACATTCAATTCCATTCCACTCCAAATTCCACACCAAATTCCATTCTATTCCATTCCATTCCATTCCACATTCCATTCCATTCCACATTCAATTCCACATTCCTTTCAATTCCATTCCACTCCACATTCCATTCCATTCCAGATTTCATGCCATTCCCTTTCATTCCACTTTTCACTCCATTTCAAACCAATTTCAATTCGATTACATTCCACCTTCCATTCTACATTCCATTCTACTTTCCATTCCATTCCATTCCACATTTCATTCCATTCCACATTCCATTCCACATTGCATTCAATTCCATTCCACATTCCATTCCACATTCCATTCCATTCCATTCCACATTCCATTTCACATTCCATTCAATTCCATTCTACATTCCATTCCATTCCACATTCCATTCCACATTCCATTTCTCATTTCCTTCCATTGCATTCGTCACTCCATTGAATTCCACACGCCATACCGCATTCCATACCATTCCATTTCATTCCATTCCACATTCAATTCCACTCCTTTCCACGTTCCATTCCACATTACATTATACATTCCATTTCATTGCACTACATTCCATTCCATTCCATTCCACATTCTATTCCATTCCCTTCCGTTCCATTCCATTTTACCTTCGATTCCATTCCACTTTCCATTCCCTTTCATTCCAGATTCCGTTCCACATTCCAATACACTTTCCATTCCGCGTTCCATTCCATGTTGCATTACACAATCTATTCAATTCCATTTCACATTCCGTTCCATTCCGCATTGGATTCCACTCTCCACTCCACTTTACATTCCACATTCCAATCCGTTCCTTTCCACATTCCATTACGCATTCAACTCCACTTTTCATTCTAGAATGCATTCCACTGCATTTCAGATTCCATTCCATTCCACTCCACATTTCAATTCACTTTGCATTTCATGTTCCGTTCCACGTTCCCTTTCACGTTCCATTCCATTCCGTTCCACGGTCCTTTCCATGTTCCATTCCATTCCGTTCCAGTTTCCTTTCCACATTCCATTCCACATTACTCCCTTCTATTCCACATTCCATTCCACATTCCATTCGATTCCATTCCACATTCAATTCCATTCCATTCCACATTCCATTAATCATTCCATTCAACATTGTATTCCACATTCCATTCCACATTCTATTCCATTCCATTCCACATTCCATTCTATCACATTGCATTCCACATTGCATTCCATACCATTCCGCATTCCATTCTAAATAACATTCCACATTCTGTTTCACATTCCTTTCCATTCCATTCTATTTCACATTCCATTCCATTCCATTCCACATTCCATTCAATTAAATTCCACATTCCATTACACATTCCATTCCACTTTCTATTCCACGTTGCATTCCACATTCAATTCCACCTTCCATTCCATTCCTTCCCTCATTCCATTACAATTTCCATTCCATTCAATTCCAACTTCCAATCCACGTTCCATTCCACGTTACATTCCACAATCCTTTCCACTTTCCATTCCACATTCCATTCCGTTTCATTCCATATTCCAGACCATTCCATTCCATTCTATTCCACAATCCTTTCCAGTCCATTCCAGTCCACTTTTTTTTCCACATTCCATTCCACATTCCATTCCTTTCCATTCCACATTCTGTTCGACATTCCATTCTTTTCCGTTCCACATTCCATTCCACACTCCATTCCACGTTCCATTCCACATTCCATTCCTTTCCATTCCACATTCCATTCCACACTCCATTCCACTTTACATTCCACAGTACGTTCCGTTCCATTCCACATTCCATTCCGGACTCCATTCCACTATCCTTTCCACATTCCATTTCATTCCATTCCCCATTCCATGACACACACCATTCCACATTCCATTCCACATCCCATTCCATTCCATTCCTCATTCCACTCCACACTCCATTTCACAATCAATTCCAGATTCCTTTCTCTTCCTTTCCACATTCTTTCCACATTCCGTTATACTTTCCATTCCACATTCCTTTCTGTTCATTCCACATTCCATTCCGCACTCCATTCCATTCCATTCCACATTCCATTGGATCCCTTTCCACATTCCATTCCACTTTCCATTCCATTCCATTCAACATTCCATTCCAATCCATTCCACATTCTATTCCACGTTCCATTCCAACTTCCGTTTAGTTGCATTCCACATTGCATTCAATTTAATTCCACATTGTATTCCATTCAATTCCATTCATCATTCCATTACATTCTATTTCAAATTTCATTCCATTGCCTTCCATTCCTTTCCTCATTCCTTTCCATTCCATTCAGTTCCACAATCCATTCCACACCCCATTCCAAGTTGTATTCCACATTCCTTTTCACATTCCATTCCACATTCCATTCCGTTCCATTCCACAATTCATTCCATTCCATTCCACATTCCTTTGCACACTCCATTCCACATTGCATTGCAGATTCCATTCCGTACCATTCCACATTCCATTCCACATTCCATTCCATTCCATTCCACATTCCATTGCTTTCCACTCCACATTCCTTTCTGCATTACGATCCATTCCATTCCACATTCTATTTCTTTGAAGTACACATTCCATTCCACATTCTATTCCACATTCCATTCCATCACATTACAGTTTCCTTTCCATTCCATTCCACATTCCATTCCACATTCTATTCCACACTCCGTTCCACATTCCATTACATTTCATGCCGTTTTCCCTTCCACATTCCATTCCACATTCTCTTTCACATTCCATTCCACATTCCTTTCCATTGCATATTACATTCCATTCCACTTTCCATTCCACATTCCATTCCACTTTTCTTTCCCTTCCATTGTACATTCCATTCCACACTTCACTCTATGTTCCATTCCACATTGCATCCCATTCCACTCCACATTCCATTCCACATTTCATTCCACATTCCAGTCCATTCCATTCCTCATTCCATTCCACATTTCATTGCATTCCATTCCAATTCCATTCAATTTCTCTCCACATTCCTTTACACTTACCATTCCATTCATCTCCATATTGCATTCCTCGTTTTATTCCATTCCATTGCACATTCCATTTCACATTCCATTACACAATCCATTGCACTCCATTCCATACCGCATTCCATTCCACATTCCATTCCATTCCATTTCACGTTCCATTCCACGTTCCAATGCACATTGCATTCCACATTCCATTCCATTCCACTCCACATTCCATTTCCCATTCCATTCCATTCCGTTCCATTCCATTACACTTTCCATTCCATTCCATTACACATTCCATTCCATTCCATTCTATTCCACATTCCATTCCATTCCATTCCACATTCCATTCCATTCCATTCCATTCCGAATTCCATTCCATCCCATTCGGCATTCCATTCCATTGCATTCCATTCCATTACTAATTCCATTCCATTCCATTACAGATTCCATTCCACCTTCCATTTCACGTTATATTCCATATTCCTTTCCATTCCATGTCACATTACATAGCTTTCTATTCTGTTTCATTCCTAATTCGTTTCGATTCCATTCCGCATTCCACATCATTCCATTACATTTCATTCCACATTCCATTCCATTCTATTCCATTCCACATTGCATTTCATTCCATTCCACATTCCATTCCGCATTCCGTTCCATTCCATCCCACTCCACATTCCATTCCTTTCCATTCCACTTTCCCTTCCACATTCCATTCCATGTTCCATTCCACATTCCAATCCACGTTCCGTTCCATGTTCCATTCCTTCCATTCCACGTTGCATTCCCCATTTTTTTCCGCATTCCTTTACATTCCATTACATCTTCAATTCCACATTCCATTCCATGACTTTCCATTCCACATTCCATTCCATTACTTTCCATTCCACTTTCCTTTCCATAGCATTCCATTCTACATTCCATTCAAAATTCTATTCTATTCCATTCCATATTCCATTCCATTCCTTTCCACATTCCTTTCTAATCCATTCCACTTTCCATTCTACGTTCCTTTCTAAGGTATATTCCACTTTCCATTCCAGTTTCCATTCCTCATTCTATTCCACATTGCATTCCACATTCCATTCTACATTCCATTCAATTCCACATTCCATTTCATTGCATTCGTTTCCATTCCACATTCCATTCCATTCCATTCCACATTCCATTGCATTCCATTAAACATTCCATTCTACATTGCATTCCACGTTACTTTCCTTGTTCCATTCCTTTCCATTCCACGTTCCATTCCACATTCCATTAAATTCTGTTCCACTTTCCTATCCACTTTCCATTAGACATGCCTTTACCCATTACTTCCATTCCATTCCACTTTCCATTTCACCTTCCATTCCAGATTTCATTCCATTCCATTCCACATTCTATTCCACCTTCAATTCAAAATTCCATTCCACATTCCATTCCACATTCCATTACATTCCATCCACATTCCATTCCATTAAATTCCACATTCCATTCCACGTTCCATTTCATTCCATTCCACATTCCATTATATGTTCCATTCCATTACATTCGACGTTCCATTCCGCGTTGCATTCCATATTCTATTCCATTCCATTCCTCATTCCATTCCATTCCATTCCACATTCCATTCCACATTGCATTCTATTGCTTTCCACATTGCATTCGACATTCCATTCCATTCCATTCCACATTCCTTTCCACATTGCGTTCCATTCCTTGCCACTTTGCTTTCTGCATTCCTTTCCAAATTCCATTCCAATCCATTCAACGTTCTTTTCCACGTCCCATTCCATTCCATTCCACTTTGAATTCTACGTTCAATTCCGTTGCATTCCACTTTCCATTCCACCTTCCATTGCATGTTCCTTTACACTTTCCATTCCATGTTCCATTCCATTCCATTCCACATTCTATTCCACATTCCATTGTATTCCATTCCGCATTCCATTCCATTCCATTCCACATTCCATACAATTCCATTCCATTTCTTTCCACATTCCATTCCATTCCATTCCACATTCCATTCCACATTCCATTCCATTCCATTAAAGATTCCATTCCGCATTCCATTCTATTCAATTTCACATTCCATTCCGTTCCATTCCAGATTCTTTCCACATTCCATTCCATATTCGGTTCCACATTCTTTTCCACATTGCATTACTTTCCATTGCACATTCCATTTCATATTACATTCCATTCCATTCCACATTCCTTACCACATTCCATTCCACATTCCATTCCGTTGAATTCCTAATTCCATTCCATTCCATTCCACAGTCCATTTTACGCTCCATACCATTCCATTCCATGTCCAATTCCACATTGCAATCCATACTCCATTTCACATTCCAATACTCTCTATTTCACATTGCATTCTACATTCCATACATTCCATTCCACAATCCATTCCACAGTCCATTAGATTCCATCCCACATTCCATTCAACATTGCATTCCATTGCATTCCACGTTAAAATAAAGATTCCATTCCATTGCATATGACTTTCTATTCCACTTTCCATTGCACATTCCTTTTCACATTCCATTCCGTTCCATTACACATTCCATTCCGCACTCCATTCCACATTGCATTCCACATTGCCTTCTGTTCCATTCTATATTTTGTTCCACATTACATTCCGCATTCCATTCCACGTTGCATTCCACATTCCATTAAATTCCTTTCCACATTCCATTCCATTCCGCGTTCCATTCAACGTTCTATTCCAAGTTCCAATCGATGTCATTCCACGTTCCATTCCGCATTCCATTCCATTCCATTCCACTTTCCATCCAACATTCCATTCCCCATTTCATTCCACATTACATTGCGTTCCATTCCACATTCCATTCCTCATGCCTTTCTACATTGCATTCCATTCCATTGCATTGCACATTCCATTGCACATTCCATTCCTTTCTTTTCCACATTTCATTCCACATTCCATTCCACATTTCATTGCACATTCCATTCTTTTCCACATTCCAATACACGTTCAATTCCATTACATTCCACGTTCCATTCCACGTTCCATTCCATTTTCCATTACACATTCCAGTCCACATTGCATTACACATTCCACTCTAAATTCCATTCCACAATACATTCCCCATTCCATTCCACAATCCATTCCACATTCCATTCCTTTCCACATTCCATTCCGCGTTCTATTCAACGTTCTATTCCAAGTTCCAATCGATGTCATTCCACGTTCCATTCCGCCTTACATTTCATTCCATTCCACTTTCCATCCAACATTCCATTCCCCATTCCATTCCACGTTACATTGCGTTCCATTCCACATTCCATTCCTCATGCCGTTCCACATTGCATTCCATTCCATTCAATTGCACATTCCGTTCCACATTCCATTCCTTTCCTTTCCACATTTCATTCCACATTCCATTCCACATTTCATTACACATTCCATTCTATTCCACATTCCAATACACGTTCAATTCCATTACATTCCACGTTCCATTCCACCTTCCATTCCATTTTCCATTACACATTCCAGTCCACATTGCATTACACATTCCACTCCAAATTCCATTCCACAATACATTCCACATTGCTTTCCACAATCCATTCCACATTCCATTCCTTTCCACATTGCATTCCACGTTCCATTCAACGTTCTGTTTCAAGTTTCAGTCGATGTCATTCCACGTTCCATTCCGCATTACATTACATTCCATTCCACTTTTCATCCAACATTCCATTCCCCATTCCATTCCACATTACATTCCATTCCATTCCACATTCCATTCCTCATGCCGTTCCACATTGCATTCCATTCCATTCCGTTGCACATTCCATTCCACATTCCATTCCTTTCCTTTCCACATTTCATTCTGCATTCCATTCCACATTTCATTACACATTCCGTTTTATTCCACATTCCAATACACGTTCAATTCCATTACATTCCACGTTCCATTCCAAGTTCCATTCCATTTTCCATTACACATTCCAGTCCACATTGCTTTACACATTCCACTCTAAATTTCATTCCACAATACATTCCACATTCCATTCCACAATCCATTCCACATTCCAGTCCTTTCCATGCCACATTCCATTCCACGTTCCATTCTTTTCCATACCACTTTCAATTCCATATTCCATTCCATTATATTTGACATTCGATTCCACATTCCATTCCAAATTCCATTTCACATTCCATTCCGTTCCTTTACACATTATGTTTCACACTCCATTCCACATTCCATTCCACACTCCATTCCACAATCCATTCCACATTCTATTCCGTTCCATTACACATTCCTTTCCACTTTCCATTCCGCATTCCATTAAACATTCTATTCCACATTCGATTCCACATTCTTTTCCTCCTTCCAATCCACATTCCATTCCATTTATTTCACATTCAACTAAACATTCCATTCTGTTCCATTTCACATTCCATTCCGTTAAATTCCAGATTCCTTTCCACATTTCATTTCACATTCAATTCCACATTCTGTTCCACATTCCATTCCCTTCCATTTAACGTTCCATTCCATTCCATTCCAGATTCTATTTCACATTCCATTCTGTTCCATTCCATGTTCCATTCCACATTCTATTCCACATTCCATTCCACATTCTGTTCAACATTCCTTTCCACGTTCTATTTCACTCCATTCCACATTCCATTTCACATTCTGTTCCACATTCCATTTCACATTCCATTCCATTCCATTACACATTCCATTCCATTCCATTCCACATTCCATTCCACCTTCCCTTCCATTCCATTCCACATTTCATTCCATTCCTCATTCCATTCCATTCCATTACACTTTCCATTGTGCGTTCCATTCCAAGGTCGATTCAATTCCATTTTGCCTTCCATTACACATTCTATTCCATTCCCTTCCACTTTCTTTTCCACATTCCATTGCACATTCCATTCCATTCCATTCCATATTCCATTCCATTCCATTACACATTCCCTTCCTTTCCATTTCACATTCTATTATACGTTCCATTCCATTCCATTCCACTTTCAATTTCAACTTGCTTTCCACTTTCCATTCCAAATTCCAATCCGCATTCCATTTCACATTCTATTCCACTCCATTTCACATTCCATTCCACTTTCCACTCCCTTCCTTTCCACATTCCTTTCTACATTCCATACCACATTCCATTCCACATTCCATCCCACATTCCATTCCACGTTCCATTCCATTCAATTCCATGGTGAATTCCACATTCCATTTCTTTACCTTTTGCATTCCATTATACATTCATTTCCACATTCCATTTCACATTCCTTTCCAATCCATTCCACATTCCATTCCATTCCATTCCACATTTCATTCCATTCCACATTCCATTCCATTCCTTTCCAAATTCCAATCCTTTCCACATTCCATTCCACTTTCCATTCCACTTTCTATTCCATTCCATTCCACGTTTCATTCCACGTTACATTCCATGATCCATACCATTCCATTCCACGTTCCGCTCCACATTCCATTCCATTCCATTTCATGTTCCATTCCACAACTACATTACAAATTCCATTCCACTTTCCATTCCGTTCCACTACACATTCCATTCCACATTCCATTCCACATTCCATTCCACATTCCATTCCATTCCATTCCACATTCCATTGCATTCCGTTACACATTCCTTTCCACATTCCAGTCCATTCCATTCCACATTCGATTTCTTTCCACATTCCATTCCACATTCCATTCCATTCGATTCCTCATTACATTCCAGATTCTTTTCAACATCCCATTCCACATTCCATTTCATTCAATTCCATGTTCCCTTCTACATTCCATTCCACACTCAATTCCACATTCCATTCCACATTCCATTCCATTCCATTCCACATGCCATTCCACATTCCATTCCACATTCCATTCCACATTCCTTTACATTCCATCCATCATTCCATTCCACATTATATTCCATTCCATTCCACATTCAATTCCACTTTCAATTCCAGTTTCCATTCCATTCCGTTCCATTCCATTCTACATTCCATACCATTCTATTCCATTCCAAATTCCATTCTTTCCATTCCACATTCCATTCCGTTCATTTTCACATTCCATTACATTACATTGTATTCCACATTCCATTCCACATTCCATTCTCTTTCACTCCACATTCTATTCCCTTCCATTCTACATTCCGTTCCACTTTCCATTCCATGTTCCATTCCATGTTCCATTAGATTCCATTGCACATTCTATTCCACATTCCATTCCATTCCATTTCACGTTCCATTCCACATTCCGTTCCATTCCATTTCACGTTCCATTCCGCATTACATTCCACAATACATTCTATTTTCCACTCAACTTTCCGTCCATTCAATTCCATGTTCCATTACACGTTCGATTCCTTTACTTTCCACTTTCCATTCCACAACGCATTGTACATTTCATTCCACATTCCATTCCACGTTCCATTCCACATTCCATTCCACTCCGTTCCAAAATCCATTCCTCGGCATTCCACATTCCATTCCACATTCCATTCCATTCCATTCCAAATTCCATTCCACATTCCATTCCATTACATTCCATATTCCGTTGCACTTCCCATTGCATTTCTGTCCACATTACATTCCACATTTCATTCCACATTCCATTACACATTCCATTGCATTCCATTCCACAATGCATTCTACATTCCAATGCATTCCAATCCAAATTCCATTCCACATTCCATTCTATTCCATTCCACATTCCATTCAATTCCAATCCACATTCTCTACCAGATTTCATTCCTTTCCATTCCACTTTCCATTCAACATTCCATTCCATATTCCAATCGATTGCATTCCATATTTCATTCCACATTACATTACATTACATTCCACATTCCATTCCACGTTTCATTCCACATTCCATTGCACATTCCATTCCACGTTGCATTCCATTCCATTCCATGTTGCATTCAAGGTTCCATTTCTTTCCATTCCACGTTCCATTTCACATTCTATTTCTCATTCCATTGTTCCTTCCATTCCACGTTACATTCTATGTTCCATTCAACGTTCCATTCCACGTTCCATTCTACATTCCATTCCATACCATTCCACTTTCCATTCCACATTCCATTCCATTCCACTCCACGTTACATTATACATTCCATTTCCATTCCATTCCACATTCCTTTCCATTCCATTCCACATTCCATTCCACATTCCTTTCCATTCCAATCCACTTTCCATTCCATTCCATTCCGCATTCCATTCCATTCCTTTCCACATTCCAGTCCTTTCCTCTTTCCAGTACACATTTCATTCAACGTTCCATTCCATTCCATTCCACTTTCAATTCCACGTTCCATTCCATGTTCCATTCCATTCCATTCCACGTTCTTCTCCACATTCCATTCCATTACATTTCACGTTCCTTTCCACAGTTCCATTACAAATTCCACTCCACTTTCCATTCCGTTCCATTCCACATTCGATTCCTCTCTCCACTCCACATTCCATTCCACATTCCATTCCGTTCCATTCCACATTCCATTCCACATTCTATTAAACATTTCATTCCATATTGCATTCCATTCCATTCCACATTCCATTCCATTCTGCTCCACATTCTATTCCACGTTGCCTTACCCGTTCCATTCCACATTCATTCCACGTTCCATTCCATTCCGTTACACTTTACTTTCCATATTCTATTCCATTCCTTTCCAGTTTCCTTTTCACATTCCATTCCACATTACTTCCGTTCCATTCCACATTCCATTCCACATTCCACTCCACATTCCATTCCGTTCCATTCCACATTCCATTAATCATTCCATTCAACATTCCATTCCGCATTCCTTTCCACATTCCATTCCATTCCACGTTCCATTCCACCTTCCTTTCCACATTCCATTTCACATTCCATTCAATTCCATTCCACACTCCATTCCTTTCCATTATACATTCCAATCCACATTACATTCCATTCCATTCCATATTCCATTCCTCATTCCATTCCACATTCCATTTCACCTACAATTCCATTAAATTCCACATTAAATTCCATTCCATTCCACTCCATTCCACATTCTGTTCCACATTCCATTCCATTCCATTCCACATTCCAATCCATTCCATTCCATTCCATATTCCATTCCACATTCCATGCCACATTCCATTCCACGTTGCATTCCATTCCATTCCATATTCCATTCCACATTCCATTTCATTTTCCGTTCCACGTTCCATTCCAGGTTCCATTCCACATTCCACTCCACATTCCATTCCACTTTCCTTTCCATTCCTTTCAACATTAGATTCCAAATTCCTTCACATTCCTTTCCTCAGTCATTCCACATTCTATTCCATTCTGTTCCACATTAGATTCCAAATTCCGTCACATTCCATTCCTCAGTCATTCCACATTCCATTCCATTCCGTTCCACATTCCATTCCGCGTTCCATTACACGTTCCATTCCATTCCATTCCACATTGCATTGGATTCTGCATTCCACTCCATTCCATTCCATTCCACATTCCATTCCATTTCACATTCCATTCCATTCCATTCCATTCGATTCCACATTCCATTCCAGATTCCATTCCACATTGTATTCCTTTACATTACACATTCCATTCCACAATCCATTCCATTCCATTCAACATTCCATTCCATTTCAATGCATTACTGTCCGCATTCCATTTCATTCCATTCCTTTCCACATTCCATTCTGTTCCATTGCATTCCTGTCTGCTTTCCACTTTATTCCGTTCCATTCCACATTCCATTCCATTCCATTCTCCATTTCATTCCATTCCAATCCACATTCAGTTCCACTCTATTCTACGTTCCATTCCACGTTCCATTCCATGATCCATTCCAAGTTCTTTTCCACATTCCATTCCACTTTTCATTCCACATTCCATTCCACTTTCCATCCCATATCATTCCACATCCAAATGCAGATACCATTCCAATCCATTGCACATTCTGTTCCTCATTCCATTCAATTCCATTCCACTTTCAATTCCAGACCACATTCCATTCCTTTCCATTACGTTCCACATTGCATTCCTTTTCATTCCACATTCCATTACATTCCTTTCCACATTCCTTTCCATTCCATTCCATTCCACATTACATTCCATTCCAATCCACATTCCATTCCATTCCATTCCATATTTCTTTTCATTCCATTCCATTCCGTATTCATTTCCACTCCATTCCAAATACCTTTCCAGTCCATTCCATATTCGATTACTTTCCACGTTATATACCAGAATCCATTCCACGATTCACTCCACATTCCAGTCCATTCCATGCCACATTCCATTCCACATTGCATTCCACATTCCATTCCATTCCACCTACCATTACACATTCCATTCGACTTTTCATTCCACATTCCATAGCATTCCATTCCACGTTCCATTACACATTCCGTAGCATTCCATTGCAAACTACATTCCATTCCTTTCCATTACACATTCCATGCCACATTCCTTTCCTTTCCATTCCACATTGCATTCCATTCCATTACATATTCCATTCCACATTCCATTCCATTCCATTCCACATTCAGTTCCATTCCATTCCACATTCCATTCCACATTCCGTTCCATTCCCTTCCAAATTCCATTCCACATTCTATTCCTTTCCATTCCGCATTATATTGCATTCCATTCCATTCCACATTCCATTCCATTCCATTCCATTCGACATTCCATTCCACATTCCATTCCACTACAATCCACATTCCATTCGATTCGACATTCCATTCCACATTCCATTCCACTACAATCCACATTCCATTCATCTGCATTCTACATTCCATTCCTTTCCACTCCATATTCCATTCCGCATTTCATTTCATTCTATTTCACAATCCATTCCATTACATTCCACATTCCATTCCATATTCCATTCCATTGCATTCCACATTCCATTCCTCTCCATTCCACATTCCATTACTTCCCAATCCACATTCCATTCCACATTCCATGCCAGATTCCATTCCATTTCATTCCACTTTCCATTTCACATTCCATTCCATTCCATTCCACATCCCATTCCATACCATTCCACATTCCATTCCTTTCCAGTCCTGATACCATTCCATATTCCATTCCATTCCATTCCGCAATCCATTCTTTCCCATTCCACATTCCATTCCACGTTCCATTCCACATTCCATTCCATTCCATTCCATTCCATTACACATTCCATTCCTTTCCAGTCCACATTCCATTCCGCATTTCATTCCATTCAACATTCCATTCCTTTCCAGTAGACATTCCATTCCACATTCTATTCCATTACATTCCAAAATCCATTGCTTTCCATTCCACATTCCATTCCATTGTATTTTACATTCCGTTCCATTCCATTCCACATGCCTTTCCGTATTCCCTTCCATTCCATTCCACATTGCATTCCAGGACACATTCTTTTCCTTTCTATTACATTCCACATTGCATTCCATTCCATTGCACATTCCTTTCCATTCCATTACACATTCCATTCCATTTCACGTTCCATTACACATTCCATTCCATTCGATTCCACATTCCATTCCGTTTGATTCCACTTTTCATTCCACATTGCCACACATTCCTTTCCAAAAGACATTCAATTCCATTCCATTCCACCTTCCATTACACATTCCTTTCCATTCCATTCCACATTCCATTCCATTGCATTCCACATCCCATTCAATTCCATTCCACAATCCATTCCATTCCATTCCACATTCCATTCCATTGCATTCCACATTCCCTTCCACATTCCTTTACACATTACATTCCACGTTCCATTCCACATTCCATTCCACATTCAGTTCCATTCCATTCCACATTCCATTCCCCATTCCATTCCATTCCATTCCACAGTCCATTCTACGATCCATTGCATTCCATTCCTCATTCCTTTGCACATTCCGTTCCATTCCATTCCAGATAGCATACGACATACCATTGCATTGCCTTCTATTCCTCATTGTATTCCATTCCCTTTCATATTCTATTCCATTCTTTTCCATTGCATTCCACATTGCATTCCACATTCCTTTCCATTCCATTACGCATTCCCTTCCACATTTCATTCCATTCCATTCCATGTTCCATTCCACATTCCATTCCATTTCATTCCAAATCCCATAACATTGCATTCCACGTTCCATTCCACATTCCAATCCATTGCTTTCCACATTCCATTCGAAATTACATTTCATTCCATTCCACATTCCATTCCATATCATTCCACATACCATTACATATTCTATTGCTTTCCATTCCACCTTCCGTTCCTTTACATTGCACGCTCCACTTCATTCCATTCCATATTCCATAAAACTTTGCATTCCACATTCCATTCCTAATTCCATTCCACATTCCATTCAATTCCATTCCACTTTCCACTTCATTTCATTCCATTCAACATTCCATTCCTTTCCATTCCACATTCAATTCCATTCCGTTTAAAATTCCCTTCCATTCAATTTTAAATTCCCTTCCATTCAATTTCAAATTCCATTCCATTCCATTCAATTCCATTCCACTTTCCATTCCATTCCTTTCCACATTCCACACCATTCCATTCCACATTCCATACCATTCCATTCCATTCCATATTTCATTCCATTCCATTCCATATTCCATTCCATATTCCATTCCACGTTCCATTCCACTTTCCATTCCATTTCAATCCACATTCCATTAAATTTCATTCAATTCCACGTGCCATTCCACTCCTTTCCACATTCCATTAGACATTACATTCCATATCATTCCACATGCCATTCCACATTCCATTACATTCCATTGCAAATTCCTTTCCATTGAATTGTACACTCTACTCGATTCCACTCCAAATTCCTTTCCACAATCCTCTCCATTCCATTCCATATTCCATTCCACATTCCACTCAACTTTCCATTCCATTCCATTCCACATTCCACATTCCATTTCATTTCATTCCAAATTCCATAAAATTCCCTTCTACATTTCACATTCCATTCCATTTCATTCCACATTCCTTAAATTTCCATTCCACTTTCCATTCTATTCCATTCCACATTCGATTCTATTTCATTCCACATTCCATAAAATTCCTTTCCACTTTCCATTCTATTCCATTTCACATTCGATTCCATTCCATTCTACATTCCGTTACACATTTCATTCCATTCCATTCCACGTTCCATTAAACATTCCACTCCATTCCTTTCCACATCCATTTCATTCCATTCCATCCCTTTCCACATTCAATTCGTTTCCTTTCTACATGCCATTCCATTCCATTCGATTGCATTCCACATTTCATTCCACATTCCATTCCATTCAATTACACACTCCATTCCACATTCCATTCCTTTCCTTTCCATATCCAATTCATTCCTCATTCCATTCCATTCCATTCCACATTCCATTCCACATTCCATTCCATTCCATTCCGCAGTCCATTCTACATTCCATTCCATTCCATTCCACATTGCATTCCACTCTATTCCACATTCATTTCCACTCCATTCCACTTTGCATTCCACATTCCATTCCATTCTATTCCATTTCATATTCCATTCCATTCCATTCCTCTTTAAATTCTAAATTCAATTACTTTCCATTCCACTTTCCATTTCACATTGCATTAAATTCTATTTCACATTCCTTTCCACTTTTTTGCATTCCAGATTCCATTCCATTTCACATTCAATTCCATTCCATTCCACATAGCATTGCTTTCAATTCCATTATATATTCCTTTCCACATTGCATTCCTTTCCATTTTCCATTCCACATTCCTTTCCACATACCATTCCACGTTCCATTAAACATTCCATTCCACATTCCATTCCACGTTCCATTCCACTCCACATTGAATTACAATCCATTACATATTCCATTCCACTCAATTCCACATTCCATTCCATTCCATGTTCCATTCCTCTTTCCATTCCACGTTAAATTCCACATTCCATTCCATTCCAATCCATGTTCTATTCCACACTCCATTCCATTCAATTCCGTATTCCATTTCATTCCATTCTAAGTTTCATTATGCATTCCATTACATTCCTTTCCACATTCAATTCCATTCAATTCCATTACATTCCACATTCCATTCCTTTCCATTCCACATTCCATTGCATTCCATTCCAAATCCCCTTCCATTCCTTTCCACATTCCATTCCTCATTCCATTCCACATAACTTTACACGTTCCATTCCACATCCCATTCCACATTCCATTCCACATTCCATTGCATTCCACTCCATTGCATTCCAAATTCCATTCAACTTTCCATTCCTTTCCACTAAAGTCCATTCCAGATTCCATTCCTTTCCACTCTATTCCATTCCATATTCCATTTCACATTCCATTCCATTTCATTCCAGATTTCACTCCACATTTTATTCCATTCCATTGCACATTCCATTTAATTCCATTCCATGTTCCATTCCATTCCATTCCACATTCCATTCCATTCCATTCCATTCCACGTTCCAATCCATTCTATTCCACATTCCATTCCATTCCATTCCATTGCACATTCCATTCGACATTGCATTCCATGTTATATTGTACGTACCATTCCATTGCATTCTCATACCATTCCAGATTCCTTTCAATTCCATTCCACATTCCATTCCACGTTCAATTCCACATTCCTTTCCATATACCTTTCAATTACAATACACATTCCATTCCACATTCCATTCCACTTTCCATACCACATTTCTTCCATTCCATTAGACAATCCATTCCATTCCATTCCAATTTCCATTCCACATTCCTTTCAATACCATTACACATTCCCTTCCATTCCATTCAACATTCCATACCACATTCCATTCCATTCCATTACACATTCCATTCCACATTCCATTCCAGTCCATAATACATTGCATTTCATGCCATTCCACATTCAATTCCATTCCATTCGACATTCCATCCTATTCCACATTCCATTCCATTCCAGTCCATTGCATTCCACTTTCTGTTACAGATTCCATTCCACTCCATTCCACATTCCATTCCTTTCCATTCCATTCCAGCTTCCATTACATTCCATTCCACATTGCATTCCACATTCCATTCCATTCCACATTCAATTAAATTCCCTTCCACATTCCATTGTATTCCATTCCACATTCCATTCCATTCTATCCCACACTGCATTCTCTTACATTCCAAATTCCATTCAATTCCATTCCACATTCCATTCCATTCCATTCCATTCCTTTCCACTTTTCATTCCATTCCATTTCACATTCCATATGACACCACTTCACTTTCCATTCCATTCCATTCCACATTCCATTCCATTCCATTCCGCATTCAATTCCATTGAATTCCAATTTCAATTCCATTAAATTCCACATTCCATTACACTGCATTCCACTTTCCATTCCATTCCATTCCAAGTTGAAATCCCTTCCATTTCACGTTCCATTCCATTCCATTGCATGTTCCATTCCATTCCATTCCATGTTCCATTTCACATTATATTCCACTAAATTCCACATTCCATTCCATTCCATTCCACTCCTTTCCACTTTGCATTCCATTCCACTCCACATTGCATTCCATTCCATTCCTTTCAACTTTCCATTCCATTCCATTCCATATTCCATTGCATTCCATTCCACGATCCATTCCTCTTACCGTTCAACATTCCATTCCTTTCCATTCCACATTCCATTGTGCATTCCTTTCCATGCCATTCAACTTTCCATTCCATTCCACATTCCAATCCACTTACAATTCCACATTCGATTCTATTCCTTTCCACATTCCATGCCATTGCATTCCATTCCGCATTCCATTACATTCCACATTTCATTCCACTTTCCATTCAATTCATTTCCGCATTCCATTCCATTCCACATTGCATTCCACATTCCATTCCATATTCCATTCCACATTCCATTCCATTCCATTCCACATTCCTTTCTACATTCCATTCCACATTGCATTCCCTTACATTCCACATTACATTCCATTCCACTTTGCTTTCCACATTCCATTCCACATTCCATTCCATTCAATTCCACATTCCATTCCACATTTCATTCCACATTGCATACAATGCCATTCAATATTCCATTCCGTTCCACATTCCATTCCACATTCCATTCATCATTTCCTTCCATTCCATTCCACATTCCATTCCATTCCCCATTGCATTCCACATACCATTCCGCATTCCGTTCCATTCCATTCCATTCCATTCAACAGTCCTTTCCATTTCATTCCACGTTCCATTCATCATTACTTTCCACGTTCCAATCCATTCAATTTCATTCCATTACATTCCATTCCACATTCCATTCCATTCCTTTATGTTCCATTCCACTTTTCCTTCCATTCAATTTCACTTTCCATACGCTTCCATTCCACATTACGTTCCACATTCCATTCAACGTTCCATTCCACGTTCCATTCCACGTTCCCTTCCACTATCCATTCCATTCCATTCCATATTTCATTTCATGGCATTACACATTCCTTTCCATTCCATTCCATTCCACATTCCATTGCATTCTTTTGCAGATTCCATTCCATTCCATTCAACATTGCTTTCTATTCCACATTCAATTCCATTCCCCATTCCATTCCACATTCCTTTGTATTCTAATCAATTCCACTATTCATTCCAATCCATTCCGCATTCCATTCCATTCCGTTCTATTCCACATGACGTTCCACATTCCATTCCACATTTCATTCCATTCCATTCCACATTCCATTCCATACAATCCACATTCCATTACATTCCATTACACATACCATTCCTTTCCATTTCATTCCCTTGCATTCCACATTTCATTTCATTCCATTCCACATTCGTTTCCGTTTTCCATTCCACGTTCCTTTCCACATTGCATTTCATGCCATTCCACATTCCATGCCATTCCCTTCAACATTCCATTCCATTCCACATTCAATTCCATTCCATTCCACATTCCTTTGCTTTCCATTCCACATTCAATTCCATTCCATCCCATACTGCATTATATTCCATTCCAAATTCCATTCTATTCCATTCCACATTCCATTCCATTGCATTCCAATTTCCATTCCCGTCCATTTCACATTCCATTCCATTCATACCACATTCCTTTCCACATTCCATTCCATTCCGTTCCACATTCCATTCCCTTCCTTTCCACATTCCATTCCAGATACCATTCCATTCCTTTCCACATTTCATTCCATTCTAATCCACATTCCTTTCCACTCCATTTCACATTCCATTCCATTCCTTTCCATTCCATTCCTTTCCATTCCCCATTCCATTCCAGATTCCATTACCTTTCATTCCACTTCCCGTTCCACATTCCATTCGACGTTCCGTTACTCGTTCCATTCCAAGTTCCACTCCACGTTCCACTGCACGTTCCATTCCACATTCCATTCCACGTTCTATTAAATGTTTCATTCCACATTCCATTCCATTCCATTCCATTACATTGCATTCAACTTTCCATTCTGTTGCATTCCACATTACATTCCAGTCCATTCCACATTCCATTCCACATTGAATTTCAAATTTCATTCCATTCCATTCCATATTCCATTCCACATTCCATTCCATTCCATTCCATTCAACATTCCATTCCACTCCACATTCCATTACAAGTTCCATTATATTCAATTCCATTCCACATTCCATTCCAAATTCCATTCTATTAAACTCCACTTTCCATTCCATTCCATTCCACTTTCCATGCCAAATTCCATTCCATTCCATTCCACATTCCATTCCACATTCCATTCCATTTAATTCCATATTCCATTCCACATTCCATTCCATACTATTCCACATTGCATTCCACATTCCTTTCATTTCCATTCCACATTCCTTTCCATTCCACATTCTATTCCATTCCACATTCCATTCCACATTCCATTGCATTCCGTTCCACATTCGATTCCACATTCCATTCCACTCCATACAATTCCACATTCCATTCCATTTCGTTCAGCATTCCATTCCACTCCTTTCCACATTCCATTCAACATTCCATTTCACATCCCATTCCATGTTCCATTCTACGTTCCATTCCAAGGTCCATTCAACTGAATTCCACGTTCCATTCCCCATTAAATTCCAATCCATTCCAATTTCCTTTCCACATTCCATTCCACATTCCATTCCATTCCATTACAACTTTCATTCCATTGCATTCCACATTCCATTACACGTTCCATTCCATTCCATTCGACGTTCCTTTGCATGTTCCATTCCACGTTCCATTCCACATTCCAATCCAAATTCCATTTCACATTCCGTTACACTCCATTTCACATTGCATTCCACATTCCACTCCATTCCATTCCATTTTCCATTCGACATTCCATTCCACAATCCACTCCACATTCCATTCCATTCCATCCCACATTCCATTCCACACTCCCTTCCATTCCATTCCACGTTCAATTCCACATTCCTTTCCATTACATTTGACATTCTATTTCACATTCCATTCCACATTCCATTTCACATTCCATTCCATTCCATTAAACATTCCATTCCGCATTTCATTGCACATTCCATTCCACATTCCATTCTGTTCCCTTCCATATTCCATTCCTCGTTCCATTCCAGATTCCATTCCACATTCCATTCCACATTCCATTCCACATTCTGTTAAATTCCATTCCACATTGCTTTCCATTCCACTCCACATTTCATTCCACGTTGCATTCAACGTTCTACTCCACGTTCCATTCAATATCATTCCACGTTCCATTCCACATTACTTTCCATTCCATTCCACATTCCTTTCAACATTGCATTCCCCATTCCATTCCACATTACATTCCACATACCATTCCACATTCCATTCCACATCCCACTCCACATTCCATTCCATTCCATTCCACATTACTTTCCGTTCCATTCCACATTCCATTCCACACTCCATTCCACATTCCATTGCAAATTCCATTCTGTTCCATTCCACATTCATTTCCACATTACATTCCACTTTACATTCCACATCCCATTCCATTCCATTCCACATTCCATTCCTCAACCCATTACTTTCCATTCCACATTTCATTCCATTCAATTCCACATTCCATTCCACATTGCATTCCACATTCCATTCCACATTCCATTCCACATTGCATTCCACATTCTATTCCGTTCCACATTCCATTCCACATAAAATTGCATTCCATTCCATTCCACATTCCGTTCCATTAAATTCCACTTTCAATTCCATTGCATTTCACATTCGAGTCCACATTACATTCCACATTAAATTCCATTCCATTCCACTCTCCATTCCACGTTCCATTCCAAGTTTCTTTCCATTCCATGTTCCATTCCAAGTTTTTTCCATTCCATTTCACTTTCCATTCGACGTTCCATTCCATTCAATTCCACGTTCCATTCCACATTCCATTCCTTTCCATTCCACATTGCTATTCAAATTCCATTCCACAATCCATTCCACATTCATTTCCATTCCATTCTACGTTCCATTCCATGTTCCATCCTACGTAACATTCCATATTCAATTCCATGTTCCATTCCATTCCATTCCACATTCCATTCCACGTTCCATTCCACATTCCATTCCACATTCCATTCCATTCTATTCCACATTCTATTCCACTTTCCATTCCACAATCCATACTTTTCCATTCCATGTTCCTTTCCACGTTACATTCCACGCTGCATTGCACGATCCATTCCATTCCATTGGACATTTCTTTCCACATTCCATTTCACTTTCCATTACATATTCCATTTCACACACCATTGCATTCCCTTCCACTTTCCATTGCACATTCCTTTGCACAATTCATTCCATTCCATTGCACATTCCATTCCACATTCCATTCCGTTCCATTCCACATTCCATTCCATGTTCTATAACACGTTTAATTTCTTCCCATTCAACTTTCCATTTCACATTCCATTCCACATTCCATTTCACATTCCATTCCATTCCATTCCATTCCACATTCAATTCTACATTCCATTCCACATTCCTTTCCGTTCCATTCCACATTCCATTCCACGTTACATTCCATTCCATTCCACTTTCCATTCCACATTCAATTCCACTTTCCATTCCATTCCATTTCACTTTCCTATCCACGTTCTATTACACATTCCATTCCACATTCCATTGCTTTCCATTCCACGTTGCTTTCCACATTCCATTCCGTATTCCTTTGCACATTCCTTTCCATTCCATTCCACATTCGATTCCCCATTTCATTCCATTCCATTCCGCATTCATTTCCACTTTCCATTCCACGTTCCATTCCATGTTCCATTCCACGTTCCATTCAATTCCACTTCACGTTCCATTCCAATCCATTCCACATTCCATTTTATGCAATTCCACCTTCCATTCCACATTCCATTTAGCATTCCTTTCCATTCCACACTCCATTCCATTCCATTACACATTCCATTCCATTCCATTCCACATTCCATTCCAGATTCCATTCCATTCCATTCTACTCCTCTTTCCATTCCATTCCATTCCACATTCCATTCCTGTGCATTCCACATTCCATTACACATTCCTTTCCATATTCCATTGCGTTGCTTTCCACCTTCTCTTCCACACTCCATTCCACAATGCATTCCACATTCCATTCCGTTCCATTCCACGTTCCTTTTCACATTCCATTCCACATTCCATTCCACGTTCCGTTAAACTTTCCATTCCACGTCCCATTCCATTCCATTCCACATTCCATTCCACATTCCATTCCCCTTTCCACTGCATTCCGTTCCCCTTTACATTCCACCTTACATTCCATTCCATTGCATGTTCCATTCATTCCACATTCCATTCCATTCCATTACACATTCCATTGCATTCGATTCCACATTCCTTTCCACATTTCAACCCATTCCATTCCACATTCCATTCCACATTCCATTCCACATTCCAATCCATTACGTTCAACATTCCATTCCATTCCATTCCACATTAATTTCCACATCCCATTCCACATTCCATTCCATTCCATTCCAACTTCCATTCCACATTCCATTCCATGACTTTCCATTCCACTTTCCATTCCATTACTATCCACTCCACATTCTTTCCATTCCATTCCATTCCATATTCCATTCTATTCCCTTCCATGTTCCATTACATGCCATTCAACATTCCATTCTATTCCATTCCACATTCCATTCCGCGTTACATTCTACGTTACATTCTACTTTCCATTCCACATTCCGTTCCTCAATCCTTTCTATTCCACTCCACATTCCATTTCACATTATATTCCACTCCATTCCACATACGATTCCACATTCCGTTCCACATTCCATCCCATTCCATTCCACATTCTTTTCCATTCCAATCCACTTTCCATTCCACATTCCTATCAATTCTTTTCTTCATTCTATTCCACATTCCATTCCACAATCCGTTCCATTCCATTGCACATTCCATTCCACATTCTACTCCATTCCATTCCATTCCAATTTCCATTCCATGTTACATTCCACATTCCATTACACATTCCTTTCCTTTCCATTCAAGGATCCATTCCACGTTCCATTCCACATTCCATTCCACATTCCATTTCACGTTCTATTTCATTGCATTCCACGTTCCATTCTACGTTCCATTCCACATACCACTCCATTCCATTCCATTCTATTACTTTGCATTGCATTCCACATTCCTCTCCATTCCATTCCATTCCATTCCATATTCCATACCATTCCATTTCATTCCACATTCCAATCTTTTCCAATACACATTCCATTCCTTTCCTTTCCACGTTCCATTCCATTCCGTTCCATTCCACATTCCATTCCATTCCATTCCACATTCCATTCCATTCCTTTCCACACTCCATTCCATTCAATTCTACCTTCCATTCCACTTTCTATTCCACTTTCCATTCATCGTTCCATTCCACGTTCCGTTCCACGTTTCTTTCCATTCCATTCAATATTCCGTTCCATTCCAATCCACAATCCTTTCCACATTCCTTTCCTTTCCATTCCACACTCCATTCCATTCCATTACAAATTCAATTCCACATTCCATTCCATTCAATTCCATTCCACGTTCCATTCCATTCCATTCCATTCCACATTCCATTCCACATTCCTTTCTATTCCATTCCAAATGCCATTCCATTCAATTCCACATTCCATTCCATTCCATTCCACATTCCATTCCACATTCTTCTCCACGTTCCATTCCATTCCATTCCAACTTCCATTCCACATTTCATTCCATGACTTTCCGTTCCACTTGCCATTCAATTATTATCCATTCCACATTCTTTTCCATTCCATTCCATTCCACATTCCATTCTATTCCCTTCCATATTCCGTTCCATTCCATTCCACATTCCATTCTATTCCATTCCACATTCCATTCCATGTTCCATTCTACGTTACATTCCACTTTCCGTTCCACCTTCCATTCCACATTCCATTCCACATTCCATTCCACATTGCATTCCACATTCCATTCTACATTCCATTCCATTCCACTTTCCATTATATTCCATTCCAAATTCCATATCATTCCATTCCATTCCATTCCGTTCCATTAAGCATTCTATTCCACGTTGCATTCCACTTTACATTCCACATTCCATTAAATTCCGTTCCACTTTGCTTTCGATATTTCTTTACACATACCTTTCCACATTACTTCCGTTCCATTCCACATTCCATTCCACATTCCATTCCATTCCATTCCATTCCATTCCACATTCTGTTCAACCTACCATTCAAAATTCCATACCACATTCCATTCCATTCCATTCCACATTACTTTCCTCATTCCATTCCACATTCCATTCCATTACTTTCCACAATGCATTCCACATTCTATATCACGTTCCATTCCATTCCATTCCATATTCCATTCCATGCCATTCCACGTTACATTCTACATTCCACTCCACATTCCATTCTATTTCATTCCAAATTCCATTACATTCCATTGTACTTTCCATTCCATTCACGTTCCATTCCTTTCCACTACACTTTCCATTCCATTCCATTCCACATTCCATTCCACATTCCATTAAATTGCATTCCTTTCCACATTCCTTCCCATTCTATTAGTCATTCCATTCCACGTTCCATTTCACTTTCCATTGCACATTCCATTATCCGTTCCATTCCACGTTCCATTCCATGTTCCATTCCTTTCCATTCTACATCCGATTCCTCATCCCATTCCATTCCATTCCACATTCCATACCATTCCATTCCATTGTATTTCAAATTCCATTCCATTCCATTCCGCTTTCCATTCCACATTCCATTCCATTCCATTCCAATTTCCATTCCATTCCATTCCAATTTCCATTCCATTCCATTCCACATTCCATTCCACATTCCATTCTGTTCCATTCCACATTCCATTCCACATTCCATTCCATTCCATTCCACATTCTGTTTAACATTCCATTGCATTCAATTTCACATTCCTTTCCGTTCCATTCCAGATTCGTTTCCACATTCCATTCCACATTCCATTCCACATTCCGTTCCACATTCCATTCCACATTCCATTCCATTCCATTCCATATTCCATTTCACATTCCATTCCATTTCATTCCACATTCCTTTCCACATTCCATTCCAGATTACATTCCGCCTTCTGTTCCGCATTGCATTCCACATTCCATTCCATTCCATTCCACAATGCATTCTATTCCATTCTACTTTCCAATCCACATTCCATTCTGTTTCCTTAAACATTCAATTCCACATTCCATTACATCTTCCGTTTCTTTCCATTACACTTTCCGTTCTACGTTCCATTAAATTCCGTTTCACTTGCCTTTCCACATTCGATTACACATAGCTTTCCACATTACTTCCGTTCCATTCCACATTCCATTCCACATTCCTTTCCACATTCCATTCCATTCCATTCCGCATTCTCTTCCATCTTGCTTTCAAAATTCCATTCCACAATCCATTCCATTCCATTCCACATTCCATTCCATTCCATTCCGTATTGAATTCCAGATTACACTCCACATTCCATTCCATTTCATTCCACATTCCATTATACGTTCCATTCCATTTCGTTCGATGTTCCATTCCACGTTCCATTCCATATTCCATTCCATTCCATTCCATTCCACATTCCATTATACGTTCCTTTCCATTTCATTCTATGTTCCATGCCACTTTCCATTCCATATTCCTTTCCATTCCATTCCCCATTCCATTCCTTTCCATTCCACTTTCCATTCCACATTCCATTCCATTCCATTTCACGTTACTTTCCACGTTGCATTCCACATCCCATTCCATTCCATTCTAGGTTGAATTCCACATTCCATTCAATTCCATTCCACTTTCCATCCATTCCATTCCATTCCATTCCACATTCCGTTCCACATTCCAGTCCATATTCCATTCCATTCCATTCCACATTCCATTCCCTTCCATTCCACATTCCTTTCCATTTCATCCCACATTCCATTCCACATTCCATTCCATTGGAATCCTCATTCTGTTCCATTCCATTGCATTCCAGTCCACATTCTATTCCACTGCATTCCATTCCACATTTTGTTCCATTCTATTCCATTCCACATTCAATTCCATTCCATGCTACATTCAATTCCATTGAATTTCACATTCCTTTCCTTTTCATTCCTTATTCCAATGCAACGCATTCCACTTTCCATTCCCTTCAATTCCACATTCCATTCCATTCCAGTGCACATTCCATTCCATTCCATGCCATTCCACGTTCCATTCCATTGTATTCCACATTCCAGTCCATTCCACTCCACATTTCATTCCACATTCCATTCCATTCCATTCCACATTTCATTCCATTCCATTCCACATTCCGTTCCATTCCATTCCAAATTCTATTATATTAAACTTCACACTGCATTCAGTTCCATTCCAGATTCCTTTCCACATTCCATTCCTCATTCTGTTCCAAATTTCGTTCCACATTCCATTATAAATTCAGTTCCATTCCATGTCACATTCCATTCCACATTCCATTGCTTTCCATTCCACATTCCTTTACACATTCCATTCCACATTCCATTCCGCATTGCATTCTACATTCCATTCCACTCCAATCCAGAGTGCATTCCATTCCGTTCCACATTCCATTTCACATTCCATTCTACATTCCTTTTCACATTCCATTGCATTCTATTCCCAATTCCGTTCCATCCCTTTCCACTTTCCATTCCACGTTTCATTCAACGTTCTATTCCAAGTTCCATTAAATGTCATTCAACTTTCCATTCCACATTCCATTCCATTTCATTCGACTTTCCATTCAACATTCCATTCCCCATTCCATTCCATATTAATTTCCGTTTCATTCCATATTGCATTCCACATTCCGTTCCATATTCCATTCCATTCCATTCCACAATCCATTCCATTGCATTCCACATTCCCTTCCATTCCATTCCACATTTAATTCCACATTCCATTCCATTCCACATTCCATTAAACGTTCCATTCCATTCCATTCCACGTTCCATTCTAGGTTCCATTACACGTTCCATTCCAAATTCCGGTCCACATTCCATTCCAAATTCCATTCCAAATTCCATTCCACATTCCATTCCATATTCCATTCCATTCCATGCCACAATCCATTAAACGTTCCAGTCCATTGAATACCATGTTCAATTACACATTCCATTAATTTTCATTTGACATTCCATTCCACATTCCATTCCAAATTCCATTTCACATTCCATTCCGTTCCATTACACATTCCATTCCACACTCCATCCCAGATTCCATCCCACATTGCATTCCATATTCCATTCCGTTCTGTTCCACATTACATTCCACATTCAATTCCACATTCCATTATACATTCCATTCGAAGTTCCACTCCTTTCCATTCTACATTCCATTCCACACTCAATTCCACATTCCATTTCACATTCCATTCCCTTCCATTCCACATTCCTTTACACATTCCATTCCGCATTCCATTCCACAGTCCATTCGACATTCCTTTCCACACTCCATTCCATATCTCATTCCAAATTCCATTCCGTTCCTTCCACATATCTTTCCACATTCCATTCCAGATTCGATTCCATCCATTCCACATTCCATTAAACATTGCATTCCATTCCATTCCACTTTCCATTCCTCGACATATTCCACTTTCCATAACACGTTCCATTCCATTCCATTCCACGTTCCATTCCGCGTTACATTGCACATTCCTTTCCACGTTCCATTCCTCCATTCATTCCACGTCCCCTTTCATTCTATTCCATGTTTCATTCCATTCCATTCAACGTTCAATTTCTTTCAATTCCACATTCCATTCTACATTCATTTCACATTCTATTCCACATTACATTTCACATTCCATTCCATCCCATTCCACATTGCATTCCATTCCAATCCGCATTCCATTCCTTTCCATTCCACGTTGAATTCCATTCCATTCCATTCCACATTGTTTAGCATTCCATTGCATTCCACATTGCATTCCATTCCACTCCTTTGCACATTATATTCGATTCCAATCCACATCCCATTCCACATTGTATTCCATTCCACTCCATTCCGAATTCCATTCTATACTCCATTCGATGCCATTCCTCATTACAGTCCATTCCATTCCATTCCACTTTGGATTCCATTCCTTTCCATTCCACATTCCATTCGACGTTCATTTCCATTCCATTCTACATTCCATACCACAATCCATTCCATTCCATTCCAAATTTCATTCCATATTCCATTCCACATTCCATTCCACTCCACTATCCATTGCATTCCGTTCCACTCCACTTTCCATTGCATTACATTCCACCTTCCATTCCACGATCCATTCCATTCCACCTTCCATTCCATTCCATTCAAAATTCCATTGCACATTCCATTGCATTCCATTCCACATTCCATTCAATTCAATTCAATTCCCAATTCTATTCCACATTCCATTCCATTTAATTCCGCATTCCTTTCCATTTCATTCCACATTCCATTTCATTCCTTTCCACGTTCCATTCCATTCCATTCCACATTCAATTCAATTCCATTCCTTTGCACATTCCATTCCATTCCATTCGATATTCCTTTATATTCCGTTCCATTCCACATTCCATTTCACATTCCATTCCATTCCACATGCCATTCCTCATTCCATTCCATTCCATTCCACATTCCATACCATTCCATTCCACGTTCCATTCCATTCCGTTCCCCTTTCCACTACATTCCATTCCACATTCCATTCCATTCCATTCCACATTCCATTCCACTCCATTCTGCATTCAATTCTGTTCTAGTTCATTCCATTCCATTCTGCATTCGATTTCACATTCCATTCCATTCCATTCCAAATTGAATTCCATTCAATTCCACATTCAATTCAATTGAATTCCACGTTGCACTCCATTTCATTCCACATTCCGTTCCACATTCCATTCCATTCCATTCACCATTCCATTGCATTCCATTCCACATTCCATTCCATTCCATTGCAGAATCCATTCCATTCCATTCCACATTCCTTTACATTCCGTTCCATTCCACATTCCATTTCATATTCCATTCTATTCCACATTCCATCCCTCATTCCATTCCTTTCCATTCCACATTCCATTGCATTACATTCCACATTCCATTCCATTCCATTGCACATTCCATTCAATTCCTTTCCACATTCAATTCCATTCCATTCCACATTCCATTCCAATTTCCAATCCATTCCATTCCACATTCCATTCCACGTTCCATTTATTCCATTCCACTTTCCTTTCAACGTTCCATTCCATTCCATTCCACAATCCATTCCACTCCATCCATTCCATTCCACATTCTATTGCACTCCATTCCACTTTCACTTCTGTTCTATACCATTCCATTCCATTCTGCATTCCATTCCACTTTCTGTTCCATTCCTTTCTACATTCAATTCCACTTTCCATTCCATTCCATTCCACATTCAATTCAACGTTCCATTCCATTCGATTCTGCATTCCATTCCAGTTTCCATTCCAATCCTTTCCGCATTCCATTACAATTGCCATTCAATTTCATTCCACCCTGCATTCCATTCCATTCCACATTACCTTCCATTCCGTTCCACATTCCTTTCCATTGCATTCCGTATTCCATTACATTTCATTCTGCATTCCATTGCATTCCATACCATATTGCATTGCATTCCATTCCATTCCACATTTCATTCCACTTTCCATTCCATTGCTTTCCATATTCCATTCCACTCCATTCCATTCCATTCCACATTGCATCCCACATTCATTTCCAATCCATCCCTCATTCCATTACACATTCCATTCCATTCCATTTCACATTCCCATCAAATCCATTTCACATTACATTCTATTACATTCCACATTGCATTCCATTCCATTCCATTCCATATACCCTTCCATTCCATTCCATACCATTGCAAATACCATTCCATTCCGTTCCACTTTCCGTTCCACTTTCCATTCTATTCCATTCAACATTTCATTCCACATTGCACTCCATTCCACCTTCCATTCCATTCCATTCCATTCCATTCCTTTCTATTCCATATTGTATTCCATTCCATTCCGCATTCCATTCCATTCCATTTTGTTCCAATCCATTCCACATGGCATTGCATTCCATTCCATTCCGCATTCCATTCCATTCCATTCTATTCCAATCCATTCCACATTGCATTCCATGCCATTCCATTCCGCTTTAAATTCCATTCCATTCCCCATTCCATTGCATTTGATTCCATTCGATTTCACATTCCATTACCCATTCCATTCCAATTCATTGCACAATCCATTCCAAATTGCTTTCCATTACATTGCAATCCATTCAAACTCCTTTCCACATTCCATTCCATTCGATTCCAAGTCCCATTCCATATTCCATTCCATTCGATTCCAAGTTCCATTCCACATTCCTTTCCAATCCATTCCACATTACATTCCACATTTCTTTCCATTCCATTCCACATTACATTCCATTCCATTCCACATTCTATTCCATTCCATTCCACATTCCATTCCATTCCATTCCACACTCCATTGCATTCCACATTACTTTCCAGTTTCCATTCATTTCCATTCCACATTCCACATTCCATTCCATTCCACTCAACATTCCATTACATTCCGTTCCACATTCCATTCCATTCCACTCAACATTACATTGCATTCCGTTCCACATTCCATTCCATTCCATTCCATTCCATTCCACTCCATTCCGTTCTATGTTCAATTCCACGTTCCATTCCACGTTCCATTCCATGTTCCATTCCATTCCATTCCACTTTCCATTACATGTTCCATTTCATTCCATTCCGCATTCCATTCCACGTTCCATTCCACGATCCTTTCTGTTCAATTCCTCATTCAATTCCATTGCATTCTACATTCTATTCCCTTCCCTTCCACATTCCATTCCATTCCATTCCAACATCTATTCCATTCCATTCCATTGCATTCCAACTTCCATTCCACATTCCATTGAATTCCACTGCACATTCCATTCCATTCCACATTCCATTCCACATTCCATTAAATTCCATTCCACATTCCATTCCATTCCATTCCACATTCCATTCCATTCAATTCCATTCCACATTGCATTGAATTCCATTCCGCATTCCATTCCATTCCACATTCCTTTCCATTCCCTTCCACTCCATTCCAAATTCCATTCCATTCCATTCCATTCCACATTCCATTCCACCTTCCATACCTTTCCATTCCACTTTCCATTCCATTCTATTCCACAATTCATTCCACATTCCATTCCATTCCATTCCACATTCCATTCCATTGCATTCCACATTCCTTTCCACATTTCATTCGATTACATTCCACATTCCATTCCACATTCCATTCCATTCCACGTTCCATTCCATATTCCATTGCATTTCACATTCCATACCTCATTCCATTCCATTCCATTCCATTCCACTTTCCATTCCATGTTCCGTTCCATTGCATTTGGAGTTCCATTCCATTTTCCATTCCACGTTCCATTCCACGATGCTTTGTGTTGAATTCCACATTCCATTCCCTTCCATTCCACATTCCATTCCATTCCGTTCCACCTTCTATTCCATTCCATTCCATTGCATTGCATCTTAAATTCCACATTCCATTTAAATGCACTGCACATTCCATTCCATTCCACATTCCATTCGACATTCCTTTCCATTCCATTCCACATTCCATTCAACATTACTTGGCATTCCACACCACATTCCTTTCTTCATTCTATTTCACGTTCCATTGCAGGTTCCATTCTACGTTCCATTCCACTATCCATTCCACGTTCCATTCCCCACTCCTTTCCACATTCCATTCAATTCCATTCCACAATCCATTTCTTTCCATTCCACATTCCATTCCACATTGCACTCTACGTTCCATTCCACATACGATTCCACGTTTCATTCCCTTCCATTCCACCTTCTATTCCATTCCATTCGACGTTCCATTCCATGTTCCATTCCATTACATTCCACATTTCATTCCACATTCCATTCCATTCCATTCCACATTCCATTCCACGTTCCATTCCACATTGCATTCCACGATCCATTCCACTTTCCATTCCATTCCATTCTACGTTCCATTCCATTTTCCTTTTCACCTTCCATTAGACGATCCACTCCACGTTCCATTCCATTCCATTCCACGTTCCATTCCTTTCCATAACACATTCCATTCCACATTCCATTTCACATTCCATTCTATTCCATTCCACTTTCCATTCCATTCCTTTCCACATTCCATTCTACATTCCATGCCATTACTTTCTTCGTTTCATTCCACATTAAATTCCGCATTCCATTCCATTCCATTTCACATTACATTCCACAGTGCATTCCATTCCATTGCACATTCAACTCCATTCCACTTTCCATTACATTCAGTTGCATTTCATTCCACATTCCATACTGTTCCCTTCCAATCCACATTCCATTCCTTTCCATTCCACATTCCGTTGAATTTCATTACATATTCCATTCCATTCCATTCCACATTCCATTCCAAGTCCATTCCCTTCCATTCCAGATTCCATTCCAGTCCTTTCAACATTCCATTCCACGTTCCATTCCACGTTCCATTCCATTCCATTATACATTCCTTTCCAGATTCCATTCTATTCCATTCCGTATTCCTTTCCATTCCAATCGAGATTGTATTCCACATTCCATTCCATTCCATTCCACAATCCATTCCATTCCATTCCACATTCCATTCCTTTCCATTCCACATTACATTCCAAATTCCATTTAACTTTCCATTCCACGTTCCTTTTCATTCCATTCCACATTCCATTCCACGTTCCATTCCACTTTCCATTCCACAGTCCATTCCACTTTCCACTCCATTCAATTCCACCTTCCATTCCACATTCCATTTCGCATTCCAATCCATTCCTTTCAACATTCCATTCCACATTCCATTCCATTCCATTCCACATTCCATTCCACTCCATTCCACCTTCAATTCCATTTTCCATTCCATTCCATTTTCCATTCCATACCATTCCACATTCCATTCCGTTTCGCATTCCTTTCCATTCCACATTCCATTCCATTCCATTCCACATTCCTTCCCACTCCATTCCACTCCATTCCACATTCCATACCTTTCCCTTCCATTCCACACACTATTCCTTTCCATTCCACATTCCATTGAATTTCGTGCCACATTTCAGTCCATTCCATTCACATTCCATTCAACATTCCTTTCCATTCCATTCAACATTTCATTCCACATTCCGTTTCACATTCCTTTCAAATTTCCATTCCACATTCCATTTCACATTCCATTCCACTTTCCCATACATTCTATTCCACTTTTCATTTGATTCCACGTTCCCTTCAATGTTCCATTCAATGTTCCACTCCACGGTCCATTCCATTCCATTCCGAGTTCGATTCCACCTTCCATTCCATTCCATTTGACTTGAAATTCCGCTCTCCATTCTACATTACATTCCACATTACATTCCGCATTACATTCCTTTCCATTCCACATTCCATTTCATTCCATTCCACATTCAATTCCACATTCGCTTCCATTCCTTTTAACATTCCATTCCATATTCCACTCAACATTCCATTGTACATTCCATTCCATTCCATTACACGTTCCATTCCACATTCCATCCCATTCCATTCCACATTCCATTCCACATTCCTTTCCATTCCTTTCCGCATTCCATTCCACATTGCATTCCACATTCCATTCCATTTAATTCCATGTTCCATTCCACTTTCCATTCCACGATACATTCTATTCCATTCCACTTTCCATTTCATTCCATTCCACTTTCCATTCCTCGTTCCATTCCACATTCCATTTCTTTCAGTTCCACATTCCATTCCACCCTCCATTCCACATTGCCTCCGACATACCATTCCGTTATATTCTGCATTTCATTCCACACTCCATTACTTCTTCCACTCCACATTCCATTCCGTTCCATTCCACATTCCATTCCGCAATCCATTCCGTTCCATTCCACATTCCATTGCATTCCTTTCAACATTCCTTTCCACCATCCAATCCATTCCATTCCACATTCCATTCCATTCCATTCCACATTTTATTCGAATCCATTCCACATTCCTTTCCATTCCATTCCACGTTCCATTCCATTGCATTCCACGCTGCATTCCACATTCCATTCCATTCCACTTCCCATTCCGTTGTATTCCATCTTCCATTCCACATTCCATTCCATTCTATTCAACATTCCATTCCCTATTCCATTCAATTTGATTCCACATTCCTTTCCATTCCATTCCACATTCCATTCCACATTCCACTCCATTCCATTCCACATTCCCTTCCACATTCTATTCACCATTCCATTCCACATTCCATCCCTTTCCATTCCATGTTCCCTTCCACATTCCATTCCACATTCCATTCCAAAACCCATTCCACATTCCATTCAACATTTTTCAATTCCATTCCACATTCCGTTTCACATTCCATTCATCTTTAAGTTCCACATTCCATTTCACATTCTTTTCCACATTCCCATAAATTCCATTCCACTTTTCATTTCATTCCACGTTCCATTGCAAGTTCCATTCAACTTTCCACTCCATGTTCCATTCCATTCCATTCCACGTTCCATTCCACATTCCATTCCATTCCATTCCACTTTAAAGTCCACTCTCCATTCCACATTACATTCCTTTCAATTTCACATTCCATTCCATTCCACTCGACATTCGATTCCACTTTAAACATTCCGTTTCACATTCCACTCAACGTTCCATTGCACATTCCATTCCATTCCACTTTCCATTCCACCTTCCATCCCATTACATTCCACTTTCCATTACACCTTCCTTTCCGTTGCTTTCCACATTCCATTCCACATCCTATTCCACCTTCCATTCCATTGCATTCCATGTTGCATTTCAAGTTCCATTCCACGATACATTCTATTCCATTCCACTTTCCATTTCATTCCACTCCACTTTCCATTCCACATTCCATTCCACATTGCATTTCACATTCCATTCCACCGTCCATTTCACTCTCCATTCCATTCCATTCCATTCCATTACACATTCCATTGCATTACAATCCACATTTCATGCCATTCTATTCCACGTTCCATTCCGTTCCACATTCCATTCCATTCCGTTCCACATTCCCTTCCTTTCCATTCCACATTCCATTCCATTACATTCCACGTTCAATTCCAGGTTTCATTCCATTCCATTCTATGCCACATTCCATTCCATTCAATTACACATTACATACCATTACATTGCGCATTCCATTGCACATTCCATTCAACATTCCATTCCCCATTCCATTCCACTTTCCATACCACAATCCATCCAATTCCATTCCAAATTCCATTCCACATTCCAGTCAACATTCCATTCCATTCCACATTCCTTTCCAAATTAGGCTGCATTCCATTCCACATTCCATTCCATTCTACTCCACATTCCATTCCACATTCCTTTCCATTCCATTCCACATTCCATTGCACATTCCATTACATATTTCATTCCATTCCATTCGACATTCCATTCCTCTTTCCATTCCATTCCACATTCCACTCCGCATTCCATTCCATTCCATTCCACTTTCCATTCCACTTTTCATTCCACAATCCATTCCACATTCCACTCCATTCCATTCCACATTGCATTCTGTTCCATTGCACATTTAATTCCATTCCGAATTTCATTCCATTCCATTCCATTCCATTCCACATACCATTCCATTCCATTCCAAATTCCATTCCAAATTCCATCCAATTCCATTCCATTCCATTCCATTCCACATTCCATTCCATTCCACATTCCATTCTAGTCCATTCCCTATTCCATTCCACATTCCAATTCCTTCCATTCCAGGTTCCATTTCACCTTCCATTCCACATTCCATTCCATTCCATGCCTTTTCATTCCACGTTCCATTTCACATTCCATTCCACATTCCCTTCCATTCCATTCCATTCGAAGTTACATTCCACATTCCATTCCACATTCCATTCCACATTCCGTTCCATTCCATTTCACAAAGCTTTCGTTTCATTCAACATTTCATTCCATTCAAAATTCCATTCCATTGAATTCCATTCCATTCCATTCCACATTTCATTCCATTCCATTCCATTCCATTCCATTCCATTCCATTCCATTCCGCATTTCATTCCATTGCATTGCATTCCATTCACATTCCGTTCCATTCCATTCCACATTCTATGCCCCATTGCATTCCATTCCATTCCATTCCATTCCATTACATTGCACATTCAATTCCATTCTACATTCCATTCTACATTCCATTCCATTCCATTCCAATACAAATTCCATTCCATTCCATTGCACATTCCATTCCATTCCATTGCACATTCCATACCATTCCATTTCTCGTTCCATTCCATTCCACTCCACTTTCCATTCCATATTCTATTCCTTTCCTTCTCATTCGATTACATTCCAGTCCATGTTCTTTCCATTCCATTCCGTTCCACATTTCATTCCATTCCATTCCATTCCATATTCCATTCCATTTCATTCCATTCCACGTTCCAATCCACATTCCTTTCCGCATACCATTCCATCCATTGCCACCTTCCACTTCATTCCATTCCATTCCATTTTCCATTCCATTCCATTCCACACTTCATTCGATTCCATTCTGCATTCCATTTCATTCCATTTCACACACCATTCCATTCCGTTCCACATTCCATTCTATATTCCGTTCCATTCCATTGCATTCCACATTCTATTCCATTCCTTTCCATTCCACATTCCATTCCACTCCATTTCCAATTCCATTCCATTTTTTTCCAAAGTCAATTCCATTCCATTCCACATTCCACTCTATTCCATTCCATTCCACATTCCACTCCATTCCATTACAAATTCCATTCCAATTTCCATTCCACATTCCATTCCACATTCCATTCCATTCTATTCCACCCTCCACTTCTTTCCATTGCATTCCACATTCCTTTCGATTCCATTCCACTTTCCAATCCATTTCATTCCACATTCCATTCCATTCCATTCCATTCAGCACTCCATTCCATATCGCATTCCATTCCATTCCATTCCACATTCCTTTCCATTCCACTCCACATTCCATTCCATTCCATACCACATTCCATTCCATTCCATTTCAAATTATATTCCAGTCCATTCCATTCCCTTCCATTCCACTTTCCATTCCATTCCATTCCACTTTCCATTCCTTAACTTTCCATTACGTATTCCATTCCACTCCATTCCTCATTTCGTTCCATTTTCCATTCCACATTCCATTTCATTCCATTCCACATTCCATTTCTTTCCATTCCACTTTCCATTTCATTCCATTCCACATTCCATTCCATTCCATTTCAAATTCCATTCCATTATATTCCATTCCATTCCACATTCCATTCCATTCCATTTCAAATAGACTTTCCTTCCATTCCATCCCATTCCACATTCCGTTGCATTCCATTACACATTGCAGTCCATTTAATTCCATGTTACATTCCATTCCATTCCATGTTCCAGTCCAGATTCCATTTCACTTTCCACTCCATTCCATTCCTCATCCCATTCCATTCCATTGCACTTTCCATTCCACGTTCCATTCCATTCCATTCCACTTTATATTCCACATTCCATTCCATTCCGTTCCTCATTCAACTATATTCCTTTCCATTCCACATTCCACTCCATTTCATTCCACATTCCATTCCACATTCCATTTCACTGCATTCCACATTCCATTCCATAATCCCTTCTATATTCCTTTCCACATTACATTCCATTCCATTCCACATTCCAGTGCATTCCATTCCATTCCATTCCACCCTCCTCCCAATTCCATTCCACATTCCATTCCACATTCCACTCTATTCCCTTCCACTTTCCATTCCACATTCCTTTCCATTCAAATCTACATTCCATTTCATTCCATTACGAATTCCATTCTATTCAATTCTACATTACATTGCATTCCATTCCACCTTCCATTCTACATTCCATTCCTTTCCTTTACACATTCCAGTAAGCATTCCATTCCATTACTTTCCACATCGATTCCATTCCATTCCATTCCGCATTATTCTCCATTCAATTTCACATTTCATTCTATTCCATTCCACATTCCATTCCACATTCCATTCCATTCCATTGCATTCCATTCCAAATTCCATTCCACTCCACATTCCATTCTATTCCATTCCAAACTCCATTCCATTCCGTTCCACGTTCACTTCCATTCCATTTCTCATTCCATTCAAAATTCCCTTCCGTTGTATTCCACGTTCCATTCCTTTCTATTAACTTCCATTCCAAATTCTATTCCACATTCCCTTCCATTCCATTCCACATTCCATTCCTTTCCATTCCATTCCATTCCATATTCCATTCGATTCCATTCTACATTCTATTCCATTCCATTCCACATTCCACTCCATTCCATACCACATTCCATTGCAATCAACTCCATTACATTCCTTTCCACATTCCATTCCTTTCCATTCAACATTCCATTTCCTTTCATTCCTCATTCCATTCCACTTCCCATCCATTACATTCCTCATTCCATACCCTTCCATTCCTTTCAATTCCACATTCCATTCCATTCCATTCCATTCCACATTACATTCCTTTCCTTTCCATATTCCATTGCATTCCATTCCACATACCATTCAATTCATTTCCATTCCCTTCCTTTCCACGTTCCATTCCATTCCGTTCCACTCCGCACTCTATTCCATTCCATTCCACAATCCATTACATTCAATTCCATTCCATTGCATTTTCCTTTGTATTCCATTGCACTTTCGTTTCCATTCCATTCCATTCCACATACCATTCCACCTTCCATTCCTTTCCATTTCACATTCCATTCCATTCAATTACATTCCATTTAGCATTCCATTCCATTCCGCATTCCATTACAGATTCCTTTCCATTCCATTCCACATTCCATTCCACATTCAATTCCATTCCATTCCACATTCCATTCCATTCCATTCCACATGGCATTCCAATCCATTCCACGTTGAATTCCATTCCATTCCACGTTGAACTCCATTCCATTCCACGTTCCAATCCAAATTCAATTCCATTCCATTCCGCATTCCATTCCATTGCATTCCACATTCCTTTCCATTTTATTCCACATTCCGTGCCACATCCCATTCCACATTTCATTCCACGTTCCATTCAACATTCCTTTCCAGTTTCCAATACACGTTCCACTTCACCTTCCATTGCATTCCATTCCACATTCCTTTCCACATTCCATTCCGCATTCCATTCCACATTGCTTTCCACATTCCATTGAACGTTCCATTCCATTCCATTCCACCTTCCATTCCACAAACCATTCCATTCCTTTCCACATTAAATTCCACATTCCATTCCCTTCCATTCCACATTCCATTCCACATCCCATTCCACATTCCATTCCACTTTCAATTTCACGTTCCATTCCATTCCATTCCTCATTCTATTCCACATTCGTTTCCATTCCATTCCACATTCCATTCCATTCCTTCCACATTCCATTCCATTCCATTCCACGTTGCATTCCACATTCCATTTCATTCCATTCCACATTCCATTCCATTCCATTCCGTTAAAAATTGCATTCCAAATTCCCTTCCATTCCATTCTGCAGTGCATTCCTTTCCATTCCATTCCATTCCATATTCCATTCGATTCCATTCTACATTCCAATCCATTCCATTCCACAATCCACTCCATTCCATTCCACATTCCATTCCATTCCATTCCACTACATGACATTCCTTTCCACATTCCATTCCATTCCTTATTCCCTTCCATTGCATTCCACATTCCATTCCTTTCCCTTCCACATTGCATTCCATTCCATTCCACATTCTATTCCACATTAACATAAATTCCATTCTACATTACATTATTTCCATTCCATTCCATTCCATTCCACATTCCATTCCATTCCACATTCCATTTCATTCCATTCCACATTCAATGCTATTCCATTCAATTCCATTCCATTAAACATTGCATTCCAAATTTCCTTCCATTCCATTCTGCATTCCATTCCTGTCCATTCCATTCGTTTCCATTCCCTTCCATACCACATTCCATTCCATTCCATTCCATTCCATTCTGCAATCCATTCCATTCAATTCCACCTTCCATTCCATTCAATTCCATTCCATTGTAAATTCCATTTTATTCCGTTCCATTCAATTCAATTCCGTTCGACATTGTATTCCACATTTCATTTTCTTCCATTTCACCTTCCATTCCATTTCATTGCATTCCATTACATATTCCATTCTGTTCCATTCCACAATCCAGTCCATTCCATTCCATATTCCATTCCACATTCCACTCCATTGCATTCCAAAGTCCTTTCAACATTCCTTTCCTGATTCCATTCCAATCCATTTCACAATCCACTCCATTCCTTTCCATTACATATTCCATTCCATTCCACTCCGTATTTCATTCCACATTCCATTCCTTTCCATTCCATTCCACATTCCATTCCATTCCATTCCACATTCCATTCCACATTCCTTTCCATTCCATTCTATTCCACATTCTCTTCCAGATTCCATTCCATGTTCCTTTCCACGTTCCATTCCATATTCCATTCTACGTTCCATTGCATTCCATTCCCTACCGCATTTCAAATTCCATTCCATTCCACTCGGCATTCCAAATTCCATTGCATTGCGCATTCCATTCCATTCCATTACACAGTCCTTTCCATTCCATTCCACATTGCATTCCACATTCCCTTCCATTGCATTCCAAATTCCATACAATTTCATTCCATTCCACATTCCATTACTTTCAATCCCACATTCCATTCCATTCCATTCCACATTCCTTTCCATTCCATTTCACATTCCATTCCACATTCAATTGCATTCCACACCACATTCCTTTCTTCATTCTATTTCACGTTCCATTGCACTTTCCATTCCACGTTCCATTCCACTTTCCATTCCACGTTCCATTCCCCACTCCATTCCACGTTCCATTCAATTCCACTTCATTCTATTCGTTTCCACTTCAATTCCTTTCCATTCCGTTCCACATTCCATTCCATTCAATTTCACGTTACATTCCATTCCAGTTCACATTCCATTCCACATTCCATTCAATTCCATTCCATTCCACATTCGATTCCATTCCATTCCAAATTCCATTCAAATCCATTCCTGATTCCCTTCCATTCAATTCCACATTCCATTCCAAATTCCCTTCCATACCATTCCACATTCCATTCCTTTCCATTCCATTCGATTCTGAATTCCATTCCACATTCCCTTCCATTCAATTCCACACTTCTTTCCTTTCAATTCCATTCCATTCCATATTCCATTCTATTCCATTCTACATTCCATTGCATTCCACATTCCACTCCATTTCTTTCCACATTCCATTCTCTTCCATTCTATTACATTTCTTTCCAAATTCTGTTCCACTCCATGCTCCTTTCCATTCCATTCCACATTCCGTTCCTTTCCATTCAACATTGCATTCCATTCCGTTCCACATTCCCATTCATTCCATTCCACATTCCATTCCTTTCCCTTCCATTCCATTCCATATTCCATTCCATTCCACATTCCATTCCATTCCATTCCACATTCCATTCCATTCCATTCCACATTCCTTTGCATTCTGTTCCACATTCCATTCCATTCATTTCCATTCGCTTACATTCCACATTCCATTCCATTCCGTTCAATTCCACAATCCTTTCCATTGCATTACACATTCCATTCCATTCAATTCCGTTCCATTGCAATTTCCATGCCACTCCATTCCATTCCACATTCCATTTCACATTCCATTCCTTTCCATTTCACATTCCATTCCACTCCATTCCATTCCATTTAACATTCCATTCCTTTCCACATTCCATTCCAGATTCTATTCGATTCCATTCCACATTCCATTCCACATTAAATTCCATTCTTTCCACATTCCATTCCATTCCATTCCATTCCACATTGCATTTCATTCCATTACACATTCCATTCCATTCCATTCCACATTCCTTTCCATTCCATTCCACATTCCATGCCAAATTCCATTCCACGTTCCATTCCACGTTCCATTAGACGTTCATTTCCACGTTCCACTCTACGTTCCACTTCATCTTCAATTGCACTCCATTCCACATTAAATTCCACATTCTATTCCACAATCCATTCAATTCCATTCCACACTCCATTCCACATTCCATTCCACATTCAATTTCACGTTCCTTTCCATTCCATTCCATATTCCATTCCACATTCCATTCCATTCCATTCCAAATTCCATTTCACATTCCACTCCATTCCTTTCCGCATTCCATTCCACATTCCATTCCATTGCATTCCACATTCCATTCCATTCCATTCCACTTTGTATTCCATTCCATTCCATTCCATTCGATCCCACATTGCTTTCCAAATTCCCTTCCAATCCATTCTACATTCCATTCCTTTCCATTCCATTCCATTTTCCATTTGTTTCCATTCTACATTCCATTCCATTCCGTTTTCCGCTCCATTCCATTCCACATTCCGCTCCATTCCATTCCATGTTCCATTCCATTCCATTCCACATTCCATTTCTTTCCACTCCACATTCCATTCCATTCCATTCCACATTCCATTCCACTTTCTCATCCAATCCGTTCCACATCCCATTACTTTCCGTTTCATTCCATTCCACATTCCTTTCCATACAATTCCATTCTATTCCATTCCACATACCATTCCGTTCCATTCCACATTCCATTGCATTCCATTCCGCATTCCATTCCTTTCGTTTCCATTCCCTTCCATTCCACTTTCCATTCCATTCCATTCCATTGTTCAATCCATTCAATTCAATTCCACATTGCATTCCATTCATTTCCATTCCAATGTACATTCCATTGCATTCCATTCCATTCAATTCCATTCCGTTCCACATTGTGTTACACATTCCATTGAGTTCCATTTCACATTCCATTCCATTCCATTCCATTTAACATTCCATTGCAGATTCCATTCCATTCTATTGTACATTCCATTCCACATTCAATTCCATTTCATTCCACATTCCACTCTATTCCGTTCCATATTGCATTCCATTCCATTCTACATTGCATTCCCTTCCATTCCACATTCCATTCCAAATTCAAGTCCATTATATTTCACATTCCGTTCCACATTGCTTTCCAATCCATTCTGCATTCCCCTCCACATTCCATGCCACATTCCATTCCAAGTTCCTTTACACGTTCTATTCCAAGTTCCTTTCCACGTTCCTCTCCACGTTCCTCACATTCCAATCCACTCCATTCCACATTCCAGGCCACATTCCATTCCACGTTCCACTAAACGTGGCATGCCACGTCTCTTTCCACGTTCCACTCCACCATCCATTCCAAGTTCCATTCTACGTTCCACACAACGTTCCACTCCACCATCCATTCCATTCCATTCCGCATTCAATTCCACATTCCATTCAACGTTCGATTCCATTCCATTCCACATTCCATTCCACGTTCCTTTCCACACTCCGATCAATGTTCCATTCCATTACTTTCAACATTCCATTCCACATTCCATTCACCTTTGCATTCCATTTCATTCCACATACCTTTCCACATTCCATTGTATTCCATTCCACATTCCGTTCCACATTCAATTCCACGTTACATTCCATTCCATTCCATTCAAAGTACCATTCCATATTCCATTCCAATCCATTCCATTCTTCATTCCACTGCGTTACATTCCACATTCCATTCCACATTCCATTCCATTCCATTGCACCTTCCACTTCATTCCATTGCATTCCCCATTACATGCCATAGCGTTCCACATTCTATTCCATTCCATTGCACTTTCCATTCCATGCCATTTCAAATTCCATTCCATTACTTTCCATAATCCATTCCATTCCATTACACATTTCACTCCATTCCATTCCATTTCACATTCAACTCCATTCCATTCCACTTTCCAATCCACTTTCCATTACACATTCCGTTCCTTTCCAGCTTCCTCTTCATTCCATTCCATTCCACATTCCTTTCCATTCCATTCCACTTTCCAATCCATTTCATTCCACATTCCATTCCATTCCATTTCACTTTCCATTCCTTTCCATTCAGCATTGAATTCCACATTCCATTCCGTTCCATTCCATCCCTTTCCACATTCCATTCCATTCCATTCCATTCCATTCCACTTTCCTTTCCATTCCATTACACATTCCATTCCATTCCTTTCCTCATTCCCTTCCATTCCTTTTCAAATCATATTCCATTCCATTCCATTCCCTTCCTTTCCACTTTCCATTCCATTCATTTTCACATTCCATTCCTTAACTTTCCATTACATATTCCATTCCAATCCATTCCAGGTTCCGTTCCACGTTCCATTACACATTCCATTCCATTCCATTCCACATGCCATTACATTACATTTCAAATTCCATTCCATTGCATTCTATTCCATTCCACATTCCATTCCCTAACATTCCATTCCACATTCCATTCCATTCCATTCCACGTTCCATTCCACGTTCCATTCAATTGCATTCAAAATTCCATTCAACATTCCATTCCACATTCCATTCCTTCACATTCCACTTTCCTTTCCACATTCCATTCCATTCAATTCCATTCCACATTCAATTCCACAATCCATTCCACGTTCCATTCTGCTTTGCGTTCCTTTACTTTACACATTCCGTTCCACATTCCGTTCTATTTCACTCCACATTCCATTCCACATTCCATTCCATTCCATTACACATTACTGCCCATTCCATTCCATTCCACTTTCCATTGCATTTCACTCCACATTCCAATCCACATTCCACTTCATTCCATTCCACATTTCATGCCACATTCGATTCCACATACCATTACAGATTGCTTTCCACATTCCACTCCAGTGTATTCCATTGCATATTCCATTCCATTCAATTCCACATTCCATTCCATTGCATTTCAAATTACCTTTCCTTCCATTCCAACCCATTCCACATTCTGTTGCATTCCATTAAACATTCCATTCCATTCCATTCCACGTTCTTTTCCATTCCATTCCATGTTCCAATCTACATTCCATTCCACTTTTCATTCCATTCCTTTCCACATCCCATTCCTTTCCATTCCATTTTCCATTCCACATTCCATTCCATTCCACTTTCCATTCCACATTCCATTCCATTCCATACCTCATTCAACACCATTACTTTCCATTCCACATTCCACTCCATTCCATTCCACATTCCATTCCACATTCCATTCCATTCCATTACACATTACTGCCCATTCCATTCCATTCCACTTTCCATTGCATTTCACTCCACATTCCAATCCACTTTCCACTTCATTCCATTCCACATTTCATTCCACATTCGATTCCACATACCATTACAGATTGCTTTCCACATTCCACTCCAGTGTATTCCATTGCATATTCCATTCCATTCAATTCCACATTCCATTCCATTGCATTTCAAATTGCCTTTCCTTCCATTCCAACCCATTCCACATTCTGTTGCATTCCATTAAACATTCCATTCTATTCCATTCCACGTTCTTTTCCATTCCATTCCATGTTCCATTCTACATTCCATTCCACTTTTCATTCCATTCCTTTCCACATCCCATTCCTTTCCATTCCATTTTCCATTCCACATTCCATTCCATTCCACTTTCCATTCCACATTCCATTCCATTCCATACCTCATTCAACACCATTACTTTCCATTCCACATTCCACTCCATTCCATTCCACATTCCATTCCACATTCCACTTAACTCCATTTCACATTCCATTCCACAATCCGTTCCATATTCCTTTCCACATTCCATTCCATTCCATTCCACATTCCAGTCCATTCCATTCCATTCCACATTCCAGTCCATTCCATTCCATTCCACCTTCCATTGCATTCCATTATGCATTCCATTCCATTCCACATTCCATTCCACATTCCATTCCACATTCATTCCACATTGCATACCTTTCCATTCCACATTCCATTCCACTTTCCATTCCATTCAATTCCACATTCCATTCCACTCCGTTCCACATTCCATTCCGCATTCCATTCCATTCCATTCCACGTTCCATTCCAAGTTCTATTCTATCTTTCCCTACGCTTTCCATTCCACGTTCCATTCCACTTTCCATTTCACATTCATTTCAACATTCTATTCCATTCCCCTTTCCATTCCATTACATTCCACTGTCCATTCCACATTCCACTCCACATTTCATTCTACGTTCAATTGCACATTCCATGCCACGTTCCTTTCCACGTTCCATTCCACTTTCCATTCTATCTACCATTCCATTCCATTCCACTTTGCATTCCACATTCCATTCCATTACATTCCACGTTCCATTCCACAACCCGTTCAACTTTCCATTCCATGTTCCATTCCGTTCCATTCCACATTCCATTCCATTGCATTCCACGTTCCAGTCCTTTCCATTCCTTTTGACGTTCCATTCCATTCCATTGCACATTCCATTCCACATTCCACTTCATTCCATTCCACATTCCATTCCGCATTCCATTGCATTCCATTCCGCTTTCGACTGCATTAGATTCCATTCCACATTCCATTCCATTCCATTCCACATTCCATTCCATTCCATTTCACATTGCATTTCCTTCCATTACATTCCATTCCACATTCCGTTGCTTTCAATTCCACATTCCATTCCATTCTATTCCATGTTCCATTCAATTCCATTCCATTTTCCATTCCACAATCCATTCCACATTCCATTACTTTCAATCCCACATTCCATTCCATTCCATTCCACATTCCTTTCCATTCCATTCCACATTCCATTCCACATTGAATTGCATTCCACACCACATTCCTTTCCTCATTCTATTTCACGTTCCATTGCACGTTCCATTCCACTTTCCACTCCACGTTCCATTCCACGTTTCATTCTATCTTCCCCTACACTTTCCATTCCACGTTCCATTCCACTTTCCATTTCACATTCATTTCAACATTCTATTCCATTCCCCTTTCCATTCCATTACATTCCACTGTCCATTTCACATTCCATTCCACGTTTCATTCCACGTTCCATTGCACGTTTTATTCCACGTTCCTTTGCACATTCCATTCCACGTTCCTTTCCACGTTCCATTCCACTTTCCATTCTATTTACCAGTCCACTCCATTCCACTTTGCATTCCACATTCCATTCCATTACATTCCACGTTCCATTCCACAACCCGTTCAACCTTCCATTCCACGTTCCATTCTGTTCCATTCCACATTCCATTCCATTCCATTCCACGTTCCAGTCCTTTCCATTCCTTTTGACGTTCCAGTCCATTCCAATCCACATTCCATTCCACATTCCACTTAATTCCATTCCGCATTCCATTCCACATTCCATTCCATTCCATTCCACATTCCTTTCCATTCCATTTCACATTGCCTTTCCTTCCATTACATTCCATTCCAAATTCCGTTGCTTTCAATTCCACATTCCATTCCATTTTATTCCATGTTACATTCAATTCCATTCCATTTTCCTTTCCACAATCCATTCCACATTCCATTCCACTTTTCATTCCATTTCATTCCATATCCCATTTCATTCCATTCCACTTTCCATTCGACATTCCATTCCATTCCTTTCCACATTCCATTCTACATTCCTTTGCATTCCATTCCACATTCAACACCATTCAATTCTATTTCACATTCCACTCCATTCCTTTCTAAATTCTATTCCACATTCCATTTCTTTCGATTACTGATTCTATTCCACAATCCATTCCTCATTCCTTTCCACGTTCTATACCATTCCATTCCACATTCCACTCCATTCCATTCCATTCCACATTCCATTCCATTCCATTTCAAATTCCATTCCATTGCATTCTATTCCATTCCACATTCCATTCCCTAACATTCCATTCCACATTCCGTTCCATTCCATTCCACGTTCCATTCCACGTTCCATTCAATTGCATTCAACATTCCATTCAACATTCCATTCCACATTCCATTCCTTCACATTCCACTTTCCTTTCCACATTCCATTCCATTCAATTCCATTCCACATTCAATTCCACAATCCATTCCACGTTCCATTCTGCTTTGCGTTCCATTACTTTACACATTCCATTCCACATTCCGTTCTATTTCACTCCACATTCCATTCCACATTCCATTCCATTCCATTGCACATTACTGCCCATTCCATGCCATTCCACTTTCCATTGAATTTCACTCCACATTCCAATCCACATTCCACTTCATTCCATTCCACATTTCATTCCAAATTCGATTCCACATACCATTACAGATTGCTTTCCACATTCCACTCCAGTGTATTCCATTGCATATTAAATTCCATTCAATTCCACATTCCATTCCATTGCATTTCAAATTGCCTTTCCTTCCATTCCAACCTATTCCACATTCTGTTGTATTCCATTACACATTCCAATCCATTCCATTCCACGTTCTTTTCCATTCCATTCCATGTTCCATTCTACATTCCATTCCACTTTTCATTCCATTCCTTTCCACACCCCATTCCATTCCGTTCCATTTTCAATTCCACATTCCATTCCATTCCACTTTCCATTCCACATTCCATTCCATTCCATACCTCATTCAACACCATTACTTTCCATTCCACATTCCACTCCATTCCATTCCACATTCCATTCCACATTCCACATAACTCCAGTCCACATTCCATTCCACAATCCGTTCCATATTCCTTTCCACATTCCATTCCATTCCATTCCACATTCCAGTGGATTCCATTCCATTCCACCTTCCATTGCATTCCATTCCACATTCCATTCCATTCCACATTCCATTCCACATTCATTCCCCATTGCGTTCCTTTCCATTCCACATTCCATTCCACTTTCAATTCCACTCCGTTCCACATTCAATTCCACATTCCATTCAATTCCATTCCACGTTCCATTCCACGTTCCATTGTATCTTCCCCTACTCTTTCCATTCCACGTTCCATTCCACTTTCCATTTCACATTCATTGCAACATTCTATTCCATTCCCTTTTCCATTCCATTACATTCCACTGTCCATTTCACATTCCATTCCGCATTTCATTGCACGTTCCATTGCACATTCCATGCCACGTTCCTTCCCACGTTCGATTCTACTTTCCATTCTATCTACCATTCCATTCCATTCCACTTTGCATTCCACATTCCATTCCATTACATTCCACGTTCCATTCCACAACCCGTTCAACTTTCCATTCCACGTTCCATTCCGTTCCATTCCACATTCCATTCCATTCCATTCCACATTCCACTCCACATTCCATTCCAATCCACATTCCATTCGATTCCACTGCATTCCACATTCCATTCCACATTCCATTCCATTACCTTCCACATAGCATTCCTTTCCATTCCACATTCCATTCCATTCCATTCCAAATTGCATTCCAATCCGTAGCATATTCCATTGCTTTCCATTCTGCGTTCCATTCCACATTCCACTCTATTCCACTCCACATTCCATTTGGTTCCATTCCATATTCCATTTCATTTCATTCCACATTCCATTCCATTCCATGCCATTCCACATTCCATTCCATTGCATTCCATTCCACATTCCATTCCACATTCTATTGCACTTTACATTCCACATTCCGTTCCACATTCCATTCCATTACTTTCCACATTCCATTCCATTGCAATCCACTTCCATTCCAGTCCATTTCACATCCGATTCCATTCCATTCCCCATGCCATTCCATTCCATTCCATTTCACATTCAATTCCATTCCATTCCACTTTCCATTCCATTCCATTTCACTTTCCACTCCATTCCATTCCACTCCTCTTTCCATTCCATTGCATTTCACCTCCAATTCCATTCCATTCCATTCCACGTTCCATTCCATTCCATTCCATTCCATTTCACATTCCATTCCATTCCACATTCCATTCCATTCCATTCCATTCCATTTCACATTGCATTCCACTTTCCATTCCATTCCATTTCACATTCTTTTCCATTCCATTTCACATTCCACTCCATTGCATTCCACAATCCATTCCATTCCATTCCACATTCAATTCCATTCCATTCCACATTCGATTCCAATGTCCATTCCACATTGCATTCCACGTTCCTTTCCTCTTTTCATTCCACATTCCTGTCCATGAACAATTTCACGTTCCATTCCATTCCATTCTGCATTATATTCCACATTCCATTCCATTCCATTCCACGTTCCATTCCATATTCAATTCCATTCCTTTCCACATTCCTTTCCTTTACATTTAATCTTCCACTCCATTCCACTCCAAATTCCATTCTACATTCCTATCCACATTCCATTCCAAATTCCATTCCATTCTATTCCACATTCCATTCCGCATTCCATTCAATTCCATTTCACATTCCATTCCACATTCAATTGCATTCCATTGCAGATTAAATTCCATTCCATTGCACATTCCATTTCATTCCTTTCCACATTCGATTCCATTCCATTCCATTCCTCATTGTAATCTATTCCATTCCATTCCATTCCACATTCCATTCTATTCGATTCCTTTCCACATTCCATTTCATTCTATTAAAGATTCCATTCCTTTGCATTCCATTCCATTCCACATTCCATTCCATTCCATTCCATTCCTTTCCATTCCACATTCCATTCCACTTTCCATTCCACATTCCGTTCCACGTTCCATTACATTCCATTCCACATTTTTTTCCACGTTTCATTCCATTACTTTCCACATTCCACTCCACATTCCATTCCTTTCCATTCCACATTGTATTCCACATTCCATTCCTTTCCATTCAACTCTCCATTCCACATTGCATTCCATTCCATTCTACATTCCACTCCATTTCATTCCACATTCCACTCTATTCCGTTGAGGATTCCATTCCACATTCGTTTGCACTTTCCATTCCACATTCCATTCCACATTCCATTACATTCAACTCTCAATTCCACATTGCATTCCATTCCATTCCATTCCACATTCCATTCCCATCCATTGCACATTCCATTCCATTGAATTCTACATCCTTTTCCAATCTTTCCATTCCATTCCACATTTCATTCCCTTCCACTCAACATTTCATTCCATTACACATCCCACTCCACATTCCATTCTACATTCCATTTCACTTTCCATTCTACATTCCATTCCACTTTGCATTCCATTTCATTCCACTTTCCACTCCATTCCATTTCATTCCACCATCCATTCCAGTCCATTTCATATCCGATTCCATTCCATTCCAGATTCCATTCCATTCCATTTCACATTCAATTCCATTCCATTCCACTTTCCATTCAATTCCATTTCACTTTCCCGTCCATTCCTTTCCACTTTCCACTCCATTCCATTCCATTCCACAATCCATTGAAGTCCATTTCTCATGCGATTCCGTTGCATTCCACAATCCATTCCATTCCATTCCATATTCTATTCCATTCCACATTCCATTCCATCCCACATTCCATTGCATTCCTTTCCATGCAATTCCAAACTCCATTCCATATTCCATGCCATTCCATTCCACATTCCATTCCATTCCCCTCCACATTTAATTCCATTCCATTCCACATTTATTTCCATTCAATTGCATTCCATATTCAATTCAATTCCATTCCACATTCCATTCCTTTCCTTTCCACATTGCATTACATGCCACTTCATTCCACATTCCATTCCTTTCCATTTTACATTCATTTCCGTTCCATTAAACATTCCATTCCACATTCCATTCCATTTGCCATTTTGTTCAAATCCACATTCCATTCCACATTCCATTAGATTCCATTCCAAATTCCATTCCACGATCCATTCCATTCCACATTCTACTCCACAATCCCTTCCATTCCACATTCCATTCGACATTCCATACCATTCCATTCCATATTCCATTGCATTCCATTCCATTTAATAATCTAATCCATTCCATTACACATTCCATTCCATTCCACATTCCATTCCACATTCCAATCTGCGATCCATTCCATTCCACATTCCATTCCACATTCCAATCCATTCCATTCCACATTCCACTCCACATTCCATTCCAATCCACATTCCATTCGATTCCACTGCATTCCACATTCCATTCCACATTCCATTCCATTACCTTCCACATAGCATTCCTTTCCATTCCACATTCCATTCCATTCCATTCCAAATTGCATTCCAATCCGTAGCATATTCCATTGCTTTCCATTCTGCGTTCCATTCCACATTCCACTCTATTCCACTCCACATTCCATTTGGTTCCATTCCATATTCCATTTCATTTCATTCCACATTCCATTCCATTCCATGCCATTCCACATTCCATTCCATTGCATTCCATTCCACATTCCATTCCACATTCTATTGCACTTTACATTCCACATTCCGTTCCACATTCCATTCCATTACTTTCCACATTCCATTCCATTGCAATCCACTTCCATTCCAGTCCATTTCACATCCGATTCCATTCCATTCCCCATGCCATTCCATTCCATTCCATTTCACATTCAATTCCATTCCATTCCACTTTCCATTCCATTCCATTTCACTTTCCACTCCATTCCATTCCACTCCTCTTTCCATTCCATTGCATTTCACCTCCAATTCCATTCCATTCCATTCCACGTTCCATTCCATTCCATTCCATTCCATTTCACATTCCATTCCATTCCACATTCCATTCCATTCCATTCCATTCCATTTCACATTGCATTCCACTTTCCATTCCATTCCATTTCACATTCTTTTCCATTCCATTTCACATTCCACTCCATTGCATTCCACAATCCATTCCATTCCATTCCACATTCAATTCCATTCCATTCCACATTCGATTCCAATGTCCATTCCACATTGCATTCCACGTTCCTTTCCTCTTTTCATTCCACATTCCTGTCCATGAACAATTTCACGTTCCATTCCATTCCATTCTGCATTATATTCCACATTCCATTCCATTCCATTCCACGTTCCATTCCATATTCAATTCCATTCCTTTCCACATTCCTTTCCTTTACATTTAATCTTCCACTCCATTCCACTCCAAATTCCATTCTACATTCCTATCCACATTCCATTCCAAATTCCATTCCATTCTATTCCACATTCCATTCCGCATTCCATTCAATTCCATTTCACATTCCATTCCACATTCAATTGCATTCCATTGCAGATTAAATTCCATTCCATTGCACATTCCATTTCATTCCTTTCCACATTCGATTCCATTCCATTCCATTCCTCATTGTAATCTATTCCATTCCATTCCATTCCACATTCCATTCTATTCGATTCCTTTCCACATTCCATTTCATTCTATTAAAGATTCCATTCCTTTGCATTCCATTCCATTCCACATTCCATTCCATTCCATTCCATTCCTTTCCATTCCACATTCCATTCCACTTTCCATTCCACATTCCGTTCCACGTTCCATTACATTCCATTCCACATTTTTTTCCACGTTTCATTCCATTACTTTCCACATTCCACTCCACATTCCATTCCTTTCCATTCCACATTGTATTCCACATTCCATTCCTTTCCATTCAACTCTCCATTCCACATTGCATTCCATTCCATTCTACATTCCACTCCATTTCATTCCACATTCCACTCTATTCCGTTGAGGATTCCATTCCACATTCGTTTGCACTTTCCATTCCACATTCCATTCCACATTCCATTACATTCAACTCTCAATTCCACATTGCATTCCATTCCATTCCATTCCACATTCCATTCCCATCCATTGCACATTCCATTCCATTGAATTCTACATCCTTTTCCAATCTTTCCATTCCATTCCACATTTCATTCCCTTCCACTCAACATTTCATTCCATTACACATCCCACTCCACATTCCATTCTACATTCCATTTCACTTTCCATTCTACATTCCATTCCACTTTGCATTCCATTTCATTCCACTTTCCACTCCATTCCATTTCATTCCACCATCCATTCCAGTCCATTTCATATCCGATTCCATTCCATTCCAGATTCCATTCCATTCCATTTCACATTCAATTCCATTCCATTCCACTTTCCATTCAATTCCATTTCACTTTCCCGTCCATTCCTTTCCACTTTCCACTCCATTCCATTCCATTCCACAATCCATTGAAGTCCATTTCTCATGCGATTCCGTTGCATTCCACAATCCATTCCATTCCATTCCATATTCTATTCCATTCCACATTCCATTCCATCCCACATTCCATTGCATTCCTTTCCATGCAATTCCAAACTCCATTCCATATTCCATGCCATTCCATTCCACATTCCATTCCATTCCCCTCCACATTTAATTCCATTCCATTCCACATTTATTTCCATTCAATTGCATTCCATATTCAATTCAATTCCATTCCACATTCCATTCCTTTCCTTTCCACATTGCATTACATGCCACTTCATTCCACATTCCATTCCTTTCCATTTTACATTCATTTCCGTTCCATTAAACATTCCATTCCACATTCCATTCCACTTGCCATTTTGTTCAAATCCACATTCCATTCCACATTCCATTAGATTCCATTCCAAATTCCATTCCACGATCCATTCCATTCCACATTCTACTCCACAATCCCTTCCATTCCACATTCCATTCGACATTCCATACCATTCCATTCCATATTCCATTGCATTCCATTCCATTTAATAATCTAATCCATTCCATTACACATTCCATTCCATTCCACATTCCATTCCACATTCCAATCTGCGATCCATTCCATTCCACATTCCATTCCACATTCCAATCCATTCCATTCCACATTCCACTCCACATTCCATTCCAATCCACATTCCATTCGATTCCACTGCATTCCACATTCCATTCCACATTCCATTCCATTACCTTCCACATAGCATTCCTTTCCATTCCACATTCCATTCCATTCCATTCCAAATTGCATTCCAATCCGTAGCATATTCCATTGCTTTCCATTCTGCGTTCCATTCCACATTCCACTCTATTCCACTCCACATTCCATTTGGTTCCATTCCATATTCCATTTCATTTCATTCCACATTCCATTCCATTCCATGCCATTCCACATTCCATTCCATTGCATTCCATTCCACATTCCATTCCACATTCCATTCCTTTCCTTCCAACATTCCATTCCAAATTCCATTCCATTCCATTCCTTTCCTTCCAGCATTCCATTCCAAATTCCATTCCATTCCATTCCATTTCACATTTCATTACTTTCCGTTCCAATCCACATTCCATTTAATTCCATTCCATATTCCACAGCATTCCATTCCACATTGCATTCCATTCCATTCCATTCCATTCTTTTCCATATTCCATTGCATTCCATTCCACAGTGCATTCCATTACGTTGCATTCCACATTCCATTCTATTTCATTCCATTCCATTGCACATTCAATTCCACATTCCACTATATTCAATTCCACATGCCATTAAATTCCATTCCGCAATCTTTCCACTACACATTCCATTCCATTGCTTTCCATTCAAATGCAAATTCCATTCCACATACAATTCCATTCCATTCCATTCCACTTTCCATTGCATATTCCCTTCCATTCTATTCCACATTCCATTCAATTCCATTCCACATTCCATTCCATTAAATTCCAAATTGCGTTCCATTCCATTGCATTCCACATTCCACTCCATTACATTCCCTATTCCCCTGCATTCCATTCCACATTGCACTGCATTCCATTCCATTACACATTCCTTTCCATATTCCATTTCATTCCATTCCAGATTGCATTCCATTCCATTCCAATCCACGTTGCATTCCATTCCATTCCTTTCCATTGCACATTCCATTCCACATTTCTTTACATTCATTTCCACTTTCCATTCCATTCCATTCCACATTCCATTCCATTCCATTCCACATTCCATTCCATTCCTTTCCATTCATTTCTAAATTCCCTTCCACACTCCTCTCCATTCCATTACACATTCCATTTCATTCCATTAAACATTCAATTCCATTCCGGGTCACATTCCATTTCATTGCATATTCCTTTCTATTCCTTTCCACGTTGCATTCTTTTCCTTTCCACTGCATTCCACATTCCATTCCACATTCCACTGCATTCCTTTGCACGTACCCCTGCATTCAATTCCACATTCTATTCCACTCCATTCCTCATTGCCTTCCATTCCATTCTTTCCACACTTCAATCCATTCCATTCAATTCCCCATTCCATTCCATTTCATTCCTTATTGCTTACCACTTTCCATTCCTTTCCATTCCACATTCCATTGCACTTTCCATTCCTTTCCATTCCACATTCAATTCCACATTCCATTCCATTCCATTCCCTGTTCAATTCTATTCCATTCCATATTCTATTCCATTCCATTCCGCATTCCATTCCATTCCATTCTTCGTTCCATTCCATTCCATTACACATTCCATTCCATTCCGTTACACATTCCATTGTATTCCATTCTACATTCCATTCCACTCCATTCCATTCCATTCCACATTCCAATCCACATTTCATTCCAGTACATTCCAATTTCTATTCCACATTGAATTCCATTACATTCAATTCCGATCCATTCCACATTCCATTCCACATTCAATTCAATTACATTCCAGTTTCCACTCCCTTCCTTTCCACATTCCATTCAATTCCATTCCATTCTCTTCCAGATTCCATTCCACATTCCATTCCATTCCATTTCATATTCCCATCCATTGCATTCAACTTTCCATTCCATTCCATTACCCATTCCGTTCCATTCCATTCCAATTTCCAATCCTTTCCAATCCACATTCCCTTCCATTCCACATTCCAATCCATATTCCATTCTATTCTATACCACATTCCAATCCATTCCATTCCACATTCCATTCCAATCCATTCCACATAACATTCCACTTTCCTTTCCATATTCCTTTCCACTTTCCATTCCATTCCATTGCACATTGGATTTCACATTCCTTTCCATTCCATTCCACATTCCATTCCATTCCATTGCACATTCCATTCCACATTCTATTCCACATTCCATTCCACATTCCCTTCCATTCCATTCCATGTTCCCTTCCACATTCCATTCCACATTCCTTTCCATTCCATTCAACGTTTTATTCCACATACCATTTCACAATCTATTCCACAATCCATTCCATTCTATTCCACGTTCCATTCCATTCCATTCCACTTTCCTTTCAACATTCGATTCCACATTCTATTCCATGTTCCATTCCATTCTGTTCCACATTCTATTCCATTACATTCCACATTCCATTCCATTCCACATTCCAACCTATTCCATTCCTCTTTCCATTCCATTCCACGTTCCATTGCACATTCCTTTCCACATTCCATTCCACGTTGCCTTCCATTCCGTTCCACATTCCATTCCACATTCCATTCCATTCTATTCCACGTTCAGCTCCACGTTCCATTGCACATTCCGTTCCAAGTGCCATTCCACATTCCATTCCACATTCCACTCCACGTTCCATTCCACGTTGCATTTTGCGTTATATTGCATACCATTCCACGTTCCATTCCACATTCCATTCCTTTCTATTCCACATTCTATTCCACATTCCATTCCATTCCATTGCACATTCCATTGCACATTCTATTCCACATTCTATTCCACATTCCATTCCATTCCATTTCATGTTCCCTTCAACATTCCATTCCACATTCCTTTCCTTTTCATTCAACATTCCATTCCACATTCCATTTCACAATCCATTCCACATTCTATTCCATCCTATTCCACGTTCCATTCCATTCCATTCCACTTTCCATTCAACATTCGATTCCACATTCCATTCCATGTTCCATTCCGTTCTGTTCCACATTCCATTCCATTCCATTCCATATTACATTCCACTCCATTCCATTCCACATTCCAACCCGTTCCATTCCACTTTCCATTCCATTCCATTCCATTCCATTCCATTCCATTCCATTCCACGTTCCATTCCACATTCCATTCCACATTCCATTCCACGTTGCCGTCCATTCCGTTCCACATTCCAGTCCACGTTCCATTCCATTCTATTCCACGTTTTATTCCACGTTCCATTGCACAATCCTTTCCAAGTTCCATTCCACATTCCATTCCACATTCCACTCCACCTTCAATTCCATGTTCCATTATGCGTTCTTTTGCATACCACTCCAAGTTCCATTCCAATTTCCATTCTGTTCCATTCCACATTCCATTCCACATTCCTTTCCAGGTTCCATTTCATAACAATCCATGATCTAATCCACGTTCCATTCTACGTTGTTTTCCTTTCCATTTCAAATTCCATTACACATTCCATTCCACGTCCCATTCCGTTCCATTTCTCATACCATTGAACTCTCCACTCCACATTCAACTCTGCATTCCATTCCATTCCATTCCACATTCCATTCCACTTTCCATTACACACTTCATTCCACATTCCATTCCACATTCCATTCCTTTCCATTCCACATTTCATTCCATTCCATTCCAAGTTCAATTCCACATTCCATTCCACTTTCCATTCCACATTCCACTCCATTCCTTTCTATTGCATTCCGTTCCACATTCCATATGACATTCCATTCCATTCCATTCCAAATTCCATTCCATTCCATTCCATTCCACTTTCCATTCTAAGGTCCATTCCAAGTTCCATTTAACGTTTCATTTCACTTTCCATTCCATTCCATTCCACATTCCATTCCACATTCCATTCCCTTCCATACCATATTCCAATCCACATTGCATTCCACATTCCATTCAATTCCATTCAACTTCCCATTCCACATTCCATTCAACATTCCATTCCGCATTCCATTCCTTTCCATTATACAATCCATTCTGCAATCCATTCCATTCCATTCCACATTCCATTCCATTCCATTTCGTTCCCTTCCATATTCCAATCCGATTTCCATTACATTCCATTGAACATTCCATTCCACATTCCATTCCATTCCATTCCACATTCCTTTCCATTGCATTCCACATTCCATTACACATTCCATTCCATTCCATTCCACATTCCATTCCATTCCATTTCACATTCGATTCCACATTCCATTCCATTCCATTCCACATTCCATTAAACATACCATACCATTCCTCATTCCATTCCATTCAATTCCACATTCCATTACACATTCCATTCCATTCCAACCCACATTCCATTTCACGTTGCATTCCATTCCATTAGACCTTCCATTCCATGATCCATTCCATTCCGTTCTACGTTATATTTCACCTTCCATTCCATGTTCCATTCCACGTTACTTTCCACGTTCCACTCCACATTCCAATCCACGCCATTCCATATTCCATTCCACGTTCTATTCCGTTGCATTCCACATTCCATTACACACCACATTCCACTTTCCATTCCATTCCATTCCACATTCCATTCAACACTCCATTCCACATTCCAACACATTACATTCGGTTGCAGTCCACATTCCATTACACACACCATTCCACTTTCCATTGAATTCCATTCCACATTCCATTGCACATTATATTCCACGTTTCATTCTGGTCCATTCCATCTTACAATTCATTCCATTCTACATTCCATTCCACATTATATTCCTCATTCCATTCCAAATTCCATTCCATTCCATTCCATTCCACATTCTATTCCACATTCCATTCAATATTCCATTGCATTCAATTCTATGTTCCCTTACACATTCCATTCCACATTCCATTACACATTCCTTTCCACATTCCTTTCTCTTCCATTCCACCTTCCATTCCACATTCCCTTCCATTCCATTCCACATTCCATTCCATTCCATTCCACATTCCATTCCATTAAATTCCAAATTGCGTTCCATTCCATTGCATTCCACATTCCACTCCATTACATTCCATATTCCCCTGCATTCCATTCCACATTGCACTGCATTCCATTCCATTACACATTCCATTCCATTACATTCCTTTCCATTTTCCATTTCATTCCATTCCAGATTGCATTCCATGCCATTCCGTTCCACGTTTCATTCCATTCCATTCTTTCCATTGCACATTCCATTCCACATTTCTTTACATTCAATTCCACTTTCCATTCCATTCCATTCCACATTGCATTCCATTCCATTCCACATTCCATTTCACATTCAATTCCACTTTCCATTACATTCCATTCCACAATTCATTCACTTACACTTTCCCTTCCATGTTCCATTCCACGTTCCACTCCACGTTCCTTTGCATTCAATTCTGCGTTCCATTCCAGATTCTATTACATTCCATTCCACTTTCCTTTCCACATTCCATTCCACATTAAAATCGACATTGCATTCCTTTATATTCCGCATTCCATTCCAGATTACACTCGACATTCCTCTCAACATTCCATTCCATATTCCATTCCATTCCATATTCCATTCCATTCCATTCCACATAACATACCACATTCCACTGCATTCCATTCAACATTCCATTCCTTTCCACTGCACATACCATTTCACATTTCATTCAATTCCACTCCACAATCCATTGCACATTCCATTGCACCTTCCTTTCCATTCGACTGCACATAGCATTTCACATTTCATTCAATTCCACTCCACATTCCATTGCACATTCCATTGCACATTCCATTCCACCTTCCATTCCATTCCATTCCACATTCCATTCTACGTTCTTTTCCATTCTATTCCGCGTTCCATTTCACAATTCATTCCATTTGATTCCAGATCCCATTGCACATTCCATTCCACATTCCATTCCATTGCATTCCACATTCTGTTCTACCTTCCATTCCATTCCATTCCACGTTCCATTCCGCATTCCTTTGCATTTCATTCCACATTCCATTCCATTCCATTCCACATTCCATTTCACATTTCATTCCATTACATTCCACATTGCATTGCACATTCTGTTCCACATTCCATGTTCCATTCCATTGCATTCAAGGTTCCATTCCACTTTCCATTCCACATTCCTTTCCACATTCCATTCAATTTCATTCCACATTCCATTCCAAATTCCAATGCATTAAATTCCACATTCTATTCCATTCAACTCCACATTCCGTTTCATATTTCATTCCATTCCATTCCACATTGATTTCCATTCTATTCCACATTTCATTCCACGTTCCTTTCCATTGCACTCCACTTTCCTTTTCACATTTCATTCCATTCCATTCCACATTCCATTGCACATTCCGTTCCACATTCCATTCCATTCCATTCCACATTGCATTCCGCGTTCCATTCCTCATTCCATTCCACATTCCATTCTATTCCATTCCACATTCCATTCCACATTGCATTCCATTCCAGTCCACATTCTAATCGACATTCCACTCCATTCCATTTCACATTCCACTGCATTCCATTCCACATTCCATTCCACTTTCCATTCCACTAACAATTCCATTCCATTCCAAGTTCCATTCCACATTCCATTCCAGAATCGATTCCACATTCCATTCCATTCCGTTCCACAATCCCTTCCACATTGAATTCCATTACTGTCCACATTCCATTCCACATTCTATTCCATTCCGTTCCACATTCCATTCCATTCCATTCCACATTCCTTTCCATTCCCTTCCATTCCATTCCATTCCATTCCACATCCCATTCCACATTGCATTCCACATTATATTTCATGTTCCATTCTACATTCCATTCCACGTTCCATTCCATGTTCCTTTCCGTTCCATTCCACATTCCATTCCACTTTCCATTCGATTCCATTCCACGTTCCATTCCATTTCGATTCCACGTGCCATTCCACATTCCATTCCACTTTCCATTCCACTTTGCAGTCCATTTCATTCCAATTTCCATTCCACATTGTATTGCACATTCCATTCCTCGTTCCAATCTACTTTCCATTCGACGTTTCATTCCACGTTCCCTTCCAAGTTCCATTCCATTCCTATATATTCCATTCTAAATTCCATTCCTCATTCCATTCTATTATATTCCACATTAATTTCCTCATTCCTTTCCATTCCAATATATTCCATTCCACATTCCATTCCACATTCATTTCTATTACTTTCCACATTATATTCCTAGTTCCATTCTATATTCCATTCCACATTCCATTGCATATTCCATTCCATTCCACTCCACATTGTATTACACATTCCATTCCACGTTCTAATCCGTTCCACGTTCCATTCCACGTTCCATTCCATTCCATTACACGTTCCTTTCCACGTTCCACTCCATTCCATACCACATTTCATTGCACATTCCTTTCCATTACACTCCATGTTGTATTCCACATTCCATTCCACGTTCTAATCCATTCCACGTTCCATTCAACGTTCCATTCCATCCCACTCCACTTTCCATTTAACATTCCATTCCATTCCATTCCACAGTCTATTCCACATGCAATTCCACGTTCTATTCCATTCCAGGTTCCATTCCACATTCCATTCCACATTGCATTCCACATTCCATTCCATTCAATTCCATTCCTCATTCCATTCCACATCTCATTCCATTCCACCTTCCACTCCATTCCATTGCTCGTTCCATTCCACGTTCCATTCCATTCCATTCCATTCCATTCGACATTCCATTCCATTTCATTCCACCTTCCATTCCATTCCATTCCATGTTTCATTACACGTTCCACTCTACGTTCCATTGAATTCCATTCCAATTTCCATTCCTCATTCCATTGCTTTCCACGTTGCTTGGCACATTCCATTCCACATTCTATTCCACATTCCATTCCATTGCATTCGACCTTCCATTCGATTCCACTGCACGTTCCATTCCACGTTCCATCCCATTCCATTCCACCTTCCTTTCCACATTCCATTCCATTTCATTCCACCTTCCGTTCCATTCCACTCCATGTTTCATTGCATGTACCATTCTACTTTCCATTCCATTCCACTCCAATTTCCTTTCCACATTCCATTCCTTTCCACGTTGCTTTCCACATTCCATTCCACATTCCATTCAACATTCCATTCCACATTCCATTGCATTCCATTCCACTTTCCATTCCATTAAATTTTCCATGCCATTCCTTTCCACTTTCCATTCAATTCCACATTCCATTTCACATTCCATTCCATTCCATTCCACATTACCTTCCACATTCCATTCCATTCCATTCCACATTCCATTCCTCGTTCCATTCCGTTCTATTCCACCTTCCATTCCACTTTGCCTTCTATTCCATTCCACCTTCCATACCACATTCCATTAAACATTCCATTCCATTCCATTCCATATTGCCTACCACATTCCATTCCATTCCAATCCACATTCCATTCCACGTTCCATTCCATTCCATTCCACATTCCTTTCCACGTTCTATTCCATTAAATTCCACTTTCCATTCCACGTTCTATTCCACAATCCATTACTTTCCTTTCCACGTTCCATTCCACGTTCCCCTACACATTTCACTGCATGTTCCATTAACTTGCCATTCCATTTCCATTGTATTACATTACACATTGCATTCAACATTGCTTTCTATTCCAGTCAATATTCCATTACACATTCCATTGCAGTCCCTTTAAAAATTCCATTCCGTTCCACATTCCATTCTACATTCCATTCCATTCCATTCCACATTCCATTCCATTCCACGTTCCATTCCGCGTTCCATTCCAAATTCAATTCCACATTCCATTCCACATTCCATTCAATTGCATTCCGTCCCATTACACATTCCATTCCAGATTCCATTCCATTCCATTCCACATTCTATTCCACACTCCATTCAATTCCATTCCATTGCACATTCCATTTCACATTCCATTGAGTTACATTCCTCATTCTATTCCTTTCCGTTACATTTTCCATTCTTTTCCAGTCCACATTAGATTCCACATTCCATTCAACATCCCATTCCACATTCCATTCCACGTTCCATTCCACGTTCCATTCCATTCCATTCCACGTTCCATTCCACGTTCCATTCCACATTCCATTCCACATTCCATTCTACTTTCCATTCCACGTACATTTCCACTATTCATTCCACATTCTGTTCGCATTCCACTCCAAATTCTATTCCAATCCATTCCACATTCCATTCCATTCCATTCCTCATTCCATTCCTCATACCATTCCACATTCCGTAATATTCCAATGCACGTTCCATTTCACATTCTATTCTATTTCATTCCACATTCCATTCCTCATTCCATTCCATTCCATTCCACATTCTATTACACATTCCATTCCATCCCATTCAACATTCCATTGCACATTCCATTACATTCCACTACACATTCCATTCCACAATCCCTTCCATTCCATTCCACATTCAATTCCAATCCACATTTCATTCCAGGTTCCATTCCACCTTCCATTCGAGGTTCCACTCCATTCCATTCTACATTCCATTCCCTTCCATTCCACTTTCGATTCCACACTCCATTTCATTCCATACCAAATTCCATTTCACATTCAATTACAGATTCCATTTCATTCCTTTCCATTGCATTCCACATTCCATTCCCTTTCACATTCAATTACACATTCCATTTCATTCCTTTCCATTGCATTCCACATTCCATTCCATTCCACATTCCATTCCAGTTTCCATTCCAGTTTCCATTCCACATTCCATTCCATTCCTTTCCACAATCCATTCCATTCCATTCCACATTCCATATTCCATTCCCTTCCATTCGACATTACATTACATTGCACTTTCCATTTCACCTTCCATTCCACTTTCCATTCCATTCCATTCCATATTCCCTTCCACATTGCATTCCACATTCCAGTGAATTCCATTTCACGTTCCATTCCATTCCACATTGCATTCCTCATTCCCTTCCATTCCATTCCACATTCCATCCCATTTCACATTCCATTCCTTTCCACATTCCATTCCAAACTCCCATTCCATTCCACATTCTATTCTGTTCCATTCCACATTCCATTCCATTCCTCATTCCATTCCCTTCCATTCCACATTCCACTAGATTCAATTCCATTTCACTTTGCATTCCAATCCATTTCACATACCATTCCTTTCCATTCCAGATTTCATTAGATTCCATTCCATTCCACATTCCATTCCATTCCATTCCCTATTCCTTTCCAGACTCCATTCCATTCAATTCCACATTCCTTCCACATTCTTTCCACATTCCATTCCATTCTAATAAACATTCCTTTCCATTCCATTTCACATTCCATTCCATTGCATTCTACATTCCCTTCCACATTCCATTCCATTCCATTCCGTATTCCATTCTATTCCATTCCACATTCAATTCCTTTCCATTAAAAATTCCATTCTATTTCCATTTTATATTCCATTCCATTCCATTCCATTACACATTCCGATCCATTCCTTTCCATTCGACATTCCATTCCACATTCCATTTTGTTCCATTCCACATTGCCTCCCACATTATAAACTATTGTTTTCCAAATTCCATTCCATTCCATTCCACATTCCATTTCATTCCATTCAATTCCACATTCCGTCCCATTACATTCCATTCCACATTCCATTCCATTGAATTCCACATTCCATTCCATTCCCTTCCACATTCCATTCCACATTCCATGTCATTCCTTTCCACATTGCATTGCACATTCCATTCCATTCCATTCCACTTTCCATTCCAAGTTCCATACCATTCCATCCCATTCCATTCCACATTCCATTCCAAATTCCATTCCATTCCATTCCACATTCCATTCAACATTCCATTCATTTCCATTGCACATTCCATTCCATTCCATTCCACTTTGAATTCCATTTCATTCCAGGTTGCATTGCATTCCTTTCCACGTTCCATTCCACCTTCCATTCCATGTTCCATTCCACGATCCATTCCACGTTCCATTCCATTCCATTTCATATTCCATTCCACAAACCACTGCATTCCTCTCCACAATCCATTCCACATTACAATCCATTACATTCCATATTCCATTCCATTCTATTGCACATTCCATTCCATTCGGTTTGAAACTCCATTCCTGTCCATTCCATTCCATTCCATTACACATTACATTCCACATTCCATTACATTCCATTCCGCATTCCATTACATTCCATTCCGCATTCCATTGCACTTTCCATTTCACGATCCATTCCATGTTCCATTCCACGTTCCAATCCACATTCCATTCCATTCCATTCCACATTCCATTCCATTCCATTCGACATTCCATTCCATTTCATTCCAAATTCCACTCCAAATTACATTCTCTTCCATTCCACTCCAAATTCCACTCCAAATTCCATTCTATTCCATTCCGTTCCATTCCACATTCCATTCCATTCCACATTCCATTCCACATTCCATTCAATTCCATTCCACTCCACATTCCATTCCATTGCATTAATCATTCAATGCCATTGCATTCGAAATTGCATTCCAGATTCTGTGGCACTCCATTTCATTCCACATTTCATTCCATTGCAATCCAGTTTCAATTCCATTACTTTCCACATTCCATTCTACATTCCATTCCACTTTACATTCCATTCCATTCCACATATCATTCCATTACACATTCCATTCCACATTGCATTCAATTCCATTCCACATTCCATTCCACATTCCATTGCATTCCATTCCATATTCCATTTCACATTCCATTCAATTCCATTCCACATTCCGTTCCATTCCACATTCCATTCCACGTTCAATTTCTTATTACCTTCCTTTGCATTTTTCATTCCATTTAATTCCACATGCCATTCCACATTCCATACCATTCCATTTCATTCCATTCCACATTCAATTCCACTCCTTTCCACGTTCCATTCCACATTACATTATACATTCTATTCCATTGCACTACATTCCATTCCATTCCACATTCCATTCCATTACCTTCCGTTCCATTCCACTTTACCTTCCATTCCATTCCACTTTCCATTCCCTTTCATTCCAGATTCCGTTTCACATTCCGATACACGTTCCATTCCGCGTGCCATTCCATGTTGCATTGCACAGTCTATTCAATTCCATTTCACATTCCTTTCCATTCCGTTCCATTCCATTCCACATTCCTTTCCATTGTTTCGAGATTCCACTCGATTAATTTCCACATTACATTCCATTACAGATTCAATTCCATTCCCCATTCCATTCCGTTCCATTCCACGTTCCATTCGTTTCAATTATGTTCCACTTTCCATTCCATTCCATTCCAAATTCCATTGCATTCCATTCCATACCATTTCACATTCCGTTAAACATTCCATTCCACATTTCCTTGCATTCCATTCCACATTCCATGCCATTCTAATCCACATTGCATTCCATTCCATTTCACATACCATTCCATTCCATTGCATTCCCATCCATTCCACTTTCCCTTTCATTTCATTCCACATTCCATTGCACGTTCCATTCAACGTTCCATTCCACTTTCCATTCCTCATTCCATTCCACATTCCATTCCACATTCCACTCCATTCCATTCCACATTGCATTCCATTCCATTAGACATTCCATTCCACATTCAATTCCATTCCATTACACATTCCATTCCATTCCATTTCATTCCACTTTCCAATCCATTCCATTCCACATTCCATTCCATCCCCTTCCACTCCAGATTGCATTCAACATTCGATTCCATTCCATTCAACATTCTATTCCATTCAATTCCACATTGAATTACACATTTCATTCCACATTCCATTCCATTCCATTCCACATTGCATTACATTCCATTCCACATTTCATTCCATTCCATTCCACATTGAATCCCATTCCATTCCATTCTTCATTCCATTCCATTCCATTACTGATTCGATTCCATTCCATTCAACATTGCACTCCGTATTCCGTTCCATTACATTTCACATTCCATTCCACATTCCATTCCACATTCAATTCCATTCCATTCCACATTCCATTCCATTCTATTCCATTCCATACCATATTCCATTCCATTCCATTACATATTCAATTCCATTTCATTCCATTCCATTCCACATTCCATTCCACATTCCATTCCATTCCACACTCCCTTATGTTACATTCCACATTCCATTCCATTCCATTCCACATTGCATTCCATTTCATTCCATTCCAAATTCCATTCCATTCCATTCCATTCCATTCCACATTCATTGCTTTCCATTACACATTGCATTCCATTCATTTCCACTCCACATTCCATTCCTTTCCATTGCACATTCCATTCCATTGCACATTCCATTGCACATTCCATTACATTGAATTTCATATTCCATTCCATTCCATTCCACATTACATTCCTTCCACTTCCCATTCCATTCCACATTCCATTCCATACCTTTCCATTCAAATCGAAATTCCATTCCAAATTCCATTATATTGCATTTCACATTCCAATCCTTTCCATTCCACATTAAATTCCATTCAATTCTAGATTCCACTCCATTCCATTCCTTTCCATATTCCATTCCTTTCCACTCCACATTCCATTCCTTTCCATTCCACATTATATTCCATTCTATTCCACATTCCATTCCATTCCATTGCATACCATTCCACTTTCCATTCTACAATCCATTCCGTTCGATTCCACATTCCATTCTGTTCCATTCTACATTTCATTGCCTTGCATTCCACATTTCATTCTATTCCATTCCACGTTTCATTCCATTCCATTCCATTCCATTTCACATTTCGTTCCATTCCATTGGGTTCCACATTCCATTCTATTCCATTCAGCACTGTATTCCATTCCATTGCACATTGCATTCCATTCCATTCCATTCCATTTCACATTCCATTCCATTCCAGATTCAAATCCATTCCATTCCATCTTCTATTCCATTCCATTCCAACTTCAATTCCATTCCATTCCATTGCATTTCACATTCCATTCCACATTCCTTTCCATTCCATTCCGCCTTCCATTGCTTTGCATCCCACACTACTTCCATTCCATTCCACATTGCATTCCATTCCACTCCTTTCCACATTCCTTTCGATTCCATTCTACATTCCATTCCATTCCATTCCTCAATGCATTCCATTCCATTGCATTCCACATTCCATTCCACAATCCATTATACATTCCTTTCCATTTGGATTATTCCACATTCCATTCCATTCCATTCCGCATTCCATTGCATTGCATTCCACATTCCATTTCATTCCATTCCTCATTCCATTCCACGTTCCATTACGCATTCCTTTCCATTCCATTCCACATTCCATTCTACACTCCATTCCATTCCATTACACATTTCATTCCACTTTGCATTCCATTCCATTCCACTTTCCATTCTACATTCCGTTCCATTCCATTCCAGTCCACACTCCATTCCATTTCATTCCATTCCACATTCCATTCCACCTTCCATTCCTTTCCACGTTCCATTCCGGATACATTTCCTTTCCATTCCACGTTCCATTCAACATTCCATTCCACATTCCATTGCATGTTTCATTCCATTCCACATTCCATTCTGTGATCCTTTCCATTGCATTCCACTTTCCTTTCCAAGTTCCTTTCAATTGGATACCATTCCACTTTCCATTGCATTTCATTCTGCATTGTATTCCATTGCATTCCATTAAATATTCCATTCCATTCCATTACACTTTCCATTCCACATTCCGTTCTATTCCATTCCTTATTCCATTAAACATTCAATTCCACTTTCCATTCCACATTCCATTCCATTCTATTCCACTCCACATTCCATACCATTCCATTCCTCATTCCTTTCTATTCCATTCCACATTCCATTCCATTCCAATCCATTGCCTTACACATTCAGTTCCACAATTCACTCTCTTCCACTCCACATACCATTCCACATTCCATTACATTCCATGTTCCATTCTTTTCCATTCCACATATTATTCTATTCCACTTTCCATTCCTTTCCATTCGTTTCCACTTTCCATTCCATTCCATTCCATTCCAATTTCTATTCCATTCAATTCCACGTTCCGTTTCATTTCATTCCATGTTCCATTCCATTCCATTCCCTTCCACATTCCATTCCATTCCATTCCACATTCCATTCCTTTCCAGTCCACATACCTTTCTTCATTCCATTCCATTCCATTGCAATCCACAATCCATTCCAGTCCATTCCACATTCCATTGTATTCCATTCCACATTCCATGCCATTCCATATTCTTTCATTTCCATTCCACATTCCATTCCATTCCATTCCACATTCCATTTAATTCCGCATTGGTTTCCATTCCATTCCACTTCACGTTCCATTCCATTCCTTTCCACCTTCCATTCAATTCCATTCCATGTTCCATTCCATTCTATTCCACTATGCATTCCACTTTCCATTCCATTCCATCCCTTATTCCATTCCACATTCCATCCCGTTCAATTCCTCATTCCATTCCACATTCATTTCACTGCATTCCACGTTCCATTCCACTTTCTATTCCATTTTATTCCAGATTGCATTCCACTTTCCATTGCACGTTCCATTCCATGTTCCGTTCCACGTTCCATTCCACGTTCCATTCCACATTCCATTCCACGTTCCATTTCACGTTCCATTCCACTTTCGATTCCATATTCCATTCCAGGTTACATTAAATGTTCCATTCCATTCCATTACTTTCCATATTGCATTCCACATTCCATTCCACATTCCATTCCACTTTCCAATCCATTCTGTTCCAGATTTCATTACGCATTGCATTCCTCATTCCATTACATGTTCCATTGCACGTTCCATTCCACGGTCCATTGCACATTCCGTTCCACGTTCCATTCCAGGTTCCATTGCACTCTCCATTCCACGTTCCATTCCACTTTCCATTCCACTTTCCATTCCAAGTTCCATTACACGTTCCATTCCATTCCATTCCACACTGCATTCCACATTCCATTCCATTTCATTCCATATTGCATTCTACATTCCATTCCATTCAATTCCACCTTCCATTCCATTGCATTCCACTTTCCATTTCACATTCCGTTCCACATTCCATTCCATTCCATTCCACATTCTATTCCACATTCCATTCCACATTCTATGCCACATTTCAAACCCTTCCGTTCCACATTCTATTCCACATTCCACTTCATTCCATTCCACTTTCCACTCCATAATTCATTCAATTCCTTTCCCCATTCCATTCCACATTCCTTTACATTCCATTCCACATTCCACTCTGCATTCCATTCCACTTTCCATTCCACATTTCATTCCATGTTCCAATCCATTCCATTCAATTTCATTCCACATTCCTTTCTTTTCCATTCCACATTCCATTCCATTCTATTCAACGTTCTATTCCATTTCGTTCTACGTTCCATTCCATTCCTTTCCACATTCCGTTCCTTTCCATTCCACTTTCCATTCCACATTCCAGCCCATTGCATTCCACATTCCGTTCTTTGCCATTCCACATTCCATTCTGCATTCCAGCCCTTTCCATTCCACATTTCATTGCACATTTCATTCCATTCCGTACCACATTCCATTCCACTTTCCATCCCATTTCATTGCACATTCCATTACACATTCCTTTCCACTAAATTACACATTCCATTCCGTTAAACATTCCATTCCGCATTCCAATAATTTCCATTCAACTTTCCATTCCACATTCCATTCCATTCCACTCCACATTCCATTCCACATTCCATTACATTCCATTCAACATTTCATTCCACATTCCATTCATTCCATTCTCCATTCCATACCATTCCATTCCATTGCACATTCCATTCCATTCCATTCCGTTCCACATTCCATCCCATTCAATTCCAAACTTAATTCCACATTCCATTCTATTCTATTCCACATTCCATTCCATTCCACTCAATTCCATTCCGTTCCATTCCCCATTCCATTCCCCATTCCATTCCATTTCATTCTCTTTGATCCCACATTCGCTTCCATTCCATTCCATTCCAGACTCCAATCCATTCCTTTCCCCATTCCTTTCCATTCCACATTCCATTCCACATTCCATTCCATTCTATTCGACATTCCATTCCACTTTGCCTCCCAATCCATTCCATATTCCATTCCACATTCCATTCCATTGCATTCCATTACACATTCCATTCCATTCCACATTCCATTCCGTTCATTGAATTCCAAATTCCATTCCATTCCATTCCACATTTCATTAGATTCCTTTCCATTCCATACTCCATTCCATTCCATTCCACATTCCATTCCATTCCACGTTCCACACCACATTCCATTCCATTCCATTCCGCGTTCGATTCCACATTCCATTCAATTCCATTCCACATTCTGTAAAATTTCATTCCACATTCCATTCCAAATTCCATTTCATTCCATTCGACATTGCATTCCATTGCATTCTATTCTATTCCACATTCCATTCCATTACATTCTATTCCACATTCCAATCCTTTACATTCCTCACTCCATTCAATCACATTCCTCATCCCATTCCATATTCCATTCCACATAGTATTCCACGTTCCATTACATTCCATTGCATTCCACATTTTATTCCATTCCATTATGCATTCCATTCCATTGCCTTCCATTCTATTCCACATTCCATTCCATTCCATTCTATTCCAAATTCGTTCCATTACATTCCACATTCCATGGTATTACATTCCACATTCCATTCCACATTCCATTCCACATTCTCTTTCACGTTCATTCCATTCCATTCCACATTCTATTCCACTCCATTACAGATTGCATTCCATTCAACTCCACATTCCAATCCATTAAATTGCATTGCTCATTCCTTTCCATTACATTCCATTCTATTCCACAAACCATTCCATACCATTCCACATTCAATTCAATTACCTTCCACATTCCATTCCACATTCCATTCCACATTCTATTCCACGTTCTTTTCCACATTCCATTCCACATTCCATTCCATTCAGTTCCATATTCCATACCATTCCATTCCATTACATTCCAGAATCCATTCCATTCCATTCCATATTCCATTGCAGATTCCGTTCCACATTTCATTCCTTTGAATTCCACATTCCTTTCCACTGTCCATTCCATATTCCATTTCACATTCCATTCCGTTCCATTCCACATTGCATTCCACACTCCATTCCACATTCCATTCCACATTCCATTCCTTTGAATTCCACATTCCTTTCCACATACCATCCCACATTCTGTTCAACTTTGCATTCCATTCCATTCCATATACTATTCCATTCCATACCGCTTTCCATTCGATTCAATTCCACATTCCTTTCCATTCCATTGTATTCCACATTCCATTCCATTCCATTCCGCATACCATTTAATTCCATTCCATTCTGTTACACATTCCTTTCCATTCCATTCCACACTCCATTCCATTCCATTCCACATTCTAATCCACATTCTATTCCACGTTCCCTTGCATTCCATTCCACTTTCCATTCCATTCCATTCCACATTCCATCCCTTTCCACTCCATGTTCCATTCCATTCCATTGCATTCCATTCCATATTCCATACTATTCCTTTGCATTCCACATTCCATTCGATTCCATTACACATTCCTTTCCTTTCCATTGCATGTTCCATTCCATTCCATTCAACATTCCATTACATTGCATTCCACATTCCATTCCACATCCCATTTCATGTTCCATTCCACGTTCCATTCCACGTTCAATGAGACATTCCATTCCATTCCATTCCACCTTCCATTGCACTTTCCATTAAATATTCCATTTCTCGTTCCAGTCCACGTTCCATTAAACGTTTCATTCCATTCTATTCCAGATTCCATTCCATTCTATTCCACATTCAATTCCACATTCCATTTCATGCTGCATCCATTCTGTTCTACTTTCCATTCCACCTTTCATTCCATTCCATACCACATTCCATTCCATTCCATTCCTCTTTCGATTCCACATTCCATTCGACGTTGCATTGTATTCTTTACACGTTCCATTCCACATTCCATTCCGTTCCATTCCACTTTCCATTTCACATTCCATTGCCCATTCCTTTCCCCGTTACATTGCACATTCCTTTCCACGTTCCCTTCCACGTTCCCTTCATCACTCCATTGCATGTACTATTCCATACCATTCCAAGTTCCATTCCACATTCCATTCCATTCCATTCCACGTCCCATTCCACATTCCATTGCATTCCATTCCACATTGAATTCCACATTCCTTTCCATTCCACTCCACGTTCCATTCCACATTCCATTCCATTCCATCCCACATTCCATTCCGCATTCCAGTCCATTGCATTCCACATTTCATTCCACATTCTATTACGTGTTCCATTCCATTCCATTACACATTCCATTCCACTTTCCATTCCATGTTCCATTCCACATTTCAATACACATTCCATTTCACATTCCATTACATTAGATTACATTCCATTTCTCATTCCATTTCACATTCCACTCCATTCCATTCCACATTCCATACCACATTCCATTCCACAATCCATTCCAGATTGCATTCCATTCCATCCCACATTCCATTCCATGATGCATTCCATTCCATTCCACATTCAATTCCACATTCTTATCCATTACATTTGACATTCCATTCCACAATCCATTCCGCATTCCATTTCACATTTCATTCCATTCCTTTTGTGTTTCCACTCCACTTTGCACAGCTTTCCAATTGACCCTCCATTCCACATTCCATTCAACATTTCATTCCTTTCCATTCCACATTCGTTTTCACATTCCATTCTGCATTCTTTTCCACATTCCATTCCACTCTCCATTAAACATTCCATTCCAAGTTCCATTCCGTTTCATTCCACATTCCTGTCCACATTCCATTCCACATTCTATTCCATTCCATTCCACATTCCATCCACATTCCATTCAATTCAATTTCACATTCCATTCATTTCCATTCCAGATTCATTTCCACATTCCATTCCACAATACGTTTCACATTACATTCCACATTCCTTTCCATTCCATTCCACATTCTGTTTCATATTCCATTCCACTATCCATTCTACTTTCCATTCCAACATCCATTCAACTAAATTCCACGTTCTATTCCCCATTACATTGCATTCCATTCCACTTACATTTCCATATTCCATTCCATTCCACTTTCCTTTCCACAGTCCATTCCACATTCTATTCCATTCCATTCAACATTCCATTACATTTTACCCCACATGCCAATCCACGTTCCATTCCATTCCATTCCTCATTCCATTCCACGTTACATTCCACGTTCCATTCCTCATTCCAATCCAAATTCCATTTCACATTCCATTAGACTCCATTTCACATTTTATTCCACATTCCACTCCATTCCATTCCACTTTCTATTCCACATTCCATGCAAGAATCCATTACACATTCCATTCCATTCCATCCCACATTCCATTCCACGTTCCATTCCATTCCATTCCACATTCAATTCCACATTGCGTTCCATTATATTTCACATTCTATTCCACATTCCATTCCACATTCCATTTCACATTCCATTGTGTTTCATTCCACATTCCATTCCACACTCCATTCCACATTCCATTCCACATTCCATTCCACATTCCATTCTTTCCATTCTATATTCCATTCCACCTTCCATTCCGCATTCCATTCTACATTCCATTCCACGTTCCATTAAATTCCATTCCGCATCCATTGCATTCCAATCCACATTCCATTCCACGTTCCATTCCACGTTCTATTCCAAGTTCCATTCAATATCATTCCACGTTACATTCCACATTTCATTCCATTCCATTCCATTTTCTTTTCAACACTCCATTACCTATTCCATTCCAGATTACATTTTACATTCTATTCCGTTCCATTCAACATTCATTCCACATTCCATTCCACATTCCATTCCACATTCCGTTCCACATTCCATTAGACATTCCATTCCATTCTATTCCACATTCCATTCTACTCTATTCCACATTGCATTCCACATTCCATTCCATTCTATTCCACATTCCATTCTACTGTATTCCACATTGCATTCCATTCCATTCCACATTTAATGCCACGCTCCATACCACATTGAATTGCACATTCCATTCCGTTCCATTCCACATTCCTTTCCACATTCCATTCCACTTTCCATTCCACATTCCATTCCACATTTCATTCCACAATCTATTACATTCCATCCCATGTTCCATTCCATAACCCTTTACATTCCATTCCACATTCCATTCCATTCCATTACACATTCCATTCCACATTCCAGTCCACATTCCATTCCACTTTCCATTCCACGTTTCTTTCCATTCCATTCCACGTTCCATTCCACGTTCCATTCTATTGAATTCCACGTTCCATTCTATTGAATTCCACATACCATTCCACATTCCATTCAATTCCACATTCCATTCCCTTCCATTCCATATTGCAGTTCACATTCCATTCCACATTGCATTTCACATTCCATTCCACATTCCATTCCACATTCCTTTCCATTGCATTCCACATTCTATTCCACGTTGCATCCCACATAACATTACATATTCCATTCCATGTTCCATTACTTTCCATTCCACTATCCATTCCACATTCCATTCCACATTCCATTCCATATTCCATTCCATTCCATTCCATTCTTTTCCATTCCTCATTCCGTTCCACATTCCATTTCTCATTGCATAAATTTCCATTCCACGTTCCTTTCCACCTTCCATTCCACATTCCATTCCACGATCCACTCCACGTTCCATTCCATTCAATTCCACGTACAGTTCCACATTCCATTCCATTCCATATTGCAGTTCACATTCCATTCCACATTGCATTTCACATTCCTTTCCACATTCCATTTCAAATTCCATTTCTTTCCATTCCACATTCCGTTCCTCATTCCATTCAATTCCTTTCAACATTCCATTCCACATTATATTCCATTCCATTCCACATTCCATTCCATTTCAGTCCACATTCCATTCCACATCTCATTGCTATTCCAGTCCACATTCGATTCCACATTCCAGTCGATTCAATTACACATTCCATTCCACATTCCATTCCATTCCAATCTACTTTAGATTCCACATTCCATCCCATTCTATTCCACATTCTATTCCACATTCCATTCCACATTCCATTCCATTCCACTGCACATTCCATTCCACAATCCATTCCATTACATTACTTTTTCTGCTCCACGTTCCATTCCACATTCCATTCGACATTCCATTGCATCCCAATCCAGGTTCCGTTCCACGTTCCATACCACATTCCATTCCACATTCCATTACACGTTCCATTCCATTCCATATTTCGTTCCATTCCATATTCCATTTCACATTCCATTCCACGTTATATTCCACATTCCATTCCACGTTCCCTTCCACGTTCCATTCCATTCCACATTCCATTGCATTGTATTCCATTCCACGTTCCATTCCACATTGCATTCCATTTCATTCTATTCCATTGCATTCCTTTCCACATTCCATTCCATTCCAATCCTCTCCACAATTCATTCCATTCAATTCGATATTCTATTCTATTCCATTCCACATTCTAATCCATTCAATTGCACATTCCTTTTTTTTCCATTCCATTCCATACCTCATTTCATAACATTGCATTGCATTCAACATTACCTTCCTTTCCATTACATATTCCATTCCTTTCCATTCCACGTTCCATTCCATTCCATTCCACAATCCATTCCATTCCACTCGAACTTCCTTTCCTAGGTCCATTCCACTTTCCATTCCATTTCATTCAATTCCATTGCATTCAATTGCACTTTCCATTCCATTCCATTCTTCTCCACATTCCATTCCATTCCATTCCACATTCCATTATATTCCATTCCACACTCCATTCCATTCCATTGCACATTCCATTCCATTCCATTCCATTCCATTCCATTCCATTCCATTCCACAGTAAATACCATTAAATTGCATTCCACATTCTATTCCTTTCAATTCCACGTACCATTCCATTCCATTCCAAGTTCCATTCCATTCCATTCCACATTCCATTCCATTCTTTTCCACATTCCACTCCACATCGCATTCCATGTTGCTTTCCACTTTCCATTCCGCGTTCCATTCCACATTCCATTCCATTCCATTCCACAATCCATTCCATTCCATTCCACCTTCCATTCAACGTTTCATTCCATTCCATTCCACAATCCATTCCATAGAATTCCACCTTCCATTCCACATCCCTCTCCACTCCTTTCCACATCCCTTTCCACATCCCATTCCATTCCACTACAATTTCTATTCCACATTTCATTCCATTCCATTATATTCGGCATTCCATTCCATTCCATTCCACATTCAAATCGATTACTTTCCACATTCCATTCCGTTCAATTCCACATTCCATTCCATTCCATTCCACATTCCATTCCATTCCATTTCACATTCTATTCCACATTTAATTCCATTCAATTCCACCATCCATTCCACGTTCCATTCCATTCCATTCCATTCCACATTCCATTCCATTCCACTGCACAATGCATTCCACAACCGATTCCTCATTCCATTCCACATTCCATTCCATTGCATTCCATCTTCAATTCCACGTTCCATGCCATTCCATTCCATTCCATTCAACATTCCATTGCACATTCCATTCCATTCCATTCCACATTCCATTCCTTTCAATTCCACATTCCATTCCATTCCATTGGATTCCATTGCATTCCACACTACATTCTATTCCATTCCACATTCTATTTCAAGTTCAATTCCACTTTCCATTCCATTTTCTATTCCACTTTCCATTCCACATTCCATTGAACATTGAATTCTGCATTCCATTCCAAATTTCATTCCATTCCATTCCAGATTTCATTCCACATTCCATTTCATTCCATTTCACATTTTATTCTATTCCACTCCTCGTTCCATTCCACATTCAATTCTATTCCTTTCCACATTCAATTGCACGTTCCAATCCTTTCCAATCCTCGTTCCATTACACGTTCCTTTCAACATTCCATTCCACATTCAATTCCACATTCCATTCCGTTCTTTTCCACATTCCATTCCATTTTCCATTCCACATTCCACCCCGTTCGTTTGGATATTCCATTCCACATTCTATTCCATTGCATTCCACATTCCCTTCCACAATCCGTTCCACATTCCAATGCATTCCATTCCACATTCCGTTCAACATTCCATTCCATTTGATTCCACATTCCATTCCATTCTATTCCTCATTCCATTCCCCATTCCATGCCACATTCCATTCCCCATTCCATTCCATTAAATTCCCCATTCAATTCCGCATTGGCTTCCAAGTTCCATTCCACGTTCCATTCCAAGATCCTTTCCACGTTCCACTCCACGTTCCCTTCCACGTTCGAATCCACGTTCCATTCCATTCCATTCCACAGTCCATTCCACATTCCGTTCCATTTCATTTGACATTCCATTCCGCTTTTCATTCTGTTGCATTCCACATTCCATTCCACATTGCATTCCACATTCCATTCCATTGCATTCCACCTTCCACTTCACTCCATTCCATTCGAATTTCCAATGCATTCCATTCCACATTCCATTACATTTCATTTCAAATTATTTCCCTCCATTCCATTTGAAATTCCATTCCACTGCTTTCCATTCCTTTCCACATTCCATTCCATGATCCCTTCGACATTCCATTCCACGTTTCATCCCGTTCCATTCCACTTTGCATTCCACTTAATTCCACATGACATTCCACTCCTTTCCACATTCCATTCCATAACATTCCACATTCCATTCCACTCCATTCCGCATTCCATTCCACATTATATTCCACCTTCAATTCCACGTTTCATTCCAAGTTCCATTAGATTCTATTATACACTCCATTACACATTCCATTCCGTATCATTCCACATTCCATTCCACATTCCATTCCATTCCATGTCACATTCCATTCCATTCAATTGCACACTCCACTCCATTCCATTCCAAATTCCATTTCACATTCCACTCCATTCCGTTCCACATTCCATTCCAAATTCCATTCCATTCCATTCCACTTTCCACATTCCATTCCATTCCAATCCACATTCCATACAATTCCATTCCAAATTCCTTTGCATTCCATTCTACATTCCATTATACATTCCATTCCACATTCCATTCCGTTCTATTCCTTTCCACATCCCTTCCATTCCATTCAGTTGCAAATTCCATTCCATTCCATTCCACATTCCATTCCATTCCATTTCACTTTCCATTCCATTCCATTACACATTCCATTCCATTCCATTCCACATTCCATTCCATTCCTTTTCACATTCCATTTTATTCCCTTCCATATTCCATTCCATTCCCTTCCACATTCCATTCCATTCCATTCCACAATCCATTGCATTCCATTCCACATTCCATTCCATTCCATTCCACATTACATTTCATTGCATTCCATTCCACGTTCGTTTACATTCCATTCCATCTTCCATTCCGTATTCCCTTCATTGCATTCCATTCCAGTCCATTAAATTTCATTACATTGCATTGCATTCCACATTCTATTCCATTCCTTTCTTTTTCATATTCCATTCCATTCCACATTCCATTCCATTCCATTCTTTTTCACTTTCCATTCTATTCCACATTCTATTCCATTCCATTTCACATTCCACTCCATTCCATTGCATTCAACATACCGTTCCATTCCATACCACTTTCCATTCCACTTTCCATTCCATTTCATTTCACATTCCATTGTGCATTCCATTCCGTTCCATTCCACATTGCATTCAATTTCATTCCACAATCCATTCCACTAAATTCCGTTTCATTCCACATTCCATTCCATTCTATAGCACATTCCATTCCTTTACATTCCATTCCATTCCATGGCACGTTCCATTCCATTCCATACCACGTTCCATGCCACATTCCATTCCCTTCTACTTCACATTCCATTCTATGTTCCATTCCATTCCATTCCACCTTCCTTTCCATTCCGTTGCAGATTATATTAAACTGCATTCTACATTCCATTCGTTTCCATTCCACATTCCATTCCATATTCCATTCCATTGCATTCCACATTCCATTCCATATTGCATTCCATTCCATTCCGCCTTCCTTTCCACATTCTGTTCCATTCTTTCCACATTCCATTCCATTCCATTCCACATTCCTTTCCACTTTCCATTCCAGTTTCCATTCCCCTTTCCATCCCATTCAATTCCACATTCCATTCCCCTTTCCATTCCATACAATTCCACATTCCAAACCACTCCATTTCACATTCCACTCCATTCCATTCTACATTTCATTCCGCATTCTACTGCATTCCATTCCACATTCCATTCCACAATCAATTCCATTCCATGTCACATTCCTCTCTATTCCATTCCATTCTACATTCCATTCCTTTACATTCTACATTCCATTCAATTCCATTCCATTATAATCCACATTCCAATCCATTCCTCATTCCATTACATTCAATTCCACATTCCATTCCACTTTCCCTTCCACTCCACATTCCATTCCATTCCATTCCACATTCCATTCCTTTCCATTCCTCATTCCCTTCCATTCCATTCCACATTCCATTCCATTCCATTTCGAAATCCATACCAATCAATTTCACTTTCATTTCGACATTGCATTGCATTCCATTTAAATTCCAATCCACATTCCATTCCACATTCAATTCCATTCCATTTCGCATTCCATTCTATTCCATTCCACATTCCACACCATTCCATTTCAAATATCTTTACACATTCCATTCCATTCCATTGCGCATTCCATTCCATTTCATTCCATGGTGCATTCCACTTTCCATTCCACATTAAATTCCATTCCATTCCAAGTTCCCTTCCACATTCCATTCCATTCCATTCCATATTTCTTTGCACATTCCGTTCCATTCCATTCCATTCCGTTCCAGTTTCCATTCAAGTACATTCCATATTCAGTTCCACATTCCATTCCATTCCACTTTCCATTGCATTCCATTCCACATTCCATTCCACTCCATTGCACGTTCCGTTGTATTCCATGCAACGTTCCATTCCATTGTGTTCCACGTTCCTTTACACATTCCATTAGATTTCATTTCAGGCTGCATTTCTTTCCATTCAACTTTCCATTCCACATTCCAATCCATTCCATTCCACTTTCCTTTCAATATTCGATTCCATTCCATTCCTTTCCATTCCACATTCCATTCCATTCCATTCCACATTGCTTTCCACATTCCATTCCACATTCCAGTCCATTTCATTCCACATTCCATTCCACATCCATTCCATTACTTTCCACATTCTATTCCACATTCCATTCCATTACATTGCTCATTCCATTCCTCATTCCATTCATTCCATTCCACATTCCATTCATTCCATTCCACATTCCATTCCATTCCATTCCACATTCCATTCTACATTTCATATCAGTCCATTCCACTTTCCATTCCACTTTCCTTTCCATTGCACATTCCATTCCATTGCTTTCCACATACCATTCCATATTATATTCCATTCCATTCCACATTCTTTTCCACATTCCATTCCTTTCCATTCCACATTTCATTCCACATTCTATTCCTTTCCATTGCACATTCCATTCCACATTCCATTGCACATTCCATTCCACATTCCATTACATTCAATTCCGTTCCACATTCCATTCCATATTATATTTCTCTCTATTCCACATTCCATTCCATTCCATTGCATTTCACATTCAATTCCATTCCATTCCAATTTCCATTCAACATTCCATTCCATTGCTTTCCACTTTCCATTCCATTCCCTTCCACATTCCATTCCTTTCCATTCCACTTTCCATTCCACATTACATTCCATTCCATTCCACTTTCCATTCCACATTTCAATCCATTCCATTCCACATTCCATTCCACAGTCCATTACACAGGCCATTCAATATTCCATTGCAAATTCCATTCCAGAATCCCTTAGACATTCCATTCCATTCCATTTTCCCTTCCACGTTCCATTCCACATTCCATTCCATTCCACGTCCCGTTCCACATTCAATTTCCAAGTTCCATTCCACATTGCATTCCATTCCATATCACATTCCTTCCTAGATTTCGTTCCATTCTAGATTCCATTCCATTCCATCGCACAATGCATTGCACAATCCATTCCATTCCATGTTCCATTCCAGATTCCATTCCATTCCATTCCACAATCCATTCCATTTCATTCCACGTTTCTTTCAACCTTTCATTCCATTCCATTCCACATTCCATTCCTCATTCCATTCCATTCCATTCCACATTCCATTCCACTTTGCATTGCACATATTATTCCATTGCATTCCTCATTCTATTCTATTCCTTTCCACATTCCATTCCTTTCCATTCCATTCCGCATTCCATTCCACATTCCATTCCACATTCCATTCCACATTCCATTCCACATTCCCCTCCATTGCAGGTTGCATTCCACATTCCATTCCAAATTCCAATCTATTACTTTTGATGTTCCATTAAATTCCATTCCACGTTCCCTTCCACATTCTTTTCCATAGCATTCCATGTTCCATTCCATTCCATTCGACGATGCATTTCACATTTCATTCCTTCCCATTCCATGTTCCTTTCCATTCCATTCCACATTCCATTCCAATACATTCCACGTTCAATTCCACATACCATTCCATTCCATTCCACATCACATTGCATTCCATTCCGCATTCCATTCCACATTCCATTCCTTTCCATTGCACATTCCATTCCATTTTATTCCATTTTACATTCCATTCCAATCCATTCCACGTTCCATTCCACTTTCCACTCCATATTGCATTCCGTTCCAGTCCACGTTTCATTCCATTGCATTCCGCGTTACATACCATACCATTCCATGTTCCATTCCACATTCCAATCCATTCCACTACACGTTCCATTACATTCCTTTCCACGTTCCATTCCACTTTCCATTCCATTCCATTCCAAATTCCATTCCATTCTATTGCACGTTCCATTCCACATTAAATTCAATTCCTTTCCACATTCCGTTACGTATTTCATTCCATTCCATTCCACATTCCATTCCATTCCTTTCTCTTCCATTCCACGTTCCATTCCATTCCATTCCTTTCCATTCCAGAATCCATTCCATTTCATTGCACATTCCATTCCATTCCATTCCCTTCCTTTCTGCCTTCCATTCAATTCCATTCCACTTTCCATTCCATTGTATTCCATTTCACATTCCATTCCACATTCCAATCCATTACATCCCATATTCCAATCCATTCCATCCAATTCCATTCCACATTGCATTCCATTTCATTCCACACTGCATTGCATTCTATTCCATTCCACTTTCGATTCTATTACATTCCACATTCCATCCACATTCCATTCCAAATTCCACTACAGAATCCATTGCACATTCCATTCCATTCCATGTTGCCTTCCACTTTCCATTTTACATTCCATTCTTTTTCATGTTCCTTTCCACCCTCCATTCGAATTTCCATTCCACAATGAATTCCATTGCATTCTACTTTCCTTACCACATTGCAGTCCATTCCATTACACATTGCATTCCATTTTCCATTCCTTTCCACTTTTCATTCCACTTTCCATTCGATTCCTTTCCACATTGCATTCCATTTCATTCCACATTCCATTCGACCTTCCATTCTAGTCCATTCCTCATTCCATTCCACTTTCCTTTCAATTCCATTGCACATTCCATTCCACATTCCATTCCACAATCCATCACTTTCCATTCCACATTCCATTTCATTGCATTCCACGTTCTGTTCCACATTCCATTCCATTCCATTCCACGTTCCATTCCACATTCCATTCCACGTTCCATTCCGTGTTCCATTCCATTCCATCCCACGTTCCATTCCACATTAAATTCCACATTCCAGTTCGTTCTATTCCACAATCCATTCCACGCTCCATTCCATTACTTTCCACATTACATTCCATATTCCATTTCACATTCCATTCCATGTTCCATTCCACTTTCCATTCTACGTTCCTTTCCATTCCATTCAACATTCTGTTCCACATTCCATTTCACATTCCATTCCATTCCATTCCACATTCCATTGAACTTTCCATTCCGTTCCATTCCACATTTCGTTCCATTCCATATTCCATGGCATTCCATTCTACCTACCATTCCATTCTATTCCACATTCCATTCCACATTCCATTCCAAATTCCATCCCATTCCATTCCACCTTGCATTCCATTCCATTCCACCATCCATTCCGTTACATTCCAAGTTCTATTTCTTTCCATTCCACTTTCCATTCCTTTCCATTCCACGTTCCATTCCACTTTCAATTCCACTTTCCATTCCATGTTCCATTCTATGATCCATTTCACGTTCCATTCCACGCTCAATTCCATTCCATTCCACGTTTCATTCCGTTCCATTCAACTTTATATTCCACTTTCCATTCCACTTTCCCTTTCGCGTTCCATTGTACTTTCCATTCCATTCCGTAGCCTGTTCCTTTCCTCGTTCCAATCCATTCCATTCGAGGTTCCATTCGGTTAAATTCCACGTTCCATTCCGTTCCATTCCACATGTCATTCCACGTACAATTGCACGTTCCATTCCACTTGCCTGTCCACGTTCCGTTCCACGTTCCATTCCACATTCCATTCCATTCCGTTCCACATTCAATTCCGCATTCCATTCCACATTTCATTCCACATTCCATTCAACATTCCATTTCACTCCCTTCCACATTTCATTCCATTCCACATTCCATTCCTTTCCTTTCCATTCCACATTCCATTTCATTCCAATCCATTCGGCATTCCATTCCACGTTCCATTCCACATTCCATTCCAGGTTCCATTCCACATTGCATTCCATTCCATTCTACGTTCCTTTCCACATTTCATTCCATTCCATTCCACATTTCATTCCATTTCATTCCACATTCCATTCGACCTTCCATTCCAGTCAATTCCTCGTTCTATTCCACGTTCCTCATTTCATTCCACGTTCGTTTCCATTCCATTCCACATTCCATTCCATACTCCATTCCACAATCCATTCTACATTCCATTCCACATTCCATTCTACATTCCATTCCATATTCCATTCCACATTCCATTATATTCCACTTCACATTCCTTTCCACATTTCATTCCATTACAGTCCACTTTCCATTCCACATTCCATTCCATTGCACATTCCTTTCCATTCATTTCCACATTCCATTCCATATTATATTCCCTTCCATTCCACATTCCTTCCATTCCATTCCACATTCCATTCTATTCCATTCCACATTCAATTCCATATTCTATTCCATTCCACATTCCATTCCTCATTCCATTCCTTTCCACATTCCATTCCTTTCCATTCCACATTCCATTCCACATTCCATAACTTTCCATTCCACGTTCCATCCCACTTTCCATTGCACATTCCATTCCACTTTCCATTCCATTCCATTACTTTCCACATTGCATTCCACATTATATTCCTCTCCATTCCAAATTCCATTCCATTCCATTCCATTCCACATTCCCTTCCATTCCATTCTGCTTTCCATTCCACATTTCATTCCATTGCTTTCCACTTTCCATTCCATTCCATTCCACGTTCCATTCCATTCCATTCCACATTCCATTCCACTTTTCAATTAATTCCGTTCCACATTCCATTCGACATTCCGTTCCGCAATCCATTCCACATTCCATTCAAAATTGCATTCCAGAATCCATTTCACATTCCATTCCATTCCATTCCATTCCACATTCCAAGCCTTTCAATTCCATTCCACGTTCCATTCCACATTCTGTTCCATGCCATTCCACATTCCATTCCCTTTCACATTCCTTTCCACGTTCAATTCCACTTTCCTTTTTTTCCATTCCACATTGCATTGCACGTTCCATTCCACGTTACTTTCCATGTTCCATTCCACTTTCCATTCCACGTAGAATTCCCATTTCATTCTACATACCTTTACATATTCTATTCCATTGCATTCCACATTCCGTTGCATATTCCATTGCACATTCCATTCCTCATTACATTCCACATTCCATTCCATTCAATTCCACTTTCCATTCCACATACCATTCCATTCCATTCCACATTCCATTTCATATTGCACTTCATTCCATTCCACTTTCCATTCCACATTCCATTCCATATTCCACTCCATTCCATTCCAGTTTCCATTCCACATTCCATTCCAATATTCATTCCACATTCCATTCCAAATTTCACTCTACAATCCATTCCAAATTCCATTCCATTCCACGTTCACTTCCACATTCCATTCCACATTCCATTCCGTTCCATTTTCCATTGCACATTCCATTCCACGTTCCATTCCAGATTGCATTCAATTCCATTCCAAGTTCCATTCCACATTACATTCCATTCCATTCCACATTGCATACCACATTCCACTGAATTCGTCATTCCATTCCACATTCCTTTCCTATCCATTCCACTTTCCATTCCATTTCATTCCACATTCCATTCGACCTTCCATTGCACTCCATTCCACATTCCATTCCACATTCCATTCCATTCCATCCCACATTTCTTTCCATGATCCATAGCAAGTTCCTTTCCATTTCATTCCATGTTCCATTCAATGTTCCATTCCAGATTCCATTCCACAGTCAGTAACACATTCCATTCCAATCTTTCCACATTCCATTGCACATTCCATTGCACATTCCATTCCACATTCCAATCCATTCAATTCCACTTTCCTTTCCACATTCCATTGCACATTCCATTCCACATTCCATTTCATTCCATGTTCCATTCCACATTGCATTCCATTCCATTCCACATTCCATTCCAATTCATTCCACATTCTATTCAACTTTCCATTCCTTTTCATTCAATATTGCATTCCATATTCCATTCCATTCAATTCCACATTCCATTCCGTTCCTCATTCCATTCCTCCCTTCATTCCATTCCACATTCCTTTCCACATTCCATTCCATTCCATTCCACGTTCCATTCCGCATTCCATTCCACATTCCCTTCCACGATTCCTTCCATTAGATTCCATTCCATTCATTTCCAATCGAGTTTCCATTCCATTCCATTCCTTTCCATTCCACATCTCATTCCACATTCCATTCCACTCCATTCCAAATTGCATTCCACATTCCATTCCTTTCCATTCCGCCCTGCATTCCAAATTCCAATTCAAAATCCATTTCACATTCCATTCCTTTCCGCGTTCCATTCAATTCCGTTCCAAGTTCCTTTCCATTCCATTCCATGTTCCATTCCATATTCAATTCCATTCCATTACATGTTCCATTCCATTCCATTTTCTTCCATTCCATATTCTATTCCATTCCATTCCCTTCCATTCCACATTCCATTCCATTCAATTCCACCTTCCATTCCATCTCACATTTCATTCCCTTCCTTTCCCTTCCATTCCACATTCCATTCCATTCCATTCCACATTCCATTCCATTCCACGTTCCTTTCCACTTTCCATTCCATTACATTCGACATTCCTTTCCATTTCATTCCACATTCTATGTGACCTTCCATTCCATTCCATTCCACATTCCATTCCACTTTTCATTCCTTTCCATTCCACATTCCATTCCATGTTCCTTGCCATTCCATTCCACATTCCATTCCATTCCATGCCACATTCCCTTCGACATTCCATTGCATTTCATTCCACTTTTCAATCCACATTCCATTCCATTCCATTCCACATTCCATTCCATTCCATTCCACATTCCATTCCATTCCATTCTACATTCCATTCCATTACATTCTACTTTCCATTCCACATTCTATTCCACATTCGATTCCATTCCATTCCACGTTCCATTCCATTCAATTCCACATTCCATTCCACATTCTATTCAATTCCATTCCACATTCCATTCCTTTCGATTCCACATTCCATTCCATTCCATTCCTTCTTCATTTCCATTCCATTTCACGTTCCATTCCACATTGCATTCCATTCCATTCCACTTTGTTTTGCACGTTATATTGCACGTTCCTTTCCATTCCATTTGAAATCCCATTCTGTTCCTTTCCACATTGTTTTCGACCTTCCATTCCATTCCATTCCACATTCCTTTCCACTTTTCACTCCATTCCATTCCACATTTCATTCCATCTTCCATTCCTTTGCATTCCAAATTCCATTCCATTCCACATTCCGTTCCTCATTCCATTCCATTCCACATTCCTTTCCACATTCCATTCCATTCCATTCCACATTCCATTCGGCATTCCATTCCACATTCCATTCCACATTTCATTCCATTAGACTCCATTCCAATCCATTCCATCCCACATTCCATTTCATTCCATTCCATTCCACATTTCACTCCATTCCATTCCACATTCCATTCCACATTCCATTCCACTGCATTCCACATTACATTGCACATTCCATTCCATTCCATTCCACATCTCATTGCATATTCCAATCCACAATCCATTTCTCTTTCCATTCCATTCTACATTCCATTCCATTCCGCATTCCATTCCATTCCGTTCCACGTTCCATTCCATTCCACGTTCCATTCCACATTCCATTCCATTCAATTACACGTTCCGTTCCATTCCGCATTCCATTGCACATTCCATTCCCTTCCATTACACATTCCATTCCATTCCATTCCACTTTCTATTCCATTACATGCCACATTCCATTACACATTCCATTGCATTCCATTCCACATTCCAATCCACATTCCATTCCATTCCATGTTGCATTCCACATTCCATTCCATTCCACTCCATATTCTCTCCCACATTCCATTCCATTCCTTTGCTCTTTAAACTTCATTTAATTCCACATTCCATTAGACATTTTATTCCATTCCATTCCACATTCCATTCCATTCCATTCCACATTCCATTCCATTCCATTCAGTGTTCCATTCCATTCCATTTAACATTGCATTTCACGTTGCTTTCCACATTCCATTCCATTCCACATTCCATTGCACTTTCCATTACATTACATTCCTCACTCCATTCCATTCCATTCCTTTACACATTCCGTTCCATTGAATTCCACCTTCCATTCCTTTCAATTTCATATTCCATTCCAAATTGCATTCCACGTTACATTCCACGTTATATTTCAATTTCCAATGCACTTTCCATTCCATTGCAATCCACGTTCCATTCCATGTAACATTCCATTCCATTCCTTGTTGCATTCCACATTCCATTCCTTTTGATTCCATGTTCCATTCCTTATTCCATTCCATTCGATTCCACATTCCATTCCAAATTCCATTTCATTCCATTCCATGTCATTACACCCTCAATTCCATTCCACATTCCATTGCACATTCGATTCCATTCCATTCCTCATTCCATTCCACATTGCATTCCACATTCCATTCCATTCCAATCCACATTCCATTGCATTCCATTCCATTCCTGTCCACATTCCATTCAATTCCATTCCATTCCACATTCCATTCCATTCTTGTCCACATTCCATTCCACTCCATTCCATTTCACATTCCATTCCATTCCACTTTGCATTCCACCTTCTGTTCCACATTCCGTTCCATTGCATTCCATGTTCCATTTGATGTTCCACGCCTCGTTCCATTCCACGTTCCTTTCCATTCCATTCCACGTTCCATTTCATATTCCATTAAACATTCCATTCCATTCCATTCCACATTCCGATGCACCTTCCATTCCATATTTCATTGTACATTCCATTCCATTCAATTGCACATTCCATTCCACATTCCATTCCATTCCATTCCACATTACATAACATATTCCATTCCATTCCATTCCACATTCCATTCCACATTCCATTCCACAATCCTTTCAACATCACATTCTAAATTCAATTCTACAATCCATTGCACATTCCATTCCTTTCCACCTTCCCTTCCACATTCCATTCCACATTCCATTCCATTCCAAATTCCAATGCACATTGCATTCTATTCAATTCCACGTTCCATTCCACACTGCATTCCATTCTATTCCACGTTGCATTCCACCTTCTATTCCATTCCACCTTCCATTCCACATTCCATTCCACTGCATTCCACATTCCATTCGACCTACCGTTGCACTCCTTTCTGCATTCCTTTCCAAATTCCATTCCATTCCACATTCCATTCCACGTTGCATTCCACGATCCGTTCCATTCCATTCCGTGTTCCATTCCATGTTCCATTCCACGTTCTTTTCCACATTCTATTCCACCTTCCATTACATATTCCATTCCATTACATTTCACATTCCATTGCACATTCCACCCCATTAAATTTCACATTCCATTCCACATTCCATTCCATTTGACATTCCTTTCCATTTCATTCCACATTCTATGTGACCTTCCATTCCATTCAATTCCACTTTTCATTCCTTTCCATTCCAGATTCCATTGCATGTTCCTTGCCATTCCATTCTAAATTCCATTCCATTCCTTATTCCATTCAATTCCACATTCCTTTCCACGTTCCATTCCATTCCATTACACATTCGATTCCATTCCATTCCAGTACCCATTCCATTCTATTCCATGATCCACTTCATTCCCTTCCACGTGCCATTCCACGTTGCATGACGCATTCCATTCCGCTTTCCATCCCACGTTCCATTCCACGTTGCATTCCATTACATTCCGCTTTCCATTCCACCTTCCGTTGCACGTTCCGTTCCATTGCATTCCACATTCCATTCTATTCCTTTCCACATTCCATTCCATTCCATTCCACATTCTCTTCCACATTCCATTCTAATCCATTCCATATTCCATTCCATTCCATTCCATTCTATTCCAATTCCCATTCCGTTCTATTGTACGATCCGTTCCATTCCCTTCAATGTGCCATTCCACATTGTATGCCGCGTTCCATTCCGCATTCCATTACACTTTCCATTCCACGTTCCATTCCATTCCATTCCACATTCCTTTCCATCTTCCGTTCCACCTTCCATTCCTTTGCGTTCCACATTCCATTTCATTCCTTTCCACATTCCATTCCATTCCATTCCATTCCATTCCACATTCCATTCCATTCCATTCCACATTCCATTGCACATTCCATTCCATTCCATTCCACGTTCCTTTCCATTCCATTCCAAATTCCATTCCATTCCATTCCTTTCCAATCCATTCCACATTGCATTCCATTCAATTCCACTTTCCATTAAGTTCCATTCCACATTGCATTCCATTCCATTCCACATTCAATTCCATTCCTTTCGATTCCACATTCCATTCCATTCCATTCCACATTCCTTTCCACATTCCATTCTATTCCATTCCACATTCCATTCCATTCCATTCCACTTTTCTTTCCATTGCATTCCACTTTCCATTCCGTTCCATTCCAGTTTCCATTCCTGTCTATTCCACGATCAATTCTATTCCCTTCCACGTGAAATTCCACGTTCCATTCCACGTTCCATTCCATTCCATTCAACGTTTCATTCTATGTTCCGTTACACATTCCATTACATTACATTCCACATTTCATTGCACATTCCATTCCACATTCCATTCTATATTGCATTCCATTCAAATCCACATTCCATTCCACATTCCATTCCATTCCATTCCAGATTACATACCATATTCCATTCCATTCCATTCCACTTTCCATTCAACATTCCATTCCACATTCCATTCCACATTCCATTCCAAATTCCTTTCCACAATCCATTGCATATTCCATTCCATTCCACCTTCTCTTCCACATTCCATTTCTCATTCCACTCCGTTCCATGTTCCAATGTACATTTCATTCCAAGTTTCATTCCATTTTGCATTCCATTCCATTCCACTTTCCATTTCACATTCCATCCCATTCCATTCCACTTTGCGTTGCACATTCCCTTCCATTCCACGTTCCATTCCACATTTCATTCTATTGCATTCCACATTCCATTCGACCTACCATTCCACTCCATTCTGCATTCCATTCCACATTCCATTCCATTCCTTTCCACATTCCATTCCACGTTGCATTCCACGTTCCATTCCATTCCATTCCACGTTCCATTCCATGTTCCGTTCCATGTTCCATTCTACATTTCATTCCTCCTTCCATTACACATTCCATTCCATTACATCCCACATTCCATTGCACATTCTATTTCACATTCCATTCCACATTCCACTCCATTCAATTCCACATTCCATTCCACATTCCATTCCATTCCATTCCACATTCCATTCCATTCCATTCCACATTTCATTCCATTTCATTCCAGATTCTTTTCGACCTTCCATTCCATTCCATTCCACATTCCATTCCAGTTTCCATTCCATTCCATTCCACATTCCATTCCGTATTCCATTCCTTTCCATTCCAAATTCCATTCCATTCCACATTCCATTCCTCCTTCTATTCCTTTCCACATTCCTTTCCACATTCCATTCCATGACATTCCACTTTCCATTCCATTCCTTTCCAGTTTCCATTGCATTCTATTCCACGATCCACTCCATTCCCTTCCACGTACCATTCCATGTTCCATGCCGCGTTCCATTCCATGTTCCATTCCACATTCCATTCCATGTTGCTTTCCATTCCATTCCGCTTTCCATTCCACCTTCCGTTCTACGTTCCGTTCCATTGCATTCCACAATCCATTCCATTCCATTCCACATTCTATTCCATTCCTTTCCACTTTCCTTTCCATTCCATTCTATTGCAGTTTCCCTTCCATTGCAATCCACTTTCCATTCCATGTTCCATTCCGCTTTCCATTCCACATTCCATTGCATTCCATTCCACATTCCATTCCACATTCAACTCCATTCAATTCCACATTCCATTCCTTTCCATTCCACATTCCTTCCCATTCCATTCCATGTTCCTTTTCATTCCATTCCACGTTCCATACCATTCCATTCCACGTTCCTTTCCATTCCATGTTCCATTCCGCATTCCATTCCATTCCACATTCCAATCTATTCCATTCCACATTCCATTCTATTCCATTCCACTTTCCATTCCACATTCCATTCCGTTCCATTCCACATTGCATTCCATTCCATTCCATTCCATATTCTATTATTTTCCATTCCACTTTCCATTCCATTCCGTTCCAAATTCCATTCCATTCCAATCCACATTGCATTCCACATTCCGTTCCACATTCCATTCCACATTCCATTCTATTCTTCATTCCATTCCATTCCATTCCACTTTACTTTCCATTCCATTCCACTTTCCATTCCATTCCATTCCACTTTCCATGCCATTCCACTCCACGTTCCATTCCATTCCACGTTCCATTCCACGTTGCATTCCGCATTCCATTCCATTCCACATTCCAATCTATTCCATTCCACATTCCATTCTATTCCATTCCACTTTCCATTCCGCATTCCTTTCCATTCCATTCCATATTGCATTCCATTCCATTCCATTCCACATTCCATTCCATTCCATTCCACATTCCATTCCATTCCATTCCACTTTCCATTCCATTCCATTCCACATTCCATTCCATTCCACATTCCATTCCACATTCCATTCCATTCCACATTCCATTCCACGTTCCATTCCATTCCTTTCCACATTCCATTCCTCATTCCATTCCACATTCCCTTCCTCATTCCATTCTATTCCATTCCACTTTCGATTCCATTCCGTTTTACATTCCATTCCATATTCAATTCCATTCCATTCCACATTTTACTTGCACATTGTGCACATGTACCATAAAACGTAAAGTATAATAATGATAATAATAAAAGAAAAATATTCTCATAAAAACTAGATAGAAGCATTCTGAGAAACTTCGTTCTGATATGTGCTCTCATCTCACAGAGTTGAACATTTCTTTTGTATGAGCAGTTTGGAAACAGTCTTTTTTTAGAACATTCAAACCGATATTTCTTAGCCCTTACAGCCTTTGAAGAAATAGGAAATAGCTTCATATAAAACCTAGTCAGCATCTTTCTGAGAATCTGCTTTGTGATGTATGCTTTCATCTCAAAGAGTTGAAGTTTTCTTTTGATTGAACAGTTTGGAAACAATACTTTTGTAGAATCCACAAATGAATAGTTTCATTGCTTTTAGGCCTAAGGTAAAAAAGCAAATATCTTCACAAAACACTAAAATGGAGCTTTCTGAGAACGTCCTTTGTGATGCATGGATTCATATTACAGAGCTGAAGCTTTCTTTTGATTGAACAGATTGGAAGCAGTCTTTTTGTACAATCTGCAAATGGATATTTCTGAGCCATTTGATGCCTATGGAGAAAATGAATTTTCTTCACATAAACACTAGACAGAATCATTCTATGAAACTTCTTTGTGATGGGTGCATTCATCTCACAGAGTTGAACGTTTGTCTTCATGGAGCAGTTTGGAAACAGTCTTTTTGTAGTATCTGCAGAGAGAGATTTGTGAGCGGTTTAAGGACTATAGTGAAAAAGGGAATATGTTCACATAAAACGAGACAGAAGCATTCTGAGAAACTCCTTTTTTATGTGTGCATTCATCTCACAGAGATGAATCTTTCTTTTCATTGAACAGTTTGGAAACAGTCTTTCTGTACAATCTGCAAAGAGATATTTCTGAGTGGTTTGAGGCCTACAGTGAAAAAGTAATATCTTCACAAAAAACCAGACAGAAGTATTATGAGAAACTTCTTTTTTATTTCTGCATTTATCTCACAGAGTTGAAACTTTCTTTTCATTGAGCAGTTCAGAAACACGCTTTTTGTAGAATCTGAAAGGGTTATTTGTGAGTCTCTTGAGGCCTGTGGTGAAATAGGAAATATCCTCACATAAAAACTAGACAGAAGCTTTCTGAGAAACTTCTTTGTGATGTGTGCTTTCATCTCACAGAGTTGAACCTTTCTTTTGGTTGAGCAGTTTGGAAGGAGTCTTTTTGTGGAATCTGCAAATGGATGTTTGGAATGCTTTGAGACCTATGGTGAAAAGTAAACATCTTCACATTAAAACTAGACAGAAACATTCTGAGAATCTTCTTTGTGACGTGTGCATTCACTTCATGTTGCTGAGCCTATCTTTTGATTTAGCAGATTGGAAACAGTCCTTTTGTTGTATCTGCAGAGGGATATTTGTGAGCAGTTTTAGGCCTATGGTGAAAAGGGAAATACCTTCACATAAAAACTAGACAAAGCATTCTGGGAAGCTTCTCTGTGATGTGTACATTCAACTTACAGAGGGGAAACTTTCATTAGATTGAGCAGTTTGGAAACAGTCCTTTTTTAGAATCTGCAAAGGGATATTTCTGAGCCTACTGAGGCGTAGGGTGAAAAAGAAATAACTTCACATAAAAACTGGACAGATGCATTCTGAGAAACTTCTTTGTGATGTGTCCATTCATCTCACAGAGTTGAAACTTTCTTTGGATTGATCAGTTTGGAAACAGTCTTTTTGAACAATCTGCAAAAAATATTTTTGAGCCCTTTATGGCCTACAGTGAAATAGGAAATATCTTCACATAAAAACTAGACAGAAGCTTTCTGAGAAACTACTTTGTGATGTGTGCTTTCATCTCACCGAGTTGAACCTTTCTTTTGAATGACCAGTTTGGAAACACTCTTTCTGTAGAGTCTGTAAATGTATATTTGTAGCACTCTGAGGCCTATGGTGAAAAAGGAAATACCTTCACATAAAAACCAGGCAGGAGCATTCTGCGAAACTTCTTTGTGATGGGTGTATTCATCTCACAGAGTTGAACATTTCTTTGGATGCAGCAGTTTGGAAACAGTCTTTTTATAGTATCTTCAGAGGGATATTCATGAGCAGTTTACAGCCTGTGGTTAAAAAGGATATATCTTCTCAAAAAAACTCGACAGCTCCATTGTGAGAAACTTCTTTGAGACGTATTGTTCATCTCAGAGAGTTGGGCTTTTCTTTGGATTGAGCAGTTTTCTAAACAGTCCTTTTGTAGAATCTCCAAAGGGACATTTCTGAGCCCATTGAGGTCTATGGTGAAAAAGGAAAAATCTTCACATGAAAGCTAAACAGAAGCTTTCTGAGAAACTTCTTTGTGATGTGTGAATTCATCTCACAGTGTTGAAACTTTCTTTTCATTGAGCAGTTTGGAAACATTCTTTTTGTACAATCTGCAAAGGGATATTTCTGAGCCATTTGAGGCCTATGGTGAAAGAGAAATATCTTCACATAAAAACTAGACAAAAGAATTCTGAGAAACTTCTTTGTGTTGTGTGCATTCATCACACATATTTGAACCTCTCTTTTGATTGAGCAGTTTGGAGATAGTCTTTTTGTAGAATATGCGAAAGGATATTTGTGAGCCCTTTCAGGCCTATGGTGAAATAGGGAATATCTTCACATTAAAACCAGACAGAAGCTTTCTGAAAAACTTCTTTGTGATATGTGCTTTCATCTCAAGCGTTGAGCTTTTCTTTTGATTGAGCAGGTTGGAAACAGTCTTTTTGTACAATCTGCAAATAGATATTTGCAGCATTTTAGGCCTATGTTGAACAGGAAATTTCTTCACATAAAAACAAGACAGAAGCATTCTGAGAAACCTCTTTGTGATGTGTGCATTCATGTCACAGGATTGAAACTTTCCTTGGACTGAGCAGTTTGGAAAGAGCCCTTTTGTGGAATCTGCAAAGGGATGTTTGTGAGCCCATTGAGGTCTATGGTGAAATAGGAAATATCTTCACATAAAAACTAGAAAGAAGCTTTCTGAAAATCTTCTTTGTGCTGTGTGCTTTCATCTCACAGAGATGAAACTCTCTTTTAACTGAGCAGTTTGGAAACACTCCTTTTGTGGAACCTGCAAATGGATCCGCAGATAAAAACTAGACAGAAATTTTCTGAGAAACTTATTTTTGATGTGTGTTTTCTTCTCAAATTTGGACCTTCCTTTTCATTGAGCAGTTTGGCAACAAGTCGTTTTGTAGAATCTGCAAAGGGATATATGTGAGCGGTTTGAGGCCCATGGTAAGAAAGTAAATATCTTCACATAAAACCTACACAGAAACATTGTGAGAAAACTGTGATGTTTGCATTCATCTCACTGAGTTGAACCTTTCTGTTCATTGAGCAGTGTGGAAACATACTTTTTGTGCAATGTGCAAAGGAATATTTGTTTGAGGTTTGAGACCTATGTTGAAAATGTAATATCTTCACATAAAAACAGGACAGAAGCATTCTGAGAAATTAATTTTTTATGTGTGCATTCATCTCACAGAGTTGAACCTTTCTTTTGATGAAGCAGTTCGGAACCTTTTTTTGTAGAATCTGAAAAGGGATATATTTTATCCCTTTGAGGCCTAAGGTGAAATAGGAAATATCTTCACATAAAAACTAGAGAGAAACTTTCTGAGAAACTTCTTTGTGACTTGGGCTTTCATCTCACAGATTTGAAACTTTACTTTGATTGAATAGTTTGGAAAGAGTCTTTTTGTAGTATCTGCAGAGGGCTATTAGTGAGCAGACTGAGGCCTACAGTGAAAAGGAAATGGCTTCTCAAAAAAACTAGACAGAAGCATTCTGAGAAACTTCTTTGTAATGTGTGCTTCATCTCACAGAGTTAAATCTTTCTTTTGATTGAGCTGTTTGGAAACACTCTTTTTTGTAGGATTTGCAAGGGTATACTTCTGAGCCCTTTGAGGCCTATTTTGAAATATGAAATATCTACACAAAAAACTAGAAAGAAGGTTTCTAAGAAACTTCTTTGTGATGTGTGCTTTCATCTCACAGAGTTGAACCTTTGTTTTGATTGAGCAGATTGGAAACACTCTTTTTGTAGAATCTGCAAGTGGATATTTGGAGTGCTTTGAGACCCATGATGAAAAAGGAAATATTTTCACGTAAAAACTAAACAGAAATTTTCTGAGAATTTCCTTTGGGGTGTGTACATTCATTTCACAGAGTTGAAACACTCTTTTGATTGAGTAATTTGAAAACAGTCTTTTCGTAGGATCTGCAAATGGATATTTGGAGTGCTTTGAGGCCTATGGTGAAAAAGGAAAATTCTTCACATAAAACTAGACAAAAGCATTCTGAGAAACCTCTTTGTGTTGTGTGCTTACATCTCAAAGAGTTTAACCTTTTTTTTCATTGAGCAGTTTGGAAACTGTCTTTTTGTAGTATCTGCAAAGGGATATTTGTGAGCGGTTTGAGACCTTTGGTGAAAAAGGAAATACCTTCACATAAAAACCAGACGGAAGCTTTTCGAGAAACCTCTTTGTGATGTTTGCATTCATCTCCCAGAGTTGAATCTTCCTTTTCATTGAGCTGTTTAGAAACAGTCTTTTTGCACAATCTGTAAAGGGATATTTCTGAGTGATTTGAGGCCTGTGGTGAAAAAGAAATATCTTCACATAAAAATCAGACAGAAGCATTCCAGGAAACTTATTTGTTTTGTGTGCATTCATCCAACAGAGTTGAAACTTTCATTTCATTCTTTAGTTCAGAAGCAGTCTTTTCATAGAACTTGCAAAGGGATATTTCTGAGCCCTTTGAGGTGTATGGTGAAATAGGAAATATCTTCACATTAAAACTAGACAGTAGCTTTTTGAGAAACTTCTTTGTGATGTGTGCTTTCATCTCACAGAGTTGAAACTTTTTTTTTGATTGAGCTGTTTGGAAACAGTCCTTTTGTAGAATCTGCAAAGGGATATTTCTGAGCCCTTTGAGTCCTATTAGTGAAATAGGAAATATCTTCACATAATAATTAGACAGAAGCATTCTGAGAAACTTCTTTGTGATGCGTGCTTTCATTTCACAGAGTTGAACCTTTCTTTTGATTGAGCAGTTTGGAAACACTCTTTTTGTAGAATCTGTAAACGGATATTTGGATCGCTTTGAGGCATAAGGTGAAAAAGGAAGTACCTGCACCTAAAAACTAGACAAACTTTCTGAGAAACTTATTTGTGATGCATGCTTTCATCTGACATATTTGGACATTTCTTTTCATTGAGCAGTTTGAGATCAAGTCATTGTGTATAATCTGCAAAGGTATATTTGTGAGCAGTTTGAGGCCTATGGTGAAAAACTAAATATCTTCAAATAAAAACCAGACAGAAGCTTTTTCAGATAAGTCTTTGTGATGTTTTCATTCATCTCAAGGAGTTGAACCTTTCTGTTCGTTGAGGAGCCCTGACATATTCTTTTTATGCAATCTGCAAAGGAATATTTCTGAGTGTTTTCAGTCCTGTGGTGAAAAAGAAATATCTTCACATAAAAACTAGACAGAAACATTCTGAAAAACCTCTTTTTTATCTGTGCATTCACCTCACAGAGTTGAAACTTTATTTCCATTGAGCAGTTTGGAAACAGTCTTTTTGTAGAATCTGCAAAGGGATATTTGTGATAACTTTGAGGCCTATGTAGAAATAGTAAATATCTTCACATAAATACTAGACAGAAGCTTTCTGGGAAACTTCTTTATGATGTGTGCTTTCATCCTACAGAGCTGAACCTTTCTTTTGATTGATCACTTTGGAAACAGTCTTTGTGAAGAATCTACAAATAGATATTTGGAGAGCTTTGAGGCCTATGGTCAAAAAGGAAATATATTCACATAAAAACTAGACAGAAGCATTTTGACAAACTTCTGTGTGATGTGCACTTTCATTTCACAGAGTTGAATCTTTCTTTTGATTGTGCAGTTTGGAAACAGTCTTTTTGTACAATCTGCAAAGGGATATTTCTGAGCCATTTTAGGCCTATGGTGGAAACGAAATATCTGCACATAAAAGCTAGACAGAAGCATTCTGAGAAACTTCTTTGTGATTTGTCCATTCATGTCAAAGAGTTGAACATTTGTTTTGATTGAGCAGTTTGGAAACATTCTTTTTGTAGAATCTGCAAATGGATATTAGAAGCAATTTGTGTTTTATGGTGAAAAAGGAAATATGTTCACATAAAAACTAGACAGAAGAATTCTGAGAAACTTCTTTGGGATGAGTCCATTCATCTTACAGAGTTGAAACTTACTTTGATTGACCAGTTTGGAAACAGTCTTTTTGTAGTATCTGCAGAGGGATATTTTTGAGTGGTTTAAAGACTATGGTGAAAAAGGAAATATTTTCACATAATAACTAGACAGAAGCATTCTGAGAAACTTCTTTGTGATGTGTGCATTCATCTCACAATGTTGAACGTTTCTCTTGATTGAGCAGTTTGGAAACAGAACTTTTGTAAAATCTGCAAAGGGATATTTGTGAGCCCATTGAGGCCTGTGACAAAATAAGAATAATTTTGAGACAAAAATTAGACACAAGATTTCTGAGAAACTTCTTTGTGATGTGTGCTTCCATTTCAAAAAGTTGAAAATTTCTTTTGATTGGGCAGTTTGGAAACAGTCCTTTTGTAGAACCTGCAAAAGGATATTTCTGAGCCCATCGATGCCTGTGTTGAAATAGGAAATATCCTCACCTAAAAACCAGACAGAAACCTAATGAGAAACTTCTCTGTGATGTGTGCATTCATCTCACAGAGTTGAACCTTTATTTTGATTGAGCAGTTTGGAAACAATCTGTTTTTGGTATCTACAGAGGGATATTTGTAAGTGATTTAAGGCCTATGTTGAAAAAGGAGATGTCTTCACATAAAAACTAGATAGAAGCATTCTGAGAAACTTCTTTGTGATGTGTGCATTTGTCTCACAGAGCTGAACCTTTCTTTTGCTTGAACAGTTTGGAAACCATCTTTTTGTAGAACCTGCAAATAGATATTTGGAGCGATTTGATCCTAGGGTGAAATAGGAATTGTCTTCACATAAAAACTAGACAGAAGCTTTCTGACAAACTTCTTTGTGATGTGTGCATTCATCTCACAGAGTAGAACCTTTCTTTAGATTGAGCAGTTTGGAAACACTCTTTTTGTAGGATCTAAAGCGGGATATTTTTGAGCAGTTTGAGTCCTATGGTGAAAAAGAAACTATCTTAATGTAAAGACTAGACAGAAGCATTCTGAGAAATTTTTGTGATGTGTGCATTCATCTCACAGAGATTAACCTTTCTTTTCATTAAGCAGTTTGCAAACAGTCTTTTTGAAGAATCTGAAATGGGATATTTGTGAGCCCTTTGAGGCCTACGGTGAAATAGGAAATATCTTCACATAAAACTTGTCAGAAAATTTCTGAGTAACTTCTTTGTTATGTGTGTGTCTATCTCACAGAGTTGAAATTTTCTTTTGATTGAGCAGTTTGGAAACGTCTTTTTGTAGAATCTACAAATGGATATTGGGTGGGCTTTGAGGCCTATGTTGAAAAAGGAAATATCTTCACATAAAAACTAGGCAGAAGCTTTCTGAGAAACTTCTTTGTGATTTGTGCATTCATCTCACAGAGTTGAAACTGTCTTTTGATTGAGCAGTTTGGAAACAGTCTGTTTGTAGAATATGCAGAGGGATATTTGTGAGCGGTTTGAGGACTAAAGTCAAAAAGGAAATATCTTCACATTAAAACTAGACAGAAACATTTTAAGAAACTTTTTTCTGATATGTGCATTCATTTAACAGAAGTCAATCTTTCTTTTGATAGAGCACTTTGGAAAAAATCTTTTTGAAAATCTACAGAGGGATATTTGGGACAGGTTTGAGAACTATGGTGAAAAAAGGAGATATCTTCACATAAAAACTAGACAGAAGAATTCTAAGTAACATATTTGTGATGTGTTCATTAAATGCACAAAGTTGAACCTTTCTTTTGATTGAGCAGTTTGGAAGCAGTCTTTTTGTAAAATGTGCAAAGGGATGTTTTTGAGCCCTTTGAGGCCTATGGTGAAATAGGAAATATCCTCATATGGAAACTAGACAGAAACTTTTTGAGAAACTTCTTTGTGATGTGTGCATTCGACTCATAGAGTTGAATCTTTCTTTTGATTGGGCAGCTTGGAAACAATCTTTTTGCAGAATGTTTTTGAGCCCTTTGAGGACTTTGGTGAAATAGGAAATATCTTCACATAAAAACTAGACAGAAGCATCTTCAGAAACTTATTTGTGATGTGTGCATTCATCCCATAGAGTTGAACCTTTCTTTTGGTTTAGCAGTTTGGAAACAATCTTTTTGTAGAATCTGCAAAGGGATAGTTTTTTGTCCTTTGAGGACTATGGTGAAATAGGAAATATCTTCAAATAGAAATTGTATAGAAGATTTCTGAGAAACTTTTTTGTGATGTGTGCATGTATCTCAAAGAGTTGAACCTTTCTTTTGATTGAGCAGTTGGAAACAGTATTTTTGTAGAATATACAAAGGTATATTTGTGAGCCATTTGAGGCCTGTGGTGGAATAGGAAATGTCTTCACATAAAAGCCAGACAGAAGTTTTATGCGAAACAGATTTGTTATGTGTGCTTTGTTATGGGTGGATTCATCTCACAGAGTTGAACATTTCTTTTGATTGAGCAGTTGGGAAACAGTCTGTTCGTGGAATCTGCAAAGGGATTTTTTTCATTTTTTTGTTTTTATTTTTATTTTTGTTTCATTATTATTATACTTTAAATTTTAGTGTACATGTGCACAATGTGCAGGTTAGTTACATGTGTATACATATGCCATGCTGGTGTGTTGCACCCATTAACTTGTCATTTAGCATTAGGTATATCTCCTAATGCTATCCCTCCCCCCTCCCCACACCCCACAACAGTCCCCAGAGTGTGGTGTTCCCCTTCCTGTGTCCATGTGTTCTCATTGTTCAATTCCCACCTATGGGTGAGAATATGTGGTGTCTGGTTTATTGCTCTTGCAATAGTTTACTGAGAAAGATGATTTAGAATTTCATCCATGTCCCTACAAAGACATGAACTCATCATTTTTTATGGCTGCATAGCTTCAAAGAGAATAAAATACCTAGGAATCCAACTTACAAGGGACATGAAGGACCTCTTCAAGGAGAACTACAAGCCACTGCTCAATGAAATAAAAGAGGATATAAAGAAATGCAAGAACATTCCTTGCTCATGGGTAGGAAGAATCAATATTGTGAAAATGGCCATAGTGCACAAGGTAATTTATAGATTCAATGCCATCCCCATCAAGCTACCAATGACTTATTTCACATAATTGCAAAGGGATACTTGAGAGTCCTTTGAGGCCTATGGTGAAACAGGAAATATCTTCATATAAAAAATAGACAGAAGCTTTCAGAGAAACTTCTTTGTGGTGTGTTCTTTCATTTCAGAGATTTGAAGCATTCTTTTGATTGAGCAGTTTGGAAACAGTCTTTTCATATAATCTGCAAATGGATATTTGCTGGGCTTTGAGGCCTACGGTGAAAAAGGAAATATCTTCATATGTAAACCAGACAGACGCTTTCTGAGAAATTTTTTTGTGATGTTTGCATTCACCTCACAGAGTTGAACCTTTCTTTTCATTGAGAAGTTATGAAACAGTGTTTTTGTTCAATAGGCAAAGGTTTATTTCTGAGCGGTTTGAGCCCTGTGGTGAAAAAGAAATATCATCACAAAAAAAATAGACAGAAGCATTCTGAGAAACTTATTTGTGACGTGTTCATTCATCTCACAGAGTTGAAACTTTCTTGAGATAGAGAAGCTTGGAAAAAGTCTTTTTATAAAATCTGCAAAGGGATATTTGCAAGCACTTTGAGGCTTACGGTGAAATAGGAAATATGTTCACATAGAAACTAGACAGAAGCATTTTCATAAACCTCTTTGAGATGTGTGCACTCATCTCACAGAGTTAAAACTTTCTTTTGACTGAGCAGTTTGGAAACAGTCTTTTTGTAGAATATGCAAAGGGATATTTGTGAACCCATTGAGGACTATGGTGAAATAGGAAATATCTTTGCATAAAAACTAGACAGAAGCTTTCTGAGAAATTTCTTGGGGATGTGTGCTTTTATCTCACACAGTTTAACCTTTCTTTTGATTGAGCAGTTGGGAAACTGTTTTTTGTAGAATCTGGAAAAGGATATTTGTGAGCCCTTTGAGGTCTCTGATGAAACAGGAAATATCTTCATATAAAAACTAGACAGAATCTTTCTGAGAAACTACTTTGTGATGTGTCCTTTCATCTCACAGAGTTCAACTTTTCTTTTGATTGAGCATTTTGGAAACAGTCTTTTTGTAGAGTCTGCAAATGGATATTTGGAGAGTGTTGAGCGAAGGGTGAAATAGCAACTGGCATCACATAAAAACTAGACAGAAGCTTTCTGAGAACGTTCTTTGTGATGTGTGCATTCATCTCACACAGTTGAACTTCCCTTTGATTTAGCAGTTTGGAAACAGTATTTTTGTAGAATCTGCAAGTGGATATTTGCAGCGCTATGAAGCCTGTGTTGAAAAAGAAATATCTTCCATAAAAATTAGACAGAAAATTTCTAAGGAAATTCTTTGTGATGTGTTCATTCATCTCACAGAGTTGAACCTTTCTTCTGATTGAGCCGTTTTGAAAAACTCTTTTTGTAGAATCTGCAAGTGGATATTTATGTCACTTTTAGCCCTGTGTTGGAAAAGGAAATATCTCCCCATAAAAACTGGGCAGAAGCATTTTGAGAAACTTCTTTGTGGTATGTGCATTCAACTCACAGAGTTGATCCTTTCTTTTGATGCAGCGGTTTTCAAACACTCTTTTTGTAGAATCTGAAAGTGGATATATGGAGCGCTTTGTGGCCTAGAGTGGAAAAGGAAATATCTTTACATAAAAACCAGACAGAAGCATTCTGAGAAACTTTTCGTGATGTGTGCATTCATCTCACCGATTTCAAACTTTCTTTTGATTGACCAGTTTTGAAATACTCTTTTTGTAGAATTTGTAAGTGGATATTTGTGGCGATTTGTGGCCTATGTTGCAAAAGGAAATATCTTCATATAAAAACTAGATGGAGGCATTCTGAGAAACTTCTTAGTGATGTGTGTATTCATCCCAGAGAGTTTAACTACACTTTTGACTGAGCAGTTTGGAAACAGTCTTTATGTAGTATCTGCATGTGGATATTTGAAGTGCTTTGATGCCTATGGTGGAAAAGGAAATACCTTAATATAAAAATTAGACAAATGCATTCTGAGAAAATTCTTTGTGATATTTGCATTCATCTCACAGAGTTGAACCTTTCCTTTGATTGCACAGTTTTGAAACACTCTTTTTGTAGTATCTGCAAGTGGATATTTGAATTGCTGTGAGGCCTATGGTGGAAAAGGACATATCTTCACATAAGAACTGTAAAGCAGGTTTCCTAAAAACAGCCTTGTGATGTGTGCCTTCATCTCACAGAGGTAAGAAGTTTCTTTTCTCTGAGCAGTCTAGAAACTCTGTTCTTGTAAAATCTGAAAAAGGGTATTTTTGGGCACTTTGAGGCCCATGTTGACAAAGGAAATATCTTCACATACAAAGTATACAGAAAGTTTCTGAGATACTTCTTTGTGACATATGCATTCATCTCACAGAGTTGAACCTCTCTTTTGATTCATCATTTGGAAATGGTATTTTTGCAGAATCTGGAAACTGATATTTGTAAGCATTTTGAGGCCTATGCAGAAAAAGAAGTATCTTCACAGAAAAGTATAAAGAAGTTTTCTGAGAAACTGTTTTGTGATGTCTGCATTCATCTCACAGAGGTAAACGATTTTTTCCTTTGATCATTGGGAAACTCTCTTATTTTAGAATCTGCTAAGGGATAATTGTGAGTGCGTAGAACCTCTATGGTGAAAAAGGAATTGTCTTCACATAAAAACTAGACAGAAGCATACTGAGAAACTTCTTGGTGATGTGTGCATTCATCTCACAGAATTGAAACTTTCTTTTGATTGAGCAGTTCGGAAACGTCTTTTTGTGGAATCTGTAAAGGGATATTTCTGAGCACTTTGAGGCCTATGGTGAAAGAGAAAATATCTTCACATAAAAACTACACTAAAGAATTTGAGAAACTTCTTTGTGATGTATCCATTCATCTCACAGAGTTCAACAATTCTTTTCATTGAGCAGTTGGGAAACCGTCTTTTTGTAGAATATGCAAAGTATATTTCTGAGCCCTTTGAGATCTATGGTTAAAGGGAAATATCTTAACGTAAAAACTATAAGGAAGGTTTGTGAGAAACTTCTTTGTGATGTGTGCATTCATCTCACAGATTTGAACCATTCCTTGGCTCAGCAGTTTGGAAACAGTCTTTTTTTAGGATCTGCAAAGGGATATTTTTGAGCACTTTGAGGCCCATGGTGAAAAAGGAAACACATTCACATAAAAACAAGATAGAAGCTTTCTGAGAATCATCTTTTTGATATACGCATTCATTCCACAGAGGTGAACCTTTCTTTTGATGAGCAGTTTGGAAACAGTATTTTGTAGAATTTCCGAAGTGTTGTTAGTTAGTGTTTTGTGTCCTATGTTGAAAAAGGAATTACCTTTATATAAATACTAGACAGAATATTTCTGAGAAACTGCTTTGTGATATGTGCTTTCATCTAACAGAGGTAACCATTTCTCTTCCTCGAGCTGATTATCTTCTTGTAAAATCTGCAAAGGGATATTTGTCAGCGTTTTGAGGCATATGGTGAAAAAGTAATTATCTTCACGTAAAAAGTAGATAGAAGCTTTCTGTGAAACATCTTGGAGATGCGAGAATTTATCTCACAGAGTTGAAATATTCTTCTGATTGGGCAGTTTGTAAATAATATTTTGGTATAATCTGCAAAGGGATATTTGTGATGCTTTGAAGCCTATGGTGAAAAAGGAAATATTTTCACATGAAAACTAAAGAGAAGCTTTCTGAGAAACCTCTTTGTGATGTGTGCATTCATCTCACAGATTTGAAACTTTCTTTGGATTGAACAATTTGGAAACAGTATTTTTGTAGAATCTGTAAAGGCATATTTTTGAGACCTTTGAGGCCTATGATGAAATAGGAAATATCTTCACATAAAAACTAGACAGAAGCTTTCCAAGAAACTTCTTTGTGATGTGTGCATTCATCTCATAGAGTTCAACTATTCTTTTGATTGAACAGTTTGGAAACAGTCGTTTTGTAGAATCTGCAAAGGGATATTTATGAGTGCTTTGAGGCCTATGGTGAAAAAGTAAATATATTCACATAAAAAGCATAAACAAGGTTTCTCAGAAACAGCTTTATGATGTATGAATTCATCTCACAGAGATAAACGTTTCTTTTCTCTAGTCAGTCTGGAAACTGTTCTTTTAGAGTCTTTAAAGGGATATTTGTGAGTGCTTTGAGGCCTATGGTGAAAAAGGAAATATCTTCACGTAAAAACTAAAGAGAGGCTTTCTGTGAAACCTCTTTGTGATGTGGGCATTCATCTCACAAAGATGAAACTTACTTTTGATTGAGCAGTATGGAAATGGTCTGTTTGTGGAATCTGCAAAGGGATATTTATGAGCGCTTTGAGGCCAATGGTGAAAAAGGAAATATATTCATATAAAAGTTATAAAGAAGGTTTCTTAGAAACAGCTTTGTGACGTGTGCATTGAACTCACAGAGGCAAAGGTTTATTTTCTCTGATCAGTCTGGAAACTCTGTTCTTGTAGAATCTGCAATGGGATATTTGTGAGTGCTTTGAGGCCTATTGTGAAAAAGGAAATATCTTCACATAAAAACTAGACAGAAGCTTTCTTAGTGGCATCTTTGTGATGTGTGCAATCATCTCACAAATTTGAACCATCTTTTTGATTGACCAATCTGGAAACAGTCTTTTTGTAGAATCTGCAAGGGATATTTGTCAGGGCTTTGAGTGCTATGGTGAAAAAGGAAATATCTTCACATAAAAAATGGACAGAAGATCCCTGAGAAACCTCTTTGTGATGTGTGCATCCATCTCACAGAGTTCAAGCATTTATTTGGTTGAGCAGTTGGGAAGCCGTCTTTTTGCAGAATCTGCAAAGGGATATTGCTGAGCACTTTGAGGCTTATGGTGAAAAAGGAAATAACTTCACATAAAAACTATAAATAAGGTTTCTGAGAGACTTCTTTGTGATGTATGCATTCATCTCACGGAGTTGAACTATATTTTGATGGAACAGTTTGGGAACAATCTTTTCGTAGAATCTGCAAAGTGATATTTTTGAGCGCTTTGTGTCCTAGGCAGAAAAAAGAAATATCATCACATAAAAAGTATAAAGACGGTTTCTGAGAAACAGTTTTCTGATGTGTGCATTCATCTCACTGAGAAAAACCTTTGTTTTCTTTGATCAGTCTAGATTTCTGTTCTTGTAGAATCTGCTAAGGGATATTTGTGAGCAGATGAAGGCCTATGGTGAAAAAGGAAATGTCTTCATATAAAAATTAGACAGAAGCCTCCTGCGAAACTTCTTAGTGATGTGTGCATTCATCTCACAGAGGTGAAACTTTCTTTTCATTGAGCCGTTTGGAAAGAGACTTTTTGTAGAACCTGCAAATGGCTATTTAGAGCACTTTGAGGCCTATGGTGAAAAAGGAAATATATTCACATAAAAACTAGACTAAACGTTTCTGGGAAACTTCTTTGAGATGTGTGCATTCATCTCACAAAGTTCAACAATTCTTTTTATTGAGCAGTTTGGAAACAGTCTTTTTGTAGAATCTGCAGAGATATTTGTGAGGGCTTTGAGGCCTATGGTGAAAAAGGAAATATCTTCCAAGAAAAACTATAAAGAAGGTTTCTGAGAAACTTCTTTGTGATGCGTGCATTAACCTCACACAGTTCAAACTTTCTTTTGATTGGGGAGTTTGGAAAAAGTCTTTTTAAATATTCTTCAAGTGGATATTTGTGAGCACTTTGAGGCTCGTGGTGACAAAGGAAACATTCATATAAAAACTTAATAGAAGCTTTCTGAGAAACTTTTTTTTGACGTGTGCATTCATCTAACAGAGTTGAACCTTTCTTTTGATGAGCAGTGTGGAAACAGACTTTTTGTAGAATCTACAAACAGACAATTTTGAGTGCTTTGTTTCCAGTGGTGAAAAACGAAATACCTTCACATGAAAACTAGACAGAATGCTTCTGAGAAACTGCTTTGTGATATGTGCATTCATCTCCCAGATGTGTCTGTTTCTTTTCATTGAGAAGATTGGAAAATCTTTTCTTGTAAAATCTGCAAAGGGATATTTTTGAGCCCTTTGAAGCATATGGTGAAAAAGGAAATATCTTCACATAAAAACTACACAGAAGTTTTCTGAGAAACATCCTGGCAATGTGAGCACTTATCTCACAGAATTGAAACATTATTTTCATTGAGCAGTGTGTAAAGAGTCTTTTTGTAGAATCTGTGAAGGGATATACAAAGTAGAGAGAAGCTTTCTTAGAAACCTCTTTGTAATGTGCATACATGTCAAAGAGTTGAACCTTTCTTTTGATTGAGCAATTTGGAAAAAGTATTTTTATAGAATCTGTAAAAGGATATTTGTGAGCACTTTGAGGCCTACGGTGAAAAAGCAAGTATCTTCACATAATATCTACACAGAAGCATTCTGAGAAACTTCTTTGTGATGTGTGCATTCATCAAACAGAGTTGAATCTTTGTTTTGATTGAGCAGTTTGGAAACAGTCTTTTTGTAGAATCTGCAAATGGATATTTGGAACACTTTGAGGCCTATGGTGAAAAACGAAATATACTCACATAAAAGCTAGACTTAAAGTTTCAGAGAAACTTCTTTGAGATGTGTGCATTCATCTCACAGTGTTCAATAATTCTTTTTATTGAGCAGTTTGGAAGCAGACTTTTTGTAGAATATGTAAAGGGATATTTGTGAGGGCTTTGAGGCCTATGGTGAAAAAGGAAATACTTTCACAGAAAAACTATAAAGAAGGATTCTGAGAAACTTCTTTGTGATGTGTGCATTCATCTCACAGAGTTGAAACATTCTTCGGATTCAGCAGCTTGGAAACAGTCTTTTTGTACAATCTGCAAAGGGATATTTAGGAGCACGTTGAGGCCTATGGTGAAAAAGGAAATATCTTCACATAAAAACTAGAAAGAAGCATTCTGAGAAGCTACTTTAAAGTACGTGTATTCATCTCACAGAGGTAAACGTTTCTTTTCTTTGAGCAGTTTGTAAACTCTGTTATTCTAGAATCTACAAAGGGATATTTTTGAGTGCTTTGAGACCCAGGTTGAAAAAGGGACTATCTTCACATAAAAACTAGTGAGAAGCTTGCTGAGAAACTTTCTGATGTGTGCATTCATCAAACAGAGTTGAAACTTTCTTTTGATTGAGCAGTTTGGAAACAGTTATTTTTGTAGATTCTGCAAAGTTATATTTGGGAGGACATTGAGGCCTATGTTCAAAAAGGAAATATCTTCACATAAAAACGAAAAGGGAGTTTTCTGAGAAACTTCTTTGTGATGTGCACATTCTTCTCACAGGGTTAAACCATTCTGTTTATTGAGCCGTTTGGAAACAGTCTTTTTGTAGAAAATCCAAAGGGATATTTGGGAACACGTTGAGGCAGATGGTGAAAAAGGAAATATCTTCACATAAAAGGTAGAAAGAAATTTTCTGAGTAACTCCTCTGTGACATGTGCATTCATCGCACAGAAGTAAAAGTTTCTTTCCATTGAGCAGTTAGTTTTTAAGTGAAGATATTTCCATTTTCACAAAAGACCTCAAACCGCCTACATATATCCCTTTGCAGATTCTATAAAAAGACTCCAAACGGCTTAAAGAAAGCCTCCACTCTGCGAGAGGAAAGCACACATCACAGAGAAGATTCTCAGAATGTTTCTTTCTAGTTTTATTTGTTGATACTCAATTTCTCACCATAGGCCTAAAACCACTCATAAATAACCCTTTGCAGATTCTACAAAAAGACTGTTTCCAAACTACTCAATCAAAAGAAAGGTTCAAATCTTTGAGGTGAATGAACACATCACAAAGAAGTTTCTCAGAAAGCTTCTGTCTGGTTTTTATTTGAAGATGTTTCCTTTTTCAATATAGGTCTCAAAGCCCTCACAATTATCCCTTTACAGATTTTACAAAAAGACTATTCCAAAACTGCTCAACCTAAATAAAGCTTCAACTCTTTGAGATAAATGCACACATCACAAAGAAGTTTCTCAGAAAGCTTCCATCCAGTTTTTATGTGAAGATACTCCCTTTTTCACCATGTCTCAGAGCATTCAAATTATCACTTTGCAGATTCTACAAAAAGACATTTTCCAACCTGCTCTATCTGAAGAAATGTTCAACGCTGTGAGAAGAATGCATACATCAAAAAGAAGTTTCTCAGAATGCTTCTGTCTAGTTTTTATGTGAAGATATTTCCTTTTTCACCATAGGCCAAAAAGGGATCACAAATATACCTTTGTACATTCTACAAAAGGACTGTTTCCAAACTGCTCAATCCAAAGATAGGTTCAGCTCTTTGGGATGAATGCGCACATCACAACGAAGTTTCTCAGAATGCTTCTGTCAGTTTTTGTGTGAAGATATTTCTTTTTTCACCATAGGCTTCAAAGGGCTCACAAATATCGCAAAGCAGATTCTACAAAAAGACTCTATCCAAACTGATCAATGAAAAGAAGACTTCAAATCTGTGAGATGAATGAGCACATCACAAAGAATTTCTCAGAAAGCTTCTGTCTAGTTTTTATGTGAAGATATTTCCATTTTCACCATAGACCTGAAACCGTCTACATATATCCCTTTGCTGATTCTACAAAAAAATTGTTTCCAAACTGCTCAAACAAAGAAAGCTTTCTACTCTGTAAGATGAATGAACACATCACAGAGACGTTTCTCAGAAAGTTTCTGTCTAGTTCTTATTTGTCGATACTCCCTTTTTCACCATAGGCCTTTAACCGCTCATAAATAACCCTTTGCAGACTCTACAAAAGGACTGTTTCCAAACTGCTCAACCAAACGAAAGTTCAGCTGTGTGAGATGAATGCACACATTACAAAGAAGTTTCTCAGAACGTTTCTGTCTAGTTTTTATGTGAAGATACTTCTTTTTCACCATAAGCTTCAAAGAGTTCACAAATTTTCCTTTGCAGATTCTACAAAAAGACTGTTTCCAAACAGCTCAATCAAAAGAAAAGTTCAACTCTGTGTGATGAATGCACACATCACAAAGAAGTTTCTCTGAAGGCTTCTGTCTAGACGTTATTTGTGGATATTTCCTTTTTCACAATAGGCCTCAAAAAGATCACAAATATCCCTTTGCATATTCTACAAAAAGACTGTTTCCAAACTGCTCAATGAAAAAAAATTGAACTCTGTGAGATGAATGCACACATCACAAAGTGGTTTCTCAGAATGCTACTGTCTAGTGTTTATACGAAGATATTTCCTTTTTTACCACATTCCTCAAACCACTCAAAATCATCCCTTTGCAGATTCTCCAAAAACACTGTTTCCAAACTGCTCAATCAAAAGAAAGATTGAACTCTTTGAGATGCATACACCCATCACAAAGAAGCATCCCAGAAAACATGAGTCTAGTTTTTATGTGAAGATATTTCCTATTCACCATAAGCCTCAAAGCATTCACAAATATCACTTTGCAGGTTCTACGAAAAGACTGTTTCCAAACTGCTCAATCAAAAGAAAGTTTCAACCCTGTGAGATGAGTGCACACATCACAAATAAGTTTTTCAGAAAGCTGCTGTCTACATTTTATATTTCGATATTTCCTTTTTCACCATAAGACTCAAACTGCTGAAACATATCACTTTGCAGATTCTACAAAAAGACGGTTTCAAACCTGCCCAATGAAAAGAAAAGTTCAACTCTCTGGGATGAATGCACACATCACAGAGAAGTCTCTCAGAATGCTTCTGTCTAGGTTTTATGTGAAGATATTTCCTTTTTCACTGCAGACCTCTAACCGCTCATAAATATCCCTTTGCATATTCTAAAAAAAGACTATTTCCAACCCGATAAGTTGAAAGAAAGTTTCCACTGTTTGAGAAGAATGCACACATCACAAGGAAGTTTCTCAGAAAGCTTCTGTCTTGTTTTTATGTGAAGATATTTCCTTTTTTACCATAGGACTCAAAACGCCTTCAAATATCCCTTTACAGAGTCTACAAAAAGTCTTTTTCCAAACTGCTCAATCAAAAGAAAGGTTCAAATCTGTGAGATGAAAGCACACATCTCAGAGAACTTTCTCAGAAAGCTTCTGTAAAGTTTTTATGTAAAGATATTTCCTTTTTCACCACGGGCCTCAAAGAGCTCAAAAATGTCTCCTTACAGATTCTTCAAAAAGACGGTTTTTGAATTGATGAATCAAAACAAATGTTCAACTCTGTGAGATGAATGCACACATCCTGAAGAAGTTTCTCAGAAATCTTCTTTATAGGTTTAGGTGAAGATATTTCCTTTTTCACCATAAGCCTGAAAGCATTCACAGATATCACTTTGCAGATTGTACAAAAAGACTGTTTAAAAACTGCTCAATCAAAACAAGAGTTCAACTATGTGAGACGAATGTACACATCACAAAGAAGTTTCTCAGAAAGCTTCTGTTTAGATTTTATTTGCGGATAATTCCTTTTTCACTTTAGGTTTCAAACTGCTCACAAATATTCCTTGCAGTTTCTAAAAAAGACTGTTTCCAAACGACTCAATCAAAAGTGAGGTTCAACTCTGTGAGATGAACACACACATCACAAAGAAGTTTCTCAGGAAGCTTCTGTCTAGTTTTTATGTGAAGATAATTCCTTTTTCAACATAGGCCTCAATGGGCTCACAAATATCCTCATGTAGAGTCTACAAAAAGACGTTTCCAAACTACTCAATCAAAAGGAAGATTCAAGTCTGTGAGATGAATGCACACATCAGAAAGAAGTTTCTCAGAGACCTTCCGTCTAGATATTATTTGAGGATATTTCCTTTTTCACCATAGGTCTCAAAGGGCTCACAGATATCCCTTTGCAGATTCTACAAAGACACTGTTTCCAAACTGCTCAATCCAAAGAGGGGTTCAACACTGAAAGCTGAAGGCACACATCACAAAGAAGTTTCTCAGAATGCCTCTTTCTAGTTTTTAATTGAGTATATTTCTTTTTCACCATAAGCCACAAAGCATTCCAAATATCCACTTTCAGATTCTACAAAAAGCGTCTTTCAAAACTGGTCAATCAAAAGATAGGTTCAATTCTGTGATATGAATGGACACATCACAGAGAAGTTTCTCAGGATGCTTCTGTCTCGTTTTTATGTGAAGATACTACCTTTTCCAACATAGGCCTCAAAGCACTCCAAATATCCAATTGCAGTTTCTACAAAAACAGTGTTTCACAACTGAAAAATCAAAAGAAAGGTTCTTCTCTGTGAGATGAATGCACACATCACAAAGAAGTTTCTCAGAGTGCTTTTGTGTACTTTTTAAGTGAAGATATTTCCTTTTTCACCATAGGCCTCAAAGTGCTGCAAATACTCACTCGCAGAGTGTACAAAAAGAGTGTTTCAACACTGCTCAATAAAGAGAAATATTCATCTCTGTGAGGTGAATGCACACATCACAAAGAAGTTTCTCAGAATGCTCCTGTTTAGTTTTTATGTGAAGATATTTCCTTTTCCACTGTAGACACCAAGGCACTCCAAACATCCACTTGCAGATTCTACAAAAGGACTGTTTCAAAACTGCTCAATCAAAAGAAGGATTCAACTCTCAGGGATGAATGCACACATCACAAACAAGTTTTTCAGAATGCTTCTGTCTAGTTTTTGTGTGAAGGTATTTGCTTTTCCACTCTAGGCCACAAAGTGTTCCAAATATCCACTTAAAGATTCTACAGTAAGAGTGTTTCAAAACTGCTCAATCAAAAGAAGGTTTCATCTCTGTGAGTTGAATGCACACATCCAAATAAGTTTCTCAGAATGCTACTGTCTGGTATTTATGTGAAGATATGTCCTTTTCCACCATAGGCCTCAATCTGCTCCAAATATCCATTTGCAGATACTACATAAAGTGTGTTCCAAAAATGCTCTATCAAAAGAAAGGGTCAACTCTGTGAGTTCAATGCACACATCAAAAGGGAGTTTCTCAGAATGCTTCTGTTTAGTTTTTGTGTGCAGATATTTCCTTTTCCACCATAGTCCCCAAAGTTCTCCAAACATCCACATGCAGATTCTACAAAAAGTGTGTTTCAAAACTGCTCAATCAAAATAAACTTTCAACTCTGTGAGATGAACACTGACATCACAAAATAGTTTCTCAGAAAGCTTCCGTCTAATTTTTATATGAAGATATTTCCTTTCCCACCATAGGGCTCAAAGGACTCCAAATATCCACTTGCAGATTCTACCAAAAGAGAGTTTGAAAACTGCTCAATAAATAGAAAGTTTAAACTCTGTGAGATGAATGCAAAGATCAAAAAGAAGTTTCTCAGAATGCTTCTGCCCAATTTTCATGTGAAGATATTTCCTTTTCCACCGTATGCCTCAAAGCGCTCCAAATATCCACCTGCCGATTCTACAGAAGTGTGTTTCAAAACTGCTCAATCAAAAGAATGTTTCAACTCTCTGAGTTGAATGCACTCATCACATATAAGTTTCTCAGAATGTTCCTGTGTAGTATAAATGTGAAGATATATCCTTTTCCACCATATGCCTCAATCCACTCCAAATATCAAAATGAAGATATTACAAAAAGAGTGTTTCAAAACTGATCCATCAAAAGAAAGGTTCAACTCTGAGAGCTGAATGCACACATCACAAACAATTTTCTCAGATTGCTTCTGTGTAGTTTTTATGTGAAGATATTTTCTTTTACCCTATAGGCCCCAAAGTGCTCCAAACATTCACATGGAGATTCTACAAAAAGAGTGTTTCAAAATTGGTCAAGCAAAAGTAAGGTTCAACTCTGTGAGATGAATGCACACATCACAAAAAAGTTTCTCAGAAGGCTTCGGTCTAATTTTTATGTGAAGATATTTCCTTTTCCACCATAGGCTTCAAAGCTCTCCAAATATCCACCTGCAGATTCTACAGAAGAGTGTTTCAAAACTGCTGAATCAAAAGAAATGTTCAACTCTCTGAGATGAACGCACACATCATTAGGATGTTTGTCAGAATGCTTCTGTCTAATCTTTATATGAAGATATTTCCTTTTCAAACATTGACCACAAAGTTCTCCTAATATCCACCTGCAGATTCTACAAATTGAGTGTTTATAAACAGCTCAGTCAAAAGGAAGGTTCAACTCTGTGAGATGAAAGCACACATCACAAAAAAGGTTCTCAGAATGCCTCTGTCTAGTTTTTATGTGAAGATGTTTCCTTTTCCTCCACGGGCCTCAAACTCTCCAAATATCCAATTGCAGGTTCTACAAAAAGAGTGTTTTAAAACTGCTCTACCAAAATAAAGGCTCAAGTCTGTGAGATGAATGCACACATCACAAAGAAGTTTCTCAGAATGCCTCGGTCTAATTTTTATGTGAAGATATTTTCTTTTCCACCACAGGCCTCAAAGCCCTCCAAATATCCACCTGCAGATTCTACAGAAGAGTGTTTCAAAACTGCTCAATAAAAACAAATGTTCAACCCGGTGAGATGAAAGCACACATCACTAGGATGTTTCTCAGAATGCTTCTGTCTAATATTTATATGAAGATATTTCCTTTTCAAACATTGACCACAAAGATCTATAAATATCCACTTGCAGATTCAACAAATAGTGTGTTTAAAAACTGCTCAGTCAAAAGAAAGTTTCACCTCTGTGAGATGAACGTACACATCACAAAAAAGTTTCTCAGAATGCTTCTGTGTAGTTTTTATGTGAAGATATTTCCTTTTCCTCCAAGGACCTTAAACTCTCCAAATATCCAATTGCATGTTCTACAAAAAGAGTGTTTTAAAACTGCTCAATCAAAATAAAGGTTCAACTCTGTGAGATGAATGCACACATCACAAAGAAGTTTCTCAGAATGCATCTGTCTAGTTTTTACATGAAGATATTTCCTTTTCCACCATAGCCCTCCAAGCGACCCAAATATCCACTTGCAGATTCTACAAAAAGAGTGTTTCAACACTGTTTAATTAAAAGAAATGTTCAACTCTGTGGGATTAATCCACATGTCACAAAGTAGTTTCTCAGAATCCATCTGTCTTGTTTTAATGTGAAGATATTGCCTTTTCCAGTAATGGTCACAAATCACGCAAAATATCCACTTGCAGATTCTCCTAAAACTGTGTTTAAAAACTGCTCAATCAAAAGAACAATTCAAAATTGTGAGTTGAATGCACGCATAACAAAGAAGTTTCTCAGAATGCTTCTGTGTAATTTTTATGTGAGGATATTTCCTTTTCCACAATAGGCCTCAAAGAGCTCCAAGTATCCCCTTCAGATTCTACAAAAAGAGTGTTTCCAAACTGTTCAATCAGAGGAAAAGTTCAACTCTGTGACATGAATGCACACATCACAAAGAAGTTTCTCTGAAGGCTTCAGTGTAGTTTTTCTCTGAAGATATTTCCTTATCCAAAATCGGCCAGCGACAGCTCTTAATATCCACTTGGAGATACTACAAAAAGATTAACAGTTCAATCAAAAGATAGTATCAAATCTGTGAGTTGAAAGCACACATCACAAAGAAATTTCTCAGAATTCTTCTTTGTAGTTTCTTTGTGAAGATATTTCCTTTTCCACCACAGGCCATAAGCACTCCAAATATCCACTTGCAGATTCTACAAAAAGAGTGTTTCCAAACTGTTCAATCTAAAGAAATGTTCCACTATGTGAGATGAATGCACACATCACAAAGTGGTTTCTCAGAATGCTTCTGTGTAGTTTGAAGGTGAAGATATTTCCTCTTCCACAATAGGCATAAAAGTGCTTCAGATATCCACTTGCATATTCTACAAAATGTGTTTCCAAACTGCTCAATCAAAAGAAACGTTTAACTCTGTGAGATGAATGCACACATCACACGAAGTTTCTCAGAATGCTTCTTTGTAGTTTTTCTGTGAATATGTTACCTTTTCCACCATAGGCCTAAAAGCACTCCAAATTTCCACGGGCATATCCTACAAAAAGACTGTTTAGAAACTGCTCAATCAAAAGAAAGTGTCAACTGTGTGAGATGAATGCACACTTCACAAGAAATGTCTCAGAATGCTTCTGTGTAGTTTTTATGTGAATATATTACCTTTTCTGCAAAAAACCTCAAAGGCTTCAAATATCCACTTGCAGATACCATAAAAAGAGTGTTTCAAAAGTGCTCCATCAAAAGAAAGGTTCAAATCTGGGAAATGAATGCACACATCACAAAAAAGTTTCTCAGCATACTTCTGTGTAATTTTTATGTGAAGATATTTCCTTTTCCAAAATAGGTCACAAAGGTCTCCAAATATCCATTGCAGATTCTACAAAAGGAGAGATTGAAAACTGCCGAATCAAAAGATAATTTCAACTCTGTGAGTTGAATGCACACATCAAAAAGAAGTTTCTCAGAATGTTTTGTCTGTTTTTTATGTGAAGATATATCTTTTTCCACCATAGACCACAAAGCTCTCCTAACATCCACTTGCAGATTCTCCAAAAAGAGTGTTTCCAAATTGCTCAATCAAAATAAAGGTTCAACTGTGTGAGATGAAAGCACAAATCACAAAGAAGTTTCTCATAATGCTTCTATGTAGTTTTTCTGTGAAGATATTTCTTTTTCCACAATAGGCCTTAAAGTTCTCCAGATATCCACTTGCAGATTTTAAAGAAGACTGTTTCAAAACTACTCAATCAAATGAAATTTTCAACTCTGTTAAATGAATGAACACATCACAAAAAGGTTTCTCAGAATACTTCTGTGTAGTTTTCATATGAAGATATTTCCTTTTCCACCATATGCCACAAAGGGCTCCAAATATCCACTTGCAGATTCTACAAAAAGAGAGTTTCAAAACTGCTTTATCAAAAATAGGTTCAACTCTGTGAGTTGAATGCACACATCACAAAAAGTATCAGAATGATCCTATGTAGTTTCTCTGTTATTTCCTTTTCCAAAATAGGCCAGAAAAGTCTCTAGATATCCACTTTCAGATTCTGCAAAAAGAGATATTCAAAACTGCTCAATGAAAAATAGTTTCAACCCTGTGAGTTGAATGCACACATCAGAAAGAAGTTTCTCATAATGCTTCTGTGTACTTTTAAGGTGAAGATATTTCCTTTTCCACCATAGGCCTCAAAGCGCTCCAGATATCCACTTTCAGATTCTACAAAAACAGTGTTTACAAACTGCCAAATCAGAGGAAAGGTTCAGCTCTGTGAGATGAGTGCACACATCACAAAGAAGTTTCTCAGATGCTTCTGTGTTGTTTCTATGTGAAGATGTTTCCTTTAACACCACAGACGGCAAAGGGCTCTAAATATCAGCTTGCAGATACTACAAAAAGAGATTTTCAATACTGCTCTATTAAAAGATAGGTTGAACTCTGTGAGTTGAATGCACACATCACAAGGAGTTTCTCATAATGCTTCTGTGTAGTTTTTATATGAGGATATTTCCTTTTCCACAATAGGCCTCAAAGGGCTCCAAATATCCACTTGCAGAATCTACAAAAAGAGTGTTTCCTAACTGTTCAATCAAAAGAAAAGTTCACATCTGTGAGATTAATGCACACATCACAAATTAGTTTCTCAGAAGGCTTCTTTGTAGGTTTTCCGTGAACTTATTTCCTTTTCCAAATTAGGCCAGAAAGGGCTCCAAATATGCATATGCAGATTCTACAAACAGAGTGTTTCAAAAGTGCACATTTAAAAGAGATGTTCAACCCTGTGAAATGAATGCACACATTACAAAGAAGTTTCTCAGAAGGCTTTTGTATAGTTTTTAAGTGAAGATATTTCCTTTTCCAAAATAGACCACAAAGGGCTCCAAATATCCACTTGCAGATTCTTCAAAAAGATAGATTCAAAACTAGTCAACCAAAAGAAAGGTTCAACTCTGTGAGATGAATGCACACATTGCAAAGAATTTTCTGAAAATGTTTCTGTGTGGTTTTTTTGTGAAAATATTTCCTTTTCCACCATGGGCTGTAAAGGACTCCAAGTATCAACTTGCAGATTCTACAAAAGTGACTTTCAAATTGCTCTATCAAAAGTGAGTTTCAACACTGTGAGTTGAATGCACACATCACAAAGAAGTTTCTCAGAATGCTTCTTTGTAGTTTTTATGTGAAAGTATTTCTTTTTCCACTATAGGCCTCAAAGCATTCCAAATATCCACTTGCAGATTCTACAAAAATTGTGTTTCCAAAATGATGAATCAAAGAAAGTTTCAACTCTGTGAGTTGAATGCACACATCACAAAGGAGTTTCTCACAATTCTTCTGTGTAACTTTTAGTGAAGATATTTCCTTTTCCACAATAGTCCACAAAGGCTCCAAATACACACTTGCAGATTTTACAAAAAGAGAGTTTCCAAACTACTTTATCAAATGATAAGTTCAACTCTGTGAGTTTAACCACACCTCACAATTAAGTTTGTCAGAAAGTTTCTGGGTAGTTTTTATGTGAAGATATTTCCTTTTCCACTATAGTCGTCAAAACACTACAAATATCTCCTTGCAGATTCTACAAAAATAGTGTTTCAAAATTGCTCACTCAAAAGAAATCCTCAACACTGTGAGATGAATGTACACATCACAAAGAAGTTTCTCACAATGCTTCTGTGTAGTATTTATGTGAAGGCATTTCCTTTTCCTCAATAGGCTTCAAAGCACTCAAAATATCCACTTGCAGATTTTACAAAAAGAGTGTTTCAAAGCTTCTCAATCAAAAGAAATGTTCAACTCTGTGAGATGAATGCACACATCATAAATAAATTTCTCAGAATGTTTCTATGTAGTTTTTATGTGAAGATACTTCCTTTTCCACAACAGGCCTCAAAGCACTCCAAATATCCACATGCAGTTTCTACAAAATGAATGTTTCAAGACTGCTCAATCAAAAGAAAGTTTCAATTCTGTGAGATGAATGCACACATAACCATGAAGTTTCTCAGAATGCTTCTGTGTAGTTTTTATGTGAACATATTTCCTTTCCCACCATAGGCTGCAAAGGGCTCCAAATAACAACTTGCAGATTCTACAAAAAGAAAGTTTTGAAACTGCTCATTCAAAAGATATTTTCAAATCTGTGAGTTGTATGCCCACATCATAAAGAAGTTTCTCAAAATGCTACTGTGTAGTTTTTATAAGAAGAAATTTCCGTTTCAACAGTAGGCCTCAAAGTGCTCCAAATATCCTCTTGGAAATTCTACAAAAAGAGTGTTTCAAAACTGCTCAATCAACTGGAAAGTTCAACTATATGAGGTGAATGCACACTTCACAGAGAAATTTCAAAGAATGCTGCTGTGTAGTATTTATGTGAAGATATTTCCTGTTCCACCATAAACCTCAAAGCTCTCCAAATATCCTCTTGCAGAATCTGCAAAAAGAGTTTTTAAAAAATGCTCAATCAAATGAAAGGCTGAACTATGTGAGATGAATGCACACATCACAAAAATATTTCTCAGAATGTTACTGTGTAAGTTTTATGTGAACTTATTTCCTTTTCCAAAATATGGCGGAAAGGGCTCCAAATATCCACTTGCAGATTCTACGAAAAGAGATTCAAAACTGCTCAATCAAAGCATAGGTTCAACAATGTGAGTTGAATGCACACATCACAAAGAAGTTTCTCAGAATGCCTCTGTGTAGTTTTTATGTGAAGATATTTCCTTTTCCACCATAGGCCTCACAGTGCTCCAAATATCCAATTGCAGATTCTGCAAAAAGAGATTTTCGAAACTGCTCAATCAAAAGAATGTTTCACCTCTGTGAGATGAATGCACACATCATTAAGAGGTTTCTCAGAATGCTTCTGTGTAGTTTTTATGTGAAGATATTTCCTTTTCCACAATAGGCCTGAAAGTGCTCCAAATATCCACTTGCAGATTCTACAAAAAGACTGTTTCAAAACTGTACAATCAAATGAAAAGCTCAACTCTGTGAGATGAATGCACTCATCACAAAGAAGTTTCACAGAATGCTTCTGTGTAGCTTTTATGTGAAGATATATCCTTTCTGACCATAGGCCGCAAAGGGCTCCAAATATCCACTTGTGGATTCAACAAATGGAGAGTTTCAAAACTGCTCTATCATAAGATATTTTCAACTCTGTTGGTTGAATGCACACATCACAAAGTAGTTTCTCCTAAAGCTTATGTGTATTTTTTATGTCAAGATATTTTCTTTTCCACCATAGGCCTCAAAATGCTGTAAATATCCTCAAGTTTCTATTCCATTCCATTCCAGTCAACTCCATTGCATTTCAGTCCACTCCTTTCCATTCCATTCCACTGCACTACACTCCACTCCATTCCACTCAATTACATTGCACTTCACTCCACTCCATTCCATTCCACTCCATTCCTATCAACTCTATTCCACTCCACTCCATTCTATTCAATTTCACTCCTCTCCACTCCGTTCCAGTCCACTCCATTCCACTCCACTCCACTCCATTCGATTCCACTCCACTCCTCTACACTCCACTCTTGTCAATTCCACACCATTCCATTCCACTGAACTCCACTCCATTCCACTCCAATCCACCGCATACCATTCCACTCCATTCAATTCCACTACATTCCACTCCACTCCACTCCATTCCAGTGCGCTCTATTGCATTTCATTCCACTCCACTCCACTCCAATCCATTACACTACAATCCATTCTTTTCCATTCCACTCCATTTCACACCACTCCACTCCATTCCACTCCACTCCACTGCATTCCAATTAACTGCTCTCCATTCCTTTCCGTTCCATTCCAATCTACTGAATTCCAATGCATTCCTCTCCATTCCACGACACTCCACTAAATTCCATGCCATTCCACTCCATTCCATTCTATTCCATTCCAGTCCAATACTTTAAAGTTCAATCCACTCCATTCCACTCCACTTCACTCCACTCAACTCAACTCCATTCCATTCCAATGCATTCCATTCCATTCCATTCCCCTCCACTCCTCTCCAAACCATTCCATTGAACTCGATTCCACTGCAGTCCATTCCATAACACTCCATTCCATTCCATTCCAATCCATTCCACTCCACTTCACTCCACTCCACTCCATTCCATTCCATTCCATTCAATTCCATTCCATTCCACTACACTCCATTCCACTGCACTCCATCACATTCAATTCCATACCATTCCACTTCACTCCATTCTATTCTACTCCACTCCACTACATTCCTCTCCGTTCCAGTACATTCCACTGAATTAGGCTCCAATCCACTCCATTCCAATCCACTACACTCCATTCCACTCATCTCCACTCCACTCCACTACAATATACTCCATTCCATGCCATTCCATTCCACTGCACTCCATTTCACTGCATTCCACTCCATTCCATTCCATTCTATTCCTCTGCACTCAAATCCACTCCAAACCATCCCATTCCATTCCACTCCTCTCCATTCCATTCAGTTGCAGTCCACTCCACTCCACTCCACTTCATTCCACTCCACTCCATTCCACTCCACTCCACTTCATTCCACTCTATTCCATTCCACTCCTTTCCATTCCACTCTACTACATTGTATTCCACTCCAATCAATTCTATTCCATTCCATTGCATTCCACATATCTCCATTCCTCTGCACTGCACTCCATTCAACTCCTCTCCACTTCATTCCTTTCCATTCCATTCCACTCCAGTTCATTGCAATCCACTCCATTCCACTCCACTTCACTCCATTCCATTACATTCTACTCCAGTCCATTGCATTCCACTCCATTCCTCTCCACTCCACTGCACTCCGTTCCATTATATTTCATTCCATTCTACTACAATCCACTGCACTCTACTCCATTCAAGTCCACTCCACTCCATTCCACTCCACTCCACACAACTGCATTCCATTCCATTCCATTCCATTCCTCTCCACTGCATTCCATTCCACTCCACTCCATTCCTTTCCATTTCCTTCCACTGAACTCCACTCCACTCCAGTCCACTCCATTCCACAACATTCCACTCCATTGCACTCCACTCCATTCTACTCCACTGCATTCCACTCCATTCCATTCCACTCCATTACATTCCACGCCATTCCACTCCACTCCACTCCACTCGACTCCACTCCACTCCATTCCATTCCACTCCACTCCATTCCATTCCACTCTACTCCATTCCATTCCATTCCATTCCACTGAATTCCACTCCACTCCATTGCACTCCTTTCCTCTCAATTCCAGTCCACTAAGCTTCACTCCATTACATTCCATTCCACTGCACTCCACTTCACTCTATTCCATTAAAAAACATTCCCTTCCACTCCATGCCATTCACATCCTCTCCATTCCATTCCACTCCATTCCATTCCTTTCCACTCACTTCCACTTCACTCCATTCCATTTAATTTCACTCCACTCCACTCCATTCAACTCCACTTCATTCCTTTCCTCTCCATTACAATACTTCCCATTCCATTCCAATCCATTCCACTCCATTCCACCCCATTCCATTCCATTCCACTCCATTCACGTCCATTCCACTCCATTCTACTCCACTGCACTCCATTACACTCCATTACCCACCATTCCACTGCATTTGATTCCACTACATTCAAGTCCACTCCATTTCAGTCCATTACACTCCACTCCACTCTACTCACTTCCCTTCCACTCCATTCACTTTACTCCTTTACACTCCACTCCACTCCATTCCATCCCACTACATTCCATTCTTCTCTATTCCACTCCACTCTATTTTTTCCATTCCATTGCATTCCATTCCATTCAATTTCATTCCAATACACACCATTCCACTCTAATCCACTACATTCCATTTATCTCCATGGCACTCCACTCCACTCCATTCCACTCCCCTAAATTGCAATCCACTCCATTCCATTCCCTCCATTCCATTCCACTGCACCCCACTTCATTCCACTCCACTGCACTCCTTTCCACTCCACTCCACACCATTCCATTCCATTCCATTCCATTCAATTCCACTCTACTCCACTCAACTCCACTCCATCCATTCCATTCCATTCCTTTCCATTCCATTCCATTCCATTCCATTCCATTCCACTCAACTCCATTTCACTCCACTCCATCCACTCTGCTCCATTCAATTCCAATCCATTCCACTCCATTCCATTCCACTACACTCCGTTCCAGTACACCCCACTTAATATCACTCCACACCACCCCACTCCACTCGTGTCCACTCCACTCCAATCAATTGCATTCCATTCCACTCGAATACACTCCACTCCTCTCCATTCCATTCCACTCCAATCCACTCTACTAAATTCCATTCCATTGAACCCATTCCTTTCCACTCCAACCCATTCCATTCCTCTCCATTCCAGTGCAATCCACTGCACTCCTGTCCACTCCATTCCTTTCAACTCCACACCACCCCACTAAAGCCCATTCCACTACATTCCAATACATTCCACTGTATTCCGCTTCACTCCACTCCATTCCAATCCACTCCATTCCATTCCATTCCACTCCATTCAATTCCATTGCATTCCCCTCTATTCCATTCTACTCCAGTCCATTCCACTCTACTCTGTTCTATTCCATTCCATTCAACTCCATTCCACTGCACTCCACTCCATTCCACTATAATCCACTTCATAGGTTTTCATTCCATTCCACTCAAATCCATTCCACATCACTCCAGCCCATTCCACTCCATTCCACTCCACTCCATTCCATTCCGCTCCTCTCCATTCCAGTTCACTCCAATCCATTCCACTCCACTCCACTCCATTCCACTGAAATCCCTTCCATTTCATCCCATTCCACTACACTCCTTTCCATACCAGTCCACTCCATTCAATTCAATTCCATCCCATTCCACTGCACTCTAGTAAACTCCACTCTATTCCACTCCATTCCAATACATTCCATTCCACTCCATTCCACTCGACTCAATTCCATTCCATTCCACTCCAATCTACTCCACTCCATTCCACTCCACTCCATTCCACTCCACTCCAGTCCATTCCACTCCGATCCACTCCACTCCAATCCACTCCACTCCACACCTCTGCATTTCACTGCATTCCACGCCATTCCATTGCTCACCATTCTACTCCACTCCATTCCTTTAAATTCCACTTCTCTCCACAGTACTCCACTCCATTCTATTCCTATTCATTCCATTTTATTTGACTCCATTCCATTCCATTCCACTCCAATACACTCCTGTGCATTCCACTCCCTTCCACTCCACTCCATTCCACTCCACTCCACTCTATCCCATTCAATTCCAGTCCATTCCATTCCACTTCACTCCACTCCATTCCATCCCATTCCACTCTATTACAGTCAATTCCTCTCAATTCCACTCTATTCCACTCCTCTCCATTCAATTCCATTCCACTCCATTCCATTCCACTACTTTCCACTCACACCATTCGTCCCAAATCCCCTCCATTCCACCACACTACAATCCATTCCATTCCATTTCACACCATTCCCCTCCACGCCTTTCCACTCTACTCCATTGCACTGCACTCCATTCCATTTCATTCCTTTCCACTCCACTCCATTCCACTTCATTACATTCCATTTCATTCCATTCTGTTCCATTCCATTCCATTCCATTCCACTGCATTGGATTCCATCCCACTCCATTCCAGTCCACTACACTCCATTCCACTCAACTCCACTCCACTCCATTCCATGGCATTCCATTCCACTCCACTCCATTCCATTCCTTTACACTGCATTCCATTCCATTCCATTCCACCCCACTACACTCAAACCCACTCCGTTCCATTCTATTCCATGACATTCCACTCTATTCCATTCCATTGCATTCCATTCCACTCCAGTCCTGTCCCTTCCACTCCAGTCCACTCCATGACACTCCACTCCACTCCATTCAATTTCATTCCATTCCACTCCATTCCATTCCATTCCACCTTAATCCATTCCAATCCACTCCACTTCCATCCACTCCATTCCATTCCATTCCATCCAACTCCATTCCTCTCCACTCTACTCCATTCAAATCCACTCCCATCCATTCCATTACATTCCATTCCACTTCACTCCATTCCTCTATACCCCAATCCACTCCACTCCACTCCATTCCATTCCATTCCGTTCCACTCCATTCCATTCCACTGCACTCCAATCCATTCCACTCCACTCCATTTCATTCCATTCCAATCCACACCACTGAATTCCAATCCATTCTATTCCACCACTCCCCATTCCATTCCAGTCCATTCCCTCCCACTACACTCCATTCTACTCCACTCCACTTCACTCTACTCTACTCCATTCCATGACATTGCATTCCATTCCACTACATTCCATTCTATTCCATGCATTCAATTCCATTCCGCTCCACTCCACTACACTCCACTCCAGTAAATTCCACTCCACTCCACTCCACTCCACTCTTGTTAATTTCACTCCATTCCATTCCATTCTATTACACTCCACTCCAGTAAATTCCACTCCAATCCACTCCCCTCCACTCCTGTCAATTGCACTCCATTCCATTCCATTCTATTACACTCCACTCCATTCCATTCCATTCCACTCCACTCGATTCCACTCCATTCCGTTCCACTCCATTGCACTCCACTAAACTGAATTCCATTTCACTCCACTTGACTCCACTCTATTCCGTTCCACTACATTGCACTCCACTCCACGCAATTCCATTCCATTCCATTCCACCGATTTCCATTGATTCCAATCCATTCCATTCCACTACACTCTATTCTACTCCACTCCACTCCACTCTACTCCATTCTACGTCATTGAATTCCATTTCACAACTTTCCATTCTATTCCACGGCATTCCATTCCATTCCATTCCACTCCCCTCCACTCCAGTAAATTCCACTCCAGTCCAATCCACTCTATTCCAGTCAATTACACTCCATTCCATTCCATTCCACTCCACTCTATTCCATACCATTCCACTCCAGTCGATTCCACTCAATTCCATTCCACTCCACTCCACTTGACTCAACTCCATTCCATTCCACTCCATTTCTCTCCACTCCACTCCATTCTACTTCATTTCATTCTATTCCACTCCATTCCATTCCATTTCATTAAATTACGTTCCCTTCCACTCCATTCCACTTCTTTTACTTCAATTCCATTCCTTTCCTCTCCGTTCCACTCCACTCCACTCCACTCCCCTCCTCTACACTCCATTCCATCCCACTCCATTACATTCCACTCCATTCCACTCCAAACCTCTCCATTCCACTTCACTCCATTCCATTCAATTTCACTCCACTCCAGTCTATTCCACTACACCCCACTCCAGTCCATTCCACTCCACTCCTTTCCACTCCATTACACTCCACTCCATTCCATTCCATTCCATTGCAGTCCATTTCTTTCCATTCTACTGTCCTACATTACACTTCACTGCATTCCACTCCACTCCATTCCATTCCATTCCATTCAACTCCGTTCCACTCTATTCCACTCCATTCCATTCCACTCGAATCCATTCCATTCCATTGCATTCCACTCCACTACATTCCTCTCCACTCCACTCAATTCCACTCTACTCCATTACATTACATTCCATTCATTTAAACTCCATTCCATTCCACTTCACTCCATTCTAGTCCACTGCACTCCCATGCATTCCATTGCATACAATTCCATTTCATACCACTAAACTCCACTTCATTCCACTCCACTCCATTCCATTCCATTCCATTCCATTCCATTCCCTTCCCTTCCGTTCCATTCCAATCCCTTCCATTCCATTCCATTCCCTTCCATTCCACTCCATTCCATTCCATTCCATTCCAGTCCAATCCACTCCATTCCAATCCATTCTACTCCACCGCATTCCATTCCATCCCAATCCAATCCACTCCATACCATTCCACTACATTCCACTCCCCTCCATTCCATTCCAATCCAATCCACTCCATACCATTCCACTACATTCCACTCCCCTCCATTCCATTCTATTCCTTTTCATTCCACTCAACTCCACTCCACTCCACTCCTTTCCATGCCATTGCATTCCACGCCAGTCCATTCCGTTCCATTCCTCTCCATTCAATTCCATTCCACTCCACGCTACTCTACTCCAATCGAATCCATTCCTCTCCTCTCCACGGCACTCCATTCCATTCCATACCTGTCCATTCCATTCCATTCCACTCTACTCCATTCCACTCCACTCCATTCCTCTCCACTCCTTTCCATTCTATTCCGTTGCATTCCACTCCACTCCACTCCACTCCAACACGTTCCATTTCACTCCACTGAACTCCAATCCACTCCATTCCACTCCATTCCAGTCCATTCCATTCCTTTCTCTTCCTCTATACTCCATTCCACTCCACTCCATTCCACTCCACTCCACTCTATTCCGTTTCACTCCATTCCATTCCCTTCCACTCCATTCCATTCCATTCCACTCAACCCCATTCCACTCTTTTCCATTCCACTCCACTCCTTTCCATTTCTTTCCATTCAACTCCATTCCACTCCACTCCATTCCACTCCAATCCTCTACATTCTTTCCTTTCCAATCCACAACACTGCATTCCACTCCACTCCACTCTGCTCCATTCCATACCATTCCACTCAATTCCATTTCACTTTAATCCATTCCAGTCCACACCACTCCATTCCACTCCACTCAATTCCATTCTATTCCACTCCACTCCACTCAACAACTTTCCATTTCATTCCATACCATTCCATTCCAATTCTTACCTCTGCACTCCACTCCATTCCACTCCACTGCACTCCATTTTATTCAGTTCCATTCCTATCCACTCCACTTCACTCCCCTCCACTTGACTCCATTCCAATCCACTGCACTCCATTCCATGCCTTTCCACTCCATTTCATTTCACTCCTTTCCATTCCGTTCTATTCCATTCCTATCCTTTCCAGTCCATTCCACTGCATTCCACTCCACTCAACTCCATTCCACTCCATTCTCCTCCATTCCACTCCATTAAATGCAAGTCCATTCCATTCCATTCCGTTCCATTCCACTCCACTCCACTCCACGCCATTCCACTCGACTCCTTTCCACTCCATTCCACTCTTCTCCTCTCCATTCCACTACACTCTATTCAACTCCACTCCACTCCATTCCAATCCATGGCATTCCACTCCACTCCACAGCATTCAAGTTCATTCCATTCCGTTTCATTCCATTCTTCTCCCCTGCATTGCATTCCATTCCACTGCATTCCACTCCACTGCACTGCACTCCACTACATTCCACTCCTTTCCACTCCACTCCATTCCACTCCAATCCATTCAATTCCACTCCACTACACTCCACTACATTCCACTCCTTACCATTCCACTCCATTCCACTCCAAACCATTCAATTCCATTCCACACCACTCCACACCACTCCATTCCATTGCACTCCATTCCACTCCACTACATTCCATTCCAGTCAATTCCATACCATTCCATTCTACTCCATTCCACTCCACTCATCTCCACTGCATTCCGTTGGACTCCATTCCAGTACAGTTCATTCCATTCCATTCCATTTCATACCATTCTATTTCACTCCATTCCACCTCACTCCACTCCATTACTTTCCCCTCCACTCCATTACATTCCACTCCACTCCACTCCGTTCCATTCCACTCTACTCCATTTCTTTCTATTCAGTTCCACTCCATTCCACTCTATTCAGTTCTCTCCATTCCACTCCATTCCACTCCATTGCCTTCCATTCCACTCCATTCCATTCCATTCTATTCCACTCCATTCCATTCCACATAATGCCGTTCCAATCCACTCCACTCCACTAAACCCATCTCCATTCCATTGCACTCCATTCCATTCCACTCTTAACCACTCCATTCCAATCCATTCCGCTGCTGTACATTCCATTCCACTTTGCTCCATTCCATTTCATTCCATTCCACTCCACTGTATTCGTATTCATTGCACTCATTCCACTCCACTCCACTACATTCCATTCAATGGCTTCTGCTTCACTGCACTCCTTTCCATTCCATTCGACCGCATTTCATTCCATTCCCCTGCATTTCATTCCATTCCCCTCCATTCCAGTCCATTCCACTCCACTCCACTCATTTGCAGTCTACTCAACTCCATTGCACTCTAGTCCATTTCCCTCCAGTTCACTCAACTCCATTCGATTCCATTCTAATCCACTCAACTCCATTACATTTCAGTCCACTCCATTCCATTCCATTCCATTCCATTGCACTCCACTCCACTCCACTCCACTCCACTCCATTAAACTACATTCCATTCCATTCCACTGCACTCCACTCCACTCCACTCCATTAAACTGCATTCCATTGCAGTCCACTCCACTCCATTCTTTTTGATGCCTTTCCACTCCACTCCTTTCCGTTCCATTGAACTCCACTCCACTCCAGTCAAGACCATTCCACTCCTTTCCACTCTGCTCCACCCCATTCCATTCCATTCCATTCCATTCCTCTCCAGTCCACTCCAGTCTATTCCACACCATTCCTCTCCACTCCACTCATCTCTAATCCACTGTATTCCATTCCACTCCATTCCACTATATTCCTCTCCACTCAATTCCACTCCACCCTACTCCATTCCAGGCCACTAAATTCCATTCCATTCCACTCCACTCTACTTCATTCCACTCCACTCCATTGCACTCCATTTCACTCCATTCCAGTCCAATTCACTCCACTCCACTCCATTCCATTCCATTCCACTGCAGTCCACTCCATTCCACTCCATTCCATTGCACTGTATTCCGCTCCAATCTATTCCATTCCACGCAATTCCATTCCATTCATTCAATTCCATTCCATTCCATTCCATTCCACTCCACTCCACTGCATTGCATTCCACTCCATTCCATTCCACTCCACTCTATGCCACCCCAATACCCTCCGTTCCATCTCACTCCATTCCATTCCACTCCAAACGACTCCACCCACTCCATTCCAATCCAGTGCATTCCACTCCTCTCTGATCCATTCCGTTCCACTCAATTCCACTCCACTCCACTGCATTCCAATTCATTCCACTCCATTCCACTCCAGTCAACTCCTTTCCATTCCATTCCATTCCACTCTTTTCCACTCCACTCCACTCCATTCCACTTCACTCTACTCCATTCCTTGTCATTCCAATCCATTCCACTCCATTTAATTCCATTCCACTCCCTTCCATTCCATTCCACCCAAATCCAGTCCATTCCACTCCACTACCCTCCATTCCAGTCCATTTGACTACATTCCACTCCACTTCTCTCCACTCTTCTTCACTCAACTCCATTCCATTCTATTCCATTCGACTACACTCCATTCCATTCCAGTCCACTCTATTCCATTCCATTCCATTCCATTCCACTATACCACACTACAGTCCTCTCCATTCCTCTTCACTCCATTACAATCCACTGAACTCCACTCCATTACACTCCGTGCAACTCCATTCCTATCCCCTCATTTCCTCTCCAATCCATTCTATTCCATTCCACTCTGCTGCACTCCACTCCAGGCCATTCCATTCCATTTCACTCCACTCCCTTCCATTGCATTAAATTCCACTCCTCTACACTCCACTCCAGTCCTTTCCAGGCCATTCCACTACACTCAACTCCACTCCACTCCACTCCAATACACTGCATTCCATTCCACTCCACTCCATTTCATTCCATTCCTCTCCATTCCATTCCATTCCAGTCCTCTCCATTTCATTCCATTACCTTCCACTCCACACCACTCCATTCCATTCTACTCCATTGCTTTCCACTCCACTCCATTCCATTCCATTCCTCTCCATTGGAAACCTCTCCACTCCATTCCATACAATTACACTCCACTCCACTCCAATCCAATCTATTGCATTCCATTCCACTCCATTCCTTTCCATTCCACTCCACTCCACACCATTCCATTGCACTCCTCTCCACTCCATTCCACTCCACTCCACTCCATTCCATTCCTCTCTACTCTATTCCATTCCATTCCACATCATTTCCTTCCAATTCATCCCACTACATTTCGCTCAATTCCAGTCCATTCCAGTCCACTCCACTCGATTCCATTCCACTGCACTCCACTTCATTCTATTCTAATCCAGTTCACTCCACTCCATTCCATTTAATTCCACTAGATTCCATTCCACTCCATTCCTCTCCATTCCACTCCACTCCATTCCATTCCATTCCACTGTGTTCCATTCCACTCCATTCCACTCCACTACACTCCATTCCATTCAACTCCACTCCACTCCATTGCCCGCCATTATACTCCACTCCATTCCATTCCCTCCACTCCTTTCCATTTCTTTCCAAACCATTCCATTGCATTCCACTCCACTTCATTCTATTCCACTCTACTCCACTTCATTCCCCTCCTATCCATGCCATTCCCTTCCAGTCTAATCTATTAAATTCCATTCCATTCCACTCCATTCAACTCCGCTGCATTCCTTTCCATTACACTGCACTCCAATCCACTCCATTCTATTCAACGTCATTCCACTCTCGTCCATTCCATTCTTCTCCCCTCCACTCCACTCCAGTGCATTCCATTCCACTTCATTACATTCCTCTCCATTCAACTCCACTCCAATCCTTTCCACTCAAATCCATTCCATTCCATTCCATTTCCCTGCACTCCATTCCACTACAGTACATTCCAATCCATTCCACTCCAATGCACTCCACTCTTTTCCATTCCACTCCACTCCTTTCCATTCCACCATATTCCATTCTATTCCATTCAACTCGACTCCGTCTAGTCCAATCCACTCCACTCCACTCCACTCCACTGCATTCCATTGCATTCCATTCTTCTCCATTCCAATCCGTTCCATCCTACTCCATTCCACTCCACTCCAATCCACTGCACCCCATTCCATTCCATTCCAATCAACTCCAATCCACTACACTCCAATATACTCCACTCCACTCTACTCCATTTCATTCCATTCCATTCCACTCCACTCCATTCCACTCCACACCACTCCAATCCTCTCCACTCCACTACATTCCTTTCCAATCCACTCCATTCGATTCCACTCCACTCCTTTCCATTCCGTTCCATTGAACAGTACTCCACTCTAATCAATTTCTCTCAAATCCATTCCAGTTAATTCCATTTCACTCCATTACACTACAATCCATTCCATTCCATTCCACTATACTCTCACTCCAGTCTGTTCCACTTCACTCCATTCCACTCCACTCAACTCCTTTCCATTACATTGCATTTCTTTCCACTCCATGCTATTCCAGTCCACAGCACTCCTCTCCACTCCATTTAACCCCATTCCATTCCACTCCACTTAGTTCCATTTCACTAGACTCAATTCCATTCCATTCCATTCCACTGCACTGCACTCCACTCCACTCCACTCCATTTACTTCCACTCCATTCCATTCCACTGAACTGCACTCCACTCCACTCCACTCCATTTACTTCCACTCCATTCCATTCCACTCACTCCACTCCACTCCAATCTATTCAACTGCACTCCATTCCATTTCATTCCACTCTACTTCACTCCAATCTGGTCCCTTCCATTCCATTCCACTAAGGAGAACTCCATTCCTCTCCAATCCACTCCACTCCAATCCATTCAACTCCACTCCACTCCATTCCATTGCACTTCACTCTACTCCATTCCATTCCACTCCATTCCACTCCACTCCGCTCCATTCCATTCCATTCCACTCCATTCCACACCATTCTATTCCAATCCATTCCACTACATTTCATTGCACTAAATTCCATTCCTTTCCATTTCACTCAATTCCATTCCCTTCCAATCCTTTCCAATCCATTCCTTTAAATTCCATTACAATGCATTCCACTGCACTCCACTCCATCCACGCCAATCAACTCCATTCCAATACATTCCATTCCACTCCACTCCATTGCAATCCATTCCATTCCCCTCCACCGCATTCCTCTCCACGCCATTCCACTTCACTCTGCTCCTTTCCATTCCATTCCATTCCTTTGTACTACTTTCCACTCCATTCTACTCTACTCCATTCCACTCCACTCCGCTCTCTTCCATTCCATTTGAACCCACTCCAGTCCATTGCAATTCATTACACTCCATTCCAGTCCACTTCACTCCATTCTATTCCATTCCACTCCATTGCATTCCATTCCACTCTACTCCATTCAATTCCACTCTACTCCATTCCATTCCTTTCCATTCCACTCCATTCCATTTCACTCCAATAGATTCCAGTCCTATCCACTCCATTCCACTCCACTCCACTCCACTCCACTCTTCTCCAGTCAACTTCTTTCCATTCCACTCCACTCCATTCCCTTCCACTGCACTCCATTCCACTCCATTCCATTCCACTGCACTCCACTCCATTACACCCCACTCCACTCCACTGAATTCCAATTTAATCTACTCAATTCAATTTCATTCCATTCCACTCCATTTCTGTCCCCTCCACTCCACTCTATTCCATTCCATTACACAGCACTTCTCAACATTCCATTCCAATCCAGTCCACTCCACTCCATTCCATTCCAATCCACTACACTGCACTCTATATCTCTCCATTCCATTTCACTCCACTCCATTCCATTCCACTCCACTCCACTCCATTGCATTCCATTCTATTCTACTCAACTCCACACCACTCACAGCATTGCATTCTCTTCCATTCACTGCACTCCACTCCACTCCCCTCCACTCCAATCCACCCCGTTCCATTCCAATCTATTCCTCTCCACTCCATTCCATTCCATTCCAGTCCACTCCCTTTCGTTCCACTGCACTCCATTCCTCTCCACATCTCTCCATTGCATTCCATTCCACTCCACTCCACTCCATTTAAATCCATTCCACTCCATTCCACTCCATTCCACTTCACTCCACTCCATTCCATTCGTTTCCACTCTATTCCACTACACTTCATTCCACTACATTCCAGTCCACTCCATTCCTCTCCATTACACTTCATTCCATTCTATTCCTTTCCATTCCATTCCACTCCAGTCCATTCAATTCCATTCCATTCAACTCCATTCCACTCCACTCCATGCCACTCCACTCCAATCCATTCCATTCCGTTCCATTCCGCTCCACTACAATCGATTTCACTCCACTCCATTCCATTCCATTCCATTACATAACATTCCATTCCATTACATTACATTACATCATTACATTACATTTCACGCCATTCCAATCCACCTCACTCCAGTCCATTCCACTCCATTGTACTCCACTCCACTCCACTGCAATCCACCAAATTCCTTTCCACTCCACTCCATTCCATTCCACTCCACTCTATTTCATACCATTCAACTGCACTCCACTCCATCCACTGAAGTCCACACCATTCCACACCATTCCATTCCACTCCATTCCATTCCAGTCCACTATAATACACTCCATTCCACTCCACTGCATTGCACTCTACTCTGCTTCATTGCATTCCATTCCATTCCAATCCACTCCACTCCATCCACTCCATTCCAGTACATTTCACCCATTCCACTCCACTCCACTCCACTCTATTCAATTCCATTCCACCTTATTCCACTCCATTGCATTCCACTCCACTCTACTCCATTCCTCTCCAGTCCATTCCACTGCACCCCATGCCATTCCATTCCACTCTACTCCAATCCATTCCACTATACTCCATTCCATTACAATCCATTTCTCTGTGCTCCACTCCACTCCACTCCATTCCACTCCATTCCATTCCATGCCACTCCTATCGACTACATTCCATTCCACTCCATTCCTTTCCATTCCGTTCCACTCTGTTCCATTCCATTCCACTCCATTCCACAACATTCCATTCCACTCCACTCTACTCCTTTCCACTGCAGTCCAGTCCAATCCACTCCACCCTTCTCAATTCCATTCCACTCTATTAGATTCCATTCCGTTCCATTCCAGTCCAGTCCTATCCACTGCAATCCTTTCCAGTCCATTCCCCTCCATTCCATTCCATTACATTCCATTCCACTGCATTCGACTCCACTCCATTCAATTGCACGCCATTCCACTCCTCTACTTTCCATTCCACTCCATTCCATTCCATTCTATTCCATTCCATTCCATTGCATTCCATTCCTCTCCACTCCACTCCATTTCTTTCCACTCCACTCCAATCCATTCCATTCCACTCCACTCCACTCCATTCCACTTCACTACACTCCATGCCGTTCCAATCCACTCCATTCCACTCAACTCCATTCCTCTCGATTCTATGCCATTCCACTCCATTCCAATCCACTTCACTCCATTCCATTCAACTGCAATTCACTTCACTCCTTTCCATTCCATGCGATTCCACTCCACTCCATTCCATTCCAGTCCACTCTACTCCACTCCACTCCTTTCCAATCCACTCCATTACATTCCACTCCATTCCACTCCACTACCCTATATTCCCCTCCACTCCTTGCCATTCCATTCCACTCTACTCCATTCCATTCCACTCCACCGCATTCCATTCCTCTTCATTCCACTGCACTCCACTCCACTTCACTCCACTCCATTCCAATCCATGCCATTCAACTCCATTCCACTCCATAACATTCTATTCCACTTCACTCCACTCTATTCCAATCCACTCCATTCAACACCGCTCAGCTCCATTCCACTCCACTCCACTACATTCCAATCCATTCCACCCCTTTGCACTCTAGTCCCCTCCAATCCATTCCGTTTCATTCCATTCCACTCCATTCCACTCCATTCCATTCCACTCCATTCCACTCCATTCCACTCTATTCCAGTCCACTCCACTCCACTCTACTGCATAATATTCCATTCCACTGCACTCCACTCCATTCTATTCCACTCCTCTCCACTAAATTCTAATCCATTCCACTCCATTCCACTCCACTCCATTACATTCCCTTCCAATATAATACACTCCATTCCACTCCACTCCATCACACTGTACTCTGCTTCATTGCATTCCATTCCATTCCAATCCACTACACTCCATCCACTCCATTCCAGTCCATTTCACCCATTCCACTCCACTCCACTCCGTTCAATTCCATTCCATATTATTCCACTCCATTGCATTCCACTCCACTCTACTCCATTTTTCTCCAGTCCATTCCATTTAACTCCATTCCATTCCGTTCCACTCTACTCCAATCCATTCCTCTCTACTCCATTCCATTACAATCCATTTCTCTGTGCTCCACTCCACTCCACTGCACTCCACTCCATTCCACTCCATTCCACTCCATTCCATCCCATGCCATTCCTCTCGACTACATTCCATTCCACTCCATTCCATTCCATTCCATTCCACTCTGTTCCATTCCATTCCACTCCATTCCAGAACATTCCATTACACTCCACTCTACTCCTTTCCACTCCACTCCAGTCCAATCCACTCCACCATTCTCCATTCCATTCCACTCCACTAGATTACATTCCATTCCATTCCAGTCCTATCTACTGCACTCCTTTCCAGTCCATTCCCCTCCATTCCACTCCTTTCCAGTCCATTCCACTGCATTCCCCTCCATTCCACTCCATTACATTCCATTCCACTGCATTCTACTCCACTCCATTCCATTGCACACCATTCCACTCCACTACTTTCCATTCCACTCCATTCCATTCCATTCCATTCCATTCCATTCCATTGCATTCCATTCCTCTCCACTCCACTCTACTTCTTTCCACTCCACTCCAATCCATTCCATTCCACTCCACTCCACTCCATTCCACTTCACTACACTCCATGCCGTTCCAATCCACTCCATTCCACCTAACTCCATTCCTCTCGATTCTACGCCATTCCACTCCATTCCAATCCACTTCACTCCACTCCATTCAACTGCAATTCACTCCACTCCTTTCCATTCCATGCCATTCCACTCCACTCCATTCCATTCCAGTCCACTCTACTCCACTCCACTCCATTCCTTTCCAATCCACTCCATTACGTTCCACTCCATTCCACTCCACTCCCCTATATTCCCCTCCACTCCTTGCCATTCCATTCCACTCTACTCCATTTCATTCTACTCCATTCCATTCCATTCCTCTTCATTCCACTGCACTCCACTCCACTTCACTCCACTCCATTCCAATCCATGCCATTCAACTCCATTCCACTCCATAACATTCTATTCCACTTCACTCCACTCTATTCCAATCCACTCCATTCAACACCACTCAGCTCCATTCCATTCCACTCCAATCCATTCCAATCCATTCCACCCCTTTGCATTCCACTCCCCTCCAATCCATTCCGTTTCATTCCATTCCACTCCATTCCATTCCACTCCATTCCACTCTATTCCAGGCCACTCCACTCCACTCCATAATATTCCTTTCCACTGCACTCCACGCCATTCCATTCCACTCCTCTCCACTAAATTCCAATCCATTCCACTCCATTACACTCCACTCCACTCCATTCCATTAAATTCCCTTCCATTCCATTCCGTTCCATTCCTTTCCACTCCAAAACATTCCATTCCACTCCACTCCACTCCATTCCATGCCATTCCATTCCATTCCAATCCAATCCATTTAAATTCACTCCATTCCATTCCATTCTACTCCATTCTAGGCCTTTGCACTGCACTGATCTCCATTCCATTCCATTACACTCCATTCCAGTTCATTCCACTCTATTCCATTCCATTCTACTCCATTCCACTGCATTCCCAGCCATTACACTTTATTCCATTCCACTCCATTCCACTCCACTCCATTCCATTCCATTACACTCCACTCCACTCCATTCATTCCACACCATTCCACTCTACTGCATTCCATTCCTCTCCACTCCAATCCACTCCACTCCATTACATGCCTGTCTATTCAACTCCATTCCAATCCTTTCCACTCCAATCCATGACATTCCTTTCCATTTCCTTGCATTCCACTCCACTCCTCTACATTGCATTCCATTCCATTTCATTCCAATGCACTCCACTCTTCTCCGTTCCACTCCACTCCATTCCACTCCACTACATTCCATTCCATTCCATTCCATTCCCATCCATCCAGTCCAATCCACTCCATTTCATTCCACTCCACTGCATTGCTTTCCATTCCATTGTTCGCCATTACAATCCATTCCACTCCACTCCATTCCACTCCACTCCAATCCACTCCTCTCCATGCCATTCCATTACTTTCCATTCAAATCCATTCCACTCCACTCCACTACATTCCACTCCACTCTACTCCATTTCACTCCATTACATTCCATTCCACTCCATTCCACTCCCCTTCACTCCATATCACTCCACTCCACTGGCTTCCATTCCATTCCATTACATTACACTCCATTCCATTCCTCTCCACTCAATTCCAGTCCACTCCACTCCATTCCACTCAACTCAACTCGACTCCACCTCATTCCATTCCACTCCATTCCATTCCATTCCACTCCATTCCATTCTATTCCATTCCACTGCACTCTACTGCAATTCATTCCACTCCAATCCATTCCATTCCGTTTCATTCCACTCCATTTCTCTCTACTCCATTCCATTCCACTCCACTCAACTCCAATCCATTGCACTACATTCCACTCCACACCATTCCATTTCATCCATTACTTTCCATTCCCTTCCACTCCATTCCACTCCACTCCACTCCACTCCATTCCACTCCACTCCATTCCATTCCACACTACTGAATTTGATTCCCTTCCATTCCACTACATTCCACTCCACTCCATTCCACTACATTCCACTCAATTACATTCCGTTCCAGTACACTCCACTGAAACCCACTCTATTGCATTCCATTCCACTGCACTCCATTCCATTCAATTACAATCCAATTCATTCAATTCCACTCCACTCCACTCAAATGCATTCCATTTAATTCCTCTTCATTCCATTCCACTCCATTCCACGCCACTCCACTGCATTCCACTTCACTCCATTCCATTCTATTCCACTCCACTCTACTCCATTCTAATCCACTCCATTAATCTCCATTTCAATCCATTCCACCAAAATACACTGATCTCCTTTCCATTACATTAGATTCAATTCCATTCCTTTCCACTCCATTCCACTCCATTCCACACCACTCCACTCCATTCCATTCCATTCCACTCCATTTCTGACCATTTCACTCCAAACCATTCCATTCCATTCCATTCCATTCCATTCCATTCCAGTCCATTCCATCCATTCTACTCCACTCCACTCCTTTCCACTCCATTCCATTCCACTCCACTACTCTCCAAGCCATTCCATTCCATTCCAATCCATTCAATTTTATTCCAATCCATTCCATTCCATTCCACTCCATTTCATGCCATTCCACTCCAAACCAGTAAATTCCATTCCATTCCATTCCATTCTTTCCACGCCATTCCAGTCCATTAAATTCCATTCTACTCCACTAAACTCCTTTCCACTCCATTCCATTCCACTCCATTGGACTCCACTCCATCCCATTCCATTCCTCTCCACTCAACTGCACCCCATTCCATTCCTCTCAATTCCATTCCATTCCACTCCTTGCTAGTACACTCCACTCCACTCCACCCCATTCCATTCCATTACCCTCTACTTCATTGCATTTCATTCCTTTCCATTCCACTCCACTCCACTTGACTCCTTTACACTCCATTCCACTCGAGTCCACTGCAATCCTGTCCAGTCCACTCCTGTCCAGTCCACTCCGTTCCTCTGCATTCCACTCCACTCCACTCCTCTCCACACCATTGCATTCCATTCCACTGCACTCTATACCATTCCAATACAATCAATTCCCCTCCACTCCATTCCATTCCACTGTGCTCCACTCCACACTACTTCTCACCATTTAATACCGCTTCTTTCCAATCCAATGCATTCCACTAAACTCCACTCCTCTCCATTCTATTCCATTCCACTGCATTACACACCATTCCATTCTAATCCATTGCCATCCACTGAACTCCATTCAACTTCATTCCACTCCAATCCACTCTATAACATTTAATACTACTCCATTCCATTCCACTCCATTCCACTTCACACCACTCCACTACATGCCATTCCACTGCACTCCACACCACTCCACTACATTACATTCCACTCCATACCATTTAACTCCATTCCACTCCACTCCATTCCATTCCATTTCACTGCACTCCATTCCACTCCACTCTACTCCATTCCACTCCATTGCATTGCAGTCCATTCCACTCCACTCCATTCCATTCCATTCCATTTCACTCCACTCCATTCCACTCTAGTTCATTCCACTCCACTCCACTCCATTCTTTTCCATTCCATTCCACTTCACTCCACTCCATTCCAATCCATTCGACTCCATTCTTCTTCACTTCACTCCAATCCATTCCATTCATTAACATTCCACTCCATTCCATTCCATTCCACTATACTCCATTTCAATCCACTTCATTGCATTCCAGTCCATTACACACCACTCCATTCCACTCCACTCAACTCCATTTCATTACATGGCATTCCATTCCACTCCACGCTATTCCAGTCCACACCACTCCACTCAACCCTATTCCATTCCACTCCACTCCGTTCCATTCCACTCCACTCCATTCCATTCCATTCCATTTCACTGCACTGAGCTCCACTCCACTCCACTCCACACCACTCAATTTAATTCCACTCCAATCTTTTCCACTCACTCCACTCCACTCCAATACATTCCACTGCACTCTATTCCATTCCACTCCTCTCCACTCCACACCAAACCAGTCCCTTCCATTCCATTCCACTACGGAAAACTCCATTTCTCTCCACTCCACTCCACACCACTCCATTCCACTCCAGTCCACTCCATCCCATTCCACTTCACTCCACTCCATTCCACTCCACTCCATTCCACTCTACTCCACTCCATTCCATTCCATTCCACTCCACTCCACTCCATTCCAATCCATTCCACTCCATTCCACTCCCCTAAATTCCATTCCATTCCATTCCATTCCATTCCATTCCATTCCATTCCATTCCATTCTTTTAAATTCCATTCCAATCCATTCCACTACATTCCACTCCATCCACTCCACTCCATTCCAGTACATTCCAGTCCACTCCACTCCATTGCATTTCATTCCATTCTACTCCACTGCATTCCTCTCCATTCCATTCCACTTCACTCTGCTCCATTCTATTCCCTTCCATTCCATTGTACTCCATTCCACTCCATTCCATTCTACTCCATTCCACTCCACTCCGCTCTCTTCCAGTCCATTCCACCCTGCTCCAGTCCATTGCAATTCATTACACTCCATTCCAGTTCACTTCACTCCATTGCTTTCCATTCCACTCTATTCCATTCCATTCCACTCTACCCCATTCTACTCCATTCCAATCCACTCCACTCCATTCTATTCCTTTCCATTCCACTCCATTCCATTTCAATCCAATCCATTCCAGTCCACTCGACTCCATTCCACACCACTCCACTCCTCTCCACTCAAATTCTTTCCATTCCACTCCACTCCATTCCATTCGATTGCACTCCATTCCATTCCATTCCACTCCACTCCTCTCCTCTCCATTACATTTTAATCTACTCCATTCCCTTTCATTCCATCCCACTCCATTCCAGTCCACTCCATTCCACTCTATTCCATTCCATTCCATTCCACAGCACTCCACACCTTCCCATTCCAATCCAATCCATCCCACTCCATTCCATTCCAATCCACTCCACTCCACTCTACTCCACTACATTCCATTTCACTCCAATCTATTCCATTCAACTCCACTCCATTGCATTGCATTCCATTCTACTCCACTCCACACCACTCCACTCCTTTGTATTCTATTCCATTCCATTGCACTCCACTCCACTCCCCTCCATTCCATTCCACTCCATTCCATTCCATTCCACTCCACTCCACTTCGTTGCACAGCATACTATTCATCTCCACGTCGCTCCATTCAATTCCATTCCATTCCACTCTACTCCAGTCCATTTAAATCCATTTCACCCCATTCCACTTCAGTCCACTCCATTCCATTCCTTTCCACTCCATTCCATTCCTTTCCACTCCATTCCACTACACTTCATTCCACTCCATTCCAGTCCATTCCACTCCACTTCAGTCCACTCCACTCCACTCCATTCCATTCCATTCCACTACACTACACTACGTTCGATAGCAATCCTTTCCACTCCTCTCCATTCCATTCCACTCAACCCTTCTCCATTACACTCCATTCAATTTAATTCCACTCTCCTCCATTCCACTCCATTCCACTGCACACCTTTCCACTCCACTGCATACCATTTCATTCCACTGAACTCCAATCCATTCCACTCCACTCCATTCCACTACACTCCAATCCATTCCATTGCATTCCACTACACTCCTCTCCATTCTAATCTCTTCTACTTCATTCCACTCAACTAAATTTCATTTCAGTCCATTCCATTCCTTTCTATTCCACTCCTTTCCATTCCAATCCTTTCCAATCCACTCCACTCCATTCCAATCCACTCCACTGCTTTCCATTCCAATCCATTCCTCTCCATTCCATTCCACTCCAACCCGTTCCAGTACCCTCCACTCCATTCCACTGCATTCCATTCCACTCCACTGCATTCCATCCCACTTAACTCCATTTCATTCCTTTCCATTCCGTTGCACTCTACTTCCTCCAATACACTCCATTCCATTCCACTACATTCCATTCCCTTCCATTCCACTAATTTCCATTACACTCCATTCCACTACATTCCATTCCACTCCATTCCACTCCACTCCACTGTATTTCACTGCTCCCCATTCCACTTCACTCTGCTCCATTCCATTCCATTCCATTCCATTTCACTGTTCTCCATTCCATTGCACTGCACTTTAATCCATTTCACTCCACTCCTCTCCTTTACATTCCATTCAACTCCACTCCACTCCATTCCATTGCATTCCCTTCCACTCCTCTCCACTGCACTCCATTCCATTCCACTGCACTCCGTTCCATTCCATTCCAATCCATTCCACTCCACTCCATTCTATTCCTCTCCACTCCACTCCACTCCCCTCCACTCCTATCCTCTCCATTCCATTCCCTTCCATCCCATTCCACTCCATTGCTCTGTACTCCACTCCATTCCGTTCCATTCCAATCCATCCCATTCTATTCCATTCCCTTCCATTCAACTCCATTCCACTCCACTCCACTAGATTCCATTCGTTTGCTTTCCAGTTCATTCCAATCCATTAGAGTCCATTCCACTACAATCCAGGCCATTCCTTCCCATTCCATTTCATTCCAGTCCTTTCCTCTCCAATCAACTCTATTCCACTCCACTCCACTCCATTCCATGCCATTCCATTCCATTCTACTCCACAAACTCCATTCCACTCCAATCATTTCCATTCCATTCCTTTCGTGTTCATTTCACTCTATTCCACTCCATTCCATTCCATTCCATTTCATACCCCTCCAGTAAATTCCACTCCATTGCACACTCTACTCCATTCCACTCCAATCCCCTCCATTCCATTTCACTCCCTACCATTCCATTCCACTACACTCCATTCCACTCCATTTCATTCCTTTCCACTCCATTCCATTCCATTCCACTGCATTACAGTCCACTCCACTGCACTCCATTCCACTCCATTCCGTTCAACTCCACTTCACTCCACTCCACTCCATTTCATTCCACAATATTCCATTTCCATCCTTTCCACTCCACTTCACTCCATTCCACTCCAATGCATTCCACTCCATTCCACTCTACTCCATTCCATTCCACTCCACTCTATTCCACTCCACTCCACTCCAGACCATTCCATTCCACTCCACTCCATTCCAATCCATTACACTCCCTTCCACTACACTCCTCTCTATTCCTTTCCATTACATTCCATTACACTCTACTCTACTGCTTTGTATTCCACTACATTCCATTAAACTCCATTTCATTAAATTCCACTCCATTCCAGTCCACACCACTCCATTCCACTTCACTCCACTCAAATCTATTCCATTCCATTCCACTCCACTCCATTCCACTTCACTCCACTCAAATCTATTCCATTCCATTCCACTCCACAGCACTCCATTCCATTCCACTGCATTACTCTTTACACCATTCCATTCCAATCCATTCCACTCCACTCCATTCCGTTGCAATCCACTTCACTCCACTCCACTCCAATTCATTCCACGCTATTCCATTTCCATCCGTTCCACCTTAATCCACTCCATTCCACTCTACTGCATTCCTTTCCATTCCACTCCACTCCATTCCATTTCACTCAACTCCATTCCACTCCAATCCACTCCATTCCATTCCTTTGCACTTCAGTTCATTCCAATCCATTGCAGTCCATTCCACTACAATCCACACCATTCCTTTGCATTCCATTCCATTCCAGTCCTTTCCACTGCAATCAACTCTATTCCACTCCAGTCCACTCCATTCCATGCCATTCCATTCCATTCTACTCCACAAACTCCATTCCACTCAAATCCATTCTATTCCAATCCAATCATTTCCATTCCACTCCTTTCGTGTCCATTTCACTCCATTCCACTCCATTCCATTCCATTCCATTTCACACCACTCCAGCCAATTCCACTCCATTGCACACTCTACTCCATTCCACTCCTATCCCCTCCATTCCACTCCATTCCATTTCACTCCCTCCCATTCCATTCCACTATATTCCATTCCACTCCATTTCACTCCTTTCCACTCCATTCCATTCCATTCCACTCCATTCTAGTCCACTCCACTGCACTCCACTCCACTCCATTCCATTCCACCCCACTTCACTCCACTCCACTCCATTTCATTCCACAATATTCCATTTCCATCGGTTCCACACCACTTCACTCCATTTCACTCCAATGCATTCCATTCCATTCCACTCCACTCCATTCCATTCCACTCCACTCCATTCCAATCCATTACACTCCCTTCCACTACACTCCACTCTATTCCATCCCATTACATTCCATTCCACCCCACTCTACTGCTTTGTATTCCACTACATTCCATTAAACTCCATTTCATTAAACTCCACTCCATTCCAGTCCACACCACTCCATTCCACTTCACTCCATTCCACTTCACTCCTCTCAAATCTATTCCATTCCATTCCACTCCACACCATTCCATTCCATTCCACTGCATTAGTCTTTACTCCATTCCATTCCAATCCATTCCACTCCACTCCATTCCGTTCCAATCCACTTCACTCCACTCCACACCAATTCATTCCACGCTATTCCTTTTCCATCCGTTCCACTTTACTCCACTCCATTCCACTCCACTGCATTCCTTTCCATTCCACTCCACTCCTTTCCATTTCACTCAACTCCATTCCACTCTAATCCACTCCACTCCATTCCACTCCACTGCATTCCTTTCCATTCCACTCCACTCCTTTCCATTTCACTCAACTCCATTCCACTCCAATCCACTCCATTCCATTCCATTGCACTCCAGTTCATTCCAATCCATTACAGTCCGTTCCACTCCAATCCACGTCATTCCTTTCCATTCCATTCCATTTCAGTCCTTGCCACTCCAATCAACTCTATTCCACTCCACTCCACTCCATTCCATGCCATTCCATTCCATTCTACTCCACAAACTCCATTCCATACCAATCCATTCCATTCCAATCAAATCCATTCCATTCCACTCCAATCATTTCCATTCCACTCCTTTCGTGTTCATTTCACTCCATTCCACTCCATTCCATTCCATTTCACACCACTCCAGTCGATTCCACTTCAGTGCACTCCACTCTACTCCATTCCACTCCAATCCCCTCCATTCCCCTCCATTCCATTTCACTCCCTACCATTCCATTCCACTATACTCCATTCCATTCCATTTCATTCCTTTCCACTCCATTCCATTCCATTCCACTCCATTCCAGTCCACTCCACTGCACTCCACTCCACTCCACCATAGTCCATTCCATACCATTCCATTCCATTCAAATTCAATCCATTCCATTCCACACCACTACATTCCACACAACTCCACTCCCCTCCACTGCACTCCACTCCACTCCACTCTACTCCACTCCATTCCACTACATTCCATTCCATTCCTTTCTTTCCACAGGATCACACTCTGTCACAAAAGCTGGAGTTCAGTGGCACAATCTCAGCTCACATTTCTTTTCACCATCCATTTGCATTCCATTCCATCCCATTCCATTAAATATTATTTCACTCCACTCCACTACATTCCACTCAATTCCATTCCACTCCTTTCCAGTCCAATCCACTCTATTCCACTCCACTCCACACCATTCCATACCATTAAATTCCATTCTACTTCACTCCACTCCATTCCATGCATTCCATTCCATTCCACTCCATTCCCTTCCATTCCACTCCAATCCTTTCAGTTCCACTCCATTCCTGTTCATTCCACTCCATTCCATTCCATTTCACACCATTCCAGTCAATTCCATTCCACTGCACTCCACTCTATTCCATTCCACTCCAATCTCCTCCATTCCATTCCATTCCATTTCACTCTATACCATTCCATTCCACTACATTCCATTCCACTCCATTTCATTCCATTCCACTCCATTCCATTCCATTCCACTCCATTCCAGTCCACTCCACCGCACTCCAATCCACTCCACTCTAAACCATTCCTTATCATTCCATTCCTTTCAACTCCATTCCACAGCACTACATTCCACACCGCTACATTCCACACCAGTCCACTCCACTGCACTCCACTGCACTCCATTCCATTTCATTAGTACATTCCATTCCATTCCTGTCTAATCCATTCCATTCCACTCCACTCCACTCCATTCCATTCCACTCCATTCCACTCCAGTCCACTCCAGTCCACTCCACTCCAGTCCACTCCATTCTGCTGCAATCAGCTCCACTCCAATCTGTTCCATTCCATTCCAGTCCACTCCATTCCAATCCATTCCATTCCATTCCAGTCAACTCCATTCGATTACATTCCACTCCATTCCATGCCATTCCATTCCAATCCTTTCCTTTCCACTCCACTCCACTCTACTGCATTCCATTCCATTCCATTCTATTAAACTCCATTCCATTCCACTCCTCTCCTTTCCAGTCCACTCTACTCCGTTCCACTCTGCTCCATTCCACTCCATTCCACTCAAATTCATTCCATGCCATTCCATTCAATTCTACTGCACTCCATTCCATTCCACTCATCTCCTTTCCGTACCATTCCATTCCACTAAACTCCACTCCACTTCACTCCATTTCACCCCATAACATTCCACTCCATTCCCCTCCTCTCCATTCCACTCCATTCGACTCCACTCCACTCCATTCCATTCCACTCCATTCCACACTACTCCATTCCCTTCCAATCCATTGGACTCCATTCCATTCCATTCCAATCCACACCACTACATTCCATTCCAATCCACGCCACTCCATTCCACTGCATTGCACTCCATTCCACTCCTATCCACTCCACTCCTTTCCACTCCACACCACTCCATTCAAGTCTACTAAACTCCAGTCCACTCCATTCCATTGCATTCCACTGCAAGCAATTCCGCTGCACTGTACTCCTTTTCATTCCATTCCATTTCATTAAACTCCATTCCATTCCATTCGATTCCATTCCATTTGATTCCCTTCCATTCGAAACCTCCCTACTCCACTCCACTCCATTCCATTCCATTCCATTCCACTCCTTTCCATTCCATTTCAATCCATTCCAGTCCACTACACTACATTCCACTACACTCCACTGCACTTCTCTCCACTCCAAGAAATGCCTTTACATTCCACTGCACCCCATTCCATTCCACTCCAATGCATTCCATTTCATTCCATTCCATCCACTCCTCTCCACTCCACTGAATTCCACTAGATTCCATTCCAATCCATTCCTCTCCTCTCCACTCCACTCCACTCCATTCCACTCCACTCCACTCCACTAAACTCCATTCTTTTCATTTTCAATCCATTGCATTCCATTCCTTTCTTTCCACAGGATCTTACTCTGTCATAAAAGTTGAAGTGCAGTGGCACAATCTCAGCTCACATCTGTTTTCACCATCCCATTGCATTCTATTCCATCCCATTCCATTCAATACCATTTCACTCCACTCCACTGCACTCCACTCCATTCCATTCCACTCCATGCCATTCCATTCGACTACATTCCAATCCACTCCACTCCACTCCACTCCACTCCACTCCATTCAATTGCATTCCACTCTATTCCGTTTCACTCCATTGCATTCCATTCCTTTCCTTGGATAGGATATCACTGTGTAACCCAGGCTGGAGTGCAGTGGCACAATCTCAGCTCACATTATATGTCACTTTCGATTTCATTAAATTCTATTCCATTACATTTCTTTACATTCCATTCCATTCCATTCCATTACATTGCATTCCATTCCATTCCATTGCATTCCATTCCATTCCATTGCATTCCAATAAATTCCATTCAATTCCAAAAAACTGTTTTCCATTCCACTTCACTCCACTATATTCCGTTACATCTGATTCCATTCCACTCCATTCCACTCCTCTCCACTCCACAGCACTCCACTCCATTCCACTGCATTCCTTTCCTTTCCATTCCATTCCATTGCACTCCACTCCACCCCACTCAACTCCACTTCATTCCTTTCCATTCCATCCCATTCTATCCCTCTCCATTCCACTCCACTACACTTCACTCCACTGCACTCTAGTCCACTCCAAATCACTCCATTCCACTACTTCGCATTCCATTCCTCTCTTTTGAGAGTATCTCACTCTCTCACTCATACGGAACCCCAGTAACACAATACAAGCATGCACTGCATTCCAATCCGTCCTACTGCACTCCAATCCACTCCACTCCAATCCACTCCACTCCATTCCACTGCAATCCATTCCACACCACTCGATTACACTTCATTCCACTCCATTCCATTCCTCTCCATTCCTCTCCACTGAATTCCATTCCATTCCTCTCCACTGCACTCCACTCCACTCCATTCCATTCCATTAATCCATTCCATTCCATTCCATTCCTGTCCATTCCATTCCATTCCACTGCTCTCCACTCCATTCCATTGTACTCCATTGCACTCCATTCCACTCCACTCCACTCCACTCCAATCCTCTCCACTGAATTCCATTCCATTCCATTCCAGTTCACTCCATTCCATTCCATTCCAATCCATTCCATTCCATAACATTACATTACATTACATTCAACTCCAGTCGATTACACTCCACTATATTCCATTCCATTGCATTCCACTCCTTTTCTTGCCACTCCATTCCAGTCCACTACAGTCGGCTCCACTCCATTCCATTCTATTCCCCTCCAATCCCCTCCACTACATTCCATTACATTCCACTCCACTCCATTCCACTCCTCTCCACTGCACTGCATTCAATTCCATTCCATTTCGTTCCATTCCACTTCATTTCTCTCAACTCCATTCCATTCCACTCGATTCCAATCCACTGCATTCCACTCCACTCCACTCCATGCAATTCCATTCCATTCCACTCTACATTCCACTCCACTTCACTCCATACCACTCCGCTCTACTGCATTCCATTCCATTCCATTCCATTAAACTCCTTTCCATTTCACTCCACTCAATTACAGTCCACTCCACTCCATTCCACTCCACTCCACTGCTTTCCATTCCATTCCATTCCATTAAACTCCATTCCATTCCACTTCACTAAATTCCACTCCCCTCCACTCCATTCCACTCCACTATACTGCATTCCATTCCATTCCATTAAACTCCATTGCATTCCACTCCACTCCATTCCACTCCATTCCACTCCACTCCCCTCAAATCCATTCCATTCCATTCTATTCTACTCCACTCCATTCCATTCCACTCCTCTCCTTTCAATCCCATTCCTTTCCACTAATCTCCATTCCACTACATTCCACTCCATTCCTTTCCACTCCATTCCACTCCACTCCATTCCATTCCATTCAACTCCACTCCACTCCACTTCATTCCAACCCAATCAATTCCACACGACTCCATTCACTTCCACTACATTCCATTCCATTCCACTCCACTCCATTCCAGCCCACTACAGTCCACTCCACTCTACTGCATTCCATTCCATTCCATTCCATTTAAATCCATTCCATTCCACTCCCCTCCATTCCAGTCCACTCCACTCCATTCCACTCCACACCACTCATATCTATTCCATTCCATTCCACTCAATTCTACTACACACCATTCCATTTCACTCCTCTCTTTTCCATACAATTCCATTTCTCTAAACTCCACTCCACTCCATTCCACTCCACTCCATTCCACTCCATTCCTCTCCACTCCATCCCATTCCATTCTACTCCACTCCACTCCATACCATCCCACTCCATTCCACTCCATGCCATTCCCTTCCACTCCATTCCTTTCCATTCCACTCCACTCCATTTCTTTTCATTCCACTCCACTCCATTCCAGCCCACTGCACTCCCCTCCACTCCACTCCAATCCATTTTATTCCATTACATCGCATTCCACTCCACTCCACTCCATTCCACTCCACTCCACTCCACTCCAATCCATTCCATTCCATTCCACTCCACTCGACTCCAATCCATTCCATTCCATTCCACTCCACTGCACTCCAATCCATTCCATTCCATTCCGTTCAATTCTACTACACTTCATTCCATTCCACTCCTCTGTTTTCCATAATATTCCATTCCACTGAACTACACTCCACTCAAATCCATTCAACTCCATTCCATTCCACTCCATTCCACGCCACTCCACTCCATACCATTCGACTCCACTCCACTGCACTCTGTTCCATTCCACTCCATTCCACTCCACTCCATTCCTTCCACTCCATTCCTTTCAATTTTATTCCACTCCATTCCATTCTATTTCACTCCACACCACTACATTCAATTCCACTCCACGCCACTCATTTCCACTGCACTCCACTCCAATCTACTTCAATCCACTCCACTCCTTTCCACTCCTTACAACTCCATTCCAGTCAAGTAAACTCCACTCCACTTCATTCCATTGCATTCCACTGAAGGCAATTCCGCTGCACTATACGCTTTTCCATTACATTACATTCCAGTAAACTCCATTCCATTCCATACTATTCCAATTCATTTGATTCCATTCCATTCCACGCCTCTCCTCTCCATTTTACTCCAATCCAGTCCACTGCATTCCATTCCTTTCCATTTCATTCCATTCAATTCCATTCCACTCCTTTGCATTCCATTTGAATCCATTCCAGTCCACTACACTCCATTCCACTACACTGCACTACTCTCCACTCCATTCCATGTCATTGCATTCCACTCCCCTCCATTGAATTCCATTCCACTGAATTCCGTTTCATTACATTCCATCCACTCCACTCCACTCAATTCCACACCATTCAATTCCAATCCATTCCTCTCCACTCCATTCCACTCCATTCCACTCCACTCCACTCCGTTCCACTCCATGCCACTCTACACCATTCCATTCCATTCCACTCCATTCCACTCCATTCCAATGCACTCCACTCCAATCCACTCCACTTCATTCCGTTCCATTCCTTTCCACTCCTTTCCACTCTACACCTTTCCACTCCATTCCATTCCATTTCATTCCATTTGACTCTATTCCACTATACTCCTTTCCATTCCACTCCACTCCACTCCATTCCACTCCACTCCATTCCATTCCATTCCACTCCATTCCATTCCATTCCACTCCATTCCATTCCATTCCACTCCATTACAGGGCATTCCACTGCACTCCAATCCATTCCATTTCATTCCACTCCTCTCCACTCCACTCCACTCCATTTCTTTCCACTCCATTCATTCCTCTCCATTCCACTCCACTCCACTCCGTTCCATTGCTCTCCGCTGCACTCCACTCCACTCCATTCCACTCCACTGAATTCCAACCCACTCTGTTCCATTGTATTTCACTCCTAAATCACTGCATTCCATTCCAATCCACTCCATTCTACTCCACTCCACTCAATTCCATTTCATTCCCTTCCATTCCATTCCACTCCATTCAATTCCATTCCACTATACTCATTGCACTCCTGTCCCTTCCACTACACTCCAATCCATTTTATTCCATTACACTCCATTCCACTCCACTCCACTCCATTCCACTCCACTCCACTCCAATCCATTCCATTCCATTCCACTCCACTCCACTTCTTTCCACTCCCTTCCACTCCACTCCACTCCATTCCACTCCACTCCACTCCACTACGTTCTACTACAGTCCACTCTGTTCCTTTTCATTCCACTCCGTTCCATTCCATTCCACTCCACTTCGTTCCATTCCGTTCCATTCCATGAAATTCCATTCCACTACATTCCATTCCACTACATTCCATTCCATTCCACTTCATTCCACTCCACTCCACTGCAATCTACTCCACTCTACTCCACTACAATCCACTCCGTACTATTCCATTCCTTTCAACTCTAAACCATTTCATTCAACACCACTCCACTCCACTCCACTCCATTCCTTTGACTTTCACTCTATTCCATTCCGTTCCTTTCTTTCCACAGGATCTCACTCTGTTAGAAAGTTGGATTGCAGTGGCACCATCTCATCTCACATTTCTTTTCACCATCCCATTGCATTCCATTCCATCACATTCCATTCAATACTATATCACTCCCCTCCACTGCACTCCACTCCATTCCATTCCACTCCATCCCATTGCATTCAACTCCATTCCAGTCCACTCCACTGCACTCCACTCCACTTCTCTCCATTCCATTCCATTCCATTCCATTTCACAACATTGCATTCCATTCCTTTTCTTCGACAGAATATAATTGTCTCACCCAGACTGGAGTGCAGTGGCACAATCTCAGCTCACATTACATGTCACTTTCCATTCCTTTGCATTCTATTCCGTTGCATTCCTTAGCATTCCATTAAATTCCATTTCATTTCATTCCATTCCATTCAATTCCAGACCATTCTTTTCCACTCCACTTCACTCAATTTCATTCCACACTACTCCGTTTCAATCTGCTCCAATTCACTCCACTCCATTCCACTCCACTGAATTCCATTCCATTCCACTCCATTCCACTCCATTCCACTCCACTACATTCCACTCCACTCCACTCCATTCCATTCCACTCCACTCCATTCCAATCCATTACACAGCATTCCACTACACTACACTCCATTCCAGTCCACTCCACTCCATTCCACTCCACTCTACTGCATTCCATTACTTTCCATCCCATTAAAATCGATTCCATTCCAACCCACTCCATTCCAGTCCACTCCATTCCACTTCACTCCACTCAAATCCATTCCATTCCATTTCATTGTACTCCACTCCATTCCATTCCACTCCATTCCACTTCACTCCACTCAAATCCATTCCATTCCATTTCATTCTACTCCATTCCATGCCATTCCACTCCTCTCCTTTCCATTCCACTCCATTTCACTAAACACCACTCCACTCCACTCCATTCCACTAAACACTACTCCACTACACTCCATTCCACTCCATTACATTCCACTCCGTTCCACTCCACTCCATTCCATTCCATTAGACTCCACTCCACTCCACTCCCTTACATCCCACACCATTCAACTGCACTCTGTTCCCTTCCACTCCATTCCTTTCCATTCCATTTCACTCCATTCCATTCCATTCCAGTCCACTCCATTTCAGATCACTCCACTCCACTCCACTCTACTGCATTCCATTCCATTCCATTCCATTAAACTCCATTCCATTTCACTCCACTCCATTCCAGTACACTCCACTTCATTCCACTCCACTCCATTCCACTCCACTCCACTCAAATCCATTCCATTCCATTCTACTCCACTTCATTCCATTCCATTCCTCTCCTTTCCGTTCCATTACATTCCACTAAACTCCACTCCACTCCACTCCATTCCACTCCATTCCACTCCACTCCATTTCTCTCCACTCCATTCCATTCCATTCGTCTCCACTCTACTCCACTCCCTTCCATTCCACTCTCTTCCACTTCACTCCATTCCCTTCCACTCCATTTCTTTCCATTCCATTCCACTCCATTCCATTCCATTCCACTCGACACCACTACATTCCATTCCACTCCACACCACTACATTCCATTCCACTCCACTCCACTACATTCCACTGCACTCCACTCCTTACCGCTCCAATCCATTCCACTCCATTCCACTCCGTACCACTCCGTTCCCTTCCACTAAATTCCACTCCGATCCCTTCCATTGCATTCCATTGCAAGCAATTCCGCTGCACTTTCATTCTTTGCATTACATTCCATTTCATTAAACTCCATTCCATTCTGTTCTATTCCATTCCAATTGATTCCATGCCATTCCACTACTTTCCACTCCATTCCACTCCACTCCAGTCCCCTTCATTCCATTCCATTCCATTACATTACACTCCAATCATTTCCATTCCATTTCAATCCATTCCTGTCCACTACACTCCATTCCAGTACACTCTGCTGCACTCCTCTTCTCTCCATTCCATGCCATTGCATTCCACTCCACTCCATTCCATTCCATTCCACTCCACTCAATTCCACTCCATTCCATTCCAATTCATTCCGCTCCACTCAGTTCCACTCAATTCCATTCCAATTCACTCCACTCCACTCCATTCCATTCCACTCCACTCCACCCCATGACATTCCACTCCATTCAAATCCATTCCACTCCACTCAACTCCATGACATTCCATTCCACTCTACTTCTCTCCACTCCTCTCAATTCCACTCCATTCCATTCCATTTTATTCCATACAACTCTATTCCACTCCATTTTATTCCATTCAACTCCATTCCACTCTTTTCCATTCCATTCCACTCCAGTCCACTCCACTTCAGTCCATTCCATTCCACTCCATTCCATTCATCTCCATTCCACCCAACTACCCTGTTTCACTCCACTGCTTTCCATTCCATTTCATTCCATTCCATTCCACTCCTTTCCATTCCATTCAACTCCATTCTAGAGTTTTCCACTCCACTGCTATCCATTTCATTCCATTCCATTGCACTGCACTCCACTCCACTCCAATCCATTTCATTCCACTCCGTTCCATTCCTCTCCATTCCACTCAACTCCATTCCATTCCATTCCATTTCATTCCTCTCCACAACACTCCACTATACTCCACCAAATTGCATTGCTCTCCACTGCACTCCACTCCACTCCATTCCACTCCACTGCATTCCAACCCACCCCATTCCGCTCCACTCCACTCCATTCCACTCCACTCCACTCCATTTCATTCCATTCCATTCCATTTCACTTCATTCCATTCCATTCCACCACACTCCATGCCACTCCTCTCCATTCCACTCCACTCCATAACATTTCATTCCATTACACTGCATTCCACTCCACTTCACTCTATTTTACTCAACCCTGCTGTATTCCATTCTATTCCATTATATTCCATTCCACTTCTTTCCACTCCATTCCACTCCAATCCACTCCATTAGACACCAGTCCACTCCATTACATTCCATTCCATTCCACTGCATTCCATTCCATTACACTCCATTCCATTCCATACAACTCCATTCCAGTCCATTCAACTCCAGTCCATTCCATTCCGTCCCATTCCACCAAATTCCATTGCACTACATTCCAGTCCATTCCACTCCATTCTTCTGTACTCCACTCCATTCTACTCCATTCCACTACACTTCACTCCATTCTGTTACACTCCACTCCATTCCATTTCATTCTATTACACTGCATTCCACTCCACTTCACTCTATTTTACTCAACTCCGCTGTATTCCATTCTATTCCATTCTATTCCATTCCACTCCATTCCACTTCTTTCTACTCCATTCCACTCCAATCCACTCCATTAGACACCACTCCACTCCACTACATTCCATTCCATTCCACTGCATTCCATTCCATTACACTCCATTCCATTCCATACAACTCCATTCCAGTCCATTCAACTCCACTCCATTCCATTCCGTCCCATTCCACCAAATTCCATTGCACTACATTCCAGTCCATTCCACTCCATTCTTCTGTACTCCACTCCATTCTACTCCATTCCACTACACTTCACTCCATTCTGTTACACTCCATTCCACTCCACTCCATTCCATTCCATTAAACTCCACAGCACTCCACTCCATTCCATTCCACTCCATTCCAATCTACTCCATTCCATTCCACTCCACTCCAGTCCACTCGACTCCTCTCCATTTCATTCCACTCCTTTCCATTCCTCTCCATTCCACCCGTTACACTCCGTTTCACTCCACTCCATTCTATTCCATTCCATTTCGTTCCAGTCTACTCCACTCCACTCAACTCCACTCCATTCCTTTCCAATCCACTCCACTCCACGCCAATCTATTCCTCACCATGCCATTCCATTACATTCCATTTCATTGCACTCCACTCCACTCCACCACATTCCTTTGTCCTCCAGTGCACTCCACTGCATTGAATTCCACTCCACTGCATTCCAACCTACTCCATTCCATTCCATTCCACTCCACTCCACTCCATTCCATTCCACTCCACTTCATTCCATTTCATTCTACTCCGCTCCATTCCATTTCTTTTCATTCCATTCTGATCCACTCCTTTACATTCCATTCCACTATACTCCATTGCTCTAAAATCCGTTACATTCCACTCCTTTCCATTTCATTCCATTCCACTCCATTCCATTTCACTCCACTCCATTCCACTTCACTCCACTCCATTCCACTCCACTCCATTCAATTCCATTTCATACCACTCCACTCCACTTTATTCCACTACATTCCACTCCACTCCACTCCTTTCCACTCCACTCCACTACATTCAATTCCATTCCACTCCATTCCAGTCTATTCCACTACATACAAGTCCGTTCTGCTCCTCTCCATTAAATTCCATTAAATTCGATTAAATTCCATTCCACAACATTCCCGTCCATTTCACTCCATTCTGCTATACTCCAATCCATTCCACTCCATTCCAATCCATTTCAACACATTCCGTTCCACTCTATTCCACTCCATTCCATTCCATTCCATTAAGCTCCACAACACTCCACTCCATTTCATTCCAGTCCTTTACACTCTACTCCATTCCATTCCACTCCACTCCATTCTATTCCACTCCACTCCATTCCATTCCACTCCACTCCATACCATTCCATTCCATTCCACTCCTCTCCACACCACTCCACTACACTCCACCACATTCCATTGCTCTCCACTGCACTCCACTACACTCCATTCCACTGCACTGTATTCCAACCCATTCCTTTCCACTCCTTAACACTCCACTCCACTCCATTCCACTCCACTGCACTCCATTTCATTCCACTCCACTCCTTTCCATTCCATTCCATTCCATTCCATTCCATTCCATTCCGTTCCATTCCATTGCACTCCATTCCATTGCATTCCATTCCACTCCATTGCATTCCATCATACAATACTACATTCCACTCCTCTCCATTCCTCTCCACTCCATTCCATTTCATTCCCTTACACTCCATTCCTTTCCACTCCACTCCATTCCATTCCATTCCATTCCACTCCACTCCACTTCTTTCCACTCCATTCCACTCCACTCCACTCCATTCCACTCCACTCCACTCCATTGCATTCCACTCCACTCCACTCCACTGCATTCCATTCCATTCCACTCCGTTCCATTCCATTCCACTCCGTTCCAGTCCATTCCACTCCACTCCATTCCATTCCATTCCATCAAATTCCATTCCTCTACATTCCACTCCATTCCACTCCATTCTTCTTTACTCCACTCCGTTTTACTCCATTCCACTCCATTTCACTCCATTCCGTTCCACTCGATTCCACTACCTTCCATTCCTTTAAGCTCCAGAACACTTCACTCCAATCAATTCCAATCCATTACACTCTACTCCATGCCATTCCACTCCACTCCAGTACACTACACGCCTCTCCATTTCATTCCACTCCATGCCATTCGTCTCCATTCCACCTCAATACACTCCATTTCACTCCACTCCATTCCATTCCGTTCCATTTCTTTCCAGTCTTCTTCACTCCACTCAACTTCACTCCATTCCATTCCAACCCTCTCTACTCCACTCCATTCCACTCCACTCCATTCCATTACATTACATTTCATTGCACTCCACTCCACTCCACCACATTCCATTGCTCGCCACTGCACTCCACTGCACTACGTTGTACTCCACTGCATTCCAACCCACTCCATTCCAGTCCATTCCTTTGCACTACACTCCACTCCATTCCACTCCACTCCACTCCTTTCCTCTCCACTCCACTCCACTCCATTCCATTTCATTTTATTCCTTTCAATTCCAATCCATTCCATTCTCTTCCACTATACTCCATTCCACTCCTCTCCCTTCCACTCCACTCCATTCCATTTCATTCCATTCCACTCCACTCCATTCCACTCCACTCCACTCCATTCCATTCCATTCCAGTCAACTTCACCACTTCTTTCCACTCCGTTCACCTCCACTCCACTCCATTCCACTCAACTCCACTCTACTACATTCCATTCAATTCCACTCTGTTCCATTCCATTCCACTGCTTTCCATTCCATTCCTATCCATGCCACTCAATTCCACTCCACTCCATTTCATTCAATTCCATTTCATTCCACTCCACTACACTCCACTACACTCCACCACATTCAGTTGCTCTCCACTGGACTGAATTCCACTCCATTCCACTCCACTGCATTCCAAACCACTCCATTCCATTCAATTATATTCCACTCCACTCCACTCCATTCAAATCCACTCCACCCCATACCACTCTGCTCTTCTCCATTCCATTTCATTCCATTTCATTCCATTCCATTCCATTCCATTCCACTCCATTCCACTCCATTCCATTCCACTCCATTCCACTCTACTCCATTCCATTCCACTGCACTCCAGTCCGCTCCACTCTGCTTCATTTCATTCCACTCCATTCCATTCCTCTCCATTCCACCCCAGTGCACACCATTTCACACCACTCCATTTCACACCACTCCATTCCATTTCATTCCAGTCTACTTCACTCCACTCAAAACCACTCCATTCCATTCCAACCCACTCCACTCCACTCCAGTCCACTGTACTCCATTTCATTACATTCCATTTGATTACACTCCACTCCACTCCACCATATTCCGTTGCTCTCCACTGCACTCCACTGCACTATATTGCACTCCGCTGCATTCCAACCCACTCCATTCCATTCCATTTCATTCCCTTCCACTTCACTCCAATCCATTCCACTCCACTGCACTCCATTCCACTCCACTCCATTCCCTTCCTCTCCACTCCACTCCTTTCCATTTCATTTCATTCCATTCCTTTCCACTCCATTACATTGCATTCCACTATATTCCATTCCACTCCTCTCCGTTCCACTCCACTCCATTCTTTTTCATTGCAATAAACTCCATTCCATTCCACTCTACTGCATTCCACCCCACTCCACTCCATTCCATTGTATTCCATTCCACTCCACTCCACTTCTTTCCACCCCATTCCACTCCACTCCACTCCATTCCACTCCACTCCACTCCACTACATTCCATTCCATTCCACTCTGTTCCATTCCATTCCACTCCGTTCCATTCCATTCCAATCCATGCCACTTCAATCCACTGCACTCCATTTCATTCCATTCCGTTTCATTACACTCCACTACTCTCCACTGCACTCCACCACATTCCATTGCTCTCTACTGCACTCCATTCCACTCCATTCCACTCCACTGCATTCCAACCCACTCCATTTTATTCCATTCCTCTTCACTGAACTCCACTGAAATCCACTCCACTCCATTCCACTCCACTCCTCTCCATTCCATTTCATTCCATTCCATTCCATTCCACTCCATTGCATTCCATCCCATTCCACTCCATTCCATTCCATTCCACTATAATCCATTCCACTCCTCTCCATTCCTCTCCACTCCATTCCATTTCATTTCATTACACTCCATTCCATTCCACTCCACTCCATTCCACTCCACTCCTTTCCATTCCATTCCATTCCACTACTCTCCACTTCTTTCCATTCCATTCCAGGCAACTCCACTCCATTCCGCTCCACTCCACTCCAATACTTTGCACTCCAGTCCACTACATTCCATTCCTTTCCTCTCCGTTCCATTCCATTCCAGTAAAACTCACTCAATTTCATTCCATTCCATTCCACCAAATTCCATTCCACTACATTCCAATACATTCCACTCCATTCTTCTGTACTCCACTACATTCTACTCTATTCCAATCCGTTTGACCACATTCCATTCCACTCTGTTCCACTTCTCTCCATTCCTTTCCATTCCATTAAGCTCCACAACACTCCACTCCATTTCATTCCACTCCATTCCACTCTAATGCATTCCATTCCACTCCATTCCAGTCAACTCCACTCCGCTCCATTTCATTACCCTCCATTCAATTCCTCTCCATTCCACCCCTCTACACTCCGTTTAACACCACTCCATTAGTTTCCATTCCATTTCATTCCAGTTAACTCCACTGCACTCAACTGCACTCCATTCCATTCCAACCAACTTCACTCCACTCGATTTCACTCCACTATATTCCATTCCACTCCAATCCATTCCATTCCATCAGATTCCAATCCATTCCGTTCCACTCTACTCCATTTGTCACCACTCCATTCCACTCCACTAAATTCCGTTACATTCCACTCCTTTCCACTCCACTCCACTCCAACTCCACTTGGCTAGATTTCATGGCGTTCCATTCCATTCTACTCCATTCCAATCCATTGCTCTGCATTGCAGTGCATTACACTCTACTCCACTCCATTCCATTTCATTCCATTCCACTGGACTCCACTTCACTCCAGTCAACTCCATTTCATTCCACTCCATTCCATTCCAATCCATTAGACTCCAATCCATTCCTTTCCACTCTACTCCATTTGTCACCACTCCATTCCACTCCACTAACTTCAGTTACATTCCACTCCTTTCCACCTCACTCCACTCCATTCAAATCCACTCCACTAGATTTCATGCCATTTCATTCCATTCTACTCCATTCCATTCCATTGCTGCATTGCAGTGCATTCCACTCCACTCCACTCCATTCCATTCCATTCCCTTTCACTGCACTCCACTCCACTCCAGTCAACTCCATTTCATTCCACTCCGTTCCATTCCTTTCCATTCCAATACACTTCACTCCACTATATTCTATTCCGTTCAATATCATTCCATTCCAGTCTTCTCAACTTCACTGCACCACATTCCATTGCTCTTCACTGCACTCCACTCCACTCCATTCCACTCCACTGCATTCCAACCCACTGCGTTCCATTCCATTCCTTTACATTCCGTAACTTTCCACTCCAATCCACTCCTTTCCACTCCACTCCAATCCATTCGAATCCAATCCACTCCTTTCCATTCCATTCCACTCCATTCCATTCCATTCCACTCTACTCCATTCCACTCCTCTCCAATCCACTCTATTCCATTCCATTTCATTCCATTCAACTCCATTCCACTATATTCCACTCCATTCCACTACACTCCAGTCCAGTCCACTCCACTCCATTCCATTCCACTCCATTCCATTCATCTCCATTCCACCAAAATACACTCCGTTTCACTCCACTCCTTTCCATTCCACTCCATTTCATTGCAGTGTACTGCACTCCACTTCAATCCACTCCAATCCATTCCATTCCAGCCCACTCCTCTCCTCTCCAGTACACTCCATTCCATTCCTTTCCATTCCATTCCATTCCATTCATTCCATTCTACACCTTTCATCTCCACTCCATTCCACTCCAATCCATTCCATTACATTTCACTCCTTTCCACTCAACTCCACTCCATTCAAATCCACTACACTCCATTTCATGCCATACCATTCCATTCCACTTCATTCCAGTGGAATCCTCTCCACTCCATTCCATTCCATTCCATTCCACTCCATTCCATTCCATTCCACTCGACACCACTCCACTCCACTCCACTCCACTCCACTCCATTTAATTACATTCCATTCCACTCCACTCCACTCCATTTCATTACACTCTATTCCATTCCTCTCCATTCCACTCCACTCCACTCAACTCAACTCCACTCCATTTCCTTCCACTTCATTACACTCCACTCCAATCCATTCCAATCCAAGCCACTGCATTCCGTTTCATTCCATTCCATTCCATTCCATTCCATTCCATTCCGCTCTACTCCATTCCACTCCTCTCCAATCCACTCCATTCCATTCCATTTCATTCCATTCAATGCCATTACACTATACACCATTACATTCCACTACACTCCAGTCCACTCCACTCTACTCCATTCCATTCATCTCCATTCCACCCCACTAAACTCCGTTTCACTCCACTCCTTTACATTCCACTCCATTTCTTTCCCGTCAACTGCACTCCACTCCAATCCACTCCACTCTGTTCCATTCCAGCCCACTTCCCTCCACTCAATTCCACTCCATTCCTTTCCCTTCCATTCCATTGCACTCCATTCCATTCTGTTCCATTCCAGTCTAGTCCTTTCTTTTTTTATTTATTTTATTTTATTATTATTATTATTATTATTATACTTTCGGTTTTATGGTAAATGTGAGCAATATGCAGGTAAGTTACGTATGTATACATGTGCCATGCTGGTGTGCTGCACCCACTAACTCGTCATCTAGCATTAGGTATATCTCCCAATGCTGTCCCTCCCCCATCCCCGCACCCCACAACAGTCCCCGAAGTGTGATGTTCCCCTTCCTGTGTCCATGTGTTCTCATTGTTCAATTGCCACCTATGAGTGAGAATATGCGGTGTTTGGTTTTCTGTTCTTGTGATAGTTTACTGAGAATGATGATTTCCAATTTCATCCATGTCCCTACAAAGGACATGAACTCATCATTTTTTATGGCTGCATAGTATTCCATGGTGTATATGTGCCACATTTTCTTAATCCAGTATATCGTTGTTGGACATTTGGGTTGGTTCCAAGTCTTTGCTATTGTGAATAGTGCTGCAATAAACATACGTGTGCATGTGTCTTTATAGCAGCATGATTTATAGTCTTTTGGGTATATATCCAGTGATGGGATGGCTGGGTCGAATGGAATTTCTAGTTCTAGATCCCTGAGGAATCTCCACACTGACTTCCACAAGGGTTGAACGAGTTTACAGTCCCACCAACAGTGTAAAAGTGTTTCTATTTATCCACAACCTCGCCAGCACCTGTTGTTTCCTGACTTTTTAATGATTGCCATTCTAACTGGTGTGAGATGGTATCTCATTGTGGTTTTGATTTGCATTTCTCTGATGGCCACTGATGGTGAGCATTTTTTCATGTGTTTTTTGGCTGCATAAATGTCTTCTTTTGAGAAGTGCCTATTCATGTCCTTCGCCCACTTTTTGATGTGGTTGTTTGTTTTTTTCTTGTAAATTTGTTGGAGTTCATTGTAGATTCTGGATATTAGCCCTTTGTCAGATGAGTAGGTTGCGAAAATTTTCTCCCATTTTGTAGGTTGCCTGTTCACTCTGATGGTAGTTTCTTTTGCTGTGCAGAAGCTCTTTAGTATAATTGGATCCCATTTGTCAGTTTTGGCTTTTGTTGCCATTGCTTTTGGTGTTTTAGACATGAAGTCCTTGCCCATGCCTATGTCCTGAATGGTATTGCCTAGGTTTTCTTCTAGGGTGTTTGTGGTTTTAGGTCTAACATTTAAGCCTTTAATCCACCTTGAATTGATTTTTGTATAAGATGTAAGGAAGGGATCCAGTTTCAGCTTTCTACATATGGCTAGCCAGTTTTCCCAGCACCATTTATTAAATAGAGAATCCTTTCCCCATTTGTTGTTTTTCTCATGTTTTTCAAAGATCAGATAGTTGTAGATATGTGGCATTATTTCTGACGGCCCTGTTCTGTTCCATTGATCTATATCTCTGTTTTGGTACCAGTACCATGCTGTTTTGGTTACTGTAGCCTTGTAGTATAGTTTGAAGTCAGGTAGTGTGATGCCTCCAGCTTTGTTCTTTTGGCTTAGGATTGACTTGGTGATGCGGGATCTTTTTTGATTCCATATGAACTTTAAAGTAGTTTTCTCCAATTCTGCGAAGAAAGTCATTGGTAGCTCGAAGGGAATGGCATTGAAACTGTAAACTACCTTGGGAAGGATGGCCATTTTCACGATATTGATTCTTCCTACCCATGAGCATGGAATGTTCTTCCATTTGTTTGTATCCTCTTTTATTTCCTTGAGCAGTGGTTTGTAGTTCTCCTTGAAGAGGTCCTTCACATCCCTTTTAAGCTGGATTCCTAGGTATTTTATTCTCTTTGAAGCAATTGTGAATGGGAGTTCACTCATGATTTGGCTCTCTGTTTGTCTGTTATTGGTGTATAAGAATGCTTGTGATTTTTGTACATTGATTTTGTATCCTGAGACTTTGCTGAAGTTGCTTATCAGCTTAAGGAGATTTTGGGCTGAGACAACGGGGTTTTCTAGATATACAATCATGTCGTCTGCAAACAGGAACAATTTGACTTCCTCTTTTCCTAATTGAATACTCTTTATTTAATTCTCCTGCCTAATTGCCCTGGTCACAACTTCCAACACTATGTTGAATAGAAGTGGTGAGAGAGGGTATCCCTGTCTTGTGCCAGTTTTCAAAGGGAATGCTTCCACTTTTTTGCCCATTCAGTATGATATTGACTGTGGGATTTTCATAGATAGCTCTTATTATTTTGTGATACGTCCCATCAATTCCTAATTTATTGAGAGTTTTTACCATGAAGCGTTGTTGAATTTTGTCAAAGGTCTTTTCTGCATCTATTGAGACAATCATGTGGTTTTTGTCTTTGGTTCTCTTTATATGCTGGATTACATTTATTGATTTGCGTATATTGAACCATCCTTGCATCCCAGGGATGAAGCCCACTTGATCATGGTGGATAAGTTTTTTGATGTGCTGCTGGATTCTGTTTGCCAGTATTTTATTGAGGATTTTTGCATCAATGTTCATCAAGGATATTGTTCTAAAATTCTCTTTTTTTGTTGTGTCTCTGCCAGGCTTTGGTATCAGGATGATGCTGGCCTCATAAAATGAGTTAGGGAGGATTCCCTCTTTTTCTATTGATTGGAATAGTTCAGAAAGAATGGTACCAGTTCCTCCCTGTGCCTCTGGTAGAATTCCGCTGTGAACCCATCTGGTTCTGGACTTTTTTTGGTTGGTAAGCTATTGATTATTGCCACAATTTCAGTTTCTTTTATTCGTCTATTCCGAGATTCAACCTCTTCCTGGTTTAGTCTTGGGAGGGTGTATGTGTCGAGGAAGTTATCCATTTCTTCTAGATTTTCTGGTTTGTGTAGAGGTGTTTGTAGTATTCTCTGATGGTAGTTTGTATTTCTGTGGGATTGGTGGTGATATCCCCTTTATCATTTTTTATTGCATCTATTTGATTCTTCTCTCTTTTTTTCTTTATTAATCTTGCTAGTGGTCTATCAATTTTGTTGATCTTTTCAAAAAACCAGCTCCTGGATTCTTTAATTTTTGAAGGGTTTTTTGTGTCTCCATTTCCTTCAGTTCTGCTCTGATTTTAGTTGTTTTTTGCCTTTTCCTAGCTTTTGAATGTGTTTGCTCTTGCTTTTCTTGTTATTTTAATTGTGATGTTAGGGTGTCAATTTTGGATCTTTTCTGCTTTCTCTTGTGGGCATTTAGTGCCATAAATTTCCCTCTACACACTGCTTTGAATGCATCCCAGAGATTCTGGTATGTTTTGTCTTGGTTCTCGTTGGTTTCAAAGAACATTTTTATTTCTGCCTTCATTTCGTTATGTACACAGTAGTCATTCAGGAGCAGGTTGTTCAGTTTCCATGTTGTTGAGCGATTTTGAGTGAGATTCTTAATCCTAGGTTCTAGCTTGATTGCACTGTGATCTGAGAGATAGTTTGTTATCATTTCTATTCTTTTACATTTATTGAGGAGAGCTTTACTTCCAAGTATGTGGTCAATTTTGGAATAGGTGTGGTGTGGTGCTGAAAAAAATGTATATTCTGTTGATTTGGTGTGGAGAGTTCTGTAGATGTCTACTAGATTCACTTGGTGCAGAGCTGAGTTCTAATCCTGGGTAATCTTGTTGACTTTCTGTCTCATTGATCTGTCTAATATTGACAGTGGGGTGTTAAAGTCTCCCATTATTAATGTGTGGGAGTCTAAGTCTCTTTGTAGGTCACTCAGGACTTGCTTTATGAATCTGGGTGCTCCTGTATTGGGTGCATATAAATTTAGGATAGTTAGCTCTTCTTGTTGAATTAATCCCTTTACCATTATGTAATGGCCTTCTTTGTCTCTTTTTATCTTTGTTGGTTTAAAGTCTGTTTTATCAGAGACTAGGATTGCAACCTCTGCCTTTTTTTGTTTTCCATTTGCTTGGTAGATCTTCCTCCATCCTTTTATTTTGAGCCTATGTGTGTCTCTGCACGTGAGATGGGTTTCCTGAATACAGCACACTGATGGGTCTTGACTCTTTATCCAATTTGCCAGTCTGTGTCTTTTAATTGGAGCATTTAGTCCATTTACATTTAACGTTAATATTGTTATGTGTGAATTTGATCCTGTCATTATGATATTAGCTGGTTATTTTGCTCGTTAGTTGATGCAGTCTCTTCCTAGTCTCGATGGTCTTTACATTTTGGTATGATTTTGCAGTCGCTGTTACAGGTTTTGCCTTTCCATGTTTAGCGCTTCCTTCAGGAGCTCTTTTAGGGCAGGCCTGGTGGTGACAAAATCTCTCAGCATTTGCTTTTCTGTAAAGTATTTTATTTCTCCTTCACTTATGAAGCTTAGTTTGGCTGGATATGAAATTCTGGGTTGAAAATTATTTTCTTTAAGAATGTTGAATATTGGCCCCCACTCTCTTCTGGCTTGTAGGGTTTCTGCCGAGAGATCCGCTGTTAGTCTGATGGGCTTCCCTTTGATGGTAACCCGACCTTTCTCTCTGGCTGCCCTCAACATTTTTTCCTTCATTTTAACTTTGGTGAATCTGACAATTATGTGTCTTGGAGTTGCTCTTCTTGAGGAATATCTTTGTTGCATTCTCTGTATTTCCTGAATCTGAATGTTGGCCTGCCTTGCTAGATTGGGGAAGTTCTCCTGGATAATATCCTGCAGAGTGTTTTCCAACTTGGTTCCATTCTCCCCGTCACTTTCAGGTACACCAATCAGACGTAGATTTGGTCTTTTCACATAGTCCCACATTTCTTGGAGGCTTTGCTCGTTTCTTTTTATTGTTTTTTCTCTAAACTTCCCTTCTCGCTTCATTTCATTCATTTCATCTTCCAGGGCTGATACCCTTTCTTCCATTTGATCACATCAGCTCCTGAGGCTTCTGCATTCTTCATGTAGTTCTCGAGCCTTGGTTTTCAGCTCCATCAGCTCCTTTAAGCACTTCTCTGTATTGGTTATTCTAGTTTTACATTCTTCTAAATTTTTTTCAAAGTTTTCAACTTCTTTGCCTTTGGTTTGAATATCCTCCCGTAGCTCAGAGTAATTTGATCGTCTGAAGCCTTCTTCTCTCAGCTCGTCAAAGTCATTCTCCATCCAGCTTTGTTCCATTGCTGGTGAGGAACTGCGTTCCTTTGGAGGAGGAGAGGTACTCTGCTTTTTAGAGTTTCTAGTTTTTCTGCTCTGTTTTTTCCCCATCTTTGTGGTTTTATCTACTTTTGGTCTTTGATGATGGTGATGTACAGATGGGTTTTTGGTGTGAATGTCCTTTCTGTTAGTTTTCCTTCTAACAGACAGGACCCTCAGCTGCAGGTCTGTTGGATTACCTGGTCAGCCGTGTGAGGTGTCAGTCTGCCCCTGCTGGGGGGTGTCTCCCAGTTAGGCTGCTTGGGGTTCAGGGGTCAGGGACCCACTTGAGGAGGCAGTCTGCCTGTTCTCAAATCTCCAGCTGCATGCTGGGAGAACCACTGCTCTCCTTAAAGCTGTCAGATAGGGACATTTAAGTCTGCAGAGGTTACTGCTGTCTTTTTTTTTTTGTCTATGCTCTGCCCCCAGAGGTGGAGCCTACAGAGGCAGGCAGGCCTCCGTGAGCTGTTGTGGGCTCCACCCAGTTCAAGCTTCCCAGCTGGTTTGTTTACCTAAGGGAGCCTGGGCAATGGCGGGCGCCCCTCCCCCAACCTCGCTGCCGACTTGCTGTTTGATCTCAGACTGTGTGCTAGCAATCAGCGAGACTCTGGGGGCGTAGGACCCTATGAGCCAGGTGCGGGCTGTAATCTCCTGGGGCACCGTTTCCTAAGCCCGTCGGAAAAGCACAGTATTCGGGTGGGAGTGGCCCTATTTTCCAGGTACCGTCTGTCACCCCTGGAAAGGGAACTCCCTGATCCCTTGTGCTTCCCGAGTGAGGCAATGCCTCGCCCCTGCTTTGGCTAATGCACAGTGCACTCACCCACTGACCTGCGCCCACTGTCTGGCACTCCCTAGTGAGATGAACATGGTACCTCAGATGGAAATGCAGAAATCACCCGTGTTCTGCGTCGCACACGCTGGGTGCTGTAGACCGGAGCTGTTCCTATTCGGCCATCTTGGCTTCTCCTCCACTCTACTCCTTTCATCTCCACTCCATTCCACTCCACTCCATTCCATTACATTCCACTCCTCTCCACTCCATTCAACTCCACTCCACTCCATTTCATGCCTTTCCATTCCATTCCACTTCATTCCAGTGGATTTCACTCCACTCCTATCCATTCCATTCCACTCCAATCCACTCCAGTCCACTCCACTCCATTTCATTGCACTCCATTCCATTCCTCTCCATTCTACTATACTCCACTCCACTCAACTCCACTCCATTCCACTCCATTCCATTCCTCTCCATTCCACTCCACTCCACTCCATTCCACTCCTCTCCATTTCATTCCATTCCATTTCATTTCACTACAATCCCCTCCACTACACTCCACCACATTCCATTGCTCTCCACTGCACTCCACTCGATTCCAATCCACTGCATTCCAACCCACTCCATTCCAATCCTGTCCATTCCACTCCCTTCCTCTACATTCCACTCCACTCCACTGCATTCCATTCCACTCCACTCCATTCCATTTCATCCCATTCCTTTCCATGCCATTCCACTCCATTCCATTCCCTTCCATTCCACTCCATTCCATTCCATTCCCTTCTATTCTATTCCATTCCACTATACTCCATTCCTCTCCTCTCCATTTCACTCCACTCTATTCCATTTCATTCCATTACCCTCCATTCCACTCCTATCCACTCCATTCCACTCCTCTCCACTCCATTCCATTCCATTCCATTCCACTCCAGTTTTTCCCACTCTTTTACACTCCACTTGACTCCACTCCATTCCACTCCACTTCATACCAGTACATTCCATTCCATTCCTCTCTATTACCTTCCGTTCCTCTTCGTTGCCTTCCATTCCTCTCCACTCCACTCCATTACACTCCATTCCAATTCACTACATTCCATTCCATTCCACTCCGTTCCATTCCATTCCACTCCATTCCACTCCGTTCCATTCCATTCCACTCCATTCCAATCCGTTCCATTCCATTCCACTCTATTCCAATCCGTTCCATTCCATTCCACTCCATTCCACTCCGTTCCATTCCATTCCACTCCGTTCCATTCCATTCCACTCCATTCCACTACACTCCATTTCATTCCATTCCATTTCATTCCACTCCACTCCACTGCACTCCACTACACTAAACCACATTCCATTGCTCTTCACTGCACTCCACTCCACTCCTTTCCACTCCACTGCATTCCAACCCACTCCATTCCATTCCATTCCATTCCACTCCACTGCACTCCATTCCAATCCACTGCACTCTCTTCCATTCCACTCTACTCCAATCCATTTGATTTCATTCCATTCCATTCCATTCCTTTCCATTGCATTCCGTTCCATTCCACTCCATTTCGTTCCATTCCATTCCAGTCCATTCCATTTCATTCCACTATATACCATTCCAGTACTCTCCATTCCTCTCCACTCCATTCCATTTCTTTACACTCCATTCCTTTCCACTCCTCTGCATTCCACTCCCCTCCTCCCCATTCCATTCCATTCTACTCCACTTCTTTCCACTCCATTCCACGCCACTCTTCTGTATTCCACTCAACTCCATTCCACAACATTCCATTCAATAACACTCCGTTCCATTCCATTCCACTGCATTCAATTTCATTCCACTCTGTTCCATTCCATTGCACTCCATTCCAGTACATTGCACTCCACTCCATTCCATTCCATTCCATTCCATCAAATTCCATTCCACTACATTCCACTCCATTCCACTCCATTCTTCTGTACTCCACTCCATTCTACTCCAGTCCACTCCATTTCACTCCATTCCGTTCCTCTCCATTCCACTCCTTTCTACTCCATTAAGCTCCACATCACTCGACTCCATTCAATTCCACTCCATTCCACTCTACTCCATTCCATTTCACTCTGCTCCAATCCACTCCACTCCGCTCCATTTCATTCCACTCCATTCCATTCCTCTCCATTCCACCCCACTACACTTAGTTTCACTCTAATCCATTCCATTCCATTCAATTTCATTCCAGTCTACTTCACTCCACTGAACTCCACTCCATTCCATTCCAACCCAATCTACTCCACTCCATTCCGTTACATTCTATTTCATTATTCTCCACTCCGATCGACTCCACTCCACCAAATTCCATTGCTCTGCACTGCACTCCATGGCACTACATTGCACTCCACTGCATTCCAACCCACTCCATTCCAATCCATTCCATTCCACTCCACTCCACTCCATTCCACTCCACTACACACCCTTCCTCTCCACTCCACACCCTTCCTCTCCACTCCATTCCATTCCATTCCATTCCATTTTATTCCATTCCATTCTACTCCATTCCATTCCATTCCCCTCCTCTCCGTTCCACTACACTCAATTCCATTTCTTTCCATTACACTACATTCCACTCCACTCCACTCCATTCCATTCCATTCCACTCCACTTCACTTTATTCCACTCCATTCCATTCCATTCCATTCCACTCCACTTCACATTTTTCCACTCCGTTCCCCTCCACTCCACTCCATTCCACTCCACTCCACTGCATTCCATTCCATTCCATACTGTTCGATTCCATTCCACTCAGTTCAATTCGATTCCAATCCATGACACTCCATTCCACTCCATTCTGTTTCATTCCATTCCATTTAATTCCACTCCACTCTACTCCACTACACCATATTCCATTGCTCTCCACTGCACTCCATTCCACTCCATTCCACTCCACTGCTTTCCAACCCACTCCATTGCATTCCATTCCATTTCACTACATTCCACTCTACTCCATACCATTTCACCCCACTCCAGTCCACTCCACACCGCTCCATTTCATTCCTCTCCATTCCATTCCTCTCCATTCCCCCCAACTACACTCCATTTACTCTAATCCATTCCATTCCATTAAATTTCTTTCCAGTCTATTTCACTCCACTCAACTCCACTCCATTCCATTCCCACCCACTCTACTCCACTCCATTTCACTCCACCCCGTTCCATTGCATTTCTTGTCAATACACTCCACTCCACCACATTCCATTGCTCTCCACTGCTCTCCACTGCACTACATTGCCCTATAATCCATTCCAATCCACTCCATTCCATTCCATTCCATTCCACTCCACTCCATTCCACTCCACTCCACTCCCTTCCTCTCCACTCCCCTCCACTGCATTTCATTTCATTTCATTCCATTCCATTCCACCCCATTACTTTCCATTCCACTGTACTCCATTCCACTCCTCTTCGCTCCACTCCATTGCATTCCATTTCATTCCATTACTCTCCATGCCAATCCCCTCCACTATATTGTGCTCCACACCACTTCATTCCATTCCATTCAATTTCACTCCACTCCACTTCTTTCCACTCCCTTCCACTCCACTCCACTCCATTCCAATCCACTCCACTCGACTCCACCACATTCCATTCCATTCCACTCCGTTCCACTCCATTCCAATCCATGCCATTCCATTCCACTCCGCTCCATTTCATTACATTCCATTTCATTCCACTCCACTCCTCTCCACTACACTCCACCACATTCCATTGCTCTCTCCTGCACTCCATTCCACTCCATTCCATTCTACTGCATTCCAACCAACTCCATTCCATTCCATTTCATTCCACTCCATTCAAATCCAATCCACTCCATTCCACTCCACTCCTCTCCATTCTGTTTCATTCCATTCCATTCCATTCCACTGCTTTCTATTGCATTCCATTACACTTCATTCCATTGCATTCCACTATACTCCATTCCACTCCTCTCCATTCCTCTCCACTCCATTCCATTTCATTCCATTTCACTCCATTCCATTCCACTCCTCTCCACTCCATTCCACTCCACTCCACTCCATTCCATTCCAACCTATGCCACTACTGTCCACTTCTTTCCACTCCATTCCACTACACTCCACTATATTCCACTCCACTCCACACCACTACATTCCATACCATTCCATTCCATTCCATTTATCTCCATTCCATTCCATTCCAATCCATTCCATTCCATTCCACTCCACTCCAGTCCATTCCCTTCCACTCCACTCCATTCCATCAAATTCCATTCCACTACATTCCAGTCCATTCCAGTCCGTTCCATTCCACTACATTCCAGTCTATTCCCTTCCATTCCTCTCCACTCCATTCCATTCCACTCCGTTCCATTTCATTCCAATCAATTTCTCTCCTTTCCAATACATTGCACTGCATTCCACTCCACTCCATTCCATTCCATTTCATTCCAGTCTACTCCACTCCACTCAACTCCATTACATTATATTCCATCGCACTCCACTCCACTACGTTACACTCCACTACATACCACTCCACTCCTTTCCATTCCATTCCACTCCATTCCACTCCATTACACTCTATTGCATTCGCCTACACTCCATTCCACTCCATTTCATTACATTCCACTCCTTCACAATCCACTGCACTCCATTCAACTCCACACCACTAGATTTCATGCCATTCCGTTCCTTTCCACTTCAGTGCATTCCTTTCCACTCCATTCCAGTGCATTCCACTCCACCTCACTCCATTCCATTCCATCCATTCCTCTGTACTCCACTCCACTCAGATCCATTTCATTCCACTCCATTCTTTTCCTCTCCATTCCATTCCAATCCACTCCGATCCACTGCACTCCCTCCACTCTATTCCATTCAATTTCATTTCATTCCACTCCACTTCACTCCACCAGATTCCATTGCTCTCCAATGCACTCCACTCCACTCCGTTCCAGTCCACTGCATTGCAACGCACTTCATTCCATCCCATTCCATTCCATTTCACACCACTCCACTCCATTCCACTCCACTCCACTCCATCCCAAACCACTCCTCTCTATTCCATTTCATTCCATTCCATTGCATTCCACTCCATTCCTTTCCATTCTACTCTACTCCATTCCACTCCTTTTTTTCCAATCCATTGTATTCCATTTCATTCCATTCAACTCCATTCTACTATACTCCATTCCATTCCACCACACTCCATTCCACTCCAGTCCACTTCATTCCTTTCCATTCCATTTCATTCATCACCATTCTACCCCACTACACTCGGTTTCGCTACATTCCATTCCATTCCATTCCATTTCATTCCACTCTACTGCACTCCACTCGAATCCACTCCACTCCATTTCTTTCCAGCCCACTCCACTCCACTCCATTCCACTCCACTACATTCCACTCCATTCCATTCCACTCCATTGCATTCCATTCCACTCTACTCCTTTCATATCCACTCCATTCCAGTCCACTCCATTCCATTCCATTCCACTCCTTTCCACTGCACTACACACTATTCAACTCCACTCCACTCCATTTCATGCCATTCCATTCCATTCCACTTCATTCCAGTGCATTCCACTCCAATCCACAACATTCAATTCGATTCCATTGCAATCCACTCTAATCCACTGCACTCCACTCCAATTCATTCCACTCCATTTCATTCCTCTCCTTTCCACTCCACTCCACTCATATCCACTCCACTCCATTTCATTCCATTCCATTTCATTCCACTCCACTCCACTCCCCTCCACTCCACCACATTCCATTGCTCTCCACTGCACTCCATTCAACTCATTCCACTCCACTGCAATCCAACCCACTCCGTACCATTCCATTCCATTCCACTCCACTCCACTCCATTTCACTCCACTCCACTGCATTCTACTCCACTCCATTGCATTCCATTTCACTCCACTCAATTCCATTTCATTCCACTCAATTCCATTCCATTTCACTCCACTCCATTCCATTTCATTCCATTCCACTCCATTCCACTGTACTCCATTCCACTCCTCTGAATTCCACTCCACTCCATTCAATTTCATTCCATTACACTCCATTCCACTCCACTACACTCCATTCCACTCTAATCCCCTCCATTCCATTCCACTCCACTCCTCTTCTTTCCAGTCCATTCCCCTCCACTCTCCTCCATTTTACTGCACTCAACTCCACTACATTCCTTTCCATTCCACTCCATTCAGTGGCATTCCATTCCACTCCATTCCATTCCACTCCATTCCAGTCCTTTCCACTCCACTCCATTCTATTCCATTACATCAAATTCCATTCCACTACATTCCAGTCCATTCTACTCCATTCTTCTCTACTCCACTCCATTCTTCTGTACTCCTCTCAATTCTACTCAATTCCACTTCATTTCACTCCATTCTGTTCCCCTCCATTCCTCTCCATTCCATTCCATTCAGCTAGAGAACACTCCACTCCATTCCATACCACTCTATTCCACTCTACTGCATTCCATTCCACTTCAATCCAGTCCACTCCACTTCACTCCATTTCATTCGACTTCATTACATTCCTCTCCACTCCACCCCAATACACTCCGTTTCACTCCTCTCCATTCCATTACATTCCATTTCATCACAGTCTACTCCACTCCACTCAACTCCCTCCGTTCCATTCCAACCCATTCCACTCCACTCCATTCCACTCCAATCCATTCCATTACATTCCATTTCATTCCACTCCACTCCCCTGCACTCCACTCCATCACATTCCATTGCTGTCCACTGCAGTGCACTGGACTCCGTTACACTCCACTCCATCACATTCCATTGCTGTCCACTGCACTGCACTGGACTCCGTTACAGTCCACTGCATTCCAACCCAATCCATTCCTTCCATTCCACTTCACTCCACTCCATTCCACTCCACTCCTCTCCATTCCACTCCACTCCACTCTATTCCATTTCATTTCATTCCATTCCATTTCACTGCATACAATGCCATTCCAGTAGACTCCATTCCACTCCTCTCCATTCCAGTCCCCTCCATTCTATTTCACTACATTTCACTCCATTCCACTCCACTCCACTCCATTCCATTCCACTCCAGTGCATTCCATTCCACTCCTTTCCACTCTACTCGGCTGCTGTCCACTCAATTCCACTCCACTCCACTCCATCCCACTCCACTCCATTCCATTCCATTCCATCCCACTCCACTCCATTCCATTCCATTCCATTCCATTCCATTGTATGACACTCCATTCCATTCCATTCCACTCCATACTATTCCATTCCACTCCACTTCATTCCATTCCATTCCATTCCGTTAAATTCCATTCCACTACATTCCAGTCCATTCCACTCCATTCTACTGTACTCCAATGCATTCTTCTCCATTCCACTCCATTCCACTCCATTCCATTCCACTCCATTCCACTTCATTCCATTCCATTCCACTCCATTCCATTCCATTCCATTAAACTCCACAACACTCTACTCCTTTCCATTCCACTCGATTCCACTCCACTCCATTCCATTCCACTCTACTCCAGTCCAATCCACTCTGCTCCAGTTCACTCCACTCCATTCTGTTCCTCTCCTTTCGAACCCTATGCACTCCATTTCACGCCACTCCATTCCATTCCATTCCATTTCATTCCAGTCTACTCCACTCCACTAAACTCCACTACATTCCATTCCAACCCACTCCACTCCACTCCATTCCACTCCACTACATTCCACTCCACTCCATTCCAATCCATTAAATTCCATTCCACTGCATTCCATTCCATTCCACTCTACACCATTCGTCACCCCTTCATTCCACTCTGCTCCATTCCATTACATTCCAATCATTTACACTGCATTACCCTCCATTCAACTCTTCTCCCCTTGATTTCATGCCATTCCATTCCATTCCACTCCATTCCATTCTATTCCACTCAATTCCACTGCATTCCACTCCACTCCACTACTTTCCATTCCATTATATTCCACTGCATTCCACTCCAATCCACTCAGCTCCACTTTATTCCACTTCAATCCATTCCTCTCCATTCCACTCCACTCCACTCCTTTCAGCTCCACTCCATTCTATTCCATTCAATTTCATTCCATTCCACTCCACTCCACTCCACTCCACCACATTCCATTGCTCTCCACTACAATCCAATCCATTCCATTCCACTCCACTGCATTACAACCCACTTCATTCCATTCCATTCCCATACACTCCACTCCACTGCAATCCATTCCACTCCACTCCAGTCCATTCCAATCCACTCCTCCGCATTCAATTTCATTCCATTCCATTCCATTGCAATCCATTCCATTTCGTTCAATTCTACTCCATTCCGCTCCTCTCCATTCCACTCCATTCCATTCCGTTTCATTCCATTCAACTCCATTCCACTCTTCTCAATTCCATTCCACTCCACTCCAGTCCACTCAATTCTACTCCAATCCGTTCCACTCCATTCCCTTCATTTCCATTCCACCCCACTACACTCCGTTTCATTCCAATCCATTGCATTCCATTCTATTTCATTCCAATCTACTGCACCCCACTGCAATCCACTCCACTCCATTCCATTCCAGCCCACTCCACTCCAGTCCATTCCACTCCACTACATTCCACTCCACTCCATTCCATTCCATTCCACTCCATTCCACTCCAATCCATTCCACTCTACTCCAATCGATTCCAATCCACTCCTACCCGTTCAATTCCATTCCATTCCATTCCATTGCACTCCATTCCATTCCGTTCAATTCTACTCCATTCCACTCCATTCCATTCCGTTTCATTCCATTCAACTCCATTCCACTCTACTCCATTCCATTCCACTCCACTCCAGTCCACTAAATTCTACTCCAATCCATTGCACTCCATTCCCTTCATTTCCATTCCACCCCACTACACTCCGTTTCACTCAAATCCATTGCATTCCATTCCCTTTCATTCCAATCTACTGCACTCCAGTCCATTCTACTCCACTCCATTCCATTCCAGCCCACTCCACTCCACTCTATTCCACTCCACTACATTACACTCCACTCCATTCCATTCCATTCCACTCCATTCCATTCCATTCCACTCTGTTCCTTTCATCTCCACTCCATTCCTCTCCATTCCATGCCATTCCATTCCACTCTTTCCACTCCACTCCTCTGCATTCAACTCCACTCCACTCCATTCCATTACAATACATACCACTCCACTACATTCCAGTGCATTCCACTCCACTACACTCCATTCCAGTCCATTCCATTCCACTACACTCCACTCGACTGCATTCCCTCCTCTTCATTCCACTCCATTCCATTCCTCTCCTTTCCACTCCACTACACTGCATTCCACTCCACTCCATTCCATTTCATTTCACTCCACTCAAATCCACTACACTCGACCACAATCCATTGCTCTTCACTGCACTCCACTCCACTCCATTCCACTCCACTCTACTCCATTCCACTCCACTCCATTCCATTTCATTCCACTCCATTCCTCTACATTCCTTTCCATTCCATTCCATTCCATTCCACTCTATTCCATTCCATTCCACTCTACTCCATTCCACACCACAGCATTACATTTCATTCCATTACACTACGTTCCACTCCACTCCACTCGATTCCACTCCACTCCACTCCATTCCATTCCATTCCATTCCATTCCATTCCATTCCATTCCATTCCATTCCACTCAACTCCACTCTATTCCACTCTATTCCAGTACACTGCTTTCTATTTGACCCCATTGCATTCCTTTGCAATGCACTCGACTCCACTCCATTCAATTGGAATATATTCCAATCCACTCTATTCCATTCCACTCCACTTCTCTACATTCCACTCCATTCCACACCACTCCAGTCCACTCCCTTCCACTCCAATCCATTCCTCTCCATTAAACTCCACTCCACTCCATTCGATTCCATTCCATTCCATTGCATTCCATTCCATTTCATTCTATTGCATTCCATTAAATCCCATTCCATTCTATTCCATTCCACTCCTTTCCACTCCACTTTACTGCACTCCACTCCACTCCAGTTCATTCCACTCCACTTCACTAATTTCCATTCGATCCCATTCCTTTATATTCCACTCCATTCTAGTCCATTCCACTGTATTCCACTCCACTGCACTCCATTCCACTGCATTCCCCTCCTTTCGACTCCATTCAACTAAACGCCGTTAAATTCCTTTCCACTGTACTCCATTACAATCCTCTCCATTCCACTCCTCTCCATTCCATTCTATTCCATTCAACTCCATTGCATTCCTTTCCACGATACTCCATTCCACTCAACTCCACTCTGCTCCATTCCATTCATCTCTCCTCCACTCTGCTGCAATCCTTTCCACTGCATTCCTCTTCACTCCACTCTATTCCACTCCACTTCACTGCATTCTATCACATTCCATTTCATTCCACTCCATTCCATTCTGTTCCACTATACACCATTCCACTCCAATACATTCGCTTCCATTCCATTCAAATCCATTTGACTCCACTCCACTCCACTCTACTCTACTGCACTCCATTGTATTCCATTCCACTCCACTCCATTCCATTACACGCCACTCCATTCCAGTCCACTCCAGTTCACTCCAGTTCACTCCATTCCACTCTCCTCCGTTCCACTCCACTCAACTCCATTCCATTCCATTCCATTCTACTCCTCTCCACTCGATTCCAATCCATTCCAATCCATTCTACTCCACTCCACTACATTCCTTTCCAATCCATTCCACTCCAGTCCTGTCCACTCCTCTCTATTCCACTCCACTCCACTCCATTCCTTACCATTACATTCCAATCCACTCCATACCATTCCATTCCACTCTAATCCATTCCATTCCACGTCATTCCAGTTCATTCCACTTACTTCACTTCATTCCATTCCTTTCCATTCCATTCTGTTCCAATCCATTGCACTCCATTCCACTCCATTCTGCTCCACTCAACTCCATTCCTTGCCACTCCACTCCATTCCATTCCACTCTACTCCACTCTATTCCACTCTATTCCAGTCCACTGCCTTCCACTCCACACAATTGCATTCCATTGCACTGCACTCCACACAACTCCACTACATTCGAATCCACTCCAATCCACTCTATTCCATACCACTCCACTTCACTCTATTCCCTCCATTCCACAACACTCCAGTCCACTCCCTTCCACTCCAAAACATTCCTCTCCATTCCACTCCACTCCACTCCTTTCCATTCCATTCCATTCCATTCCATTCCATTCCAATCCATTCCATACCACTCTTTCCCTTCCACTCTATTAATCTCCACCCCACTCCATACCTTGCAATTCCATTCCATTCCACTCCATTCCCTTCCATTCCACTCCGTTCCAGTTCATTCCACTCCACTTCACTCTGTTCCATTCGATCCCATTACATTCCATTCTACTCCACTCTACCCAATTCGACCCCGTTATTCTCCACTCCACACTATTCCACTGAATTGCCCTCCATTCCACTCCATTCCAATAAACTCCGTAAAATTCAATTCCACTTCACTCTATTACACTCCACTCCATTCAACTCCACTACACTCCATTCCATTCAATTCCATTGCATTCCTTTCCACTCTCTTCCATTCAACTCAACTCCACTCCACTCCATTCTAATCATCTCTCCTACTATCCACTCCAATCCATTCCACTTCATTCCTCTCACTCCACTCCATTCCACTTCACTTCATTGCATTCCATTACATTCCATTACATTCCACTCCGTTCCATTCCATTCCACTCTATTCCATTCCACTCCACTCCATTCCACTCCAAACCACTCCATTCCATTGCATTCAACTCCATTGGACTCCACTCCACTCCATTCTACTCTACTCCACTCCATTCCATTCCATTCCACTCCACTGCATTCCATTCCACTCCACACCATTCCTTTCCATTCCATTCCACTTTACTCCACTCCACTCCACTCCACTCCACTCCACTCCATTCCATTCCACTCTATTTTATTCCACTCCATTCCATGCCATTCCTCTCCTCTCTAATCCACTCCATTGCATTCCACTCCATTCCACTCCATTCCATTCCATTCCACTCTATTCCACTCCTCTCCATTCCATGACATTCCTCTCCTCTCCAATACAATCCATTGCATTCCACTCCATTTCACTCCACTCCATTTGCCTCCATTCCATTCGACTTCATTCCCCTCCACTCCATTCCACTTCATTCCACTCCACTCTAATCCACTCCATTGCATTCCACTTCATTCCACTCCACTCCACTCCACTCCATTCGTTTCCACTCCATTCCACTCCACTACAATCCACTCCATTGCATTCCACTCCATTCCACTCCACTCCATTCCATTTCATTCCACTCCACTCCAATCCACTCCATTGCATTCCACTTCATTCCACTCCACTCCACTCCATTCCTTTCCACTCCATTCCACTCCACTCCATTCCATTCCATTCCATTCCATTCCAATACACTCCATTGCATTCCAATCCATTCCACTCAACTCCATTCCATTCCATTCCATTCCATTCCATTCCATTCCATTCCATTCCATTCCTTTCCAATCCCTTCCAGTCCGTTCAACTACACCCAACTCCATTCTATTCCACTCCACTCCACTCCATTCCACTCCACTCCACTCATTTCCACTCTATTCCAGTCCAGTCCATTCCACTACACATCTTTGCATTGCATTCCACTGCACTCCACTCCACTCCATTCCATTCCAATCCATTCCACTCCACTCCTTTCCATTCCACTCCACTCCACTGCATTCCACTCAACTCCATTCCACTCCACTAAACTCCATTCAATTCCATTCTACTCATCTCCACTCGATTCACATCCATTCTATTCGATTCCTCTCCACTCCACTCCATTCCATTCCAATCCATTCCACTACATTGCACTCCACCCTAATCCACTCCATGCCACTCCATTCCTCGCCATTCCATTCCAATCCACACCAATCCATTCCATTCCACTCCATTCCATTCCATTCCACTCCATTCCATTCCATTCCACTGCATTCCAGTTAGTTCCACTTTACTTCACTCAATTCCATTCCTTTCCATTTCATTCTCTTCCACTCCATTCCACTCCATTCCACCTCACGCCACTGCATTCCACTCTATTCCCATCCCTTCCACTCCATTCCGTTAAACTCCATTCCATTCCATTCCACTCTATTCCATTCCACTACACTCCATTCCCCTCCACTCCACTCCATTCCATTCCATTCCACTTCATTCCATTCAATTCCATTCCATTACACTCCATTCCATTCCATTACAGTCTGTTCCACTCCACTCCACTCCACTCCATTCCACTCCACTCCAATCCATTCCATTCCATTGCATTCCATTGGTTTCAACTCCAATCTATTCCATTCCACACCACTCCATTCCACAACACTCCACTCCACTCCTTTCCATTCCATTCTATTCCACTGCCTTCCTTTCCATTCGTTTCTTTCCAGAGGATCTCACTCTGTCGCCAAATCTGGAGTGCAGTGGCACAATCTCAGCTCACATTTCTTTCCACCGTTCCATTGCATTGCATTCCATCACATTCCATTCCATACTATTTCACTCCATTCCACTGCACTCTACTCCATTCCATTCCACTCCTTCCAATTCCATTTGACACCATTCCAAACCACTCCACTGCCCTCCACTCACTCCATTTCATTCCGTTTCACTCCATTTCTTTCCACTCCTTTCCTTCGACAGTATATCACTGTGTCACACAGGCTGGTGTGCAGTGGCAGAATCTCAACTCACACTACATGTCACTTTCCATTGCATTGCATTCAATTCCTTTGCATTACATTGTATTCCACTGCACTCTCTTTCGCTCCACTCCACTCCACTCCACTCCATTCCATTACATCCCATTCCATTCCTCTCCATTCCTCTCCAATCCACTTCACTCCAATCCACTCCAATCCACTCCAATCTAATCCATTCCATTCCATTCCACTACATTCCATTACATTCCTTTCTTTCGAGAATTTCTTAGTCTGTCAATCAGCCTGAAGATTAGTGGGACAATCTCAGCCTCCATTACAATACATTCCATCCCACTCCACTGTACTCCACTCCACTTCATTCCACTCCACCCCTCTCCCATCCATTCCAGTACAAACGAATCCTTTCCACTCCATTCCATTCCACTCCATTCCACTCCACCCAATTCCATTCCATTCCACTCCACTCCACTTACTCCACTCCATTCCATTCCAATTCACTCCATTCCATTTCATTCCACTCTACTACACTTTATTCCATTCCACTCCATTCCACTCCATTCCTCTTAACTCCACTAAATTACACTCCACTCCACTCTATTCCATTGCATTCCATTCCATTACTTTCCATTCCCCTGCATTCAATTCCATTCCACTCCATTGTAGTCCATTCCACTCCATTCCACTCTACTCCACTCCACTCCATTCCATTCCACTCCACTCCATTCCATTCCACGCCATTCCTCCCGACCCAATTCCATTCCACTCCACACTTTTCTATTCCATTCCACTCCATTCCATTCCATTCCACTCCAATCCACTCCATTCCACTCCACTCCTCTCCACTTCATTCCATTCCATTCCATTCCATTCCACTGCAGTTCTCTCTACTCCATTCCATTCCAATATATACCACTCCACTCCATTCCATTCCACTCCACTTCACTCCACTCCACTCCATTTCATTCCACTCCATTCCATTTATATCCGTTCCACACCATTCCACTCCATTCCATTCCATTCCACTACGATCCATTGCATTCCACTCCATTCCAGTTCATTCCACCCAGTCCAATGCATTCCATTCCATTCCATTCCATTCCATTACATTACATTACATTTCTTTCCACTCCATTACAGTCCGTTCCACTCCATTTCACTCCATTCTACTCCATTCCACTCTAATCCCCTCCATTCCACTCCATTCCATTCCACTCCATAATATTCCATTCCACTCCATTCCATTCCACTCCATTCCATTCCATTCCCCTCCAATCCATTCCATTCCACTCCATTCCTCTCCACTCCACTACATTACACTCCAGTCCACTCCCCTCCAATCCATTAAATGCCAATCCCTTCCTTTCAACTCCAATCCATTCCATTCCACACCACTACATTCCACAACACTCCACTCCACTCCATTCCATTCTATTCCACTCCTTTCAATTCCATTCCTTTCTTTCCACAGGATCTCACTATGGATCAAAAGGTGTAGTGCAGTGGCATAATCTCAGCTCACTTTTCTTTTCACCATCCCATTGCATTCCACTCCATTCCATTCCATTAAATACTATTTCACTGCACTCCTCTGCACTCCACTCCATTCCTTTCCACTCCATCCCTTTCCTTTCTACTCCATTCCAAACCACTCTACTGAACTCCACTCGACTCCATTCCATTCCATTCCATTCTATTCCATTCCATTTCACTCCATTGCATTCCATTCCTTTCCTTCGACAGGATATCACTGTGTAACCCAGGCTGGAGTGCAATGGCACAATGTCAGCTCACATTACATGTCACTTTCCATTGCATTGAATTCTATTCAATTGCATTCCTTTGCATTCCATTCCAATGCATTCCATTCCATTAAATTTCATTCATTTCCAATCCACTCTTTTCCACTCCAATCCACTCCACTCCATTCCATTATATCCGATTGCATTCCACTCCATTCCACTCCTTTCCTCTGCACTGCACTCCACTCTATTCCACTCCATCCCATTCCATTCCGCTCCATTCCACTACACTAAACTCCACCCCACTTCCCTCCACTTCATTCTGTTCCATTAAATCCCATTCCATTCGTCTCCATACCACTCCTCTCCACTTCACTCCACTGCACTGTAGTCCACTCCAATCTATTCCATTCTGTTACATTGCATTACAATACTTTCTTTCTAGAGTATCTCACTCTGTCACTCAACCTGGAATTCAGAGGCACAATCTCAACTTGAAATACATTCCATTCCATCCCACTGCACTCCAATCCACTCCACTCCACTCCATTCCACTCCACTCCACTCCACTCCATTCCATTCCTTTCCATTCCACTTCACTCCACTCCATTCCATTCCTGCAGACGGCACTACACTCCAATCCATTCCATTACATTACAATCCATTCCATTACATTCCTGTCCATTTCTTTCCATTCCACTCCACTCCACTCCTTTCCATTCCACTTCATTCCAATCCATTCCACTCCAGTCCACTCCAATCCTCTCCACTCCACATGACTCTATTCCATTCCATTCCAGTACACTCCATTCCACTCCACTCCATTCCATTCCATTCCATTCCACTCCTTTCCTTGCCACTCCATTCTACTCCATTCCACTACATTTCAGTCCACTCCATTTAACTCCACTCCATTCCAAAATATTCCACTCCACTCCATTCCACTACATTCCATTCCATTCCACTCCACTCCATTCCAATCAACTCCACCGCATTCCATTCCATTCCATTCCATTCCACTCCATTCCTCTCCACCCCACTCCATTCCATTCCCTTCCACTCCACTCCAATCCACTCCATTCAACTACACTATACTGCATTCCAATACAATTCATTCCATTAAGCTCAATTCCATTTCACTCCAGTCATTTCCAGTCCACTCCACTAAATTCCACTCCACTCTACTGCATTCCATTCCATTCCATTCCATTAAACTCCATTCCGTTCCACTCCACTCCATACCTGTCCACTCCACTGCATTCCACTCCACTCCAATCAACTTCATTCCATACCATTCCATTCCACTCTACTCCATTCTATTCCACTCCTTTCCTTTCCTTTCCATTCCAGACCACTAAGTTCCAATCCACTCCACTCCATTCCACTCCATTCCATTCCACTCCACTCCATTCCACTCCATTCCATTGCACTCCATTCCACTCCACTCCATTCCATTCTATTCGACTCCACTCCACTCCATTCCATGCCACTCCATTCCACTCCACTGCATTCCCTTCCATTGAGTTCCTTTCCATTCCATTCCACTCCTTTCCTTGCCACTCCATTCCACTCCATTCCACTCCATTTCAGTCCACTCCATTCAACACCACTCCATTCCATTCTATTCCACTCTACTTCATTCCACTACATTCCATTCCATTCCACTCCACCCCATTCTATTCCAATCCACTGCATTCCATTCCACCCCATTGCATTCCACTCCATTACTCTCCACTCCACTCCATTCCATTACACTCCACTCCATTCCATTCCATTTCATTCCATTCTACTGCACTCCTTTCCACTCCAATCTACTGCATTGCACTACATTCCATTCCATTAATCTCCATTCCATTTCACTCCAGTCCTGTCCAGTCCACTCCACTAAATTCCACTCCACTCTACTGCATTCCATTACATTGCATTCCATTAAACTCCATTCCACTCCACTCCACTCCGTTCCAGTCCACTTCACAACATTCCACTCCATTCCCCTCCATTCCACCCTTTTTTATTCCACTCCATTCCACTGCACTCCATTCCATTCCATTACACTACATTCCACTCCACCCCATTCCATTCCACTCCATTCCACTCTACTCCATTTCATTCCACTGCACTACACTCCACTCCCCTCCACTCCATTCCATTTCACTCTCTTCCATTCTTCTCTGTTCTCTCCACTCCACTCCTTTCCTCTCCCCTCCATTCCATTCCATTCAGTTCCATTCCATTCCATTCCATTCCACTCTACTCCATTGCACTCCACTCCATACCACTCCCCTCCCTTTCACTCCACTCCTTTCCTTTCCACTCCATTCAATTACATTCCACTCCTTTCCTCTCCTCTCCACTCGATTCCATTCCATTTCATTCCATTCCATTCCATTCCCTTCCAATCCACTTCATTCCATTCCATTCCATTACTTTTCATTCCATTCCATTCCATTCCATTGAACTCCATTCCATTCCATTCCATTCCCTTCCAATCCACTCCATTCCATTCCATTCCATTACTTTTCATTCCATTCCATTCCATTCCATTCCATTCAATTGAACTCCATTCCATTCCATTCTACTCTACTCCATTCCAATCCATTGCATTTCACTCCATTCCATTCTTCTCCATTCCACTCCACTCCAATCCATTCAACTGCACTCCAGTCCATTCCACTCCATTCCCCTCCATTCCACTCCATTCTGTTCCACTCCATTCCACTCCATTCCATTCCATTGAATTGTGTCCATACCACTCCACTCCATTCCATTTCAATAAATTCTACCCTACTCCATTCCATTTCACTCCACTCCAGTCCACTCCACTCTATTCCATTACATTACACTCCATTCCATTCTTCTACATTCCACTCCACACTACTGCATTCCACTCCTCTCCACTCCATACCACTGCACTCCACTCCATTCCATTTCATTCCATTCCATTCCCTTCCATTCCACTCCATTCCATTCCACTCAACTCTACTCCGTTCCACTCCTCTCCATTAGAATCCACTCCATTGTTTTCATTCCATTCAACTCCATTCCACTCCATTCAACTCCATTCCACTCCTTCCACTCCATTCCACCCCACTCCAATACTATCCACTCCATTCCATTCCATTCCATTCCATTCCACACCATTCCACTCCATTAAAGTCCACCCATTCCATTTCACTCCACTCCATTCCACTCCACTCCACACCCCTCAACTCCATTCCATTGCACTTCACTCCATTCCATTCCACTCAACTCCATTTCATCCCATTCCATTTCACTGCACTCCACTCCACTTCACTCCATTCCACTACATTCCTTTCCAATCCAATTGACTCATCTCCATTCCATTCCACTCCAGTCCATTCTATTCAACTCAACTCCATTTTATTGCACTGCACTCCACTCCACACCATTCCAATCCATTCCATTGCACTCCAATCCTATCCAATACATTCCATTCCTTTCCACTCCACTCCATTACTTTACACTCTACACCATTCCATGCCATTCCATTGCACTTCACTCCATTCCACTCCACTCCTTTCTACTCCACTCCATTCCACTCCTTTCCATGCTTTAAAAATCCATTCCATGACACACCACTAAATTCCATTCCACTCCACTCCATTTCATTACACTTCACTTCAATCCACTTTACTACAATCTCTTCCACTCTACTCCATTCCATTCTACTCCATTTCATTCCACTCCAATCCACTCCATTCCAATCCATTCCGTGACTCTCCAATAAATTAACTCCACTCCACTCCATTTCACTCCAATTCCCTCCAATCCACTCCACACCACTACATTCCATTCCACTCCATTCCATTCCACTCCACTCCACTTCATTCTGTTCCCTTCCACTCCATTCCATTCCATTCCACTAAATTCCATTCAATTCCACTCCATTCCAGTGCATTCGACCCCATTCCACTCCCCTCCAGTCCGCTCCATTCGACTCCATTCCATTCCACTCCCTTCCACTCATCTCCATTCATTCCTTTCCTTTCCACTGCACTCCATTCCACTCCATTCCATTCCATTCCACTCTACTCCAATCCATTCCACTCCATTGCACTGCACTGCACTCCACTCCATTCCATTCCACTCCTTTCAATTCAACTCCATTCTATCCTACTCCAGTCCATTCTACTCCACCCCATTCCATTCCATTCCATTCAGTTCCATTCCGTTCCAGTCCAGTACACTCCACTCCATTCCATTCCATTGCACTCCACTCCACTCCACTCCATTCTACTCCACTCCATTCCATTGCATTCCATTCCACTCCACTCCATTCCATTCCACTCCACACCATTCTACTCCACTTCATTCCACTACATTCTACTCCACTACACTGCATTCCATCTCGTTAGATTCCATTATTCTCCATTCCTTTCCCCTCCACTAGACTCCCCTCCACTACACTCCCCTCCAAGCCATTGCATTCCACTCAACTCCATTCCATTCCATTCCACTGAATTCCATTCCATTACAATCCACTACTCTCCACTCCACTCTATTCCACTAAATTCCACTCCATTACATTACAATCCACTCCATTTCATTCCATACCACTGCATTCCACTCCTTTTCACTCCACTCCACTCCATTCCTTTCCATTCCATTCCAGTCCTTTCCACTCCAATAAACTCCATTCTATTCCAAACCTCTCCATTCCGTGCCATACCATTCCATTCCATTCCACTACATTCCATTCCATTCCATTCCACTCCATTCCATTCCATTCTACTCCATTCCATTCCACTCCATTCTACTCTATTCCACTCCATTCCACTGTTCTCTACTCCATTCCACTCCATTCCCCTTCATTCCACTCCATTCCGTTCCACTCCATTTCACTCCATTCCATTCCATGTCATTACACTGCAAACCACTCCACTCCATTGCATTCCACTCCATTACACTCTTCTCCATTTCATGCCTCTTCACTCCACTCCACTCCATTCCATTCCTCTCTATTCCACTCGTCTCCACTGCATTCCACTCCACTCCACTCCTTTCCATTCCGTCTCACACTAATCAAATCCCCTCCCCTCCACTACACTCCACTCCGTTTCATTCAACCCCCTCTACTGCACTCCATTCCACTCCACCACATTCCACTCCATTCCATTCCATTGCCTTCCACTGCACACCACTGCATTCCAGTCCATTCCACTCCATTCCATTCCACTCCACTCCACTCCATTCCATTCCATTTCTCTCCACTCAACTCCTCTCCATTCCATTCGATTCCATTCCACTCTACTCCATTCCATTCCACTCCACTCGACTCCACTCCACACCACTCCTTTCTGTTCCACTCCACTCGACTCCCCTCCACACCACTCCTTTCCATTACACTCTATTCCATTCCTCTATTTTCCCTTCCACTCCATTCCACTCCCCTTCATTCCATTTCATTCCACTCCACACCACTCCAATCCACTCCATTCCATTTATCTCCTTTCAAACCCACTGTACTCCGTTTCACTCCTCTCCACTCCATTCCATTCCATTTCATTACAGTCTATGCCATTCCACTCAACTCCACTCCATTCCATTCCAACCCATTCCACTCTACTCCATTCCACTCGAATTCATTCTATTACATTCCATTTCATTCTACTCTACTCCGCTGCACTGCACTGCATCACATTCCATTGCTCTCCACTGCACTGAACTGGACTCCATTGTACTCCACTGCATTTCAACCCACTCCATTCCATCCATTCCTTCCCACTTCACTGCACTCCATTCCACTCCACACCTCTTCATTCCACTCCACTCCACTCTATTCCATTTTATTTCATTCCATTTCATTCCACTCCATACCATGCCATTACAGTATACTCCATTCCACTCCTCTCCATTCCAATCCCCTCCATTCCATTTAACTCCTTTACACTCCATTCCACTCCACTCCACTCCATTACATTCCACTCCACTCCATTCCATTCCATTCCTTTCCACTCCACTCCACTGTTTTCCACTCCATTCCACTCCACTCCACTCCATTCCACTGCACTCCACTCCACTACTTTGCATTCCATTCCATTCCATTCTATACCACTCCATTCTTTTCCATTCCACTCCATACCATTCCATTCCACTCCAGCCCATTCCATTCCATTCCATTAAATTCCATTCCACTACATTCCAGTCCATTCCACTCCATTCTACTGTACTCCAACCCACTCTACTCCATTCCACTCCATTTCACTCCATTCCGTTCCACTCCATTCCACTCCATTCCATTCCATTTCATTCCATTAAACCCTGCAACACTCTACTCCTTTCCATTCTACTCGTTTCCACTCTACTTCATTTCATTCCACTCGATTCCACTCTACTTCATTCCATTCCACTCCACTCCAGTCCACTCCACACCACTCCAGTTCATTCCACTCCATTCTATTCCTCTCCATTCCACCCCACTACACTCCATTTCACTCCACTCTGTTCCATTCCGTTCCATTTCATTCCAGTCTACTCCAATCCACTCAACTCCACCTCATTTCATTCCAACCCACTCCACCCCACTCTATTCCACTCCAGTAAGTTCCACTCCACTCCATTCCATTCCATTTTATTCCATTCCACTCCATTCCATTCCATTCCATTCTACTCTATTTGTCACCACTCCATTCCACTCCACTCCATTCTATTACATTCCACTCCTTTCCAATCCATTCCACTCCATTCAACTCCATCACACTTGATTTCATTCCATTCCATTCTCTTCCACTCCATTGCATTCTATTCCACTCAGTTCCACTGCATTCCACTCCACTACACTATATTGCATTCCATTATAGTCCACTGCACTTCCCTCCACTCCACTCAACTCCATTTTATTCCACTTCATTCCATTCCTCTCCATTCCACTCCACTCCACTCCTTTTCACTCCACTCCATTCTTTTCCATTAAATTTCATTCCATTCCACTGCACTCTGCTCCACTCCACCATATTCGATTGGTCTCCACTGAAATCCAATCCACTCCATTACACTCCACTGCATTCCAACCCACTTCATTCCATTCCATTCCATTAAAATCCACTCCACTCCACTCCAATCCATTCCACTCCTCTCCAATCCATTCCAATCTACTCCTACCCATTCAATTTCATTCCATTCCATTCAATTGCACTCCATTCTATTCCATTCCATTCTATTCCATTCCACTCCTCTCCATTCCACTCCATTACATTCCATTTCACTATAATCAATTCCATTCCACTCTACACCATTCCATTCCACTCCACTGCAGTCCACTCAACTCCACTCCCATCCATTCCACTCCATTCCCTTCATTTCCATTCCACCCCACTATACTCCGTTTCACTCCAATCCATTGCATTCCATTCCATTTCATTCCAGTCCATTGCACTCTACTCCAAACCACTCCACTCCATTCCATTCCACCCTACTCCACTCCAATCTATTCCACTCCACTCCATTCAATTCCATTCCATTCCATTCCACTCTATTCCTTTCATCTCCACTCCATTCCACTCCATTCCATTCCATTCCACACTATTCCTTTCATCTCCACTCCATTCCACTCCATTCCATGACATTACATTCCACTCCTTTCCATTCCACTCCACTACATTCCACTCCACTCCATTCCATTCCGTTCCATGCCATTCCACTCTATTCCTTTCATCTCCACTCCATTCCACTCCATTCCATTCCATTCCACACTATTCCTTTCATCTCCACTCAATTCCACTCCATTCTATGCCATTACATTCCACTCCTCTCCATTCCACTCCTCTACATTCAACTCCACTCCACTCCATTCCAGTGCATTCCACTCCACTCCACTCCATTCCATTTCATTCTATTCCACTCCACTCCACTCGACTCCATTCCCCTCCATTTCATTCCACTTCATTCCATTACTCTCCATTCCACTCCACTCCACTCCCTTCCACTCCATTCCTTTCCATTTCATTTCACTCCTCTCAAATCCACTGCACTCCACCACAATCCATTGCTCTCCACTGCACTCCACTACACTCTATTCCACTCCACTCCATTCCATTCCATTTCATCTCATTCCATTCCTTTCCACTCCTTTGCTTTCCATTCCATTCCATTCCATTCCACTCTATTCCATTCCATTCCACTATACTCCATTCCACTCCTCTCCATTTCACTCCGCGACATTCCATTTCATTCCAATACACGACAGTTCACTCTACTCCACTAGATTCCATTCCACTCCACTTCATTCCATTCCACACCACTGCACTCCATTCTATTCCACTCCACTCCACTCCATGCCACTCCAATCCACTATATTTCACTCTATTCCAGTACACTGCTTTCCATTTCACACCATTGCATTCCATTGCACTGCACTCCACTTCACTCCATTCCATTCGAATCCATTCCATTCCACTCTATTCCATTCCACTCCACTTCACTCCATTCCCCTCCATTCCACACCACTCCAGTCCACTCCCTTCCACTCCAATCCATTCCTCTCCATCCGACTCTACTCCACTCCATTTGATTCCATTCCATTCCATTCCATTTTTGTCCACTCCACTCTATTCCACTCCACTCCACTCCATTCCTTGCAATTCCATTCCATTCCACTCTGTTCCATTCCATTCCACTCCATTTAATTCAATTCCACTCAATTCCAGTTCATTGCACTCCACTTCACTCCATTCCGTTCTATCCCATTCCCTTCCATTCCCCTCTATTCTAGTCCATTCTACTCTATTCCTCTCCACTCCACTCCATTACACTGCATTACCCTCCATTCCACTCCATTCAAGTAAAATCCATTAAATTCCATTCCACTGTAAGCCATTCCACTCCACTCCATTCCACTCCTCTCCTTTCCATCCTATTCCCTTCATCTCCATTGCATTCCTTTCCACTCTACTCTATTCCACTCAACTCCACTCTGCTCCATTCCATTCATCTCTCCTCCACTCCGCTGCAATCCATTACACTTCATTCCTCTCCACTCCACTCCATTCCACTCCACTTCACTACATTCCATTCCATTACATTACATTCCACTCCATTCCATTCCGTTCCACTATACACCATTCCACTCCACTCCATTCCACTCCAATCCTTTCCATTCCATTCAAATCCATTGCTCTCCACTCTACTCTACACTACTCCACTCCACTCCATTCTATTCCATTCCACTCCACTCCATTCCATTCCACTCCACTCCATTCCAGTCCACTCAACTGCATTCCACTCTACTATCTCCACTTCACTCAAGTCAAATCCATTCCATTCTACTCCATTCCATTCCATTCCACTCCACTCCATTCCATTAAACTCCACTCCATTCCATTCCATTCCATTCCACTTCACTCCACTCCACTCCAATCCACTCCACTCGACTCCATTCCGCTCCTTTCCTTTCCATTACACTCTATTCCACTCCACTCCTTTCCATGTCAATCCTCTCCACTCCAATCCACTCCATTGCATTCCACTCCATCCCACTACACTCCATTCTCCTCCATTCCTTTCCTCTCCACTCCACTCTACTCCTTTCCATTCCATTCCACTCCGCTCCTATCCACTCCATTGCATTCCACTTCATTCCACTCCACTCCATTCCACTCCATTCCTTTCCAATGCATTCCACTCCACTCCATTGCATTCCATTCCACTGCACTCCAATCCACTCCATTGCATTCCACTCCATTCCACTCCACCCCATTCTATTCCATTCCATACCTTTCCATTCCTTTCCATTGCATTCCATTCCATTAAACTACACCCAACTGCATTCCATTCCACTCCACTCCACTCCGTTCCACTCCACTCCACTCAATTCCACTCTATTCCAGTCCACTCCATTACGCTACACACCATTTCACTCCATTCCACTGCACTCCACTCCACTCCATTCCATTCCAATCTATTCCACTCCACTCCATTCCATTCCACTCCACTTCACTCCACTTCACTTCCTTCCACTCCACTCCGTTCCATTCCACTCAACTCCATTCCATACCATTCCATTCTGCTCCTCTCCACTCGATTCCAATCCATTCCAATCCATTCAACTCCACTCCACTACATTCCATTCCAATCCATTCCACTCCAATCCAGTCCACTCCTCTCTGTTCCACTCCTCTCCACTCCATTTCTTGCCATTACATTCCAATCCACTACATTGAATTCCATTTCACTCTATTCCATTGCATTCCACGTCATTCCACTCTACTTCACTCCATTCCATTCCTTTCCACTCCATTCTATTCCACACCATTCCACTCCATTCCCCTCTATTCCACACCATTCCACTCCACTCCTCTCCATTCCATGCCACTCCTCTCCACTCCATTCCACTCCACTCTACTCTATTCCACTCTATTCCAGTCCACTGCATTCCACTCCACACCATTGTATTCCATTGCACTGCACTCCACTCCACTCCATTCCTTTTGAATCCACTCCAATCCACTCTATTCTATTCCACTCCCCTTCACTCCATTCCACTCCATTCCACAACTCTCCAATCCACTCCCTTCCACTCCTTTCCGTTCCTCTATATTCCACTCCACTCTGCTCCCTTCTGTTCTATTCCATTCTTTTGCATTCCATTCCACTCCTTCCCCTTCACTCTATTAAACTCCATCCCACTCCATTCTTTGCAATTCCATTTCACTCCATTCCATTTCTTTCCACTCCACACCACTAATTTCTATTCAACTCCACTCCACTCCAGTCCACTGCACTCCACTCCAATCCACTCCAATCCACTCCACTCCATTCCACTCCTTTCCACTCCATTCTACTCCACTCCAGTCTACTCCACTCCACTCCTCTCCATTCCGTTGCAGTCCACTGCACGCAATTCCACTGCTATCCCCTGCACGCAATGACACTGCACTCTACTCCTTTCCTTTAATTTAGATTTCATTACAATCCATTCCATTCCACTCCGCTCCGTTCCAGTACACTCCACTCGTTTCCATTCCGTTTGATTCCATTCCACTCCACTCCATTCCATTCCACTCCTCTCCACGCCATTCCACTCCACTCCATTTCAAGCCATTATATTCCACTCCACTCCTTTCAATTCCACTCCACTGCTTTCCATTCAATAACATTCCATCAACTCCTCTCCACTCAACTCCACTCAATTCCACTCCATTCCATTCCAATACATTCCACTGCAATCCATTCCATTCCACTCAACTCCACTCCACTCCGTTTCATTCCACTCTACTCAATACCAATCTATTCCACTCAATTCCAATCCAATCCATTCCTCTGCATTCAACTCCATTGCACTCCACTCCATTCCATTCCACTCCACTCCTCTCCACTCCATCCCTTTCCATTCCATTCCATTCCATTCCACTCCTTTCCACTTCAGTCCACTCCATTCCACTCCAGTACACTCCGTTCCATGCCATTCCTTTCCATTCCATTCCATTCCATTCCATTCCGTTCCACTCCGTTCCATGCCATTCTACTCCAATCCATTCCATTCTATTCCATCCCATTAAATTCCATTTCACTACATTCCAGTCCCTTTCACTTCATTCCACTGTACTCCACTCTATTCTACTCCATTCCACTCCATTTCATTATATTCCGTTCCATTACATTCCACTCCGTTAAATTCCATTCCATTTCGCTCCACAACAATCCACTCCATTCCATTCCACTCCATTCCACCCTATTCCATTCCATTCCACTCCACTCCAGTTGACTCCACTAGACAAATTCCTTTCTACCCCATTCCTTTACTATGCATTCCACCCCACTACACTCCGCTTTGCTCCAATCCATTCCATTCCTTTTCATTTCATTCCAGTCTACTCCAAACCACTCCATCACATTCCATTCTACCGTACTCCACTAAACTCCATTCCACTCCACTCCATTCCACACCACTCCATTCCATTCCATTCCATTCCGTTAGACTCCATTCCTTTTCATTCCACTCTACTCCATTCTTCTCCCCTCAATTCCATTCCACTCCATTCTATTACATTCCAATCCTTTCCACCCCACCCACTACATACAACTCCACTCCCCTCCATTTCATGCCATTCCATTCCATTTCACTCAATTCCTTTTCATTCCACTCCGTTCCAGTGCATTCCACTCCACTCCACTCCATTCCACTGCACTCCACTCCACTCCACTCTACTCTTTTCCACTGCATTCCATTCCACTGCATTCACTTCACTGCATTCCACTCCACTCCATTCTTTTCCTTTCCAATCTACTCCATTCCATTCAACTCTACAACATTCCATGCCATTCCATTCCACTCTACCCCATTCCACTCCACTCCAATCCAATACACTCCATTCTATTCCAATCCATTCCATGTCACTCCATTAAATTTCCCTCCACTCCACTCCACTCGATATAATTGCACTTCACTCCCATCCACTCCACTCCAATCCATTGCACTCTACTCCATTCCATTCCACTCCATTCCATTCCATTCCATTCCACTCAATTCCATGCCATTCCATTCCACTACATTCCATTCCATTCCATTCCACTCCATTCCATTCTATTCCACTCCATTTGGCTCCACTCAGCTCCATTCCACTACACTACACTCCATTCCATTCCACTCCATTCCACTCCAATCCATTTCTCTCCATTCCACTCCATTACACTGCACTTCACTCCACTCCACTCCATTCCATTCCATTCTTCTCCTTTCCACTGCATTCCACTCCATTCCACTCCACTCCGTTCCACGTCATTCCATTCCATTCCATTCCACTCCATTGCATTCCATGCCACTCCAATCCAGTCCATTCCACTCCACTCTATACCATTCCATTCCATTCCATTAAATTCAATTCCAGCACATTCCAGTCCCTTCCACTCCATTCCACTGTACTCCAAGCCATTCTATTCCATTCGACTCCATTTCACTCTATTCCGTTCCACTATATTCCATGCCATTCCATGCCATTCCATTCCATTCCATTACGCTTCCCAATACTCCACTCCATTCCATTCAACTCCATTCCTCTCTACTCCATTCCATTCCATACTATTCCATTCCAATACAATCCACTCCACTCCACTCCATTCCACTCCAGTCCACTACTCTCCTTTCCACTAAATTCCACTCCACTCCATTCCATTCCATTTCGCTCAATTCCATTCCATTACAATCCACTCACCTAATTCCAATCCACTCCACTCCATGCCATTTCATTCAATTCCATTCCATTCCATTATTCTCCATTCCATTCCCTTCAAATCCCTTCCAGTCCACTACACTCCATTCCAATCCTCTCCTCTCCATACAGCTCCACTCCACTCCATTCCAATTCAATCCACTCCATTCCACTGCACTCCAATCCATTCCACTACGTTCCCCTCCATTCCACTCAATTCCATTCTTCTACATTCCACTCCATTCCATGCCATTGCATTACACTCCACACCATTCCACTGCATTCTATACCACTCCATTATACTCTACCCCATTCCATTCTACTGCACTGCAATCCACTCCACTCCACTCCATTTCCATTCCTCTCCATTCCACTCCATTCTACTCCACTCCACTTATCTCCACTCCATACAACTCCATTCCACTCCATTCCGTTTCAATGCATTCCATTAGATTCCACTCCATTCCATTCGATTCCACTCTACCCCATTCCAATCCTGTCCATTAGACTCCAGTCCTTTGTATTTCATTCCATTCAACTCCATTCTACTCCACTCCATTCCGTTCAACTCCACTCCACTCCATTCCATTCCACTGCACTACCTCCATATCATTTCACTCCACTCCAATCCACTCCTCTTCTCTCCATTCCATTCCATTTCATTCCATTCCGTTCCATTATATTCCACTCCATTCCAGTCCACTCCATTCCATTCCACCCCACTGCATTCCACTCCACTCCCCTCAACTCCATTCCATTCCACTCCACTCCATTCCATTCCACACTACTGCACTCCATTCCATTCCATTCCATTCCATTCCACTGCACTTCACTAAACTCCACTCAATTCCACTCCATTCCATTCCACTCCATTCCTCTCCACTACATTCCATTTCAATCTACTCCACTGCATTCCTTTCCACTCTACGTGATTCCATGCCATTCCAATCCCCTCCACTCTTTCTACTCCACTCTATTCCCCTCTTCTTCATTCTATTCCAATCCATTCCATGACATTCCACTAAAGTCCATTCTACTCCACTCCATTTCATCCACTTCACTTCAATCCACTCCATTCCACTCCAATCCACTCCACTCCACTCCATTCCACTTCATTCCATTCCATTACACTGCATTCCATTCGACTCCAATCCACTCCGTTAGAATCCATTCCATTCTATTCCACTACACTCCACTCAATTCCATTCCACTCCATTCCGTTGCATTCTACACCACTCCACTCAACTCAATTCTATTCCATTCCGCTTCAATGCATTCCACTCCATTCTACTCCACTCCCTCCATTGTACTCCAGTCCATTCCTTTCCATTCTGTTCACTTCCATTCCATTCCAGTCCACTCCACTCCACTCCACTCCATTCCACTGCACTCCACTCCTCTCCACTCCACGCCATTCCACTCCTCTTCATTCCATTACATTCCTTTATGCTCCAATGCATTCCACTCCATTCTCCTCCACTCCTGTCCATTGTATTCCACTCCATTCCTTTCCATTCTGTTCACTTCCGTTCCATTCCAGTCCACTCCACTCCACTGCATTCCACTGCACTCCACTCCTCTCCACTCCACACAATTCCACTCCTCTTCATTCCATTCCATTCCGTTCCACTCCACTCCATTCCATTGCACTACACCCCACTCCATCCTACTCCAGTCTACTCCATTCCATTCCAGTCAGCTACGCTACATTCCACTGCTCTCCACTAAACTCCACTACACTCCACTCCATTCCATGCCATTGCATTCCACTCCACTCCATTCCATTCCACTGCATTCCAGTATACTCGACTCCACTCAATTCCATTCCTCTCTATTTCACTGTACTCCAATACACTCCATTACATTCCACTCCACTTCATTCCATTCCACTCCACTTCATTCCATTCCACTCCACTCCATTCCAGTCCATTGCGTTCCATTCCACTCTACTCCATTCCACTCCATTCCAGTCGTTTCCTTTCCACTCCATTCCATTTGATTCCATTCCATTACATTCCATTCCACTCCATTCCTTTGCACTCCACTCTACTCCATTCCACTCCATTACACTCCATTCCACTCCATTCCATTCCACTCCATTCCACTCCTCTGCATTCCATTCCATTACACTACTTTCCACTCTACCCTATTGCATTCCACTACATTCATTTCTACTCGATTACATTCCACTGCACTCCACTCCACTCCAATCCACTACATTCCAATTCACTCCATTAAATTCCTCTTCAGTAAAACGCACTCCTCTCCATTCCACTCCGCTCCATTCCATTCCATTCCATTCCTTTACATTCCATTCCATTCCATTCCATTCCATTCCATTCCCCTCCACTCCATTCTCTTCCATTCCACTCCAGTCCATTCCACTCCATTCGTCTCCATTCAACTCAATTCCATTCCATTCCATTCCATTCCACTCCACTCCATTCCATTCCACTCCACTCCACTCCACCACAAAATTCCATTCCGTTCCATTGTGTACCACTCAATTCGACTCCACTTTGCTCAATTCTACTCCACTCCATTCCATTCCATTCCTCTTCACTCCACTGAACTCCATTCCATCATATTCCATTCCACTCCCCTCCATTCCATTACACTCCATTCTTGTCCATTCCATTCCAGTCCATTCCATTCTATTCCACTCCACATCATTCCATGCCACTCCACTCCACTGCACTCCATTCCAATGCACTCGACCTCAATTCACTCCACTCCACTCCACTCCATTCCATTCCACTGTACTCCATTTCATTCCAATACATTCCACTCCACTCCATTCCACTCCATTCAACTACATTGCTGTCTAATCCACTCCACTCAACTCCATTCCTTTCTATTTCACTGCCCTCCACTACACTCCATTCCATTAAACTCCACTCCATTCCATTCCACTCCACTCCATTCCATTTCACTCCACTCCATTAGATTCCATTCCACTCCTTTCCTCTCAATTCCACTCCATTCCACTCCATTCAACTCCACTACACTCTACTCCATTCCATTCCATTCCATCCCAATCCTTTCCACTCCAATCAACCCAATACCACCACACTCCACTCTATTGCATTCCGTTCCACACCAATCCACCCCATTCCAGTCCATTCCACAACATTCCACTCCACTACATTCCATTCCATTGCATTCCATTACATTACATTCCACTCAATTCCAGTACATTCCACTCTGCTCCACTGCACTCCAATTCTTTCCACTCGATTCCCCTTCATTCCACTCCATGCCATTCCACTGCATTCCATTCCACTCCATTCCATTGCATAACACTCCACACCACTCCACACCATTCCATTCCATTCCGTTCCACTCTAGCACATTCCACTCCACTCCCCTACTGTCCACTCCACTCCACTCCATACTATTCCACTCCAATCCATTCCACTCCATTACAATCCACTCCACTCCATTCCACTCCACTCCATTCCACTCCACTCCATTCCATTCCATTCCATTCCACTCTATTCCATTTCATTCCATTCCACTCCACTCCACTCCATTCCACCCCAATCACTTCCACTCCATTCCACTCCACTGCATTCCATTCCACTCTACTCCATTTCATTCCACTCCACTCCACACCACTCCATTCCATTCCACCCGTATCACCTCCACTCCATTCGACTCCACTGTATTCCACTCCAATCCATTCCATTGCATTACTTTCAACTCCACTCCACTCCATTCCACTCTTCCCCACTTCATTCTATTCCATTACATTCTACTCCATTCCATACCATTCATCTCAACTCCATTCCAATCCACTCCCTTCCACTCCACTCCTTTCCATTCCATGTCATTCCATTCGATTCCATTCCAATCCTTTCTAATCCCCTCTAGTCCATTCCATGACCTTACATTCCATTCCACTCCATTCCATTCCATTCCACCGCATTCCACTAGAATCCACTTCATTCCATTGCATTCCATTCCACTCCATTCCCTTCCATTGCATTCCATTCCAATCCATTCCTGTCCATTCCATTCCACTCCATTCAATTCCTCTCCACTACTTTCCACTCCATTCCCCTCCATTCCACTCAATTTCATTCCACTCCATTCCACTCCACTCCAATCCATTGTGTTACACTATATTCCACTCCATCCCATTTCATTCCACTCCATTCCACTCTACATCATTTCATTCCACTGCACTACACTCCACTACCCTCCACCCCATTCCGTTTCAGTCTATTCCATTCCTCTTCATTCTTCCCACTCCACTCCTTTCCACTCCCCTCCATTCCATTCCATTCCATTAAATTCCATTCCATTGCATTCCATTCCATTCCACTCTATTCCATTCCACTCCACTCCATTCCACTCCACTCCCTTTCACTCCACTCCTTTCCATTCCACTCCAATCCATTACATTCCACTCCTTTCCACTCCACTACACTCCATTCCACTCCATTCCATTCCCTTACACTGCATTCCAATCCACTCTATTCCATTCCATTCCATTCCATTCCATTCCACTGAACTCTATTCCATTCCATTTCATTTCACTGCACTCCAGTCCACTTCACTCCATTCCACTACATTCCATTCCAATCCAATTGACTCACCTCCATTCCATTACACTTCACTTCAATCCACTTTACTCTAAACTCTTCCACTCCACTCCATTCCATTCTACTCCTTTCCATTCGACTCCAATCCACTCCATTCCAGTCCATTCCACTGCATTCCACTCCACTCAACTCAATTCCATTCCACTCCATTCCATTCCACTAAATTCCATTCCACTCCATTCCATTCCTTTCTACTCCACTCCACTCCACTCCATTCCACGCCATTCCTTTCCACTCCATTCTAACCCATTCCATTCATTTCCTTTCAATTCAGTTCCACAGAATTCCAATCCACTCCACTCCACTCCACTCCATTACACTGCACTCCACAAAATCCACTCCACAGCATTCCACTCCACGCCATTCCTTTCCAATCCATTGCATTTCATTCTATTATATTCAACTACAATGAATTCCATTGCATTCCAGTCCACTCCATTCTACTCCACTCCACTCCAATGTATTGCAGTCAGCTATGCTCCATTCCATTGCACTCCACTCCACTCCACTTCACTCCAATCCATGCCATTGCATTCCACTCCAGTCCGTTCCATTCCATTGTACTGCATACCATTCCATTCCAATCCACGCCACTCCACTCCACTCCACTCCATTCCACTCCACTTAATTACACTCCATTCCTTTCCACCCCACTCCATTCTATTCCATTCCACACCATTCAAATCCATTCCACTCCATTGCACTCCATTCCACTGCACTCCACTCAATTCCAGTCCATTTCACTCCATTCCATTCCACTCCACTCCATCCCATGTAATTTCATACCATTTCTTTCCATTCCATCCCACTCATTTCCTACCCAATCTAATCTATTCCATTCCAATCCACTCCATTCCATGCCATTCCATTCCATTTTACTCCATTCTATTCCATTCAACTGCCTTCCATTCCATTCAATTCCATTCCACGCCACTCTACTCTACTGCACTACACTACACTCAATTCCACTCCATTCCATTCCGTTCCTTTCCACTCTGTTCTGCTCCATTCCACTCCATTCCACTCCACCCCAATCCACCCAATTCCAGTCTATTGCATTCCATTCCATTCCACTCCACTCCTTTCCATTCCATTACATTACATTTCACTCCACTCCATTCCAATCCAATTGACTCCACTTCAACCCCTTCAACTCCATTCCAATCCTCTCCACTCCATTCCATTCCAATCAACTCCATTCCATTCCATTCCATTCCATTCCACAGCACTCCACTCCACTCCATTCCACTCAACTCATTTCCACTCCCCTTCATTCTATTCCAATCCATTCCATGACACTCCACTAAACTAAACTCCACTCCACTCCACTCCATTTCACTCCAATTCCCTCCAATCCAATCCACTCTGCTACATTCCACTCCACTACATTCCATTCCATTCCATTCCATTCCACTCCTCCCCTCTTCATTCTATTCCCTTCCACTCCATTCCACTAAATTCTATTCAATTCCACTGCATTCCAGTCCTTTCCACTCCATTCCGCTCCCCTCCAGTCCACTCCATTCCACTCCATTCCAATCCACTGCATTCCTTTCCACTCCATTCCATTCCATCAAACTGCACTCCGCTCCACTCCACTCCATTCCATTCCACTCTACTCCAATCCTTTCCACTCCATGGCACTGCATTGCACGCCACTTCATTCCATTCTGCTCCTTTGCATTCCACTCCATTCTATCCCATTCCAGTCCATTCTAATCCTCTCCATTCCATTCCATTCCATTCCCTTCCATTCCACTCCATTCCATTCCATTCCATTTCAGTTCAGTCCACTCGACTCTTCTCCATTCCATTGCACTCCACTCAACACCACTCCACTCCATTCCATTCCTATCCACACCATTCCACTCTACTTCATTCCACTCCACACCATTCCACTCTACTTCATTCCACTCCACACCATTCCACTCTACTTCATTCCACTCCATTCTACTCCTCTACACTCCATTCCATCTCATTACATTCCATTGTTGTCCATTCCATTCAACTCCACTACACCCCCCTTCCACTCCACTCCCTTCCAAGTCATTGCATCCCACTCAACTCCATTCCATTCCATTCCACTGAATTCCATTCCATTCCAATCCACTCCTCTCCACTCCACTCTATTCCACTCAATTCCTCTCTATTACATTCCACCCACTCCATGTCATTCCATATCACTGCATTCCACTCCTTTCAACTCCACTCCACTCAATTACTTTCCATTCCATTCCAATCCTTTCCACTCCAATAAAATCCATTCTACTCTAAACCTCTCCATTCCGTGCCATTCCATTCCATTCCACTCCATTCCATTCCATTCCACTCCATTCCATTCCACTCCATTCTATTCCATTCCACTCCATTCCATTCCATTCCACTCCATTCCATTCCATTCGATTCCACTCCATTCCAGTCTATTCCACTCCATTCCACTGTATTCTACTCCATTCCATTCCATTCCATTCCACTGCACACCGCTCCACTCCACTCCATTTCAGTCCATTCCATTCCATTCAGTTACAATGCACACCTCTCCACTCCATTCCATTACTCTCCATTCCACTCTTCTCCATTTCATGCCTTTCCACTCTACTCCACTCCATTCCATTCAATTCCACTGCATTCCATTCCTCTCTATTCTACTCCACTCCACTGCATTCCACTCCACTCCATTCCATTCCTTTTCAAACTAATCAACTACCCTCCACTCCACTCCACTCCACTCCACTCCATTACAATCCTCCCCCTCCACTGCACTCCATTCCACTACATCACATTCCACTCCATTCCATTCTATTTCATTCCATTCCGCTCCACACCACTCAATTCCTGTCCATTCCACTCCATTCCATTCCACTCCACTCCACTCCATTCCGTTCTATTTCTCTAAACTCAACTCCTCTCCATTCCATTCCAATCCATTCCACTCTACTCCATTCCATTCCAGTCCACTCGACTCCAATCCACACCACTCCATTCCATTCCACTCTATTCCATTCCTCTGCTTTCCACTCCACTCCATTCCACTCCAATTCATTCCATTTCATTCCATTCCACTCCACTCCACTCCTCTCCAATCCACTCCATTCCAATACATTCGACTCTACTCCATTCCTCTCCACTCCATTCCAGTCCATTCCATTCCATTCCATTCCTTTCAACTCCATTCCACTCCACTCCACTCCATTAAATTCCACTCCACTCCATTCCATTACATAGCATTCCACTCCACTCCATTCCACTCCATTCCACTACACTCCACTCTATTAAAAAACATTCCATTCCATTACATTCCTTTTTCTTCCATTCCACTAAATTCCATTAAAATACATTCCATTCCTCTCTACTGCACTCCATCCATTCTACACTACTCCATTTCATTCCACTCCACTCCTTTCCACTCCATTGCATCCCAGTGCTCTTCACTCTTCTTCACTCCACTTCACACCGTTCAACTCCGTTCTGTTGCACTCCATTCAAATTCACTCCATTCCATTCCATTCCAATCCACTCCAATCCACTCCATTCCATTGCACTCCATTCCAGTCCACTCCATTCCATTCCACACCATGCCTTTCCATTCCATTCCACTCCATTCCAATCTATTCTACTCAACTCCACTATATTCCTTTCCACTCCACTCCACTTTATCCCACTCATCTGCACTCCACTCCACTGCAATCCACTATATTCCATTCCACTCTACTCCATTCCATTCCATTCCATTCCATTCCACTCTACTCCATTCCATTCCATTCCAATCCATTCCACTCCATTCAAATCCATTGCACTATACTCCATTCCATTCCATTTCATTCCACTCCATTCCACTTCACTCCACTCCACTCTATTACACTCCATTCCAGTCCATTCCAGTACATTGCAATAAATCCCATTCAAATTCCTTCTAATCTATTGCAATCCACTCCTTTTCGTTCTAATCCATTCCAATCCATTCCATTCCATTCCACTCCACTCCACTCCACTCCATTTAATACCACTTCATTCCATTCCACTCCATTCCACTCCATTAAACTCCATTCCAGTACACACCATTTCATTCCATTCCCCTCCACTCCTCTCCATTTCACTTCACTCCATTCCACTCCTCTCCATTCCATTCAAATCTTTTCCACCGCACTCCACTCCATTCCATTCCATTCCATTCCACTCCATTCCATTCCACTCCCTTCCACTCCACTCCGCTCCATTACATTACATTAAAATCCACTCAATTCCGTTACACTCCACTCCACTCCATTTCAATAAACTCCACTCTTCTACACTACACTCTATTCCATTCCACTCCACTCCATTCCATTCGACTCCTTTCCTTTCCACTCCATTCCATTCCACTGCACTCCACTCCACTCTACTCCAGACCATTACACTCCATTCCATTCTACTCTATTCCACTCCACTCCATTCCATACCATTCCACTCCACGCCACTCCAGTCCATTCCATTGCATTCCATTCCAATACACTCCATTGCATTCCACTCCAATTCTTTCCATTCCTTTTCATTATTTTCCATTCCTTTTCATTCTTTTCCATTCCATTCCACTCCATTCCATTCCATCCCACTCCACTCCACTCCACTCCATTCCACTCCACTCCAATACATTCCACTCCTCTCCAATCCACTCCATTTCACTCCATTCCATTCCACTCCTTTCCATTTATCTCCATCCCACTCCTTTACATTCCATTCCAATTTATTCCTTTCCACGACACTTCACCCCATTCCAATCCAGTCCATTCCACTGCACTCTACTGCATTCCATTCCAGTCCATTTCACTTCACTCCATTCCCTTCCACTACACTCCACCCCACTCCAGTCCATTCGATTTCATTCCACTCAATTCCATTCCACCCAATTCAACTTCACTCCTTTCCATTCCATTCCACTCCACATCACTCCACTTCCTTCCACTCCATTCCGTTCCTATCCATTCCACTCCACTCCACTCCACTGCAGTCCACTCCATTCCATTCCTCTCCATTATATTCCTCCAGATTCCACTCCACTGCACTCCATTCCATTCCACTGCATTCCATGCCATTGAACTCTACTGAATTCCAATCCACTCCATTACACTATACTCCATTCCATTCCATTCCATTCAATTCTATTCCACACAATTCCACTCCACTCCACTCCACTCCATTTCTTTCCATTCCATTTCACTCTACTCCATTCCACTTCACTCCACTCCATACAATTCCACTCGACTCCATTCCACTCCTCTCCACTCCATTCAATTCAACTCCATTCCACTCCTTTCTTTCAACTCCACTCCATTTAAGACCAGTCCAACTGACTGCACTGGGCTCCACTCCATTCCACTCCATTCCATTGCACTACAACCCACTACTCTCCATTCCATTTGATTCGACTCCACTCCACTCCGTTCCACTCTACTAAACTCAATTCCTTTCCATTACACTCCAGTTGACTCCATTCCACTCCATCCTATTCCATTCCTTTCCATTTCATTCCATTTCATTCTACTGCAGTACATTTCATTACCTTCAACTAGCCTGCACTTGAGTCCACTCAATTCCACTCCACTCCGTTCCACTTCTTTCCATTAATTTCCTTTCCACTTTCCATTCAATTCCATTTGACACTCCACTCCAATCAATTCCAAACAATCAATTCCACATTTAATTCCACATTCCAATCCACATTCCCTTCCACATTCCATTCCATTCCTTTCCACATTCCACTCCACAATCCATTCCGTTCCATACCATTCCACTCCATTCCAATCCACATTGCATTACACATTTCATTCCATTCCATTCCACATTCCATTCCACATTCCTTGCCATTCTATTCCATTCAATTCCACATTCCATTCCACATTCCATTCCACATCCAATCCCTTTCAATTCCATTAAATTCCACATTCCACTTCATTGACTTCCATTCCACATTCCATTCCACATTCCATTACACTCCATTCCAAATTCCATTACATTCCACTTCACATTCCATTCCATTCCATTACATTCCATTCCACATTCCATTCCGTTCCATTTCACATTCCATTCCATTCCATTCCACATTCCAATCCACATTCCATTCCATTTCTTTTCACATTCCATTCAATTCCTTTCCATATTCCATTGCACATTCCATTCCATTCCATTCCATTCCACATTCCATTTCATTCCATTCCACTTTCCATTCCATTCAATTCGGCATACCATTCCATTTCATTCCACATTCCATTCCACTCTGTTCCATTCCATTTCAAATTCCATTCCATTCCATTCCTTTCCACATTCCATTCCATTCCACATTCCATTCCACTCAATTGCATTCCACTTTGCATTCCATTCCACATTCCATTACATTCCACATTCCATTCCATTCCATTCCATATTTCATTCCACTACACATTTATTTACAATCCATTCTACTCCATTCCACATTCCATTCCACATTCCATTCCATTCCATTCCACTTTCCATTCCATTCAATTCCATATTGCAGTCAATTTCATTCCAATCCATTCCACATATCATTCCACATTCCATTCAATTCCATTCCACATTCCATTCCATTCCATTCCACATTAAATTCCATTCCATTCCACATTCCATTCCATTCTTTTCCACATTCAATTACATTCCATTCCATTCCACATTCCATTCCATTCCATTCCATTCCACATTTCATTCCATTCCATTCCACTTTCCATTGCATTCCATTCCACGTTCCACTGCAATCCATTTAATGTTCCATTCCACGTTCCGTTCCACATTCCATTCCGTTACACATTCCATTCCATTCCATTCCATTCCACTTTCAATTACATTGCATTACACATCCCATTCCATTCCATTGTATTACACGTTCCATTCCATTCCATTCCATTCCAAATTCCATTCCATTGCACTCGAAATTCCATTCCATTCCACTCTACCTTCCTTTCGAATCCATTCCACATTCCATTCCACTTTCCATTCCACATTCCATTCCATTCCATTCCACATTCCATTTCATTCCATTCCACATTCCATTCCATTCCATTCCACATTCCATTTCATTCCTTTCCACATTCCATTCCATTCCATTCCACATTCCATTTCATTCCATTCCACATTCCATTCCATTCCATTCCACATTCCATTTCATTCCTTTCCACATTCCATTCCATTCCATTCCACATTCCATTCCATTTCATTCCACATTCATTCCACTCCATTTCATTTCAAATTCCATTCCATTCCATTCATTTCCACATTCCATACCATTCCACATTCCATTCCACTGCATTCCATTCCACTTTCCATTCCATTCCACATTCCATTCCATTCCTCATTCCATTCCATTCCATATTTCATTCCACTCCACATTTCATTACACTCCATTCTATTCCATTCCATATTCCATTCCACTTTCCATAACATTCCATTCCACATTCCATTCCATTCAATTCCATATTGCATTCAATTTCATTCCAATCCATAACACATACAATTGCACATTCCATTCAATTCCATATTGCAGTCAATTTCATTCCAATCCATTCCACATACCATTCCTCATTCCATTCAATTCCATTACACATTCCATTCCACATTAAATTCCATTCCATTCCACATTCCTTTCCATTCTTTTCCACATTCCATTCCATTCCATTCCATCCCATATTCCCTTCTCTTCCGTTCCATTCCACATTCCCTTCCATTCCATTCCATATTCCATTCCATTCCACATTCCACTTCATTCCATTCCACATTCCATTGCATTCCTTTCCACGTTCCATTGCAATCCATTCAACGTTCCATTCCACGTTCTGTTCCACATTCCATTCCATTCCACACTCCATTCTGTTCCATTCCACATTCCATTCCATTCCATTCCACATTCCATTCCATTGCATTCCACATTCCATTCCATTGCATTTCACATTCCATTCTCATTCCATTCCATTCCAGATAACTTTCCATTCTGCATTCCAATTCATTCCATTCCACATTCTATTCCACATTCTATTCCATTCCACTACACATTACGTTGCGTTGCATTCCAAATTCCATTCAATTCAATTAAACCTTCCATTCCATTCGTTTCCACATTCCATTCCATTAAAACCCACATTCCACTCCATTCCACACTCCATTCCATTCCATTCCGTTGCACATTCCATTCCATTCCTTTCCATTCCACATTACATTCCACTCCATTCCACATACCACTTCACTTTCCATTCCATTCAAATCCATTCAACATTCCATTCCACTCCATTCCACATGTCTTTGCACATTCTTTTCCCTTCTTTTCCATTCCACATTCCATTCCATTTCTTTTCACATTCCATTCCATTCCATTCCACATTCCGTTCCACATTCCATTCCATTCCATTCCATATTCCATTCCATTCCATTCCACATTATTTCATTCTGTTCCATTCCACATTCAATTCCATTCCATTCCAAATTCCATTCCATTCCATTGCACTCAAAGTTTCATTCCATTCCACTCCACCTTCCTTTCCATTCCATTCCACATTCTATTCCACTTTCCATTCCGCATTCCATTCCATTCAATTCCACATCCATTCCATTCCATTCGGCATTCCATTCGATTTGATTCCACATTCCATTCCATTTCGTTAAATTCCATTTCAAATTCCATTCCATTCCATTCCTTTCCACATTTCATTCCATTCCACATTCCATTCCACTCCTTTCCATTCCATTCCAAATTCCAATCCAATCCACATTCCATTCCATTCCATTCCATATTTCATTCCGCTCCACATTTCATTACACTCCATTCTACTCCATTCCAAATTCCATTCCACTTTCCATTCCATTCCATTCCACGTTTCATTCAATTCAATTCCACATTGCAGTCAATTTCATTCCAATCCATTCCACATACCATTCCACATTCAATTCAATTCCATTCCACATTCCACTCCATTCCATTCCACATTAAATTCCATTCCGTTCCACATTCCATTCCATTCTTTTCCACATTCCGTTACATTTCATTCCATTCCATATTCCCTTCTATTCCATTCCATTCCACATTGCCTTCCATTCCATTCCATATTCCATTCCATTCCACATTCCATTCCAGTTTCCATTGCATTCCATTCCACATTCCATTGCAATCCATTGGACGTTCCATTCCACGTTCCGTTCCACATTCCATTCCATTCCACATTCCATTCTCTTCCATTCGACATTCCATTCCACATTCCATTCCATTGCATTCCACATTCCATTCCTCATTGCTTTCCATTCCAATTAACTTTCCATTCCGCATTCCAATTCTTTCCATTCCACATTCCATTCCACGTTGTATTCCATTCCACTTTCCATTCCATTACAATTCTCATTCCATTCCATTCCTCACTCTATTCCATTCCACTCCATTTCACATTCCATTAAATATTTCATTCCATTCTATTCCACGTTCAATTCCGTTCCATTATATTCCAATTTCCATTCGATTCCTTTACACATTACACTCCTCATTCCATTCCATTCCATTCGACATTCCAATCCAATTCCCATTCTATTCCATTCTATATTCCACTACATTACATTCCACGTTGCATTCAATTCCATTCCACATTGCATTCCATTCCACATTCCAATCAATTCCATTCCATTGAATTCCACGTTCCATTTGATTACACATTCCTTTCCACATTCCATAGCATTACATTCCACGCTCCATTCCACATTGCATTCCATTCCATTCCATTGTATTCCACATTCCCTTCCTTTCCATTCCACTCAATTCCTCTCCACAATAAATTCCTTTGAATTCCACATTCCATTCAATGTTCCATTCAATGTTCCATTCCATGTTCCATTCCACATTCCATTCCATTCCATTCCAATGCATTCCAAATTCCATTGCACACTCCATGACATTCTTTTCCAATTTCCATTCAAAATTCCATTCCACGTTCCATTCCACAGTTCATTCCATTGAACATTCCTTTCCATTATATTCCAGTTTCCATTCCATTCCAATTAACACTCCATTCCACTCCACTCCACATTCCATTCAATTCCTTTCCATCCCACATTCCATTCCATTCTATTACACCATCCGTTCCACATTCAAATGAAATGGTATTGAATGGAATGTGGAAAGGAATGGAATGCAATGTGGAATGAAATGGAATGATATGTTGAATGGAATGGAATGGAATGCGCAATGGAATGTATTGGAATGTGTAATGGAATGGGAAATGGAATGGAGTGGAATGGGAAATGGAATTCAATGGTATGTGGAATGGAATGGAATGGAATTTGGAATAGAATGGAATGGAATGGAATTTAATGTGGAATGCAATGTGGAGTTGAATGGAATGTGGAATGGAATATTTAATGCAATGGAATGTGGAATGTAATGGAATGGAATGTGAAATGGAATGGAATGTAATGTGGCATGGAATGGAATACGGACTGGAATGGAATGGAACCGAATGTGGAATGGAATTGAATGGAATGGAATGGAATGCAATGGAAAGGAATGGAATGTATTGGAATGGAATATGGAATGTTTCGGAATATTATGCGGAATGGAATGGAATAGAATGGAAAGTGGAATAGAATGGAATGGAATGGAATGTGGAATGAAAGTGGAATGGAATGGAATGTGGAATGGAATGTGAAATTGTATGGAAAGTGGAGTGGAAAGGAAATGAATGGAGTGTGGAATGGAATGGAAGGTGGAATGCAATTTGGAATGTAATGTGCAATACAAAGTGGAATGTAATGGAAAGGAATGTGGAAAGAAACGTGGAATGTAAAGTTTAATGGAAAGTGGAACGTAATGTGCAATGTAATGGAATTGAATGTGGAATTGAATGGAATGGAATGTGGAATGTAACGTGCAATTGAATGTGGAAGGGAACGTTGAAGGGAATGGAATGGAATGTGGAAATGAAGGGAATGGAAAGAGGAAAGGAATGTGTAATGGAATGAAGTGGAATGTGCAATTCATTGTAACAGTAGGTGGAATGGAATGGAATGGAATATGAAAAGTTGAATTCATTGTAATGGTAATTGGAATGGAATGGAATGGAATATGGAATGGAAAGGAATGGAATGAAATGCTGTGGAATGGATTGTGGAATGGAAGGTGGAATGGAATGGAATGGAATGTGGAATGCACCGTGGAATGGATCGTGGAAAGGAAAGTGGAAAGGAATGTGCAATGGAATGTGGAATGGAACGTGAAATGGAATGCAAAGGACAGTGGAATGGAACGTGGAATGGAATGGAATGGTACGTGGAATGGAATGTGGAATGGAATGTGGAATAGACCAGAAAATGGAACGTGGAATGGAATGGAATGGAATGTGGAACGGAATGAGGAATGGAATGTGGAATTCAATGGAATGGAATGTGGAATGTAATGTGTAATCGAATGGAATGGAATGTGAAATAGAATGTGGAATTGAATATGGAATGGAACGTGGAATGGAGAGTGCAAAGGAATGAAATGAAATCTGGAATGTAATGTGGAATGGAATGTAATGGAATGTGGAATGGAATGTGGAAAGGAATGAGGAATGGAAAGGAACGTGTAATGGAAAGTGGAAAGGAAAGTGAAATTGAATGGAATAGAATGTGGAATGGAAAGCAATGCAATTTGGAATGGAATGGAATGGAATGGAATCAAAGTGGAATGGAAGGGAATGGAATGTTGAATGGAATGTGGAATGAAATGGAATGGAATGGAATGTGGAATGGAAGGGAAAGGAATGTGGAATGTAATGTGGAATGGAACGTGGAATGGAATGTGTAGTGGAATGTGGAAAGGAATGCAATGTGGAATGGAAAGGAATGGAATGTAGAATGGAATGAAATTGTACGGAAGTTGGAATGGAATGGAAAGGAATGCACTGTGGAGTGGAATGTTTAATGGAAAGCGGAATGGAACGTGGAAAGGAATGGAATGGAATGTGGCAAGGAATGTGGAATGGAATGTGAAATGGAATGTGGAATGTACTCGAATGGAATGCAATGTGGATTGGAATGAGGAATGGAACCGCATGGAAAGAGGAATGGAATGTGGAATGAAATGTGGAATGGAATTTGGAATTGAGTGGTGTGGAATGGAATGTGGAATGGAATCAGGAATGGATGTCGAATGAAATGTGGAGTGGAAAGTTGAATGGAGTGGAATGGAATGGAATGTGCACTGGAATGGGGAATGCAACGTGGAACTTAAGGGAATGGAAGGTGGAATGCAATGTGGAATGGAATGTGGAATGGAATCAGGCATGGATGTCCAATGAAAGGTGGAGTGGAAAGTTGAATGGAGTGGAATGGAATGGAATGTGCAATGGAATGGGGAATGCAACGTGGAATTTAAGGGAATGGAAGGTGGAATGCAATGTGGAATGGAATGTGGAATGCAATGAAATGGAATGGAATGTGGAATGGAATGGAATGTTATGTGGAATGGAAAGGAATGGAATGGGGAAAGGAATGTAAAATAGAAAGGAATGGAATGTGGAATGGAATGTGGAATAGAATGAGGATTGAAATTTGGAATGGAATGGAATGGAATGCGGAATGGAATGTAAAATGGAATAGATAGGAATGAGGAATGGAATGTGGAATTGAATGTGGAATGGAAAGATAAATGGAATGTGGAATGGAAAGGAATGGAATGTGGAATGCATTGTGGAATGGAAGGTGGAAAGAAATGGAAAGGAATGTGGAATGGAACGTGGAATGGAATGCAATTAAAAGTTTAAAGCAACGTGTAATGGAAAGTGGAATGGATTGTGGAATGGAACGTGAAATATAATGGGCAATGGAATGTGGAATGGAACGTGGAACGGAATGGAATGGGAAGTGGAATGGAAAGTGGAATGTAATGCAATGGAAAGTTAAATGGATTGTGGAGTGGAATGTGGAATGGAATATGGAAAGAAACGTGGAATTTAATGGAATGGAATGTGGAAGGGAATTGAATGGAATGTGGAAAGGAATTTGTAATGGAATGGAATGCAATATGGAATGGAAAGTGGAATGGAGTGGAATGGAATGTGGAATCGAATATGAAATTGAATGAGGAATGTAACATGGAATGCAATGGAATGGAACGTGGAATGGAATGTGGCATGCCACGGAATGCATTGCGGAAGGGAATGTGGAATTGAAAGTGTAATGGAATACAATGGAACGTAGAATGCAATGGAATGGAATGTGGAATGGAATGTGGATTGGAATGGAATGCAATGTGGAATGGAATGTTAAATTGAATGTTATGGAACGTGGAATGAAATCTGGAATGGAATGTATTGTAATGCGAAATGGACTGTGGAATTGAATGTGGAATGGAAAGTGGAAGGGAATGGAATGGAATGTGGAATGGAATGTGGAATGCAATGTGGAATGGAATGCAATGGAATACAATGTGGAATGCAATGGAATGGAATGTGGAATGGAACGTAGAATGGAATGGAATGGAATGTGGATTGGAATGGATTGGAAAGTGGAATGGAATGTGTAACAGAATGTGGATTGGAACGTGGAATGGAAAGGAATGCAATGGATTATGTAACACAATCTGGAATGGATTGGAACAGAATGAGGAATGCAATGTGGAATGAAGTATGGAATGGAATGTGGAATGGAGTGGAATGGAATATGGAATGGAATGTGGAATGGAATGAGGATTGGAATGTGGAATGGAATATGGAATTGAATGTGGAATGGAATACGGAATGGAATGTGGAATGGAATTCGGGAAGAAATGTGTTATGGAACATGAAATGGAATTTAATGGAATGTGCAATGGAACGTGGAATGGAAAAGAATAGAAAGTGGAATGGATCGTGGAATGGAATGGGGAATGGAATGTGGAATGGAACGGGCAATGGAATGGGGAATGTAATATGGAATGGAACGGGCAATGGAATGAGGAATGGAACGTGGAATGCAATCGAATGGAAAGTGGAATGGAACGAGGAATGGAAGGTGGAATAGAACGTGGAATGGAATGGAATGGAACATGGAATGGAAGTTGGAATGGAGTGTGGATTGGAACGTTGAATGGAAAGTGTAAAGGAATGGAATAGAACTTGGAATGGAACGTGAAATGGAATGTGGAACGAAATGTGTAATGGAAAGGAATGGAATGTGAAATGGAATGGAATGTTGAGTGAAATTGAATGTGGAATGTAATGGAATGGAATGTGGAATGGAATGGAATGGAATGAAATGTGGAATGGAACGGGGAATGGATTTGGAATTTATTGTGGAATGGAAAGAAAGGGAATGTGGTATGGAAAGGAATGAAATATGGAATGGATTATGCAATGGAATGAGGAATGGAATGTGGAATGGAATGTGGAAAGGAATGTGGAATGGAATGGAATTTAATGTGGAATGGAATGGAATGGAATGGAATGGAATGTGGAAGGGAATGGAATGGAACGTGAAATGGAAAGTGGAATTGAAAGTGGAAGGGAAAGTAGAATGGAACGTGGAATACAATGTGGAATGGAAAGGAATGGAATGTGGAATGGAATGGAATGGCATATGGAAAGGAATAGAATAAAATGGAATGTGGAATGGAATGTGGTATGGAATGGAGTGCAAAGTGATATGAAAAATAGAATGGAATGGAATGAAATGTGGAATGGAAGGTGGAATGGAATGGAATGGAATGTGGAATACAACATGAAATGGAATGGAATGTGGAATGAATTGTGGAATGCAAAGGAATGGAATGCAATGCAATGTGGAATGGAATGGAATGGAATGTGGAATGGAATGGAATGGAACGTGGAATTGAGTGGAATGGAATGGAATGAATGGAATGTGGAATGGAAGGTTTAATAGAATGGAAAGAATAGTGGAATGGAATGTAATGGAATGTGGAATGGAATGGAATATGGAATGTGGAATGGAATGGAAAGAATGTGGAATGGAATGGAATGGAAAGAATGTGGAATGGAATGGAATGTGGAATGGAATATGGAATGGAATGGAATGGAAAGTGGTATGGAATGTGGAATAGAATGGAATGGAATGTGGAATGGAATTGAATGGAATGTGGAATTAAATGTGGAGTGGAATGTAGTGGAATGTGGATTGGAATGGAATGGGTTGTGCAATGGAATGGATTGGTATGTGGAATGGAACGTGGAATGAAATGTGGAATGGAATTGAATGGAATGTGGAATGGTACGTGGAATGAAATGGAATGGAATGTAGAATGGAATGTGGAATGAAACGAAATGTGGAATGGAATGTGGAATGGAATGGTATGCAATGAAATGGAATGTGGAATTGTATGGAATGGAATGTGGACTGGAAAGAAAAGGAAAGTGGAATGGAATGGAATGGAATGTGTAATGGAATGTGGAATGGAGTGGAATGGAATGTGGAATGGAAAGTGTAATGGAATGGAATTGAATGCGGAATGGAATTGCATGGAAAAGAATAGACCGTGTAATAAAATGTAATGTGGAAAGGAATAAGGAATGGATTGGAAGGGAATGTGGAACGGAATGTGAAATGGAATGGAATGGAAGGTGGAATGGAGGAATGGAATGGAATGTAGAATGGAGGAATGGAATTGAATGTGGAATGGAACGGAATGGAATGTGGAATGGAATGTGGAATGGTATGTGAAATTGAATGGAACGGAATGTGGAACTGAATCGAATGGAATGTGGAACAGAATGTGGAATAGAATGGAATGGAATTTGTAATGGAATGGACTGGAATGTGGAATGGAATGGAATGGAATGTGGAATGGAATGTGGAATGTAAGGTGGAATGGAATGTGGAATGAAATGGAATGGAATGTGGAATTGAATCTAATGGAATGTGGAATGAAATGTGGAATGGAATGTGGAATTGAGTCGAACAGAATGTGGAATGGAAAGGAATGGAATGTGGAATGGAATGGACTGGAATGTGGAATTTAGTGGAATGGAATGCATTGTGGAATGGAATGGAATGGAGTGTGGAGTTGAGTGGAATTCAATGGAATGGAGTCTGGAATGGTATGTTTAATGGAATGGAATGGAATGTGGAACGGAACGTGGAATGGAAAGTGGAATGTAATGTGGAAAGGTACGTGCAATGGAATGGAATGTGGAATGGTATGTGGAATAGAACGGAACGCCATGTGGAATGGAATGCAATGGAATATGGAATTGAATGGAATTTGGAATGAAATGGAATGGAATGTGGAATGGAATGGAACAGAATGTGCAATGGAATGCTATGGAACGAGGAATGCAAAGTGTAATGTAACGTTTAATGGAATGAAATGGAATGCGGAATGGAGTGGAATGTGGAATGGAATGCAATTTAATATGCAATAGAATGGAATGCGGTCTGGAATGGAATGTAAGGGAATGTGTAATGGAATGTAATTGAATGTGGCATGGAATGGAATGGAAGGTGGAATGGAATGGAATGTGGAAAGGAATGTGGAATGAAATGAAATGGAATGTGGAATGGAATGTGGAAAGGAATGGAATGGAATTTGGAATGGAATGAAATGGAATGTGGAATGGAATGTAATAGAATGCAATGGAATGTGGAATGGAAGGTCGAATGGATTTGGAATTTAATGTGGAATGGAATGGATTGGTATGTGGTATGGAACGGAATGAAATATGAAATTCAATATGGAATGGAATGTGGAATGGAATGTGGAATGGTATGTGGAATGGAATGGAATGAAATGGAATGCGGAACGGCACATGGAATGCAAACTGGAATGTAACGTGGAATTGTACGTGCAATGGTATGGAAGGTGGAATGGCATGAGGAATGGAATGGAACGCAATGTGGAATGGAATGGAATGGAATGTGGAATGGAATGGAATGTGGAATGAAATAGACTGGAATGTGGGATGGAATGGAATGGAAAGCAGAATGGAATGCTACGGAATGAGGAATGGAAATTGGAATGTAACCTTTTATGGAATGGAGTGGAATGTGGAATGGAATTGTATGCGGAATGGATGCAATGGATTATGGAAAAGAATGGAAAGCTGTCTGGAATGGAATGTAAGGGAATGTGGATTGGAATGGAATTGAACGTGGAATGGAATGGAATGGAATGTGGAATGGAATGGAATGTGGAATGAAATGGAATGTGGAATGGAATGGAATGGAATTGAATTTGGAATGGACTGTGGAATGGATTTGGAAATTAATGTGGAATGGAAAGGATTGGAATGTGGTATTGAACGGAATGAAATATGGAATGCAATATGGAATGGAATGTGGAATGGAATGGAATGGAATGAGGAAAGGAATGAAATGGAATGTGGAATGGAATGAAATGGAATGTGGAATGGAATGGAATGGAATGTGGAAAGGAATGGAATGGAATGTGGAATGGAAAGTGGAATGGAACGCGGAATATAAAGTGGAATGGAATGGAATGGAATGTGGAATGGAATGGAATGGAATATGGAATGGAATAGAATTGAGTGGAATGTGGATTGGAATGTGGAATGGAATGGAATGGAACGTGGAATGGAAAGTAGAATGAAATCTAATGAAATGTGGAATGGAATGTGGAATGGAATGGAAAGGAATGTGGAATGCAACGTGGAATGGAATGGAGTGTGGAATGAAATGTGGAATGGAATGGAATGAAATGCAATGCAATGTGGAATGGAATGGAATGGAATCTGGAATGGAATGGAATGGAACGTGGAATGGAATGGAATGGAATGGAATGGAGTGAAATGTGGAATGGAAGGTTGAACGGAATGGAATGCAATGTGGAATAGAATGGAATGGAATGTGGAATGGAATGGAATATGGAATGTGGAATGGAATGGAAAGAATGTGGAATGGAATGGATTGTTGAATGGAATGTGCAATGGAATGTAATGGAAAGTGGTATGGAATGTGGAATAGAATTGAAAGGAAAGTGGAATGGAATGGAAGGTTGAATGGAATTGAATGGAATGTGGAATGAAATGTGGAATGGAATGCAATGGAATGTGGATTGGAATGGAATGGGATGTGGAATGGAATGGATTAGTAAGTGGAATGGAACGTGGAATGGATAGTGGAATGGAATTGAATGGAATGTGGAATGGTAAGTGGAATGGAATGGAATGCAATGTAGAATGGAACGAGGAAACGAATGTGGAATGGAATGTGGAATTGAACGGTACGCAATGAAATGGAATGCGAAATTGAAAGGAATGGAATATGGACTGGAATGGAATGGAAAGTGGAATGGAATGGAATGGAATGTGGAATGGAACGTCGAATGGAATGGAATGGAAAATGGAATTGAATGGAATGGAATGTGGAAAGGAATGGAATGGAATGTGGAATGGAATGGAATAGAATTTGGAATGGAATAGAATTCATTGTGGAACGGAATGGAATGGAATGTGGAAAGGAATGCAATGGAAAGTGGAATGGAATGGAATGTAATGGAATGGAATGTGTAATAGAATGTAACAGAATGTGGAATGGAATGAAATGGAATGTGTATTGGAATGTAGAATGGATTTTAATGGAATGCAATGGAATGTGGAATGGAATGGAATTTGGAATGGAATGGAAAGGAACGTACAAAGGAATGTGGAATGAAATGTGGAATGGAACGGCACAGACTGTTGAATGGAATGTCGTATGGAATGGTTAATGGAACAAGGAATGAAATGGAATGGAACGTGGAATGAAGTGGAAAGGAACATGGAATGTAATGTGGAATGGAATGGAATGTATTTGAGAAAGGAATGTAGAATGGAATGTGCAATGTAATGGAATGGAATGGATTGTGATATGGAATGTGGGATGGAATGTGAAATGGAACATGGAATGGAATGTGGAATTTAATGAAATGGAACGTGGAATGGAAAGCAATGGAATTTAGTGGAACATGAAATGGAACGTGGAATGGAGTGGAAAGGAATATGGAATGGAATCTGCAATGGAATGGAATGTGGAATGGAAAGTGGAATGAAATGGAATGAAATGTGGAAAGGAATTTGGTATGGAATGGAATATGCAAAGGAATGTAGAATGGAATGTGGAATTGAATGTGGAATGGAATTGAATGCAACGTGAAATGCATAGCAATGGAATGTGAAGGGGTATGTGGAATGTAATCTGAATTGGAATGTGGAAAGAAATGTGGAATACAATGGAATGGAAAGTGGAATTGAATGAAATGGAAGGTGGAATGTAACGTGGAATGGAATGGAATAGAATGTGGAATGGTATAGAATGAAGAATGAAATGTGAAATGGACTGTGGAATGCAATGTGGAATGAAATGGAATGGAATGTGGAATGGAATGTAGTTGGAATGGAATGGAATGTAGAATAGAATGGAATGGAATGTGGAATGCAATGGAATGGAACGTGGAATAGAATGTGGAATGGAATATGGAATGGAAAGTGGAATGGAATGGAATTGAATGCAGAATAGAATCCAATGGAATGGAATGGAATGCGGAATGCAATGGAATGGAATGTATAATTCAATGGAATGGAATGTGGAATGAAATATGGAATGGAATGTGGAATGGAACGGAATGGAAAGTGGAATGGAATGTGGAAAGAAATGTGGAATGGAATGTGTAACGCAAAGGAAATAAAAGTGGACTGGAATGTTGAATGGAATGGAATGGAAGGTGGAATGGAATGTGGAATGGAATGGAATGGAATGTGGAATGGAATGTGCAATGGAATGTGGAATGAAATGGAATGCAATGTGTAATGTAATGTGGAGTGGAATGGAATGGAATGTGGAAATGAACGGAATGGAATGTGGAATGGATTGAGGAATGGAATGCGGAATGGAACGTGGAAAGCAATGAAATAGAACGTGGAATGGAATGTGGAATGGAATGGAATGGATTGTGAAATGGAATGTGGAATGGAATGTGGAATGGAATGGAATGGAATGTGGAATGGGATGTGGAAAGGAATGGAATGGTATGGGGAATGGAATATGCAATGGAATGGATTGTGGAATGGAATGCAATGGAGTGTGGAAGGGAAAGTGGAATGGATTGTGGAAGGGAATGTTGAATGGAATGTGGAATGGAATGTGGAATGGAATGGAATGGAATGTGGAACGGAACGTTGAAATGAATGTGGAATTGAATGGATAGGAATGTGGAAAGGAATGTGGAATAGAATGGGGAATGGAATGGAATGTAATGTGGAATGTAATGAGGAATGGAATGTGGAAAAAAAGTGGAATTGATTGCAATGGAATGTGGAAAGAATAGTGGAATGATATTGAAAGGAACTTGGAATAGAACGTAGAATGGAACGTTGAATGGAATGTGGAATGGAATGGAAAGGAATGTGGAATTGAAGGGAATGGAATGTGGAATGGAATGGCATGTAATGTGGAATGGAATGAGGAGAGGAGTGTGGAATGGAAAGGGGAATTGAACGGAATGGAAAGTGGAATGGAATGTGGAAAGGAATGTGGAATGGAAAGTAAAATGGAATGGAATTGAATGTGGAATGGAGTGTGGATTGGAATGTGGAATGGAACGTGGAATGGAACTGAAAGGAATATGGAATGGAAAGTGGAATGGTGAGTGGAATGGAATGTGGAACGGAATGCAATGGAAGGTTTAATGGAACGTGGTATGGAGAGTGGAATGGAATGTGGAATGGAATGGAATGGAATGTAGAATGGAATAGATTGAATTGTGGAATGGAATAGAATCAATTTTGGAATGGATTGGAATGGAATGGTATGGAATATGGAATAGAATTGAATGGGACATGGAATTGAACGTGGAAAGGAACGTGGAATGTAACGTGGCAGGGAACATGGAATGGAAGGTGGAATAGAATGTAATGGGATGTGGAACAGAATGTGGAATGGATGGGAATGGAACATGTAATGAAATGTGGGATGGAATGGAAAGGAATGTGGAATGGTATGTGGAATAGATCGTGCAATAGAATGTGGAAAGTAATTTGGAATGGAATGTGGAATGTAATTGAATGAAATGTGAAACGGAATGGAATGTGTAATAGAATGGACTGAAATGGCATGTGGAATAGAATGGAATGGAATGTGGAATGCAATGTAATTGAATGGAATAAGAAATTGTTTGAAATTGAATGTGGAATGGAATGGAATGGAATGCGGTATGTAACGGAATGGAATGTGGAATAGAATGGAATGGAATGTGGAATGGAATGTGCAATGAAATGGAATGGAATGTGGAGTGGAATGTGGAATGGAATATGTAATGGAATGTGGAAAGGAATGGAATGGAATGTGGTAAGGAATGTGGAATCGAATGGAATGGCATGTAGAACTGAATGTGGAAAGCAATAGAATGGAATTTTGAACTGAATGGAATGGAATGGAATGTGGAATGGAATGAGGAATACAACGGAATGGAAAGAGGAATGGATTGGAATGGAATGTGCAATGGAATGGAAAGGAATGGTATGGTTTGAAATGTGGAATGGAATGGAATGGAATCTGGAAAGGAAACGTATGGATAGGAATGTGGAATGGAATGGAATGTAATCTGGAATGGAATGTGGAATGGAATGGAATGGAAAGTGGAATGGAACGTGGAATGGAACATGGAATGGAATGTGGAAGGGAATGGAATGAAATCTAAAATGGAAGGGAATGAAAGTGGAATGGAATGTGGAATGGAATGGAATGGATCGTGGCATCAAATTCAATGAAATGTGGAATGAAAAGGAATGGGTTGTGGAATGGAAGGGAATGGCATGGAATGTGAAATAGAATGGAATGGAAAGGAAAGGAATGTGGCATAGAATGCAATGGAAAGTGGAATGGAACGGAATGTGGAATGGAATGGAATGGAAAGTGGAATGGAATGGAATGGAATTTGAAATGGAATGGATTGGAATGAGGAATGGAATGAGGAATGGAAGGTGGAATGGAATGGAACGGAACGTGTAATGGACTGTTTAATGGAATGTGGAGTTGAACGTGCAACGAAACGTGGAATGCATTAGAATCGAACGTGGAATGGAAAATGGAATGGAAAGTGGAATGGAACGTGGAATGCAATGTGGAATCTAACGTGGAAAGGAAAGGAACGGAATGTGTAGCGGAATGGAATGGAATGGAATGTGGAATGGAATGGAATGGAAAGGAATGTGGAATACAATCTGGAATGGACTGGAAATGAATACGGAATGAAATGCAATGCAATGGTGTGGAATGTGGAATGGAATAGAATGGAAAGTGGAATGGAATTGTATGGAACGAGGAATGGAATATGGAATGGATCGTGGAATGGAATGTGGAAGGGAATGGAATGGAATCTGCAATGCATTGGAATGGATGTTGAATGGAGTGTGAAATGGAATGGAATGGAATGTGGAATGAAATTCAAAAGAATGTGGAGTGAAAAGTAATGGAATTGGATTGGAAAGGAATGGTATGGAATGTGGAATGGAATGGAATGGAATGTGGAATGGAATGAGGAATGGAATGGAATGGAATGTGGAAACGAAAGGAATGTGGAATGGAATGGAAGGGATTGTGGAATGAAAAGTGGAATGGAATGAAATGCAATGTGGAATGGAATGTGGAATGTAACGAGGAAAGGAATAAAGTGCAACGTAGAACGGAAAGTGGAATGGAATGGAAAGAAATGTGCCATGGAAAGGAATGGAATGTGAAATTGAATGTGAAATGGAATGTGGAATGGAATGTGGAATGGAATCCAATGGAATGTGAAGTGGATCGTGTAATGGAACGTGGAATGGAATAAGGAAAGGAACGTGGAATGGAATGCAATGGAGCGTGAAATGGAACGTCTAATGGAATGTGGAATGGAACGTGGAATGGAACGTGGAATGGACTGTGCAATGGAAAGTGGAATGGAACGTGGAATGGAATGTGCAATGGAACGTGGAATGGAATGTGGATTGGAAAGTGTTATGGAATGGAATTGAATGTGGAATGGAATGTGGAATGGAATGGAATGGAATGTGGAATTGAATGGAAAGGAATGTGGGAAAGAATAGATTGTAAAGTGGAATGGAGTGCAAAGGAATATGGAAAGGAATGGAATGGAATCTGGAATAAAATCTAGAATGGAATGGAATGGTATGGTATGGAGTGTGCAATGGAAGGGAATGGAATCTGGAATGGAATGTGGAATGGAATAGAATGGAAACTGGAATGGAAAGTGGAATGGAACGTGGAATGGAATGTGGAAGGGAATGGAATGAAATCTACAACGGAAGGGAATGGATGTGGAATGGAATTTGGAATGGAATGGATTGGAATGTGCCATGAAATTCAACAGAATGTGGAACAGAAAGGAATGGAAGGGAATGACAAGTAATGTGGGAGAGAATGCAATGGAAAGGAAATGAATATGAAATAGAATGGAATGGAATGTGGTACGGAATGGAATGTGGAATGGAATGGAATGTGGAATGGCAAGGAATGGAAAGTGGAATGGAATGGAATGGAATGTGAAATGGAATGGAACGGATCGTGGAATTGTACGTGGAATGGATTAGAATGGAACTTGGAATGAAAAGTGGAATAGAATGTGGAATGGAACGTTGAATGGAATGTGGAATGAAATGTGGAATGGTGAGGAAAGGAATGTGTAACGGAATGGAATGGAAAGTGGAATGGAATGGAAGAGAATGTGAAATCTAATGGAATGGAATGTTGAATACAATATGGAATGGAATGGAAACAAATACGGAATGGAATGGAATGAAATGGTATGGAATGTGGAATGGAATGGAATGTTGAATGGAATGCGGAATGGAATTGAATGGAACGTGGAATGGAACGTGGAATGGATCATGGAATGAAATGTGGAAGGGAATGGAATGGAATCTGGAATGGATGGGAATGGATGTGGAATTTAATGTGGAATGGAAAGAAATGGAATGTGGAATGAAATTCAATGAAATGTGGAGTGGAAAGGAATGGAATTGGATTGGAAGGGAATAGTATGGAATATGGAATGGAATGGAATGGAATGTGGAATGAAATGGAATGGAATGTGGAATGGAATGGAATGGATTGTGGAATGGAAACTGGAATGGAATGGAATGGAATGGAATGTCGAATGGAAAGTTGAATGGAACGATGAAGGGAATGGAGTGGAATGTACAATGAATGCGGAATGGAAGGGAATATAATGTGGAACGGAATGGAAAGGAATGTGAAATGGAATATGAAATGGGATGTGGAATGGAAAGTGAAATGCAATGAAACGGAAAGTGGAATGGAATGGAAGGGAACATGGAATGGAACGTCGAATGGAATGGAATGGAACGTGGAATGGAAAGTCGAATGGAATGTGGAACGGAACGTGGAATGGAATGTGGAATGGAATGTAATAGAATGTTGAACGGATTGTCAAATGGAACGTGGAATGGAAAGTGGAATGGAACGTGAAATGGAAATTGGAATGGAACATGGAATGGAACGTGCAATGGAACGTGGAATGGAATGTGGATTGGAATGTGCTACGGAATGGAATTGAATGTGGAATGCGATGTGGAATGGAATGCAATGGTATGTGGAGTGGAATGGAATGGTATGTGAAATGGTATGTGGAATAGAAAGTGGAATGCAACGTGGAATGCAATAGCATGAAACGTGGAATGGAATAGAATGGAACTTGGAATGGAATGTGGAATGGAATGTAGAATGGAAAGTGGAATGGAATGTGGAATGGAAAGTGCAATGCACGTGGAATAGAATAGCGTGGAACGTGGAATGTAATGTGGAATGGAATGGAATGAGGAAGGGAAAGGATTGGAATGAAGAAAGGAATGTGGAGTGGAATGCAATGGAATGTGGAATGGAACGCAATAGAATGTGTAATAGAATGTGGAATGGAATGTGGATGTAACGGAATGGAATTTGGAATGGAATGTTGAATGGAGTGTGGAATGGACTGTGGAATGGAAGGGAATGGAATGTGGAATGGAGAGTGGAATGAAGTGCGAAATGGAACGGAATGGAATGTGGAACGGAATGTGGAATGAAATGTGGAATGGAATGGATTGTGGAATATAATGGAATGGAACGGTATGCAATATGGATTGGAGTGGAATGGAACCTGCAATGGAACATGGAAAGGATCATGGAATGTAAAGTGGAAGGGAACGTGGAATGGAAGGTGGAATGCAATGGAAAGGAACGTGGAATTGAATGTGGGATGGAATGAAATGGAATGTGGAATGGAATGCAGAATGCATCTTGGAATAGAATGAGGAATGGAATGTGGAATGGAACGTGGCATGTAATTGAATGGAATGTAGAATGGAATGGAATGGAATGTGGAATAGAATGGAATGGAATTGAATGTCGAATAGAACGGAATGGAATGGAATGGAATTCGGAATGGAAAGGAATGGAATGTAGAATGCAACGTAATGGAATGGAATGTGAAACTAAATGGAATGAAATATGGAATGGAATGCAATGGAAAGTGAAGTGGAATGTGGAACGGAATGTGAAATGGAATGTGCAATGGAATTTGGAATGGAAAGTGGAATGGAATGAAATGGAACGTGGAATGGAATGTGGAATGGAACGGAATGGAATGTGAAATTGTATGTGGAATGGAATGTGGAATGGAAAGTGGAATGAGTCATGGAATGGAATGTGGAATGGAATGGATTGGAACCTGTAATGCAATGTGGAATGGAATGGAATGGAATGTGGAATGGAAGGCAAAGGAAAGTGGAGAGGAATGGAATGGAATGTGGAATGGAATGGAATGTAATATGGAATGGAATGGAAGAGAATGGGATGTAGAATCGAACGGAATTGAATTGAATGGAATGTGGAATGTAATGGAATGGAACATGGAATGCAACGTGGAGTGATATGCGGAATTCATTGGAATGTAATGTGGAATGTAATGTGGAATGGAATTGAATGGAATGTGGAATGGAATGTGGAATGGAAAGGAATGGAATGTAGAATCAAACGGAATGGAATGTGGAATGGAATGGAATGGAATGGAATATGGAATGGAATTGAATGGAATGGAATGTGGAATGGAATGTGCAATAGAAGGGAAAGGAATATGGAATGGAATGTGGAATGGAATGGAAAGTGGAATGGAATGGAATCTGGAATGGAATGGAATAGAATGTGGAATGGAATGTGTAAAAGAATGGAATGGAATATGAAATGGTATGGAATGGAATGTGGAATAGAATGGAATGGAAAGTGGAATGGAATGAGAAGGAACACGGAATAGTATGGTGAATGGAATGGAATGTGGAATGGAATGTGGAAAGGAACAGAAAGGAATGGAATGTGGACTGGAATGCAATGGAATTTTGTATGGAATTGAATGGAATGTGCAATGAAATGGAATGGAGTTGAATGTGGAATACAATGTGCAATGCAAAGTGATGGAATGGAATGGAATGTGGAATAGAATGGAATGGAATGGAATGCAATGTAGAATGGAATCTAATGGAATGGATTATGGAATAGAATGTGTGAAGGGAATGCGCAATGGAATGGAATGGAACGTGGAATGGAATGGCATGGAATGTGGAATGGAATGGAATGAAAATGGAAATGGAATGGATTGGAATTGAATGTGGAATGCAATGTGGAATGGAAGCGAATGGAATGGATTGGAATGTGGATAGGAATGAAATGGAATGTGGAGTGGAATGGAACGGAATGTGGAATGGAGTGGGTTGAAATGGAATGTGGAATGGAATGTGGAAAGGAATGTCTAATACACTGGAATGGAATGTGGAATGGAATGTGAAATGGAAAGGAATGGAATTTGGAATGGAAAGTGGAATGGAATGGAAAGGAATGTAAATTGGAAGGTGGAATGGAATGGAATGGCAAGGTGGAATGGAATGGAATGTCGAATGGAAAGGAATGGAAAGTGGAATGGAACATAGAATGGAATGGAATGGAACATGGAATGGAAGGTGGAATGGAATGTGGAATGGAACCTGGAATGGAACATGGAGTGCAATGTGTAATGTGGAATTGAATGGAATGGAATGTGGAATGGAACGGAATGGAATGAGGAATGGAATGGAAGGGAAAGTGGAATGCATTGGAATGGAATGTGAAATGGAATGTGGAATGGAATGGAATGGATTGTGTAATGGAATTTGAAATGGAACGGAATGGAATTGAATGGAATGTGGAATCAAATGGAATGGAATGTGGAATGGAATGGAATGGAATGGAATATGGAATGGAATTGAATGGAATGGAATGTGGAATGGAATGTGGAATGGAATGTGCAATAGAATGGAAAGGAACGTGGAATGGAATGTGGAATGGAATGGAAAGTGGAATGGAATGGAATCTGGAATGGAATGGAATGGAATGTGGAATAGAATGGAATGGAAAGTGGAATGCAATGAGAAGGAACACGGAATAGTATGGTGAATGGAATGGAATGTGGAATGGAATGTGGAAAGGAACAGAAATGAATGGAATGTGGACAGGAATGCCATGGAATTTTGTATGGAGTTGAATGGAATGTGAAATCAAATGGAATGGAAATGAATGTGGAATACAATGTGCAATGGAATGCGATGGAATGGAATGGAATGGAATGGAATGGAATGCAATGTGGAATGGAATCTAATGGAATGGATTATGGAAAGGAATTTGTGAAGGGAATGCGCAATGGAATGGAATGGAACGTGGAATGGAATGGCATGGAATGTGGAATGGAATGGAATGGAAAGTGAAATGGAATATTGGAATTGAATGTGGAATGCAATGTGGAATGGAAGCGAATGGAATGGATTGGAATGTGGATAGGAATGAAATGGAATGTGGAGTGGAATGGAAGGGAATGTGGAATGGAATCTGGAAAGGAATGTGTAATACACTGGAATGGAACGTGGAATGGAATGTGAAATGGAAAGGAATGGAATTTGGAATGGAAAGAGGAATGGAATGGAATGGAATGTCGAATGGAAGGTGGAATGGAAGGAATGGAACGTTGAATGGAATGGAATGTCGAATGGAAAGGAATGTAAAGTGGAATGGAACATGGAATGGAATGGAATGGAACATGGAATGGAAGGTGGAATGGAATGTAGAATGGAACCTGGAATGGAACATGGAATGCAATGTGAAATGTGGAATTGAATGGAATGGAATGTGGAATGGAATGGAATGGAATGAGGAATGTAATGGAATGGAATGAGGAATGGAATGGAAGGGAAATTGGAATGCATTGGAATGGAATGTGAAATGGAATGTGGAATGGAATGGAATGGAATGTGCAATGGTATGGAATGGAATGTGTATTGGAATATGGAAGGGAATGGAATGGAATGGAATGGAAAGTGGAATGGAATGGAATGGAGTGTGGAGTGGATTGGAATGGAATTTGGAATGGAAAGTGGAATGGAACGTGGAATGGAATGGAATGGAATGGAAGGTGGAATGTAATGGCATGGAATGTGGAATGGAAAGCGGAATGGATCATGGAATGGAACGTGGAATGGAAAATGGAAAGAATAGTGGAATGTATTGGAATGGAACGTAGAATGGAATGGAATGTGGAATGAAATGGAAAGGAGTGTGGAATGCAATGGAATGGAATGTGGAATGCAATGCAGTGGAATGGAATGTAGACTGGAATGAATTGGAAAGGAATGGAATGTGAAATGGAAAGTAATGGAAGGTGGAATGGAATGTGGAATGGCATGGAAAGGATTGTGGGATGGACTGGAATGGAAAGTGGAATGGAAAATGGACTCTCATGGAAAGGAATGTGGAATGGAATAGAATGGAATGTGGAATGGAATGGAATGGAATGTGGAATGCAATGGAATGGAATGTGTAATGGAATGGAATGTGGAATGGAATGTGGAAGGGAATGGAAAGAAATGTAATGGAATGTGGAAAAGAATGTGGAATGGAATGAAATGGAAAGTAGAATTAAATGTGGCATGGAATGGAATGGAATGCGGAATGGAATCTGGAATGGAATTAAGTGGAATGTATAATGGAATGAAATGGTATGTGAAATGGAACGTGCAATGGAATGGAATGGAATGGAACGGGGAATGGAATGAAATGGAAAGTGGAATTCAATTTAATAGAAAGTTGAATGGAATGGAATGGAATGGAATGTGGTATAGAATGGAATGTGGAATGGATTGGAATGGAATGTGGAATTGAATGGAATGGAATGAGGAAAGGAATGTAGAATGGAATCGAATGGAATGTGGAATGGAATGGAATGGAATGTGAAATGGAATAGAATTGAATGAGGAATTGAATGTGGAATCGAATGGAATGGAACATGGAATGGAATACAATGGAATGTGGAATGGAATGTGGAATGGAATGTGGAATGAAATGGAACGGAATGTGGAATGGAATGGAACAGAATGGAATGTGGAATATAATGGAACGGAATGGGGAGTGGAATGGAATGGAAGGTGGAATGGAATGTGTAATAAAATAGAATGGAATGTGGAATGGATTGGAATAGAATGGAACATGGAATATAACTGGAATGCAATGGAATGGAAGGTGGAATGGAATGGAATGGAACACGGAATGTAATGGAATTGAACGGAAAATGGAACGGAAAGGAATGTGGAATGGAACGTGCAATGGAATGGAATGGAATGTGGAATGAAATGGAATGCAAAATGGAATGGAATTTGGAATGGAATGGAATGGCATGTGGAATGCATTGGAATGGAATACGGAATTTAAAGTGGAATGGTATGTAATAGAACGTGAAATGGAACGTGGAATGGAAGGGAATGGAAAGTGGAACGGAATGTCTAATGCAAGGTGGAAAGGAACGTGGAACAGAACGTGGAATGGAACGTGGAACGGAATGAAATTTAATGTGGAGTGGAATGTGAAATGGAAAGTGGAATGGAAGTTGGAATGGAAAGGGGAATGGAAAGTGGAACGGAACTTGGAATGGAACGTGGAATGGAACGTGGAAAGGAATGAAATGGAACGTGTAGTGGAAAGTGGAATGGAACTTGCAATGCAAGGTGGAAAGGAACGTGGAACAGAACGTGGAATGGAACGTGGATTGCAATGTGGAATAGAATGAAATGGAATGAGGAATGGAATGTGAAATGGTACGTGGCAAGGAAGTTGGAACGGAAAGTGGAATGGAAAGTGGAAGGGAACTTGCAATGGAATGTGGAATGTAATGTGTAATGGAACGTGGAATGGAACGTGGAATGGAATGGAAAGGAAAGTGGAGTGTAAAGTGGAATGGAACGTGCAATGGAAGGTGGAATGGAAAGTGGAACGGAATGTGGAATGGAATGTGGAATGGTATGTTGAATGGAATTGAATGGGACGTGGAATGAAACATCGAATGCGACGTGGAATGGAAAGTGGAATGGAATATGGAATGGAATGGATTGGAATGGAAAGGAATGGACTGTGGAATGGAATGGAATGGAATGTGGAAAGGAATGGAATGCACTGGAATGTGGCATTGAATGGAATGGAATGGAATGGAATGCGGAATGCAATGGAATTGAATGTGGAATGGAATGGAATGGAACGGAATGGAATGGAATGGAATGGAATGAAATGGAATGTTGAATGGAATGGAAAGCAATGGAATGGAATGTGGATTTAAATGGAATTGAATGTGGAATGGAATGGAAAGGAATGTGGAATGCAACGGAATGCAACGTGGAATGGAATGTGGAACAGAATGTGGAATGGATTGTTTAATGGAATGGAATGGAATGTGGAATGGAATGGAATGGAATGTGGAATGCAAAGGAATGGAATGGAATGTGGAATTGAATGGAATGGAATGGAATGGAATGCAGAATACAATGGAATGGAATGTGTAATGGAATGGGATGGAATGGAATGGAATGGAAAGGAATGCAATGGAATGCGGAATGCACTGGAATGCAATGGAATGGAATGTGGATTTGAATGGAAGGGAATGTGGAATGGAATGGATTGGAATGTGGAATGCAACGGAATGGAACGTGGAATGGAACGTGGAATGCAATGTGGAATGGATTGTTTAATGTAATGGAATGGAATGTGGAATAGATTGAACGGAATGTAATATGTAATGGAATGTGGAAAGGAATGTGGAATTAAATGGATTGGAATGTGGAATTGAAAGGAATTTAATGGAAAGGAAATTGAAAAAGAATGTGGAACGGAATGTGAAATGGAATGTGTAAGAGAATGTGGAACAGAATGAAATGGAAAGTGGAATGGAATGGAATGGAACGTAGAATTGCATGGAATGGAACGTGAAATTTAATGCAGAATGTAACATGAAATGGAATGTGGAAAGGAATGTGGAATGCAATGGAATGGAATGTGGTATGAAATGTGAAAAGGAATGGAACGGAATGTGGAATGGAATGTGGAATGTAATGCAATGCAATGAGAATGGAATATGGAATGGAATGAAACGGAATGTGGAATATAATGTGGAATGGAATGGATTTGAATGTGGAATGGAATGTGGAACGGAATTCGGAATGGAAAGGAATGGAATATGGAATGGAATTTGGAATGGAATGTGGAATGAAACGTGGAATGGAACGTGGAATGGAATGGAATGGAACTTGGAATAGAATGTGCAATGGAATGGAAGGGAATGTGGAATGAAACGTGGAGTGCAATGGAATGGAAAGTAGAACGGATTGGAATGGAATGTGGAATGGAATGTAGAATGGAACAGAATGTAATGTGGAACGGAATTTAATGGAATGTGGAATGGAAAGTGGAATGGAATTTGCAATGGATTGTGGAATGGAATGTGGAATGGGAAGGAATGCAATGCAATATAATGTCGAATGAAACGTGGAATGCAATGGATTGGAACCTGGAATGGAACGTGGAATGGAACGTGGAATGGAATGGAATGGAATGTGGAATGGAAAGTGGATTGGAATGTGGAATGAAACTTGAAATGGAATGGAATGGAACGTGAAATGTAATGGAAAGGAACGTGAAATGGAACCTGGAAAGGAATGAGGAATTGAACATGGCATGGAATGTGGAATGGAATGTGCAATGGAATGTGGAATTGAGTGTGGAATGGAACGTGGAAAGGAATGGAAAGGATTGTGGAATGGAACGTGCAATGGAACGTGGAATGGAATGGAATGGAATATGGAATGGAAAGTGGATTGGAATGTGGAATGAAACTTGAAATGGAATGGAACGGAACGTGAAATGTAATGGAAAGGAACGTGAAATGGAACCTGGAAAGGAATGAGGAATTGAACATGGCATGGAATGTGGAATGGAATGTGCAATGATATGTGGAATTGAGTGTGGAACGGAACGTGGAAAGGAATGGAAAGTATTGTGCAATGGAACGTGCAATGGAACGTGGAATGGAATGGAATGGAAAGTGGAATAGAATGTGGAATGGAATGGAAGGGAATGTGGAATGAAATATGGAGTGTAGTGGAATAGAATGTGGAACGGAATGGAAAGCAATGTGGAATGGAAGGTGGAATGGAACGGTATGTAATGTGGAATGAAATGTGGAATGGAAAGTGGAATGGCATGGAATGGAATGAGGAATGGAACATGGAATGAAATCAAATGGAACGTGGAATGCAAAGTGGAATCGAATATGGAATGGAAGGTGGACTGGAATGGAATGGAATGTGGAATGGAATGTGGAATGGAGTGTGGAAAGGAATGGAATGGAATGGAATGTGGAATGGAATATGGCAGGGAATTTCATGGAATGTGGAATGGAAAGCGCATTGGAATATGGAATGGATTGTGGAATGGAATGGGAACGGAACGGAAAAGAATGTGGAATGGAATGTGGAATATAGTGTGGAATGGAACTTGGAATGTAATGCAATGGAATGCGGAATGGACCGTGGAATGGAATGGAATTGAAAGTGGAATTCAACGCGGAATGGAATTGAATGGAAAGAGAAAAGGAATATGTAACGGAATTTGGAATGGAATGGAATGGAATGTGGAATGGAACGTGAAATGAAATGGAATAGAATGTGGAATGTAACGTGGAATGGAACGTGGAATGGAATGTGGAATTGAACGTGGGATAGAAAGTGGAATGAAATGTGGAATGGAACGGAAAGGAATGTGGAATGGAATGTGGAATTGAGAGTGGAATGGAACGTGTAATGGAATGGATTGGAATGTGGAATGGAATGTGGAATGGAAAGTGGAATGTCATGGAATGGATTGTGAAATGGAACATGGAACGAAATCGAATGGAACGTGGAATGGAAAGTGGAATCGAATGTGGAATGGAAGGTGGACTGGAATGGAATGGAATGTGGAATTGAATGTGGAATGGAGTGTGGAATGGAATGGAATGGAATGTGGAGTGGAATATGGCAGGGAATTTAATGGATTGTGGAAAGGAAAGTGGATTGGAATGTGGAATGGAAAGTGGATTGGAATATGGAATGGATTGTGGAAAGGAAGGTGGAATGGAACGGAAAAGAATGTGGAATGGAATGTGGAATACTGTGTGGATTGGAACTTGGAAAGTAATGCAATGGAAGGTAGAATGGAACGTGGAATGGAATGGAATTGAAAGTAGATTGGAATGCAGAATGGAATTGAAAGGAAAGAGAAATGGAATGTGGAATGGAATTTGTAATGGAATGGAATGGAATATGGAATGGAAAGTGAAATGCAGTGGAATAGAACGTGGAATGTAACGTGGAATTGAACGTGGAATGGAATGTGGAATTGAAGGTGGGATAGAAAGTGGAATGAAATGTGGAATGGAACGGAAAGGAATGTGGAATGGAATGTGGAATTGAGAGTGGAATGGAACGTGTAATGGAATGGATTGTAATGTCGAATGGAATGTGGAATGGAATGTGGACCGAAACAGAATGAAATGTGGGATGGAATTTAATGCAAATTGGAATGGAACATGGAATGGAATGTAATGGAACGCAGAATGGAATGGAATGTGGAATGGAATGGAATGGAACGTGGAATGGAATATGGAATGGAATGTGTAATGGAATGTGGAATTGAATGGAATGGAAAGTGGAATGGAATGGACTGGAATGTGTTAAGGAATGTGGAATGGAACGCAATGTAATGTGTAATGAAATGCAATGGAATGTGGAATGGCACATGGAATGGAAAGTGGAATGGAAAGTAATGTTATGTGGAATGGAATGTGGAATAGAGTGCGGAATGGAATGTGGAATGGAACGAATGCAATGTGGAATGGAATGTGGAATCGAAAGTGGAATGGAATGGAATGGATTGTGGAATGGAATGGTATGGAATGAGCAATAGAATGGAATGGGATGTGAAATGGAACGTGGAATGGAACGTGTAATGCATCGTGGAATGAAAAGGAATGGAATGTGGAATGGATTGTGGTATGGAATGGATTGGACCGTGGATTGGAATGTGGAATGGAATGTGGAATGGAATGGAATGGAATGTGGCATGCAATGTGGAATGGAAAGTGGAATGGAATGGAATGTGGAATGGAATGTGGAATGCAATGTGAAATGGAATGTGGAATGGAATGAGGAATGTATCATGCAATTTAACGTGGTATAGAATGGAATGCAACGTGTAATGGAATGTGGAAAGGAATAGAATGGAATGTGGAATGCAATGTTTAATGGAATGTGGAATGGAATGGAGTGGAATGTGCAATGGAATGTACAATCGAAACGAAAGGACTGCGGAATGGAATGTTGAATTGAATATGCTTCGGAATATGGAACGAAATGGAAGGAAAAGTGGAATGTATCATGGAATTTAACGTGGTATAGAATGGAATGCAACGTGTAATGGAATGTGGAAAGGAACGGAATGGAATGTGGAATGGAATGTTTAATGGAATGTGGAAAGGAATGGAGTGGAATGTGGAAAGTAATGTAGAATTGAAACGAAAGGACTGTGGAATGGAATGTTGAATGGAATGTGCTTTGGAATATGGAACGGAATGTAATGGAATGTAGAATGGAATATGGAATGGAATATGGAAGGGAATGGAATGCTATGTGGAATGGAATGTGGAATGGAATATGAAATGGAACGGAATGTAATGTGGAATGTAATGTGGAATGGAAAGTGGAATGTAATGGAAAGGAATGTAGAAGAAAACAAGGAATGGAATGGAATGGAAAGTGGAATGGAACGGGGAATGGAACTTGTAATGGAACGTGTAATGGAATGTGGAATGGAATGTGGAATGGAATGGAATGGAATGTGGAATGGAATGTGGAATGGAATATGGAATGGAACGGAATGAAATGTGGAATGGAATGTGGAATGGAATGAGGAATGGAAAGTGGAATGTAATGGAAAGGAATGTGGAATGAAACGAGGAATGGAATGGAATGGAAAGTGGAATGGAATGGGGAATGGAACCTGTAACGGAAAGTGTAATGGAATGTGGAATGGAATGCGGAATGGAATGGAAAGGAATCTGGAATGGAATGTGGAATGGAATGTGGAATGGAATGTCGAGTGGAATGTGGAATGGAATGTGGAATGGAACGGAATGGAAAGTCGAAAGGAATGTGGAAAGGAATGTGGAAGGGAACTTGTAATGGAATGGTATGTGAAATGCAACGTGGAATGGAATGGAGTGGAGCATGGAATGGATCGTGGAATGGAACGTGGAATGGAATGGAAAGAAACATGGAATGTAATGTGGAGTGGACTGTGGAAAGGAATGGAACGTGCAAAGGAATGGAAAGGAATGTGGAATGGAATGTAATGAAATGTGCAATGGAGTACAATGGAATGTCGAATGGAATGGAATGGTACGTGAAATGGAATATGGAATTGTATGGAATGGAAAGTGTAATGGAATGGAAGGGAACGTAGAACGGAATGTGGAATGGAATGGAATGGAATGTGGAATGGAATGTGGAATGAAATGGAATGGAATGTGAAAGGGAATATGCAATACAAAGTGGAATGAAATGTGGAATGGAATGTGGAATGAAATGGAATGGAATCTAGAACAGAATGTGGAATGGAATGGAATGGAAAGTGGAATGGAATGTGGAATGGAATGGAATTGAAAGTAATGTAGAAGGGAAAGGGGATTGTAATGGAATGGAAAGTGAAAAGGAACGTAGAATGGAAAGTGGATTGGAATGGAATGGAACGTGGAATGAAATGTGGAATGGAATGTAGAATGTAATGCAATGGAACTTAGAATGGAATGAAATTCAATGTGGTATGCAATGTGAAACGTAATAAAATGGAATGTGGAATGGAATGTGTTATGGGATGTGTAATGGAATGGAATGGAATGTGGAATGGAACGTGGAATGGAATGGAATGGAATGTGAAAGGGAATTTGGAATGCAATGTGGAATGAAATGTGGAATGGAATGTGGAATGTACTGGAATGGAATATGGAATGGAATGTAGAATAGAATGTGGAATGGATTGGAATGGAATGTGGAATGGAATGTAGAATAGAATGTGGAATGGAATGTAGAATAGAATGTGGAATGGAATGTAATGGAATGTGGAATGGAATGGAATGGAATCTGGAATAGAATATGGAATGGAATGGAATGGAATGTTCAATGGAATGTGGAATGCAATGGAATGGAATGTGGAGTGGAATGTGGAATGGAATGTAGAATGGAAAGTGGAATGGAATGGAAAGGAATGTGGAATGGTACGTGCAATGCAATGGAATGGAAGATGGAATCGTAAGTGGAATGGAATGGAATGGAACATGGAATGGTACGTGGAATGAAATGTGTAAGGGAATGTGGAATGGAACGTTGAATGGAATGTTCAAAGGAAAGTGGAATGGAACGTGGAATGGAATGGAATGGAAAGTGGAATGGAATGTGGAATAGAATGGTATGGAACATGGAACGAAACGTGGAATGGAATGTGGAATGCAACGTGGAATGGAACGTGGAATGGAATGGAATGGAATGTGGAAAGGAATGTGGAATTGAATGTGGAATGGAATGTGCATTGCAATGGAACTTTAAGTGGAATGGAAGGTGGAATGGAATGGAATGGAATGGAATGGAAAGGAATGGAATGTGGAATAGAAAGTGGAATTGAACGTGGAAGGGAAGGTGGAATGGAACGTGCAAAGGAATGTAATAGAAAGTGGAATGGAATGTGGAATGGTATGGAATCGAATGTGGAATGGAATTTGGAATGGAATGTGGAATGGAATGGAAGATGGAATGGAATGTGGAATGGCATGGAATGGAATGTTTAAATTGAATAGATTGGAATGTGGAAAGAAATGTGGACTGCAATGGAATGCAATGTGGAATGGAATGGAATGTAATGTGGAATTGAACGTTTAACGTAATTTGGAATGAAATGAGGAGTTTAAAGTGTAAAGGAAAGTGGAATGGAATGGAATGGAACGTGCAACGGAAAGTAGAATGGAACGTGGAATGGAAGGTGGAATGGAGGAAGGAATGGAATGGATTGGAACGTGGAATGGAGTGTGGAATGAAATGGAATGGAATATGGAAAGGTATGTGAAATGGAATCTGGAATGGAATGGAATGTGGAAAGGAAAGTGGAAAGGAATGCAATGGAATGCAGAATGGAATGGAATGGAAAGAGGAATTTATTGTGGAATGGAATGTGGAATGGAATGTGGAATGGAAGCTGGAATGCAATAGAATGGAAAGTATAATGGAATGGAATGGAATATGGAAAGGAAGGTGGAATGGAATGGAATGGAATGTGGAATGGAAAGTGGAATGGAATGGAATGGAAAGAGGAATGGAATGTGGAATGGAATGTGGAATGGAATGTGGAATGGAAGCTGGAATGGAATGGAATGGAAAGTATAATGGAATGGAATGAAATGTGGAAAGGAAGGTGGAATGGAATGGAATGGAATGTGGAATGGAACGTGGAATTTATCGTGGAATGGAAAGGAATGGAACGTGGACGGGAACGTGGAATGGAACTTGGAATGGAAGATGAAATGGAATGTGGAATGGAACGTGGAATGGAATGGATTGGAATGTGGAATGGAACATGGAATGGAACGTGGAATGGAAAGTGGAATGGAGCGTGGATTGGAATGGAATGGACTGTGGAATTTAATGTAATGGAATAGGAAATGGAAAGTGGAATGGAATGGAGTGGAACGTGGAATGGAACGTGGAATGGAACGTCTAATGGAACATGGAATGGAACGTGGAAAATAATGGAATGGAAAGTGGAATGGAATGTGTAATGGAATGTGGAATGCACTGGAAAGGAATGTGGAATGGAAAGTGGAATTGAATGGAATGCAATGGAATTTGAAATGGAATTTGAATGGAATGGAACGTGGAATGGAACGTGGAATGGAACTTGGAATGGAATGTGGAATGGAACTTGGAATGGAATGCAAAATGTAACTTGGAATGGGACTTGAAATGGAATGGAATGGAAAGTGGAATGGAACGTGGAATGGAACGTGGAATGGAATGGAATGTAACGTGGAACGGAATGTGGAATTGGATGTGGAATGCAGTGGAATGGAATGTGGAATGAAAGTGGAATGGAATGGAAAGTGAAATGGAATGTGGACTGCAATGGAATGCAATGCAGAATGGAATGGAATGGAAGGTGGAATGGAATGTTTGATGGAACGTGGAATGAAATGTGGAGTGGAACGTGGAATGGAACGTGGAATGGAATGGAATGGATCGTAGAAGCGAATGTGGAATGTAAGGTGGAAAGATTGGTGGAAGGGAGATTGGAATGGAATGGAATGGAATGTGGTATGGACTGTGGAATGGAATGGCCTGGAATGTGGAATGGAATGTGGAATGGAATGGAAAGGAATGTGGAAGGGAATGTGGAATGGAAAGATGAAAGTGGAATGGAATGGAAAGGAACGGAATAGAATCTGAAATGGTATGTGGAATGGAATGTGAAATGGAATGTAGAATGGAATGCGGAATGCAATGAAATGGAACGTGGAATGGAATGGAATGGAAAGTGGAATGGAATGGAATGGAATGTGGAATGGAACATGGAATGGAATGTTGAATGGAATGAAACCTGCAATGGAATAGAATGGAATGGATTTTGGAATGAAACGTGGAATGGAACATAGAATGGAAGGTGGAATGGAGTGTGGGATGGAATGGAATGGAACGTGGAATGGAAAGCGGAATGGAACTTGGAATGGAATGGAATGCAATGTGGAATGAAACGTGGAATGAAATGGAATGGAATGTGGAATGGAATGTGGAATGGAATGTGGAAAGGAATGGAATGGAAGGGGGAATGAAATGGAATTCAATGTGGAAAGGAAAGGAATGGAATGTGGAATGGAACGTGGAATGGAACGGAATGGAATGTGCAATGGAATGTGGTGTGGAAAGTTGAAGGGAATATGTAATGTGGAATGGAACGAAAAGGAACAGAATGGAATGTAACATGGAATGTGGAATGGAAAGTGAAATGGAATGCAGAATGGATAGTGGAATGCAAAGAAATGGAAGCTGGAATGGAACGGAATGGATCGTGGAATGGAATGGAAAGTACAGTGGAATGGAATGTTGAATGGAATGCAATGGAAAGGAAAGTGGAATGCAATGGAATGGAACGTGGAAAGGAAAGTGGAACGGAACGTGGAATGGAATGGAAAGGATTGTGGAATGCATCATGGAAGGGAACATACACTGGAAGGTGGAATGCAGTGTGAAATGAAATGGAATGGAAAGTGGAATCGAAAATGGAATGTAGTTTAATGGAATGAGGAGGGGATTGTGGAAAGAAATGGAATGTAATGTGAAATGGAAGGTGGAATGGAATGTGGAATGGAATGTGGAATGGAATGGAATGGAAGGAGGAATGGAATGGAGTGCAATGTGGAATGCAATGGAATGTGGAATGGAATGTGGAAAAGAATGCGGAATGGAATGAGGAATAGAATGGAATGGATTGGAATATGGAATAGAATGTGGAATGGAATGTGGAATGGCATGTGCTAGGAACAGAATGGAATCTGGAAAGGAATGTGGAATGGAATGTGGAAACTAATGTGGAAAGGAATGGAATGGAACGTGGAATGGAATGTGGAATTGAATGTGGAATGAAATGTAGAATCGAAAGGAATGGGATTTGCAATGGAATTGAATGGAATGTGGAATGGGATGGAAGGGAATGTGGAATGGGATGCGGAATGGAATGGAATGGAATGTGGAATAGAGTATGGAATGCAATGGAATGGAATCTGGAATGGAATGGAATGGAATGTTTTGGAATGTTGAATGGAATGGAATTGAACGTGGAATGGAAGGTGGAATGGAACGTGGAATGGAATGTGTAATGGAAGGGAATGGAATGTGGAATGGAATGTGGAATTGAATGCAATGGACCGTGGAATGTAATGTTGAATGGAAGGGAATGGAATGTGGAATTTAATGGGGAATGGAATGGAACGGAAATGAATGAGGAATGGAAAGTGGAATGGAATGCGGAATGGAACGGAATGTAATGTGTAATGGAATGTGGAATGGAATGGGGAAAATTAAATGGAAAGCAATCTAAGGGAACGTGGAATTGAACGTGGAATTCAAAGGAATGGAAAGTTGAATGGAATGTAATGGAATGTGGAATGGAAAGGAATGTAATGTGGAATGGAATGTGGAATAGAAAGTGGAATGGAATGGAATGGAATGTGCAATGAAACGTGGAATGTAATGGAAGGGAAAGTGGAATGGAACTTGAAATGGAACGTTGAATGGAACGAAGAAAGTAATATGGAATGCAACGTGTAATGGAAAGTGGAATGGAGTGGAATGGAATGTGGAATGGAATGTGGAATGGAATGTGGAATGGAATGGAATGGAATGAGGAAAGGAATCTGGAATGCAATGGAATGGAATGTAGAATGGAATAGAATGGAAGGGTATAGACTGTGGAATGGAAGGGAATGGAATGTGGAATGGAACGTGGAATGGAATGCAATGGATCGTGGAATGGAATGTGGAATGGAATGTGGAATGGAACGTGGAATGGAACCTAGAATGGAATGGAATGGAATGTAGATTGGAATGTTTAATGGAATGAGGAATGAAATGTGGAGTTCAACGTGGAATGCAACGTGGAAAGTAGAGGAATGGATCGTGGAATGCCACGTGGAATGGAAGGTGGAAAGGAGCGTTGAATGGAATGGAATGGAATGTGGAATGAAATGTGTAATGGAATGTGGAATGGAATGGGATGGAATGTGGAATGGAATGGATTGAAATGTGGAATGGAAAGTTGAATGGAATGGAATTAAATGTGGAATGAAATGTTGTATGCAACAGAATGGATTGTGGAATGGAATGTGGAATGGAATGGAATGGAAAGTGGAATGGAATGGAATGTGGAGTGGCACGTGGAATAGAACGGAGTGCAATGTGTAAAGGAATGTATAAGGGAATTTGAAATGGAACTTGGAAAGGAATGTAAAATGGAATGAAATGTGCGATGGAATTGAACGCAACGTGGAATGGAACATGGAAAGGAATTTGGAAAGGAAAATGAAATGGAATGGAATGGAATTTGGAATGCAACATGGAATGGAATGGAACGGAACGTGCAATGATATGTGGAAGGGAAGGTGGAATGCAATGTGCAATGGAATGTGGAGTGGAACGTGGAAAGGAATGTAATGGAAAGTGGAATGGAACGTAGAATGGAATGGAAAGGAATATAAAATGGAATGAGGAATGGAAAGTGGAAAGCAATGGAATGGACTGTGGAATGGAATGTGGAATGGAAAGGAATGGAATGGAATGGAATGGAATATGGAATGGGATATGGAAAGGAATTTGCAATGGAATGTGGAATGTAAAGGAATGGAATGTGGAATTTAATGTGGAATGGAATGTGGAATGGAATCTGGAATAGAATGGAAAGGAAAGGAATGGATTGTAGAATGGAATGTGGAATGGAATGTGGAATGGAAGGGAATGGAATGCGGGATGGAATGAAATGGAATGGTATGAAATGTGGAACGGAATGGAATGGAATGTGGAATGGAAAGTGGAAAGGAATGGAATGGAATGCGGAATGGAATGTGTTATGGAATGTGGAATGAAACATGGAATGGAATAGAATGGAATGGAATGGAATGTGGAATGAGATATGGAAAGGAATTTACAATGGAATGTGGAATGTAAAGGAAGAGAATGTGGAATTTAATGTGGATTGGAATATGGAATGGAATCTGGAATAGAATGGAAAGGGAAGGAATGGATTGTAGAATGGAATGTGGAATGGAATGTGGAATGGAAGGGAAAGGAATGCGGGATGGAATGAAATGGAATAGTTGAAATGTGGAACGGAATATAATTGAATGTTGAATGGAAAGTGGAAAAGAATGGAATGGAATGCAGAATGGAATGTGTTATGGAATGTGGAATGAAAAGTGGAATGGAACATGGAATGGAATGGAATGGAATGGATTGTGGAATGGATTGTTGAATGAAATGGAATGGAATGTGAAATGGAATGTGGAATGGAAAGTGGAATGCGATGGAATGGAATGGAATGTGTAATGGAATGTGGAATTGATGGAATGGAATGTGGAATGCAATGGAATAGAATGTGCAATAGAATGTGCAATGGAATTCGTAATGGATTGAGGAATGGAATGGAACGGAATGGCATGTGGAAAGGAAAGTTGAATGGAATGGAATCAAAAGTGGAATGGGATGGGGAATAGAATGGAATGGAATGTGAAATGGAATGGAAAGGAAAGTGGAAGGGAACGTGGAATGGAATAGAATGGAACATGGAATAGAATGGAATGGAAAATGGAATGGAACGTGGAATGGAATGGAATGGAATGGAATGTGGAATTTAATGTGGACTGGAATGTGGAGTGGAACAGAATGTAAAGTGGAATAGAATGTGGAATGCAACGTGGAAAGAATGTTATGTGGAATGGAATGCAATAGAATGCAATAAATGAATGTAATTGAATCTGCGATGGAAAGGAATAGAATTTGGAATGGAATGGAATGGAATGGAATATAGATTGGAATTTAATAGAATGCAGTAGAATAGAAGGTGGAATGGAAAGTAAGGGAATGTGTAATTGAATAGAATGTGGAGTGGAATGAAATGGAATGGAATGAAATGGAAACCATGTATAATGGAATGGAATGGATTGGAATGGAATGTGAAATGGAATGGAATGGATTGTGGAATGGAATAGAATGCGTAATGGAAAAGAATTGAATGGAATAGGGAATGGAATATAATGGAATTGAAAGGAATGTGGAAATGAATGGAATGGAATGTGAAATGAAATAAAAGGTGGAATCGAATGAGGTGGAATTGAATGTGGAATGGAATGGAATGGAAAGGAATGTGAAATGGAAAGGAATGGAATTGAACGGAATGTTGAATTGAAAGGAATGGAATGTGGAATGAAACAGAATGTGGAATGGAATAAAATGGAAAGGAATGTGGAATGGATTGTTATGGAATTTGGTATGGAATGGAATGGAATGGAATGTGAAATTGAATGGAATGGAATGGAATGGAATGTGGAATGGAATGGAATGTGGAATAAAATGTGGAATGGAAAATAATGGAACGGAATGTGGAATGGAATGGAATGGAATGGAATGTGTAATGGGGTGTGGAATGCAATGTGCAATGGAATGGAATGTGGAATGGAACGGAATGGGATGTGGAATAGAATGGAATGGAATGGAATGTGGAATGGAAAGTGGAATGGAAGGAATGGAATGGAATGAATTCAAAAAGAATTAAATGTGGAAAGGAATGGAATGGAATGTGGACTGGAATGTGGAATGGAATGTGGACTGTGGTGTGGAAAGCAATGCAATGGAATGTGGAATGGAATGGAAAGTAATGTGTAATGGAACGTGGAATGGAATGGAATGGGATGTGTAAAAGAACGTTGAATAGAACGTGCAATGGAACGTGGAATGTAACGTGGAATAGATTAGAATGGAAAGTGGAATGCTATGGAACTGAATGTGAAATGGAATGTTATGGAATGGAATGGAATGTGGATTAGAATGTAATGAATTGGAATGGAATGTAGAATTGAATGAAATGGAATGGAATGCGGAATTGAATGGAATGGGATGTGGAATGGAATGGAATGGCATGTGGAGTGGAATGGAAGGGAAATGAAAGGAAGGTGGAATGGAATGTGAAATGGAATGTGGAATGGAATGTAATGGAATGTGGAAATGAATGGAATGAAATGGAAGGTGGAATTGAATGTGGAATGGAATGGAATGGAATATGGAATGGAATGGAATGGAATTTTGAAAGGAATGGAGTGTTAAATGTAATGGAATGGAATGTGGATTGGAATGGAAAGGAATGTTGAATGCAATGGAATAGAATGGAATGGAATGTGAAATGAAAGGTGGAATGGAAAGTGAAATTCAATGAAATGGAACGTGGAATTGAATGAAATGGAACGTGAAATGGAAAGGAAAGGAACCTGGATTGTAATGGAATGGAACGTGGAATGGAACGTGGAATGGAACGTGGAATGGAATGGAATGGAATGTGGAATGGAATGGAATGGAACGTGGAAAAGAATGTGGAATAGAATGTGGGATAGAAAGTGGAATAGACAGGAATGTGGAATGGAATGGACTGGAATGTGGAATGGAACGAGATGGGATGCAATGGAATGTGGAATGGAATGGAATAGAATGTGGAATGCAAAGGAATGGAATGTGGAATGTAATGTGGCATGGAGCAGAAAGGTATGTGAATTGGAGTGTGGAACATACTGAGGAATGGAACGTGGAATGCAACAGAATGGAATGTTGAGTGGAATGTGGAATCGAAAGTGGAAACGAATGGAATGGATTGTGGAATGGAATGGCATGGAATGCCATGGAGTATGCAATGCAATGGAATGGAATGTGCAATGGAACGTGGAATGGAAAGTGGAATGCAACACGCAAAGGAATGTAACGGAATGTGGAATGGAATGTGTGATAGAATGGAATGGTTCATGGAATTGAATGTGTAATGGAATGTGGAATGGAATGGAATGGAATGTGGCATGCAATGTGGAATGGAATGTGGAATGGAATGGAATGTTATGTGGAATGGAATGTGCAATGGAGTGTGGAATGGAATATCAATGGAATGTGGAATGGAATGTGAAATGGAATGTGGAATGAACTGTGGAATGGATTGTGGAATGTATCGTGGAATAGAATGTGGAACAGAATGGAATGGAATGTGGAATGGAAAGGAATGGAATGTGGAATGCCATGTGGAATGGAACGGAATGTAATGTGGAATGGAATGTGGAATGCACAGTGGAACGGAATGTGTAATGGAAAGTGGAATGGAACGTGGAATGGAAAGCGGAATGGAATGCGTAATGGAATGATGAAAGGAAAGGAATGAAACGTGGGATGAAACACGGAATGGAATGGAATGTGGAATGGAATGCAATGGAATCTGGAATGGAATGTGGAAAGGAATGGAGTTGAATGTGGAGTAGAATGTGGAATGGAAAGGAATGGAATGCGGAATGGAATGGAATGCAATGGTAAAGAATAAGGAAAGGAATGGAATGGAATATGGAATGGATTGTGGAATGGAAGTTGGAATGGAAGTTGGAATGCAATGCAATGGAAAGTGGAATGGAATGCAAAATGGAATGTGGAATGGAATGGAAGTTAATGTGGAAAGGAATGGAATGGAATGTGTAATGGGATGTGGAATGGAATAGGATGGAATGTGGAACGGAATGTGGAATGGAATGGAATGTGGAATGGAATGTGGAATTCAAAGTGGAATGGAACGTGGAAAGGAACGTGGAATGGAATGTGGAACGCAATGTGGAATTGAATGAAATGAAATGTGGAATGAAACGTGAATTGGAATGGAATGGGATGTGGAATGGTATAGAATGGAATTTGGAATGGAATTTAATGGAAGTTGGAATGGAACGTGCATTTGAATAGAATGGAAAGGAATGGAATGTGGAATGGAATGGAATGGAATGGAAAATGGAATATGGAATGGAATTGAATGGAATGTGGAATAGAATGTGGAATGGAATGTGGAATGGAATGCAATGAAATATTGAATGAAACGTGGAGGGCAAAGGAATGGAAAGTGGAATGGAAGGCAATGGAATGGTATGGAATGTGGAAAGGAATGGAATGGATTACGTAATGGCATGTGGAATGGAACGTAGAATGGAAAGTGGAATGGAATGTGAAATTGAATGGAAAGGGATGTGGAATGTAATGTGGAATGCTATGGAATGGAAAGCGGAACGGAAGGTAATGGAATGTGGAAAGGAATGGAATACTATGGAATGTGAAATGGAATGGAATGGAATGAAATGCAATGTGGAATGAAATGTAATGGAATTATAATGGAACGGAATGGAATGTGGAATGGAATGAAATTCAATGTGGAATAGAATGAAATGGAATGGAATGTGGAATGAAATGGAATGGAATGGACTGGAATGTGGAATGGAATGGAAAGAAATGTGAAAAGCTATGGAGTGGAATGCAACGTGGAATGGAATGGAATGGAATGTGGAATAGAATGGAATGGAATGTTGATTGAAACGTGGAATTGAATGGAATGGAATGAAATGTGGAATGGAGTGTGTAATGGAATGTGGAATGGAATGGAATGGTATGTGAAATGAAAGTGGAATGCAATGTGGAATGGGATGGAATGTAATGTAGAATGGAATGTGGAATGGAAAGTGGAATGGAACGTGGAGCGGAAAGGGATGGAATGGAACGGAATGTGCAATGGAAGGGAATAGAATTTGGAATGGAATGTGGAATGGAATGGAATGCAATGGAATGTGGAATGGAATGGAATGTGGAATGGAAAGAATGGAATGCGGAATGGAATGGAATGGTATGGAAGGTGGAATGCAATGGAATGGAATGGAATGGAATGGAATGGAATGGAATTTGGAATGGAATATAATGGAATGTGGAAAGGAATGGTATGGAATGGAATGGAATGTGAAACGGAATGTGGAATGGAATGTGAAATGCAATGTGGAAAGGAATTTGAAAAGGAATGAAAATCAACGCGGAATGTAATGGAACAGAACATGAAATGCAATGTAATCGAACGTGGAATTTAAAGTGTAATAGAACTTGGAATGGAACGTGGAATGTAAAGTCGACTGGAATCTAATTGAACGTGGAATGTAATACGAAATGCAACGGAGTGGATTGTGGAATGGAATTCGGAATGGAATGTGGAATGGAATGGAAAGGAATGTGGAATGTAATGTGGAGTGGAATGGAATGGAATGTGGAAGGAATGAAATGGAACGAGGAATGGAATGTGGAAAAGAATGGAATAGAATGTGCAATGGAAAGTTGAATGGAATGTGGAATGCAATGTGTACAGGAATGTGAAATGGAACGTGGAATGGAATGTGGAATGGAATGGCATCGAATGTGGAATGGAATGGAATGGAAGGGAAAGTGAAATGGAATGTGGAATGGAACGTGAACAGGAATGTGGAATGAACTTCGAATCGGAATGAGAAGAAACGTGGAATGTAATGGAATGGAAAACGGAATCCAATGGAATGGTAAGTGGAATGGAACGTGGAATGGAATATGGAATGTAACATGGAATGAAACGTGGAATGGAATATGCGGGGAATGTGGAATGGAATGGAATGTGGAATGGAATGTGGAATGGAATGGAATGGACTGTGGAATGGAATGTGGAATAGAACGGAATGGAATGTGGAATTGAAAGTGGAGTGTAATGGAATGGAAAGTGGAAGGGAATAGGGAATGGAATGGAATGGAATGTGGAATGGAATTTTGAATGTAAAGTGGAATGGAATGGAGTGGAATGTGGCATGGAATGTGGAGTGGAAAGGAATAGAATGTGGAATCTAATGAAATGGATTGAGGAATTTAATGTGGAACGGAATGGAATGGAATATGGAATGGAATGTAGAATGGAATGTGGAATGGAATGTCGAATGGAATGGAATAGAACATGAAATGGAATGTTGAATGGAAAGTTAAATGGAATGGAATGGAACGTGCAATGAATAGTGGAATGGAAAGCAGAATGGAACAGGGAATGGAATATGGAATTGAATGTGTACTGGAATGGAATGGAATGTCGAATGGAATGGAATGTGGAATGAAATGTGGAAAGCAATGAGGAATGGAATGGAATGCACTGTAGAATGGAATGTGGAATGGAAAGTGGAATGGAATGTGGAACGGAAAGGAATGGAATGGAATGGAATGTACAATGGAAAGGAATGGAATGTGGAATGGAATGTGGAAATGAATTGAATGCAATGGAATGTAGAATGGAATGGAATGGAATGTGGAATGGAAAGAATGGAATGCGGAATGGAATGGAATGGTATGGAAAGCGGAATGGAATGCAATGGAATGGAATGTGGAATGGAATAGAATGGAATGGAATGGAAAGGAACGGAATGTGAAAAGGAATGTGGAATGGAATGTGAAATTCAATGTGGAATTGAATTTGAAATGGAATGAAAAGGAACGTGGAATGTAATGGAATGGAACATGGAATGAAATGGTATGGAATGTGGAATGGAAAGTGTAATAGAACTTGGAAAGGAATGTGGAATGGAACGTGCAATGGAACGTGGACTGGAATGTAATTCAACGTGGAATGGAATGTGGAATGAAATGAAGTGGACTGTGGAATAGAATTTGGAATGGAATGTGGAATGGAATGGAAAGGAATGTGGATTGGAACGTGGAGTGGAATGGAATGGAATGTGAAATGGAATTAAATGGAATAAGGAATGGAATGTGGAACAGAATGAAATAGAAAGTGAAATGGAAAGTTGAATGGAATGTGGACTGGAATGTGGACTGGAATGTGAAATGGAACGTGGAATGGAATGTGGAAAGGAATGGCATCGAATGTGGAATGGAATGGAATGGAATGAAATGGTAAGTGTAATGCAATGTGGAATGGAACGTGAAATGGAATATGGAATGAAAAGCGAATCAGAATGAAAAGGAATGTGGAATAGAATGGAATGGAACACGGAATGCAATGCAATGGGAAGAGGAATGGAACGTGGAATGGAAAATGGAATGGAACATGAAATGGAACATGGAATGGAACGTGGAATGGAATATGGAGGGAATGTGGAATGGAATGGAATGGAATGTGGAATGGAATGGAATGGACAGTGGAATGGAATGAGGAATGGAATGGAATGGAATGTGGAAAGGCATGTGGAATGGAAAGGGTAATGAAATGTGGAACAGAACAGAATGGAATGTGGAATGGAATGTGGAGTGTAATGGAATGGAAAGTGGAAGGGAATAGGGAATGGAATGGAATGGATTGTGGAATGGAATTTGGAATGGAAAGTGGAATGGAATGGAATGGAATGTGGAGCGGAATGGAATGGAATGAGGAATGGAATGTGGAATGGAATGGAATGGAATATGGAATGGAATGTCGAATGGAATGTGGAATGGAATGTCGAATGGAATGGAATGGAATGTGAAGTGGAATATTGAATGGAAAGTGGAATGGAATGGACTGGAACATGAAATGAATAGTGGAATGGAACGCAGAATAGAACATGGAATGGAATATGGAATGGAATGTGGAATGGAATGGAATGGAATGCGGAATGAAATGTGGAATGCAATCTGGAATGGAACGGAATGTACTGTAGAATGGAATAAGGAATGGAAAGTGGAACGGAACGTGAAACTGAAAGGAACGGAATGGAATGGAATGTACAATGGAATGTAATGGAATGTGGAATGGAATGCAATGCAACGGAATGTGGAATGGAACGGAATGGAATGTAGAATGGAAACAATGGAATGCGGAATGGAATGGAATGGTATGGAAAGTGGAAAGGAATGGAATGGAATGTGGAATGGAATGGAATGGAATGGAATGGAATGTGAAATGGAATGTGGAATGGAATGTGAAATGCAATGTGGAGTGGAATTTGAAACGAAATGAAAAGGAACGTGGAATGTAATGGAATGGAACATGGAATGCAATGAAATGGAACGTGGAAAGGAAAGCGGAATAGAAGTTGGACTGGAATGTGGAATGGAACGTGGAATGGAACGTGGACTGGAATGTAATTGAACGTGGAATGGAATGCGGAATGGAAGGGACTGGATTGTGGAATGGAATTTGGAATGGAATGTGGAATGGAATGGAAAGGAATGTGGAATGGAATGTGGAGTGGAATGGAATGGAATGTGAAATGGAAAGAAATGGAATGAGGAATGGAATGTGGAACAGTATGGATTAGAATGTGCAATGGAAAGTTGAATGGAATGTGGAATGGAATGTGGACTGGAATGTGAAGTGGAACTTGGAATGGAATGTGGAATGGAATGGCATCGAATGTTGAATAGAATGGAATGCAATGGAATGGAAAGTGAAACGGAATGTGGAATGGAACGTGAAATGGAATGTGGAAAGAAATGCGAATCAGAATGAAAAGGAACGTGGAATGGAATGGAATGGAACACGGAATGCAATTTAATGGGAAGTGGAATGAAACGTGGAATGGAAAATGGAATGGAACGTGGAATGGAACATGGAATGGAACGTGGAATGCAATGTGCAGTGGAATGGAATGGAATTTGGAATGGAATGGAATGGAATGTGGAATGGAATGCAATGGACTGTGGAACGGAATGATGAATGGAATGGAATCGAATGTGGAAAGGCATGTGGAAAGGAAAGTGGAATGGAATGTGGAATAGAAAGGAATGGAATGTGGAATGAAAGGTGGAGTGTAATGGAATGGAAAGTGGAAGGGAATAGGGAATGGAATGGAATGGAATGTGGAATGGAATTTGGAATGGAAAGTGGAATGGAATGGAATGGAATGTGGAATGGATTGTGGAGTGGAATGGAATGGAATCTGGAATGGAATGAAGTGGAATGAGGAATCGTATGTGGAACGGAATGGAATGGAATGTGGAATGGAATGTCGAATGGAATGTGGAATGGAATGTCAAATGGAATGCAGTGGAATGGAAAATGGAATGGTGAATGGAAAGTGGAATGGAATGGAACGTTACGTGCAATGAATAGAGGAATGGAATGCACAATGGAAAATGGAATGGAATATGGAATGGAATATGGAATGGAAAGGACTGGAATGTGTAATGGAATGTGGACTGGAATGGAATGCAATGTGGACTGGAATGTAGAATGGAATGTGGGCTGGAATGGAATGCAATGTGGAATGGAATGTAGAATGGAATTGAATGGAATGTGGACTGGAATGTGGAATAGAATTTGGAATGCAAAGTAATGGAATGTTGAATGGAATGTGGAGTTGAAGGTGGAATGGAATGTGGAATGGGACGGAATGGAATGTGGAATGCAATGTTGAATGGAATGTGGAATGGAACTTGGAATGGAATGGAATGCAATGTGGAGTAGAACAGGCAGTGGAATGGAGTGGAACTTGGAATAGAAGGTGGAATGGAACGTAGAATGGATTGTGGAATGCAGCGTGGAATGGAATGTGACATGGAATGTGGAATGGAACGTGGAATGGAATGCAATGGATCATGGAATGAAACGTGGAATGGAATGGAATGGAACGTTGAATGGAATCTGCAAAGGAATGTGAAATGGAATGTGGAATGGAAAGTGGAATGTAATGGAATGGAACGTGGAATGGAACATGGAATGGGATGTGGAGAGGATCTTAGAATGGAATGTGGAATGGAATGCGGAATGGACAGGAATGTAATGTGGAGTGGAATGGAATGGAATGTGCAATGGAATGTCTAATGGAATGGAATGGAATGATTAATAGAATGTAGAATGGAATGCAATGGAATGTGTAATGGAATGGAATGGTATGATTAATAGAATGTGGAATGGAATGCAATGGAATCCAGTATGGAATGGAATGGAATGGTATGGAAGCAGGAATCGAATGGGATGGAATTTTGAATGAAACGTTGAATGGATCGTGGAATGGAAAGTGTAATGGAATGTGTAATGCAATTTGGAAAGCAATGCAATGGAATGTGGAATGAAATAGAATGGAATGTGCAATGCAATTTGGAATACAATGAAATGGAAGGTGGAAAGGAATGGAATGTGGAATGGAGTGTGCAATGGAATGTGCAAAGGAATGGAATGTGGGATGGAATGTGGAAAGGAATTGAATGCAATGTGGAATGGAACGTGGAATGGAAGGTGAAATTAAACGTGGAATGGAATGGAATAGATCATGGGATGGAATGTGGAATTGAATGGATTGCAATGTGGAAAAAATGTAATCAAATGTGGAAAGGAATGTGGAAAGGGATAGATTGCAAAGTGGACTGAAATGTGGAATGGAATGAAATGGAATGTGGAAGGGCATGTGGAATGGAATGTGGAATATAATGTTGAATAAAATGGAATGGATAATGGAATAAAAAGTGGAATTGAATGGAATGGAACGATGGAGGGAATGTGGAATGGAATGTGGAATCGAGTGAGCAATGGAATGGAATGGAATGTGGAATGGAATATGGAATGAAACGTGGAATGGAAAGGAAAGGAATGGAATGGAATTTGGAATGGAACGTGGAATAGAATGTCGAATGCAATGGAACGGAACGTGTAATGGAATGTGAAATGAAATGGAATGGAAGGTGGAATGGAAAGTGGAATGGAATGGAATGTGGGATGGAAAGAGGAATGGAATGGAAAGGAATGTGGAATGGAATGGAATGGAATGTGGAATAGAATGGAATGGAATTGAATGGAATGGGAATGGAATGGAATGGAATGTGGAATGCAACGGAATGGAAACAAATGAGAAATTTAAGGAAAGTAGTATAGAGTGGAATTGAATTGAACGTGGAAAAGAATATGGAATGGAATGTGGAATGGAAAGTGGAATGGAATGGAATGGAATGTGGAATGGAATGGAATGGAATGGAATGTGGAAAAGAATGGAGTGTAACGGAATGGAATGGAATGGTATGCGGAATGCAATGGAAGGGAGAGAAATGAGGAATTGAATGGAAAGGAATGTGGAATGGAATGGAACAGAACGTATAATGAAATGTCGAAAGGAATGGAATAGGAAGTGGAATGAAATGGGATGGAATGCGGAATAGAATGTGGAATGGAGTGTGGAATGGAATGTGGAATGGAATGGAATTGAATGCGAAATGGAATATAATGGAATGTGGAATAGAATGGAATAGAATGGAATGGAATGGAATGCCGAATTCAACAGAGAGGAATGTGGAATGCAATGCAATGGAATGAAATGTGGAAAGGAGTGGAATGGAATGTGGATTGGAATTGACTGGAATCTGGAATGGATTGTGGAATGGAATGTGGAACGGAATGGAATGGAATGTGTAATGGAATGGAATAGAATGTGGAATAGAAAGGAATGGAATAGAATGTGGAATGGAATGTGGAAAGGAATGGAATGTGGACTGTAATGTGGAATGGAATGAGGAATGGAATGGAATGGAATGCGAACTGGAATGGAATGGAATGTGGAATGGAATGAAAAGTGAAGAGGATTGTGGACTGGAATGTGGAATGGAATGTCATGGAATGTGGAATGGAATGTTAAATGGAATGTGGAATGGAACGGAATATAATGTGGAATGGGATGTGAAAAGGAACGTGGAAAGGAAAGTGAAATGGAATGGAATACAATGTGGAATGGAAAGTGGAATGGAATGTGGAATGAAACGTGGAAAGGAATGGAATTGACTGTGGAAAGAAGTGTGGAATAGAATGTGGAATAGAATGTCTAAAGGAATGAAATGGAATATAGAATGGAATGGAATGGAATGTGGAATGGAATGTGGAACAGAATGAGGAAGGGAATGTGGAAATGAATGGAATTTAATATGGAATGGAAAGGAATCGTATGTGGAAAGCAATGTCAAATGGAATGCAATGGAAGGTGGAATGGAACGGAATGGAATGTGGAATGGAATGTGGAATGGAACGGAATGGTATGTGGAATGGAAAGTGCAATGGAACGTGGAATAGAATGGAATGGATAGTGAAATGGAATGAAATGGAATGGTATGGAATGTGGAATGGAATGGAATGGAATGGAATGTGGAATGGAAAGTGGAATGGAACGAGGAATGCAAGGTGGAATGAAACGTGGAATGGAATGGAATAGAAGGTGGAATGGAATGTGGAATGGAATGTGGAAAGGAATGGAATGTGGAAAGGAAAGTAATCAAATGTGGAATGCAATGTGGAATAGAATAGAATGGAATGGATTGGAATGTGGAATGGAATGTGGAATGGAATGGAATGGAATGTGGAAGTTATTGTGAAATGGAATGCGGAGTGTAATGTATAAAGTAATGCAATGGAATGTGGAATGGGATGGGGAAATGAATGGAATGGAATGTGGAAGGGAATGTGGAAAGGAATGTGGAATGGAATGTGGAATGGAATGTAGAATGGAATGTGGAATGCAGTGAAATGGAATGTGGAATGTCATGTGGATTGGAATGTTATGGAATGTGGACTGGAATGTGGAATGCAATGAAATGTAATGTGGGATGTCATGTGGATTGGAATGTGATGGAAAGTGGAATGGAATGTTGAATTGAATGGAATGGAATGTAGAATGGAACGGAATGAAATGTGGACTGCAATGTAATGGAATGTGGTATGGAAGGGAATGGAATTAGGAATAGAATGTGGAATGCAAGGTAATGGAATGAAGAATGGAAAGGAATGGAATGGAATGTGGAAAGGAATGGAATAGAAATTGGAATTGAATCTGCAGGGGAATGGAATGGAAACTGTAAAAGAATGTGGAATGCAATGGAATGGAATACGAAATGGAAACGTATGGAAATTGGAAAGGAATGGAATGCAATGGGGAATGAAATGGAATGGAACATGGAATGGAACGTGGAATTGAATGTGGAATGTAGAAATTGACATGGAATGGACAGGAATGGAATGGAATGGAATGTGGAATGGAAGGTGGAATGGAATAGAATGGAATGGAATGTGGAATGGAAAGTGCAATGGAATTTGGAACGGAATGTGGAATGAAGAGTGGCATGGAATGGAATGGAATGTGGAATGGAAGTTGTAAAGGAACGTGTAATGGAATGGAATGGCACATCGAATGGAATGTAGAATGGAACGTGGAATGAAAAGTGGAATGAAACGTGGAATGGAATGCAATAGATGGTGGAATGGAATGTGGAATGGAATGGAATGGAATGTGGAAAGGATCATAATAGAATGTGGAAAGAATTGTGGAGTGGAATGTTGAATTGAATGTGGAATGGAATGCAATGGAATGTAGAAGGGAATGTGCAATGGAATGTGGAATGGAATGTGGAATGGAATGGAATGGAATGTGGAATAGAATGTGTAAAGGAATGGAATGGAATGCAATGGAATGTGGAATGGAATGTGGAGTGGAATGGAATGGAATGTGGAATGCAACAGAATAGAATGTGGAATGGAATGCAATGGATTGTGTAATGGAATGTGAAATAGAATGTGGAATGGAATGTAATGGAATGCGGAATGGAAAGTGGAATGTAATGGAATACGGAAGGGAATGTGGAAAGGAATGTGGAATGGAACGGAAAGGAATGGAATGTGGAATGGAACGGAAAGGAATGGAATGTGGAATGGAAAGGAATGGAATGCGGAAAGTAATCTGGAATGGAATGAAATGGAATGTGGAATGGAATGTGGAAAAGAACGTGGAATGGAATGGAATGGAATGTGGAATGGAATGTGGAAAAGAATGGAATGGAATATGGTGTGGAATGTGGAATAGAATGTGGAATGGAATGTGGAATGCAATGTGGACTGGCATGTGGAATTCAACAGAAAAGATCGCAGAATGCAATGTGGAATGGAATATTGAATGCAAAATGTTATGTAACAGAATGGAATGTAGAATTGAACGTGGAATGGAATGTGGAATGGAATGGAATGGAATGTGTAATGGAATGTGTAATGGAATGTGTAATGGAATGTGGAATGGAATGGAATGGAAAGGATTGTGGAATGGAATGTGGAAAGGAATGTGTCATGGACTGTGGAATAGAACGGAACGGAATGTCTAATGGAATGTGAAATGGAATGCGGAATGGAATGGAATGGAATGTGAAATGGAATGTGAAATGGAATGTGGAATGGAATGGAATTGAATGCGGCATGGAATGTTGAAAGGAATGGAAGGAACTTGGAGTAGAACGTGGAATGGAATGGAATGGATTGCGGAATGGAATGAATGAAATGGTAAGGTATATGGAATGAATTGGAATGGAACATGCAATGGAATGTGGAATGGAATATAGAATGGAACACGGAAGGTAAGATGCAATGGAATGGAATGGAAAGTGCAATGGAAAGTTAAATGGAATTTGCAACGGAACGTGGAAAGGAATGTGGAATGGAATGTGGTGTGGAATGCAATTTTATCTGGAATGGAATGTGGAATGATATGGAATGGAATGTGGAATGGAATGTGCAATGGAATGGAATCTGTAATAGAATGGAATAGAATGTGGAATGGAATGGAATGCGGAATGCGGTATGCAATGGAATGGAAAGAGGAATGGAATGGAATGGAATGCAACTTGGAATGGAATAAGGAATGGAATGAGGAATACAATGTGGAATAGAATAGAATGGAATGGAATGTGGAACGGAAGGTGGAATGGAATGGAATGGAATGTGGAATGGAATGCAAAGGGACGTGGAATGCAATGGGATGCGGATTTCAATGGAATGTGGAATGGAATGCAATGTGGAATAGAATGGAATGGAATATAGATTGTAATGGAATGGAATGTGGAGTGGAATGGAGTGCCATGCGAAACGGAATGTTGAATGGAATGTGAAATGGAATGTGGAATGGAATGAAATGGAATGTGTAAAGCAAAGGAGTGGAAAGTGTAATGGAATGGAATGAAACGTCAAAAGGAAAGTGGAATGGAATGTGGAATGGAATGTAGAATGGAATGTGGAATAGAATGTGGAATGGAGTGAAATGGACGTGGAATGGAAAGGAAGGAAATGTGGAATGGAAGTTGGAATGGAATGGAATGGAATGTGGAATGGAAAGGAAGGAAATGAGGAATGGAAAGGAAGGATATATGGAACATAATGCGGAATGGAATGGAATGGAACCTGGAATGGAAAAGAAGGGAATGTGGAATGGAATGCAGAATGGATTGGAATGGATTGTGGTATGGAAAGGAACGTGGAAAGGTATGGAATGGATTGTGGTATGGAAAGGAAAGTGGAAGGGAATGGAATGGAATGTGGAGTGGAATGGAATGGAATGTGGAGTGGAATGGAATGGAATGGAATGGAATCCGAAATAGAATGCTAAGTGGACTGCGGAATGGAATGGGGAATGGAATGTGGAAGGGAATGAAATGGAATGCAATGGAATGCGAAATGGAATTCGAATTGGAATGTGGAATGGAATGTGGAATTCAACGTGGAATAGAATGCAATGGAACATGGAAGTTAATGGAACGGAACGTAGAATCTTATGGAATTGAACGTAGAATGGAACGTGGAATGGAACGTGGAGTGGAATGTGGAAGGTAATGTGGAATGGAAGGCAATGGTATGTGGAAAGAAATCCGGAATGGAATGGAATGGAAACTGGAATGGAATGTGTAAAAGAATGCTGAAAGGAATGTAGAATGGAATGCAGTGAAATGTGGAATGGAACGTGGAATATAATAGAATGGAACGTGGAACGGAACGTGTGATGGAAAGTGGAATGGAACGTGGAAAGGAAATGGCAATGGAATTTGGAATGGAATGTGGAATGGAACGTGAATGGATAGTGGAATGGAACATGGAATGGAATGTGCAATGGAATGTGTAATGGAACGTGGAATGGAATGGAATGGAACGTGGAATGGAATGGAATGGAACGTGGAATGGAACGTGGAATAGAATGTGGAAAGGAATGTGGAATGGAACGCGGAATGGAATGTGCAATGGAATGTGGAGTGGAACGTAGAATGGAATGTAATGGAATGTTCAATGGAAGGTGGAGTTGAGTGGAATGGAACGTGGAATGGAATATGAAATGGAATGTAGAATGGAATGTGGAATGGAATGTGGAATACAATGGAACGGAACTTGGAATGAAATGTGGAATGGAATGGAATGGAACGTGGTATGGAAGGTGGAATGGATTGTGGAATGTAATGTGGAATGCAACGTGGAATGGAATAGAATGGAATGAGAAATGAAATTGAATGGAACTTGGAAGGGTATTTGGAATGGAAAGTTTAATGGAATGTGGAATCAAATGTGGAATGGAAAGGAATGTAATGTGTAATAGAATGGAATGAACGTGGAACGGAATGTAATGGAATATGGAATAGAATACAATAGAATTTCGAATGGAATATGGAAAGGAATTTAATTAAATGTGGAAGAGAATGTAATGTAATGGTATGGAATGTGGAAATGAATGGAATGGAATATGAAATGGAATGTGGAATAGAAGGTAGAACGGAAGGTGGAATGGAATGTGGAATGGAATGTAAAGGGATGTGGAATGGAATGTGGAATGCAATGGAAAGGAACAGGGAATGGAATGGAATGGAAAGGAAAGTAATGAAAAGTGGAATGGAATGGAATGCCATGGAATGCGGAAAGGAATGGAAAGGAATGGAATGGAATGTGGAATGTAATGGAATGGAACTTGGAATGGAATGGAATGGAATGTTGAATGTAATGTGGATTTGAATGAAATGAAATGGAATGTGGAATGTAATGGAACGGAATGGAATGTGGAAATGAATGGAATGGAATGGAATTCGCAATGGAATGGAATGAAATGTGGAATGAAATGGAATGGAACGGAACATGGAATGGAATTGAATGGAAAGGAATGGAATGTGGAATGGAATGTGGTATGGAAAGGAATGGAATGTGGATTGTATGTATAATGGAATGGAATCAAATATGGAATGGAATGTGGAATGGAATGGGATGGAATGTGGAATGGAATGTTGAATTGAACGGAATGGAATTTGGAATGGATTTTAGAATGGAATGTGGAATGGAATGGAACGGAATACGGAATGGAATGTTAAATGGAATGGGGAATTCAATGTGGAATTGAATGGAATGGAATGGGGAATGTAATGTGGAATTGAATGGAATGGAATATGGAAAGGAATGTTGAATGCAGTGTGGAATGGAATGGAATGGAAAGGAACGTGGAATGCAATGTGGAATGGAATGGAATGTTGAATGGAATGGAATGGAATGAGGAAGGGAATGTGGAATGGAAAGGAATGTGGAATGGAATTGAATGGAATGTAGAATGGAATGGAATGGAATGTGGAATAGAATGTGCAATGGAATGGAATTGGATGCAAGGAAAAGAGGAATGGAATTGAACTGGAAGAAATGTGGAATGGAATGCAATGGAATGTGGAATGAAATGGGATTGAATGTGGAATGGAATGGAAATGAATGCGAAATGGAATGGACTGGAATGTGGATGAAATTGAATGGAATGTGGAATGGAATGTAATCGAATGGAATGTGGAATGGAATGGAAAAGAATGTGGATGTAATGGAATGCAATGTGGAATGGAATGGAATGGAATGGAATGTTTGCTAAATGGAATGGAATGGAATATTTAATGGAATGGAGTTGAAAGTAGAATCGGATGGAATGGAATGTGGAAAGGAATGGTATAGAAAGAAAGTGGAATGGAATGGAATGGAATGTGGTATGGATTGTGGAATGGAATGGAATGGAATGTGGAATGGAAAGTTGAATGGAACGGAATGAAATTTGGAATAGATTTTAGAATGGAATGTGGAATGGAATGGAACGGAATAGGGAATGGAATGGAGAATTCAATGTGGAATTGAATGGAATGGAATGGGGAATGTAATGAGGAATTGAATGGAATGGAATGTGGAATGCAATGTTGAATGCAGTGTGGAATAGAATGGAGTGGAATGGAATTTGGAATTCAATGTGGAATGGAATAGAATGTTGAATGGAATGGAATGGAATGAGGAAGGGAATGTGGAATGGAATGGAATGGAATGTGGAATGGAATTGAATGGAATGTAGAATGGAATGTAATGGAATGTGGAATAGAATGAGCAATGGAATGGCATTGGATGCAAGAAAATGAGTAATTGAATTGAACTTGAAGAAATGTGGATTGCAATGCAATGGAATGTGGAATGAAATGGAATGGAAAGTGGAATGGAATTTAAATGAATGCGAAATGGAATGGAATGGAATGTGGATTAAATGGAAAGGAATGTGGAATGGAATGGAATGGAATGTAGAATGGAATGTACTGGAATGTGGAATAGAATGAGCAATGGAATGGCATTTGATGCAAGAAAATGAGGAATTGAATTGAACTTGAAGAAAAGTGGATTGCAATGCAATGGAATGTAGAATGAAATGGAATGGAAAGTGGAATGGAATTTAAATGAATGCGAAATGGAATGGAATGGAATGTGGATTAAATGGAAAGGAATGTGGAATGGAATGGAATGGAATGGAATGTGGAATGGAATGGAAAGGAATGTGGATGGATTGGAATGCAATGTGGAATGGAATGGAATGTGGAATGGAATGGAATGGAATGGAATGATTGTTGAATGGAATGGAATGGAATATTTAAAGGAATGGAGTTGAATGTGGAATCGGATGGAATGGAATGTGGAATGGAATGGAATAGAAAGAAAGTGGAATGGAATGGAATGGAATGTGGAATGGATTGTGGAATCGAATGGAATGGTATGTGAAATGGAGTGTGGAATGGAATGGATCATGGAATGGAATGTGGAATGGAATGGGATGGAATTTGGAATGGAATGAAATGTGGCATGGAATGAATTGTAATGTACAAAGAATGTGGAATGGAATGGAATAGAATGTGGAACCCAATATGGAATGGAATGGAATGGAATGTGAAATGGAATATGGAATAGAATGGAAACGAATATTGAAGGGAATGTGGAATGGAATGGAACGGAATGTGGAATGGACTGGAATGAAATGCAATGTGGAATGGAATGGTATGCAAAGTGGAATGGAATGGAATGGAATGTGGAATGGAATCCAATGGAATGTGGAAAGGAATGGAATGTGGAATGGAATTTCAAATGGAATGGAATGGAATGGAACGGAATGTGGAATGGAATGCTATGTAATATGGAATTAAATGGAATTGAATGGAATGGAAGGTGGAAAGGAATGGAATTGAATATGGAATGGAATGGAGTTTAATGTGGAATAGAATGGAATGCAATGCAATGTGGAATGTAATGGAAAGCAATGTGGAATGAATGGAATGGAATTTGGAATGGAATGGAGTGGAATGGAATGTGGAAGGGAATGGAATTGAATGTGGAATGGAATGTAATGGAATATTCAATGGAATGGAATGGAATGTGGAATGGAAGTTGGATTTGAATGGAAAGGAATGGAATGGAATGTGGAATGTTATGGAATGTGGAATGGAATGGAATGTGGAATGGAATGGAATGTGGAATGGAATGGAATGGAATGTGGAATGGAAAGGAAAGGAAAGTGAAATGGAATGGAAATTAAAGTGAAACGGAACGTGGAATGGAAATGAATGGAATGGAATTTGGAATGGAATGGAATGGAATGTGGAATGGAATGTGGAATGGAAAGTGGAATGGAATCGAATGGAATGTTGAATGAAATGTGAAATAGAATGGATCGTGGAATGGAATGTACAATGGAATGGAATGGAATGTGAAATGGAAAGTGGAATGCAATGGAATATATTTGGAATGGAATGGATTGGAATGTTCAAAGGGATGGAATGGAATGCAATGTGGAATTGAATGGAAATGAATGTGGAATGGAATGGAATGGAATGAGGAAAGGAATGGAATGGAATGTGGAATGGAATTGAATGGAATTGACTGGAATGTGGAGTCCAAAGGAATGGAATATCGAATGGAATGGAATGGAATGGAATGTGTAATGTAATGGAACAGAAAGTAGAATAGAATGGAATGGAATGTGGAATGGAATGGAATGGAATGCAATGTGGAATGGAATGGAATGAAGTGTGGAATGGAATGGAATGGAATGAAGTGTGGAATGGATTGGAATGCAATGCAATGTGGAATGGACTGGAATGGAATGTGGAATTCATTGCAATGGAATGTGCAAAGGAATGGAATGAATGTGGAATGGAATGGAATGTGGAATGGAATGGAATGGAATATTTAATTGAATGGAATGTGGACTTGAATGGAATTGAATGTTTAATGGAATGGAATGGAATGTGGAATGCAATGGAATTTAATGTGGAATGGAATTTAGAATAGAATGCAAAGGAATGGAAAGAAATGTGGAATGGAATGGAATGGAATGTGGAATGGAATGGAATGGAATATGGAATGGAATTTGGATTTGATTGGAAAGGAATGGAATGGATTGTGGAACGGAATTGAATGAATAATGGAAATGAATGGAATGCGTAATGCAATAGAATGGAATGTGGAATGCAATGTAATGGAACGTGGAATGGAATGTTCAAAGGAACGGAATGGAATTGAATGGAACGTGGAATAGAAGGGAATGGAATGCAAAGTGGAATGGAATGCAATGGAATATGGAAACGAATGCAATGGAAAGGTATGTGTAATGGGATGGAATGAAATGCAATGTGGAATGGAATGGAATAGAATGTGGAATGGAATTGAATTTAATGTTGATTGGAATCTGGAATTGAAAGGAATGGAATGGAATGGAATGTGGAATGGAATGGAATAGAATATGCAATGCAATGGAATTTAATGGAATGTGGAATGGAATGGAATTGAATGTGGAATGGAATGGAAACGAATCTGTAATGGAATGGAATATGGAATGGAATGTGGAATGGAATGGAATGGAATGTGGAATGGAATGTTGAATGGAACATGGAAGGGAAAGTAAAACGTAATGCAATGGAATGTGGAATGGAATGTGGAATGGAATGTGGAATGGAATGTGGAGTGGAAAAGAATGTAACATGGAATGGAATGTGGAATGCAATGTGGAAAGAAAAGTGGAATGGAATGGCATGTGGAATGGAACTTGAAATTGAATGAAATGGAGCATGGAATGTATCGTGGAATAGAATGTGGAATGGAACAAGGAATGGAATGTGCAATGTATCGTGGACAGGAATGTGGAATGGAATGGAATCGATTCTGTAATGGAATGGAATGGAATGATATGTAATGAGGAAGGGAACGGAATGCAGTGTGGAATGGAATCTGGAAAGGAACGGAATGGATTGTGGAATGGAACAGAGTGGAATGGTATGGAATGTGGAATGGAATTGAATGGAATGTGGAATGGAATGTGGAATGGAAAGTGGAATGAAATGGAATAAAATGCGGAATGGAATTGGGAGTGGAATGGAATGGAACGTGGAATGGAATGTGGAATGGAACGGGTAATGGAATGGAATTGAAAGTGGAATGGAACGTGGAATGTAAAGTGGTGTGAATTGTGGAATGGAACGTGTAATGGAACGTTGAATGGAATGGATTGTAATGAGGAATGGAATCTGGAATGGAATGGAATGGATTGTGGAATGGAATGTAGAATGGCATGGAATGTGGAATGGATTGTGAAATGGAACGTGGAATGGAATGTTGAATGGAATGTGGAATGTAGTATGGAATGCTATGTGAAATTGAATGGAATGGAATATTGAATGGAACCTGGAATGGAATGGAGTGGAACGTGGAATGGAATGTTGAATGGAATGTGGAAGAGAAAGTGGAATGGAACGTGGAATGGAATGGAATCGTTTGTGGAATGGAGTGTGTAATGGAATAGAAAGGAATGTGGAATGCAATTTGGAAAGGAAAGGAATGGAATGTGGAATGCGACATGGAATGGAATGGAATGGAACGTGGAATGGAATGTGGAATGGATTGGAATGGAATGTGGAATCGAATGTTGAATGGAACGTGAAATTGAAAGTGAAATGGAATGGATTGGAATGTGGTATGGAATGTGGAATGGAATGTGGAAAGGAATGTGGAATGGAATGGAAAGAAACGTGGAATGGAAGGGAATAGAATGTGGAATAGAATGGATGAGAATGTGGAATAGAATGGAACGGAATGTAGAATTGAAAGTAATGGAATGTGCAATGGAATGGAATGGTGTGGAAAATGGAATGGAAATAATGGAATGTGGAATAAAATGCAATGGTATGGAATATTGAATGGAAAGGAATGGAATGGAATGTGGAATAGATTGGCATGGAATATGGAATGGAATGGAGTGCAATGTGGAATTTAATGGAATGGAAGGGAATGAAATATGGAATGTAACGGAATGCGTAATGGAAGGGAATGGAATGGAATGGAATGTGGAATGGAATGAGTAATGCAATGGAATGGAATGTGGAATGGAACGTTAAATGGAATGGAACGGAATGTAGAACGGAATGGAATGGAATGTGGAATGGAATGGAATGGAATGCGGAATTGAATGTGGAATGTAATGGAATGGAATGTGGAATGGAAAGGAATGGAATGGTTTGTAAAGTGGAAAGGAATGGAATGCAACGTAGAATGCAATGGAATGGAACGTGGAATAGAATGTGGATTGGAATGCGGAAAGGAATGTGGAATGGAATGGAAAGAAACGTGGAATGGAAGGGAATAGAATGTGGAATAGAATGGATTAGAATGTGGAATAGAATGAAACGGAATGTAGAATTGAAAGTAATGGAATGTGTAATGGAATGGAATGGTGTGGAAAATGGAATGGAAATAATGGAATGTGGAATAAAATGCAATGGTATGGAATATTGAATGGAAAGGAATGGAATGGAATGTGGAATGGATTGGCATGGAATATGGAATGGAATGGAGTGCAATGTGGAATTTAATGGAATGGAAGGGAATGAAGAATGGAATGTAATGGAATGCGTAATGGAAGGGAATGGAATGGAATGGAATGTGGAATTGAATGGAATGGAATGTGGAATGGTACGAAACGGAACGTGTAATGGAAACTGCAGTGGAATGTAATGTGGACTCCAATGTGGAATATAATGGAAAGGGATGTGGAATGGAAGGGATTGGAATGTGGAATGGAATGGAACGGAATGGATTGGAAAGTGGAATAGAATGGAATGGAATGTAGAATGGAAAGGAATGGAACGTAAAGTGGAATGGAATGGTAAGGAAAGTGGAATGGAAAGGAACGGAATGTGGAATAGACTGGAAAGGAAGGTGAAATGGAATGTGGAATGTAATGAGGAATTGAACGTGGAATGCATTGGAATGGAATGTGGATTGGAGTAGAATGTGGAATGGAATGAAATGGAATGGATTGTGAAATGGAAAGGAATGGGATGTGGAATGCAATGTGGAAAGGAAAGTGTAATTTAAGATGGAATGGAAAGTGAAATGGACTGTGGAATGGAAAGGAATGGAATGTGGAATGGAATGTGGAATGGAATGGTATGGAATGTGGAATGGAATCTGGAATGTAATGTGGAATGGAATGTGGAATAGCACGTGGAATGGAATGGAATGGAATGTGTAAAGGAATGGAATGGAATGTGTAAAGCAATGGATTGGAATGTGGAAAGTAACGTGGAATGGATTGTGCAATGGATCGTGGAATTGAATGTGCAATGGAATGTGCAATGGAAAGTGGAATGGAATGGAATGGATTGTGTAATTGATTGAGGAACGGAATGTGGAATGGAAAAGAATATAATGTGGAATGAAATGTGCAATGGAATGTTGAAAAGAAATTGGAATGGTATGGAATAGAATGTGGAATGGAACGTGGAATTGAATGGAAAGGAAAGTGAAACGGAAGGTGAAATAGAACGTGGAACGGAAGGAGGAAGGGAATGTGGAAAGGAACGTGGAAATGAATGTGAAATGGAATTTGGAATGCAATGGAATGGAATGTACAATTGAATGCAATGTAATGGAATGGAATGTGGAGTGGAATGTTTAATGGATTGAAATGGAATGTGGAATGGAATGGAAAGTGTAATGGAATGTAACGGTATGTGGAATGGAATGTGGAATGCAATGGATTGTGGAATGGAATAGAATGTGGAATGGAGTGAAATTGAATAAAATGTAGAATGGAATGGAATGGAATGTGCAATGCAATGGAATGGAATGTGGACTGGAATGTAACGGAATATGGAATGTAATAGAAAGTGGAATGAAATGGAATGGAATGGAATGTGGAATGGAATGGAACAGAATGAATTGGAATAGAATGTGGAATGGAATGGAATGGAATGTGGAGTGGAATAGAAAGTGGAAGAGAATGAAGTGGAAAGAAATGTGAAATGATATGTATAGGAATGTGGAATGGAATGGAATGACATGTGAAATGGAATGGAATGGAATGTGGACTGGAAAGTGGAATGGAAGGTGGACTGCAAAGTGGAATGTATCGGAATGGAATGTGTAATGGAAAGAGGAATGGAATGGCATGGCATGTGTAATAGAACATAGAATGGAACATGGAATGTAAAGTGGACAGGAACGTGGAATGGATTAGAAAGGAAAGTGGAATGCAATGGAATGGAAAGTGGAATAGAATGTAATGGAAATGTGTATGGAATGAGGAATGGAATGGAAAGCGGAATGGAATGTGGAAGGAATGGAATGCCGAATGGAATGTGGAATGGAATGGAATGGAACGTGGAATGGAAAGTGGAATGGAATGTGGAATGGAATGTTGAATGGAATGTGGAAAGTAATGTGGAATGCAATGTGGAATGGAATGGAATGGAATATGGAATGGAAAGTGGAATGGAATGGAATGGATTGGAATGTGTAGTGGAATGGAAGGTAAAGTGGAATGGAATGTGGAATGGAATGAAATGGAAAGTGGAATGGAATGTGCAATGGAATGGAATGGAATATTGAATGGAATGTGGACAGGAATGGAAGGGAAGGTGGAATGGAATGGAATGGAACGTGGAATGGAAAGTGGAAAGGAACGTGGAATGTAATGTGTAATGGAACGTGGAATGCAACGTGGAAAGGAACGTGGAAAGGAACAGGGAATGGAAAGTCTAATGGAATGTGGAATGCAATGTGGAATGCAATGTGTAATGGAATGTGGAATGGAATAGATTGTGGAATGGAATGGAATGTGGAAAGGAATGTAATGAAATGTGCAATGGAATGGAATGGAATGGAAAGGAATTTGTAATGGAATGGAATGGAGTGTGGAATAGAGAAGAATATCGAATAGAATGGAATGGAAAGGTATCTGGAATGGAATGGAATGGAACGGAATGGAATATGGAATTTAATGTAATGGAATGTGGAATGGAATACAATGTGGAAAAGAATGAAATGGAATCGAATGTGGAATGGAATGGAATGGAATGGAATGGAATGGAATGAGGAATGGAATGGAATAGAATTTGGATTGGAGTGGAATGCAGAATGGAATGGAATGGAATGAGGAATGGAATAAAATGGAATGGAAATGAATGTGGAATTGAATGGAATGGGAAGTGGAATGGAATGGAATGGAATGGGGAATAGAATGGGAAATGGAAAGCAACGGAAGGTGCAATGGAATGTGAAATGGAATGTGGAATGGAACATGGAATGGAATGAAATGGAACGTGGAATGGAATGAAATGGAACGTGGAATGGAATGGAATTTAACGTGGAAAGGAATGGTATGGAATGTGGAATGGAACGTGGAATGGAATGGAATGGAACGTGGAAAGGAAAGTGGAAAGGAATGTGGAATGGAAAGTGAAATGGAACCTGGAATGGAGGGTGGAATGGAAGGTGGAATCGAATGTGGAATGGAATGTGGAATACTATGGAATGGAATGTGGAATGCAAGGTGGAATGGAATGCAATGTAGTGGAATGTGCAATAGAGGGAGGAATGCAATGGAAAGGAACGTGGAATGGAATGGAATGGAATGGAACATGGAATGGAATGTAATGGAATGAAGAATGGACAGTAATTGAATGTGGAATGGAATGGAATTGAATGCAATGTGGAATGGAATGCAGAATGGAAAGTGGAATACAATGCAATGAAATGCGGAATGCAATGGAATGGAATGTGGAATGGAATGGAATGGAAGCTGAAATGGAATGTGGAATGGAATGTGAAATGGAATGTGGAATGGAACGTGGAATGGAATGAAATGGAACGTAGAATGGAATGGAATTGTAGTTGGAGTGGAATGGAGTGGAACTTGGAATGGAACATGGAATGGAACATGCAAAGGTACGTGCAATGGAATGTGGAAAGGAATGTGGAAAGGAATGGAATGGAACGTGTAATGAAATGTGAAATGGAATGGAATGGAATGTGGACTGCAATGCAATGGTATGTGGAATGGAATGTGGAATGGAATGGAATGTGCAATGGAACGGAATGCAATATGGAATGGAACGTAGAATGTAATGGAATGGAACATGGAATGGAAAGTCTAATGGATCGTTGAAGGGAACGTGCAATGGAATGGAATGTAACGTGGAATGGAATGTGGAATGGAAAGTGGAATGGACTGGAATCGTATGTGGAATGGAATGTGAAAATGAATGGAATGAAATGTGGAATGCAATGTGGAATGGAATGGAATGGAACGTGGAATGGAACGGAATGGAATGTGGAATGGAATGTGGAAAGGAATGGAATGAATTGTGGAATGGAATGGAATGCAATGTTATGGAATGTGGAATGGAATGGAATGGAATTTGGAATAGAGTGTGGAATGGAATGGAACTGAAAGTGGAATGGAACATGGAATGGAACGTGGAATGGAACGTGGAATGAAATATGGAAAGTAACGTGGAATGGAATGGAATGGAATGTGGAATGGAATGCAACAGAGTGTGGAATGGAATGGAAAGGAAGTTGGAATTGAATGGAATGGAATGTGGAATGGAATGGAATAGAATGTGGAATGGAACGTAGATTGGTACCTGAAAAGAATGAGCAATGGAATGGATTGGAATGGTATGTGGAATGGAATGGAATGCGGAATGGAATGGAATGGAATGGAAGGTAGAATGTAATGGAATGGCATGGAAAGGAATGTGGAATGGAATGGAAAGTTTAATGGATTTGAATGTGGAAACGAAAGGAACGGAATGTGTCATGGAATGTTGAGTGTAATGGAATGGAATGTGGAATGGAAGGGCATGTGGAATGGAATGGAATGTGGAATGGTAGGGGATGGAATGGAATGGAATGTGTAATGGAATGGAATGTGCAATGGAATGGAGTGGACTGGAATGGAATATGTAATGGAATGGAATGTGTAATGGAATGCATTGGAATGTGGAATGGAAAGGAAATGAATATGAAATGGAATGGAATTGAATGCAATGTGAAATGGAAAGTGAAATGGAACGTGAAATGGAATATGAAATGGAATGTGGAATGGAATCTGGAATAGAATGTGGAATGGAATGTGGAATAAAATGGAATGGAATGTGGATAGGAATATGGAATGGAATGGAATGGAATGTGGAAAGTAATGCGGAATGGAATGGAATGGAATTTGGAACGGAATGTGGAATGCAATGGAATGCAATGTGGAATGGAACGTGAAATGGAATGTGGAATGGAAACTGGAATGGAATGGAATGGAAAGTTGAATGGAATGTGGAATGGAATCGAATGGAACTTCGAATGGAAATTGGAATAGAATGTGGAATGGAACGTGGAGTGGAACGTGGAATGGAATAGAACAGAATGTGGAATGGAATATGGAATTGTCTGGAATGGAGGGAGGAAAGGAGTGTGGAATGGAATGTGGAATGGAATGTAAGGTGGAATGGAAAGTGGAATGAAATAGATTGGAATGTTTAAATGAAAGGGAATGGAATGTGGAATGGAATGAGGACTGCAATGGAATGCAATGTGGAATGGAATGCAATGGAATGTGGAATGTAAAGTTTAACGGAATGTGGCATGAAATCTGGAGTGGAACATGGAATGGAACGTGGAATTGAATGGAATGGATCGTGGAATGGAACGTGGAATGGAACATGGAATGTAAGGTGGAATGGAGCATGGAATGGAATGCAATGGAACGTGGAATGGAATGTGGAATAGAATGTGGAATGGAATGGAATGCAATGTAGAATGCAATAGATAGGAAAGTGGAATGGAATGTGTAATGGAAGGGAACGGAAAGTGGCATGGAAAGTGGAATGTAATGGAATGGAATGTGGAATGGAATGTGGAATGGAATGTGGAAAGGAATGGAATGCAATGTGGAAAGGAATGCAATGGAAATTGGAATGGAATGTGGAATGCAATGTGGAATGGCACATGGAATGGAACGGAGTGCAATGTCGAATGGAATGTCAAGTGGAATGTGAAATGGAACGTGGAATGGACAGCAATGTGGAATGGAAAGTGGATTGGAATGGAATGGAATGTGGAATGGAATGTGGAATGGAAAGTGGAATGGAATGGAATGGAATGTGGAATGGATCCTGCAAAGTAATTGAAAGGAATGTGGAATGAAATGTGGAATGGAACGCAGAATGGAACGTGGAATGAAACGTGGAATGGAATGTGCAATGGAACGTGGAAAGGAATGGAATGCAAAGTGTAATGGTACGTGGAATTGAATGGAAAGGAACGTGGAATACAATTTGGAATGGAATGTGGAATGGAACCTGGAATGGAATGGAAAGCAATGTGGAATATAATGTGGAATCGAATGTGGAATCGAATGTAGAATTTAACGGAATGGAATGGAATGGAATGTGGAATGGTAGGTGTAATGGAATGTGTAATGGAATGTGGAATGGAATGGAATGGAATGTGGAATGGAATGTGGAAAGGAATGTGGAATGGAATTTGGAATGGAAAGGAATGAAATGTGGAATGGAATGTGGAATGGAACGTGGAATGGAATGGAATGGAATGGAATGGAATGGATTGTGGAATGTAATGGTGAATGGAATGTGGAATAGACAGTAGAATGCAAAGGAATGGAACGTGGAATGGTATGTACTGGAACGTGTAATGGAAAGTGGAATGGAATGTGGAATGGAACGTCAAATGGAAAGTGGAATGGAATGGAATGAAATGTGCAATGGAATGAAATGGAATGTTGAATGGAATGTGGAATGGAATTTGGAATGGAATGGAACGGAATTTGGAATGGAGTAGAATAGAATGTTGAATGAAAGATGGAATGAAATGTGCAATGTAACGTGGAATGGAAAGGAATGGAATGCGGAACGGAAAGGAGTGGGATGTGGAATGCAATAGAATGTAATATGGAATGGAAAGTGGAATGGAATGGAATGCAAAGTGGAATAGAATGTGTAATGGAATGGAATGGAATCCGGAGTGGAATGGAATGGAATGGAATGGAATGCAATGCGAAATGGAACATGGAATGGAATGTGGAATGGAACGTGGAATGGAATGTGGAATGGAATGGAAAAGAATAAGAATGGAATGGATTGGAATGTCGAATAGAATGTGGTATGGAATGGCATGGAATTTTGAATCGAATAGAATGGAATTATATGGAATGTGGAATGCAATGGAATAGAATGTGGAATGTAACGTGGAATGGAATGGAATGAAACGTGGAAAGGAATGTGGAACGGAACGTGGAATGGAAGGTGGAATAGGGTGGAATGGATTGTGGAATGGAATGTTTAATGGAATGTGGAATGAAATGTGGAGTGGAAATTGGAATGGAAAATGGAATGGAGTGGAATTGAACGTCGAATTCAACGTGGAATGGAAGATCGAATAGAGCGTTCAATGGAATGGAATGGAAAGGGTAATGGAATGTGGAATGCAATATGAATGGAATGGAATGGATTGTGAAATGGAATGGATTGCAATGTTGGATGGAATATGGAATAGAATGGAATAGAAAGTGGAATGGAATGTGGAATGGAATGAAATGGAATGCGGAAAGAAAAGTGGAATGGAATGGAATGGAATTTGGAATGGAATGGAATGTAATGTGGCATGGAATGGAAAGGAATATAGAATGGAATGTGGAATAGAATGTGGAGTGGCACGTGGAATGGAACGTATTGCAATGTGGAATGCAATGTGGATTGGAAAGTGAAATGGAACATGGAATGGAAAGCAATATGAAATGGAATGGAATGGAATGTGGAATGGAAAGTGGAATGGAATGGAATGGAACGCGGAAAGTAATGTGCAATGGAAAGTGGGATGGAATGTGCAATGGAATGTGGAATTGAACGTGGAATGGAATGGAATGGAAAGTGGAATGGAACGTGGAATCGAATGGAATGGAATGTGGAATGGTATGTGGAATGGAATGTGGAAAGTAGTGGAATGGAATGTGGAAAGTAATAGAATGGAAGGTGGAAAGGGATGTGGAATGGAATGTGGAAAGGAAAGTGGAATGGAATGGAATGGAATGCAGAATGGAATGTGGAATGGAATGTGGAATTTAATGGAATGGTATGGAATGTGGAAGGCAATGTAATGGAATGGACTTGAATGTGGAATGGAATGTGTAATGGAATAGAAGGCAATTTGGAATGGAATGAAATGGAATGTGGAATGGAATGTGTAAAGGAATGGAATGCAATTTGGAATGGAATGGAATCGATTGTAGAATGGAATAGAAAGGAATTGAATGCGAAATGTTTTGGAATGGAATGTGGAAGGCAATGGAATGGAATGGAATGGAATGGAATGGAATGGAAGGTGGAATGGAATGTGAAATGGAATGCGGACCGGAAAGTTGAATGGAATGAAAAGAAATGTGGAATGGAATGGAATGGGACGTGGAATGGAATGGAATGGAACGTGAAATGGAACATGGAATGGAATGGAATGGAAAGTGTAACAGAACATTCAATAGAACGCAGAATGGATAGTGGAAAGAAACGTGGAATGGAATGGAATGGAATGTTGAATGGAATGCAATGGATTCTCGAAAATAATTTGGAATGGAATGGAAAGGAATTCAGAATCGAATGGAATGTAATATAATGGAATGTAATGGAATGTAATGGAACATGTAATGGAACGTGGAATGCAACGTGGAATGGAATGTGGAATGGAATGCAATCGACTGTGGAATGGAAGAGAATGGGATGTGGAATGGAATGTGGAAAGGAAAGGAGTGGAATGGAATGAAATGTGGAATGGAATGGAATGGAATGTGGAATGGAATGTGGAATGGAATGGAATGGTACGGAATGTGGAAAGGAATGTGAAATGGAATGCAATGGAATGTGCATGGGAATGGAAATGATAGTTTAAAGGATTGGAATGGAATGGAATGGAAAGTAAAGCGGAATGTTTTCTAAAGGAAAGTGGAATGCAATGGAATGGAATGAAATGTAACATGGAATTGAATGGAATGGAATGCAAAGTGGCATGGAGTGGAATGGAATGTGGAAAGGAATGGAATTCAATGGAATGCAATTGGAATGGAATATGAAATGAAATATGGAAAGGAAAGTGGAAGGGAAAGGAATGAAACGGAACGTGGAATGGAATGGCAAGGAACATGGAATGGAAAGTGGAATTGAACGCATAATGGAACGTAGAAAGGACAGTGGAATGGAATGGAATGGAATGTTGAATGGAATGGAATGGAATGTCAAAAATAATTTGGAATGGAATGGAATGGAAAGGAATTCAGAATCGAATCGAAAGGAATGGAATGGAATAGAATGGAATGGAACGTGGAATGAAACGTGGAATGGAACGTGGAAGGGAATGTGGAATGGAACGCAATGGAATGTGGAATGGAAGGGAATGGAAAGTGGAAAGGAATGTGGAATGGAATGGAATGCAATGTGGAATGGAATGTGGAAAGTAATGTGGAATGGAATGTGTAATGGAATGGTATGGAATGTGGAATGGAATGTGCAATGGAATGCAATGGAACGTGGAATGGAATGTGGAATGGAATGGTATGGAATGTGGAATGGAATTTGCAATGGAATGCAATAGAATGTGCAAGAGAATGCAAACGAAATTGGAATGCAATGGAATGGAATACAATGGTATGCGGAATGGTATCGAATGGAATGTGGAATGGAATAGAATAGAAGGGCATGGAATGGAATGGAATGGAATGTGGTATGGAATGGAATGAAAAGGAATGGAATTGCAATGGAATGTGAAATGGAATGTGGAAAGGAAACTGGAATGGAATGAAATCGAAAGTGAAACCAAATGGCATGGAACGTGGAATGGAATGGAATTTAACTTGGAATGGTGCGTGGAATGGAGAGGAATGGATGGTGGAAAGGAACGTGGATTGGAATGCGGAATTGATCGTGGAATGGAATGTGGATTGGAATGAAATGGAATGCTCAATGGAATGGAATGGAATGTGGAAGGGAAAGGAATGGAATATGGAACGTAATGTGGAATGGAATATAAAGGAAGGTGGAATGTAATGGAATGGAATGTGGAATGGAATGAAATGGAATACAATGTGGAATGGAACGGAATGGAGTGGAATGGAATGGAATGGAAAGCGAAATGGAATGTAATGGAATATGGAATTTAATGGATTGGAATGCAGAAAGGAATGGAATGGAACATGGAATGGAATGGAATGGAATGTGGAATGGGAAGGAATGTTGAATGGAATGCAGTCAAAGGGAATGGTATGTGGAGTGGAATGGAATGGAATGTGGAATGGAATGGAATGTGGAATGGAATGGAATGCAATGTGGAATGCAATCGAAAGTAAAGTGGAATGGAATGGAATGGAATGTGGAATGGAATGGAATGGAATGCGGAATTGAAAGCAGTGGAATAGATGGAATGGAATGGAATGTGCATTGGAACGTGGAACTGAATGGAATCGAATGTGGAATGCGATGTGGAATGGAACGTTGTATGGAATGTGGAATGGTACGTGGAATGGAATGTGAAATGGAATGTGGAATGGAACGCCGAATGTAATGGAATGGAACTTGGAGTGTAACGCGCAATGGAATGTGGAAGGGAAAGTGGAATAAAATGAAAAGTGGAAAGGAATATATGGGAATGTGGAATGCAATGTGAAATAGAATGTGGGATGGAATGTTGAATGGAATGGAAAGGAATGTGGAATGGAATGGGGAATAGATTGTGGAATGCAATGTGGAATGGAATGCGGAAGGGAACATGGAAATGAATGGAATGGAATGTGGAATGGAATAGGGAATAGAATGTGCAATAGAATGTGGAGTCGAATGGAATGGATTGTGGAATGGAATGGATTGCATTGTGGAAAGTAATGAGGAATAGAATGCAATGAAATGTGGAATGAAACGGAAAGGAATGCGGAATGGAAGGAGGAAAGGAATGGAATGGAATGTGGAATGGAAAGGAATGGAATGGAATGGAATGAGGAATTGAATGGAATGGAATGTGGAATAGAATGTTCAATGGTATGTGGAATGGTATGTGGAAAGGAATGGAATGGAATGTGGAATGGAATGTGGAATGGAATGTGGAATGGAAAGGAATGCAATGGGGAAAGGAATATGGAATGGAAAGCAGAATGGAATGTGGGATAGAATGCAATGGAATGTGGAATCCAGTGGAATGGAATGTTGAATTGAATGTGGAGTGGATTGGACTGGAATGAGGATTGGGTTTTTTAATGGAATGTGGAATGGAATGGATTAGAATGTAGAATGGAATGTGGAATGGTATGGCATGATGAATTGAATGGTATGGAATGTGGAATGGAATGGAATGGAAAGTGGAATGTAATGTGGAATGGAATGGAAAGCAGTGGAATGTGGTATTGAAGTTGCAATGGAACGTGGAATGGAACGTGGAATGGAATGTGGAATGGAATGGAATGGGAAGTTGAATGGAATGTGGAGAGGAATTGAATGGAATGTGGAAAGGAATGAATCGGAACGTGGAATGGAATGGAGAACCGAATTGAATGGATTCTGTAATGGAATGTTGAATGGAATGCGGAATGGAATTTGGAATAGAATGTGGAATGGAAGGTGGAATGGAACGTGGAATGGAACATTGAATGGAATGTAGAATGGAATGGAACGGAATGTAGAGTGGAAAGGAATGGAATGCAATGTGGAATGGAGTGGAATGGAATGTGGAATGGAATGGAATGGAACGTGGAATCGAATGTGAAATGGAATGGAATGGAATGTGGAATTGAAGTTGCAATGCAATGGAATGGAATGGAATGGAATGTGGAATGGAATGGAATGGAATGTGGAAAGAATGGAATGGAATATGGATTGGAAAGCAATGGAATGTGGAAAGGAATGGAATGGAATGCAATGGAATGTCAAATGGAATGTGGAATAGAATTTGAAATGCAGTGTGGAATGGAATGTGAAACGGAATGAAAAGGAACGTGGAATGGAATGGAATGGAACATGTAACGCAATGGAATTCAACATAGAATGGAACGCGGAATGGAACTTCAAATGGAACGTGGAATGTAATGTGGAAGGGATGTGGAAAGGAAGGGAATGGAATGTGGAATGGAATGTGGAATAGAATGTGGAATGGAACGTGAAATGGAACGTGGAAAGGAATGGAATGGAAAGTGGAATTGAATTTGGAATGGAATGGAATAGAATTTGGAATGGATTTTGGAATGGAAGGTGGAATGGAATGAAATGGAATGTGTAATGGAATGTGGAGTGAAATGTAATGGAAAGTGTAATGGAATGAAATGGAATGAGGAATGGAATGTGGAGCAGAATGGAATGGAATGTGGAATGGAATGTTGAATAGAATGTGGAATGGAATGTGGAATGGAATGTAATGGAAGGTGGAATGGAATGTTTAATTGACAGTGGAGTGGAATGGAATGGTATGTGGAATAGAAAGTGGAATGGAATGGAATGAAACGTGCAATGGAAAGTCGAATGGAACAAGGAATGGAACGTTGAATGGAATGTATAATGCAATAGAATGGAATGTGGAATGGAATGTAATGGAAAGTGGAGTCGAATGTGGAATGGAATGGAATGGAATGTGGAATGCAAAGGAATGGAATGTGGAGTGGAATGTGGAATGGAAGGTGTAAAAGAAAGGAATGGAACGTGGAATGCAATGTGGAATGTAACATGGAGTGGAATGGAACGGATTATGGAATGGATTGTGGAATCGAATGCGGAATGTAATGGCATGTAATGGGGAATGGAATCTTTAATTCAACGGAAAGGAACGTGGAATGGATTGTGGAATGGAATGTGGAATGGAATGGAATGGAATGTGGAATGGAAAGGGCAATGGAATGTGGAATTGAATGGAATGGAATGAGGAATGTAATTTGGAATAGAAAGGAATAGAAAGTGAAAAGGATTGTGGAATGGCACGTGGAATGGAATGGAATGTGATGTGGAGTGAAATGGAATGGAATGTGGAATGGAATGTGGAATGCAATGGAATGGATTATGGAATGGAATCTGGAATGGAATGTGGAATTGATCGTGGAATGCTATGGAATGTAGAATGGAAAGGAATGGAATGCAATGTGGAAAGGAATGGAAAGGAATGTAATGGAATGTGGAATGGAAAGTGGAATGGAATGGAATGGAACGTGGAATGGAATGTGGAATGGAATGGAATGTTGAATGAAATGGATTGGAATGAGGAATGGAATGTGGAATGAAATTTAATGTGGAATGGAATGGAAAAGAATGTAGAATGGAAGAGAATGGAATGAGGAATGGATTGTGGAACGGAATATAATGTGGAATGGAAATAAATGGAATGGAATGCAATAGAATGGAATCCAATGGAATGTGGAATGTAATGTGGAATGTAATGCAATGGAATGTGAAATTTAATGTGGAAGAGAAAGGAATGGAATGTGGAATGCAACATGAATGAAATGGAGTGGAATGTGTAATGGAATCTGAAATGGAATGGAATGGAATGTGTAATGGAAAATGTAATGGAACGTGGACTACAACGTGGAATGGAATATGGAATGGACTGTGGAATTGAACGTGGAATGGAATGGAATGGAACGTGTCATGGAATGGAAGGGAATGTGGAAAGGAATGGAATGGAAGGAGGAAGGGAATGTGGAATGCAATGGAATGTGGAATGGAATGGAATGGAATGTGGAATGGAATGGAAGGTGGAATGGAATGGAAGGTGGAATGGAATGGAAGGTGGAATAGAAAGTGGAATTGAATGGAATGGAAAGTGGAATGGAATGGAACGTGGAATTGAATAGAATCTGGAACGGAATGGAATGTGGAATGGAATGGAATCTGGAATAGAATGGATTGGAATGGAACGTTGAATGAAATGGAATGGAATGGAATGTGGAATGGAATGAAATGTGGAATGTATTGCAGTGGAATGGAATGGAACATGGAATGGAATGGAATGGAACTTGGAATGGAATGTAATGGAACGTGTAATGGAAAGGAACGGAAAGTAGAATGGAATGGAATGGAACGTGGAATGGAATGGGTTGGAATTAAATCTCGAATGGAATGGAACATGGAATGGAATGGAATGGAACGTGGAATGGAATGGAACAGATTGGAGTAGAATGGAATGTGGAATGGAATGTAATAGAATGTGGAATTTAATGGAGTTGCGTGGAATGTGGAATGGAGAGGAACGGAATGGAATGTGGAATAGAATGGAATGGAATGGAATGTGTAATAAAATGGAATGGAATGAGGACTGGAACTTAATGGAATGTGGAATGGAATGGAACGGAATGGAATGGATTGGAATGTGAATGGAATGGAATGCAATGTGATATAGAATGTAATAGATTGGAAAGGAACGTGGAATTGGACGGAATGGGACTTGGAAAGGAATGGAATGGAATGGGGAATAGAATGGGCACTGGAAAGGAATGGTAAGTGGAATGGAATGTGAAATGGAATGTGGAATGGAACGTGGAATGGAATGAAATGGAAAGTGGAATGCAATGTATAGGAACGTGGAAGGGAACAGTATGGAACATGGAAAGCAATGTGGAATGGAATGGAATGGAACTTGGAATGGAACGTGGAATGGAACGTGGAATGGAATGTTAAATGGAATGTGGAAAGGAATGTGGATTTGAAGGTGGAATGCATTGGAATGGATTGTGAAATGGAATGTGTAATGGAATGGAATGGAATGGAATGTACAATGGAATGTGGAACGGAATGGAAAGGAACGTGGAATGGAATGGTACGGAAAGTGGAATGGAATGTAATCGAATGGAACGTGGAATGGAACGTGGAATTTAATGTGGAATGGATTGTGGAATGTAATGTAATGCAATGAGGAATGGAATGTAATGGAACGTGGAATAGAATGGAATGTATTGGAATGTGGAATAGAATGTGGAATGGAAAGCGCAATGGAATGGTATGGAATGTGGAATGGAATGCAATAGAATGTGGAATGGAATGTGGAATGGAATGTCGAATGGAATGAGAAATGTAATGGAAAGGAATGTGGAATGGAAAGTGGAAAGGATTGTGGAAAGTTGCATGGAATGGAATGTGGAATGGAACACGAAATAAAATGTAATGCATCGTGGAATGGAACGCGAAATTGAATGTAATGCTACGTGGAATGTAACGTTGAATGGATCGTCGAATGGAACGTGGAATGCTATATGGAACAGAATGTGGAATGTAGTATGGAATGGAACGTGAAATTGAATGGAATGGAATGTTGAATGCAACGTGGAATGGAATGGAGTGGAATGTGGAATAGAATGTGGAATGGAATGTGGAATGGAACGTGGAATGGAACGAGGAATTGTATGGAATTGAATGTGGAATGGAGTGTAGAATGGAATGGAATGGATTCTGCAAATTAATTTGGAATGGAATGGAATGGAATGTGGAATGCAACGCGGAATGGAATGGAAAGGAATGTAGAATGGAAAGTAGAATGGAATGGAATGGAATGTGCAAGGCAAAGTTGAATGGAATGTGAAATGGAACGTGGAATGGAATGTGGAGTGGAAGAGAATGTAACGTGGACTGAAATGTGGAATGCAATGTGGAAAGGAAAGTGGAATGGAATGGAATAGCAAGTGGAATGGAACCTGGAATTGAACGGAATTGAACGTGGAATGGAATTTGGAATGGAACGTGGAATGTAACGAAAAAGGAATGTGGAAAGCGACGTGGAATGGAATGTCGAATCGAAAGTGGAATATAATGGAATGGAATGTGGAATTGAATGGAACTGAATGTGGAATGGAATGGAATGCAATCTGGAATGGAATGTGGAAAGGTATGAAATGGATTGTGGAATGGAATGGAATGGAATGGTATGGAATGTGCAATGCAATGGAATGGAATGCGGAATGGAAATGGAATGGAATGTGGAATGGAATGTGGAATGGAATGTGGAATGGAAAGGAATGCAATAGGGAAAGGAATGTGGAATGGAAGGTGCAATGGAAGGGATTGGAATGGAATGGAATAGAAAGCGGAATGGAATGGAAAGGAATATGTAATGGAATGGAATGGATTGTGGAATAGAAATTGGAATGGAATGGAATGGAAATTTGGAATGGAATATGTAATGGAATGTAAAGGATTGGAATGTGGAATGGAATGTGGAATATAATGTAATTTTATTTAGAATGGAATGTGAAATATAATGGAAATTATTAGGCAATGTAATGTGGAATGGAATGGAATATGGAATAGGATGTAGAACGGAATGGAGTGGAATGTGGTATCGAATGGGAAATGGAATGTTAAATGGAATTGAATGGAATGTGGAATGGTATGTGGAATTGAATGGAATAGAATGAGGGTTACAATGTGGAAAGGAATGGAATGGAATGTGCAATGGAACGGAAAGGAATCTGGTATGGAATGTGGAATGGAAAGTGGAATGGAATATGGAAAGGAATAGAATGGAATCTGTAATGGAATGGAAAGGAATGTGGAATGAATTGGAATGGAATCTGGAATGGAATGGAATGGAATGTGGAAGGGAATGGAATGGAATGTGGAATGGAATGGAAGGGAATGTGGAATGGAATGGAATGGAATGTGGAATGGATTGGAAGGGAATGTGGAATAGAGGAATGGAATAGAATGGAATGTGGAATGCAATGAGAGGGAATGGAATGTGGAATGGAATGGAATGGAATTTGGAATGGAATGGAATTGAATGTGGAATGGAATGGAATGTCGAATCGATTGGAGTGGACTGTGGAATGGAAAGGAATGGAATAGAATGTGGAATTGAATGTGGAATGGAAGGGAATGGAATGTGGAATGGAATATAGAATGGAAAGGAATGGAATATGGAATGGAATGTGGAATAGAATGGAATGGAATGTTGAATGGAATGTGGAATAGAAGAGAATGGAATATGGAATGGAATGGAATGGCATTTGGAATGGAATGGAATGTGGCATGGAATGGAATGGAATTTGGCTTTTAGGAATGGACTGGAATGTGGAATGGAATGTGGAATGTAACTGAATTGAATGGGAAATTGAATGTGGAATTGAATGGAATAGAATGTGGAACGGAATGTGGAATGGATTGGAATAGAATGTGCAATGGAATGGAATGGAATGTGAAATCGAATGGAATGTGGAATGCAGGAATGGAATGGACTGTGAAATGGAATTTGGAATGAATGCCATGGAATGTGGAATGGAATGGAGTGGAATGTGGAATGGAATGATTGGAATGTGGAATGGAGGAATGGAACGGAATGGAATGTGGAATGGAATGAAAGGGAATGGAATGTGGAATGTAATGGAATGGAATGCGGAATGGAATGCAATGGAATGTGGAAAGGAGTGGAACGTGATACGGAATGGAATGGAATGTGGAATGTAATGGAATGTGGTATGGAGTGTGAATTGGAATGTGAATTGCAATGGAATGGAAAGTAGAATAGAACGTGGAAAGCTATGGAATGGGATGTGAAATGGAATGTAACAGAATCTGGATTGGAATGGATTTGAATGTGGAATGCAATGGAATAGATCATGGAATGAAATGGAAAGGAATGTGGAATGGAATGGAATGGAGTGGATTTCAGAAAGGAATGAAATGGAATGTAGAAAGGAATGGAATGGAAAGGAATGGATTGAAATGTGGAATGGAATGGAATGGATATGGAAAGGAATGGAATGTGGAATGGAATGGAATGTAAAGTTGAATGGAATTTGAAATGGAATTTAATGGAAGGTGAAAAGGAATGGAATGGAATATGGAATGCAATGGAATGGAATATGGAATTGAATGGAATGGAATGTGGAATGGAATGGAATGAAATGTAAGGTGGAATGGAAAGGAATGGAATGTGGAATGGAATGTGGAACTTAATGGAATGGAATGGAAAGGAATGTGGAATTGAATGAAATGGAATAGAAAGGAATATGGAATGGAGTGAAATGGAATGGAATGTGGAATTGTATGGAATGTGGAAAGAAATGTGGAATTGAATTGAATGTGGGATGGAATGGAATGGAATGTGGAATTAAATGGAATGGAGTTCAATGTGGACTCGAATGGAATGGAATGGAATGTGCAGTGGAATATGGAATTTATTGGAATGGAATGGAATGTAGAAAGTAAAGTGGAATGGAAAGGAATGGAATGTAGAATGGAATGTGAAAAGGAATGGAAAGGAATGTGGAATGGAATGAAAGGAAATGTAGAAAGGAATGCGGAAAGGATTGGAATGGAATGTGGAAAGGAAAGAAATGGAATGGAATGTGGAATGGAACATGGAATGTAACATGGAATAGAAAGTGGAATATATCGTGGAATGGAGAGTGGAATGGAATGAAATGGAAAGTGGTATGTAATGGAATGGAATGTGTAATGCTAAGAAATGGAATGTGGAATGCAGTGGAATGGAATGTGGAATGGAATTTAATGCAATGGAAAGAGGATTGGAATGAAATGGAACACAATGGATTGTGGAATGGAAAGGAATGGAATGTGGAATGGAATTGAATGGAATGTGGAATGTAATGTCTAATGGAAAGGGGAATGGAATGGAATGCAACGTGGAATGGATCGTGGAATGGAACGTGGAATGGAATGTGGAATGGAATGGAATGTGGAATGGAATGGAATGGAAAGCGGAATGGAAAGTGTAAAGTGAAATATAATGGAATGGAATGTGGAATGGAATCGGGAACAGAAGGTGGAATTGTAAGTGGAATGGAATGGAATGGAACGTGGAATGGAATGTCTAATGGAATGTGGAATGGAATGGAATGGAATGTGGTATGCAATGGAATGGAATGTGTTATGGAATGGAATGCAATGAGGAATAGAAATGAATATGGAATTGAATGGAATGGAATGGAATGTGGAGTGGAATGGAACGGAATGTGTAGTTGAATAGAAAGGAACGTGGAATGGAATGGAATGGAAGGTGGAATGGAATGCAGAATGGAGCGGAATGGAAATGAATGTGGAATGGAATATTGAATGCAATGGAATGGAATGTGCAAAGGAATGGAATGTGCAAAGGAATGGAAAGGAATGTGGAATGGAATGTGCAATAGAACGGAATTGAATGTGTAACGGAATGTGGAATGGAATGGACTGCAATGTGGAATGGAAAGTGTAATGGAATGTGGAATGGAATGGAAAGAATTGAGAAAGTGGAATGGAATTGATTGGGGTGCAAAGTTTAATGGAGAGGAATGGGTTGTGGAATAGAATGGAGTAGAATGTGGAATGGAAAGTAGAACGGAAAGAAGAGGAATGTGGCATGGAATGGAATGGAGTGTAGAATATCACGTGGGATGGAATGTGTAACGGAATGTGTAATGGAATGCAATGGAATGTGAAATGGAATGGAATGGAATGTGGAATGGAATGTGGAATGGAATGAAATGGAATGTAGGATGTAACGGAATGGAATGGAATGTGTAATGGTATGTATAATGGAATGTGGAAAGGAAAGTGCAGTGGAATGGAATGTGGAAAGGAATGTGGAATGTAATGGAATAGAATGTGGAATGGAATGGAATGGAATGCGGAATGGAATCGAATGGAGTATGAAATGGAATGTGGAATTGAATGTGGAATGGAATGTGGAACTGAATGGAATGGATTGTGGAATGGAATGGAATGGAATATGGAATTTAATGGAATGGAATGTGGAAAGGAATGGATTAGAATGGAATGTGGAATAGAAAGAATAATGGAATGTGGAATTGAATGTGGAATAAAAAGGAATGGAGTGTGGAATGGAATGTGGAGTGAAATGGAATGGATCGTGGAATGCTATATAATGGAATGTGGAATGGTATGGAATGGAATGCGGAATGGAAGAGATTGGAATGCTGAATGCAATGTGGAATGGAATGGAATGGACTATTGAATGGAATTGAATGGAAAGTGGAATGAAATTGAAAGGAATGTTGAATTAAATGGAATGGAATAGAATGCGGAATGGAATGTGGAAAGGAATGGAATGGAAAGTGGAATGCAAAGTGGGATGGAATGTGGAATGAAATGTGGAATGGAATGGAATGGAATGTGGAAAGGTAAATGGAATGTAATGGATTGGAATGTGGACTGGAATGTGGAATGGAATGTGGAATGAAACGTGGAATGGAAAATAATGTAATGGGGAATGGAAAGGAATGCAATGTGGAATGGAATGTAGAATGGAATGTGGAATGGAATGTGCAGTGCAATGGAATGGAATGTGGAACGGAATGGAATAGAATGTGGAAAGGGATGTGGAGTCGAATGGAATGGAATGTGGAATGGAATAGAATAGAATGTGGAATGGAATGTGGAATGGAAAGGAATGTAATGCAGAAAGGAATGTGCAATGGAATGTGGATTGCAAAGTTGAATAGAATGGAATGGAATGGAAAATGGAACGTGGATTGGAACAGAATTGAATGTGGAATGGAATGCGGAATTGAGGGTGGAATGGAACGTGGAATGAAATGGAATGGATTGTGGAATGGAATGTGGAATTGAGTGTGGAGTGGAACATGGAATGGAATGGAATGGAATATGGAATGGAAAGTGGAATGGAATATGGAATGGAATGCAATGGAATGTGGAATGGAGAATGGAATGGAATGGAATGGAATGAAATGTTGAATGGAATTTAATGGAATGTGGAATGGAATCTGGAATGGAAAGGGGAATGGAAAGTGAAATGGAATGTGGAAAGGAATGGAATGGAATGTGGAATGGAAAGTGGAATAGAGTGTGGAATGGAATGAAATGGAATGTGGAATGGAATGTGGAATGGATTTAATGGAATGTGGATTGGAAAGTGGAAAGGAAAGTGGAATGGATTGTTTAATGAAATGTGGAATGGAACGGAATGGAATTGGAATGGAATGTGGAATGGAACTGGGAATGGAATGCAATGGAATATGCAATGCAACGTAGAATGGCATGGAATCGAACGTGGAAGGGAATGTGAAATTTAATGTGGAATGGAATATAGTGGAAAGTGCAATGGAACGTGGAATGTATCTTGGAATGGAATGGAAGGTGGAATGGAACGTGAAATGCAGTGGAATAGAACGTGGAATGGAATGTGGAATGGAACGTGGAATGCAATGTGGAATTGAACATGGCATGGAATGTGGAATGCAATATGGAATGGAACGGAATAGAATGTGGAATGGAATGTGGAATTGTGTGCGGAATGGAACGTGGAAAGGAATGGAATGGAATGTGGAATGAAATGTGTAATGGAACGTGGAATGGAATGGAATGCAGTGTTGAATGGAACGTGGAATGCAAAGGAATGGAATGGAATGGAATGTGGAATGGAATGGAATGGAATGTGCAATGGAATGTGGAATGGAATGGAAAGGAATGTGGAAGGGAATGTGAAATGGATGTGGAATGGAATGTGGAATGGAATGGAATGAAACGTGGAATGAAATGTGGATTGGAATGGAAAGTAATGTGGAATAGAATTTAATGGAAAGTGGAATGGAACATGGAATAGAATCGAATGGAATGGAATGTGGAATGGAATGGAATGAAATTTGGAATGGAATGTTGATTGGAATGGAATGGAATGTGGAAAGGAATGGAATGCACTGCGGAATGGAATGTAGAATGGAACGTGGAATGGAATGTGGAATATGATGGAATGGAACTTGCAATAGAATATTGAATTACATGTGAAATGGAATGCAATGGAATGTGGAATGGCATGTGATATGAATTGCAATGTAGTGAGACTGAAATTTGCATTGGAATGTGGAATGGAATGTGCAATGAAACGTGGAAGAGAACGTAATGTAATGTGGAATGGAAAGTGGAAAGGAATTTAGAATGGCATGTGGAATGGAACGGAATGGAATGTGGAATTGAATGTGGAATTAAGTGTGGAATGGAACGTGGAATGGAAAGGAATGGAATGTGGAATGGAAAGTGGAATGGAACGTGAAGTGGAATGGAACGTGAAGTGGAAGGGAACGTTAAATGGAATGGAATGAAATGCGGAATGGAACGTGGAATGGAATGGAATGGAATGAACAGGAATGCGGAAAGGAATGGAATGGAATGTGGAATGGAATGGAATGGAATGTGGAAGGGAATGTGGAATGGAATGTGAACTCTAGTGTGGAATGGAATGGATTGAAAAGTGGAAGGAAATGTGGATTGGAATGGAAAGGAATGGAATGGAATTTAGAATGGAATGGAATGGAATGTGGAATGGAATGGAATGGAATATGGAATGGAATGTTGATTGCAAAGCAATGGAATGTGGAATGGAATGGAATGGACTTTTGAAAGGAATGAGGAATGGGATGTGGAAAATAATGGAATGCAACTTGGAATAGAAAGTGAAATGGCATGTGCATTGCAATGCAATGGAATGTGGAATGAAATGCAATGGAATGAGAATTTCATGTGGAATGGAATGTGGAATGTAAAGAACAATGGAATGCAGAATGGAATGTGGAATGGAATATGGCATGGAATGTGGAATAGAATGGAATGGAATGGAATCTGTAAAGGAGTGTGGAAAGGAATGTGGAATGGAATGTGGAATAGAACGGAATGGAATGTGGAAAGGAATGTGAAATGGAAAGTGGAATGGACTGTAATGGAATGTGGAATGCAATGCGAATTGGAATGTGTAATGGAAGGTGGAATGGAATGTGGATTGTATTGTGGAATGGAAAGTGTAATGGAATGGAAAGGAATGTGGAATGGAACGTGGAATGGAATGGAATTGAACGTGGAATGGAACTTGTAATGAAACATGGAATGGAACGTGGAATGGAAAGTAGAATGGATGGTGGAATGGAATGTGGATTGGAACGTGGAGTGAAATGGAATGGAACGTGGAATTTAACATGCAATGGAATGGAATGGGACGTGCAGTGGAATGTGGAATGGATCATGGAAAGCAAAGTGGAATGTTATGGAATGGAAAGTGCATTGGAATGTGGAATGAAATGAGGAATAGGAAGGGGAAAGTTATGTTGAATGGAATGTATAATGGAAAGGAATGCAATGTGGAATGGAATGGAATGTTATGTGGAATGGAATGGAATGGAATGTGGAATTGAATGAAATGCAAAGTGGAATGGAATGGAATGGTATGTGGCATGGGACGTGGAAAGGAATAGAGTGGAATGTGGAGAAGAATGTGGAATGGAATGGAATGGAATGTGGAATTAAATGGAAAGCAAAGATGAGAAATTTGGAATGGAATGGAGTGGAACATGGAATGTAATGTGGAATGGAATGTGGAATGGAACGTGGAATAAAATGGAATGGATAGTGGAATGGAACGTGAAATGTAATGTGGAATGGAACGTGGAATAGAATGTGGAAGGGAATGTGGAATGGAAATGAATGGAATGTGCAATGGAATGAAATGGAATGTTGGATGGAATGGGAAAGAATTTGGAATTGAATGTGGAATGGAATGGAATGAAATGAGGAATAGAATGTGGAATGCAATGAAATGGAATGCAGAATGGAATTGAATGGAATGTAGAATGGAATGTGGAATTGATTGTGGAACGGAATGTGGAATGGAAAGGAATGAAATGTGGAAAGGAAAGTGGAATGGAACGTGGAATGGAATGGAATGCGGAATGGAATTTGAAATGTAATGTGGAATGGAACGTGGAATAGAATGTGGAAGGGAATGTGGAATGGAAATGAATGGAATGTGCAATGGAATGAAATGGAATGTTGAATGGAATGGAAAAGAATTTGGAATTGAATGTGGAATGGAATGGAATGGCATGAGGAATAGAATGTGGAATGCAATGAAATGGAATGCAGAATGGAATCGAATGGAATGGAGAATGGAATGTGGAATTGAGTGTGGAAAGGAAAGTGGAATGGAAATGAATGAAATGTGGAAAGGAAAGTGGAATGGAACGTGGAATGGAATGGAATGGAATGCGGAATGGAATTTGAAATGTAATGTGGAATGGAACATGGAATAGAATGTGGAAGGGAATGTGGAATGGAAATGAATGGAATGTGCAATGGAATGAAATGGAATGTTGAATGGAATGGAAAAGAATTTGGAATTGAATGTGGAATGGAATGGAATGGCATGAGGAATAGAATGTGGAATGCAATGAAATGGAATGAAGAATGGAATCGAATGGAATGGAGAATGGAATGTGGAATTGAGTGTGGAAAGGAAAGTGGAATGGAAATGAATGAAATGTGGAAAGGAAAGTGGAATGGAACGTGGAATGGAATGGAATGGAATGCGGAATGGAATGTGTAATGGAATGCAATGCGGAATGGAATGGAATGGAATGTGGAATGGAATTGAATAGAATGTGGAAGGGAATGTGGAATGTAAGGTGGAATGGAATTGAAAGAAATGTGGAATGAAATGTCGATTTTAATGGAATTCAACGTGGAATGGAATCGACAGGAATGTAGAATGGAATGTGTAATAGAATTTAATGGAAAGTGGAATGGAAGGTGGAATGTAAGGTAAAGGAATGACATGGAACGTGAAATGGAATGGAATGGAATGTGGAATGCAATGTGGAATGGAATGAAATGAAATGTGGAATGGAATGCTGATTGGAATGGAATGGAAGGTGGAATGGAATGGAATGGACTGCGGAATGGAATGTGGAGTGGATTTTGGAATATAATGGAATGGAAATTGGAGTAGAATGTGAAATGGCATGTGAATTGAAATGCAATAGAATGTGAAATTTAACGTGGAATGAAATGCAATGGAATGAGAATTTACTGTGGAAAGGAATGTGGAATGAGATTGGAATGTGGAATGGAATGTGGAATGGAGTGCGGAATGGAATGTGGAGTGGAATGTGGCATGGATTGTGGAATGGAAAGGAATGGAATGGAATGTGTCATTGGAATGTGGAATGGAATGTGAAATAGAAATGAATGGAATGTGGAACGGAATGTGGAATGGAATGTAATGGAATGTGCAATGGAATGTGAAATGGAATGTGTAATGGAATTTGGAATGAAGCGTAATGGAATGTGGAATGGAATGTGGATTGGAAGGTGGAATGGAAAGTGTAATGGAATGGAAACTAATGTGGAATGGAACGCGGAATGGAATGGAATGGAACGTCGAATGTAACTTGTAATGAATCGTGGAATGGAACTTGGAATGGAAAGTGGAATGGAATGTGGAACGGAATGTGGAAAGGAACATAGCATGGAATAGAATGCAATGTGGAATGCAACATGGAATGGAATGGAATGGAACATACAGTGGAATGTGGAATGGATCACGGAATGGAAAGAGGAATGTAATGGATTGGAATGTGGCATGGAATGTGGAATGGAATGGAGTGGAATGTGGAGTAGAATGTGGAATGGAATGGAATGGAATGAGGAAAGGAATGGAATGGAACGTGGAATGGAATGTGGAATGGAATGTGGAATAGAACGTGGAATGGAAGGTGGAATTGAATGGAATGGAAAGTGGAATGGAACATGGAATGGAATGTGGAAAGGAACGTGGAATGGAATGTGGAATGCAATGTGGAATGGGAATAAATGGAATGTGCAATAGAATGGCATGGAATGTGGAATGTAATGTAATGTGGATTAGAATGTGTAATGGAATGGAATGGAATGAGGAATAGAATGTGGAATGCAATGGAATGGAATGCGGAATGGAATGGAATGGAATGGAATGTGGAATGGAATGTAATGGAATGTGGAATTGAATGTGGAAAGGAATGTAATGGAATCTGGAATAGAAAACGGAATGGAATGGAATGGAATGCAGAATGGAATCAAACGTAATGGAATGTGGAATGGAACGAAATCGATTGCTACGGAATGTGGAATGGAATGGAATGCAATGGGGAATGGAACGTGGAACGGAAAGGAATGGAATGTGTAATGGAAACTAATGGAATGTGGAACAGTATGCGGAATGGACAGGAATGGAATGGAATGGAATAGAATGCGGAATGGAATGTGGAATGGAATGGAATGGAATGGAATGTGGAACGAAATGAGGAGTGGAATGTAATGGAATGTGGAATGGAAGGTGGAATCGAATGGATTGGAAAGTGGAATGGAGTGTGGAATGGAATGGACAGAAATGGAATGGAATGGAATGCGGAGTGGAATGCAGAATGGAATGTGGAATGGAATGTGGAATTAAATATGGAAAGGAATGGAATGGAATGTGGAAAGGAATGTGGAATGTAATGGACTGGAATGTGGAATGAATTGTGGAATGCAATGTGCAATGGAATGCAATGGAATGTGGAATGGAACTTGGAATGCAATGTGGAATGAAACGTGGAATGGATCGTGCAATTGAATGGAATGGAACTTGGAATAGGATGTGGAAAGGAATGGAAGGGAATGTGGAATGGAATGTGGAGTGAAATGGAATGGAATGTGGAATGGAATGGAACGTGGAATGGAATGTGGAACTGAACGGAATGTAATGTGGAATGCAATGTGGAATGGAAAGTGGAATGTAATGGAATTTGATGTGGAATGGAATGTGGATTGGAACGGAACCTATTGTGGAATGTAATGTGGAATTGAGTGTGGAAAGGCACGTGGAATGGAAAGGAATGGAATGTGGAATAGAACGTGGAATGCAATGGAATGGAAAGTGGAATGGAATGGAATGGAATGGAATGTGACATGCTGTGGAAAGGAATGTGGAATGGTATGTCCAATGGAAAGTGAAATGGAATGTTGAAAGGAATGAAATGGACTGTGGAATGGAATGGGGAATGGAGTGTGGAATGGAATGTAGAATGGACTTTAATGGAATGTGGATTGGAAAGTGCATTGGAATGTGGAATGAATTGTGGAATGGAATGTGGAATTAACGGAATGGAATTTGGAATGCAATGTGGAAAGGAGTGTGGAATGGAACTTGGAATGGAATGCAATGGAATGTGGAATGCATCGTGGAATGGCATGGAATGGAACGTGGAATGGAACGTGGAATGGAAATTGGAATGTAATGGAGTGGAAAGTGGAATGGAATGTGGAATGGAACTTTGAATAGAATGGAATGGAATCGGAAATTGAATGTGAAATGCAATGGAAAGGACCGCTTAATGTAATGTGTAATGGAACGCGGAATGGAATGTGGAATTGAACGTAGCATGGAATGTGGAATGTAATGAGGAATGGAAAGTGGAATGGAAGAGACTGGAATGTGGAATACAAGGTGGAATGGAACGTTTAATGGACCAGAATGGAATGCAGAATGGAATGGAATGGAATGGAATGTCGAATGGAATGCAATGGAATTTGGAAAGGAATGTGGAATGGAATGTGGAACGGAATGGAATGGAATGTGGAGTGAAATGTGGATTTGAATGGAATGGAATGTGGAATGGAATGGACTGGAATGTGGAATGGAATGTGGAAGAGGATTTAGAGGAAAGTGGAATGGAACGTGGAATGGAATGGAATGGAATGGAATGGAAAGTGGAATGGAATGTGGAATGGAATGTGGAATAGAAAGTGGTATGCAATGTGGAATGGAATGGACAGAAATGTGGAAAGGAATGTTGATTGGAATGGAATGGAATGTGGAATGGAATGGAAGGGACTACAGATGGAATGTGGGATGGAATGTGGAATGGATTGTGGAATATAATGGAATGGAAATTGGAATACATGTTGGAATGGCATTGGAATGTGGAATAGAATGTGCAATGAAATAAAATGGAATGAGCGTGGAATGTGTAATGGAATATAGAATGGAATGTGGACTGGACTGCGGAATGGAATGTGGCATGGAATATGGAATGGAATGGAATTGAATGGAATGTGGAATGGAATGTGAATTGGAATGCAGTGGAATGTGGAATGGAATATGGAATGAAATGCAATGGTATGAGAATGGAATGTGGAATGGAATGTGGAACGGGATGGAATGGAATGAGGAATGGAATGTGGAATGGATTGGAATTCACTACAGATGGAAGGTGGAATAGAATGTGGAATGGAATGTGGAATATAATGGAATGGAACTTGGAATAGAAGGTGGAACGGCATGCGAATTTCAATGCATTGGAATGTGGAATGGAATGTGCAATGAAATAAAATGGAATGAGCATGGAATGTGGAATGGAATATGGAATGGAATGTGGAGGGGACTGAGGAATGGAATGTGGCATGGAATGTGGAATGGAATAGAATTGAATGGAATATGGAATGGTATGTGAATTGGAATAAAATGGAATGTGGAATGGAATATGGAATGAAATGCAATAGTATGAGAATGGAATGTGGAATGGAATGTGGAACGTGTTGGAATGGAATGAGGAATGGAATGTGGAATGGAAAGCGTAATGGAATGAAATGGAATGTGGAATGCAATGTGAAATGGAATATGTAATTGAATGGAATGGAATGTGGAAAGAAATATGAAATGGATTGTTTAATGGAATGGAATGGAATGTGAAATAGAATGGAATGGAATGCAATGTGGAATGGAATGGAATGGAAACTGAAATAGATAGTGGAACGGAATGTGAAATGGAAGGTGGAATGGAATGTGGAACGGAAATTAATGGAAGGTAGAACGGAATGGAATGGAACGTGCAATGGAATGGAATGTGGAATGGAACTTGGAATGGAAAGTGGAATGGATCATGGAACGGAAAGTGGAATGGAATGTGGAATGGAATGTGGAATGCAATGGAATGGAATGTGGTATGAAATATGAAATGGAATGGAATGGAATGTGGAATGGAATGTGGAATGTAATGCCATGGAATGAGAATGGAATGGGAAATGGAATGAAAAGGAATGTGCAATGGAATGGAATGGAAAGTGGAATGCAATGTGGAATGGAATGCGGAATGGAATGGAATAGAAAGTGGAATTCAATGTGGAATGAAATGTGGAATGAAACGTGGAATGGAACGTGGAATTGAATGGAATGAAACTTGGAATAGATAGTAGCATATAATGGAATGGAATGTGGAATGAATTATGGAGTGTAATCGAACGGAATGTGCAACGGAATGGAATGGAATCTGGAAAGGAATGTAGAATGGAAAGGAATGTAATTTGGAATGGACTTTAATGGAAAGTGGAATGGAAAGTGGAAACGAATATGTAATGGATTGTGGAATGGAATGTGGAATGGAACGGAATGGAAAGTGGAATGGAATGTAGAATGGTGAGTGGAATGACACTTGAAAAGGGATGCAATGGAAAGTCGAATGGAACGAGGAATGGAATGGAATGGAACGTGGAATTGAACGAGGAATGGAAAGAGGAATGAAATGGAATGGAATGTGGAATTTAACATGGAATGGAACGTGGAAAAGAATGTGGAATTGAACGTTGCATGGAACGTGGAATGGCATGGAACGTGGAATGGAATTGAATGCAATGTGGAATGGAATGTGGACAGGAATGGAATACAATGTGAAATAGAATGTAGAATGGAATGCATTGGAATATGGAATTCAATCTGGAATGCAATGTGGAATGGAATGTAATGGAATGTGGAATGGAACGTGGAGTGGAAAGTGGAGTGGAATATGGAATGGAAAGGAAAGGTATGTGGAAAGATATGTGGAATGGAATGTGGAAAGAAAAGTGGAAAGGAATGGAATGCAATGTGGAATGGAACATGCAATGGAACGGAATGGAACGTGGAATGAAACTTGGAATAGAATGTGGGATGGAGCGTGAAATGGAATGTGAAATGGAATGTGGAAAGGAACGTGGAATGGAATGGAATGGAATGTGAAATGGAACGTGGAATGGGATGTGTAATGAAATTTGTAACGGAATGGAATGGAATGTGGAGTGGAATGGAGTGGGATGTCCAATGCAATTTGGATTGGAATAGAATGGAATATAGAATGGAAAGGAAAGTGCAATGGAATGTGGAATGGAATGTGGAAAGGAATCGAATGGAATGGAATGGAATGGAAGGTGGAATGGAAAGTGGAAAGGAATGGAATGGAATGTGGAATGGAATGAGAAATGGAATGGAATGCAATGTGGAAAGGAATGTGGAATGGATTGCAAAGATATGTGTAATGGAATATGGAATGTCATGGATGGCAATGTGCAACGGAATGTGGAATGGAATGTGGAATGGAACGTTGAATGGAATGGAATGGAATGTGTAATGGAATGAGTAATGGAAAGGGATGGAATGTGAAATGGAATGGATTGGAATGTGGAGTGGATTGTGGAATGGAATGGAAAGGAATGGAATGTGGAATGCAATTTAATGGAATGTGGAATTCATTGAAATGGAATGGAATGGAATGTAGAATGGAATGGAATGTGAAATGGAATGGAATTGAATGTGGAATGGTATATGGAATGGAATGGGATGAAATGTGGAATGGAATGTGGAATGTGGAATGGAAAGGAATGGAAGGGAATGAGGAATGGAATGTGTATTGGAATTTGGAATTGAATGTGGAATGGAATGGAATGGAATGTGGAATGGAATATGGAATTGAATAGAATGGAATGGAAGGTGGAATGGAATGTGGAATGGAATGTGGAATGGAATGGATTGGAATGTGAAATGGAATGAGAAATGGAATAGAATGGAATGTGGAATGGAAAGTGGAATGGAAATCATTGGAAGGTGGAATGGAATGTGGAATGAAATGAAATGGAATGTGGAATGGAATGTAATGGAATGTGGAATGTCATGTGGAATGAATTTGAAATGAATGGAATTGAAAGTGGATCAGAATGGAATGGAATGTGGAACGGAATGGAATAGAATGTGGAATGGAATGGAATGTGGAATGGAATGTTGAATAGAACGGAATGGAAAGTGGAATGAAACTGAATGGAACGGAATAGATTGTGGAAACTAATTGAATGGAATGTGGAAAGGAATGTGGAATGGAAAGTGAAATGAAACGGAATAGAATGTAGAATGTAATGTTGAATGGAATGGAATGTGCAATGGAAAGGAAAGGAGTGTGGAAAGAAGTGGAATGGAATGGAATGGAATATGGAATGAGATGGAATGGAAAATGGAATGGAATGGAATGGAATGCAATGCGGAATGAAATGGAATGGAATTGAATGGAATGGAATGTGGAATGGAATGGAAAGTGGAATGGAATGTGGAGTGGAAAGAGAAATGGAATGGATTGGAATGTCGAATGCAATGAGTAATGGAATGCGGAATGGAAAGTGGAATGGAATGGAATGGAATGTGGAATGGAATGAGAAATGGAAAAGAACGGAATGTGGAATGGAATGTGGATTCGAATGGATTGGAATGTGGAATGGAAATTTGAATGGAATGGAATGTGGAATGGAATGGAATGGAATGTGGAATTCAATGAAATGGAATGGAACGGAATGGAATGTGGAAGGGAATATGGAATGGAATGGGACACAATGTGGAAAACATTGTGGAAGGTGGAATGCAATGGAATGGAATGGAATGTGGAATGTTGTGCAGTGGAATGTGGAATTCAATGGAATATGGAATTGAATGGAATGGGATGGAATGTGGAATGGAATGGAATGGAATGTGGAATGGAATAGAATGGAATGGAATTGAATGTCTATCGAAGGGGAATGGAATGTGGAAAGGAAAGTAATGGAATGCGGAATGGAATGGAATGTGTTAGGGAAAGTGAAACGGAAAGTGGAATGGAATGGAATGCAATGTGGAATGGAATGGAATGGAATGGAATGTGTAATAGAGTGGACTGGAATGTGAAATGGAATGGAATGGAATTTGGAATGGAATGGAATTTAAAGTGGAATGCAACTGAATGGAATGTATTGGAATGTGGAATAGAATTGAATGGAATGAGGAATGTAATGTGGAATGGAAAGTGGAAAAGAATTGAATGCAATGTGGAATGGAATGTGGAATGGAATGGAGTGGAGTGTGTAATGGAATGAGAAATGGAATCAGAAATGAAACGAAAAGGAATCTAATGTGGAACGGACTGTTGAATGGAAAGGAATGGAATGTGTAATGGAATGTGGAGTTTAGGGGAATGGAATGTGGAATGGTATGGAATGGAAAGTGGAATGAAATTGAATGGAATGTGGAATGCAATATGGAATGGAATGGAATGGAATGCGGAATGGAATGGAATGGAATGCGGAATGGAAAGGAATGGAATGGAACGGAAAGCGGAATGGAATGGAATGGAATGTGAAATGGAATATAGAATGGAACGGAATGGAATATGGAACGGAATGTATAATGGAATGGAATGTGGACTGGAATGGAATGAAATGCAGAATGGAATGTGGAATGGAATGGAATGGAATGTGTAAAGGAAAGGTACGGACTGTGGAATGGATTTCAATGGAACGTGTAATGTAATGGAGTGGAATGTGGAATGCAATGGAATAGAAAGGAATGGAATGTGGAACGGAATATGGAATGGAAAGTGCAATGGAACAAAATGGAATGTGGAATGCAATGGGATGGAATGTGGAATGGAATGTGGAATGGATTGCAATTGAATGGAAAATGGGATGGAAAGTGCAATGGAGTGGAATGGAATGGAATGGAACATGAAATGGCATGGAATGTAATAGAAGGGAAAGTGGAATGGAATGGAATGGAATGTGGAATGGAATGGAATTTGTAATTGAATGGAATGGAATTTAGAATGGAAAGGAATGGAACATGGAATGGAATGGAAGGGAATGTGGAATGGAATGGAATGGAATGTGGAATGCAATGGGATGGAACATGGAATTGAATGTGGAATGGAATGGAATTGAATGGAATGTGGAATAGAATATAATTAATGGAATTTGGAATGTAATGGAATGGAATGCGGAATGGAATGGAATGTGGAGTGGAATGTGGAATGGAATAGTATGCAACGTGGGAGGAAATTGAAAGGAATGTGGAACGGAATGGAATGGATTATGGAATGCAATGGAATGGAATGGAATCGAATGACGACTGGAATTTAAAGGAGTGTGGAATGAAATTGAATTGAATGGAATGGCATGTGGAATGGAATGCGGAATGGAATGTGGAATGGATTGTGGAATGGAATGTGCAATGGAATGGAATGGAATGTGGAACGGAATGGAATGGAATGAAATGTGGAATGGACTTTAAAGGAATGTGGAAGGAAATTGAATGGAATGTGGAATTTAATGCGGAATGGAATGCGGAATGGATTCTGGAATGGAATGTGGAATGGAATGGAATGGAATGGAATGTGGAATGGAATGGAATGGAATGAAATGTGGAACGGAGTTTAAAGGAATGTGGAATGAAATTGAATGGAATGTAATGGAATGTGGAATGGAATGTGGAACGGAATGCAACGGAATGTGTAATGGATTTTGGAATGCAATGGAATGGAATGTGGAATGGAATGTGGAATGGAATGCTTGGAATGCGAAATGGTATGTAATGGAATGTGCAATGTAATGGAAAGAACGTGCAATGGAATGGAATGGAATTGAATGGAATGTGTAATTGAATGGAACGGAATGTAGAATGGAATGGAATGGAAAGTGGAATGGAATGGAATGGAATATGGAATGGAATGGAATGGAATGGAATGGAATGTGGAAAGGAATGGAATGGATTGTAACTTAATGGAAAGTGGAATGGAATGGAATGTGAAAAGGAATGGAATAGAATGGAATGTGAAATAGAATGGAAGGGAATGTCGAATGGCAGGGAATGCAATGTGGAATGGAATGGAATGTGTAATATAATCGAATGGAATGTGAAACGGAATGTAATGGAATGTGGACTGGAATGGAATGGGATACTGAATGGAAAGGGATGGAATGTGGAAAGGAATGTGGAATGTAATGGAATGCAGTGTGGAATGGAATGTGGAATGGAATTTAACAGAAGGTGGAATGGAATGTGGAACAAAATGGTGTGTAATGGAATGTGGAATGGTAGGGAATGGAATGTGTAATTGAATGTGGATAGGAATGTGGAATTTAATGTGTAATGGAATGTGGAATGGAATGGACCGGAAAGTGGAATGGAAAACAATGGATTTGTATGGAATGTGGAATGAAAAAGAATGGAATGTGGAATGGAATGTAATTGAATGTGGGATGGAATGTTCAATGGTATGTGGAAACTAACGTGGAATGCAATGGAATGGAATGTGGAATGGATTGGAAAAGAATGGAATGGAATGCAGAATGGAATGTAACGGAGTGTGGAATGGAAAGTGAAATGGCATGGAATGGAACCTGGAATGGAACGTGCCACGGAATGTGGAATGGAACGTGGTATGGAACGTACAATGGAATGTGGAATGGAAAGTGGAATGGAATGAGGAATGGAATGGAATGGAATGTGGAATGGAATGGAATGGAATGTGGAAAGTAATACAATGGAAGGGAATGTGGAATGGAATGTGGAATGGAACTGAATGTAATGTAGATTGGAATTGAATGGAATGTGGAAAGGAATGGAGTGGAATGTTGAATGGAATGGAACCTGAAATGGAATGGAATGCAATGTGGAATGTGAAATGCAATGTTGAATGAAATGTGAAATGGAATATGGAATGGATTGTGGAATAGAATGTGAAATGGAATGAAGTGAAACGTGGAATGGAATGAAACAGAACATGGTATGGAGTGGAATGGAACGTGAAATTAATGTGGAATGGAATGGAATGGAATGTGGAATGGAATGGAATTGAAAGAGGAATGGATTGGAATGTAATGTGGAATGCAATGGAATGGAATGTGAAAAGTAAGGTGGAATGGAATGTGCAATGGACTGTGGAATGTAACGTGGAATGGAACGTTGAATGGAGTGGAATGGAACATGTAATGGAATGTGGAATGGAATGCAATGGAATATGCAATGCAATGTGGAATGGAATGTGGAATGTAATGGAATGCAATGATGAATGTAATGGAATCGAAGGTGGAATGGGATGGAATGGAATATGGAATATAACTTGGAATGGAACGTCCAATGGAAAAGAATGGAACGTATAACGGGATGTGGAATGAAACGGAATGAAATGTGGAATGGAATGTGTCATGAAAAGTGGAATGGAATGGAATGGAAAGTGGAATTGTATGTGGAATGGAATGGAATGAAATTTGGAATGGAATGTGGAATGGAGCTTAAAAGAATGTGGAATGGAATTTTGAATGGAAGGTGGAATGGAATGTGGAATGGAATGTGGTATGGAGTGTGGAATGGAATGTGGAACGGAACGGAATGTAATGTGGAATGGAATGTGGAATGGATTCTGGAATGGAATGTGCAAAGGAAAGGAATTTATTGTGGAATGGAATGTGGAATGGGATGGAACGGATTGTGGAATGGAATGAAATGGAATGGTATGGAATCTGGCATGGATTGTGGATTAGAACGGAATGAAATGGTAAGGAATATGGAACGGAATGGATGGGAATGTGGAATTCAGCGTGGAAAGGAATGGAGAGTGGAACATGGAATGTAACGTGGAATGGAAGGCGGAATATATTGGAATGGAATGTGGAATGGAATATGGAATGGAATGGAATGGTAAGTGTAATGGAATGTGAGATGGAATGGAATGGAAAGCGGAATGGAATATGGAATGGAAAGTGGAATAGAATGTGGAATGGTAAGTGGAATGGAATGTGGAATGTAATTGAATGGAACGAGGAATGGAATGGAATAGAATGTGGAATAGAATGGAATGGAATGGAATGTGGAATAGAATTGAATGGAATGGAATGTGGAATACAATGGAATGGAATGGAATGGAATGTGGAATTGAATGGAATGGAATGTGAAATGCAATGTAATGGAATGGAATGTGAAATTGAATTGAATGGAATATGAATTTGAATGAAATGGAATGTGGAATGGAATGGAATGGGGAATGGAATGGAATGGAATGCGGAATGGAATGGAATAGAACGTGGAATGAAATGTGGAATGGAATATGCAATGTAATGTAATGGAATGTGGAATGGAATGGAATGAATGTCGAAAGCAATGGAATGGAATGGAATGTGCAATGTAATGGAATGGAATGTGGAATGGAATGGAATGGAATGTGGAAAGGAATGGAATGGAATGTGAATCAGAATGGAACGTGGAATGGAATGGAGAGACTGTGGATTGGAATGGAATGGAACATGTAATGGAATGGAATGCAATGGAATGGAAAGTGAAATGGAATGTTTAATGGAATGTGAAATGGAAGGTGGAATGGAATGTTGAATGGAAAGCCGAATGCAATGAAATGGAACGTGGAATGGAAAGCCGAATGCAATGAAATGGAACGTGGAATGGAAAGGAATGGATGGTGCAATGGAATCGAATGGAACTTGGAATGGAAGGGGGAATGGAACGTGGAATGAAACGCGGAATGGAATGTGGAATTGAGTGGAGTGCAATGTGGAGTGGAATGTGGAATGGAATGGAATGGAATTTGGAATGGAATGAGGAATGAAATGGAATGGAATGTCGTTGGAACGTGGAATGGAAAATGGAATGGATTGTGGAATAAAATGTGGAATGCAATGTGTAATGGAACGGAATGGAATGTAGAATGGAATGTGGAAGGGAATGCGGAATGGAACGTGGAATAGAATGTGGAATGTAATGTGGAATGGAAAGTGGAATAGAAGGTGGAATGTAATGGAATGGAACATGGAATGGAATGTGCAATGGAAAGGAATGGAATGTGGAATGGAATGTGCAACGGAACGTGGAATGGAATGGATTGAAATGTCGAATGGAATGTGGAGTGGAAAGGAATGGAATGTGGAAGGGAATGCAATGGCAAGTGTAATGGAATGTTGAGTGCAATGTGGAATTGAATGTGGATTGGAACGGAATGGAATGTGGAATATAATGTGGAATGGAAAGGAATGCACTGTCGAATGTAATGAGGAATGGAATGTGGAATGGAAAGTGGAACAAAATGGAATGGAATGCGGAATGGAACGTGGAATGAAATGCAATGCAACGTGGAGTGGAACGTAGAATGCATCGTGGAAGGGAACGTGGAATAGAATGAAATGTGGAATGGAATGGAATGGAAACTGGAATGGAATGTGAGATGGAATGTAGAATGGAATGCTGAATGGATTGTGTAATGGAATGGAATGGTATAGAATATGGAATGGAATGGAATGGAATGTGGAATGGAACGTGGAAAAGAACGTGGAACAGAACGTGGAATGTAATGGAATGGAAAGTGGAATGGAATGTGAAATGGAAAGGAATGGTACGTGAAACAAATGTGAGATAGAATGGAATGGAATGTGGAATGGAATGTCGCATGGAATGTGGAATCGTATGTTGAATGGAAAGTGGAATGGAATGGAATGGAATGCGCAATGGAATGGAATGGAAAGTGAAATGGAAAGTAGAATGGAATGTGGAACAGAATGTGGAATGGAAAGTAGAACGGAACATCGAATGGAATGGAATGGATCGAGTAATGCAATGTGGAAAGGAATGAAAAGGAATGTGCAAAGGTATGTGTAATGGAAAGTGGAAAGCAATGGAATGGAATGTGGAATGTAATGGAGAATGGAATGGAATGGAATATCGAATGGAACGTGGAATGGAACGTCGAATGGAATGGAATGGAACGTGGAATGGAATGTCTAATGGAATGGAATGGAATTTGGAATGCAATGTGCAATTGATTGTGGAAAGGAATGGAATGGAATGTGGAAAGGAAGGTGGAAAGGAACGGCGAAGGGAACGTGCAATGGAATATTGAATGCAACCTGGAATGGAATGGAATAGAAGGTGGAAGGCAATGTGGAATGGTATGGATTGGAAAGTGTAAAGGAATGTGGAATGGAATGCAATGGAATGTGGAACGGATTGTGGAAAGGAAAGTGGAATAGAATTTGGAATGGAACTTCTAATGGAATGTGGAATGTAATTTAATGGAATGTGGAATGGATTGGAATGGAATGTGGAATAGAATCGAATGGAATTGAAAGTGGAATAGAATGGAATGGAATGGAATGAGGAATGAGATGGAATGGAATGTGGAATGGAATGTGGAATGGAATGGAATGGAATGTGGAAAGGAATGTGAAATGGAAAGTGGAATGGAACGCGGAAAGGAATGGCAAATGGAATATGGAATGCAACAGAAGGCTATGTGGAATGGAATGTGGAATGGAATGTGGAATGGAATGGAATGGAAGGTGGAATGAAATGGAATGGTATGAGGAATGGAATGTGAAATGGAATATGATATGTAATGTGGAATGGAATGGAATGGAATATGAGTGGAAAGCAGTGTGGTATCGAAAGCAATGGAATGGAATGTGGAATGGAAATGAATGTGGAATGGAATGTGCAATAGAATGGAATGGAATGTGGAATGGAATGTGGAATGGAATGGAATGGAATGTGGAATGGAATGGAATGGAAGGTGGAATGGAATAGAATGGAATGTGGAATAGAATTCGGAGAGGAATGCAATGGAAAGTGGAATGGAATGGAAAGGAATGTTTAATGCAATGGAGTGGAATGTGGAATGGAATGGAATGGAATGTGGAATGGAATGGAAAGTGGAATGGAATGGAATGGAATGTGGAGTTGAAAGTGAAACGGAATGGATTGGAATGTGGAATGCAATGAGGAATGTAATTTGGAATGGAATGTCTAATGGAATGGAATGGAATTTGGAATGCAATGTGCAATTGAATGTGGAATGGAATGGAAAGGAATTGAATGTGGAATGAAATGTTTAATGGAATGTGCAATGGAATGGAATGAATTGTGGAATGGAATGGAATGGAATGGTATGGAATAAGGCTGGATTGTGGATTGGAATGGAATGGAATGGTATGGAATATGGAAAGGAATGGAATGGAATGTGGAATGGAAGGTGGAAAGGAACGGCGAAGGGAACGTGCAATGGAATATTGAATGCAAGTTGGAATGAAATGGAATAGAAGGTGGAAGGCAATGTGGAATGGAATGGAATGGAAAGTGTAAAGGAATGTGGAATGGAATGGAATGGAATGTGGAACGGAATGTGGAAAGGAAAGTGGAATAGAATTTGGAATGGTACTTGTAATGGAATGTGGAATGTAATTGAATGGAATGTGGAATGGATTGGAATGGAATGTGGAATAGAATCGAATGGAATTGAAAGTGGAATAGAATGGAATGGAATGGAAAGGAATGTGGAATGGGATGGAATGGAATGTGGAATGAAATGTGGAATGGAATGGAATAGAATGTGGAATGGAATGTCAAATGTAATGTGGAATGGAACGTGGAAAGGAATGGTAAACGGAATATGGAATGGAACGGAAGGCAATGTGGAATGGTATGTGGAATGGAATGTGGAATGAAATGGAATGGAAGGTGGAATGAAATGGAATGGAATGAGGAACGGAATGTGAAATGGAATATGATATGGAATGTGGAATGGAATGGAATGGAATATGAGTGGAAAGCAGTGTGGTATCGAACGCAATGGAATGGAATGTGGAATGGAAATGAATGTGGAATGGAATGTGGAATATAATGTAATGGAATGTGGAATGCAATGTGGAATGGAATGGAATGGAATGGAATGTGGAATGGAATGGAATGGAAGATGGAATGGAATGGAATGTGGAATAGAATGCGAAGAGGAATGCAATGGAAAGTGGAATGGAATGGAAAGGAATGTTTAATGCAATGGAGTGGAATGTGGAATGGAATGGAATGGAATGTGGAATGGTATGTTATGGAATATGGAATGGAATGTGGAATGAAATGGAATGGAATGGAATGTGAAATGCAGTGTGAAATTGACGGAATGGAATGTGAAATGGAAAGGAATGGAACGTGCAATGAAATGTGCAATGGAATGAAGTTGAATGTCTTGTGGAAAGGAAAGTGGAAAGGAATGGAGTACAATGTGGAATGGAATGTGGAATGGAAAGGAAAAGAATGTGGAATGGAATACGGAATGGAATGCGGAATGGAATGGAATGGAAAGGGATGTGGAAAGGAATGTGGAATGGAATGGAATCAAATGTGGAGTGGAATGTGGAATAGAATGGAATTGAATGCGGAATGGAATAGAACGGAAGGTGGAATGGAATATGGAACGGAATGTGGAATGGATTGGAATGGACTGTTGACAGGATTGGAATGGAATGTGGAATGGAATAGAATGGAATGTGCAGTGAAATGGAATGGAATGGAAAGTGGAATTGAATGCAACTGAACGGGGAAAGGAATGTGGAATGGAAAGTGGAATGGAAGGTGGAATGGAATGGAATGGAATGTGAAAGGGAACGGAATGGAAAGTGGAAAGGAATGTGGAATGGAATGTGGAAAGGAATGTGGAATGGAATGGAATGAAATGTGGAATGGAATGTTGATTGGAATGGAATGGAATTTGGAATGGAATGGAATGGACTGCGGAATGGAATGTGGAATGGAATCTAGAACGGAAAGTGGAATGGAATGGAATGGAATGGAATGAGGAATGGCATGTGAGTTGGAATTCAGTGGAAAGTGGAGTGGAAAGCGAAAAGTAATGCAATGGAATAAGAATGGAATATGGATGTGAATGTGTAATGAAATTTCGAATGGACTGCGGAATGGAATGTGGAATGGAATGTGGAATGAAATGTAATGGAATGGAATGTGAATAGGAATGCAATGGTGTTGAATGGAATGTGGAATGAAATGCAATGGAATAAGAATGGAATGTGAAATGGAATGTGGAATGTAATGCAATGGAATGTGGAATGGAAGGTGGAATGGAATGTGGAATGGAAAGTGGAATGGAATTCAAAGGAATGTGGAATGGAACGTGGAATGGAACGGAATATGATGTGGAATTTTAAGTGGAATGCAATGTGGAAGGGAAAGTGGAATGGAATGGAATGGAATGTGGAATAGAACGTGTAAAGGAACATGGAATGGAAAGTGGAATGGGATGTTCAATGGAATATGGAATGGAAAGTTGAATGGAATGGAATGGAACGTCGAATTGAACGTGGAAAGGAATGGAATGGAATGTGGAATGGAACGTAGAATAGAATGCAGAAAGGAATGTGGAATGGAACGTGGAATGGAATGTGGAACGGAATGTGGAAGGGAATGTGGAATAGCATGGAATGTGATGGAATGGAAAGTGGAATGGAACGTGCATTGTATCGTGGAATTGAATGTGGAATGGATCATGGAATGGAATATGGAATGGAATTAAATGGAATGTGGAATGAAATGGGAGTTAATGTGCAATGAAATGGAAAGGAATGGAATGGAATGTGGAGTGGGATGTGGAATTGAATGAGGAATGGAATGTGGAATGGATTGTGGAATGGAATGGAATGGAATGTGGCATGGAATGTGTAATGGAATGGAATGGAATGTGGAATGGAATGCAACAAGGAATGGTATTAAATGGAATGTGGAAAGCAAAGTGAAATGGTATGAAATGGAATGTGGAACGGATCGGAATGTAATGTGGAATGTACTGTGAAATGGAATGCGGAAATGTAAGTGGAATGCAATGCAATGGAACGTGGAATGGAATGTGAAATCGAATGTGGAATGGAACGTGGAATAGAATGGAATGGAACGTGAAATGGAATGGAATGGAATATGGAATGGAATGTGTAATGGAATGTGAAATCGAATGTTTAATGGAATGGAAAGGAATGGTATGGAATGTGGAATGGAATGGTATGGAATGTGGAATGAAATGAAATGGAGCCTGGAATGGAATGGAATGGAAAGTGGAATGGAACGGGGAATGGAATGGAATGGAATTTGGAATGGAAAGTTGAATGGAGTTGAACGGAATGTGGAATAGAATGGAATGGAATGTGGAATGGAATGCAACAGAATGTGTAATGGAATTTAATGGTATGAAATGGAATTTGAAATGGAATGGAATGGAATGTGGAACGGAATGGAATGGAATGTGGAATAGAATGTGGACAAATATGGAATGGAACAGGGAATGGAATGGAACGCAATGGAACGTGGAATGGAATATGGAATGGAATGTGGAATGTAAAGTGGAATGGAATGTGAAATGGAATGTGGAATAGAATTTGTAATACATTGAATGGAATGCAATGTGGAATGGAATTTGGAATGGAATGGAATGGAATATGGAATGGAATGGAACGGGATGTGGAATACAATGGAATGTGGAATGGAAGGCAACAAGGAATGGAATGAAATGGAATATTGATTGGAACAGAATGGAATGTGGAATGGAATGGAATGCGAAATGGAATGTGGAATGGAGTGTGAAATGGAATGTGGAAGGGAATGTGGAATGTAATGAAATGTAACGTGGAATGGAATGGAATGAAATGTGGAATGGAATGTGGAATGGAATGTGGATTGGAATGGGATGGAATGTGGAAGGCAATGGTATGGAATGTATAATGGAATGGAGTGGAATGGAACGGAAAGAGAAATGCAATGGAAGGACATGTGGAATGGAATTCAATGGAACTTGGAATGGAATGGAATAGAATGCGGAATGGAATGGAAAGCAATGTTGAATGGAAATTGGTATGGAATGGAATGGAATGCTGAATGCAATGGAATGGATTACAGAATTGAATGTAATTTAATGTGGAAAGCAATTGAATGGAATTTAATGTGGAAAGGAATGGTATGGAAAGTGGAATGGAATGAAATGAAATGGGGAATGGAAAAGAATGGAATTTAGAAAGCAATGGAATGGAAACGAATGGAATGTGGCAGGGAATGGATGGGAATGTGAAATGGAATGTGGAATGGAATGGAATGTGGAATGGAAAGGAATAGAATGAGGAATGCAATGCAATGAAAGACTTAATGGAATGGAATGGAATGTGGAAAGGAAAGGAATGGAATGTGGAAAGGAATGCAATGAAAGTCGGAGTTGAATGGAATGAAATGCATTGTGGAATGGAATGGAATGGAATGCAATGGAAAGAGTATAGGAATGGAATGTAGAAAGGAATTTAATGGAATGTGGAATGGAATGGAATGGAATGTGAAATGGTATGGAATGCAATACGGAATGGAATGGAATTGAAACGAGTGGAATGTGGAATGGAATGGAAAGGAAAGTGGAATGTAATCTGGAATGGAATGGAATGGAAAGGAATGGAATGTGGAATGGAATGGAAGGGAATTTGGAATGAAAGGTGGAATGGAAAGGAATGGAATGTGGAAATGAATGGAATGGAATGTGGAATGCAATCGAATGGAAAGGAATGGAGTGTTTATTGGAATGGAATTGAATGTGGAATGGATTGTGGAATGGGACGTGGAATGGAATTTAATGGAATCGAATGGAATTTGGAATGCAATGGAATGGAATGGAATGTGGAATAGAATTTGGAATGGAATGGAATTGAATGTGATGTATAATGGAATAGAATTTGGAATGCAATGCAACGGAAATTGGAATGGAATGGAATATAACGTGGAATGGAATGGAATACAATCGTATTGAAAGCAATGGAATGAGGAATGGTATGGAATGTGGAATGGAATTTGGAATGGAATGGAATGGAATGTGGAATGGAATGCAAAGGAATGTGGAAAGGAATGGAATGCAATCTGGATTGGAAATGAAATGTGGAATGCAATGTGCAATGGAAAGTAATGGAATGAGGAAGGGAATGGAATGGAGTGTGGAAAGGCATGGAATAGAATGGGGAATGGGTTGCGGAATGTAATGGAATGAAATGTAGAATGGAAAGTGGAATGGAATGGAATGGAATGTGGTATGGAATGGAATGGAATCGAATGGAATGTGGAAGGAAATGGAACGGAATGTACAATGAAACGTGGAATGGCATGGAATAGAATGTGGAATGGTATGGAATAGAATATGGAAAGGAGTGGAATGGAATTTGGAATGGAATCGTTTGGAATGTGGAATAGAATGGAATGGAAAATGTGGAATGGAATGGAATGTGGAATGGAAAGGAATGGAAAGGAATGGAATGGAATGTGGAATGGAAAGTGGAATGGAATGGGAATGGAATGGAATGGAATGGAATGTGGAATGGAATGGAATGGAATGTGGAGTGCAATGGAAAGGAAAGGAACGTGGACTGGAATGGAATGGAATGGAATGAATTGTGGAATGGTATATGGAAAGGAATGGAATGGAAAGGGGAATGGAATGTAGAAAGGAATGTGGAATGGAGTGTTGAATGGAATGGAATGGAATGTGGAATGGAATGGAATGGAACGTGGAATGAAATGGAATTTAATGGCATGGATTGGAATGGAATGAGTTATGGAATGGAAGGTGCAATGGAATGGAATGGAATGTGGACTGGAAAGGAATGGAATGTGGAATGAAATGGAATGCCATCTGTAATGGAGTGGAATGTGCAATAAAATGGAATGGAAACTGGAATGGAATGGAATGGATTGCAAACACGTATGCGATAGAATGAAATGGAATCTTGAAAGGAATGGAAAGGAAAGTGGAATGTAATGTGGTATGGAATGGAATGGAATGGAAAGTGGAATGGAATGTGGAATGCAATGGAATGGAAAGTGGAATGGAATGTGGAATGGAATGGAATGGAATGTGGAATGAAATGTGGAATGGAAGTGAATGGAATGTGGAATGGTACGGAATGGAATGTGGAATAGAATGGAATGCAATGTAGAATGGAAGGGAAAGTATAATGGAATGGAATGGAATAAGGAATGAAATCTGCAATCGAATTGGATGGAATGTTGAATGAAATTTGGAATGGAATGGAATATACGGTGGAATGGAATGGAATGGAACCGAATGGAATGTGGAATGAAATGTAATGTAATGTAGAATGAAATTGTGAATGGCATGGAATAGAATGTGGAATGGTTTGGAATGGAATGTGGAATGGAATGGAACGGAATATGGAATGGAATCGAATGCAACGAGGAAAGGAATGGAATAGAATGGAAGGTGGAGTGGAATGGAATGGAATGCGGAATGGAATGGAATCGAATGGAATGTGGAATGAAATGGAAAGGAATGTGGAATGAAACGTGGAATGGCATGGAATAGAATGTGGAATGGTATGGAATGGAATCTAGAATGCAATGTGGCAAGGAATGGAAAAGAATGGAATGTAATGTGGAATGGAATGGAATGGAAAGTGGAATGGAATGGAATGGAATGTCTAATGGAATGGAATGGAATATGGAATTTAATGGAATGTGGAAAGGAATGCGTAATGGAATGGAATGGAACGTGTAATGGAATGTGGAATGGAAAGAAATGGAACGGGGAATGGAAAGTGGAATGGGATGGAAGGGAATGTGGAATGGAATCTGACGTGGAATGGAATGGAATGTGAAATGGAATTTAATGGATTGTTGAATAGAATGTGGATTGGAATGGAATGGAATATGGAATGGAATGTGAAATGGAATGTGGAATGGAATATGAAACGGAATGTGGAATGGAATGTCGAATGGAATGTGGAATGGAATGTGGAATGTAATGGAATGGAAAGTGGAAATGAATGTGGAATGGAATGTGGAATTGAATGTAATGGAATGTGAAATGGAAGGGAATGGAATGGGGAATGCAATATGGAATGGAATGGAATATGGAATGGAATGGAATATGGAATGGAATGGAATATGGTATGGAATGTGAAATGGAATGGAATGGAAAGTGGAATGGAATGGAATGTAATGTGGAATAGAATGTGGAAAGGAATGTGGAAAGGAGCAGAATGGATCGTGGAATGGAATGTGGAATCTACTGTGGAAAGGAACGTGGAACGGAACGTAATGGAATGAGGAAGTTTACGTGCAATGGAATGAAATGGAATGTGTAATGGAATGGAATGGAATGTGGAATAGAATGGAATGGAATATAATGTGGAATGGAATGTGGAATGGAATGGAAAGGAATCTGGAATGGCATGGAATGGAATCTGGAATGGAAAGGAAAGGAATGTGGAATGGAATGGAACGTGGAATGTAGTTGAATGAAATTTGGATTTTAATGGAATGGAACGTGGAGTGGAATGGAATGGAAGGGAAAGGATTGCGAAATAGAATGTGGAATGCAATGTGAAATGCAATGTGAAACGGAACGTGGAATGGATTTAAATGGAACTCAGAATGGAATTCAATGGAACGTGGAGTGGAATGCAATGGAACGTGGAATGGAATGTGGAATGGAAACTGCAATGGAAGGTGGAATGGAATTGAATGGAATGTGGAATGGAATGGAATGGTTCGTGGAATGGAACATGGAATGGAACGTGGGATGGTATGTGGAATGGAACGTGGGATGGAATGTGGAATGTAATGTGGAATAGAATGGAATGGAATGTGGAAAGGAATGGAATGGAACGTGCAATGTAAAGGAATGGAATGTGTAATGGAAAAGAATGCAATGTAGAATGCAATGGAATAGTATGGAATGTGGAATGGAATGGAATGGAATGGAACAGAAGGTGGAATGGAATGGTATGGAATGTGGAATGGAATGGAATGGAATGTGGAATGGAATGTAATGGAACGTGGAATAGAATGTGGAATGGAATGGAGAATGGAATTTGGAAAGGAATGAAATGGAATGTGGAATGAAACGGAATGGAATGTGGAATGGAATGTGGAATGGAATGTAACGGAAATGAATGTGAAAATGAATGGAATGGAATGTGGAATGGAATGGAATGGAATGTGGAATGGAATGGAATGCAATGTGGAATGGAATGGAATGGAATGTGGAATGGAATGTAATGGAAAGTGGAGTGGAACGGAGTGGAATGTGGAATGGAAAGGAATGGAATGTGGAATACAATGGAATGCAATGGGCTATGGAATGGAATGTGGAATGGAACATGGAATGTAATGGAATGGAATGTGGAATGGAATGGAATGGAATCTCGAATGGAATAGAATGGAATATGGAATTTAATGGAATGGAATGTGAAACGGAATTGAAAGTGAATTTGAATGGAATGCAATGTGGATTGGAATGGAATGTTTAATGGAATGGAATGGAATGGAATAGACAGTGAAATGGAATGTGGAATGGAATGTGAAATGCAATGTGGAATGGAATGTGTATTGGAAAGTTTAATGGAATGAATTGGAACGTGGAATGGAAGTTTGAATGGAAGATGAAATGAACTGTGGAATGGAATGTGGAAAGCAAAGTGATGGAATGTGGAATGGAATGTGGAATGGATTGGAAAGTGGAATGGAATGAGGAATGGAATGTGGTTGGATTGTGTAATGGAAGGAGGAATGGATTGTGGAATGAAATGTGGAATGGAAAGTGTAATGGAACGGAATTGAATTTGAAATGGAAAGTGGAATGTAATGTGCAATGTAAGGGAATGCGGATTGGAATGTGGAATGGAACGGATTGGAATGTAGAAAGGAAAGTGGAATGGAATGCAATGGAATGTGGAACGGAACGGAATTGAATGTGGAATGGAATGTGGAATGGAACGGAATGGAATGTGGAATGGAATGTGGAAAGGAGGGTGGAATGGAATGTGGAATGGATCGGAATGGAAAGCGGAATTGAATGTGGAATGGAGTGTGGAATGAAAAATGGAATGGAACGGAATGGAATGTGGAATTTAAAGTGGAAAGGAATTGAAGAGATTGTGGAATGGAATGCAATGGAATTTTATGGATTATGGAATGCCATGGAATGGAATTTGGAATGGAAAGTGGAGAAGAACGTGGAATGGAACGTGGAATAGAACGTGGAATGGAAATTGGAATAAAATGGAATGGAATGTGGAATGGAATGGAATCCAATGTGGAATGGAATGGAATGCAATGTGGAATGGAATTGCATGGAATGTGCAATGGAACGTGGAGAGGAAAGTGGAATGGAACGTGGAATAGAAAGTGGAATGGAAGGTGGAATGAAATGGAATGGAAAGTGGAATGGAATGGAATGCAATGTGGCATGGAATTGAATGGAATGAGGAATGGAATTGCATGGAATGTGGAATGGAATGTGGCATGGAACGGAAAGCAATGGAGTGCGGAATGGAATGGAAATGAATGTGAAATAGAAAGTGGAGTGGAAGGGAATGGAATGTGAAATGGAATGTGGAATGGAACAGATAGTGGAATGGAATGTGGAATAGAATGCAATGGAATAAGGAGTGGAACGTGGAATGGAATGGAATGGAATTGAATTTTTAATAGAAGGGAATTGAAAGTGGAATGTAATGGAATGGAATCTGGAATGGAATTGAATGGTATGTGGAATGGAATGTGGAATGGAATTGAATGGAATGTGGAATGGAATTGAATGGAATGTGGAATGGAATAGAATGGAATGAAATGGCATGTGTAATGGAATGTGCAAGGGAATGTAAAATGGAATGTAGAGTAGAATGTTGAATGGAATGACGTGGAACGTGGAATGCTATGGAATGCAACGTGGAATTGAATGGAACGGAATGTGGAATGGAACATGGAACGGAAAGTGGAATTTAACATAGAATGGAACGTGGAAAGGAATGGAATGGAATTTGGAATGGAATGGAATGGAATGTGGAATGGAAAGTATTAATGGAATGCAATGTAACGTGGAATGGACTGTGGAATGTAATGGAATGGAATATGGAATGGAATGTTGGATGGAATGGAATGGAAAGGAAAGAATTTGCAATGGAATGCAATGCAATGGAATGGAATGTGGAATGGAATGGAAAGGAATGTGGAATGGAACGTGGCATGGAACGTGGAATGGAACATGGTATGGAAAGTGCAATGGAACGTGGAATGGAAAGTGGAATGGAATGAGGAATGGAACTGAATGTAATGTGGAATGGAAAGGAATGGAATATGGAATGGAAAGTTGAAAGGAATGGAATGGAAGGTAATGGAATGTGGAATGTAATGGAATGGAACGTGGAATGGAATGGAAAGGCATGTGCAATGGAATAGAATGGAATGGAATGAGGTGTGCAAGGGAATGGAATGTGGAATGGAAAGTGTAATGGAATGGAATGGAATGTAATTGAATGTGGAACGGAATGGAATAGAAAGTGGAATGGAATGCAATGGAATAGAATACGGAATGGAATGTAGAATGGAATTGTATGGAAAGTAGAATGGAATGGAATGGAATGGGGAAAGGAATTGAGTGGAATGTGGAATGGAATGGAACCTGAAATGAAATGGAATGGAAAGTGGAATATGAAATGGAATGTGGAATGGAATGTGGAATGGAATGTGATATGGAATATGGAATGGATTGTGGAATGCAATGTGGAATAGAATGTGAAATGGAATGTGGAATGGAATGAAGTGGAACGTGGAATGGAATGAAATGGAACATGGAATGGAATGGAATGGAACGTGAAATGGAATGTGGAATGGAATGGAAAGGAATGTGGAATGGAATGGAATGGAATGTGGGATGGAATGGAATGGAATGGAATGAAACGTGGAATGGAACGGAATGGAATGTGGACTGCAATGGAGTTAAAGTGAATGTGGAAAGGAATGGAATGCAAAGTTGAAATAAATGGAATGGAATAGAAAGGAATGGAACAGAATGCGGAATGGAATGTAAGGGAATGAAACGGAATATGGAATGAAAAGGAATGGAATTTAATTGGAATGGAATGGAATGAGGAATGAAACGTAACGGAATGGAATGTGTAATAGACTGTGGAATGGAATGTTGAATGCAATGGATTGTGGAATGCAATGGACTATAATGTGGATGGAATGGAATGGAATATGTAATGGAAAGGAATGAAATTGAATGAGGGATGGTATGTGGAATGGAATGGGATGGAATGTGGAAAGGAATCTGAAATGGAATGTGCATTGGAATGTGGAATGTTATGAAATGGAACGTGGAATGGAATGGAATGGATTGTGGAATGGAATGGAATAGTACATGGAATGGAAAACGGAATGTAATGTGGAAGGAATTCAATGGAATATGGAATGGAATAGAATGGAATATGGAATGAAATGGAAAGGAATGTGGAATGGAAAGTAATTGAATGTGGAATGTAATTTGAAATGGAATGTGGAATGGAATGGAATGGAATGGAATGGAACATGGAATGGAATGGAATGTGGAATGGAATAGAATGGAATATGGAATGGAATGGAATGGAGTGGAACGTGGAAGAGAATGGAAAGTAACGTAGAATGGAATGGAATTCAGAATGGAATGGAATGGAATCTGGAATTCAATGGAATGTATCGTGGAATGGAACGTGGAATGGAACGTGGAAGGTAATTGAATGGAACGAGGAATGGAACATGGAATGGAATGGAACGGAATGGAACTGGGAAAGGAATGGAATTCAATGTGGATTGGAATGGAAAGTAACGTGGAATGTGATTTCGAATGGAATGGAATGGAATGCAATGGAATGTGGAATGGAATGGAATCTGCAATGTAATTGAAAGAAATCCGGATTGGAATGGAATGGAATGTAGAGTGGAATGGAATGGAATGGAAATGATTGAGAAATGGAATGTGGAATGGAATGTGAAATGGAATGTGAAATGGAACGTGGAATGGAATGAAATGGAACATGCAATGGAATGTGTAGTGGAATACAATGGAAATTGGAATGGAACGTGGAAGGGAACGTGGAATGGAATGTGCAATGGAACGTGGACTGGAATAGAATGGAATGTGGAATGGAATATGGAATGGAATGGAATGGAATGAGGAATGGAATGCAATTGAACGTGCAAATGAACGTGGAATGGAAAGTGTAGTGGAATATGGAATGCAAAAGAATGGATTGTGGAATGGAATGGAAAGGAATGTGAAATGGAATGTTGAAAGGAATGTGGAATGGAATGTAGAATGGAATAGAATGGAAAGTGGATTGGAATGTGCAATGGAAAGTGGAATGGAACGAGGAATGAAACGTCGAATGGAATGGAATGTAATGTGGTATGTAATGGAACGGAATGTGGAATGGAATGTGGAATGGAATGGAATGGAATGTGGATGGAAAGTGGAATGGGTTGTGGAATGCAATGTGGAATAGAATGTAACGGAATGGAATTTAACGTGGAATAGAATGTGGAAAGGAATGTGGAATGGAACGGAATGGAATGTGGAATGGAAGGTGGAATGGAATGTGGAATGGGACGTTTAATGGAAAGTAATGGAATGTGGAATGGAACTTGGAATTGTATGGAATACAACACGCAATGGAACGTGGAAGGGAAATTGGAATGGAACGTCTAATGGAATGTGGATTGGAACGTGGAAAGGAATGTGCAAAGGAATGTCGAATGGAAACTGGAATTGAATGGAATGGAACGTGGAATGGAACGTGAAAAGGAATTGAATGCAACGTGGAATGGAATGTGGAACTGAGTATGGAATGGAATTGAATGGAATGTGGAATGAAATGGAAAGAAAAGTGGAATGGAATGAGGAATGAAATGGAATGCAACATGGAATGGAATGTGGAATAGAATGTGGAATGGAATGGAATGGAATGTGGAATGGAATGGAATGAAACGTGGAATGGAACGTGGAATGGATCATGGAATGTAACGAGGAATGGAACATGGAATGGAAAGGGCAATGGAGGTTAGAATGGAATGGAATGGAATGTGCAATGGAATGGAATATATCGTGGAATTTAACGTTTAATTGAACGTGGAATGGAACGTGGAATGGAATGGAAACGAATGTGGAATGTAAAGGAACGGAACGTGCAATGTAAAGGAATGGAATGTGTAATGGAAACGAAAGGAATGTGGAATGCAATGGAATACTATGGAATCTGAAATGGATTGGAATGCAATGGAATGGAATGTGGAATCGAATGGGATGGAATGTGGAAGGAAAAGAATGGAATGTGGAATGGAATGGAAAGGAATGTGGAACGGAATGCCATGGAACATGGAATAGAACGTGGAATGGAATGTGGAATGGAAGTTGGAATGGAATGGAATGCAATGTGTAATGTAATGGAACGGAATATGAAATAGAATGGAATAGAAAGGAAAGTTAAATGCAATGGAATGGAAAGTGCAATGCAATGGAATGGAAACGAATGTGGAATTGAATGGAATTGAATGTGGTATGGAAAGGAATAGTATATGGAATGGAATGGAATAAAATGGAACGTGGAAGAGAATGTGGAATGGAATGTGCAATGGAATGTAGAATGTAATTGAATGGAGTGTTCAATGGAATGGAATGTGGAATAAATGGAATGGAACTGAATGGAATGCGAACGGAAATGAACAGATTGTGGATTGGAATAGAATGGAATGGTATGCAACGTGGAATGGAATGGAATGGAATGTGGAATGGAATGGAAGGGAATTTGGAATGGAATGTGGAATGGAATGGAATGGGATCTGGAATGGAATGGAATGGAATGGTATGGAATGAGGAAATGAATGGAATGGAACGTGGAATTGAATGTGGAATGGAATGGAATGTGGTAGGGAATGAAATGAAAAGGTATCGAATGTGGAATGGAATGGAACAGAATGTGGAGTGAGATGTAGAATGGAATGGAATGGAACGTGGAATGGATCGTAGAATGGAATGGACTGGAAAGTGTAACGGAATGTGGAATTGGTCGTGGAATGGAATGTGGAATGGAATGGAATGGAAAGTGGAATTGAGTGTGGAATGGAATGCAATGGAATGTGGAATGGAATGTGCAAAGGAATCGAACGGATTGTGGAACGGAATGTGGGTTGGAATGGAGTGGAATGTGGAATGGAATGGAATGGAAAGTGGAATGGAATGTTGACAGGAATGTAATGGAATTTTGAATGGAATGTGGAAATTAATGGAATGTGGAATGTAATGTGTAGTCGAAAGTGGAATGGAGTGGAATGGGACGTGGAATGTAATGTGGAATGGAACGGAATGGTATGTAGAATGGAAAGTGGAAAGGAAAGTGGAATGTAAATTGAAATGGAATGGAATGGAATGGAGTGGAATGTGGAGTGCAATGTGGAATGTAATGTGAAATGGAATGGAATGGAATGTGGAATGGAATGTGGAACGGAATGTAAAGTGGAAAGTAATGTGGAATGGAATGGAAAGGAATGTGGAAAGTAACGGAATAGACTGAGGAAAAGAATGGAATGGAATGTGGAATGGAACGCGGAATAGAATGGAGTGGAATGTGGATTGGAATTGAATGCAATGTGGAATATAATGGAATGGAATGGAATGTGAAATGGAATGTGTAACGGAATGCGGAAACGAATATGGAATGGAATGAATTGGAACGTGCAACGGAGTGTAGTGGAACGAGGAATCAATGCAATGGAACGTGGTTAGGAAGGTGGAATTGAATGTGGAATAGAATGTGGAATGGAATCTAATGGAATGTGAAATGGAATGTGGAGTGGAATGGAATGGAATGTCGAATGGAAAGTGCAATGGAATGGAATGTAATGTGGAATGGAATGTGGAATGAAATGGAATGGAACTTGGAATGGAACGTGGAATGGAATGGAATGAAATGTGGAATGGATAGAGGAATGGAACGTGAAGTGCAATGTGGAGTGAAATATTGTACGGAGTGTAATTGAATGTGGGATGGAATGTGGAATGGAATGGAATGGAATGTGGAATGGAATGGAATGAAATGTGGAATAGAATGGAATGGAATGGAATGGAATGGAATGGAATGGAACGGAAATTGGAATTGAATGGAAGGGAATGTGGAATATAATAGAATTGAATGTGGAATGGAATTGAACGGTATGTGGATTGGAATGCTGAATTGAGTTGAATGGAATAGAATGAAATGAAATGGCATGAGAAATGGAAGGTGGAATGGAATGTGAAATGGAATCTGGAGAAGAATGTGGAATGGAATGAAGTGGAACGTGGAATGGTATGGAATGGAACGTGAAATTGAATGTAATGGAATGTGGAATGAAATGTGGAACGGAACGTGGAATGGAAAGTCGAACGGAACGTGGAAAGGAATGGAATGGAATGTGGAATGGAATGGAATGGAATGTGGAATGGAAAGTGGAATTGAATGCAATGGAATGTGGAAAGGAAAGTGGAATGGAATGGAATGCAATGTGGAAAGGAATGGAATGGAATGTGGAATGCAATGTGGGATGGAATGGAATGGAATGTGGAAAAGAATGTGGAATACAATGTAATGTGGAATGGACTGTGAAATGCAATGAGGAACCCAGTGGATTGGAATGTGGAATGGAATGGAATCGAATGTGTAATGGAATGGAATTCGTTTGTGTGGAATGTGCAATGGAAAGGAATTGAATGTGGAATGGAATGTGGAATGGAATGGAATGGAACGTCAAATGAAACGTGGAATGGAACGTGGAAGGGAACGTGGAATGGAACATGGAATGGAATGTGGAATGTAAAGTGAGGGAATGTGGATTGGAATGGAATGGAATGTGGTTCGGAATGGAATGGAATGTGAAATGGAATGTAGAATGGAATGTGGAATTGAATGAAATGGAAAGTGGAATGGAATGGAATGGAACGTGGAAATGAATGAAATGGGATGTGGAACAGAATGAGGAATGGAAAGAGGTATGGAATGTGTAATGCAATGCGGAATGGAATGTGGAATGGAATGGAATGCAACATGAAATGGATCCTGGAATGGAGTGGAATGGAAAGTGTAATTTAATGTGGAATTTCTTGTGGAATGGAACGTGGAATGGAACGTGTAATGGAACGTAGAATGGAATGAGAAATGAAATGGAATGGAATGTGAAATGGAATGGAATTCAATGGAATGTGGAATGGAAAGGAATTGAATGGAATGTGAAATGGAATGTGGAACGGAATGCGGAATGGAATGTACTGGAAAGTGGAATAGAACGGAATGGAACGCGGAATGGAATGGAATGTGCAATTGAATGAAATGGAATGTGGAATTGAATGGAATGGAATGTGGAATGGAAAGGAATGGAATATGGAATGAAATGGAACGGAAAGTGCAATAGAAGAGAACTGAATGAGGAATGGAATGAAATGGAACGTAGATTGAAATGGAATGGAATAGAATTTGGAGTGGAATGGAATGGAATAGAATGGAATGTGGAACGGAATGGAATGGTACGGTTTGTGGAATAGAATGGAATGGAATGTGGAATGGAATATGGAATCGAATGTGGAATGGTATGTGGAATGGAATGTAATGGGACTTGGAATGGATTGGATTGGAATGTGGAATGGAATGGAATGGAATTGAATGTGGACTGGAATGGAATGGAATAGTACAGAATGTGGATTGGAATGGAATGCAGTGTGAAACGAAATTTGGGATGAAATGGAAAGGAATGTGGAATGGAACATATTGGAATGTGCAATCGAATGGAATGGAATATGAATGGAATGGAATGGAATGCGGAATGCAATTGAATGGATTGTGGAATGGAATGTGGAATGGAATGTAATTTAATGTGGAATGGAATCTGGAATGGAAGGTGGGATATTATGGAGTGGAATGTGGAATGGAATGTGGAATGGAATGAGGAATGGAAGGGAATGGAATGCGAAAAGGAATGTTGAACTGAATGTGGAATGGAATGGGGCATGGAATGCAATGGAAAGTGGAAAAGAATGTGGAATGGAATGTGGAATGGCATGGAATGGAATGTGGAAAGGATAGTGGAATGGAATGTGGAATGGAATGTGGAATTGAACGGAATGGAAAATGGAATTTAATGTGGAATGGAATGTTCTGGAATGTGGAATGAAATCGTATGGAATGTGGAACGGAATGTGGAATGGAATGGAATGCAATGTGGTGTGGAATGTGGAATGGAATGTGGAACAGAATGGTACATGGAATGGAATGGAATGGAATGTGGAATGGAATGGAATGGAATGCAATGTGGAATGCAAAGGAATGGAAGTGAATGTGGAATGGAATGCGGAATGGAATGGAATGGAATGTGGAATGGAATGTAGAATTTAATGGATTGGAATGTGGATTGGAATTTTGAATGGAATGGAATGTGAAATGAAATGGAATGGAAAGTGGAATTCAATTTATCGGAAAGGAATGTGGAATAGAATGGAATAAAATGTGGTGTGGAATGTTTAATGGAATGCAAAGGAATGGCATGTGGAATGGAATGTAATGGAATGGAATGTTGAAAGGAATGGAATAGAATGCCAAGGAATGTAATGTGCAATGGAATGGAATAGAATGGGGAAAGTATATGGAATGGGAAGTGATGCCATGTGGAATGGAATGTGGAATAGAATTCAATGGAATGTGGAATGGAATGTGAAATGGAATGCAATGTGGAATGGAATGGAATGGAATGTGGTTTGGAATGGAATGGCATCGAATATGTAATAGAATAGAATGGAATGGAGTGGACTGTGGAACGGAAATGAAGGGAATGTGGAACGGAATGGAATGGAATGGAATACGGAATGGAAAGGAATGGAATATGGAACGGAATGGAATGGAATGGAATGTGGAATGCAACGTAAAATGCAAAGGAATGGAATGTGGAATATGAATTGGAATGTGGAATGGAGTGTGAAATGGAATGTGGAATGGAATGTGGAGTGAAATGTGAAACGGAATGTGGAATTTAATGTGGAATGGAATGAAGCGGAACATGAAAGGGAATGGAATGTAACATGGAATGGAATGGAATGGAATGGAATGTGAATGGAATGTGGAATTGAATTGAAAGGAAAGTGAAATGCAAAGGAATGGAATGTGGAAAGTAATGGAATGGATTGTGGAATGGAATGGAACGTCAAAGGGAATGGAATGGAAGGAGGAATGTGAAACGGAATGTGGTATGGAATGTGGAATGGAGTCGAATGGAATGTGGGATGGGAAGGAATGGAATGTGCAATGGAATGAGAAATGGAATGTGGAACGGAATCGAATGGAATATGGAATGAGAAGGAATGGAACGTGGAATGGAATGGAATGGAATTTGGAAGGGAATTGAAGGGAAAGGAATGTGGAAAGGAACGCGTAATGGAATGCAGAATGGAATCGAATGTAATGTGGAATGGAATGGAACGTGAAATGGAATAGAATGGAATGTGGAATGTGAAACGGAATGTGCAATGGAATATGGAATGGAATGTGAAATAGAACGTAGAATGGAATGTGAAAGGTAATGTGGAATGAAAAGTGAAATGGAATGAAATGGAACTAGGAATGGAATGGAATGGAGCGTGGGTTTCAATGGAATTCAACGTGGAATGGAACATGGAATGGAATGGAACGGAATGTGGAATGCAATGGAATGGAAAGTGGAATGGAATGGAATGGAATGTGGAATGCAATGGAATGGAATGATATGGAATGATATGGAATGGAATGATATGGAATGATAGAATGGAATGGAATATGCAATGGAAAGTGGAATGGAATGGAATGAAACATGGAACAGAACTTGGAATGGAACTTGTAGTGTAACGTGCAATGGAACGTGGAATGGAACGTGTAATGAAATGTGCAATGGAACGTGAAATGCAATGAGTAATGGAATGGAATGGAATGTGGAATGGAAGGGAATGGAATCCGGAATCGAATGTGGAATGGAAAGTGGAATGGAACATGGAATGGAATGGACTGGGACGTGTATTGGAAAGCAATGGAATGTGTATTATAATGGAAAGGAATGGAATGTTGAATGGAATGGAATGGAATGTGGAATGTGAAATGGAATGCGGATTGAAATGTGACATGGAATGTGAAATACAATGTGGAATGGCATGCGAAATGGAATGTGGAATGGAAAGTGGAATGGAATGAAATTAAACATGGTATGGAATGGAATGGAACGTGGAATTTTATGGAATAGAATGTGGAATGGGACGTGGAATGGAATGGAATGGAATGGAATGGAATGTGGAATGGAATGTGGAGTGCAATGGAATGGAATGTGGAAAGAATGAAATGGAATGGTATGGAATGAGGAATGGAATGGAATGGAAATTAGAATGGAATGTGGAATGGAATGGAATGGAACATGGAATGGAACGTGGAATGGAACATATAATGGATAGTGCAATGGAACGTGCAATGGAACGTGGAATGGAACGAGTAATGGAATGGAATGGAATGTGGAATGGAATGTGGAAAGGAATGGACTGTAAAGTGGAATGGAATTGGATGGAATGTGGAATGGAATGGAATGGAATGGAATGCGGAATGGAATATAATTATATGAAATGCGGAATGGAATGGAATGTGGAATGGAATATAATTGTATGAAATGTGGAATGGAATGGAATGAAATGTGGAATGGAAAGTGGAATGGAGTGTTTGGAATGTGGAATGGAATGTGGAATGGAATGTAGAGTGAAATGGAAAGTGGAATGGACGGTGGAATGGAATATATTGCAATGTGGAATTGAACGTGCAATGCTATGGGACGGAATGGGGAATGGAATGTGGAAAGCAATAGATTGAAATATGGATTGGAATGTGGAATCGAATGGAATGAAATGTGGAATGGAATGGGAAATGGAATGTGGAATGGAATGGAATTGAATGGAATGCAATGTGGAATGCAATGTGGAAAGGAATGCGATGCAATTTGGAATGGAACGGAATGGAATGGAACAGAATAGAATGGAATGTGTAATGGAATGGAATGGAATGTGGAACGGAATCTGGAATGGGATGGAATGGAATGTGGAATGGAATGGAATGTGGAAAGGAAAGGAATGGAATGGAAAGTGGATTGGAATGGAATGATGAAAGGAATGGAATGGAATGGAAAGTGGATTGGAATGGAATGAAAAGTTATGGAATGTGGAATGGAATGGAATGGAATGGAATGGAATGGAATGTGGAATGGAATGGAATGGAATGGAATGTGGAATGGAATGGAATGGAATGGAATGGAACGGAGCGGAATTGAATAGAATGGAATGGAACGGAACGGAATGGAATGGAATGGATTGGAATGGAATGGAATGGAATTGAATGGATTGGAATGGAATGCAATGGATTGGAATGTGGAATGGAATTGAATGGCATGTGGAATGGAATATGGAAAGGAATGGAATATAATAGGGAATGGAATGTGGAATTCAATATCTAATATAATGCGGAATGGAATGTAATGGAATGTGTAAAGGAATGGAATGGAATTGTATTGAATGTGGAATTGAATGCAATGGAACATGGAATTGAATGCAATTCAATGTTGAATGTAATGTATAACGGAATGTGGAATGGAATGGAATGGAATGTGGAATGGATTGGAATGGAATGGTATGGAATGTGGCATGGAATGGAATGGAAGGTGGAATGGAATGTGGAAGGGAATGGAATAGAAAGTGGAATGGAAGTGGAATGGAATGCAATGGAAAGTGGAATGGAATGTGGAATGGAATGGAATCGAATGTGGAATATATTGGAATGGAATGTGGAATGGAATGAGGAATGGAATAGAATGGAATGTGAAATGTAACATGGAAGGGAACGTGGAATGCAATGTGGAATGGAATGGGCAATGGATCGTGGAATGGAAGACCGAATGGAATGAGGAATGGAATGGAATGAAATGTGGAATGGAAAGTAATGGAATGTGGAAAGGAACAGAAGGGAATGGAATGGAATTTGGAATGTAATGGAATGGAAAGTGGAAAGGAAATGAATGGAATGTGGAATGGAACTGAATGGAATGGTATGTGGAATGGAATGGAATGGAATGAGGAATGGAAGGGAATGGAATGTGGAATGGAATGGAATCGAATGTGCAATGGTATGGAATGGAATGTGGAAAGGAATGGAATGGAATGGAATGTGCAATATAATGTGGAGTGGAATGCGGAACAGAATTTAATGTAATGATTAATGGAAAGGAAAGGAATGTTGAATGGAAAGCAATGGAATGTGAAATGAAACGGAACGTGAAATGGAATGGAATGGAACATGGAATGTGAAATGGAATGTGGAATGTAATGTGAAATGGAATTTGGAATGAAAAGTGGAATGGAAGGTGAAATGGAATGGGGAATGTTATGTGAAATGGAATGTGGAATGGAATGTGGAATTGAATGAAACTGAACGTGGAATGGAATGGAAGAGAATGTGGAATTTAATGGAATGGAATGTGGAATGGAATGGAATGGAATGTCGAAAGGAATGGAATTGAATGCGGAATGGAATGGAATGGAATGTTGAACGGAATGGATTGGAAAGTGGAATGGAATGTGGAATGGAATGCAATGGAATGTCAAATGGAATGATATGGAATGTGGAATGGAATAGAATGGAATGGAATGTGGAATGGAATGGAATGTGGAATGGAATAGAATGGAACATGGAATGGAACGTGGAATGCAACGTGTAATGGAAAATGCAACGGAACGTGGAATTTGAAGTGGAATGGATTGCCTAAATGAATGGAATTGAATGTGAAATGGAAGGGAATGGAATGCGGAATGAAATGTGGAATATAATCGAATGGAAAGTGGAAATGAATGTAATGCAATGGAATGTGGAATGGAATGGAATGGAATGTGGAATGGAATGGAATGTGGAATGAAATGGAACGGAATGTGTAATTGAATGGAAAGGAAGGCGGAATAGAAAGGAATAGAAAGTGGAATGGAATGGAATGGAATGTGGAATGGATTGGAATGGAATGGTACTTAATGTGGCATGGAATGGAATGGAGTGAGCAATGGATGGAATGGAATGTGGAATGGAATGAAATGGAATTGTATGGAATGAGGAATAGAATGGAATGAAAAGTGGAATGGAATGTGGAATGGAAAGTGGAATGGAATGGAATGGAATGTGGAAATGAATGGAACGGTATGTGGAATGCAAGGTGGGATGGAATGGAATGGAATGTGGAATGGAAAGTGGAAGGCAATGAAATGTGGAATGGAATGTGGAATGCAATGTGAAATGGAATGGATTGGAAAGTGGAATGGAATGTGGCATGGAATGGAATGGAATGTGCAATTGAATGGAATTCGTTTGTATGAAATGTGTAATGGAATGGAACTGAATGTGGAAGGGAATGTGCACTGGAATGTAATGCAATCTGGAAAGGAATAGAATGGAATGGAATGTGAAATGGAATGTGGAATGGAATGTGAAATGGAATGTAGAGTGGAATGTGGATAGGAATGAAATGGAAAGTGGACTGCAATGGAATGGAAAGTGGAATGCAATAAAATGGGAGGTGGAATGGAAGGTGGACTTTAACGTGGAATGGAATGTTCAATGGAAGGTGGAATGGAAAGTGGAATGGAATGTGCAATGGAATGCAGAATGCAACATGGAATGGAATGGAAAGGAACGTGGAATGTATCGTGGAATGGAATGGACTGGAAAGTGTAACGGAATGTGGAATTGGTCGTGGAATGGAACGAGGAATGGAATGGAATGGAATGTGGAATTGAATGTTTAATGGATTGGAATGGAATGTGGAATGGAAAGTGCAAAGGAATTGAACGGAATGTGGAACGGAATGTGGGTTCGAATGGAGTGGAATGTGGAATGGAATGGAATGGAAAGTGGAATGGAATGTTGACAGGAATGCAATGGAATTTTCAATGGAATGTGGAATGGAATGGAATGTGGAATGTAAGTGTAATCGAAAGTGGAATGGAATGGAATGGGACATAGAAGGAAATGTGCAATGGAACGGAATGCTATGTAGAATGTCATGTGGAATGGAAAGTGGAATGTAAATTGGATTGGAATGGAATGGAATGGAGTGTAATGTGGAGTGCAATGTGGAATGGAATGTGGAATGGAGTGGAATGGAATGTGGAATGGAATGGGGAATGGAATGTGGAACGGAATGTGAAGTGGAATGGAATGTGGAATGGAATGGAAAGGAAAGTGGAATGTAACGGAATAGAATGAGGAATGGGATGGAATGGAATGTGGAATGGAACGTGGAATGGAATGGAGTGGAATGTGGATTGGAATTGAATGCAATGTGGAATAGAACGGAATGGAATGGAAGGTGAAATGGAATGTGTAACGGAATGCAGAAACGAATGTGGAAAGGAATGAATTGGAATGTGGAATGGAGTGTAGTGGAATGAGGAATGGAATGCAAAGGAACGTGGTTAGGAAGGTGGAATTGAATGTGGAATGCAATGTCGAATGGAATCTAATGGAAAGTGAAATGGAATGTGGAGTGGAATGGAATGGAATGTCGAATGCAAAGAGCAATGGAATGGAATTGAATGTGGAATGGAATGTGGAATGGAATGGAATAGAAAATGGAATGGAACGTGGAATGGAATGGAATGGAACATGGAATGGAATGGAATGAAACGTGGAATGGAATGTGGAATGGAACGTGGAGTGCAATGTGGAATGGAACGTTGTACGGAGTGGAATTGAATGTGGGATGGAATGTGGAATGGAATGGAATGGAATGTGGAACAGAATGGAATGAAATGTGGAATAGAATGGAATGGAATGGAAAGTGGAATGGAATGGAATGGAATGGAACGGAATTTGGAATGGAATGGAAGGGAATGTGGAATGTAACGGAATGGAATGTGGAATGGAATTGAAAGTTATGTGGAATGGAATGTTGAAGGGTGTTGAATGGAATAGAATGAAATGAAATGGCATGAGAAATGGAATGTGGAATGGAATGTGAAATGGAATGTGGAGAAGAATGTGGATTGGAATGAAGTGGAACGTGGAATGGTATGGAATGGAACGTGAAATTGAATGGAATGGAATGTGGAACAGAACGTGAAATGGAACATGGAATGGAACGTAGAACGGAACGTGGAAAGGAATGTAATGGAAAGTGGAATGGAATGGAATGGAATGTCGAATGGAAAGTGGAATTGAATGCAATGGAATGTGGAATGGAAAGTGGAATGGAATGGAATGGAATGTGGAAAGGAATGGAATGGAATACGGAATACAATGTGGGATGGAATATAATGGAATGTGGAAAAGAATGTGGAATACAATGTAATGTGGAAAGGAATGTGAAATGCAGTGTGGAATCGAATGGATTGGAATGTAGAATGGAATGTGGAATGGAATGTAATCGAATGTGGAATGGAATGGAATTCCTTGGTGTGGAATGTGCAATGGAATGGAATTGAATGTGGAATGGAATGTGGAATGGAATGGAAAGGAAAGTCAAATGGAACGTGGAATGGAACGTGGAAGGGAACATGGAATGGAACATGGAATGGAATGTGGAATGTAATGGAAGGCAATGTGGGTTGGAATGGAAAGGAATGTGGTTCGGAATGAAATGGAATGGAATGGAATGTGGAATGGAATGTAGAATGGAATGTGGAATTGAATGAAATGGAAAGGGGAATGGAATGGAATGGAACGTGGAAAGGAATGAAATGGGACGTGGAACGGAATGTGGAATGGAACGTGGAATGGAATGTGTAATGCAATGCAGAATGGAACGTGGAATGGAATGGAATGCAACATGAAATGGATCCTGGAATTTAGTGAAATGGAAAGTGTAGTGTAATGTGGAATTTCTCGTGGAGTGGAATGGAAAGTGTAATGTAATGTGGAATTTCTCGTGGAATGGAACATGGAATGGAACGTGAAATGGAACGAGCAATGGAAAGTAGAATGGAACGTGGAATGGAATGACAAATGAAATGGAATGGAATGTGGAATGGAATGGAATTCAATGGAATGAGTAATGGAATGTGGAATGGAATGTGGAATGGAATGCGGAATGGAATGTACTGGAAAGTGGAATAGAATGGAAAAGAATACGGAATGGAATGGAATGTGCAATTGAATGGAATGGAATGTGGAATTGAATGGAATGGAATGTGGAATGGAAAGGAATGGATTATGGAATGGAATGGAACGGAATGTGCAATAGGATAGAATTGAATGAGGAATGGAATGAAATGGGACGTGGAATGGAATGGAAAGGAATAGAATGTGGAGTGGAATGGAATGGAATAGAATGGGATATGGAATGGAATGGAATGGAATGGAAAGTGGAATGGAATGTGGAGTGGAACGGAATGTAATGGTATGGTTTGTGGAATAGAACGGAATGGAATGTGGAATGGAATATGGAATCGAATGTGGAATGGTATGTGGAATGGACAGTAATGGGATGTGGAATGCATTGGATTCGAATGTGGAATGGAATGGAATGGAATTGAATATGGACTGGAATGGAATGGAATAAAACAGAATGTGGATTGGAATGGAATGCAGTGTGAAATGGAATGTGGGATGAAATGGAAAGGAATGTGGAATGGAATGGAATGGAATGTGGAATGGAATGTGGAATGGAATGTAATTTAATGTGGAATGGAATGTGCAATGGAAGGTGGAATATTATGGAATGGAATATGGAATGGAATGTGGAATGGAATGTTTAATGGAAGGGAATGGATTGTGGAAAGTAATGTTGAACTGAATGTGGAATGGAATGGGGCATGGAATGCAATGGAAAGTGGAAAAGAATGTGGAATGGAATGTGAAATGGCATGGAATGGAATGTGGAATGGAAAGTGGAATGGAATGTGGAATGGAATGTGGAATTGAACGGAATGTAAAGTGGAATTTAATGTGGAATGGAATGTCGTGGAATGTGGAATGGAATCGTATGGAATGTGGAACGGAATGTGGAATGGAATGGAATGCAATGTGATGTGGAATGTGGAATGGAATGTGGAACAGATTGGAATGGAATGCAATGTAGAATGCAAACGAATGGAAATGAATGTGGAATGGAATGCGGAATGGAATGGAATGGAATGTGGAATGGAATGTAGAATTTAATGAATTGGAATGTGAATTGGAATTTTGAATGGAATGGAATGTGAAATGCAATGGAATGGAAAGTGGAATTCAATTTAGTACAATGGAATGTGGAATGGAATGGAATAGAATGTGGTATGGAAGGTTTAATAGAATGCAAAGGAATGGGATGTGGAATGGAATGTGGAATTCAATGGAATGGATTATGCAATAGAAAGTGGAATGGAATGGAATGAAACGTAGAACAGAACTTGGAATGGAACTTGTAGTGTAATGTGCAATGGAACGTGGAACGGAAGGTGTAATGAAACGTGCAATGGAAAGTGAAATGGAACGTGGAATGGAATGAGTAATTGAATGGAATGGAGTGTGGAATGGAAGGTAATGGAATCCTGAAGAGAATGTGGAATGAACTGTGGAATGGAACTTGGAATGTAATGGACTTGGACGTGTATTGGAATGCAATGGAACGTGTAATATAATGGAAAGGAACGGAATGTGGAATGGAATGAAATGGAATGTGGAATGTGAAATGGAATGCGGAATGAAATGTGAATTGGAATGTGAAATGCAATGTGGAATGGAATGTGAAATGGAATGAGGAATGGAAACTGGAATGGAATGAAATGGAACATGGTATGGAATGGAATGGAACGTGGAATTTAATGGAATAGAATGTGGAAACGGACGTGGAATGGAATGGAATGTAGTGGAATGGAATGTGGAATGGAATGTGGAATACAATGGAATGGAATGTGGAAAGAATGAAGTGGAATGGTATGGAATGAGGAATGGAATGGAATGGAAATTAGAATGGAATGTGGAATGGAATGGAATGGAACGTGGAATGGAACGTGGAATGGAACATATAATGGAAAGTGCAATGGAACTTGCAATGGAAAGTGGAATGGAACGAGTAATGGAATGGAATGGAATGTGGAATGGAATGTGGAAAGGAATGGACTGTAACGTTGAATGGAATGAGATGGAATGTGGAATGGACTGGAATGGAACGGAATGTGGAATGGAATATAATTGTATGCAATGTGGAATGGAATGGAATGGAATGTGGATTGGAAAGTGGAACGGAGTTTAATGGAATGTGGAATGGAATGTGGAAGGGAATGTGGAGTGAAATGGAAAGTGGAATGGACTGTGGAATGGAATCTATTGCAATGTGGAATTGAATGTGCAATGCTAAGGGATGTAATGTGGAAAGGAATGTGGAAGGCAATAGAATGAAATATGGATTGGAATGTGGAATCGAATGCAATGAAATGTGGAATGGAATGGGGAATGGAATGTGGAATGGAATGGAATTTAATGGAATGGAAAGTGGTATGCAATGTGGAATGCAATGGTATGTAATTTGGAATTGAACGGAATGGAATGGAACAGAATAGAATGGAATGTGTAATGGAATGGAAAGGAATGTGGAATGGAATCTGGAATGGGATGGAATGGAATGTGGAATGGAATGGAATGGAATGGAATGGAATGTGGAAAGGAATGGAATGGAAAGTAATGTGGATTGGAATGGAATGGAAAGGAATGGAATGTGGAATGGAATGGAATGAAATGGAATGGAATGTGGAATGGAATGGAATGGAATGGAATGGAATGTGGAATGGAATGGAATGGAATGGAATGGAATGTGGAATGGAATGGAATGGAATGGAATGTATTGGAATGGAATGGATTGGAAAGGAATGGAATGGATTGGAATGTGGAACAGAATTGAATGGAATGTGGAATGGAAAGTGGAATGGAATGGGATGGAATGTGGAATGGAATCTGGAATGGAAGGGAATATAATGGGGAATGGAATGTGGAATTTAATATCTAATGGAATGCAGAATGGAATGTAACGGAATGTGTAATGGAATGGAAAGGAATTGTATTGAATGTGGAATGGAATGGAATCGAACATGGAATGGAATGCAAATCAATGTTGAATGGAATGTATAACGGAATGTGGAATGGAATGGAATGGAATGTGGAATGGATTGGAATGGAATGGTATGGAACGTGGCATGGAATGGAATGGAAGGTGGAATGCAATGTGGAATAGAATGGAATGGAAAGTGGAATGGAATGTGGAATGGAATGTGGAATGGAATGGAATGGATTGTGGAATGTATTGGAATGGAATAGGGAATGGAATGAGGAATGGATTAGAATGGAACGTGAAATGAAACATTGCATAGAACGTGGAATGCAACGTGGAATGGAACGGGCAATGGAACATGGAATGGAAGATGGAATGGAATGAGGAATGGAATAGAATGAAATGTGGAATAGAAAGGAATGGAATGTGGAATGGAACGGAATGGAATGGAATGGAATGTGGAATGAAATGGAATTGTACGTGGAATGGAAATGAATGGAATGTGGAATGGAACGGAATGGAATGGTATGTGGAATGGAATGGAATGGAATGTGGAATGGAAGGGAATGGTATGTGGAATGGAATGTGGAATGGAATGGAATGGAATGGAATCGAATGTGGAATGGTATGGAATGGAATGGAATGGAATGTTCAATGTAATGTGGAGTGGAATATGGAACGGAATTGAATGGAAAGTTTAATGGAAAGGAATGGAATTTGGAATGGAATGCAATATAATGTGAAATTTAATGGTATGGAATGTGAAATGAAATGGAACGTGAAATGGAAAGGAATGGAATATGGACTGTGAAATGGAATGTGGAATGAAATGTGAAATGGAATGTGGAATGGAATGTGAAATGGAATGTGGAATGGAATGTGGAATGGAATGCGAAATGGAATGGGGAATGTTATGTGAATTGGAATGTGGAATGGAATGTAGAATGGAATGAAATTTAGCGTGGAATGGAAAGGAATGGAATGTGGAATGGAATGGAATGGAATATCGAAAGGAATGGAATATATTGAGGAATGGAATGTAATGGAATATTGAATGGAATGGAATGGAAAGTGGAATGGAATGTGGAATGGAATGCAATGGAATGCGGAATGGAATGGTATGGAATGTGGAATGGAATAGAATGGAATGGAATGTGGAATGGAATGTGGAATGGAATGGAATGGGACATGGAACGGAACGTGGAATGAAACGTGTAATTGAAAGTGCAACGGAACGTGGAATTTGAAGTGGAATGGATTGTCTACTGGAATGGAATCGAATGTGAAATGGAAGGGAATGGAATGCGGAATAGAATGTGGAAAGAATGTGGAATATAATGGAATGGAATGTGGAAATGAATGTAATGCAAACGAATGTGGAATGGAATGGAATTGAACGTTTAATGGCATGGAATGGAATGTGCAATTGAATTGAATGGAATGGAATGGAATGTGGAACAGAATGGAATGGAATGTGGAAAGAAATGGAAAGGAATGTGGAATTGAATGGAATGGAAAGCGGAATAGAATGGAATGGAAAGTAGAATGGAACGGAATGGAATGTGGAATGGATTGGAATAGAAAGGCACAGAATGTGGCATGGAATGGAATGGAATGTGCAATGTAATAGAATGGAATGTGGAATGGAATGAAATGCAATTGTATGGAATGAGGAATGGAATGGAATGGAAAGTGGAATGGAATGTGGAATGGAAAGTGGAATGGAATGGAAAGGAATGTGGAAAGGGGTGGAACGGTATGTGGAATGCAAGGTGGGATGGAATGGAATGGAATGTGGAATGGAAAGTGGAAGGTAATGAAATGTGGAATGGAATGTGGAATGCAATGTGGAATGGAATGGATTGGAAAGTGGAATGGAATGTGGAATTGAATGGAATGGAATGTGGAATTGAATGGAATTGGTTTGTATGGAATGTGGAATGGAATGGAACTGAATGTGGAAGGGAATGTGGATTGGAATGTGATGCAATCTGGAATGGAATGGAATGGAATGGAATGTGAAATGGAATGTGGAATGGAATGTGAAATAGAATGTGGAATGGAATGTGAAATGGAATGTAGAATGGAATGTGGAATGGAATGAAATGGAACGTGGAATGCAAGGGAATGGAAAGTGGAATGGAATAAAATGGGAGGTGGAATGGAACGTGGAATGGAACGTGGAATTGAATGTGGAATGGAATGGAATGGAATGTGGAATGGAATGTGCAAAGGAATCGAATGTAATATGGAATGGAATGTGTGTTGGAATGGAGTGGAATGTGGAATGGAATGGAATGGAAAGTTGAATGGAATGTTGACAGGAATGCAATGGAATTTTGAATGGAATGTGGAATGGAATGGAATGTGGAATGTAATGTGTAATTGAAAGTGGAATGGAATGGAATGGGACGTAGAATATAATGTGGAATGGAATGGAATGGTATGTACAATGGAATGTGGAATGGAAAGTGGAATGTAAATTGGAATTGAATGGTATGGAATGTAGTGGAATGTGGAGTGCAATGTGGAATAGCATGAAACGGAATGTGGACTGGAATGTGGAATGGAAAGAAGTGGAATGTGGAATGAAATATGGAATGGAATGTGGAACGTAAAGGAGTGGAATGTGGATTGGAATGAAACGGAGTGGAATGTGGAATGGAATGGAATGGAATGTAGAATGGAATGTGGAATGGAATGTTGAATGGAATTCAATGGTAAGTGGAATGGAATGGAATGGAATGTAGAATGGAATGTGGAATGGAATGGAATGGAATGTGGAATGGAATGTTTTATGGAATGGAATGGTATGTTGATTGGAAAGGAATAAAATGGACTGGAATGGAATTGAAAGGAAAGCGGAGTGGAATGTGGAATAGAATGGAAAGGAATGTGGAATGGAATGGAATGTGGAATGGAATAGAATGGAATGTGGAATGGAATGGAATGGAATGTGAAAAGGAATGGAATGGAATGTGAAATGCAATGGAATAGAATGAGGAACGAAACGTGGAATGCAAAGGGAATTAAAAGTGGAATGGAACGTGGATTTGAACGTGGAATGGAATGGAATTGAATGTGGAGTGGAAACTGCAATGGAAAGTGGAATGGAAAGTTTAATGAAATGAAATGTAAGGCGGAGTGGAAAGTGGAATGGAACGTGTAATGGAAGGTGGAATGGACCATGGAATGGAAGGTGGAATGGAATGGAATGCAATGTGGAATGCAATGGAAAGGAAAGTGGAATGGAATGGAATGGCATGTGGAATGGAATGGAATAGAATGGAATGGAATGTGGACTGGAACGTACAATGGAATGAAATGGAAGGTGGCATGGAATGCAACGGAATGTGGAATGGAATGGAATGGAATGTGGAATGGAATGGAATGGAATTGAATGGAATGGAATGTGGAAAGGAAAGTAATGTAATGCAATTGAATGGAAAGCAATGTGAAATGGAATGGAATGGAATCTTTAATGGAATGGAATGGAAGTGAATGGAATGTGTAATGGAAAGGAATGGAACGTGGAATGAAATGTAGAAAGGAGTGTGGAATGGAATGGAATGAAATGTGGAATGCAAAGGAATCGAATGAGGAATGGAATCGAATGGAATATGGAACGGAATGGAAAGTAATGGAATGTGGAATGGAATGGAATGGCATGGAAGGTGGAAAGGAATGGAATGTAATGGAACGGAATGGAATGGAATATGCAATGGAATGGAATGGAATGTGGAATGGAATGTGAAATGGAATGGAATGGAATAGAATGTGGAATGGAAAGTCGAATGGAACATGGAATGGAGTAGAATGGAATGTGGAGTGGAAAGTGGAATGGAACGTCGAGTGGAACTTTTAATGGATTGGAATGCAATGTGGAATGGAATGAAATGGAAGGTGGAATGTAATGGAATGGAATTTGGAATGGGATGGAACGGAATGGAATTGAATGGAAAGTTGGATTTCATGGAATGGAATGTGTAATGGAAGGGAATGGAATTTGGAAAGGAATGTGGAATGGAATGGAATGGAATGTGGAATGGAATGTGGAAAGGAAAGGAATGGAACATGGAATGGAATGTGGAATGGAATGTGTAATGGAATCTGGAATGGAATGTGGAATGGAATGGAATGGAATGTGGAATGGAATGGAATGGAATATGGAATGGAAAGGAATGGAGTGCAATGTGGAATGGAATGAAACAGAATGTGGAATGAAATGTGGAATGGAATGAAGTGGAATGTGGAGTGAAATGCGGAATGGAATGTGGAACGGAAAAGAGTGGAATGTGGAATGGAATGAAATGGAGTGGAATGTGGAATGGAATGGAATGGAATATAGAATGGAATGTGGAATAGAATGAAACGGAATGTGGAATGGAATGAAACGGAATGTGGAATGGAATATGAAATGGAATGGATTGGAATGTGGAATGGAATGGAATGGAATGTGAAATAGAATGTGGAATCAAGTGTGGAATTGAACGTGGAATGGAATGAAGTAGAACGTTGAAAGGAATTGAGTGGAATGTGGGATGGAATGGAATGGGGTGCAATGTGGAATGGCATGGAATGGATTGTGAAATGGAATGTGGAATGGAATGTGGAATGGAATGTGGAATGGAATGGAATGGAATGTGGAATGGAATGGAATGGAGTGCAATGTGGAATGGCATGGAGTGGAATGTGGAATGGAATGGAATGGGGTGCAATGTGGAATGTCATGGAATGAAATGTGGATTGGAATGTGGAATGGAACGTGGAATGGAATGGAATGGAATGTGGAATGGAATGGAATGGATTGCAATGTGGAATGGCAAGGAATTGAATGTGGAATGGATCTTGGAATGGAATGTGGAATGGAATGGAACGTGGAATGGAATGGAATGGAACGTATAACGGAATGTAATGGAATGGAGTGGAATGTGGAAAGGAATGTAGAATGGAATGTGTAATGCAATGTGGAATGGTATGGAATGTGGAAAGGAATGTGGAATGGAATGTGGAATGCAATGGAATGAAATGGAATGGAATGGATTGTGGAGTTGAATGGAATTCAAAGGATGGGAATGTGTAATGGAATGAAACGGAATGTGGAAAGGAATGGAATGGAATGGAATGTGGTATGGAATGGAATGCAATGGAATGGAATGCGGATTGGAATGAAATGCAATGCAATTGAATGTGGAATTGAATGGAATGGAATGTGGACAGTAATCTGAAATTGCATTGAATGGAATGTGGATTGGAATATGGAATGGAAAGGAATTAAATTTTTAATGGAATGTGGAATGGAAAGTGGAATCGAATGTGGAAAGGGATGGAATGTAGAATGGAAAGTAATGGAATGTGGAATGGAATGGAGTGCAATGCGGAATGGAATGTGGAATGGAAAGGAGTGGAGTGAGGAATGGAATGGAAAGGAATGTGGAATAGAATGTCGAATGGAATGAAGTGCAATGTTCAATGGAATGTAGGATGGAATGCAATGGAATATGGAATGAAATGGAGAGGAATGCAGAATGGAATGTGGAATGGAATGGAGTGGAGTGAGGAATGGAATGGAATAGAATGTGGAATGGAATGTGGAATGGAACGGAATGTGAAATAAAATGGAATAGAACGTCGAATACAATGGAATGGTATGTGGAATGCAATGGAATGAAATGTGGAATGGAACGTCAAATGGAAAGGAATGGAACGTGGAATGGAATGGAAGGGAATGTTGAATGGAATGGAATGGAATGTGGAATGGAATGGAATGTATAATGGAAAATAATGGAATGTGGAATGGAATGTGGAATTGAGTGGAATGGAATGTGGAATGGAATGGAATGGAAGGTGGAATGAAATCTAATGTAATGTGGAATGGAACGGAATGGAATGGAATGTACAATGGAATTGGATGGAATGTGGTATGGAACGTGGAATGGAATGTGGAATGGAATGTGGAATGGAATGAAATGGAATGTGGAATAGAATGCAATGGAATGCGGATTGGAATGGTGTGGAATGTGGAATGGAAAGTGAAATGGAATGGAATTGGATGTGGATTGGAATGTAATGGAATGCGGAATTGAATGGAGTGGAATGAGGAATGGAACGTGGAATGGAATGGATTGGATTGTGGAATGGAATGGAATGGAATGGAATGTGAAACGGAAGGGAATGGAATGTGGAATGGAATTGAATGGAATGTGCAAAGCAATGGAATGGAATGTAGAATGGAATGTGAAATGGACTGTGGAATGGAATTGAATGGAATGTGGAATGGAATGGAATGGAATGTAGAATGGAATATGGAATGGAATGGACTGGAATGTGGAATTAAATGACATATGGAATGGAATGGAATGTGGAATGGAATGGAATGGATTGTACAATGGAGTGGAATGGTATGGAATGGAATATGGAATGCAATGGAATGGAATGGAATGTGGAATGGAATGCATTCCACATACCATTCCATCCCTTTCCACTTTCCATACCATTCCATTCTACTTTCCATTCCATTACATTCCACATTCCTTTCGACGTTCCATTCCATGTTCCATTCCACATTTCATTCCACATTTTATTCCACCTTCCATTCCAATCCCTTCCACGTCCCATTCCACCTTCCATTCCTCATTCCATTCAACTTTCCATTCCATTCCAATCCATTACGCATACAATTGCATTCCATTCCATTCCATAATCCATTCGAGTCCACAATCCATTCCATTCCATTCCAATCCCCATGCTATTCCATTCCATTCCTTTCCTTTCCACATTCCATTCCACATTCCATTCCACATTCCATTCCATTCCAAATTACATTCAATTCCACATTCCAATCCATTCCATTCCACATTCCGTTCCAAAATCCATTCCATTCCGATCCACATTCCATTCCATTCCATTCCACATTTCACTCCTTTGCATTCCACATTCCATTCAATTGCATTCCACGTTATATTCCATTTTCAATTCCACGTACCTTTCCACTCCATTCCACGTGACATTGTATTCAATTCCACGCTTCATTTCATTCAATTCCACATTCCATTCCACATTCCATTTCACATTGCATTCCACCTTACATTTCACTTTCCATTCCTTTCCACATTCCATTCCATTCCATTCAGATTCCATTCCATTGCATTCCACATTCCATTCCATTCCACATTCCATTCCACATTCCATTCCATTCCATCTAATTCCACATTCCATTCCTTTGCATTCCACATTGCATTCCACATTCCAGTCCACATTCCATTCCACATTCCATTCCATGTTCCATTCCATTCCATTCCACCTTCCTTTCCATTCCATTCCACATTCAATTCCATTCCGTTCCAAATTCCATTCCATTCCATTTCACATTCCATTCCATTCCATTGCATTCCACATTCCATTTCATTCCACTTTCCATTCCACATGCCGTTCTTCATTCCATTCCATTCCATTCCATTCCACTTTCCATTCCATTCCATTCCATTACACATTCCATTCCACATTCCTTTAAACCTGCCATTCTACGTTCCATTCCATTCCATTCCACATTCAATTCCATTCAATTCCACATTCCTTTCCTTTAAATTCCACATTCCATTACATTCCACTCCCAATTCCAATCCATTCCATTCAATTCCATTCCACATTTCATTCCATTCCATACCTCATTCCATTCCATTCAATTCGACATTCCATTCCATTCCATTCCACGTTCCATTCCAGTACATAGCATGTTCCATTCCAATCCATTCCACATTCCATTCCCTATTTCATTCCCTTAAATTCCACACTCCATTCTATGTTCCATTCCACGTTCCATTGCACTTTCCATTCCATATAATTCCACATTCCATTCCACGTTGCATTTTACGTTCCATTCCATTCCATTCCACATTCAATTCCATTCAATTCCACATTCCATTCCATTCCAATCCACATTCCTTTCCATTCCACTCCAAATTCCAATCCATTCCATTCCATTCCATTCCACATTCCATTCCGTTCCATACTTCATTCCATTCCATTCGATTCAACATTCCATTCCATTCCATTCTACGTTCCATTCCAGTATATACCACGTTCCATTCCATTCCATTCCTCTTTCCATTCCACATTCCATTCCGTATTTCATTCCCTTCCATTCCAGATTCCGTTCCATGTTCCATTCCAAGTTCCATTGCACTTTCCAGTCCATTTAATTCCTCATTCCATTCCACGTTGCATTTTACATTCCATTCCACATTCAATTCCACATTCCATTACATTCCATTCTATTTTTAAACACAATTCCTTTCCATTCCATTCCACATTTCATTCCATTGCATTTCACGTTCGATTCCACATTTCATTCCATTCCAATGCACATTACTTTCCATTCCATTCCACATTCCATTTCATTCCATTTCACATTCTATTCCACATTCCATTCCACATTCCATTTCACATTCCCTTCCACATTACATTTCACATTCCACATTCCATTCCATTCCATTTCACGTTCCATTCCTTCCCACATTCCATTCCACATTCACATCCATTCCATTCCACATTCCATTCATTCCCATTCCATTCCATTCACCATTCCATTCCATTCCATTCAATTCCACGTTTCATTGCATTCCATTCCACATTCCATTCCATTCGTTTCCAATCTATTCCCTTCCACACTCCATTCCGTTCCATTCCATTCCGCAATCAATTCCATTCCACTCCACATTCCATTGCATTCCATTCCACTTTCTATTCCAAATTCTTTTCCATTCCATTCCACATTCCATTCCATTCCATTCCACATTCCATTCCATTCCATTCCAAATTAGATTAAATTTCATTCCACTTTCCATTCCATTCCATTTCACTTTCCATTCCATTCCATTCCATTCCAGGCCACATTCCAACCCATTACATTCCTAATTCCATTCCATTACTTTCCACATTCCATTCGACATTCCATTCCACATTCCATTCCATTCCATTCCACATTCCATTCCACGGTCCATTCCATGTTCCATTCCACATTCCTTTCCACTTTCCATTCCACGTTCTATTCCATGGTCCATTACACGTTCCATTCCATACCATTCCACATTCCATTCCATTCCTTTGCACATTCCATTCCACATTCCATTGCATTCCATTCCACATTCCATTCCTTTCCATTCCATTCCACATTCCTTTCCAATCCATTCCACCTTCTGTTCCGCATTCCCTTCCCTTCCATTCCATTCCAATCCATTGCATTCCACATTCCATTCCATTCCATTCCATTCCATATTCCATTCCACTCCATTCCATTCTATATTCCATTCCATTCCATTCCATTCCACATTCCATTCCGTTCCATACCACGTTCCACTCCACATTCGATGCCATTCCACATTCCATTCCTTTCCTTTCCATTCCAGTGCAAACTCCTTTCAAATCCATTCCAAATTCCATTCCATTCCATTCCATTCCATTGCACAATCCACTCCATTCCATTCCACATTGTATTCCATTCCATTGCAGATTCCATTATAGTTTCCATTCCACATTCCATTCCATACGTTTCCACATTCGATTCTACATTCTATTCCACATTCTATTCCAAATTCCATTCCATTCCATTCCGCCTTGTATTCCGCATTCCATTTTATACTATTTTACATCTCATTCTACTTTAAAATACTTTCCATTACAAATTTCATTGCATTCCGCATTCCATTTTATACCATTTTACATCTCATTCCACTTTACAATACATTCCATGACACATTTCATTGCATTCCATCCAGAATTTCATTCCATTCCTTTCCGCATTCCATTCCATTCCATTCCACATTCATTTGCATTTCATTCTGCTTTCCATTCCATTCCATTCTGCATTCCAATCCATTCAATTCCATTCCGCTTTCCATTCCATTCCATTTCTTTCCACTTTCCGTTTCATTTAATTTCACATTCCAATCCTTTCCATTCCATTCCATTCCATTCCACATTCCATTCCATTCAATTACAATCCATTCCACAATCCATTCCACATTCCATTCCATTATATTCCATTCCGATTCACATTCCGTTCCATATTCCATTCCATTCCACATTGCATTCCACATTCCATTCTTCCATCCATTCCACATTAGGCTACTTTCCATTCCATTGAACAATCTATTCCATTCTATTCCGCATTCCATTCCACATCCCATTCCACGTTGCATTCCAGTTTCCATTCCATTCCTTTCCACATTCCATTCCACATTCCATTCCATTCCATTCCACATTCCATTCTGCATTCCATTCCATTCCTTTCCACATTCCTCTGCATTCCATACAATTCCACATTCCACTCCATTCCATTCCACATTCCATACCACATTCCACTCCATTCCATTCCTCATTCCATTCCACATTCCAGTTCATTCCTTTCCACGTGCCATTCGACATTGCATTCCAATTTGCATTCCACATTCCATTCCTCTCTCTTCCACCTTCCATTCCATTCCATTGCATTCTGCATTCCATTCCATGCCATTCCACATTCAATTCCATTCCATTTCAATTTCAATTTCATTCCGTTGCATTCCATTCCAATTTCCAATTCATAAAATTCCATTCCACTCCACATTCCATTGCATTCCATTACACATTCCATTCTATTCCATTCCTCGTTCCGGTCCATTACATTCAAAGTTCCATTCCACATTCCATTCCACTTTCCATTCCATTCCATGCCACATTCCATTCCACTTTCCATTCCATTCCGTTCCACATTCCTTTCCAAACAATTCCACATTCCATTCCATATTCCGTTTCATTCCATTCCACATTCCATTCCACATTCCATTCCACATTCCATTCCATTCCACATTCCACTCCATTCCATTCCATTCCACATTCCACTCTATTTCATTCCACATTATATTCCCCATTCAACTCCCCATTCCACTTCATTCAATTCCGCATTGCATTCCACATTCCGTTCCACATTCCATTGCATGACATTCCACATTGCACTCCATTCCATTGCATTCCATTCCACATTCCCTTCCAAATTCCCTTCCATTCAATTCCACATTCCGTTCCTTTCCATTCCATTCCATTCCATATTCCACTCCATTCCTTTCAATTCCATTCCATTCCACATTCCATTCCGCATTCCTGTCCATTTCATTCCACATTCCATTCCTTTCCATTCCATTTCATTCCATTCCATAGTCCATTCCATTCCACATTCAATTTATTTCAATTCCATTGAACATTGCATTCCCTTCCATTTCATTCCAAATTCCATTCCATTCCATTCCACATTCCATTCCATTCCTTTCCACATTCCTTTCCACATTGCCTTCCATTCCATTCCACATTGCATTTCTTTCTATTCCATTCCATTCCGTATTCCATTCCATTCCATTCAACATTCCATTCCAATCCATTTCACTCCATTATATTGCGTTAGATTCCTTTCCACATTCCTTTCAACACCATTCCATTCCACACTGCATTCCATATCATTTCATTCCATGTTCCACTCCATTCCATTCCATTCCACATTCCATTCCTTTCCATTCCACTTTCCATTCCTTTCCATTCCTTTCCAATCCACATTCCTTTCCACTGCATTCCATTCCACATTCCATTCCACATTCACATCCATTCAATTCCACATTCCATTCCTTTTAATTCCATTCCATTCCACATTCCATTCAATTCAATTCATTTCCATTGCATATTCCATTGCATTCCATTCCACATTCCATTACTTTCGTTTCTATTCCATTCCCTTCCACATTCCATTCCATTCCATTCCATTCTCCAATCAACTCCATTCCATTCCACATTCCATTCCATTCCATTCCTCTTCCATTTCACACTACTTTCAATTCCTTCCCACATTCCTTTCCATTACATTCCAAATTGGATTCAATTTCATTCCACATTCCATACCATTCCATTGCACTTTCCATTCCATTCCATTCCATTCCACTCCACATAGCAACTCATTACATTTCTAATTCCTTTCCAATCCATTCCACATTCCATTCCACATTCTATTGCACATTCCATTCAACATTCCATTCCATTCCACATTCGACTCTCATCCATTCCATTCCACATTTCATTCCTTTCTACTCCACTTTCCACTCCATTCCTTTCCATTCCAATTTCCACTCCATTCCTTTCCACATTCCATTCCGCATTCCATTCCATTCCATTACACAATCCATTCCATTCCATTGCACATTCCATTCCATTCCTTTCCATTCCACATTCCATTCCATTCCATTCCACTTTCCATTCCACATTCCTTTCCATTCCATTCCAAATTCCATTCCACATTCCTTTCCATTCCATTCCAAATTGCATTCCTCATTACTTTCCATTCCATTCCACTTACCATTCCATTTAATTCAAGCCCACATTCCATTCCTTTACATTCCACATTCCATTCCACTCCGTTCCAATTTCCATTCTGTTCCATTCCACATTCCATTCCCTTTCATTCCACTTTCCATTCCACATTCCTTTCCATTCCATTCCAAATTTCATTCCACATTCCTTTCCATTCCATTCCAAATTGCATTCCACATTACTTTCCATTCCATTCCACATTGCATTAGATTTAATTCCAGTCCACATTACATTCCTTTACATTCCATTCCTTTACATTCCATTCCTTTACATTCCACAATCCATTCCATTCCATTCCACTTTCCATTCCATTCCATTCCACATTCCATTCCATTTCATTCTACATTCCATTCCACATTCCATTCCACATTCCATTCTACATCTATTCCACATTCCATTCAATTCCATTCCTTTTTCCACTCCATTCCATTCCATTCCAACTTCCATTCCATTCCATTCCAATACGTATACCTTTCCATTCCATTCCACATTACAATTCATTCCATTCCATTCCTTTTCACATTCCATTTCATTCAATTCTACGTACCATTCCACATACCATTCCATCCCATTCCACATTGCATTATATTCCATTCCATTCCATTTCACATTGCATTCCACATTCCATTCCATTCCAGTCCACATTCCACTATGTTCCGTTCCACATTCCATTCCACATTCCACTCCATTCCATTTTACTTTCCGTTTGATTCCATTCCATTCCCATCCATTCCATTCCACATTCCATTCCATTCCACATTATATTCCACATTCCATTCTACATTCCATTCCACATTCCATGCCATTCCATTCCATTCCTCATTCCTTTCCATTCCATTCCACATTCCCTTCCATATTCCATTTCATTCATTCCAAATTCCATTCCACCTTCCATTCCAGGTGCAATTCCGTCGCATTCCACTTTCCATTCAACATTAAATTCCATTCCATTCCATTCTACATTCCATTCCAAATTCCATTCCATTCCTTTCCACATTCCTCTCCTTTCCATACCATTCCACTTTCCACTCCATTCCATTCCAGATTCCATTCCTCATTGAACATCATTTTTATCCACGTTTCATTCCACATTCCATTTCATTACATTCCAAGTACCTTTCCATTCCATTCCACATTCTGTTCCATTCCATCTCACATTACATTCCACGTTCCATTCCACGTTCCCTTCCACTATCATTTCCACGTTTCAATCCCAGTTCAATTCCACGTTTCATTCCATTCCATTCCACATTCCATTACATTCGATTCCACATTTCATTCCACTTTCCATTCCATTCCATTCCATGTTCCATTCCACATTCCATTCCATTCCATATTCCATTTCATTCCATTTCACGTTCCATTCCAAACTCCATTCCATTCCATTCCACATTCCATTCCATTCCTTTCCAGGTTCAATTTAATTCCATTCCACATTCCATTCTATATTCCATTCCATTCCATTCTGCATTCTATTCCGTTGCATTCCCTTCCATTCCACATTCCGTTCCATTGCACTCCACATTCCATTCCTTTCCATTCCACAATCCATTCGACATTCCATTCCGTTGCATACCACGTTCCATTCCGTTCCATTCCACCTTATATTCCAGGTTCCATTCCACGTTCCATTCTACATTCCATTCCATTGCATTCCTCGTTCCATTCAGTTCCATTCCAAGTTCCATTCCATTCCATTCCACGTTCCATTCCATTCCATTCCATTCCATTCCACGTTCCATTACTCATTCCATTCCACGTTGCATTCCACATTTCACGCCATTCCATTTCATGTTCCATCCCACATTTCTCGCCATTCCATTACATATTCCATTCCACATTCCATTCCATTCCATTTCACATTCCATTCCATATTCCATTCCACAATTCATACCATTCCGTCGCATATTCCATTCCATTAGATTTGAAATTCCTTTGCATTCCTTTCCATTCCATTCCACTTCCCTTTACATTCCATTCCAAATTCCATACCATTCCATTCCATTCCACTTTCCATTCCATTTCATTCCACTTTCCATTCCACGTTCCATTCCACGTTCCATTACACATTCCATTTCAAATTCCATTCTATTCCATACCACATTCCCTTCCACGTTCCATTCCTTTCCATTCCATCTTCTATTCCACATTGTTTTCCATTCCATTCCATTTCACATTCCATTCAACATACCCTTACATTCCACTCCATTCCATTCCACATTCCATTCTGCATTCCATTCCATTCCACACTCCCTTAAATTCCAACCCATTCCTTTCTAAATTCCATTCCATGCTCCATTACTTTCCATTCCACTTTCCATTCCACATTATATTCCATTCCATTCCTTTCCATTTCACATTCCATTCCACATTTCCTTCCATTCCATTCCATTCCTTTCCACATTCCATTCCACATTCCATTGCATTCCAATCCACATTCCACTCCATTCCATTCCACATTTCGCACCATTCCGAGCCAAATTAAATTCCTCATTCCACTCCATTCCATTCCACATTGCATTGCACATTCCATTCCACATTCCTTTCCACATTTCATTCCATTCTTTTAAACACTCCACTCCGTTGCATTGCATTCCACATTCCATTCAATTCCTTTGCACATTTCATTCATTCCATTTCAAATTCCATTCCATTCCTTTCAATTCCATTCTATTGCAAATTCCATTCCATTCCATTCCACATTCCATTCCATTCCATTCGATTCCGCAATCCATTCCATTTCATTCCACATTCCATTCCGTTGCATTCCATTCCACATTTCATTCAATTCCATTGCACATTTCATTCATTCCATTTCAAATTCCATTCTATTCCTTCCAGTTCCATTCTATTGCACATTCCATTCCATTCCATTCCACATTCAATTCCAATGGAATGGAAAGTGGAATGGAATGTGGAATGGAATGTGGAATGGAATGGAATGGATTGTGGAATGTATTGGAATGGAATGTGGAATGGAATAGAATAGAACGTGAAATGTAACATGGCATGGAACGTGGAATGCAACGTGGAATGAAACGGACATTGGAACGTGGAATGCAATGTAGAATGGAATGAGGAATGGATTGGAATGAAATGTGGAATGGAAAGGAATGGAATGTGGAATGGAACGGAATGGAATAGAATGGAATGTGGAATGGAATGGAATGGAACTTGGGATGGAAATGAATGGAATGTGAAATGCTACGGGATGGAATGGTATGTGGAATGGAATGGAATGGAATGTGGAATGGAAGCGAATGGAATGTGGAATGGAATAGAATGGAATGGAATCGAATGTGGAATGGTATGGAATGGAATGTGGAATGGAATGGAATGGGATGGAATGTGCAATGTAATGTGGAGTGGAATGTGGAACGGAATTGAATGGACTGTCTCATGGAAAGAAAGGAATGTTGAATGGAAAGCAATGGAATGTTAAATGAAATGGAACGTGAAATGCAATGGAATGGAATATGGAAGGTGAAATGGAATGTGGAATGGAATGTGAAATGGAATGTGGAATGGAATATGGAATGGAATGAAATTGAGTGTGGAATGGAATGGAATAGAATGTGGAATTTAATGGAATGGAATGTGGAGTGGAATGGAATGCAATGTCAAAAGGAATGGAATTGAATGCGGAATTGAATGGAATGGAATGTTGAATGGAATTGAATGGAAAGTGGAATGGAATTTGGAATGGAATGCAATGGAATGTGGAATGGAATGATATGGAATTTGGAGTGGAATAGAAAGGAATGGAATGGGGAATGGAATGGAATGGAAAATGGAACGGAACGTGTAATGAAACGTGTAAGGGAAAATGCAACGTAACGTGGAATTTGAAGTGGAATGTATTGACTAATGGAATGGAATCGAATGTGAAATGGAAGGGATTGGAATGTGGCATGGAATGGAATGGAATGTGCAATTGAATGGAATGGAAGGTAATGTGGAACAGAATGGAATGGAATGTGGAATGGAATGGAACAGAATGTGGAACTGAATGGAATGGAATGCGGAATAGAATGGAATGGGAAGTGGAATGGAATGGAATGTAATGCGGAAAGGATTGGAATGGAATGGTACGGAATGTGGCATGGAATGGAATGGAAGGTGGAATGGAATGTGGAATGGAATGGAATGGAAAGTGGAATGGAATGCGGAATGCAATGTGGAATGGAATGGAATGGAATGTGGAATGTATAGGAATGGAAGCTGGAATAGAATGAGGAATGGAATGGAATGGAATGTGGAATTGAATAGAATCTAATGTGGAATGGAAAGGAATGGAATACAGAATGAAATGGAAAGGAATGTGGAATGGAATGGAATGGAATGTGGAATGGAAAGGAAAGGAATATGGAATGGAATGGAATGGAAAGTGGAATGGAATGTGGAATGGAATGTGGAAGGGAATGGATTGGAACGTAGAATAGAATGGAATGGAACTTGTTATGGAATGGAAAAGAAAGTGGAATGGAACTGACTGGAAAGAGTAATGGAACGTGGAATGGAATACGGAATGGAATGTGGAATAGAATGGAATGTAATATAGAATGGAATTTAATATGGAATCGAATGGAAAGGAATGTGGAATGGACTTGAATGGAATGTCGAATGGAATGTGGAATTGAATGGAATGGAATGTGGAATGGAATAGAATGGAATGTGGAATGTAATATGGAATGGAATGGGATGTAATGTTGAATGGAATGTGGATTAAAATCGAATGGAATGTGGAATGGAATGGAATGTGGATAGGAATGGAATGGGATGGAATGTGGAATGAAATGGAAATTGGAATGGAATGGAATTGAATGGGGAATGGAATGGAATGGAATTGAAAGTGGAATTCAAGGCAATGGGTTAGAATGTGGAAGGGAATTGATTGGAAAGTGGAATTGAAAGGAATTCAATGTGGAATTGAATAGAATGGATCGGGGAATGGAAAGTGGAATGGAATGGAGTGGAATGTGGAATGGAAGGGAATGGAATAACTAATGGAAAGTGGAATTGAATGGAATGGAATGGAATGGAATGAGGAATGAAATGGAATGGAAAATGTAACGTAATGGAATGGAATGTGGAATGGAAGGGAATGGAATATGTAGTGGAATGTGGAATGCAATGGAATGGATTGGAATGGAAAGCGGTATGGAACGGAAAGGAATGTGGAATGGAATGGAATAGAGGGGAATGTGGAGTGGAATGTGGAATGGAATGTGTAATTGAATTGAATGGAGTGTGCAATGGAATGGAATGGAATGCGGAATGGAATGCAATGGAATGTGGAATGGAATGGAACGTTAAATGGAATGGAATTGATTTGGAATGTGAAATGGAATGTAGAGTTCAATGTGAAATGCAATGTGGAATGGAATGTGGAATGGAATGTGAAATGGAATACGGAATTGATTGTAGAACGGAAGGAAATGGAACTTGGAATGAAATGGAATGGAAGGTGGAATGGAATGCAATGGAACATGGAATGGAACATGGAATGGAATGCAATGGAATGTGGAATGGAATGGAATGGAATGTGGGAAGGAATGGAATGGATTGCGGATAAAAATGGAATGGAATGTGGAATGGAATGGAATGGAATGGAATTTGGAATGGAATGGAATGGTATGGAATGTGGAATGCAATGGAATTGAATGTGGAATGGAATGTGGAATGCAAGGAATGGAATGTGAAATGGAAAGTGGAATGGAACATGGCATGTAACGTGCAATGGAACATGGAATGGAATGTGGAATGGAATGAGTAATGTAATGGAATAGAAAGTGGAATTGAAGGGAATGGAAAGCGGAAAGAAATGTGGAATGGAAAGTAGAATCGAAAGTGGAATGGAATTTAATGGAACGTAGAACGGAATGGAATGGAACGTGGAAGGGAATGTAATGGAATGTGGAATGGCATGGAATGGAGTGCAATGTGGAATGGCATGGAATGGATTGTGGAATGGAACGTGGAATGGAATGTGAAATGGAATGGAATGGTATGGGGAATGGAATGAGGAATGGAATGGAATGTGTAATGGAATGGAATGCAATGGAGTGGAATGTGGAAAGGAATGTAGAATGGAATGTGGAATACAATGTGGAATGTTATGGAATGTGGAAAGGAATGTGGAATGGAAAGTGGAATCGAATGTGGAAAGGAATGCAATGTAGAATGGTATGCAATGGAAAGTGGAATGGAATGGAGTGCAATGTGGAATGGAATGTCTAATGGAAGGGAGTGGAGTGAAGAATGGAATGGAAAGGAATGTGGAATGGAATGTGGAATGGAATGAAATGCAATGTTGAATGGAATGTAGAATGGAATGCAATGGAATGTGGAATGGAATGGAGAGGAATGTAGAATGGAATGTGGAATGGAATGGAGTGGAGTGAGGAATGGAATGGAACAGAATGTGGAATGGAATGTGGAATGGAATGGAATGTGAAATGGAATGATATGGAACGTCGAATACAATGGAATGGAATGTGGAATGCAATGGAATGGAATGTGGAATGGAACGTCGAATGGAATGGAATGGAACGTTTAATGGAATGGAAGGGAATGTTGAATGGAATGGAATGTAGAATGGAAAATAATGGAATGTGGAATGGAATGTGGAATGGAGTGGAATGGAATGTGGAATGGAATGGAATGGAAGGTGGAATGAAATGTAATGGAATGTGGAATGAAATGTAATGGAATGTGGAATGGAATGGAATGGAATGGAATGTAGAATGGAATTGAATGGAATGTTGTATGGAACGTGGAATGGAATGTGTAATGGAATGTGGAATGAAATGAAAGGGAATGTGGAATGGAATGCAATGAAATGCGGATTGGAATGGAGTCTAAGGTGGAATGGAAAGTGAAATTGAATGGAATGGGATGTGGATTGGAATGAAATGGAATGCGGAATGGAATCTACTGGAATGAGGAATGGAACGTGGAATGGTATGGAATGGAGTGTGGAATGGAATGGAATGGATAGTGAAACGGAAGGGAATGGAATATGGAATGGAATTGAATGGAATGTGTAAAGCAATGGAATGGAAAGTAGAATGAATGTGAAATGGAATGTAGAATGGAATGTGAAATGGAATGTCGAATTGAATTGAATGGAATGTGGAATGGAATGGAATGCAATGTAGAATGGAATATGGAATGGAATGGACTGGAATGTGGAATGAAATGAGGTATGGAATGGAATGGAATGTGGAATGGAATGGAATGGATTGTACAATGGGGTGGAAGGGTATGGAATGGAATATGGAATGCAATGGAATGGAAAGGAACGTGGAATGGAATGCATTCCACATACCATTCCATCGCTTTCCACTTTCCAAACCATTCCATTCCACGTTCCATTCCATTCCACATTCCATTCCAAATTCCTTTCCTAATTCCATTCACTTCCATTCCACATTCCATTCCATTCCGCTACTCCTTCCATTCCAAGTTCCATTCCATTCCATTCAACATTCCTTTCCACGTTTCATTCCACATTCCATTCCACATTTCATTCCACATTTTATTTCACCTTCCATTCCAATCCTTTCCACGTTCCATTCTACCTTCCATTCCACATTCCATTCAACTTTCCATTCCATTACATTCCAATCCATTAAACATACAATTGCATTCCATTCCATTCCGTATTCCATTCGAGTCCACAATCCATTCAATTCCATTCCATTCCCCATTCCATTCCACTCCATTCCAGTCCTTTCCATTCCACATTCCATTCCACGTTCCATTCCATTCGAAATTACATTCAATTCCACATTCCATTGCATTCCATTCAACATTCCATTCCAAAATCCATTCCATTCCAATCCACATTCCATTCCATTCCATTCCACATTTCATTCCATTGCATTGAACATTCCATTCAAATCCATTCCACGTTATATTCCATTTTCCATTCCACGTACCTTTCCACTCCATTCCACGTTCCATTGCATTTCATTCCACCCTTCATTTCATTCCATTCCACATTCCATTCCACATTCCATTTCACATTGCATTCCACCTTACATTTCACATTCCACTCCTTTCCGCATTCCATTCCATTCCATCCAGATTCCATTCCCTTGCATTCCACATTCCATTCCATTCCACATTCCATTCCATTCCATCTCATTCCACATTGCATTCCTTTACATTCCACATTGCATTCCACATTCCAGTCCACATTCCGTTCCACATTCCATCCCACATTCCATTCCACGTTCCATTCCAATCCATTGCACCTTCCTTTCCATTCCATTCCACATTCAATTCCATTCCATTCCATATTCCATTCCATTCCATTTCACATTCCTCTCTATTCCATTGCATTCCACATTCTATTCAGTTCCATTCCACATGCCGTTCTTCATTCCATTCCATTCCATTCCATTCCACCCTCCATTCCATTCCATTCCATTCCACATTCCTTTAAACCTGCCATTCTGCATTCCATTCCATTCCATTCCACATTCAATTCCATTCAATACCACATTCCATTCCATTCCATTCCGCATTCCATTCCATACCACTCCAAATTCCAATCCATTCCATTCGATTCCATTCCACATTCCATGCCATTCCATATCTCATTCCGTTCCATTCGATTCGACATTCCATTCCATTCCATTCCACGTTCCATTCCAGTACATACCACGTTCCATTCCACTCCATTGCACGTTCCATTCCACATTCCATTCCGTATTTCATTCCCTTCCATTCCACATTCCGTTCCATGTTCCATTCCATGTTCCATTGCACTTACCATTCCATTTAAATCCACATTCCATTCCAAGTTGCATTTTACGTTCCATTCCATTCCATTCCACATTCAATTACATTCAATTCCATATCCCATTCTATTCCATTCCACATTCCATTCAATTCCACTCCAAATTCCAATCCATTCCATTCCATTCCATTCCACATTCCATTCCATTCCATACATCATTCCATTCCATTCGATTCAACATTCCATTCCATTCCATTCCACTTTCCTTTCCAGTACATACCACGTTCCATTCCATTCAATTCCACATTCCATTCCACTCCATTCCACATTCCATTCCACATTCCATTCCATTCCATTCCACACTCCCGTCCACATTCGATTCCACGTTCCATTCCACGTTCCATTACATATTCCGTTCCAACATCCATTCCATTATTTTCCACATTCCATTAAACATTCCATTCAAAATTCCTTTCCATTCCATTCCACTTTCCATTCCACATTCCATTCATTCGATTCCATATTAAATTCCATTCCTTTCCACATTCCCTTCCACATTCCATTCCATTCCCATCCATTTCATTTCACATTGCATTCCACATTCCATTCCATTCCATTCCTAATTCCATTCAACATTCCATTCCTCTTTACACTCCACATTCCATTCCATTCCATTCCACATTTCATTACACATTCCATACCTTTCCATTCCATTCCACATCCCATTCGATTCCACATTCCATTCCACAATCCTTTCAATTCCATTCCACATTCCATTCTACATTCCATTCGTATTCATTCCACATTCCATTCCATTACATTCCGCAATCCATTCCATTCCATTCCGCTTTGCATTTCATTCCGTTTCACGTTGCATTCCATTCCATTCCACATTCCATTCCAAACCGAATTCCATTCCATTCCACATTCCATTCCACATTCCATTAAATTTCATTCCATTTTCTATTCCATTCCATTACACATTCCATTTCTCATTCTATTCCACATTCGTTTCCATGTTCCATTCCTCATTCCATTCCACGTTCCATTCCATGTTCCATTCCACTTTTCATTCCACGTTCCATTCCATTGCATTCCACTTTCCATTCCATTCCATTCCAAATTCCATTTTACTCCTTTCCACATTCCACTCCACATTTCATTCCATTCCATTACACATTAAAATTTCACGTTCTATTCCACATTCCATTCCACATTCCTTTCCATTCCATTCTATTCCATTCCACATTCAATTCCTTTCAATTCCAGATTCCATTCTATTCCATTCCACATTCCATTCCATTCCATTCCACATTCCATTCCATTCCATTCCATTCTACATTCCATTCCATTCCTTTCCACATATCGTTAAATTGCTTTCCATTCCATTCCACATTCCATTCCATTCCATTCCACTTTGCGTTTCATTCCATTCCACGTTGCATTCCATTCCATTCCACATTCCATTCCAAATTGAATTCCATTCCATTCCACGTTCCATTCCACATTCCATTAAATTTCATGCCACATTCCATTCCATTCCATTCCACATTCCATTCCACATTCCATTCCACATTCCATTCCACGTTCCATTGCATGTTCCATTCAACTTTTCATTCCAAGTTCCATTCCATTCCATTCCACATTCCATTCCATTCCATTCCCAATTCCATTGTACTCCACTCCACATGAAACTCCACATTCTGTTTCATTCAATTACACATTCCATTTCACGTTCCAATCCACATTCCATTCCACATTCCTTTATATTCCATTCAATTCCATTCCATATTCCATTTCTTTCAATTCCACATACCATTCCTTTCCATTGCAAATTCCATTCCATTCCACTCCATTCTACATTCCATTCCATTCCTTTCCACATTCCATTCCTTATCTTTCCATTCCATTCCAATTTGCATTCCAAATTCCGTACACTTCTATTCCAAATTCCGTTCCAAAACATTCCACATTGCATTCCATTCCATCCGCAGTGCTTTCAATTCCATTCCACGTTGCATTCCATTAAACTTTCCATTCCAAATTCAATTTCATTGCATTACATATTCCATTCCATATTCCATTCCATTCCATTCCACATTCAATTCCATTAAATTCAACAATCCATTCCACATTCCCTTTCACATTCGATTCTACGTTCCATTTCCCGTAAAATTCCACGTTCCATTAAACCATCCATTCTATTGCATTCCACATTCCATTCCACATTCCATTCATAGTTCCTTTCCATTCCATTCCACATTCCATTCCACATTCCATTTCATTCCATTCCACATTCCATTCTCCATTCCATTCCATTCCATTCCATATTCCATTCCATTCCATTCCACCTTCCATTGCATTTCATTTCACATCCCATTCCATTCCGTTCAATATTCCATTCCACATTATCTTACATTCCATTCCACATTCCATTCCATTCCATTCCATTCCATTCCATTCAATTTTGCATTGCATTCCACATTCCATTCCATTCCATTTCACATTCCATTCCATTAAATTCCACATTCCATTCCATTAAGTACCACACTTCATTCCACATTACGTTCCATACAATTCTAGATACCATTCTATTCCATTCCAAATTCCATTCTGTTCCATTCCACATTCCATTCCACATCCCATTCCATTCCATTCCACATTCCATTCCATTCCATTCCATTCCATTCCATTCCACATTCAATTCCACGGTGCATTCCACTCTCCATTCCACTTTCCTTTCCACTTTAGTTTGCACCTTCCTTTCCACGATCCATTCCACATTCCATTCCATTCCATTCCACATGGCATTCCACATTCCATTCCATTCCATCCCACTTTCTCTTCCTCATTCTATCCCAGTCTATTCAAATTTGCATTATATTCCATTCCACATTCTATTCCTTTCCATTCCACATTCCATTCCATTCCATTCCCCCTTGCATTCCACTTTTTTCACATTGCATTCCATTCCATTCCACATTACATTCCATTCCATTTCACCTTCCATTCGATTCCATTCCACATTCCATTCCACATTCCATTCCATTCCATTACATTTCACATCCATTCCACATTCCATACCTTTCCCTTCCACATTCCATTCAATTGAATTTCACATTCCATTCCATTCCATTCCACGTTGCATTTCATTCCATTCCACGTTGTATTCCATTCTATTCCACATTCCATTCCAAACTCAATTCCATTCCATTCCACATTCCATTCCATTCCATTCCACATTCCATTCCATTCCATTCCACAATCCATTCCACACTCCCTTCCACATTCGATTCCAAGTTCCATTCCACGTTCCATTACATATTCCGTTCCAACATCCATTCCATTATTTTCCACATTCCATTAAACATTCCATTCAACATTCCTTTCCATTCCATTCCACTTTCCATTCCACATTCCATTCATTCGATTCCATATTAAATTCCATTCCTTTCCACATTCCCTTCCACATTCCATTCCATTCCATTCCACATTCCATTCCACCTTCCATTGCATTCCATTTCACATCCCATTCCATTCCATTCCGTATTCCATTCAACATTCCATTACTTTCCATTCCACATTCCATTCCATTCCCTTCCATTTCATTTCACATTGCATTCCACATTCCATTCCATTCCATTCCTAATTCCATTCAACATTCCATTCCTCATTACACTCCACATTCCATTCCATTCCATTCCACATTTCATTACACATTCCATACCTTTCCATTCCATTCCACATCCCATTCGATTCCACATTCCATTCCACAATCCTTTCAATTCCATTCCACATTCCATTCTACATTCCATTCGTATACATTACACATTCCATTCCATTACATTCCGCAATCCATTCCATTCCATTCCGCTTTGCATTTCATTCCGTTTCACGTTGCATTCCATTCCATTCCACATTCCATTCCAAACCGAATTCCATTCCATTCCACATTCCATTAAATTTCATTCCACTTTCTATTCCATTCCATTCCACATTCCACTTCTCATTCTATTCCACATTCGTTTCCATGTTCCATTCCTCATTATATTCCACATTCCATTCCATGTTCCATTCCACTTTTCATTCCACATTCCATTCCATTGCATTCCACATTCCATTCCATTCCATTCCAAGTTCCATTTTACTCCATTCCGCATTCCATTCCACATTTCATTCCATTCCATTACACATTAAAATTTCACGTTCCATTCCACATTCCATTCCACATTCCTTTCCATTCCATTCTTTTCCATTCCATTCCATCCCACATTCAATTCCACAGTGCATTCCACATTCCATTCCATGTTCCATTCCTCATTTCATTCCATTCCATTCCGATTTCCATTTAATTCCATTCCACCTTCCATTCCATTAGTTTTCACATTGATTCCATTGCCTTCCACATTCCATTCCACATTCCATTCCATTCCATTCCACATTCAATTCCGCCTTCCCTTCCATTCCATTCCATTGCATTGCATTCCCTTCTATTCCACATTCCATTCAATTACGTATCACGTTCCATTCCACATTCCAGTCCATTCCATTCCACATTCCGTTCCATTCCATTCCATATTCGATTCCACATTTCATTCCATTCCATTGCACTTTCCATTCCATTGCATTCAGCATTGATTTCCATTCCATTGAAAATTGCTTTCTACATTCCATTCCACATTGCATTACTTTACATTCCACATTCTATTCCACATTCCATTGCACATTCCGTTCCAAATTCCATTGCATTCCATTCCGCATTCCATTCCACATTCCATTCCCCATTCCATTCAATTCCATTTCATATTCTTTTCCACATTCCATTCCTTTCCATTCCACATTAATTTGCATTCCATTCCACATTCTATTCCATTATCTTCCGCCTTCCCTTCCATTCCATTCGTTTCCACATTCCATTCCATTTCTTTCCTTTCCACATTCCATTTCATTCCATTACACATTCCATTCCTTTCCATTCCATTCCATTCCACATTCCATTCCATTCAATTCCATTCCATTCCATTCTGCATTCCATTCCAAATTCCACTCCATTCGTTTCCATTCCACGTTACAATGCATTCTTTTCCACGTTCCATTCCATTTCTTTAAATTCCACATTCTATTCCAAATTCTGTTCCATTCATTTCACATTAGATTCCACATTCCATTCCATGTTCCAATCCACGTTCCATTCCATTCCATTCCACATTGCATTCCACATACCATTCCATTCCATTCTACATTGCATTCCACATTCCATTCCATTTCTTTCCGCATTCCTCTTCATTCCATACCATTCCACGTTACACTTCATTCCATTCCACATTCCTTTCCACATTCCACTTCTTTCCTTTCCACATTGCATTCCATATTCTATTCCACATTCCATTACGTTCCATTTCATATTCCATTCCATTACATTCCATTCAAAATTCCACTACTTTCTGTTTTAATTTCCATTCCACCTTCCATTCCATTCCATTTCACATCCCATTCCATTCGATTCCATATTCCATTCCACATTCCATTACTTTCCATTCCACATTCCATTCCATTCCATTACACATTAAAATTTCACGTTCCATTCCACATTCCATTCCACATTCCTTTCCATTCCATTCTATTCCATTCCACATTCAATTCCTTTCAATTCCACATTCCATTCTATTCCATTCCACATTCCATTCCATTCCATTCCACATTCCATTCCATTCCATTCCATTCTACATTCCATTCCATTCCTTTCCACATTTCATTAAATTCCTTTTCATTCCATTCCACATTCAATACCTTTCCATTCCGCTTTCAATTGCATTACATTCCACATTGCTTTCCATTCCATTAGACGTTGCATTTCATTTCATTCCACGTTGCATTCCGTTATGTTCCACATTCCATTCCATTCAACTTTCCTTACCATTTCATTGTATTTCATTACGTATTCCATTCCACTTTCCATTACACGTTGCATTCCTTTACATTACACATTCAATTCCACATTGCATTCCACATTCAATTAAAAATTCCATTCCATTCCATTCCACAGTCCATTCCGCATTCCATTCAAATACATTTCACATTACATTTCACATTGCAATCCATTCCATTAAACGTTCAATTACATTTATTTCCACATTCAGTTCCATCCCATTCCACATTCCATCCCATTCCTTTCCGCATTCCATTTCATTCCATTCCACATTCCATTCCACATTCCTTTCTATTCCACATTCCATTAAACATTCCATTCCATTGCATTTCACATTCCATTCCATTCCATTTCTTTCCACATTCCATTTCATTCCATTATACATTCCATTCCTTTCCATTCCATTCCATTCCACATTCCATCCATTCCATTCCATTCCACATTCCTTTCCATTCCATTCCGTTAAATTCCACTTTGCATTCCACATTCCATTCCACATTCCTTTCTATTCCACATTCCATTACACATTGCATTCCAGTACATTCCACTTTCCACTACAGGTTCCATTCCATTTCATTCCACGTTCCATTCCACTCTACATTCCACGTTTCATTCCACGTTACGTTCCATATTCCATTGCACATTCCATTCCACATTCCATTCCACATTCCATTCCACATTCTATTCCATATTCCATTCCTTCCAGTCCACATTCCATTCCACATTGCATTCCACTCCATTCCACATTCCATTCCACATTCTATTCCACGTTCCATTCAACGTTCCATTCCATTCCTTTCCACATTCCATTCCACGTTCCCTTCCATTACATTCCACATTCCATTCCATTGCATTCCACAATCCATTCCATTCCATTCGACATTCCACTCCATTCCATTCCACATTCCATTCCACATTCCAAGCCATTGCATACCACATTCCATTCCACCTTACACTCCATTCCATTCCACATTCCATTCCACATTCCATTGCACATTCCATTCTACATTCCATTCCCTTCCTCATTCCACGCCATTCCCTTCCATTCCACATTTCATTGCATTCCATTAAACATTCCATTCCTTCCATTTCAAATTCCATTCCCTTTCACTTTCCATTCCATTCCATTCAACATTTCTATCCATTACATTCCTCTCCACGTTCCATTCCACTTTCCATACCGTGTTCCATTGCACGTTACATTCCATGTTGCTTTCCATACTCCATCGGATTCCTTTCCATGCTCCATTCCTCATTCCATTCCACATTCCATTGCAATCCATTCCACATTCCATTCCACATTCAATAGCATTCCATTCCATGCCACATTCCACTGTATTCCATTCCACATTCCATTCCACATTGCACTCCACGTTCCAGTTCTAATTCCATTTCTTATTCCATTCCATTCCGCCTTCCAATCCTTTCCATTCCATTAAAAATTCCTTTCAATTTCATTCCGTATTCCATTCCATTGCATTTCAAATTCCATTCCATTCCATTCAATTCCATTCCACATTACATTCCACTGCATTCCACATTCCATTCCATTCCATTACCTTTCACATTTCATTCCCTTCCATTCCACATTCCATTCCATGTTCCATTTCACGTTCCATTCCAGGTTCCATTCCATTCCATTCCTCATTCCCCTCCACATTTCATTCCATTGCTTTCCACGTTCCATTCCACCCTCCATTCCATTCCACTTTCCATTTCTTTCCATTCCACATTCCATTCCATTTCAAATTTCCTTCCACTCCATTTCAATTTCCATTGCATTCCATTAAATTTCTTCCCACATTCCATTCCATTCCATTCCAAGTTCCATTACGTTGCATTCCATTCCAAATTTCTTTCCACTCCATTCCACATTCCATTCCGTTCCGTTCCATTCCACATTTAATTGCATTCCATTCCACATTCCATTCCAGGTTCCGATCCTCTTTCCATTCCACGTTCCATTTCATTCCATTACACAAAACATTCCATTCCATTCCACAAGCCATTCCACTCCTTTCCACATTCCACTCAATTTCATTCCATTTCACTTTCCATTCCACTTTCCATTCCATTCCATTGCACATTACTTTCCATTCCATTCTACATTCCATTCCACATTCCATTCCACATTCCATTCCGTTCCATTTCATTACACATTCCATTGCATTCCTTTGCATTCCATTTCACATTGCGTTCCACGATCCATTCCACATTCCATTCCACGTTCCATTCCATTCCATTCCACATTGCATTACACATTTCATTCCATTCCACTCCGACTTCCATTCTACATACCATTAGATTACATTCCATTGCAGATTCCATTCCATTCCATTCCATTCCTTTACATTACAATCCACATTCCATTCCACTCCATTCCATTCCACATATCATTCCATTCCATTCCACATTCTATTCCATTCCAATCCACATTCCATTCCACATTCCTTTCTATTCCATTCCACATTCCACTCGAATCCATTTCATCCCATTCCACATTCCATTCCACGTTGCATTCCACGTTACTTCCCACTTTAGATTTTCTGTTCCATTCCACGTTCCATTCCACTTTCCATTCCATTCCATTCCACATGCCACTCCACATACCATTCCATTCCTTTCCACGTTCCTTTCCTCCTTCTCTTCCTTTCCATTCCAATTTCTATTCACTTCCATTCCCCATTCCATTCCATTCCATTCCACATTCCATTCCATTCCTTTCCTGATTCCATTCCATTCCATTCCATTTTACATTCCATTCCTTTTTAGATTCCATTCCATTCCATAACACATTCCATTCCATTCCATTTCACATTCCATTCCATTCCATTCCACATTCCTTTCCACTTTCCACTCCATTACATTCCACATTCCGTTCCACTCCATTGCATTGCACATTCCTTTCCTTTCCATTCCACATTCCATTACGCATTCCCTTGCATTCTATTCCATACCATTCCATTCCATTCCATTATATTCCATTCAGTTCCATTCGATTCCATACCATTGCATTCCACATTCCATTTCATTCCATTGCATTTTCCATTCCATTCCATTCCATTCTACTGTCCATTCCATTCCATTCCACATTCCATTCATTCTATACCACATTCCTTTCCACATTCCAATCCATTCCATTTCTGATTACATTCTACATTCCATTCCATTCCACTCCACATTCCTTCCATTTACATTCCATATTCCATTCCACATTCCAATCTATATTCTCTTCCATTCCATTCCACATTCCATACAATTACATTGCACATTCAATTCTATTCCATTGCACGTCCCATTCCTCATTCAATTCCTTTCCATTCCACATTCCATTACATTCCATTCCACATTCAATTCCATTCCATTCCACATTTCAATCCTTTTCATTCCACATTCCCTTTTATTCCTTTTCACATTCATTCGATTGCATTCCTCTTTCCATTCCACATTCCATTCCATTCCATTCCACATTCCATTCCATTCCATTCCATTACACATTCCTTTCCTTTCAATTCCACATTCAATTCCGCATTCCCTTCCATTTCATTCCGTTCCGTTTCACATTCCATTCAATTAAATTCCACATTCCTTTGATTCTATTTCACATTCAATTCCGTTCTTTCCATTCCAGTCCACCTTCCATTCCATTCCACATTCCATTCCATTCCATTCCATATTCGATTCCACATTTCATTCCATTCCATTGCACTTTCCATTCCATTGCATTCAGCATTGATTTCCATTCCATTGAAAATTCCTTTCTACATTCCATTCCACATTGCATTACTTTACATTCCACATTCTATTCCACATTCCATTCCACATTCCGTTCCAAATTCCATTGCATTCCATTCCGCATTCCATTCCACATTCCATTCCACATTCCATTCAATTCCATTTCATATTCTTTTCCACATTCCATTCCTTTCCATTCCACATTAATTTGCATTCCATTCCACATTCTATTCCATTATCTTCCGCCTTCCCTTCCATTCCATTCGTTTCCACATTCCATTCCATTTCTTTCCTTTCCACATTCCATTTCATTCCATTACACATTCCATTCCTTTCCATTCCATTCCATTCCACATTCCATTCCATTCAATTCCATTCCATTCCATTCTGCATCCCATTCCAAATTCCACTCCATTCGATTCCATTCCACATTGCATTGCATTCTTTTCCACGTTCCATTCCATTTCTTTAAATTCCACATTCTATTCCAAGTTCTGTTCCATTCATTTCACATTAGATTCCACATTCCATTCCATGTTCCAATCCACGTTCCATTCCATTCCATTCCACATTGCATTCCACATACCATTCCATTCCATTCTACATTCCATTCCACATTCCATTCCATTTCTTTCCGCATTCCTCTTCATTCCATACCATTCCACGTTACACTTCATTCCATTCCACATTCCTTTCCACATTCCACTTCTTTCTTTTCCACATTGCATTCCATATTCTATTCCACATTCCATTACGTTCCATTTCATATTCCATTCCATTACATTCCATTCAAAATTCCACTACTTTGTGTTTCAATTTCCATTCCACCTTCCATTCCATTCCATTTCACATCCCATTCCATTCGATTCCATATTCCATTCCACATTCCATTACTTTCCATTCCACATTCCATTCCATTCCATTACACATTAAAATTTCACGTTCCATTCCACATTCCATTCCTCATTCCTTTCCATTCCATTCTATTCCATTCCACATTCAATTCCTTTCAATTCCACATTCCATTCTATTCCATTCCACATTGCATTCCATTACATTCCACATTCCATTCCATTCCATTCCATTCTACATTCCATTCCATTCCTTTCCACATTTCATTAAATTCCTTTCCATTCCATTCCACATTCCATTCCACATTCAATACCTTTCCATTCCGCTTTCCATTGCATTACATTCCACATTGCTTTCCATTCCATTTGACGTTGCATTTCATTTCATTCCATGTTGCGTTCTGTTATGTTCCACATTCCATTCCATTCCATATTCCTTACCATTTCATTCTATTTCATTACATATTCCATTCCACTTTCCATTACACATTGCATTCCTTTTCATTACACATTCAATTCCACATTGCATTCCACATTCAATTCCAAATTCCATTCCATTCCATTCCACATTCCATTCCATTCCATTCCGCATTCCATTTCATTCCATTCCTCATTACATTCCACATTCCATTAAACATTCCATTCCATTGCATTTCACATTCCATTCCATTCCATTTCTTTCCACATTCCATTTCATTCCATTATGCATTCCATTCCTTTCCATTCCATTCCATTCCACATTCCATCCATTCCATTCCATTCCACATTCCTTTCCATTCCATTCCATTCAATTCCACTTTGCATTCCAGTTTCCATTCCACATTCCTTTCTATTCCACATTCCATTACACATTGCATTGCAGTACATTCCACTTTCCTCTACAGGTTCCATTCCATTTCATTCCACCTTCCATTCCACTCTACATTCCACGTTCCATTCCCCTTTCCATTCCACGTTTCATTCCACGTTACGTTCCACTTTCCATTGCACATTCCATTCCACATTCCATTCCACATTCCATTCCACATTCCATTCCACATTCTATTCCATATTCCATTCCCTTCCATTCCACATTCCATTCCACATTGCATTCCACTCCATTCCACATTCCATTCCACATTCTATTCCACGTTCCATTCAACGTTCCGTTCCATTCCTTTCCACATTCCATTCCACTTTCCTTTCCATTACATTCCACATTCCATTCCACATTCCATTCCATTGCATTCCACAATCCATTCCATTCCATTCGACATTCCACTCCATTCCATTCCACATTCCAAGCCATTCCATACCACATTCCATTCCACCTTACACTCCATTCCGTTCCACCTTCCATTCCACATTCCATTGCACATTCCATTCTACATTCCATTCCATTCCCTTCCTCATTCCACGCCATTCCCTTCCATTCCTTATTTCATTGCATTCCACTAAACATTCCGTTCCTTCCATTTCAAATTTCATTCCGTTTCACTTTCCATTCCATTCCATTCAACATTTCTATCCATTACATTTCTCTCCACGTTCCATTCCACTTTCCATACCATGTTCCATTGCACGTTACATTCCATGTTGCTTTCCATACTCCATTGGATTCCTTTCCATGCTCCATTCCTCATTCCATTCCACATTCCATTGCAATCCATTCCACATTCCATTCCACATTCAATAGCATTCCATTCCATTCCACATTTCACTGCATTCCATTCCACATTCCATTCCACATTGCACTCCACGTTCCAATTCTAATTCCATTTCATAATCCATTTCATTCCACCTTCCAATCCGTTCCATTCCATTAAAAATTCCTTTCAATTTCATTCCGTATTCCATTCCATTGCATTTCAAATTCCATTCCATTCCATTCAATTCCATTCCACATTACATTCCACTGCATTCCACATTCCATTCCATTCCATTACCTTTCATATTTCATTCCGTTCCATTCCACATTCCATTCCATGTTCCATTTCACGTTCCATTCCAGGTTCCATTCCATTCCATTCCTCATTCCCCTCCACATTTCATTCCATTGCTTTCCACGTTCCATTCCACCCTCCATTCCATTCCACTTTCCATTTCTTTCCATTCCACATTCCATTCCATTTCAAATTTCCTTCCACTCCATTTCAATTTCCATTGCATTCCATTAAATTTCTTCCCACATTCCATTCCATTCCATTCCAAGTTCCCTTAAGTTGCATTCCATTCCAAATTTCTTTCCACTCCATTCCACAGTCCATTCCGTTCCGTTCCATTCCACATTTAATTCCATTCCATTCCACATTCCATTCCAGGTTCCGATCCTCTTTCCATTCCACGTTCCATTTCATTCCATTACACAAAACATTCCATTCCATTCCACAAGCCATTCCACTCCTTTCCACATTCCACTCCATTTCATTCCATTTCACTTTCCATTCCACTTTCCATTCCATTCCATTCCACATTCCTTTCCATTCCATTCTACATTCCATTCCACATTCCATTCCACATTCCATTCCGTTCCATTTCATTACACATTCCATTGCATTCCTTTGCATTCCATTTCACATTGCATTCCACGATCCTTTCCACATTCCATTCCACGTTCCATTCCATTCCATTCCACATTGCATTACACATTTCATTCCATTCAACTCTGACTTCCATTCTACATACCATTAGATTACATTCCATTGCACATTCCATTCCATTCCATTTCATTCCTTTACATTACAATCCTCATTCCATTCCATTCCATTCCAATCCACATTCCATTCCATTCGATTCCATTCCACATTCCTTTCCATTCCAATGCACGTTCCACTCCTTTCCATTCCACATTCCTTTCCACATTCCCTTCCGTTCCATTCCACCTTCCATTCCTTACCATTCCATTCCATTACACATTCCATTTCATTCCATTTCATTACACATTCCATTCCATTATATTCCACATTCCATTCAATTTCATTCCGCATTCCATTCCAAATTCCCTTCCATTCCATTCCATCTTCCATTCCCTTCCATTTCATTCCATTCCACATTCCATTCCATTCCATTCCACATTCAATTGCATTCCATTCCACCTTCTATTCCATTAAATTCCATTCCACCTTCCATTCCATTCCATTCCATTCCATTAATCAATACATTCCATTCCATTCTACATTCCATTCCATTCCATTTCTTTCTATTCCACATTCCATTCCATTCCATTCCAATCCATTCCGTTTCCAACTCAAGATTCCAGTCCCTTCAAAATTTCATTCCACATTCCATTCAGTTCCATTTCACTTTCCATTCCATTCCATTTCATAACTTTCCACAATCCATTCCATTACATTTCATATTCCATTCTATTCCATTCCATTCCATTCCACTCCATCCCACATTCAATTCCATTCCAATCCACATTCCACACCATTCCATTCCATTCCACATTCCATTCGTTTCCACATTCCAATCCACAGTCCTTCCCATTCCATTCCACATTCAGTTCCACATCACTTTAGTATCCATTCCAAACTCCATTGCATTACATTCCACATTCCATTCCATTCCATTCCACTTTGCATTTCATTCCATTCCACGTTGCATTCCATTCCATTCCACATTCCATTCCAAATTGAATTCCATTCCATTCCACGTTCCATTCCACCTTCCATTAAATTTCATTCCACATTCCATTCCATTCCATTCCACATTCCATTCCACATTCCAATCCACATTCCATTCCACGTTCGATTGCATGTTCCTTTCCACTTTTCATTCCACGTTCCATTCCATTCCATTCCACATTCCATTCCATTCCATTCCCAATTCCATTGTACTGCATTCCACATGAAATTCCACATTCTGTTTCATTCCATTACACATTCCATTTCACGTTCCAATCCACATTCCATTCCACATTCCTTTATATTCCATTCAATTCCATTCCACATTCCATTTCTTTCAATTCCACATACCATTCCTTTCCATTGCAAATTCCATTCCATTCCACTCCATTCTACATTCCATTCCATTCCTTTCCACATTCCATTCCTTATCTTTCCATTCCATTCCAATTTGCATTCCAAATTCCATACACTTCTTTTCCAAATTCCGTTCCAAAACATTCCACATTGCATTCCATTCCATCCGCAGTGCTTTCAATTCCATTCCACGTTGCATTCCATTAAACTTTCCATTCCAAATTCGATTTCATTGCATTACATATTCCATTCCACATTCCATTCCATTCCATTCTACATTCAATTCCATTAAATTCAACAATCCATTCCACATTCCCTTCCACATTCGATTCCAGGTTCCATTTCTCGTAAAATTCCACGTTCCATTAAACCATCCATTCTATTGCATTCCACATTCCATTCCACATTCCATTCATAGTTCCTTTCCATTCCATTCCACATTCCATTCCACATTCCATTTCATTCCATTCCACATTCCATTCTCCATTCCATTCCATTTCATTCCAGATTCCATTCAATTTTGCATTGCATTCCACATTCCATTCCATTCCATTTCACATTCCATTCCATTAAATTCCACATTCCATTCCATTAAATACCACACTTCATTCCACATTACGTTCCATACAATTCTATATACCATTCTATTCCATTCCAAATTCCGTTCTGTTCCTTTCCACATTCCATTCCACATCCCATTCCATTCCATTCCACATTCCATTCCATTCCATTCCATTCCATTCCATTCCACATTCCATTCCATTCCATTCCATTCCATTCCACATTCAATTCCACGGTACATTCCACTCTCCATTCCACTTTCCTTTCCACTTTAGTTTGCACCTTCCTTTCCACGATCCATTCCGCATTCCATTCCATTCCATTCCACATGGCATTCCACATTCCATTCCATTCCATCCCACTTTCTCTTCCTCATTCTATCCCAGTCTATTCAAATTTACATTATATTCCATTCCACATTCTATTCCTTTCCATTCCACATTCCATTCCATTCCATTCCACCTTGCATTCCACTCTTTTCACATTGCATTCCATTCCATTCCACATTCCATTCCATTCCATTTCACCTTCCATTCGATTCCATTCCACATTCCATTCCACATTCCATTCCATTCCATTACATTTCACATCCATTCCACATTCCATACCTTTCCCTTCCACATTCCATTCATTTGAATTTCACATTCCATTCCATTCCATTCCACGTTGCATTTCATTCCATTCCACGTTGTATTCCATTCTATTCCACATTCCATTCCAAACTCAATTCCATTCCATTCCACATTCCATTCCATTCCACATTCCATTCCATTCCATTCCACATTCCATTCCATTCCATTCCACAATCCATTCCACACTCCCTTCCACATTCGATTCCACGTTCCATTCCACGTTCCATTACATTTTCCGTTCCAACATCCATTCCATTATTTTCCACAGTCCATTAAACATTCCATTCAACATTCCTTTCCATTCCATTCCACTTTCCATTCCACATTCCATTCATTCGATTCCATATTAAATTCCATTCCTTTCCACATTCCCTTCCACATTCCATTCCATTCCATTCCACATTCCATTCCACCTTCCATTGCATTCCATTTCACATCCCATTCCATTCCATTCCGTATTCCATTCCACATTCCATTACTTTCCATTCCACATTCCATTCCATTCCCTTCCATTTCATTTCACATTGCATCCCACATTCCATTCCATTCCATTCCTAATTCCATTCAACATTCCATTCCTCATTACACTCCACATTCCATTCCATTCCATTCCACATTTCATTACACATTCCATACCTTTCCATTCCATTCCACATCCCATTCGATTCCACATTCCATTCCACAATCCTTTCAATTCCATTCCACATTCCATTCTACATTCCATTCGTATTCATTCCACATTCCATTCCATTACATTCCGCAATCCATTCCATTCCATTCCGCTTTGCATTTCATTCCGTTTCACGTTGCATTCCATTCAATTCCACATTCCATTCCAAACCAAATTCCATTCCATTCCACATTCCACTAAATTTCATTCCACTTTCTATTCCATTCCATTCCACATTCCATTTCTCATTCTATTCCACATTCGTTTCCATGTTCCATTCCTCATTCCATTCCACGTTCCATTCCATGTTCCATTCCACTTTTCATTCCACGTTCCATTCCATTGCATTCCACATTCCATTCCATTCCATTCCAAATTCCATTTTACTCCATTCCGCATTCCATTCCACATTCCTTTCCATTCCATTCTATTCCATTCCACATTCAATTCCTTTCAATTCCACATTCCATTCTATTCCATTCCACATTCCATTCCATTCCATTCCACATTCCATTCCATTCCATTCCATTCTACATTCCATTCCATTCCTTTCCATATTTCGTTAAATTCCTTTCCATTCCATTCCACATTCCATTCCACATTCCATACCTTTCCATTCCGTATTCCATTGCATTACATTCCACATTGTATTCCATTCCATTAGACGTTGCATTTCATTCCATTCCACGTTGCATTCCGTTACGTTCCACATTCAATTCTAAATTCAATTCCATTCCAATCCACATTCCTTTCTACTTTCCATTCCATTCCTCTCCACATTCCAGTCCATTCCATTCCACAATGCATTCCACATTCCCTTCCACATTCGATTCCTTGTTCCATTCCAAGTTCCATTCCACGTTCCATTCCACCATCCATTCCATTCCATTCTACATTCCATTCCACACACCATTCAACGTTCCTTTCCTTTGCATTCCACATTCCATTCCACATTCCATTCCATTAAATTCCACATTCCATTCCATTCCATTACACATTCCCTTCCACATTCCATTCCATTCCGTTCCACATTGCATTCCCCATTCCATTCCATTCCATTCCATTTCCCATCCCTTTCCATTCCATTTCATATTCCATTCCATTACACATTCCTTTACTTTCCATTCCATATTCCATTCCATTCTGTTCCATTCCAGTCCCTTTCACATTGGATTCCACATTCCATTCCATTCCTTTTCACATTTCATTCCATTCAATTCCACATTCCATTCAACATTCCATTCCATACCATTCAATATTGAATTCCATTCCAATCCACATTCCATTACACATTCCATTCCAGATACCATTCTTTTCCATTCCATTCCATCCACATTCAATTCCACGGTGCATTCCACATTCCATTCCATGTTCCATTCCTCATTTCTTTCCATACATTCCGATTTCCATTTAGTTCCATTCCACCTTCCATTCCATTCGTTTTCACATTGATTCCATTGCCTTCCACATTACATTCCACATTCCATTCCATTCCATTCCACATTCAATTCCGCATTCCCTTCCGTTCCAATCCATTGCATTGCATTCCATTCTATTCCACATTCCATTCAATTACCTATCACATTCCATTCCACATTCCAGTCCATTCCATTCCACCTTCCATTCTAAATTCTATTCCATTCCATTCCACATTCCATTCAATTCCATTCCATATTCCATTACAATTTTTTCCACGTTCCATTCCTCATTCAATTCCATTTCATTCCAAATTTAATTCCATTCGTTTAGCATCCCATTCAATTCCGTTCCACATTCCATTCCACATTCGTTTGCATTCCATTCCACTTTCCATTCCATTCCATACCATTCCAAATTCATTTCCAATCCATTCCACTTTCCATTGCACATTCCCTTCCATTCCAGTCCATTCCACTCCATTCCATTCCATTTCATTCCACATTCCATTCCATTCCATTCAATTCCACGTTATGTTCCAAATTCCATACCTTTCCATTCCACATTCCATTTCATTACATTGCACGTTGCATTTCATTCCATTCCACGTTGCATTCCATTCCATTCCACATTCCATTCCAAATTCACTTCCGTTGAATTCCACACTCCTTTCAACATTCCATTACATTCCCTTCCACATTCCGTTTTATTCCATTCTGCATTCACTTCCACGTTAGAATACACGTTCCATTCCACGTTCCATTTCACTTTCCATTACACCATCCATTCCTTTGAATTCTACATTAAATTCCACATTCCATTCAACGTTAATTTCCATTCCACTGGACATTCCATTCCACATTCCATTCCTTTCGATTCCACATTCCATTTCATTGCATTCCACATTCCATTCCACATTCCATTCCATTCCATTCCGCATTCCATTCCACGTTTCATTCCATTCAATTCCACATTCTGTTCCATTCATTCCATTCCACTTTCTACTCCATTCCATTCCATTCCACCTACCCTTCCATTCCATTTCACATCCCATTCCATTCCATTCCACATTCCATTCCATATTCCATTTCATTCCCTTACATTCCATTTCATATTGCATTCCACATTCCATTCCATTCCATTACACATTCCATTCCATTGAATTCCACATTCCATTCCACATTCCATTCCATAGCATTCCACATTCCATTCCACTCCATTCCATTCCACATATCATTCCATTCCCTTCCACATTCTATTCCATTCCAATCCACATTCCATTCCACATTCCTTTCTTTTCCATTCCACATTCCTTTCGATTCCATTTCATCCCATTCCACATTCCATTCCACGTTGCATTCCACGTTACTTCCCACTTTAGATTTTCTGTTCCATTCCACGATCCATTCCACTTTCCATTCCATTCCATTCCACATGCCACTCCACATACCATTCCATTCCTTTCCACGTTCCTTTCCTCCTTCTCTTCCTTTCCATTCCAATTTCTATTCACTTCCATTCCCCATTCCATTCCATTCCATTACACATTCCATTCCATTCCTATCCCGATTCCATTCCATTCCATTCCATTCCATTTTACATTCCATTCCTTTTCAGATTCCATTCTATTCCATAACACATTCCATTCCATTCCATTTCACATTCCATTCCATTCCATTCCACATTCCTTTCCACTTTCCACTCCATTCCATTCCACATTCCATTCAACTCCTTTGCATTGCACATTCCTTTCCTTTCCATTCCACATTCCATTACGCATTCCCTTGCATTCTATTCCATACCATTCCATTCCATTCCATTATATTCCACTCAGTTCCATTCGATTCCATTCCATTGCATTCCACATTCCATTTCATTCCATTCCATTTTCCATTCCATTCCATTCCATTCCATTCTACTGTCCATTCCATTCCATTCCACATTCCATTCATTCCATACCACATTCCTTTCTACATTCCAATCCATTCCATTTCTGATTACATTCTACATTCCATTCCATTCCACTCCACATTCCTTCCATTTACATTACATTTTCCATTCCACTTTCCAATCTATATTCTCTTCCATTCCTTTCCACATTCCATTCAATTACATTTTTCATTCAATTCTATTCCATTGCACGTCCCATTCCTCATTCAATTCCATTCCATTCCACATTCCATTACATTCCATTCCACCTTCAATTCCATTCCATTCCACATTTCAATCCTTTTCATTCCACATTCCCTTTTATTCCTTTTCACATTCATTCCATTGCATTCCTCTTTCAATTCCACATTCCATTCCATTCCATTCCACATTCCATTCCATTCCATTCCATTACACATTCCTTTCCTTTCAATTCCACATTCCCTTCCATTTCATTCCGTTCCATTTCACATTCCATTCAATTAAATTACACATTCCATTTGATTCTATTTCACATTCAATTCTGTTCTTTCCATTCCAGTCCACCTTCCATTCCATTCCCAATTCCATTCCATTCCATTCCACATTCCATTCCATTCCATTCCATATTCGATTCCACATTTCATTGCATTCCATTGCACTTTCCATTCCATTGCATTCAGGATTGATTTCCATTCCATTGAAAATTCCTTTCTACATTCCCTTCCACATTGCATTACTTTACATTCCACATTCTATTCCACATTCCATTCCACATTCCGTTCCAAATTCCATTGCATTCCATTCCCCATTCCATTCCACATTCCATTCCACATTCCATTCAATTCCATTTCATATTCTTTTCCACATTCCATTCCTTTCCATTCCACATTGATTTGCATTCCATTCCACATTCTATTCCATTATCTTCCGCCTTCCCTTCCATTCCATTCGTTTCCACATTCCATTCCATTTCTTTCCTTTCCACATTCCATTTCATTCCATTACACATTCCATTCCTTTCCATTCCAGTCCATTCCACATTCCATTCCATTCAATTCCATTCCATTCCATTCTGCATTCCATTCCAAATTCCACTCCATTCGATTCCATTCCACATTGCATTGCATTCTTTTCCACGTTTTCCATTCCATTACTTTAAATTCCACATTCTATTCCAAATTCTGTTCCATTCTTTTCACATTGGATTCCACATTCCATTCCATGATCCAATCCACGTTCCATTCCATTCCATTCTACATTCCATTCCACATTCCATTCCATTTCTTTCCGCATTCCTCTTCATTCCATACCATTCCACGTTACACTTCATTCCATTCCACATTCCTTTCCACATTCCACTTCTTTCCTTTCCACATTGCATTCCATATTCTATTCCACATTCCATTAAGTTCCATTTCATATTCCATTCCATTATATTCTATTCAAAATTCCACTACTTTCTGTTTCAATTTCTATTCCACCTTCCATTCCATTCCATTTCACATCCCATTCCATTCGATTCCATATTCCATTCCACATTCCATTACTTTCCATTCCACATTCCATTCCATTACACATTAAAATTTCACGTTCTATTCCACATTCCATTCCACATTCCTTTCCATTCAATTCGATTTCTTTCCACATTCAATTCCTTTCAATTCCACATTCCATTCTATTCCATTGCACATTCCATTTCATTCCATTCCACATTCCATTCCATTCTACATTCCATTCCATTCCTTTCCACATTTCATTAAATTCCTTTCCATTCCATTCCACATTCCATTCCACATTCAATACCTTTTCATTCCGCTTTCCATTGTATTACATTCCACATTGCTTTCCATTCCATTAGACGTTGCATTTCATTTCATTCCACGTTGCGTTCCGTTATGTTCCACATTCCATTCTACTTTCCATTCCATTCCTCTCCACATTCCATTCCATTCCATTCCACAATGCATTCCACAATCCTTTCCACATTTGATTCTGTGTTCCATTCCAAGTTCTATTCCACGTTCCATTCCACCATCCATTCCTTTCCATTCCACATTCCATTCCACACTCCATTCAACGTTCCTTTCCTTTGCATTCCACTTTCCATTCCACTTTCCATTCCATTAGATTCCACATTCCTTTCCATTCCATTCCACATTCCCTTCCACATTCCATTCCATTCCGTTCCACATTACATTCCAAGTTCCATTCCATTCCATTCCACCTTCTATTCCATTCCATTTCACATCCCATTCCATTCCATTCCATATTCCATTACACATTCCATTACTTTCCATTCCACATTCCACTCCATTCTATTCCATTCAATTCCCTTTCACATTGGATTCCACATTCCATTCCATTCCTTTTCACATTTCATTCCATTCAATTCCACATTCCATTCAACATTGCATTCCATACCTTTCAATATTCAATTGCATTCCAATCCACATTCCATTACACATTCCATTCCAGATTCCATTCTTTTCCATTCCATTCCATTCCACATTCAATTCCATGGTACATTCCACATTCCATTCCATATTCCATTCCTCATTTCATTCCATACCATTCTGATTTCCATTCAATTCCATTCCACCTTCCATTCCATTCGTTTTCACATTGATTCCATTGCCTTCCACATTCCTTTCCATTCCATTCCACATTCCATTCCGCATTCCCTTCTATTCCATTCCATTGCATTCCATTCCGTACTATTCCACATTCCATTCAATTACGTATCACATTCCATTCCAACATTCCACTCCATTCCATTCCACATTCCATTCTACATTCTATTCCAATCCCTTCCACATTCCATTCAATTCCTTTCCATAATCCATTACAATTCTTTCCACGTTCCATTCTTCATTCAATTCCATTTCATTCCAAATTTCATTCCATTCGTTTGACATCCCATTCAATTCCGTTCCACATTCCATTCCACATTCGTTTACATTCCATTCCACATTCCATTCCATTCCATTCCATTCCAAATTAATTTCCAATCCATTACAATTTCCATTCCACATTCCCTTTCATTACAGTCCATTCCACTCCATTTCATTCCATTTCATTCCATTCCATTTCATTCCATATTCCATTCCATTCCATTCAATTCCACGTTATGTTCCACATTCCATACATTTCCATTCCACATTCCTTTTCATTACATTGCACATTGCATTTCATTCCATTCCACGTTGCATTTCATTCCATTCCACGTTACATTCCATTCCATTCCACGTTCCATTCCATATTCACTTCCATTACATTAAACACTCCTTTCCACATTCCATTACATTCCATTCCACATTCCATTCTATTCCATTCCGCATTCACTTCCACGTTAGAATACACGTTCCATTCCACGTTCCATTCCACCTTCCATTCTACCATCCATTCCTTTGAATTCTACATTAAATTCCACATTCCATTCAGCGTTAATTTCCATTCCACTAGACATTCCATTCCACATTCCATTCCATTCCATTCCACATTCCATTCCACATTCCATTATATTCCATTCCAAATTCCATTCCATTCCCTTCCATTCCATTTCACATTGCAATTCACGATCCATTCCATTCAATTTCATATTCCATTCCATTGAATCCCACATTCCATTCCACATTCCATTCCATACCATTCCACATTCCATTCCACTCCATTCCATTGCACTTGTCATTCCATTCCATTTCACATTCTATTCCATTCCAATCCACATTCCATTCCACATTCCTTTCCATTCCATTCCACAGTCCATTCGATTCTATTCCCTTCCATTCCACATTCCATTCCATGTTCCATTCCACGTTACTTCCCACATTAGATTTTCTGTTCCATTCAACGTTCCATTCCACTTTACATTACATTACATTCCACATGCCACTCCACATACCATTCAATTCCTTTCCACGTTCCATTCCTCCTTTTCTTCCTTTCCATTCCAATGTCTATTCCCTTCCATTACCCTTTCCATTCCATTCCATTCCACATTCCATTCCATTCCTTTCCAGATTCCATTCCTTTCCATTCAATTTTACATTCTTTTCCTTTTCAGATACCACTCCATTCCATTCCACATTCCATTCCATTCCTTTCCATTGCACATTCCTTTCCTTTCCATTCCATATTCCATTACGCATTTCCTTGCATTCTATTCCATACCATTCCATTCCATTATATTCCATTCAGTTCCATTCGATTCCATTCCATTGCATTCCACATTCCATTTCATTCCATTCCATATTCCATTCCTTTCCATTCAATATTCCACTCCACATTCCATTCCATTCCAATCCACATTCCATCCCATTTTCAGTACGTTCCATTCTACATTCTGTTACATTCCGTTCCATTCCTCTTTCCTTTCCAATACAATCCACATTCTGTTCCTTTCCATTCCACGTACCATTCCATTCCTTTCCAAGTTCCATTCCATTGCATTCCACGTTCCATTCCATTCCATTCACATTCCATTCCATTCCGCATTCCTTTCCACATTACATTCAATTCCATTCCACATTCCATTCCACTGAATTCCACATTGCAGTCCATTCCAATACACATTCCATTCCACATTCCTTTCCAGTCCATTCCACATTCCACTCCACATTCAATTCCTCATTCCATTCAATTCCATTCCACATTCCACTTCATTCCATTCCATTTCAAATACCATTCCATTCCATTGCTCATTCCATTCCATTCCATTCCACATTCCACTCCATTCCATTCTGTTCCACATTCCATTCCATTCCATTCCACTTTCTTTTCCATGTTCCATTCCACTTTCCATTCCTTTCCATTCCACATTCCATTCCACATTCCGTTCAAAATTCCATTGCATTCAATTCCGCATTCCATTCCACATTCCATTCAATTCCGTTTCATATTCTTTTCCACATTCCATTCCTTTCCAATCCACATTCATTTGCATTCCATTTCACATTCTATTCCATTCTCTTCTGCCTTCCCTTCCATTCCATTCCATTCCATTCCATATTCCATTCCATTTCTTTCCTTTCCACATTCCATTTCATTCCATTACACATTCCATTCCTTTCCATTCCATTCCATTCCATATTCCATTCCATTCCATTCTGCATCCCATTCCAAATTCCACTCCATTTGATTCCATTCCACTTTGCATTCCATTCTTTTCCACATTCCATTCAATTTCTTTAAATTCCACATTCGATTCCAAATTCCGTTCCATTCATTTCACATTAGATTCCTCATTCCATTCCATGTTCCAATCCATGTTCCATTCAATTCCATTCCACATTGCATTCCACATACCATTCCATTCCATTCTACATTCCATTCCACATTCCATTCCATTTCTTTCCGCATTCCTCTTCATTCCATACCATTCCACGTTACACTTTATTCCATTTCACATTACACTTCATTCCATTCCACATTCCTTTCCACATTCCACCTCTTTCCTTTCCACATTGCATTCCATATACTATTCCACATTCCATTACATTCCATTCCATATTCCATTCCATTAATTTCCATTCAAAATTCCACTCCTTTCTGTTTCAATTTCCATTTCATTCCATTCCATTCAATTCCACATTTGGTTGCTTTCCATTCCACATTCCATTCCATTCCATTCCACGTTCCAATACATACCACTCCAGGTTCCATTCCACATTCGGTTCCACATTCCATTCCATTTTCCATTCCATTCCATTCCACATTCCATTCCATTCCTTTCCTCATTCCATTCCATTCCATTCCGCATTCCATTCCATATTCCATTCCATTCCATACCACATTCCTTTCCATTTCATTCGAAATTCCATAGAATTCCTTTCCACATTCGATTTCATTCCATTCCACATTCTTTTCCACATTTCATTCCACATTCCATTCTACATTCCATTCCACATTCCATCCCATAACATTCCACTTTCCACTGCATTATATTCTATTCCACATTCCATTCCAATCCACTCCACTTTCCATTCCATTCCTTTCCACATTCCATTCCACATTCCATTCCATTCCATTCCACTTTCCATTCCACACCTTTCCATTCCTTTCCACATTTAATTCCATTCCATTCAACTTACCATTCCATTCCACATTCAAATCCACTGCATTCCACATTCCATTCTTTTCCATTCCACATTACTTAACATTCCATTCCACATTCCTTTCCATTCCATTCCATTCCATTCCATTACGTTACTTTGCATTCCACATTGCATTCCAATGTCATTCCATTCCATTCCACTTTCCATTCCATGCCATTTCACATTCCATTATATTCCACATTCCATTCCATTCCATTTCACATTCCATTCAATTCCATTCCATTCCATTCCTCATTCCATTCCATTCCACATTCCATTCCATATTATTCCACATTCCATTCCACATTCTATTCCTTTCCATTCCTCATTCCATTCCATTCCTTTCCACCTTCCATTACATTCCATTCCACGTTGCATTCCATTGCATTCCACGTTGCATTCCATTCGCTTCCACATTCAATTGCAAATTCAATGCCATTCTATTCCATATTCCATTCCACATTGCATTCCACATTCCATTCCACGTTCCATTCCACGTTCCTTTCCCTGTTACATTCCTCGTTCCATTCCACGTTCCATTCCATTCCATTCCATATTCCATTCCACATTTCATTTAACGTTCCATTCCACATTCCACATTCCATTTCATTCCATTCCTTGCCATTGCACTTTGCATTCTTCCAATTCATTCCTTTCCAACTTCCATTCCATTCCATTCCACATTCCATTCCATTCTATTCCACGTTCCATTCTACGTTCCATTCGACGTTCCATTCCACCTTCCATTACATTTCTTTCCACATTACTTTCCAAATTCCTTTCAACTTTCCATTCCATTACCTTCCATATTCTATTCCAGTTTCCTTTCCTTTCAATACCGCATTCCATTCCACTCTGCATTCCAAATTCAATTCCACGTTCTCTTCCATTCCTTTCCACATACCAATTAAAATTGCATTCCGCATTCCATTCCACGTTCCATTCCACGTTCCATTCCACATTTCTTTCCTCATTCCATTCCACGTTCCATTGCACCTTCCATTACATTACTTTCCACATCCCATTCCAAATTCCATTCAAATTCCATTCAATTCCATTCCCCATTCCTTGCCACATTCCATTCCATTCCATTGCACTTTCCATTACACATTCCATTCCACATTCCATTCCACATTCCTTTCCATTTCATTCCACGTTCCATTCCATTCCATTCCACATTCATTTCTACTTTCCATTACATTGCATTCCACATTCCATTCCACATTCCATTCCATTCCTTTCCACATTCCATTCCATTCAATTCCATTCCATTCCATGTTCCGTTCCACTTTCCCTTCCATGTTGCATTCCACGTTCCATTTCACGATCCATCCCATTCCATTCAACATTCGATTTCACATACCATTCCTTTCGGTCCCACATTCCATTCCACGTTCCATTCCGCGTTCTAGTCCTTTCCACTCCATGTTCCATTCTACGTTCCATTCCACATTCCATTCCACATTCCATTCCATTCAATTCCACATTCCATTACACATTCCATTCCATTCCATTCCACATTGGTCTCCATTCCATTCCACTTTCCATTCCACATTCGATTCCACTTTCCATTCCTCATTCCGTTCCATTCCTTTCCATTTTCCATTCCATGCCATTCCACATTGAATTCCACATTCCATTTCATTGCATTCCACATTCCATTCCATTCCACATTCCACTCCATTCCATTCCACTCCACATTGCACTCCACGTTCCATTCCAAGTTCTTTTCCATTCCATTCCACGTTCCATAACACGTTCCTTATATTCCATTCCACATTCCATTCCACATTCCATTCCATTCCATTCCACATTCCACTCCATTCCATTCCACATTCCACTCCATTCCATTCCACTTTCCATTCCACATTCGATTGCACATTCCATTCCACTTTCCATTCCATGCCATTCAACATTGAATTCCACATTCCATTTCATTGCATTCCACGTTCATTTCCACATTCTATTCCATTCCACATTCCACTCTATTCCATTGCACATTGCATTCCACATTCCACTCCACTTTCCACTACATTCCATTCCACATTCCATTCCACATTCCATTCTACATTCCATTCCATGCCATTCCACGTTGCACTCCATTCCTTTCCCTTCCACATTCCATTCCATTCCATTCCTCATTCCATTCCACCCAATTCCACATTCCAATCCACATTCCATTCCGCATTCCATTCCATTCTAGGTTCCATTCATTTCCATTCCACGTTCCATTCCATTCCATTCCATTGCACATTCCATTCCACGTTCCATTATAAATTCCATTCCATTCATTTCCACATTACTTTCAAATACATTCCACATTCCGTTCCATTTCATTGCACCTTCCATTTCTTTCTATTCCTCATTGCATTCCGTTCCATTCCACGTTCCATTCCATTGCACATTCCATTCCACATTCGATTCCACATTCCATTCACCTTTCCATTCCACTTTCTATTCCATTCCATTCCACAATAAATTGCACATTCCATTTCATTCCATTCCACATTCCACACCATTCCATTACATTCACATTCTGCTCTATTCCATTCCATATTCCATTCCACATTCCACTCCACATTAAACTTCATTCCATTCCACATTCCTTTCCACATTCCATTCCATGCCATTCCACATTGCACTCCATTACATTCCCTTCCACATTCTTTTCCACTTCATTCCACATTACATTCCAACACATTCCACATTACACTGCACATTCCATTCCACTTTCCATTCCACATTCCACTCTAGGTTCCATTCCTTTCCGTTGCACATTCCATTCAAAATTCCATTTCATTCCGTTGCATATTTCATTCCACATTCTATTCCAAATTCCTTTGCATTCATTTCCACCCTCAATCCCAATTCATTCCACATTCTATTCCATTCCATTCCACCTTCCATTTCTTTCTATTCCACATTGCATTCTATTAAATTCTACTTTCCAATCCACTTTCCATTCCACTTTACACTCCACGTTCAATTCAATTCCATTAGAAGTTCCACTTCACGTTGCATTCCACTTTCTATTCCATTCCAATCCACATTCCATTCCAGTCCTTTCCAATAACATTCCATTCCATTCCATTCCATTTCACGTCCTTTTCCACATTCCATTCTGTTCAATTCCACGTTCCATTCAATTCCATTCCACATTCCAAACAATCCATTGCATTCCAATCCATTCCTTTCCACATTCCATTCCATTCCATTCCACATTCCATTCTTTTACATTCCACATTCCATTCCACTTTACATTCCGCATTCCCTTCTAGGTTCCATACCTTTCAATTCCACATTCCATTCCAGATTACATTCCATTCCATTTCATTCCACATTCCGCTCCATTCCATTCCACATTACATTGCCTTCCATTCCACATTCCATTCCATTCCTTTCAATTCCATTCCTTTCCGCATTCCATTCCATTCCATTCAGCATTCCTTTCCATTCCATTCCACTTTCCATTCCATTCCATTTCATATTCCATTGAATTCCATTCCACATTCCATTCCATGTTCCATTCCATTCCATTCCATTCCAGTTCACATTCCATTCGACTACTTTCCACATTCCGTTTCCTTCCATTCCACATTCCATTCGACGTTGCATGCAACCTTCCATTCTACATTCCTTTCCACATTCCATTCCTTTCCATTCCACATTCCATGCCATTCCATTTCATTCCACATTCCATTCCATTCCATTCCACATTCCATTCCATTCCATTATGTATTGAATTCTGTTCAGTTGCATTCCACATTCCTGTAGATTCCATTACACTTTCCATTCCTTTCCATTCAATATTCCACTCCACATTCCATTCCATTCCAATCCACATTCCATCCCATTTTCCAGTACGTTCCATTCTACATTCTATTACATTCCGTTCCATTCTTCTTTCCTTTCCAATACAATCCACATTCTGTTCCTTTCCATTCCACGTACCATTCCATTCCTTTCCAAGTTCCATTCCATTGCATTCCACGTTCCATTCCATTCCATTCACATTCCATTCCATTCCGCATTCCTTTCCACATTACATTCAATTCCATTCCACATTCCATTCCACTGAATTCCACATTGCAGTCCATTCCAATACACATTTCATTCCACATTCCATTCCAGTCCATTCCACATTCCACTCCACATTCAATTCCTCATTCCATTCAATTCCATTCCACATTCCACTTCATTCCATTCCATTTCAAATACCATTCCATTCCATTGCTCATTCCATTCCATTCCATTCCACATTCCACTCCATTCCATTCTGTTCCACATTCCATTCCATTCCATTCCACTTTCTTTTCCATGTTCCATTCCACTTTCCATTCCTTTCCATTCCACATTCCATTCCACATTCCATTCCATTACTTTTCACATTCCATTCCATTCCACATTCAATTCCATTCCTTTCTGCATTCCATTCCATTCCATTCCTTTCCACATTCCTTTCCATTCCATTCCACTTTCCTTTCTGCTTTCCCTTCCCTTTCATTCTATTCCATTCCATTGCATTGCACATTCCATTTCATTCCATTCCATATTCCATTCCTTTCCATTCAATATTCCACTCCACATTCATTCCATTCCAATCCACATTCCATCCCATTTTCCAGTACGTTCCATTCTACATTCTATTACATTCCGTTCCATTCCTCTTTCCTTTCCAATACAATCCACATTCTGTTCCTTTCCATTCCACGTACCATTCCATTCCTTTCCAAGTTCCATTCCATTGCATTCCACGTTCCATTCCATTCCATTCACATTCCATTCCATTCCGCATTCCTTTCCACATTACATTCAATTCCATTCCACATTCCATTCCACTGAATTCCACATTGCAGTCCATTCCAATACACATTCCATTCCACATTCCATTCCAGTCCATTCCACATTCCACTCCACATTCAATTCCTCATTCCATTCAATTCCATTCCACATTCCACTTCATTCCATTCCATTTCAAATACCATTCCATTCCATTGCTCATTCCATTCCATTCCATTCCACATTCCACTCCATTCCATTCTGTTCCACATTCCATTCCATTCCACTCCACTTTCTTTTCCATGTTCCATTCCACTTTCCATTCCTTTCCATTCCACATTCCATTCCACATTCCATTCCATTACTTTTCACATTCCATTCCATTCCACATTCAATTCCATTCCTTTCTGCATTCCATTCCATTCCATTCCTTTCCACATTCCTTTCCATTCCATTCCACTTTCCTTTCTGCTTTCCCTTCCCTGTCATTCTATTCCATTCCATTGCATTGCACATTCCATTGCATTCCATTTCATTCCACATTCTATTCCATTGCATTCCATTCCATATTCCACTCCATTCCATTCCATTGTAGAATCCATTCAGTTGCATTCCACATTCCATTCCATTCCATACCACATTCCATTCCATATTCCATTCCATTCCATTCCACATTCCGTTCTACATTCCATTCCACTCAATTCCACATTCGATTCAATTCCATTCCATGTTCCATTCCTCTTTCCATTCTACATTCCTTTTGCGTTCCATTCCACATTCCATTCTATTACGTTCCACATTCCATTGCATTCCATTCCACGTTCCATTCCTCACTGAATTCCATTCCATTCCATATTTCATTCCATTCCATTCCATACCACATTCTATTCCATTTCTTTTCACTGTGTATTCCATTCTATTCCTTTTCACATTTCATTTCATAGAATTCCATTTTGCAGTCCACATTCCATTGCTTTCCATTAATTTTCACATTCCAATCTATTCCATTGCATTTTGCATTCCACATTCCATTTCATTCAATTCCACATTGCTTTCCAATCCATTCAATTCCACATTCCTTTCCATTCTCTTCCACATTCCATTCCTCATTCCGTTCCGTTCCGTTCCAATCCATTCCACTCAGTTCCTTTCCGTTCCACATTCCATTCCATTCCATACCACCTTCCATTTCACATTCCATTCCATTCCATTCCACATACCATTCAACATTCCATTCCACATTCCATTTCATTCCTTACCATATTCCATTCCACATTCCACTCCATTCCATTTCACATTCCAATCCATTCCATTTCTTTCCACATTCCATTCCAATAAATTCCACTTTGTATTCCACATTTCACTCTATTCCATTCCGCATTCCATTCCATTCCATTCCACCTTCCTTTCCATTCCATTACACCTTCCATTCCACATTCCATTCCATTCCATTATGCATGCCATTCCATCCCGTTTCATTCCACATTCCATTAGATTCCATTACACTTTCCATTCCTTTCCATTCCCCGATCCATTCCATTCCATTCCATGTTCCATTCCACTTTCAATTCCATTCCATTCCTCATACCATCCCATATTCCACTGCCTGCCATTCTACTTTTCATTCCATTCCATTCCATTCCACTTTCCATTCCATTCCATTCCACTTTTCGATCCATTCCATTCCATTTTCCATTCCATTCCATTCCACGTTCCATTCTATTGCATTCCATTTTCCATTCCACTCCATTTCACATTCCATTCCGTTCCACATGCCATTCCACATTCCATTCAAATCCATTCCACATTCCATTCCATTGCATTCCACACTGTACTCCATTCCTTTACATATTCCATTCCACTTTGCACTCCCGTCCATTCTACATTCCATTTCACATTTCATTCAATTCCGTTCCACATTCTACTCTTTTCCATTTCATTTCATATTACATTCGATTCCATTCGACTTTCCATTGCACTTTCCATTCCACATTCCAATCCATTCCATTCCACATTCCATTCTACGTTCCTTTCCACATTCCATTCCATTCAATTCCACATTCCAGTCAATTCCATTCTATTCTGCATTCCATTCCATTTCATTCCACATTCTATTCGTTTCCGTTTTATATTCAATTCCATTCCACATTTCATTCCATTCCACATTCCATTCCATTCCGTGCCACATTCCATTCTGCCCCATTCCATTCCACATTCCATTCTACTCCATTCCAGTCCACTTTGCATCCTACGTTTCATTCCGCGTTCCATTCCACCTTCCATTCCACATTCCTTACCATTCGATTCCAGGCTCCATTCCACATTCCGTTCCACTTTTCATTTCAATCCATTCCACTTTCCATTCGAAATTCAATTCCATTCCCTTCCATTCCATATTCCACTCCTTTCCATTCCACATTCCATACCACATTCCATTCCACATTCCATTCCAAATTCCATTCAATTCCATTTCACCTTCCTCTTCATTCCATTCCATTCCACATTGCACTCCAATCCATTCCACATTCCATTCCATTCCATTCAAATTGATGCCACATTCTTTTCCAATCCTTTCCACATTCCATTTCAAATTCCATTTCTTTGCATTCCATTCCTTTCCACATTCAATTACATTCCATTCCACTGTCCATTCCATTCCATTCCATACCCCATTCGATTCCATTACATTCCATTCTGCATTCCATTCGATTCTATTCTGCTCTCCATTTCATTCAATTCCGCATTCCACTCCATTCCATTCCATTCCGCATGGCATTCCATTCCATTCCTTCCCACATTCCATTTCTTTCCATTACAAATTCCATTTCGTTAAAGTACATTCCATTCCGCAATACATTGCATTGCAATTCATTCCATTCCGTTACACATTCCATTCCATTCCATGCTATTCCATTCCATGTTCCATTCCATATTCCATTCCACATTCCATTCCACTTTCCATTTCATTCCATTCCACATTCCACTCCATTCCATTTCACATTCCAATCCATTGCAATCCATTCGACATTCCATTCCATTCTATTCCACTTTTAATTCCACTTTCCACTCTATTCCATTCCGCATTCCATTCCATTGCATTACACCTTCCATTCCACAGTCCATTCCATTCCATTATACATGGCATTCCATTCTGCTTCATTCCACATTCCATTAGATTCCATTACACTTTGCATTCCTTTCCGTTCCCCGATCCATTCCATCCCATTCCATGTTCCATTCCACATTCCATTACATTCCTTTTCTCATTCCATCCCCCATTCCACTACATTCCATTCCACATTCCATTCCAATCCATTGCACATTCCATTCCATTGCACATTCCATTCCATTGCATTCCACAATCCACTTCATTCCATTACACATTCCACTCCACATTGCACTCCAGTCCATTCTACATTCCATTCCACATTTCATTCAATTCCATTCCATATTCCACTCTTTTCCAATCCATTTCATATTCCATTCGTTTCAATTCGACTTTCCATTCCATGTTCCATTCCACCTTCCAATCCATTCCATTCCACATTCCATTCTCCATTCCTTTCCACATTCCATTCCATTCAATTCCACATTCCACTCAATTCCATTCCATTCTGCATTCCATTCAATTTCATTCCACATTCCATTCCTTTCCATTTCATATTCAATTCCATTCCACATTTCATTCCATTCCACATTCCATTCCATTCCATGCCACATTCCATTCTACTCCATTCCATTCCTCTTTGCATTCCACGTTTCATTCCATGTTCCATTCCAACTTCCATTCCACATTCCTTTCCATTCCTTTCCATGCTCAATTCCACATTCCATTCCACTTTTCATTTCAATCCATTCAACATTCCATTCGAAATTCAATTCCATTCCGTTCCATTCCACATTCTACTCCATTCCATTCCACTTTCCATACCACATTCCATTCCACATTCTATTTCATTCCACCTTCCTCTTCATTCATTTCCAATCCACATTGCATTGCAATCCATTCCACATTCCATTCCATTCCATTTCTAATTCCATTCAATTCCATTCAATTTGATGCCACATTCTTTTCCAATCCATTCCACATTCCATTTCAAATTCCATTCATTTGCATTCCATTCCATTCCACATTCAATTGCATTCCATTCCACATTCCATTACATTACATTACATACCCCATTCCATTCCATTCCATTCCATTCTGCATTCCATTCCATTCCATTCCGTCCTTCATTTCATTCAATTCCGCATTCCATTCCATTCCATTACTTTTCAAATTGCATTCCATTCCATTCCTTCACACATTCCATATCATTCCATTACAAATTCCATTTCGATAAGGTGCATTCCATTCCACACTCCATTGCATTGCATTGCATTCCATTCCATTACACTTTCCATTCCTTTCCGTTCCCCGATCCATTCCATTCCATTCCATGTTCCATTGCACATTCCAAAACATTCCTTTCCTCATTCCATCCCACATTACATTATTTACATTCCACATTCCATTCAATTTAATTCCATTCTCCATGCCGTTCCATTGCTTATTCTATTCCATTCCATTCCTTTGCAGTCCACATTCCGTTCCATTCCATTTCACATTTCATTCCACGTCCCATTCTATTCTAGTCTGTTTCACAGTCCATTCCCCATTCCATTCCATTCCACTCCACATTCCATTCCATTCTATTCCACATTCAATTCCACGTTCAATTCTACATTCCTTTCCATTCTGTTCAACTTTTCATTCCCCATTCCATTCCACTATATATTCCACGTTCCATTCCACATTCCATTTCACATTCCTTTCCATTCCATTGCACATTCGAATCCATTCCATTCCAAGATCCGTTCCACTCCACTCCACATTCCCTTCCATTCCATTGCACGTTACATTCCATTCCATTCCGCATTATATTGCACATTCCATTCCGTTCCACTCCACATTTCATTCCACATTCCATTCCACACTTCCTTCCACATTCTATTCCATTCCATTCCACATTCCATTCCACATTCCATTTATTCCATTCCACATTCTTTTCCAATCCATTCCACTTTCCATTCCACAATCCTTTCCATTAATTTCCACATTTCTTTCCGCACTACATTCCATTCCATTTTACATTCCATTCCATTCCATTCCATTCCACATTCAATTCCATTCCATTCCATTCCACATTCAATTCCATTCCATTCCATTCCACATTCTTTACACATTCTATTCCATTCCATTCCACTTCCCATTCCATATTCCATTTCATTGAATTTCACATTCCATTCTATTCCATTCTATATTCCATTCATTCCGTTCCACATTCCATTCCATTCCATTCCTCATTGCATTCCATTTCATTCCATTCCACATTCAATTGCATTCCATTCGAAAGTCCATTCCATTCCCTTCAAATTTCCATTCCATTCCCTTCCACATTCCATTCCATTCCATTCCACCTTCCATTTCATTCACTTCCGTTCCACATTCCATCCCATTCCATTCTACTTTCCATTCCACTCCAATCCATATTCCATTCTGTTCCATTCCATTCCATTCCATTCCATTCCTTTCCAATCCACTTTCCATTCCATTTCATTCCACAATCCATTCCATTCCATTCGACATTCAATTCCACATTCCGTTGCATTCCACATTCAATTTCACTTTCTTTTCCACTTTCCATTCCATTTTCCATTCCATTCCTTTCCGCATTCCATTCCACTGAACATTCTATTGCATGGTACATACCATTCGACATTCCATTCTATTCCATCCCACTTTCCATTCCATTCCATTCCATTCCATTCCATTCCATTCCACTTTCAATTCCATTACATTCCTTATTCAATTTCATTCCATTCCTTTCCATTCCACTTTGCATTCAATTCCATTCCACGTTCCATTCCAATACATTCCATTCCATTACACATTGCATTCCATATTGCATTCCATTCCACATTGCATTCCATTCCATTCCTCGTTCCACTCCACATTCCACTGGATTGCATTCCACATTCCATTCCATTCCACATTTCCCATTCCATTACATGTTCCATTCCACTTTCCATTCCACGTTCCATTCTGCGTTCCATTCCATTCTATTACAATTTCTATTCAAAATTCCATTCCATTGCATTTCATTCTACATTCTGTTCCTCTCCACATTCCATTCAATTTCATTCGATGTTACTATCCATTCCATTCCGCGTTGCATTCAATTCCATTCCACATTCCATTGTATTAAATTCCATTCCATTCCGCATTCCATTCCTTTCCCTTCCACATTCCATTCCATTCCACATTCCATTCCATTCCATGTTCCATTCCGTTTCATTCAATTCCACATTCCGTTCCATTAAACCTTCCATTCCATTGCATAACATTCCAAATTCCATTCGAATGCATTCCATTTCGATGAATTCCATTCCATTCCACATTCCGTTCCATTCCATTCCACATTCCATTCCATTCCATTTCACGTTCAATTCCATTCCATTGCACGTTCCATTGAATTCCATTCCGCCTTCCATTCCATTCAATTCCATTTCACATTCCATTTCATTCCATTCCGCTTTAAATTCCATTCAATTCGACTTTCCATTCCATTAAATTCCATTCAGCTTTCCCTTCAATTCCATTCCACATTCCGTTCTATTCCATTCCACATTCCATTCCATTCCACATTCCATTTCATTCCCTTCCACATTCCATTTCATATTCCATTCCACTCATATCCACATTCCGTTCCATTCCACATTCCATTCCTCATTCAATTTCATTCCATTCCATTCCACATTCCAATCCACATTCCATTCCATTGCACATTCTATTCAACGTTCCATTCCATTCCACCTTCCATTCCATTCTATTCCACATTTTATTCGACATTTCGTTCCATTCCATTCCACATTCCATTATATTTCATTCCACATTTCATTCCAGATTCCTTTCCACATTTCATTTCATGCCATTGCACATTCCATTCCACATTCCAATCCATTCCAATGTGCATTCCATTCCTTTCCATTTCATTCCAGTCTGCCTACCTTTGCACATTCCATTCCACATTTCATTCCATACCCTTCCTCATTCCATTCTACATTCCATTACATTCAAATCCACATTCCATACCTTTCCATTCCATTCCTGTCCATATTCCATTCTGTTGCTTTCCATTCCACATTCCATTCCATTCCATCCCACATTCCTTTCTATTACATTCCAGCTTCCATTCAATTCAATTCCACGTTCCATTCAATTCCATTTCTTTACCCATTCAATTCCCTTCCACTTCCCAGTCCATTCCATTCCAATTGCCATTCCATGTTCCATCACACGTTGCATTTTATGACATTCCACGTTCCATACCATTCCATTCCACATTCCATTCCACATTCCATTCCACGTTCCATTCCATTCCATTCCACTTTCCTTTCCACATTCCATTCCATTCCATACCACATTCCATTCCATTTCAAGTTCCTGTCCACATTCTATTCCAAGTTTCCTTCCATTCCATTCCACATTCCATTTTACTTTCCTTTCCATTGCATTTCACATTCCATTCCATTCCATTCCGTTATATTCTATTCCACATTGCATTCCACATTCCATTCCATTCTATTGCACATTCCATTCCATTCCATTCTAGTCCCCACATTTCATTCCATTACATTCCATTCAGCTTTCCATTCCGTTCCATTCCACGTTCCTATCCATTCCATTCCACATTCCATTCCATTCCCTACCACATACATTCCATTCCATTCCACGTTCCATTCCTTTTCGTTGCACGTTCCATTGCACTTTCCATTCCATTCCATTCCACATTCCATTGCAATCCATTGCACATTACATTCCGTTCCATTCCACGTTCATATCCATTCCATTAGAAGTTGAATACCATTGCACATTCCATTCCGCATTCCATTCCATTTCATTCCATTCCACGTTCCATACCATTCCATTTCACTTTCCACTCCTTTCCACGTTCCATTTAATTCCATTCCTCGTTCCATTGTATTCCATTCCACATTCCATTCCACCATCAATTCCCTTCCATTCTATGTTCCATTCCACGTTCCATTCCATTCAATTCCATTGCAAATTCCATTCCACATTCCATTCCATTCCATTAAACTTTCGTTTCCATTCCATTCCATTCCACATTCCATTCAAACTTCCATTCGTTTCCATTCCACAATCCATTCCACATACCATTCCACATTCCATTCCATTACGTTCCATTACACATTCCTTTCCCTTCCATTACAAATTCCATCCCACATTCCATTCCACTCCTTTCCAAATTTCTTTGAATTCCATTCCAAATTCCATTCCAGGTTCCATTCCACATTCCATGCCTCCTTTCATTTCATGCTCCATTCCACACTCCATTCCACATTCTTTTCCAATTTCCATTCCAAGTTCCTTTCCATTCCATTTCAAATTCCATTCCATTCCTTTCCTTTCCACATTCCATGGCATTCCAGTCCGTTCCATATTCCATTCCATTTGATTCTACGTTCCTTTCCACGATCCATTCCACTTTACAATCCATTCCATTCCACATTCCATTACACATTCCATTCCATTCCATTCCACATACCATCCCACATTCCATTGCTTTCCATTCCACATTTCGTTACATTCCATTCCACATTCCAATCCATTCCATACCACATTAAATTCGACATTCCATTCCACGTTCCTTTCCACGTTCCATTCCACGTTCCATTCCACATTCCTTTACACGTTCCATTCCACATTCCATTCTACATTGCATTCCATTCCACTTCATATTCCATTCCATATTCCATTCCATTCCATCCCTCATTCCACTCCATTCCATTCTGCATTCCATTAAACATTATTTTCCATTCCATTCCACATTCCATTCCATTCCATTCCACATTCAATTTCATTCCATTCCACATTCCTTTCCAGATTTCATTCAATTCCATTCCACATTCCATTCCCTTCCATTACACATTCCATTCCATATTCCATTCCACGTTCCCTTCCACATTCCATTCCATTCCATACCACATTCCATTCAACCGTCCATTCTACGTTCCATTCCACGTTCCTTTCCGCGATCCATTCCATGTTCAATTCAACGTTCCAATACAAGTTCCACTCTATTCCGTTCCACTTTACATTCCACATTCCACTCCATTACCTTCCACATTCCATTCCATTCCATTTAAAATTCCAATGCATTCCATTCCATACCCTTCAATGTTCCTTTGCATTCCAATCCACATTCCATTCCATTCCATTCCATATTCCATTCCATTTCATTCCATGTTCCATTCCATTCCATTCCACATTCCATTCCACTTTCCATTCCATTCCATTCCACATTCCATTCCACGTTCCATTCCATTCATTTCCACATTTCTTTTCATACCTTTCCACGTGACATTCCATTCGATTCCACATTCCGTTCCACGTTCTATTCCACGTTCCGTTCCACTTTCCTTTCAACATTCCATTCCACGTTCCATTCCACGTTTCATTACACTTTCCTTTCAACATTCCATTCCACGTTCCATTCCACCTTCCATTCCACTTTCCATTCCATTCCATTTCACATTCCTTTCCATTCCATTCCATTCCACTTTCGATTCCAAATACCATTCCATCTCACATTCCACTCCATTCCATTTTACATTCTATTACAGATTTTTCTCCATTCCATTACGCATTCCATTCCATATTCCATTTGATTCCATTCCACATTCCACACAGTTCCATTACATTCCACATCCCTTTCCATTCCATTCCACATTTCATTTCATTCCATTACACGTTCCATTCCACAATAAATTCAATTCCATTCCTCTTTCCATTCCATTCCATTCAACATTCAATTCCACCTTCAATTCCATTCCATTCCACATTCCATTCTATTCCATTCCACATTCCATTCCACCTTCTATCCCATTCTATTCCTTTCCATATTTCATTTCATTCCATTCCACATTCCATTCCACATTCCATTCAATTCTATTGCACATTCCATTCCCTTCCATTCCACATTCAAATCCAGCTTGTATTCCATTCCATTCCATTCCATTCCACATTCCATTCCAATCCATTGCACACTCCAAGCCGCATTCCATTACATTCCATTGATTTCAATTCCACATACCATTCCATTCTATTACAAATTCCATTGCAATCCATTGCAATCCACATTCCTTTCCATTCCATTCCATGTTCCATTCCATTCCATTCCACATTCCATTCCACATTCAATTCCATTCCTCATTGCATTGAATATTAAATTCCATTTCATTCCACATTCCACATTCCATACCATATTCCATTGCATTACATTCCGCATTCAATTAAACATACTATTCCATTCCATTCCACTTTCCATTCCATTCCATTCCATGTCCCATTGCACATTCCATTCCACATTACATTCCACTTTCATTTCCCATTCATTCCTCATTCCATTCCACAATCCATACCACATTACATATTATTCCCCTTTACATTCCACTTTCCATTACATTCCACGTTGCATTCCACATTCCATTCCAAGGTCCATTCCACATTCCAGTCCATTGCATTACACATTCCATTCCATTGCATTCCTCCTTCCATGCCACATTCCAATTCATTCCATTCCACATTCCATTCCACATTCAATTCCATTCAAATTTCACTCCACATTCCATTCGACCGTTCATTCCATTATATTCCACATTCCATTCAATTCCATTCCACTTTCCATTCCAAATTCCATTCCATTCCATTCCACTTTCCATTCAACTTTCCATTACATTCCACATTCTTTTCCGCATTCCATTCCACATTCAATTCCACTGTCCATTCCATTGGAATGGAATGTGGAATGGAAAGTGGAATGGAAGGAAATGGAATGTGGAAATGGATGGAATGGAATGGAATATAGAATATTACCTGGTATGGAAAGGAATGGAAATTGGAATGGAAGGTGTAATGGGGTGGAATGTGAAATGGAATGTAAAATGGAACGTGGAATGGAATGGAATGTGGAATGGAATATGGTATGGACTGTGGAATGGAATGGAAAGTGTAATGGATTGTGGAACGGAATGGAATGAGAAATGGAATGGAATGGAATGTGAAATGGAATGGAAAGGAAAGTGGAATGGGATAGAATGGAAAGGAATGTGGAATGGAATGTGGAAAGAACTGGTATGGACTGTGGAACGGAATGTGGAATGCAATGGAATGGAAATAGAATAGAATGTGGAATGGAATGGAAGGGAATGCAATGCAATTTCGAATAGAATGGAATAGAAAGGAATGAAAAGGAACACTGAATGGAATGGGATGGAATGTGGAATGGAATGGAATGCTATTTGGAATGCAAAGCGAAATGCAATGGAATGGAATGTGGAATGGAATCTGGAATGGAATGTAATTGAATGTGAAAAAGAATGTGGAATGGAATGGAAGGGAAAGTGGAATTGAATGTAATGGAATGTGGAATGGAATGGAATGGAATGTGGAATGGAATGGAATGGAATGTGCAATGGCGTGTGGAATGCAATGAAATGGAACATGCAATGGAAAATGGAACGGAATGGAATGGAATGTAGAGTGGAAGGGGGAATGGAAGGTGGAATGGACTGGAATGGAACATATAATAGAAGGTGGAATGGAACGTGGAATTGAATGTAATGCAACATGGAATAGAAAGTGGAATGTAAAGTGGAATGTAATAGAATGGAACATGGAATGGAAAGTGGAACGGAACGAGGAATGGAACGTGGAATGGAATGTAATGGAACGTGGAAAGGAAAGTGGAATGGAATGTGAAATGTACTGGAATGGAACGTGGAATTGAACTTGGAATGGAACGTAGAATGGGATGCGGAAAGGAACGTGGAATGGAACGTGAATGGAAAGTTGAATGGAACGCGGAATGGGAAGTGGAATTGAATGGAATGGAAAGTGGAATGCGATGGAATGGTATGTGTAATAAAGTGGATTGGAATGTGTAATGGAATGGAATGAGGAAAGGTAGGGAATGAACAGAATGGAATGTGGAATGGAATGGAAAGGAATGTGGAATGGAATGGAATGTGGAATGGAAAGGAATGCAGAATGGAATTGAATGGAATGGAAAGTGGACTGGAATGCAATGGAATGGAGTGTAATTTGGATTGGAATGGAATGGAATGTGGAATGGAATGGAAAGGAATGCGGAATGGAATGGAATGTGGAATGGAAAGGAATGCGGAATGGAATTTAATGGAATGGAAAGTGGACTGGAATACAAAGGAATGGAATGGAATTTGGATTGGATTGCAATGGAATGTGTAGTGGAAACTGGAATGGCACGGAATGGAATGTGTAAGGGAATGTGGAATTGAATGAAATGAAATGTGGAATGGAAAGTGGAAAGCCATGGAAAGAATGCAGAAAGGAATGGAATTGAATGTGGAATGGAATGGAATGAAAAGAGAAATGGCATGGAATTGAATGTGAAATGGCATGGAATGGAATGTGGAATGGAAAGCGGAATGGAATGGAATCGAATGTGGAATGGAAAGTGAACTGGAACTTGGAAAGGAATGGAAGGAAATGTGGAATGGAAGGTGGAATGGAAGGTGGAATGGAACATGGAATGCAATGAAATATGGAATGGAATGTTGAATGAAACGTCATATGGAATGGAATGTGGAATGGATTGTGGAATGGAATGGAACATAATGGAACGTGGAATGGAATGGAATGGAATGGGGAATGGAATGTAGAATAGATTGAAATGGAATATGGAATGGAATGGAATGTGGAATTGAATGGCACGTGGAATGGAATGGAATGGAATATGGAATGGAATGGAATGGAATGGAATCTGGAATGGAATGGAAGAGCATGTGGAATGGAATGGAATGGAATGGAATGTGAAATTGAATTGAGTGTAACGTGCAATGGAATGTGGAATGGAATGGGAAGGAATGTGGAATGCAATGTGGAATAGAATGAAACGGAATGCAATGGAATGTGGGACGGAATGGAATGTAATGTAATGTGAAATGTAACGTTGTGGATTGGAATGTGGAATGGAATGTAATGGGATTTGGAATGGTATGTCGAATGGAATTGAATGGAATGTGGAATTGAATGGAAAGGAATGTGGAATGGATTGGAATGGTATATTGAATGGAAAGTGGAACGGAATGAAATGGAATGTGGAATGGAATGGAATGGAAAGTGGAATGGAATGGAATGGAATGGAATGTGGAATGGAATGGAATGGAATGTGGAAATGAATGTGGAATAGAATGGGGAATGGAATGGAAAGAGGAATGTAATGGAATGGAAGTGGTATGGAATTGAATTGAATGTGGAATGGAATTTGGAATGGAATATAATGGAATGCAATGGAATGTGAAATGGAATGGAATGGAATGTGGAATGGAATGGAATGCAATGTGGAATGGAGTGGAATCAAATGTGGAATGGAATGGAATGGAATGTGGAATGGAATGCTGAATGGAATGTGAGATGGAATTTGGAATGAAAAGGAATGGAATGTGGAATGAATTGTTATGCGATGTGGAATGGAATGTGGAATGAAATGGAATGGAATGAAATGTGGACTGGTATGGAATGCAATGGAATGGAATGTGAAATTGAATGGAATGGTATGTGGAATGGAATGGAATGAGGAACGGAAAGGATTGTGGAAAGGAGTTGAATGGAATAGAAAGTGGACTGGAAAGGAATGGAATGGAATGGAATGTGGATTGGAATGGTATGGAATGTGGAATAGAAACTGGAATGGCGTGGAATGGAATATGTAATTGAATGTAGAATGGCATGTAATTGAATGTGGAATGGAATGCAATATAATATGGAATGGAATGGAATAGAATGTGCAATGGAATGGTATGGAATGAGGAATCGAATGCAATGTTTACTGGAATGACATGGAGTGGAATGTGGTCTGGAATGGAATGGAATGTAGGATGGAATGGAATTGAAAGTGGAATAGAATGGAATTGAATGTGGAATGGCATGAAATGGAATGTGGAATGGCATTGAATGTAATGTGCAATTGCATAAAAAGGAATGTGGAATGGAATGGAATTGAAATTGGAGTGGAATATGGAACGAAATGGAATGGAATGTAATGGAATGTGCAATGGAATGGAATGGAATATGCAATGTAACTTGGCATGCAATAGAAAGGAAAGTGAAATGGAACATGGAATTGAAAGTGCAGTTAAACGTGGAATGGACCGTGTAATGGATCACGGAGTGGAACTTGGAATGGAACGTGGAATGGAAGGTGGAATGGAATGTGGAAAGGAATGGAATGGAAAGTGAAATGGAATGGAAGGGAATGGAATGTGGAATGGTAAGAGGAATGGAATAGAATGGATTGTAAAATGGAATGTGGAATTGAACATGGAAAGTAATGGAATAGAATGTGGAAGGGAATGGAATGGAACGTGGAATGGAATGGAATAGAATGTTTAAAGGGATGGAATGGAATGTGGAATGCAATGGGATGGAATGTGTAATGGAAGGTGGAATGGAAAGTGGAATGGAATGGAATGGAATGTGGAATGAAATGTGAAATGGAATGTGGAAAGTAATGTGTAATGGAATGGAATGGAATGAGGAATGAATTGTGGAATGGAATGGAATGGAATATCGAGTGGAATAGAATGGAATAGAATGTCAAATGGAATGGAACGTAATGTGGAATGGAATGGAATGTGGAATGGAATCTGGAATGGAATGGAATGGAATGTTGAAAGGAAAGTTGAATGGAACGTGGTATGGAACATGGAATGGAATGTAGAATGGAATGTGGAATGGATTGGAATGGAATGTTGAATGTAATGTGGAATGCAATGGAAGGGAATGTAATGGAATGTGGAACGGAATGAAATGGAACGTGGAATGGAATGGAATGTGGAATGGAAATTGGAATGGAACGCAGAATGGAATGTGGATTGGAACGTGGAAAGGAACGTGAAATGGAATGTGGAAAGGAATGTGGAATGGAATGAGGAATGGAATTTAATGCAATGTGGAATGGAATGGAATGGAATGTGTAATGCAACGTAATGGAATGTGGAACGGAATGTGGAATGGAATGGAATGTAGAATGGAACGGAGTGGAATGTAATGGAAAGTGGAATGGAATGGAATGCAATGCGGAATGCAAAGTGAAATGAAATGGAATGGGAAGTGGAATGGAATGGAAAGGAACGTCTAAAGGAAACTGCAATCTAATGTGGAATGGAATGTGGAATGCAATGTAATGGAAAGGAATATGGAATGGAATGGAATGGAAAATGAATTGGAATGCAATGCAATGGAATGGAATTATATATCAAATGTGATGTAATGTGGAATGGAAAGGAATGTAAAGAGGAATGGAATGTGGAATGGAATGGAATGGAATATGCAATGGAATACGAAATGGAATGGAATGAAATATGGAATGGAATGTGGAATGGAATGAAATGGAATGTGGAATGGAATATGAAATGGAATGGAGTGAAAAATGGAATGTAACGTGGAATGGAACGCAAAAAGGAACGTGGATTGGAACATGGAAATGAACGTATAATCGAACGTGGAAAGGAACATGGACTGGAATGTGTAATGGAAAGTGGAATGGAACGTAGAGTGCAAAGTGCAATGGAACTTGGAATGGAACGTGCAATGGAACGTGGAATGGAATGTGGAATGGAATGGAATGCAATGCCGAATGCAATGTAGTGGAATGTGGAATGGAAGTGAATGGAATGTGGAATGTAATGGAATGGAATGTGGAATGGAATTGAATGGAACGTTGAATGGCAGGGAATGGAAAGTGAAATGGAACGGAATGGAATATGGAATGGAATGTGGAATGGAATGGAATGCAATGTGGAATGTAATGGAATGGAATGGAATGTGAAATGGAATGGATTGGAATGTGAAATGGAATGGGTTGGAATATGGAATAGCATGTGGAATGGAATGGAATGCAATGTGGAATGGAATGGAATGGAATGGAAAGGAATGGAATGTGAAATGGAATGGAATGGAATGTTGATTGGAAGGGAATCAAATGTGGAATGGAATGGAATGGAATGTGGAATGGAAAGTGGAAAGGAATGGAATGAAAAGGAGTGGAAAGTGTAAAGGAATGATATGCAAAGTGAAATGGAATGCAATGGGGAAAGGAATGGAATGGGATGTAATGGAATGGGAAATGTAATGGAAATGGGAATGGAATAGAATAGAATGGAATGTGGAATTGAAAGGATTCAAATGGGGAATGGAATGGAATGGAATGAAGAATGGAACGGAATGGAATGGAATGGAATGGAATGGAATGGAATGGAATGTGAAATGGAATGGAATGGAATGGGGATTGGAATGGAAAGGAGTGTGGAATGGAATGAAATGGAATGTGGAATGGAATGTGGAACGTAATGTTAAATGGAATGGACTGGAATGTGGAATGGAATGGAATGGAATGTGAAATATAATGTACAGTGGAATGGAACGAAATGTGATATAGAATATGAAATGGAATGGAATGAAATGTGGAATGGAACGTTGAATGGAACGTGGAATGAAAAGTTGAATGGATCATGGAATGCAACGTGTAATGGAAAGAGGAATGGAACGTGGAAAGGAATGGAATTCAAAGTGGAATGGAATGGAATGGAATGCGAAATGCAATGTGGAATGGAATGGAATTGACTAAGGAATGGAATGGAATGCAGTGTAGAATGGAATGGAATGGAATACGGAATGGAATGTGGAATGGAATGGAATGGAAAGTGGAATGGAATATGGAACATAATGGAAGGGAAAGTGAAAAGGAACGTGTAATGGAAAGTAGAGTGGAACGTGGAATGGAACGTGGAATGGAACGCAGATTGGAACTTGAAATGGAACGTGGAATAGAACATGGAATGCAACGTGGAATGGAATGTTGCAGATAATGTGGAATGGAAAGGAATGGAATGTGAAAAGGAATGGAATGTGGAATGGAATGGAATGTAAGGTGGAAAGGAAGGGAAAGAAATGTGGAATAGAATGGAATGTAGAATGGAAAGGAATGGAAAGTGGAGTGGAATGGAATGTAATTTTGAACGGTATGTCGAATGGAATGGAATGGAAAGTGGAATCAAATGGAATGGAATGGAATGTGGAATGGAATGGAATGTAATGAGGAATGGCATATGGAATGGAATGAGGAATCGAATGAGGAATGGAACGTGGAAGGGAATGCGCAATGGAACATGGAATGGAACGTGGAATAGAATGTCGAATGGAAAGTGGAACTGAATGTGGAATAGAATGTGGAAAGGATTGTGGAATGGAATGGAATGGAATGTGGAATGGAATGGAATGGAATGTGGATGCAATGGAATGGAATGAGGAAGGGAAAGTGGAATGGAACGGAATGTGGAATGGAATGAGGAATGAAATGAAATAGAATGTGGAATGGAATGTAATGCAATGTGGAATGGAACATGGAATGCAATGGAATGTAACATGGAATTGAACGGGGAATGGAATGTGTGATGGAAAGTGGAATGGAATGGAATGTGGGATGGTATGTGTAATGGAACATGGAATGGAATGGGATGTGGAATGGAACGTGGAATGCAATGGAATGTGGAATGGAATGGAATGGAATGAGGAATGCCATGTGGAACGGAATGCAAAGAAATATCGAATGAAATGTGGAAAGAAATGGAATGGAATGTGGAAGGGAATTGATTGGAATGTGGAATGGAAAGTGGAATGCAAAAGAATGGAATTTGGAATGGAACATGGAATGGAATGTGGAATGGAACGTGGAATGGAATGTGGAATGGAAAGTGGAATGAAATGAAATGTGGAATGGAATGTGGAATGGAGCATGGAATGCAATGAAATGTAGAATGGAAAGTGGAATGCAATCAATGTGGAATGGATTGTGAAATGGAATGTGGAGTGAAATGCAATGGAATGTGAAATGGAATGTGGAATGAAATGGAATGGAAAGTGGATTGGAATGGAACGGAATGTGGAATGGAATGTGGAATGGAATGGAATGAGATGCGGAATTGAAAGTGGAACGGAAAGTGGAAAAGAACGTGGAATGGAATGGAATGTGGAAAGTAATGTGTAATGGAACATGGAATGGAATGGAATCTGGAATAGATTGTGGAATTTAATGGAAAGGAAAGTGGAATGGAATGGAAAGAAATGTGGAATGGAATGGAATGGAATATGGAAAGGATTGGAATGGAATGTAGAATCGAAATTGGAATGGAATGGAATGGAACGTGGAATGGAATGGAATAGAAGGAGGAATGGAATGAAATTTAATGTTTTAGGGAATTGAATGGTATGTGGAATGGAATGCAATGGAATGTGGAATGGAATGTGGAGTAGAATGGAAAGGTATGAGGAATGGAATGTGGAATGGAATAGAATTGAATGTGGAATGGAAAGAAATGGATTGTGGAATGCAACGGAATGCAATGGAATGTGGAATGGAATGGAATGGTATCTGGAATGGAATGGATAGGAATGAAATGTGGAATGGAATGGAAAGGAATGGAATGTCGAATGGAAAGGAATTGAATGTGAATTGGAAAGTAGAATAGACGGGAATGGAAAGTGGAAAGGAATGGAATGGAATGAAATGTGGAATGGAATGGAATGGAATGGAATGTGGAATGGAATGGAATGCAATGTGCAATGTAATATAGGATGGAATGGAGTTGAATGTGTAATGTAATGGAAAGGAATGTGGCATGGAACGGAATGGAATGTGGAATGGAATGTAGAATGGAATGGAATAGAAAGGGGAATGGAACGGGGAATGGAATGGAGTGGAAATTACATTGGAACGTGGAATGGAATGTGAATTGCAATGTGGAATGAAGTGTTATGGAATGGAATGTGGAATGTAATGGAAGGGAAAGTGGAATGGAATGAAATGCAATGGAATGGAAATTAAAATGAAATAGAATGGAATGTGCAATGGAATGCAATGGAACGCGGAAGGCAATGTGGAAGGGATTGAAATGATTATTGGAAAATGAAATGGAATGGAATGAAATGTGCAATGCAACGTGGAATGGAACTTCGAATGGGAAGTTGAATGTAAAGTGGAATGGAACGTGGAAGGAACATGGAACGGAACATGGAATGGAACGCGCAATGCCATGGAATGGAAGGTGGAATGGAATGGAATGGAAAGTGGAATAGGAGGGAATGGAATGTGGAATTTAATGGAATGGAACGGAATGAAGAATGGATTGGAATGGAATGAGGAATGAAATCTGATGGAATGAGGAATGGAATGGAATTGAATGTGGAATAGATTGTGGAATGGAAAGGAATGGAAAGTGGAATGGAACTTGGAATGGAATGTGGAATGGAAAGTGGAATGGAATGTGGAATGGAATGGAATGTGGAATGGAATAGAATGGAATTCAATGGAAAGTGGAATGGAGTGGAATGGAATGGAATTTGGAGTGGAATTTGGAATGGAATGCATTCTAACGTGGAATGGAATGGAATGGAAAGTGGAATGGAAATTGGAATGGAAAGTGGAATGGAAAGGAATGGAATGGAACGTGGAATATAATGGAATGGAATGTGGAATGGAACGTGTAATATAATGGAATGCAATGTGGAATGGAAAGTGGAATGGAATAGAATGGAATGTGGAATGGAATGGAATGCGGAATGAAACGTGTAATGGAATGGAATGGAAAGTAGAATGGAATGGAATGATATGTGGAATGGAATGCAACGGAATATGGAATGGAATACAACAGAATATGGAATGTTATGTGGAATGGAATGGAATGGAATGTGGAATGTAATCAAATGCAAAGGAATCTGGAATGGAATGGAATGGAAAGGAATGCAATGGACTAGAATGCAATGGAATGTGGAATGGAATGGAATGGAATCTGGAATGGAATAAAATGAAATGTGGAATGGAATGTGAAATGGAATGGAATAGAAGGTGGAATGGAATGAAACGTAATGTGTAATGGAATTTAGTTGAATGGAATGTGGAATGGATTGGAAAGGAAGGTGGAATGGACTGGAATGTAATGTGGGACAGAAAGTTAAATGGAATGGAATGAAACGTGGAATGGAATGTGGAATGTAATGGAAAGCATTTAAATGCAATGTGAATTGGAATGGAATGGAATGGAATGTGGCATTAAATGTGGAATGGAATGGAATGGAATGTGGAATGGAACGTGTAATGGAATAGAAGGTAATGTGAAATGGAACGTGGAATGGAATGGAATAGAATGTGGAATGGAATGGAATGGAATGTGTGATTGAACGCGGAATGTAATGGAAAAGAATGTGGAATGGAATGGAATGGAACGTGGAATGGAATGGAACGTAATACCGATTGGAATGTGTAAGGGAATGGAAAGGAACACTGAATGGAATGGAAACGAATGTGGAATGGAAGGTGGAATGGAAAGTGGAATGGAATGGAAAGAAATGTGGAATGGAACGTATAATGGAATGGAAAGGAATGCGGAAAGGAATGTGGAAAGGAACGTGGAATGGAATGGAATGGAATGGAAATTGAAAAAGGAATGGAATGGAATGTGGAATGCAATGGAATGGAATGGAATGTTGAATTCAGTGTGGAATGGAATGTGGAATGGAATGTGGAATGGAATGGAATGGAATGTGGAATGGAATATGGAATGTAATGGAAGGGAGTGCTGAAAGGAAGGGAATCGCATGCAATGGAATGGAATGGAATGAGAAATGTAATGGAATGGAATGTGGAATGGAATTGAATGGAATGTGGAATGGATGGAATGGAATGCAATATGGAATGCAATGGAATGGAATGTGGAATGGAATTGAATGGAATGTGGAATGCAATGGAATGGATACTGGAATGGAATGGAATGGAATGGAATATGGAATGGAATGGAATGGAAAGTGGAATGGAATGGAATGGAATGTGGAACGGAATGGAATGGACGTGGAAAGGAATGGAATGTTGAATGGATTGTGGAATGGAACATCGTATCGGACGTAGAATTGATTGTTGAATGTGAAATTGAATGTAATGGAATGTGGAATGGAAAGGAATGGAATCCGGAATGGAATGGAATGGAAAGTGGAATGGATTGTGGAATGGAATGGAATGGAAAGTGGAATGGAATTTGGAAAGGAATGTGGAAAGGAATGTGGAATGGAATGGAATGGAATGTGGAATGGAATGGAATGGAATGTGGAATTCAAGGTAATGGAATGTTGAATGGAATGTGGAGTTTAATGGAATGGAATATCGAAAGGAATGTGCAATAAAATAGAATGGAATGTGGATTGAAACGCGGAATGGAATGTGGAAAGGAACATTGAACGGAAAGCAATGGAATGTGGAATGGAATGTGGAAAGGAATGGAATGGAATATCGAAAGGAATGTGTAATAATATGAAATGAAATGTAGAATGGAATGGAATGGAATGTGGAATGGAACATGGAAAGCAATGTAATGGAATAAGGAATGGAACGTGGAATGGAATGTGGAATGGAAAGTGGTATGGAATGGAAATTGGAATGGAATTTGTAGTGGAACACGGAATGCAATGGAATGTGGAATGGATAGTGGAATGGAATGGAATGTGGAATGGATTCTGGAATTGAATGAAGAACGGAATGCGTAACAGAATGAAAAGGAAAGTCGAATGAAATCTGGAATGGAATGTGCAAGGTTATGGAATGGAATGTGGAATGAAACATGGAATGCAATGGATTGGAATGTGGAATGGAACGTGGAATGGAATGTGGAATGGAACATAGAAAGAAATGGAATGGGCAATGGAATGTGGAATGGAGGATAGAATGGAATGTAATGTGGAATGAAACGTGGAATGGAATGGAATGTGGAATGGAATGTGAAATGGAATGTTCAATGGAATGCAAAGCAATGTGAAACGAAATGTGAAATGAAATGGAATGGAATGTGTAATGGAATGAAATGGAATGTGGAATAGAACTTAGAATGGAATGGATTGAAATGTGAAATGGAAAGTGGAATGGAAAGTGGAACGGAATGTGGGATGGAACGGAATTTGGTAGGTAATGTGGAATGGAACGTGGAATGGAATCGAATGTGGAATAGATTGTGGAATGTAACGGAATGGAATGTGGAACGGAATGGAAAGGAATGTGGAATGGAATGGAATGGATTATGGAAAGGATTGGAATGTAATGTGGAATGGAATGTGAAATGGAATGGAATGGAACGTGGAATAGAATGTTATGGAACGTGGAATGGAATGGAATGAATGTGGAATGGAACAGAAAGGAAAGTGGAATGAAATAGAATGGAAACTGGAATGGAAATTGGAATGGAATGGAATGGAATTTGGAAAGCAATGTGTAAAGGAATCTAATGAAATATGGAATAGAATGTGGAATGGAATAGAAAGGTATTTGGAATGGAATCTGGGATGGTATGGAATGGCATGAGGAATGGAATGGAATGGAATGTGGAATGGAATGGAATGGAATGTGGAATGGAATTTGGAATGGAAAGGAAAAGAATGTGGAATTGAATGGAATGGAATGTGGAATGGAATGTGGAATGGAATGGAATGGAATGTGAAATGTAATAGAATGGAACGGAATGTGGAATGGAATGGAATTGAATGTGGAATGCAATGGAATGGAATGTGGAATGGAATGGAATGTGGAATGGTATTGAATAGAATGTGGAATGAAACGGAATGGAATGGAATATGGAATGGAATGTGGAATAGAAAGTGGAATACAATGTGGAATGGAATGAAATAGAATAGAACGGAAAGTGGAATGGAATGGAATTGAATAATTGAGCATGGAATGCTTAATACAATGGAATGCAATGGAATGGAATGGAATGTGGCATGGAATGGAATGTGGAATGGTATGGAATGGATTGTGGAATTGAATGGAATGGAAAGGAATACGTTTTGGAATGCAATGTTGAATGGAATGTGGACAGGAATGTGGAATGGAATGGAAAGGAATGGAGCAAAGTGGAATGGAATGGAATGTGGAATTGAATGGAATTGAATGTGGATTGGAATGGACTGGAATGTGGAATGGAATGGAATGTGGAATTGAATGGAATTGAATGTGGATTGGAATGGACTGGAATGTGGAATGGAATGGAATGTGGAATGGTAGGGAATGGAATGTGGAATAGAATGGAAGGGAATGGAATATGGAATGGTATGGAATGTGGAATGGAACGTGGAATAGAAAGTGGAATGGAATGGAATGGAATAAAACGGAATGTGGATAGGAATGGAATTGAACATGGAATGGAATGCAATGGAATGTGGAATGGAATGGAATACAAAGTGGAATGGAATGGAATGGAATGTGGAATGGAATGTGGAATGGACTGGAATGCAAAGTGCAATCGGATGTGTAATGGAAAGGAGTGGAATGTGGAATGGAACGTGGAAAGGAAAGTGGAAAGGAAGGTGGAACAGAACATGGAATGGAACGTGGAATGGAATGGAATTGAATGTGGAATGGAAAGTGGAATGGAACGCGGAAGAGAAAGTGAAATGGAAAGTGGAATGGAATGTGGAATGGAATACAGTGAAATGTGGAAGGAATGGAATGGAATGTTTCATGGAATGGACGTGAAGCAGAATGGAACGTGGAATGGAAGGAGAAATTGAACATGGAATGGAATGCCATCTGGAATGGAATGGAATGGAAGCATGTAAGGAATGGAATGGAGTGTTGAATGGAATGGAATGGAATGTGGAATGGAATGAAAAGGAATTTGGAATGGTATGTGGAATAGAATGGAATGGAATCTGGAATGGAATGTGGAACGGAATGGAGTGTAATTTATAATGGAAAGTGGAATGCAATGGAATAGAATGTGGAACAGAATGAGGAATGGAATGTGGAATGGAATGGAATTGAATGGAATGTGGAATGGAATGGAATGGCATGGAATGTGGAATGGAATGGAATGGAAACGAATGGAATGCAAGATGGAATGGAATGGAATTTTGAATGGAATGGAATGGAACGGAATGGAATGGAATGGAATGGAATGGTATGGAAAGTGGAATGGAATGGAATGGAACATGGAATGGAATGGAATGGAATGTGGAATGGAATGTGGAATGGAATCTGGTATAGAATGGAAAGGGGTTTGAAATGGAATGTGGAAAGGATTGTAATGGAATGTAAAATGGAATGTAATGGAATGGAATGTGGAATGAAACGTGGAATGGAATGGAATGGAATGGAAGGAATGGAATGTGCCATGGAATGCGGTATGGAAAAGAATGGGATTTGGAATAGAATGTGCAAATGAATGGAATGGAATGTGGAATGGAATGCAATGGAATTTGGAGTGAAATGTGGAATGGAATGGAATGGAATGGAACGGAATGGAATGGAATGTGGAATGGAATGGAGTATAATGGAATGTGGAATGGAATGTGGAATGGAATGTAATGGAATGGAATGTGGAATGGAATGGAATGTGGTATGGGGTGTGGAATGGAATGGAAAGGAATGTGGAATGGAAAGTAATGGTATTTAGAATAAAATGTGGAAAGGAATGCGGGACATAACGTGTAATGGGATGGAATGCAATGGAATGTTGAATGGAAAGTGGAATGGAGTGCGGCGTGGAATGGAATGGAATTTGGAATGGAATTTGGGGTAGAATGTGGAACGCAAAGGAATGAAATTTGGAATGGAATGTGTGGTGGAATGGAATGGAATGCAGAATGGAATGTGGATTGGAAGGGATGGAAACTGGAATGGAATGAAATGGAATGTGGAATGGAATGTGGAATCGTATGCGGAATGGAACGTGGAAAGTAATGGAATGGAAAGTGGAATGGAATGGAATGGAATGTGGAATGGATTGCAATGGAATGTGGAATGAAATAGAAAGCAATGAAATGGGAATTCTAATAGAATTTAATGGAATTTTGAAAGAAATGGACTGGACTGGAAAGTGGAATTTAGTGGAATGGAATGTGGCATGGAATGTGGAAAGGAATGAAGTGGAATGTGGAATGGAATGTGGAAAAGAATGAAGTGGAAAGTGGAATGGAATGTGGAATTGAATGAGTAATGGGATGATATAGAATGTGGAATAAAAGGGAATAGAATGCGGAATAGAATGCAATTAAATGCAGAACGGAAAGTAACGGAATGTGGAATAGAATGCAATGCCATGGAAAGTGGAAAAGAATGGAATGGAAAGGAATGGATTGTGGAATGGAATGAAATGGAATGTGAAATGGACTGGAATGGAATGTGTAACGGAATGGGATGGAATGGAAGGGAATTGAATGGAATGCGGAATGGAATGGAATGAAATATTGAATGCAATGGAATGGAATGGAACGTGGAATGGAATGGAATGGAATGTGGAATAGAATGGAATGCAAAGTGGAATGGAATGAGGAATGCAATGGAATGGAATGTGGAATGGAAGGAGCTAAGCAATGGAATGGAATGTGGAATGGATGGTGGAATGCAATGGAACGGAATGTGGAATTCAATATGGAATGGAACGTGGAATCGAATGGAATGGAATGTGGAATGGGATGTGGAATGCAATGTGGAATGGAACGGAATGGAATGTGGAATTGAATGTGGCAAGGAAAGCGCAATGGAATGGAATGGAATGTAGAATGGAATGTGGAATGGAACGGAATGGAACGTGGAATGGAACGAGGAATAGAACGTGGAATGTAATGGAATGTAATGGAATGTGGAATGGAAGGTAAAGTAATGTGGAATGGAATGTGGAATAGAACGGAAAGCAATGGAAGGCAATTGAATGTGGAATGGAATGGAATGGAATGTGGAATTGAAAAAATGGTATGTGGAAAGGAATGGAATGGTATGGAATGTGGAATGGAAAGGAAAGTTACGGAATGGAACGGAATGGAATGGAAAGTGGAAGAGAATGGAAGGAAAGTGGAATGGAATGGAATGCGGAATTGAATGGAATGGAATGCGGAATGTAAGGGAAAGGAATGTGGATTGGATTGGAATGGCAGGTGCAATGGAATGGAATGGAATGTGTAAAGGAATGTGGAATGGAATGTGAAATGGAATGTGGAATAGAATGTGAAATGGAATGGAATGGAACATGGAATGGAATGGAAGGGAACATAGAACGCTATGTAATGGATCGTGAAATGGAACGTAGAATTGATCTTGGAATGGAACGTGGAATGTAATGTGGAAGGTCTGTTGAATGGAGTGGAATGGAATGTGGATGGATTGTGGAATGGAATGAAATGGACTGTGAAATGGAATGAGGAATGGAATGGAATGAATGTGGAATGGAATGTGGAATGGAAAGTGGGATGCAATGTGGAAAGGAATAGAATGGAACGTGGAAAGGAATGTGGAAGGGAATGAAATGGATTGTGGAACGAAAATTGGAATGGAATGTGGAATCGAATGGAAAGGAATCTGGAATCGAATGTAGAGTGGAATGGAAACGAATGTGGAATGTAACCAAATGGAATGAGGAATAGAGTGTGGAACGGAATGGAATGCGGAATGCAAAGTTGAAAGGAATGTGGAATGGAATGTGGAATGCAAGAGAATGGAAAGTGGAATGGAATGTTGAATGGAATGGAAGGGAATGTGGAATGGAATGTGAAATGGAAAGGAATGGAATCTGGAATGGTATGGAATGGAATGTGGAATGGAATGTGGAATGGAATGGAATGTGGAATGGAAAGGAGTGGAATGTAGAAAGCAATGGAATGGAATGTGGAATGTAACGGAATGGAATGGAAAGTGGAATGCAATGGAAGGTAATGTGGAATGGATTGTGGAATGGAATGGAATGCAATGTGGAATGGATTGTGGAATGCAATGGAATGGAATTTGGAAAGGAATGCGGAATGGAATGGATCGTGGAATGGAATGTTGATTGGAATGGAATGCAATTTGGAAAGGACTGGATCTTGGAATGGATTGTATAATGGAATGGTATGTAATTTGGAATGGAATGTGGAATGGACTGGAATGGAATGTACAATGGAATATGAAATGGAATGGAATGGAATGTGGAATGGAATGTGGAATAGAATGGAAATGAATGCGGACAGGAATGTTGAATGGAATGGAATGGAAAGAAATGTGGAATGGAATGGAATGGAAAGTGAAAAGGAATGGAATGGAATGTGGAAAGGAGTGGAATTAAATGCAATGTGGAATGGAATGGAATGGAATGCAAAGTGGAATAGAATGGAATGGAATGTAGAAAGGAATCCAATTGAACGTGGAATGGAATGGATTGGAATGTGGAATGGAAGGTGGAATGCAATGGAATGGAATGGAAAGGAATATGGAATGAAATTGACTCTAATAAGGAATGGAATAGAATGGAATAGCATGGAAGGTGGAATGGAATGGAATGGAATATGGAATGGAATGTAATTGAATGTGGAACAGAATGGAATGGAATGCAATGTGGAACGTAAAGGAATGCAATATGGAATAAATAGAATGGAATTTGGAAAGGAAAGGAATGGAGTGGAATGTGGAATGGAATGGAATGGAATGTGGAAAGGAATATAACGGCATGTGCAATGCAATGGAATGGAATTTGGAATGGAAGTTGGATTAGTATGGACAGTAATGGAAAGGAATATGGAAAGGAATGGAATGTGTAACGGAATGGAATGTGGAATGGAATGGAATAGAAAGTGGAATGGAAAGGAACGGAATGTGTAATGGAATGGAATGGAAAGTGGAATGCAATGTGAAGTGGAAAGGAATGGAATGGAATTTGGAATGGAATGGAAAGGAATGTGAAATGGAAAGTGGAATGGAATGTGCAATGGAATGTGAAATGGAATGGACCGTAGAATGAATGGAATGTAGAAAGGAACGGAATGGAATGTGGAATGTAATATGGAAATGAATGGAATTAAATGTGGAATGGAATGGAATGGAATGGAATGTTTAAAGGAATTGAATGGAATGCAATGTGGAATTGAATGTGGAATGGAATGTTGAATGGAATGTGGAATGGAATGGAAAGGTATGAAATGGAATGTGGAATGGAATGGCATGGAATATAGAATGGAATGGCATGTGGAATGCAATGGAATTGAATGTGCAATGGAATGTAATATAATGTGGAATGGAATGGAATGGAATGCAATGTGCAACGGAAGGGAAGGCAGTGTGGAATTGAATGGAAAGGAATGTTGAATTGAATGGAATGGAATGAAGAGTGGAATGCAATGGAATGGAATGCAATGTGGAATGGAGTGGAATGGAATGTGAAATTTAATGCAATGGAATGTTCAAAGGAATGGAAAGAAGTGTGGAATGGAATGTGGAAGGGAATGGCATGGAAAGGAATGGATTGGAATGTGGAATGGAATGGAATGGAATATGTAATTGAATGGATTGTGGACTGGAATGGAATTGAATGTTTAATGGAATGGAAGGGAATGTGGAATGGAATTTAGAATTGAACGGAATGGAATGCAATGAAATGTAGAATGGAATAGAATGGAATGTTGAATGGAATGGAATGGAATATGCTCTTGAATTTGGATTTGAATGGAAAGGAATGGAATGGCACGTGGAATGGAATGCAATGTATAATGGAAAGGAATGGAATGAGGAATTGAATGCAATGGATTGAGGAGTTGAATGGAATGGAATATGGAATTGAATGTAATCTAAAGTGGAATGGAATGTGCAATCGAAAGGAATGGAATGGAATGGAACGTGGAATGTAATGGAATCAAATGCAATGTGTAAAGGAATGCAATGGAACATGGAAAGGAATGGAATGCAATGGAATGTGTAATGGAATGGAATGAAATGCAATGTGGAATGGGATGCAAATTAGTATGGAATGGCATGGAATGGAATGTGGAATGCAATGGAATGGAAAGAAGTTTGGAATGGAATGGAATGGAATTTGGAATGGAATGGAATGGAATGTGGAATGGAATGTGGAATGGAATGGAATGGAACGTGGTGTAGAATGTGGAATGGAATGGAAAGTGGAATGGAATTTATTGGAAAGGAATTTGGAAAGGAATGGAACGGAATGGAATGTGGAATGTAATGGAATGGAATGTGGAATGGAATTTAGTGGAAGGTGGAATGGAATGTGCAATGGAATGGAATTGGATGGAATGAAATGAGGAATAGAATGGAATTGAATGCAATGTGGAATGGAATGCAATGGAATGTTTAATGAAATGGAATGGAATGTGGAATATAACCGAATGGATTTCTATGTGGAAAGGAATGGAATGTGGAATGAAATGGAATGGAATGTTGAATGGAATGTAATCAAATGTTGTATGGAATGGAATGGAATGTGTAATGTAATGTGGCATGGAATGGAATGGAAGGTGGAATGGAATGTGGAATGGAATGGAATGGAATGTGAAATGGAAAGGAATGGAAAGTGGAATGGAATGGAAGGTAATGTGGAATGGATAGTGGAATGGAATGGAATGCAGTGTGGAATGGATTGTGGAATGCAATGGAATGGAATTTGGAATAGAATGTGGAATGGAATGGATCGTGGAATGGAATTTTGATTGGAATGGAATGTAGTTTGTAAAGGCATGGATCGTGGAATGGATTGTGGAATGGAATGGAATGTAATTTGGAATGGAATGTGGAACGGAATTTAATGGAATGTGCAATGGAATATGGAATGGAATGGAATGGAATGGAATGTGGAGTAGAATGGAAATGAATGTGGAAAGGAATGTTGACTGGAATGGAATGCAAAGCAATGTGGAAAGCAATGGAGTGGAAAGTGAAATGGAATGGAATGGAATGTGGAAAGGATTGGAATGAAATGCAATGTGGAATGGAATGGAATGCAATGCAAAGTGGAATAGAATGGAAAGGAATGTGGAAAGGAATCCAATTGAACATGGAATGGAATGGAATGGAATGTGGAATGGAATGGAATGAAAAGTGGAATGGAATGGAATGCAATGTGGAATGTAATGTGGAATGGAATGGAATCAAAAGGAATGTGGAATGGAAAGCAATGGAATGTGGAATTTAATGGAATGGAATGGAATGTGGAATGGAATCAGATGGAATGGAATGGAATGTGTAATGGAATGGAATGGAAAGTGGAATGGAAGGGAATGCAATGGGGAATAGAATGGAATGGAATGGAATGGAATGAGGAATGGAATGGAACGGAATGTGGAAAGGAATGGAGTTGAATGGAAGGTGGAATGGAATGGAATGGAATGAAAGGTGAAATGGAATGGAATGTGGAATGGAATGGAATGGAATGTGGCGTGGCATGGAACGGAATTTGGAATGGAATGGAACTGAATGGAAAGTGGAATGGAATGGAATGGAATGAAAGGTGAAATGGAATGGAATGTGGAATGGAATGGAATGGAATGTGGCATGGAATGAAAAGGAATTGAATGGATTGGAATGGAGTGCAATGGAATGGAACGTGGAATGGAATGTGGAATGGAACTTGGAATAGAATGGAGTGGAATGTGGAATGGAAGGGAATGGAATGTGAAGAGGAATGTGGAATGGAATGGAATGGAATGGAATGGAAAGTGGAATGGAATGGAATGGAACATGGAATGGAATGAGGAATGTAAAGTGGATAGGAATGGAATGGAATAGAATGTGGAATGGAATGGAATGGAATGTGAAATGGAAAGTAACGGAATGTGGAATGGAATACAATCGAATTTGGAATGGAATGGAATGGAATGGAAAGTGAAATGGTGGGGAATGGAATGTTGAATACAATGGAATGCACTGAAATGTAACGTGGAATTGAGTGGAATGGAAAGTGGAATGGAAGGTTGAATGGAATGGAATGGAATGTGGAACGGAATGAGGAATGGAAAGTGGAATTTAATGTGGAATGGAATGTGGAATGCAACGTGGAATGGAATGGAATGGTAAGGAATGGTTTGTAGAATGGAATGTTGAATGGAACGGAATACAATGTGGAATGGAAGGTGGTATGGAATGGAATGGAATGTGGAATGGAATGTGAAATGAAATGTGGAATGGAATGTGGAATGTAACGCAATGGAAAGTGGAGTGTAATGCGAAATGGAATGTGGAATGGAAAACAATGGAACGTGGAATGGAATGGAATGCAAAGTGGAATGGAACTTGGAATGAATCTTGGAATGGAACGTGGAATGGAATTGTATGGAATGTGGAATGGAAAGGAATGTAACGTGGAATAGAATGGAATGGTATGTAATGTGGAATGGAATGGAATGGCATGGAATGTGGAATGGATTGGCATGGAATGGCGAATGGAAAGGAATTGAACGTGGAATTCAATGAAATGGAATGGAATGTGGAATGGAATGGAATGGAATTGAATGGATTGTGGAATGGAAGGTAATGTAATGGAATCGAATGTGGAATTGAATGCAATGGTATGTGGAATGGAATGGAACATGGAATGATACCTGGAATGGAATGGAATGTGAAATGGAATGTGGAATGGAATGGAAAGGACTTTGGAAAGGAAGGTAATGGAATGTGGAATGGAATGGATTGGAATGGATTTGAATGTGTAATGGAATGGAATGGAATGTAGAATGGAATGGAATGGAATGTGGAATGGAATAGAATGATATGGAATGCGGAATGGAAAGGAATTTAATGTGGGATGGAAGGGAATAGTATGGAATGTGCAATGGAATGGAATGGAATGCCAAATGGAATGGAATTGAATGTGGAATGAAATGTGGAATGGAATGGGGAATGGAATGTTGAATGGAACGTGGAATGGAATGTGTAATGAAATGTGGAATGAAATGTGGAAAGGAATGTGGAATGAAAACTAATGGAATGTGGAATGGAAAAGAATGGAATGTGAAAAGTAATGTGGAATGGAATGGAATGGTAAGTGGAAGGGAAAGTGGAATTGAATGGAATGGAATATGGAATGGAATGTGGAATATAATGGAACGGAATGTGGAATGGGATGCAATGGTATGGTATGAAATATGGAATAGAATGGAATGGAATACGTAAAGGAATGTGGAATGGAACTTAGAAAGGAACGTGAAAAGGAACGTGGAATGGAACGTGGAATGGAGCGTGGAATTGAATGGAAGGTGGAACGGAAATTACTGCAATGTGGAAAGGAATGGAATGCTATGAAATGTGGAATGTAATGGAACGGAAAGGAATGGAATGTTGAATGGAATGGAAGGGAATTTGCAATGTAATGAAGTGGAATGTGGAATGGAATGAAATGCAATGTGGAATGGAATGGAATAGAATGGAATGTGGAATGACATGGAACGGAATGGAATAGAATGCCGAATGGAATGGAATGAAATGTGGAATGCAATGTAATTTAATGTAACGTGGAATGGAATGCAATGAAATGTGGAATAGAATGCAATGGAATGTGGATTGGAAGGTGGATTGCAATGGAATGGAATGTGGAAAATAATGTGGAATGCAATGGAATGGAATGTGGAATGGAATGTGGAATGGAATGTGGAATGGAATGGAATATAGCATGCGATGTGGAAGGCAATCTGGAATGGAACGGAATGTGACATGGACTGAATGTGGAATGTAAAGTGTAATGGAATGGAATGGAATGGAATGTGGACTATAATGTGAAATGGAATGGAATAGAACGTGGAATGGAACATGGAATGGAAAGCGGAATAAAACGTGGAATGGAAGGTGAAATGGATCGTGGAATGGAAAGGCATGGAATGGAATGGAATGTGCAATGGAAAAGCATGGAATGGAATGGAATGTGGACTGGAAGGTGAAATGGATCGTGTAATGGAAAGACATGGAATGGAATGGAATGTGCAATGCAAAAGAATGGAATGGAATGGAACGTGCAATGGATGGGAATAGAATGTGGAATGGAATGTAATGGAATGTGGAATGGAAAGATTGGATTGCGGAATGGAATGGAACATTATGCAACGTGGAATGGAATGGAAAGATATGGGATCTGGAATGGAATGGAAAGAGGAATGGAATGTGGAAAGGAATGGAATGGAATGTGGAATGGAAGGGCATGGAATTGAATGGAATGTGAAAAAGAATGTGGAATGGAACTGAAATGCAATGTGGAATGGAATGTGAATCAGAATGAAAAGGAACGTGGAATGGATTGGAATGGAGCATGGATTGCAATGGAATGGAACGTGAAATATAACGTGGTATGGAACTTGGAATGGAATGGAATGGAAAATGGAATGCAATGGAATGGAACGTGGAATGGAACGTGGAATCGAACATTGAATGGAACGTGGAATGGCACATGGAATGGAACGTGCAATGGAATGTGGACGGAATGTGGAATGGAATGGAATGGAATGTGGAATGGAATGAGGTATTGAATGGAAAGGAATGTAGAATGGCATGTGGAATGAAATGTGGAATACAACAGTAGGGAATGTGGAATGTAATGTGGAATGGAACGTGAAATGGAACGTGGAGTGGAATGGAATGGAACGTGGAATGGAAAGGGGAATCGAACATTGAATGGAACGTGGAATGGAACATGGAATGGAACGTGCAATGGAATGTGGACAGAATGTGGAATGGAATGGAATGGAATATGGAATGGAATGAGGAATTGAATGGAAAGGAATGTAGAATGGCATGTGGAATGGAATGCGGAATGGAATGTGGAATAGAACGGGAGGGAATGTGGAATGGAATGGAATGGAATGTGGAATGGAATGCGGAGTGGAATGGAATGAAATGTGGATTGGAATTTGGGTTGGAATGGAATGGAATGTGGAATGTAACGAAATGTAATGAGGAAGGAAATGTGGAATGGAATATTGAGTGGAATGTGGAATGGAATGCAATGGAAAGTGGAAAGAAATGTAAAATGGAATGTTGAGTGGAATGTGGAATACAATGTGGAACGGAATGTGGAATGGAAAGGAAAGTAATGTGGAATGGAAAGTGGAATGGAATGTGGAATGGAAAGTGGAATGGAATGAACTGGAACATCGAATGGAATGGAATGGATCGTGGAAAGGAATGGAATGGAACATGGAATGGATTGTGGAATGGAATGGAATAGAACGTGGAATGGAATGTGGAATGGAATGGACTGGAATGTGGAATGAAATGTGGAATGGAATGTGGAGTGGAATGTAATGGAATGTGGAATGGAATGTAATGGAATGTGGAATGGTCTATTGAGTGGAATGTGTAATGGAACGTGGAATGGAATGTATTGGTATGTGGAATGGAATGTGGAAATTAATGTGGAAAGGAAAGGAATGTAATGTGGAATGAAATGTTGAATGGAATGTGGAATGGAAAATGGAATGGAATGGAATGCAATGTGAGATGGAACTTGGAATGGAAAGGAATGGAACATGGAGTGGAACGTGGAACGGATTGTGGAAGGGAACGTGGAATGAGATGAAATGTGGAATGGAATGGAATGGAATGTGGAATCGAATGCGAAATGAAACTTTGAATGGAATGTTGAATGGAATGTTGAAGAGAACTTGGAATGGAATGCAAAGGAATGTGGAATGGTATGTGGAATACAATGTGGAATGGAACATGGAATGGAATGTGCAATGGAATGTGGACAGAATGCGGAATGGAATGGAATGGAATGTGGAAAGGAATGAGGTTTTGAATGGAAAGGAATGTAGAATGGGATGTGGAATGGAATGTGGAATGGAATGTGGAATAGAACGGGAGGGAATGTGGAATGTAATGTGGAATGGAACGTGGAATGGAACGTGGAGTGGAATGGAAAGTAATGTGGAATGGAACGGAACGTGGAATGGAAAGTGGAGTGGAATGGAATGGAATGTGGAATGGAATGCAGAGTGGAATGGAATGAAATGTGGATTGGAATTTGGGTTGGAATGGAATGGAATGTGGAATGTAACGAAATGGAATGAGGAATGAAATGTGGAATGGAATGTTGAGTGGAATGTGGAATGGAATGCAACGGAAAGTGGAAAGAAATGTAAAATGGAATGTTGAGTGGAATGTGGAATGCAATGTGGAACGGAATGTGGAATGGAAAGGAAAGTAATGTGGAATGGAAAGTGGAATGGAATGTGGAATGGAAAGTGGAATGGAATGAACTGGAAAATCGAATGGAATGGAATGGATCGTGGAAAGGAATGGAATGGAAAGTGGAATGGATTGTGGAATGGAATAGAATAGAACGTGGAATGGAATGTGGAATGGAATGGACTGGAATGTGGAATGAAATGTGGAATGGAATGTGGAGCGGAATGTAATGGAATGTGGAATGAAATGTGGAATGGAATGTAATGGAATGTGGAATGGTCTATTGAGTGGAATGTGTAATGGAACGTGGAATGTAATGAAATTGTATGTGGAATGGAATGTTTAAAGTAATGTGGACAGGAAAGGAATGTAATGTGGAATGAAATGTGGAATGGAATGTGGAATGGAAAATGGAATGGAATGGAATGCAATGTGAGATGGAACTTGGAATAGAATGGAATGGAACATGGAGTGGAACGTGGAACGGATTGTGGAAGGGAACGTGGAATGAGATGAAATGTGGAATGGAATGGAATGGAATGTGGAATCGAATGCGAAATGGAACTTTGAATGGAATGTTGAATGGAATGTTGAAGAGAACTTGGAATGGAATGCAACGGAATGTGGAATGGAATGTGGAATAGAATGTGGAATGGAACATGGAATGCAACGCAATGGAATGTGGAATGGAATGTGGAAAAGAAAGTGAAATGGAATAGATTGGAATGCGGAAAGGAATGTGCAAAGGAATGCAATGGAATGTGGCATGTAAAGGAATGGAATGTGGAGTGGAAAGTGGAATGGAATGTGGAATGGAGAAGAATGGAATGTGAAATGGAAGATGGAAAGGAGTGTGGAATGGAATGTGGAATGGAACGGAATGGAATATGGAATGGAATGTGAAATGGAGTTTGGAATGGTATATGGAATGGAAAGGAATTGAATGTGGAATTGAATGTGGAATGGATAGTTCAATGGAAAGGAATGGATTGTGGAATGGAATGGAATGGTATGAAATAACGAACGGAATGGAATGGAATGTCTTCTGGAACGTCGAAAGGAACATGGAATAGAACGTGGAATGAAACGTGGAATGGAAGCTGGAATGGAATGGAATGAAACGTGGAATGGAATTTGGAATGTAAATGAATGGAAAGTGTAATGGAATGTTGGATGGAAAGTGGAATACACTGTGTAATGGTATGTGGAATGGAATGTGGAATGTAATTGAATTGAATGTGGAATGGAATGGAATGGAATGTGGAATAGAATGGAATGGAATGGAATGTGAAATGGAATGGAATGGAATGGAATGCAATGCGGATAGCAATGGGATCGAAAGTGGAATGCAATGTAATGGAATTGAATGTGAAATTGAATGAAATGGAATGTGGAATGGAATGGAAAGGAATGGGGAATTAAATGGAATGGAATGTGGAAAGTGGAATGGAATGTGGAATGGAATGTGGAATGCAATGTGCAATGTAATGGAATGAAATGTGTAATGGAATGGAATGGAATGTGGAATATATTGGAATGGAATGGAATGAGGAATATAATGGAATGTTATTAGGAATGGAATGGAATGGAATGGGGAACGGAAAGGAATGGAATGTAGAACGGAATGGAACATGGAATGGAATGGAATGGAATCTGGATTGGAATGGAATGGAATATAAAATGGAATGGAATTGAATGGAATGGAAATTGAAATGGAATGTTTAATGGAATGTGGAATGGAAGGCGGAATGGAATGTTGAATGGAAAGTGGAATGGAATGCAATTTAACATGGAATGGAAAGGAAAGTATCGTGGAATGGAATGGAATGGAACATGGAACCGAACGTGAAATGGAACAATGAATGGAACGCCGAATGCAAAGTGAAATGGAATGGAGTGGAATGTGCAATGGACTGTGGAATGGAATGGAATGGAATTTGGAAAGTAATTCGGAAAGGAAAGGATTGGAATGTGTTTTTAATGTGGAATGGAATGTGGAATGGATTGTGGAATGAAATGTGGAATGGAATGTGTAATGGAACTGAATGCAATGTAGAATGGAATGAGGAATGGAATGTGGAAAAGAAGGTGGTATGTAATGTGGAATGGAATGGAATGGAAATAGGAATGGAATGTGGAATGGAATGGAAAGGAATATGTAATGGAATTTGCAATGGAATGTGGATTGCAATGGAATGAAATGTCGAATGGAATCTGGAGTGGAATGCAACGGAATGTGGAATGGAATGCAATGGAATGTGTAATGGAATGTTGAGAGGAATGAGGAATGGAAAGTGGGTTGGAATAGAATGGAATGTGGAATGGAATGTGCTATGGAAATTGGAAAGGAATTTAATGGAATGTGGAATGGAAGATGGAATGCAATGGAACGGAACGTGGAGTGGAACTTGGAATGCAAAGTGGAAGTGAAAGTGGAATGGAATGAAATGTGAAATGGAATGGAATGGAATCAGGAATGGAATGTGAAATGGAAAGTGGAGTGGAATGATGAATGGACTGTTGAATGGAATGGAATGGTATAGAATATGGTAAGGAATGCAAGGGAATGTGGAATGGAGCAAGAAAACGAATGTGGAGTGCAACGTGGAATGTAGTGGAATGGAATGTGGGATGGAATGGAATGGAATGTGGAATGGAACGTGGAACGGAAAGTGGAATGGATTGGAATGGAATGTGGAATGCAATGTGGAATGTAATGGAATGGAAAGTGGAATGTGGATTGGAACGTGGAATGGAATGGAATGGAATGTGGAATGGAATGTGGTATGAATTGTATTGGAAAGTGGAATGGAATGGAATGGAATACGATATGGAAGGTGGAATGGAATGGAATGGAATGTGGAATGGAACGTGGAATGGAATGGAATGGAACGTGCAATGCTATGTGGAATGAATTGGTATGGAATGTGGAATGGAATGGAATGTGGAATAGAATTTTGAATACAAGGTGGAATAGAACGTGGAATGGAATGGTATGGAATTTGGAAGGGAATATGGAATGAAATGGAATTGAATGGAACGGAATGTGGAATAGAATAGAATGCAAAGGAACGTGGAATAGAATGGAATGGAATGGAATGGAATGCGGAATCAAATGGAATGGAATGTGGAATGCAATGTAATGGAAATGAATGTGAAATTGAATGTAATGTAATGTAATATGGAATGGAATGTAGAGGAATGTGGAATGGAATGGAATGGAATGTGGAATGGAATGGAATGTAACGTGGAATGTAACGTGGAATGGAATATGGAATGGAATTGAATGGAATGTGGAATGGAATGGAGTGGAATGTGGAATAGAATGGAATGGAATGGAATGTGTAGTGGAATGTGGAATGTAATGGAATGGAAGGTGTGACGGAATGCAATGGAAAGTGGAACGGAATGGAATGGAATGTGAAACGGAACGGAACTTGGAATGGAACGCATTAGAATGTGGATTGGAATGGAATGGAATGTGTAATGGAATGGAATGGAATGGAAAGAAAAGGAAAGTGAAATGTAATTAGAATCGAATGTGAAATGGAACGTGGAATTGAATGTGGAATGGAAAGTGGAATGAAATGAAATGGAAACCGTAATGGAATGGAATGAATCAAGGACTGAAAGGTGGAATGCATCATGTAAGGAAACGTGGAATGTAATGAAACGTGGAATGGAATGGAATGGAATGCGGAATGGAATGGAATGCAAAATTGAATGTGAAATGGAGAGTGGAATGGAACGTCGAATGGAATGGAATGGAAGGTTTAATGGAATGTAAAATGTAATGGAATGGAATGTGGAAAGAAATGTGGAATGGAATGTGGAATATAATGGAATGGAATGTGGAATGGAATTGAACGGAATGAGGAAAGGAATGTGGAATGGAATGTTGAATGCAATGATTAATGGAATGTGGAATGGAATAGAATGGAATGCAGAACGGAATGTGAAATGGAATGTGGAATGGAACAGAAGTAATGTGGAATGGAATGTGGAATGGAAAGTGGAAAGGAAACAGGAACGGAATGGAATGGAATGTGGAACGGAAAGTGGAATGTATAGGAATGGAACGTGGATAGGAACGTGGAATGGAAAGTCGAGTGCAACGTGGAATGGAATCTGGAGTGGAATGGAATGGAATGTGGAATGGAATGGAATGCCATGTGGAATGAAAGGTGGAATGGAAAGTTGAAAGGAATGTGGAATGGAATGGAATGGAATGTGGAATGGAATGTGGAGTGGAGAGTGGAATCGAATGTGGAATGCAACGGAGTGGAAAGTGTTATGGAATTTGTAATGCAATAGCGGAATGGAACGTGAAATGGAATGGAATTGGACATGAGATGGAACGTGGAATGGAATGGAATAGAACATGGAATGGAAACTGGAATGGAATGTGGAAAGTTTTGGAATGTGGAAAGGAATGGAATGGAATGTGGAATGGAATTTAATGGAATAATGAATGGAATGGAAAGGAATGTGAAATGGAATGTGTAATGGAATGTGAAATGGAAGGTGGAATGAAACGTGGAATGGAACAGAAAGAAATATCGAATGGAGTGGAATGGAATGTCGGATGGAATAGAATGGAAAGCGGAATGGGATGGAATGGAACGGAAAGCGGAATGGAATGGAATGAAATGTGGCATGGAAAGTGGAATGCAATGGATTGGAATATGGAATGGAATGGAATGGAACGTGGATTGGAAAGATTAATGGAACGTTTACTGGAACGTGGAATGGAATGTGGAATGTAATGGAATGGAATTGAATGTGGAATGGAATGCATCAGAACGTGTAACGGAATGTGAAATGGAAAGTGCAATGGAATGTTGAATGGAATGGAATGGAATTTGTAATGGAATGTGGAATGGAATGTGGAATGGAATGTGGAATGGAATGTGGAATGGAACGTGGAATGAAATGTGGAAGGGAACATGGAATGCAATGCAAAGGAATGTGAAATAGAATGTAGAATACAATGTGAAATGGAATGTGGAATGGAATGGAATGTGGAATCCAATGTGGAATAGACTCTGTTATGGAATGTGTAATGGAATGCAATTGAATGTGGAATGGAATGGATATGAATGTAGAAAGTAATGTGGAAGGAAATGCAATGGAATGTGGAATGGAACGGAATGGAATGTGGAATGTAAAGTAATGGAAGGGAATGTGGCATGGAATGTGGAAAAGAGTGTGAAATTGAATGTCGAATGGAACAGAATTGAATGTGTAATGGAACGGGGAATGGAGTGTGGAATGGAGTGGAAGGGAATGTGGGATGGAACGTGGAATGGAAGGTGGAATGGAATGTGGAATGGAATGTGGAATGGATTGGAATGGAACGTTAAATGGAATGGAAAGGAATGTGGAATGGAACGTGGAATGGAATGGAATGGAACAAGGAATGGAACGTGGAATGCAATTGAACGGAAAGTGGAATGGAATGTGGAATGGAATGTGGAAAGTATTGGAATGTGGAAAGGAATGGAATGGAATGTGGAAAGGAAGGGAATGGAAGGTGATATCGAATGTCGATTGAAACGTGGAATGGAAAGGAATGGAACATGTAATGGAAAGGAATGGAACGTTGAATGGAATGTGGAATGGAATGTAATTGAATATGGAATGGAAAGCAATGGATTGAGGAATGGAATTAAAGATGGAATGTGGAATGGACTGTGGAATGGAAAGGAATGGAATGTGGAATGGAATGTGGAATTGAATGTGTAATGGAATGGAAAGGAATGTGGAATGGAATGGGGAATGGAAAGTGGAATGCAACGTGTAACGGAATGCAATGGAGCGTGGAATGGAACGTGTAATGGTATGGAATGGATCATGGAATGGAATTTGAATGGAACTAGGTATTGAACGTGGAATGTAATCTGTAATGGAAGGTACAATGGAATGTGCAATGGAATGTGGATTGGAACGTGGAATGGAATGTGCAATGGAATATAAAGGTTTGTGGATTGGAATGTGGAATGAAATTTAATGGAATATGGAATGGAATGTCGTATGGAATGTGGAATGGAATGGAATGAAATGTGGAAAGGAATGTGGTTTGGAATTGAATGGAATGTGGAATGGAGTGAAATGGAATGTGGAACGGAATGTTAAATGGAATGGAATGGAAAGTGGAATGGAACATGGAATTCAATGTGGAATGGAATGTGGAATATAATATGGAATGATGTGGAATGGAATATGGAATTGAGTGGAATGGAATGTGGAATCGAATGTGGAATGGAATGTAATTGAATATAGAATGGAATAGAATGGTTTGAGGAATGGAATGTGAAATGGAATGTGGAATGAACTGTGGAATGTAATGGAATGGAATGTGGAATGGAATGTGGAATGGAGTGTGGAATGGAATGGAAAGGAACGTGGAATGGAATGGGGAATGGAAAGTCGAGTGGAACGTGGAACGGAATGGAACGGAAAGTGGAATGGAACGTGCAATGGTATGGAATGGAACGTGGAATGGAAAGTTGAATGGAACTAGGAATTCAACTTGGAATGTAATGTGGAAAGGAAGGTAAAATGGAATGTGCAATGCAATGTGGAATGGAATGTGGAATGGATCGTGGAATGGAATGTGCAATGGAATGGAATGGAATGCAGAATGCAATGTGGAATGCAATGTGGAATGGAATATGGAATGTAATGGAGTGAAATGTGGAATGGAAAGTGGGATGGAATTGAATAGAATGTGGAATGGAATGGAATGGAAAGTGGAATGGAATGTGGACTGGAATGCATTGGAATGTGGAATGGATTGTGGAATGGAATGGAATGGAAGGTGGAATGGAATGTGGACAGGAATGCAATGGAATGTGGAATGGAATGTGGAATGGAACATGGAATGGAATGTGAAATGGAACGTGGAATGGAATGTGCAGTGGAACGTGGAATGGAACGGGGAATGTAATGGAATGGAACATGGAATGGAACGTGGAATTGAATGGATGGAAGGTGGAGTGGAACGTTGAATGGAATGTGGAATGGAACGTGGAATGGAACGTGGAATGGAATGGAATGGATTGCAGAATGGAACGTTTAATGGAATGGAATGGAAAGTGGAATAGAAAGTGGAATGGAATGGAATGGAACGTGGAATGGACCGTGGAATGGAATGGAATGCAAAGTGGCATGAAAGGCAATGGAATGTGGAATGGAAAGTGGAATGGAATGGAATGGAATGGAATGGCATGTGGAAAGGAATGGAATGGAATGTGGAATGGAAACAATGCAATGTGGAATGGAACGGAATGGTATGGAAAGTAGAATGAAATGGAATGAAATGGAATGAAATGTTGAATGGAATGGAAATTAGTGTGGAATGCAAAGGAATGGAATGTGTATTGGAAAGGAATGGAACGTGGAATGGAATGGAATGGAATGGAATGGAATGTGAAATGGAATGTGGAATTGAAGGTGAAAGGGAATGTGGAATGGAAAATGGAACAGAATTAAATGGAACGTGGAATGGAATGGAATGGAATGTGGAGTGGCATGGAATGGAAGCTGGAATGGGACGTGGAATTGAAGTTGGAATGGAACGTGGAATGGAATGTGGAAGGAATGTAGAATCGAATGGAAAAGAATGCGGAATGGAACTTAATCGAATGCAGAATGCAATGTGGAATGCAATTGAGTGGAATGTGGATTGGAATGTGGAATGTAATGGAATTCAATGGTATGGAACATGGAATGGAATGTAATGCAATGTGCAGTCGAATCTGGAATGGAATGGAATGGAACGTGGAATGGAACATGGAATTGAACGTGGAATTTAAGGTGGAATGGAAAGCGGAATGGAAAGTGGAATGGAACGTGGAATGAAATGTGGAATGGAATGTAATGGAATATGGAATGCAATTGAATGGAATATGGAGTGAAATTTAATGGAATGCAGAATGGAATGTGGAATGGAATGGAATGGAAAGTGGAATGGAATGTTGAATGCAATGGAAAGTGGAATGGAATGGAATTTAATGGTATGAAACCTGGAATCCAATGAAATGGAACGTGGAATGGAATGTGGAATTGAACGTGGAATGGAATGTGGAATTGAACGTGGAATGAAATGTGAAATGGAATATAACGAAATGTGGAATGGAACCGAATGTATTGTCAAATGGAAGGTGGAATGGATTGGAATGAAACGGAATGGAATCTGGAATGGAATGGAATAGAATGTGTAATGGAAAGGAATGGAATGAGGAATGGAAAGGAATGATATGGAAAGTGAAATGCAATTGAATGGAATGGAAAGTAATGTGGAATGGAATTGAATGGAATGTGGAATACAATGGAATGAAACGTGGAATGGAATGTGTAGTGGAATGTGGAAAGCAACATGAAACGGAATGTGAAATGGAATGGAGAAAGGAATGTTATGCGATGTGGAATTGAATGGAAGGGAATGTGGGAAGAAATGGAACGGAATGAAGAATGGAAGATGGAATGGAATGCAAGGGAATGTGCAGTGGAATGTGGAATGGGATGGAAAGGAATGTGGAATGGAAAGGAATTTAATGGTATGGAATGCGGAATGGAACGGAATGTAATGTGGAATGGAATGAAATGGAATGTTGAATGGAAAGTGGAATGGAATGGAAATGAATGTGGAATGGAATGGAATGGAATGTGGAATAGAATGGAATGTGGAATGGAATGGAATGCAATGTGGAATAGAATGGAATAGAATGGAATATGGAATGGAACGGGGAATGCCATGTGGAATGGAATGAAGAATGGAATGTGGAATGTAATGGAGTGTGGAATGGAATAGAGTGTAATACGGAATAGAATGGAATGGAAAGCAATGCGGAATGGAATGTGGAATGGAATGTGGAAATGAATGAAACGGAATGTGGAAAGCAATGTGGAATGGAATGGAATGGAGGGTAGAATGGAGTGGACTGGAAAGAGGAAAGGAATGTGGAATCGAATGTGGAATGGAACGTGGAATGGAGTGGAATGGAACATGGAATGGAATGGAATGGAATGTGGAATGCAGTGCAACGGAATGTGGAATGCAATGGAATAGAATAAACGGAAATTGAAATAGAATGGAATGGAATGTGGAATGCAATGGAATGGAAGTTGGAATGGAAAGGAAATGAATGGAATGCTTAATGGAATGTAATGGAATGTGTAATGGAACATAAGTGAACGTTGAAAGGAACGTGCAATGCAATGTGGAATGGAATGTGGAAAGTAAAGGAATGGAAGTTTTAAAGGAAAGGAAAGGAATGGAATGTGGAATGGAATGGAATGGCATATGGAATGAAATGTGGAATGGAATGTAACGGAACGTGGAATGGAACGTGCAATGCAATGTGGAATGGAATGTGGAATGAATGGAATGGAATATGGAATGGAATGTGGAATGGAATGGAATGGAAAGTGGAATGGAATGGAATATAATGTGGAATAGAATGGAATGCAATGGGATGGAATGTGGTATGGAATGGAATGGAATGTGGAATGGAATGAAGTGGAAGTTGGAAAGGAATAGAGTAGAATGTGAAATGAATTGGGGAATTGAATGTGGAATGGAGTGGAATGGAATGTGGAATGGAATGGAATGGAATGTGGAATGGAATGGAATGCAGTGTGGAATGGAACGTGGAATAGAACGTGGAATGGTACGTAGAATGGAACATGGAATGGAACATGGAATGGAATGGAATGGAATGTGGAACAGAATTTGGAATGGAATAGAATGGAATGTGGAATGGAACGTGGTATGGAACATGGGGTGTTACATAGAATGCATCCTGGAATGGAACATGGAATGGAATGGAATTGAATGTGGAATGGAATGTTATAGAATGTAATGTGGAATGGAATGGAATGGAATGTGGAAGGGAATGCAATGGAATGAGGAATGGAACGTGGAATGGAAAGTGGAATGGTACGTGGAATGGAACGTGCAATTGAACATGGAATAGAACGGAATGGAAAGGGGAATGGAATTTTATGGAATAGAATGTGGAATGGAAAGGAATGGAACGGAATGAAATTGAATGGAATGGAATAGTGTGGAATGTGGAATGAAATGTGGAACGGAATGTGGATTGGAATGTGGAATGGAATGGAATGGAAAGTGAAATAGAATGGAATGTATAGTGGAAAGGAATGGAATGGAATTTAGAATGGAATGGCGTGTACACTGGAATGGAATGGAATGAAGTAGAAGGTGGAATGGAATGGAATGGAATGTGGAATGGAATGTGAAATGGAATGGAGTGGAATGTGGAATGGAATGGAATGGAATGTGGAATGGAATGGAATGGACAGTGGAATGGAACGTGGAACGGAATGGAATGGAGTGTGGAATGGAATGTGGAATGGAATGGAAAGGAACTTGTAATGTAATGGAAGGGAACGTTGAAAGGAATGTGGAATGGAATGTGAAATGGAATGTGGAATGGAATGTGAAATGGAATGTAGAATGGAATGGAATGGAATGGTGAATGGAATGTGGAATGGAATGTGGAACGGAATGGAATGAAAGGTGGAGTGGAAAGTGGAGTGGAACGTGGAAAGGAACGTGGATTGGAACGTGGAATGGAAAGTGGAATGGAATGCGGCATGGAATGTGGAATGGAATGGAATGGAACGTTGAATGGAATAGAATTGAATTTGGAATGGAATGTGGAATGGCATGGAATACAACCTGGAATGGAATGGAATGCAACGTGGAATGAAATGGAATGGAAAGTGGAATGGAATGGAATTGAATGGAATGTAGAATGGGATGCCATTGAATGTGGAATGGAATGTGGAATGGAGTGGAATGTAATGTCGAATGAAATGGAATCGAATCTGGAATGGAATGTGGAATGGAATGGAATGTTAAATGGAAAGGAATGGAATGGAATGCAATGTGAAATGCATAGGAATGGAATGTGGAATGGAATGTGGAATAGAATGGAATGGAATGGAACTGAAAGGAATGTGCCATGGAATGGAATAGAATGGAACGGAAAGTGGAATGGAAAGGAATGATTTGCGGAATGGAATGGAATGGAATGGAATGTGGAATGGAAGGGTATGGAAACGAATTGAATGGGATGTGGAATGGAAAGGAATGGAAAGTGGAATGGCATGGAATGGAATGTGGAATGGAATGGAATGGAATGTGAAATTCAATGGAATGCAATGTGCAACTGAACGTGGAATGGAATGGAATGGAATGTGGAATTTAATGGAATGGAATGTGGAATGGAATGGAGTGGAATGTGGAATGGAATGTGGAATAGAACGGAATGGATTGTGGAATGGAATGTGGAATGGAATTTGGAATGGAATGTGGAATGGAATTGAATGGAATGTGGAATGGAACGCGGAGTTGAACGTGGAATGGAATGGAATTGGGATGTGGTATGAAATGGAATGGAATGTGGAATTGAATGTGATATGGAATGGAATGGAAGGTGGAATTTTATGTATAATGGAATGGAATGGAATCTGGAATGGAATGAGGAATGGATTGGAAAGGAATGTGGAATGGAATGTGGAATGGAAGATGGAATGGAATGGAATGGAAAGTGGAATGGAATGTGGAATTGAATGTTGAATGGAATGTAGAATCAAATGCAGCGGAATGTGGAATGCAACGTGGAATAGAATGGAATGGAACGTGGAATGGAATGGGGAATGGAAAGTGGAATGGAACATGGAATTGAATGTGGAATGGAATGTGGAATAGAACGTAAAATGGAATGGAATGGAACGTGACATATAATATGCAATGGAATGTGAAATCGAACGTGGAAAGGAATGTGGAATGGAATAAAATGGAAAGTGAAATGTAATTCAATGGACTTAAATGGAAAGTGGAATGGAACGTAGAATGGAACGTGGAATGGAATGGACTGAAATATGGAATGCAATATGGAATGGAAAGGATTGGTATGTAAAATGGAATGGAATGGAATTTGGGATGGAATATGGAATGGAATGGAATGAAATATACAAAGGGAAGTGGAATGAAATGTGGAATAGAAAGTGGAATGGAATGGAATAGAATGTGGAATGGAATGTGGAATGGAAGTTGGAATGGAACGTAATGGAACGTGGAATGGAATTTGGAGTGGAATTTGGAATGGAATGTGGAATGGAATGGAATGGAATGTGGAATGGAATGTGGAATGGAATGTGGAATGGTTTGGAATTGGAATGTGCTATGGAATGGAACGGAATGTGCAATGGAATGTGGCATGGAATGGAATGGAAAGTGGAATTGTATGTATAATGCAATGGAATGGAATGTGGAATGGAATGTGGAATGGATGGGAATGGAATGTTTAATGGAATGTGGAATGGAAGATGGAACGGAATGGAATGGATTGTTGAATGGAATGTGGAATGGAAACGGGAATGCAACTTGGAATGGAATAGAATGGAACAAGGAATGGAATGCAATGGTACTTGGAATGGAATGTGGAATGGAACGTTTAATGGAATGTGGAATGAAATGTGGAATGCAAAGGAATGGAATCTGGAATAGAATGGAATGGAATGTGGAATAGAATGGAATGGAATTTGGAATGGAATGTGGAATGGAATTTAATGGAATGTGGAATAAAATGTAATGGACTGGTATGGAATGTGGAAAGGAATGGAATGGAATATGAAGTGGAATGTGGAATGAAATATGAAATGGAATGTGGAATGGAACGTAGAATGGAACGTGGAATGGAATGTTTAATGGAATGGACAGGAATGGGGAATGGAATGTGGAATTCAATGAAATGGAATGGGGAATGGAATGGAATGGAAAGCGAAATGGAAAGTAATGAAATATGGAACGGAATTGAATGCTATGGAATGTGGATAGGAATGGAAAGGAATGGATTGGAAAGGGACTTGGAATGGAAAGGAACGGAATGTGGAATGTAATGAAATGAAATATAATGTGGAATGGAATGGAATGGAATGGAACGTGGAATGGAATGGAATCAAATGGAATGGAAAGCGGAATGGAATGCAATGAAATGTGGAATACAATGGAATGGAATGGAACGTAGAATTGAATGGAATGGAATGTGCAATAGAATGGATTGGAATGTGGAATGGAATGTGGAATGCGATGGAATGGAATGTGAATTGGAATATGGAATGGAATGTGGAAAGTAATGGAGTGGAATGTGGAATGGAATATGTAAAGCAAAGTAAAGGGAACGGAATGTAATGTGGAATGGAATGTGGAATGGAATTTGTAATGGAATGGAATGGAATGTGGAATACAATGTGGAATTCAATGTGGAACGGAACGTGGAATGGAACGTGAAATGGAACACAGAATGGAATCTAATGGAATGGAAAGGAATCTGGAATGGAAGGGAAAGAATGTTGAATGGAATGTGGAATGGAATGGAATGCAATGGAATGTGGAATGGAATGGAATGGTATGGAATGTTGAATATAATGGAATGGAATGGAATGGAATGTGGAATAGAATGGAATGGAATGTGAAATGGAATGGAATGGAATGTGGAAAGAATGGAAAGGAATGTGGATTGGAATCTAAAGGAATGTGGAATGGAATGGAATGGAACGCAATGGAAAGTGAAATGGGATGTGGAAATGAATCTGAAATGGAATGTGGAATGGTATGTGAAACAGAAAGAAAAGGAACGTGGAGTGGAATGGAATGGAACATGGAATGCGATGGAATAGAATATAGAATTGAAAGTGGAGTGAAACTTCGAATGGAACATGGAGTGAAATGTGGAAGGAATGTGGAAAGGAATGGAATGGAATTTGGAATGGAATGTGGAAAGGAATGGAATGGACTGTTGAATGGAATGAGGAATGGAATGGAATGGAATGTAGAGGGGAATGTGAAATGGAATTAGGAATAAAACCGAATAGAATGTTTTATTCTATGGAACGTGAAATGGAACGTGAAATGTAACGTGGAAGGCAATGGAATAGAACGTGGAACTTAATGTGGAATGGAATGGAATGGAATTTAGAATGCATTTTGGAATGGAAATTGGAATGGAATGGAATGGAATGTGGAATGGAATGTGGAGTGAAATGGAACTGAATGTGGAATGGAATGAAATGGAATGAGGAATGGAATGTGGAATGGAATGGAATGGAATGTGGAATGGAATGTTGAATGGAATGTGGAATGGAATGTTGAATGGAATGTGGATTGGAATGTTAAATGGAAAGTGGAGTGGAATGGAATGGAATGTGGAATGGAAAGTGGAATGGAATGGAATGGAATGTGGAATGGAAAGTGGAATGGAATGGAAAGAAACGTGCAATGGAAAGTTGAATGGAACGTGAAATGGAAAGTGGAATGGAATGTGGAGTAGAATGTAATGGAATGTGGAATGGAAAGGAATGGAAAGTGGAATCGAATGTGGAATAGAATGGAATAGAGTCTGGAATGCAATGGAATGGAATGTGGAATTGAATGGAATGGAATGTGAAATTAAATGTGAAATGGAATCTGAAATGGAATGTGGAATGGAAGGTGGAAAGGAATGGAATGGAACTTGGAATGGAATGGAATGGAACGTGGAATGGATCGTGGAAAGGAACGTGGAATGGAACGTGGAGTGGAATGGAATGGAATGTTTAATGGAACGTGAAATGGAATGTGCAAAGGAATGTGTAATGTAGTGGAATTGAATGCGGAATGGAAAGGAATGGAATGTGGAATGGAATGTAACGTGCAATGGAAAGGAATGGAATGTGGATTGGAATGGAATACAATATGGAATGTAATGTAAAGGAATGGAATGGAATATTAAATGGCAGGTGACATGGACTTCGGAAAGGAATGTGAAACGGAATGTGAAATGCAATGTAGAATGGAATGAAATGCAATGTGGAATGGAAAGTAATGGAACGTCTAATGGAATGGAATGCAACGTGGAATGGAATGCAGAATGGAACATGGAATGGAATGTGGAATGCAATGTGTAATGGAACGTAGAATGGAACGTGAAATGAAATGCGGAATGCAATGTGAAATGGAACGTGGAATGGAATGGAATGGAATCTGGGGTGGAATGTGGAATGGAATGGAATTAAATGTGGAATGGAATGTGGAATGGAATGGAAGGGAATCAAATGTCATATGGAATGTGGAAAGGAATGTGAAATAGAATGTTGAAGGGAATGTGGAATGGAACGTGAAATGGAATGTGGAAAGGAATGTGAAATGGAATGTGGAATGGAATACCGATTGGAATGAAATGGAAAGTGGAAAGGTATGGATCGGAATGGAATTTAACGTGGAATGGAACGTGGAATGGAATGTGAAGTGGAATGGAATGGACTGTGAAATGGAATATGGAAAGCAATGTGAAATGCAATGTGGAATGGGATGTGGAATGGAATGGATTGGAAAGTGGAATGTAATATAATGGAATAGAATTTAATGTGGAATGGAACATGGAATGGAATGTGGAATGCAATCGAAAGGAAAGTGTAATGGAATTTGTAATGTAATGAAATGGAATGTGGAATGGAATGTGGAAAAGAATGTGGAATTGGAAGTGGAATGCAGCGTGGAATGGAATGCAATGCAATGGAAAGGGGAATGGTATATGTAATGGAATTTAATAGAATGTGGAATGGAATGAATAATGGAAAGGAATGGAATGTGGAATGGATTTGAATGGAATGTGAAATGGAATGTGGAATGCAAGGTGGAAAGGAATATGGAATGGAACATAATGGAACGTGGAATGGAATATGGAATGGAATGGTATGGAATTGAAAGTGGAATGGAACATTGAATGGAATGTTGAATAGAATGTGGAAAGTAATGGAATGGAATGAGGAATGGAAGGCAAAGGAATGTGGAATGGAATGGAATGGAATGTGGAATGGAATGTGGAATAGAATGTGGAATGGATTGGAATGGAATCTAGAATGGAGTGGAATCGAATGTGGAATGGAGTGGAATCGAACGGAATGCAGAATGTTATGCAATGGAATGTGGAATGAAATGGAATGGAATGGAAAGGAATGAAATGTGGAATTTAACGGAATGGAAAGTGGAATTGAAATGCAATGTGGAATGGAATGGAATGGAATGGAAGGCGCATTGGAATGTGAAATTGAATCTGGAATGGAAAGTTCAATGGAATGAAATGGAACGTGAAAACGAATGGAACGGAACGTGCAATGGAATGGAATGGAACTTGGAATGGAATGGAATTGAATGTTGAATGGAAAGGAATGGAATGTGGAACGGAATGGAATGGAATATGGAAAGTAACATGGAATGGAAAGGAATGGAACGTGGAATGGAACGCGGAATGGAACTTCTAATGGAACGTAGAATGGAACGTGAAATGGAAAATAGAATGGAGCGTGGAATGGAATGGAATGGAAAGTGGAATGCAATGTGGAATGGAATGTTGAATGTAATGGAAAGTAGCGTGGAATGGAATGGAATGGAATGTGTTATGGAATGTGGAATAGACTGCAATGGAATGTGGAATGGAATGTGGTATGGGATGTCGAATGGAGTTTGAAAGGGAATGTGGAACGCAATGTGGAATGAAATGTGGATTGGAATGTGGAATGAAATGGAATGCAATGTGGAAAGGAAGGTGGAATGGATTGGAAAGGAATGTGGAATGGAATGTGGAATGGAATGAAATGGAATGTGGAATGATAGCTGGAATGGAATGGAAAGGAATGTGGAATGTTATGTGGAATGAAATGGAATGGAATGTGGAATGGAATTGAATGGAATGTGGAATGGAACGTGGAATGAGATGTGGAATAGAAGGTGGAATGGAGTGGAATGGAATGTGGAATGGAACGTGGAATTCGACGGAATAGAACATGGAATGGAATGTGGAATGGAACGTGGAATGGAATGTGGAATGTTACGTGGAATGCAAAGTGCAATGGAACGTGGAATGGATAGTGGAATGGAATGTAGGGTGGAATGTTGAATGGAAAGTGGAATGGAATGGAATAGAACGTGGAATGTAACTTGATTGGAATGGAACGTGGAATGGAACATGGAATGGAATGTGGAATGGAATGGATTGGAAAGTGGAGTGGAATATGGAATGGAACTTGGAATGGAATTGAATGGAATGTGGAATGGAACGTGAAATGGAATGGAATGGAACATGGAATGTAACTTGGAATGGAACGAGGAATGGAATGTGGAATTGAACGTGGCGTGGAATGTGGAATGGAATGTGGAATGGAACGGAATGAAATGTGGAATGAAATGTGAAATTGAGTGTGGAATGGAATGTGGAATGGAATGGAATGGAATGTGGAATCGAACGTGGAATGAAACGGAATGGAATGTGGAATGGAATGGAATGGAAAGTGGAATGGAATGTGGAATGGTCTGGAATGGAATTTGGAATGGAAGGTGTAATGGAATGGAATGAAATGTGGAATGAAATGTGGGTTGGAATGAAATGGAATGTGGAATGGAATGGACTGGAATGTGGAATGGAATGTGGAACAGAATTTAATGGAAACTGGAATGGAACGTGGAATGGAATGGAATGGAATTAAATGGAATGTGGAATGGAATGGAATGGAATGTGGAATGGAATGTGGAATGGGAAGTGGAAGGTAATGGAATGACATGTGGAATGGAATGTTGATTGGAATGGAATGGATTGTGGAAGAGAACGGAATGGACATCGGAATGGAATGTGGAATGGAATGTTTAATGGAATAGGGAATATAATGGAATTTAAATTGGAATACTATGTGCAATGGCATGTGAATTGAAATGCAATGGAATGTGGAATGGAATGTGGAATGAAATTCATTGGAAAGACAATGGAATGTGGAATGAAATGTGGAAGGAATGTGGAATGGACTGTGGAATGGAATTTGGAATGGAATGTGGCATGGAATGTGGAATGGAATGGAATGTGTAATGGAATGTGGAAAGGAATGTGGAATGGAATGTGGAATAGAACGGAATGGAAAGTGGAATGGAACATGGAATGGAATGCGGAATGGAATGTGTAATGGAACTTGGAAAGGAATGGAATGGAAAGTGGAATATAACATGGAATGGAATGGAATGGAACGTGGAGTGGAATGTGGAATGGATCGTTGAATGTAAAGTGGAGTGGACTGTGGAATGGAATGGAAAGTGTAGTGGAATGTGGAATGGAAGGGAATGTGGTTTGGAATGTGGAATGAAATGTGGAATAGAAAGTGGAAACCAAAGAGGAATGGAATGTGTAATGGAAAGGAATACAGTTTGGAAAGGAATGGAATTGTACGTGGAATGGAATGGAATGGAATGTGGAAATTAATTAAATGGTATGTGGAATGGAATGGAATGGAATCTGGCATGGAATGTGGAATCGAATGGAGTGGAAAGTGGAGTCGAATGTGGAATGGTAAGGAATAGAATGCGGAAAGGAATGTAATGCAATGGTAAGGAATATGGAAAAGAAAGGAACGGAATGTGGAATGGAATGTGGAATGGAACATGGAATGGAAGGTGGAATGGAATGGACTGGAAAGTGGAATGGAACGTGGAATTGAAAGTGGAATGGAACGTGGAATGGAAAGTGGAATGGAAGGTGGAGTGGAAATGAATGGAATGTTCAATGGAATGGAATGGAATGTGGAATGGAATGGAATGGATTGTGGAATTGAATGTGAAATGGAATGCAGTGGAATGAGGAATACAATGAGGAATGCAATGCAATGGAATGTGGAATGGAATGGAACGGAATGGAATGTGGAATGGAATGGAATGTGGAATGGAGTGCAAAGGAAAGTGGAATCGAATTGAATGGAATGTGGAATTGCTTCTGAAATGGAATGGAAATGAATCTGGAATGGAATGGAATGGAATGCGGAATGGAATGGAATGGAATTGTATTGAATGTGGTATGGAATGGAATGCAATGTGGAATGGTATGGAATGTGGAATGGAATGTAATGCAATGTGGAATGGAATGTAATGGAACATGGAATGGAACGTGGAATGGCATGTGGAATGGAAAGGAATGGAATGAGAAATGGAATGCGGAATTGACAAGAATGAAAAGGAATGGAATGGAATGTAGAATGGAATTGAATGGAATGTGGAATAGAATGTGGAATTGAATGGAATGGAATCTGGAATAGAATATAGAATGGAATGGAATGGAATGGAATGTGGAATGGAATGGAATAGAATGTGGAATGAGATGCGTAATGGAATGTGGAATGAAATGTGGAAAGGTATGGAAAGGAATGTGCAATGGAATGTGGAATTCAAAGGATTCGAATGTGGAATGCACTGTGGAATGGAATGTGAAATGGAATGGAACGGAATGGAATGCAATGCAGAATGGAACGTGGAAAGGAATGGAATCGAATGCAATGTGGAATGCAACGTGCAATGTATCGTGGAATTGAATGTAGAATTGATCAGGGAATGGAAAGTGAAATGGAATGTGTAATGGAATGTGGAATGGAATATGGAATGGAACGTGAAATTGAATGGAATGGAATGTTGAAAGGAACGTGGAATGGAATGGAATGAGGAATGGAATGTGCAATGGAATGTGGAATGTAATGGAATGGAATGTGGAAAGGAATCTGGAAAGGAAAGTGGAATGGAAAGTGGAATGGAATGGAATGGAAGGTGGAATGGAATGTGGAATTGAAAATGGAATGGAACGAGGAATGTAACGTGGAATGGAATGGGCAATGGAAAGTGGAATGGAACGTGGAATGGAACGGAATGGAAAGTGTAATGGAACTTGGAAAGTACGGAATGGAACAAGGATTGGAATGTGCATTGGAATGTGGAATGGAACTTTGGAAGCATGGAATGGAACAAGGAGCGGCATGTGGAATGCAATGTGGAATGGATCGTGGAATGGAACGGGGAATAAAATGGAATGGAATGTGGAAAGGAATGGAATAGAACTTGGAATTCAATGTATAATGGAATGTGGAATGGAAGGTGGAATTGAACGTGGAATGAAATGGAATGGAATCTGGAATGGAATGGAATGGAATCTGCAATGGTAATTAATTCAACGTGGAATGGGATGTGGAATGCAACATGGAACACACCGTGGAATGGACCGTGGAAATGAATGTGGAATGCAATGGATTGGCATGTGGAATGGAATGGAATGGAATGTGGAATGGAAAGGAAGGCAATGTAGAATGAAACGTGGAATGGAACGTGGAATGGAATAGAATGGAAGGAGGAATGTGATGTGGAATGGAATGTGAAGTGTAATGTGGAATTGAAAGTTGAATGGAATGGAATGCAATTTGGAATGGTATAGAATGGAACGTGGAATGGAAAGGAATGGAACTTGGAATTGGACATGGAATGAAACATCGAATGTGACAAGGAATGGAAAGTGGAATGGAATGTGGAATAGAATGGAATGGAATGGATTGTGGAATGGAATGGAATGGAATGTGGAATGCAATGGAATGGACTGGAATGTGGAATTGAATGGAATGGAATGGAATGCGGAATGCAATTGAATGGAATGTAGAATGGAATGGAATGGAAGGGAATTGAAGGTGGAATGGAATCGAATGCATTGGAATGAAATGTGGATTTGAGTGGAATGGAATGTGGAATGGAATGGACTGAAATGTGGAATGCAAAGGAATGGAATGTAGAATGGAATGTGGAGTGGATTGTTTAATGGAATGGAGTGGAATGTGGAATGGAATGGAATGGAATGTGGAATGCAATGGAATAGACTAGAATGTTGAATTCAATGGAATGGAGTGCAGAATGCAATGGAATGGAAGGTGGAATGGAATGGAATGAAATGGAATGGAATGGAATGCAATGGAATGTGGAATGGAATGCAATGCAATGGAATGGAATGAGGATTTCAATGGAATGGAATGTGGAATGGAATGGAATGGAATATGGAATGCAACGGAATGGAATGTGGAATGGTATGTGGAATGGAATGTGGAATGGATTGTTTAATGAAATGGAATGGAATGTGGAATAGAATTGAATGGAATGTAATGTGGAATGGAATGTGCAAAGGAATGCGGAATGAAATGGAATGGAAAGTGGTATGGAAAGGAATGGAATTGAAAGGAAATTGAAAAAGAATGTGGAACGGAATGTGAAATGGAATGTGAAATGGAATGTGTAAGAGAATGAAATGGAACGTGGAATGGAATTGAATGGAACGTGGAATTGAATGGAATGAATTGTGAAATGGAATGTTTATTGGAAAGGAATGGAATGTGGAATGGAATGGAATGGACTGTGGAATGGAATATGGAATGGAATGTGGAATGGAATGGAATGGAATGGACTGAAATGTGGAATAGCATGTGAATTGGAATTCAGTGGAATGTGGAACGGAAAGTGGAAAGAAATGCAGTGGTATGAAAATGGAATGTGGAAAGGAGTGTGGAAAGGAATTTGGAATGGACTGCGGAATGGAATGTGGAATGGAATGTGGTATGGAATGGAATGGAATGGAATGTGGAATGGATTGTGAATTGGAATGCAATGGAATGTGGTATGGAAAGTGGAATGAAATGCAATGGAATGAGAATTGAATGTGGAATGTAGTGTGGAATGGAATGTCAAACAGAATGTGAAGTGGAAAGTCGAATGTAATGGAATGGAATGTGGAATGGAACATGGAATGAAATCGAATGGATTGTGGAAAGTAAAGTGGAATGGAAGGGGGAATGAAATGTGAAATGGAATGGAAGGGAATCTGGAAAGGAATGGAATGGAAAGTGGAATGGGACGTGGAATGGAATGGGATTGAATGTGGAATGGAATGTGGAATTGAATGTAATGTGGAATGGAATGTGGAATTCAAGGTGGAATGGAACGTGGAAAGGAAAGTGGAATGGAATGTGGAATGCAATGTGGAATGGAATGGAATGAAATGTGGAATGAAACGTGGATTGGAATGGAATGGAATGTGGAATGGAATTGAATGGAATGTGGAAAGGAATTTAATGGAAATTGGAATGGAACGTGCATTTGAATGGAATGGAATTAAATGGAATGTGGAAAGGAATGGAATGGAATGTGGAATGCAATATGGAATGGAATGGAATGGAATGGAATGTGGAATGGAATGGAATGGAATGTGGAATGGAATGGAATGGAATGTGGAATGCAATATGGAATGGAATGGAATGATACGTGGAATGGAATGTGTAATAGAATATGGAATGGAATGAGGAAAGTAATGGAATGAAAAGTGGAATAAAACGTGGATTGCAATGGAATGGAAATTGGAGTGGTATGGAATGGACTTCGGAATGGAATGTGTAATGCAATGTGGAATGGAATGTGGAATGGAATGGAATGGTATGGAATGGAATGTGAAATGGCATGTGAATTGGAATGCAATGGATTGTGGAATGGAATGTGGAACAACATGGAATGGAATGTGGAAAGAAATTCAATGGAATGAGAAAGGAACGTGGAATGGAAAGTGGAATGGAATGTGGAATGCACTGCAGAATGAAACGTGGAATGTAAAGTGGAATGGAAGGTGGAATTGACTGTGGAATGGACTGCGGAATGGAATGCGGAATGGAACGGAAAGGATTGGAATGTGGAATGGAACGCGGAAAGAAACGACTGGAATGTGGAGTGGAATGGAACGCAACATGAAATGCAGTGCGGAATGGAATGTGGAATGGAATCTGGAATGGATTGGAAAGGAATGTGAAATGGAATGGAATGTGGAATAGAATGTAATGGAATGGATTGTGGAATGGAATGTGGAATGTAAAGTGGAATTGAATGGAATGGAATGTGGAATCTAATGAAATGGAATGTGGAATGGAATGGAATGGAAAGTGGAATGGAAGGGAATGTTGGATGGAATGGAATGGAATGTGGATTTGAATGCAATGGAATGAGAAATGGAATATGGAATGTAATTGAATGAAATGAGGAATGGAATGCAATGGAATGGTATGGAATGTGGAAAGGAATGGAATGGAATACGTAATGGCATGTGGTATAAAATGGATTGGAATGGAATGGAATGTTGAATGGAAGGGAACGCAATGTGGAATGGAATGTGCAATTGGATGGAATGTAATGTGGATTGGAATGTGCAAGTGAATGGAAAGGAATGGAATGGAATGTGGAATGCAGTGCAATGGAATGTGGAATGGAATGTGAAACTGAATGGAAAGGGATGTGGAATGCAATGTGGAATCCAAAGGAACGGAATGCTGAACGGAAAGTAATGCAGTGTGGAAAAGAATGGAATGCTATGGAATGTGGAATGGAATGGAATGGAGTGAAACGGAATGTGGAATGAAATGGAATGGAATTTGGAATGTAAAGGGATGGAATGTGGAATAGTATGAAATTAAATATGGAATAGAATGGAGTGGAATGGAATATGGAATGAAATAAAATGGAATGGACTGGAATGCGGAACGTAATGGAATGAAATGTGAAATGCAACGGAAAGGAATGGAACGTGGAATCTAATGTGGAATAGAACGGGATGGAATGTGGATTGGAATGTGAAATGCAAAGGAATGCAAAGTGGAATGGAATGTGTAACGGAATGTGGAATTGAATGGAGTGGATTGTGGAATGGAATGTGGAAAGCAGTGTGGAACGGAACGGAATGTACTCTGCAATGGAATGTGGAATGGAAGGTGAAACAGAACGTGGAACGGAAAGAATGGAATGGAATGGAATGTACAATGGAAGGGAATGGAATGTGGAATGGAATGTGGAAAGGAATGGAACGCAATGGAATGTGGAATGCAATGGAATGGAATGTGGAATGGAAAGAATGGAATGCGGAAAGGAATGGAATGGTATGGAATGTGGAATGAATTGGAATGGAATGCAAAGGAATGTGGAATGGAATGGAATATGAAATGCAATGTGGAATGGAATGTGAAATGGAATTATAAGGAACATAGAATGGAGTGGAATGGAACATGGAATGCAATGGAAAGGAACGTGAAATGGATCATGGAATGGAATGTGGAAGGAAACGTGGAATGGAACGTGGACTGGAATGGAATTGAATGTGGAATGGAATGAGGAATGGAAGGGAATAGATTGTGGAATGAAATTTGGTATGGAATGCGGAATGGAATGGAATGGAATGTGGAATGGAATGTAGAGTGGAATGGAATGGAATGTGGAATGGAGTGAAATGGAATGAGGAATGGAATGTGGAACGGAATGAAATGGAATGTGTAATGGAAAGTTGAATGGAATGTGGAATGGAATGTTTAATGTAATGTGAAATGCAACGTGGAATGGAATGCGGAAAGGTATGGCATGGAATGTGGAGTTGAATGGAATGGAATGGAATGGAAATTGAAATGGAATGTGGAATGGAACGTGGAATGGAATGGAATGGAACGTGTAATGGAATGGAACAGAAGGTGGAATGGAAGGGAATGGAATGTGGAGTGGAATATGGAATGGAATGGAAAGGAATGGAATGGAATGTACAATGAAATGGAATGGAATGTGGAATGGAAAGGAATGCAATGTGGAATGGAACGGAGGGGTATGGAATGTGGAATGAAAAGGAAAGGAATGGAATGGACTGTGGAACAGAATAGAATGGAATGTGGAATGGAATGAAATGGAATGTGGAATGGAATGTAACGGAATGTAGAATGGAAAGAAATGGAATGTGGAATGGAATGGAATGGAATGTGGAATGGAATGGAACGGAATGTGGAATACAATCTGGAAGGAATGGAAAGCAACACGGAATGGAATGGCATGGAATGTGGAACGGAATTGAATGTGGAATGGAATGGAATGGAATGTGGTAGGGAATGGAATGGAATCTGTAATGGAAAGGAATTGATGTGGAATAGAATGTGGAATAGAATGCAATGGAATGTCGAATGAAATTCAATGGACTGTGGAATGGAAAGGAATGGAATGTGGATTGGAAGGGATTGGTTTGGAATGTGCAATGGAATGCAATTTAATGGAATGGAAAGTGGAATGGAATGGAATGGAATGCGGAATGGAATGGAATGTTGAATGGAATGGAATGGATTGTGGAATGGAATGTGGAGTGGAATGGAATGGGTTGTGGAATGGAATGTGGAATGGAACGAGGAAAGGAATGGAGTGGAATGTAGAATGGAATGTGGAATGGAATGGAATGGTAAGTGGAATGGAAAGTAGTGTAATGTATAATGGAAAGTGGAATGGAATGGAATGGTAAGTGGAATGGAATGGAATGGAATGTGAAATGGAATGTGGAATGAAATGTGAAAGGGAATGTTTAATGAAAGGTGGAATGGAAAGGAATGGAACGTGGAATGGAATGGAATGGAACGTGGAGTGGATCGTCTACTGGAACGTGCAAGGGAACATGGAGTGGAACGTGGAACGAAGTGGAATGGAAGGTGAACTGGAACTCGGAATGCAGTGTGGAATAGAAATTGGAATGGAATGTGGAATGGATTGGAAAGGAATGTGGAATGGAATCTAATGGAAAATTGAATTGAAATTGGAATGGAATGGAATGGAAATTGGAATGGAAGGGAATGAAACGTAGAATAGAAAGTGGAATGGGAAGTGTACTGCAATGTGAAATGGAATGTGGAATGCAAAGGAATGGATTGTGGAATGGAATGTAATGGACTTTGGATTGGAATGTGGAATAGAACGTGGAATTGAAAGGGGCATGGAAAGTGGAATGGAACTTGCAATGGAACGTGGAATGGAATGTGAAACGGAATGTGGTGTGGAATGCAATTGAATGTGGAATGGAATGTGGAATGGAATGGAATGGAATGTGGAATAGAATAGAATTGAGTGTGGAATGGAAAGGAATGGAACGCTTAATGGAATGGAATAGCATGGAAATTGGAATGGAATGGAATCAAACGTGGAATGGAAAGTGGAATGGAACGTGGAATGTAACGGGGAATGTAATGGAAAGGAAAGTGGAATGGAACGTGGAATGGAATGGAATGGAACATGGAATGAGATTTGGAATGGACTGCAGAATCGAACGTGGAATGGAACGTGGAATGGAATGCATTGTAATGTAGAATGAAAACTGGAAAGGAATGGAATGGAATGTGGAATGGAATGTGAAATGGAATGTGAAATGCAATGGATTGGAATGTGCAATGGAATGGAATGGAATGTGGAATGGAAAGTGGAATGGAACGTGGAATGGAACGTTTAATAGAATGTGGAAATGAACACGGAATGATATGTGGAATTTAATGTGGATTGGAAAGGAACGGAAAGTGGAATTGAATGAAATAGAATGTGGAATGGAGTGGAATGGTATTTGGAATAGAATGTGGAATGGAATGGAATGGAATACGGAATGAAATGGAATGCGATGGTATGGAATGTGGAATGGAATGTAATGGAACGTGGAATGGAACGTGTAATTGAATGACGAATGGAATGTGGAATGGAATGGAATGGAATGTGAAATGGAAGAGAATGGAATGTGGAATGGAATGTGGAATGGAATGGAATGGATTGGAACGGAATGGAATGTGGAATTAAATGGAATAGAATGTGGAATTGAATGGAATGGAATGGAATGTGTAATGGAATGGAATGGAATGTGGAATCAAACTTAATGGGATGTGGAATGGAAAGGAATGGAATGGAATAGAATGCGGAATGGAATGGAATGGAATGTGGTATGGAGTGTAATGGAATGGAAAGTAATGTGGAATTGAATGGAATGGGAAGTAGAAAGGAATGGAATGGTATGGGGAATAGAATGGGGACTGAAAAGGAATGGAAGGTGGAATGGAATGTGAAATGGAAGGTACGATGGAACACGGAATCTAATGAAATGGAACATGGAATGCAGTGGAATGGAATGGAATGGAATGGAACTTGGAATGGAAAGTGGAATGGAAGGTGGAATGCTATGTGGAATGCAATGGAATGGATTATGAAATGGAATGTGTAATGGAATGTAATGCAACGTCATGTACAATGGAATATGGAACGGAATGGAATGGAATGTGGACTGGAATGTTATGGAAAGTGGAATGGAATGAAATCGAATGGAAAGTGGAATGGAATGTGGATTAGAATGTGCAATGGAATGTGGAATGGAATGGAATGCAATGAGGAATGGAATGTAATGCAATGAGGAATGGAATGTAATGGAATGTGGAATAATGGAATGGAATGGAATGTGGAATAGAATGTCAAATGGAATGCGGAATGGAATGAAATGGAAGGTGGAATGGAATGGAATGCAATGTGGAATGAAATATGGAATTGAATGGAATGGAATGTGGAATGGAATATGGAATGGAATGTGGAATGGAGCGTGGAATGGAATGTGGAACGGATCACGAAATGGATTTGAATGCAACGTGGAATGGAACGTGGAATGGATCCATAAATAGAACGTGGAATGGTATTTGGAATGCAATCTGGAATGTAATATGGAACGGATCGTGAAATTGAATGGAATGGAATGTTGAATTCAACGTGGAATGGAATGGAGTGGAACGTGGAAAGGATTGCAGAATGGAATGTGGAATGGAACGCGGAATGGAACTAGGAATGTAATGGAATCGAAAGTGGAATGGAGCGTAGAATGGAATGGAATGGAATGTGCAAAGCAATATGGAAAGGAATGGATTGGAATGTGGAATACAACGTCGAATGGAATGGAATGGAATGTGGAATGGAATGTGGAAAGGAATGGAATGGAATGTGCAATGGATAGTTGAAGGGAATGTGGAATGGAACGTCGAAATGAATGGAATGGAATGCGGAATGGAATGTGGAATGGAATGTGGAGTGGAAGAGAATGTAACATGGAATGGAATGTGGAATGCAATGTGGAAAGGAAAGTGGAGTGGAGTGGAATAGCATGTGGAATTCAACTTGGAATTGAAAGGAATTGAACGTAGAATGGAAAGAGGAATGCAACGTGGAATGTAAAGAGGAAAGGAATGTGGAAAGGAACGCGGAATGCAATGTGGAATGGAATGTGGAATAGAAAGGAATGGAATGGGATGTGGTATGGAATGGAACAGAATGTGGAATGGAATTGAATGCAAAGTGGAATGGAATGTGGAAAGGAATGGAATGGATGGTGGAATGGAATGGAAAGGAATGGTATGGAATGTGCAATGGAATGGTATGGAACGTGGAATGGAATGTGGAATGGAAATTGCAATAAATTGGAATATAATGTGGAATGGAATGGGGAATGGAATGGAATGGAAAGTAGAATGGAATGTGGAATGGAACGTGGAATGCAAGGGGCAATGGAAGTTGGAATGGAACGTGGAATGGATTGGAATCTAAAGTGGAATGGAACTTGGAATGGAACGTGGAATGTAACGTGGAATGGAATGTGGAATGGAATGTGCAAAGGAAAGTGGAATGGAATGGGCAATGGAATGTGGAATGGAACGTGGAATGGAAAGTGTAATGGAACGTGGAATGGAATGGAACGTGGAATGGAATCTGGAATGGACTGTGGTAAGGAACATGGAATGGAACGTGGAATGGAATGGATTGGAATTTGGAATGGAAGGTGGAATTGAATGGAATGGAATGTGGAATGCAATGTGGTCTGGAATGGACTGCAATGTGGAATGGAAAGTAGAATGGAATGCAATTGAATGTGGAATGGAATCAGGAATGCAATGTGGAATAGAATGTAATGGAATATTTAATGGAATGTGGAATGGAATGTGGAATGGAATATGAAATGGAACGGAAAGGAATTTGGAACGGAATGTGGAATGGAATGGAATGCAATGTGGAATGGAACGTGGAATGGAATGGAACAGAAAGTGGAATGGAACTTCTAATGGAATGCAATGAACAGCGTAATGAAATGTGGAATAGAAAGTGGAATTGAACATGCAATGGAATGTGGAACGGAATGGAATGGAATGTGGAGTGGAATGTGGAATGGAACACGGTACGTTATGTGGAATATAATGTGGATTGGAAAGGAATGGAATGTGGAAATGAATGGAATGGAATGTGGAGTGGAATGAAATGGTGGGTGGATTAGAAAGTGGAATGTAATGGAATGGAATCCAGAATGAAATGGAATTGAATGGTATGGAATGTGGAATGGAATGGAATGGGGAGTGGTATGGAATGTAATGTGAAATGTAATGCGGAATGGAATGTGGAATGGAATGTGGAATGAAATGTGGAATGGAATGGAATGGAATGTGGAATAGAATGGAATGGAATGTGGAATGGAATGTGGAACGGAATGTGAAATGCAATGGAATGGAATGTGGAATGTAATATGGAATGGAATGTGGAATGGAATTGAATCGTATGTGGAATGGAATGTGGAATGGAATTTGGAATGGAATGGAAAGGAATGTGGAATGGAATGTAGAAAGGAATGTGAAATGGAACGGAATGGAATGTGAAATGGAATGGAATGGAATATGGAATGGAATGTGGAATGGAATTTGAAATGGAGTGTGGAAAGGAAAGTGGAATGTAACGGAATGGAATGTGGAAAGGAATGTGTAATCGATTGTGGAATGGAGTGGAATGGAATTTAGATTGGAATGGAAAGGAATGTGGAATGGAATGGAATGCAATGTGGAATGAAATGTGGAATGGAATGGATTGCAATGTGCAATGGAATGTGGAAGGGATGATAACGGAATGTGAAATGTAATTTAGGGTGGAATGTGGAAAGAAATGTCGAAAGTAATGGAATTTAACCGGGAATATAATGGAATGGAACGTGGAACGGAACATGGAATGGAACGTGGAAAGGAATGTGGAATGGAATGGAATGGAATGTAGAATGGAATGTGGAATGGAATGGTATGGAATGTGGAATGGAATGTGAAGTGGAATGTGGAATGGAACGTGGATGGAATGGGAAATGGAATATGTAATGGAACGGAATGCAATGCAGAATGGAATGTGGAATGGAATGGAAAGGAAGGTGGAATGGAATGGAATGGAATTTGGAATGAAATGGAAAGGAATGAGAAATGGAATGTAAAATGGAATATGATATGGAATGTGGAATGGAATGTGGAATGGAATGTGGAATGGAATGTGGAATGGAATGGAACGGAATGGAATGTGGACTGGAATGTGGAATGGAATGTGGAATGGAACTCAATCGTATGTGGAATGGAATGTGGAATGAAATGTGGAATGGATTGAAATGGAATGTGGAATGGAACGTAGAAAGGAATGTGAAATAGAATGGAATGGAATGTGAAATGGAATGGAATGGAAAAAGGAATGGAATGTGGATTGGAATAGAATGCAAAATGGAATGTGGAAAGAACGTGGAACGGCATGAAATGGAACGTGGAATGCAATGGAATACAACATGGAATGGAATGGAATGTGACTTGGAACGGAACGTGGAATGTAATGTGGAATAGAATGTGAAATGGAATGTGGAATGGAATGTGAAATGGAAAGTGGAATGTAATGTGGAATTGAATGAAATGGAAAGTGGAATGGAAAGTAGAATGGAAAGTGGAATGGAATGGTATGAAATGCGTAATGGAATGTGGAATGGAATGTAATGGAATGTGGAATTGAATGGAATTTGTTTGTATGGAATGTGGAATGGAATGTGTAATGGAATGGAATGGAATGGAATGGAATGTGGAATGGAATGTGGAATGGAAAGTGGAATGGAACTGAATCGTATGTGGAATGGAAAGTGGAGTGGAATGTGGAATGGATTGGAATGGAATGTGGAATGGAATGTGGAATGGAATGGAATGGAATGGAATGGAATGTGGAATGGAATGGAATGTAATGGAATTGAATGTGGAATGGAACTGAATCGTACGTGGAATGGAAAGTGGAATGGAATGTGGAATGGATTGGAATGGAATGTGGAATGGAATGTAGAAAGGAATGTGAAATGCAATGGAATAGAAGGTGATATGGAATGGAATGGAAAATGGAATGGAATGTGGAATTGAATGTGTAATGGAGTTTGGAATGCAATGTGGAGTGTAAAGGAATGGAATGTGGAAAGGAATGTGGAATGGAATGTGGAATGGAATGTGGAATGGAATGGAATGGAATTTGGATTGGACTGGAATGGAATGGAATGGAATTTGGATTGGACTGGAATGGAATGTGGATTGGATTAGAATGCAAAATGGAATGTGGAAAGTACCGTCGAACACCATGAAATGGAACGTGGAATGCAATGGAATACAACTTGAAATGGAAAGGAATGTAACGTGGAGTGGAACGTGGAATGTAACATGGAATAGAATGTGGAATGGAATGTGGAATGGAATGGAATGGAATGGAATGTGAAATGGAATGTGGAATGGAATGTGAAATGGAAAGTGGAATGTAAGGTGGCATGGAATGAAATGGAAAGTGGAATGGAAATTTGAGTGGAATGTGGAATGGAATGGGAAGTGGAAAGTGGAATGTAATGTGGAATGGAATGAAATGGAAAGTGGAATGGAAAGTAGAATGGAATGTGGAATGGAATGGTATGAAATATGGAATGGAATGCGGAATGGAATGGAATGGAATGTGGAATGAATTGTGGAATGGAATGGATTGGAAAGTGGAATGGAAAGTGGAAGGGAAAGTAACGGTATGTGAAATGTAATTTGGAATGGAATGTGAAATGGAATGTAGAAAGAAATGTCAAAAGGAATGGAATTTAACGTGGAATGTAATGGAATGGAATTTGGAATGGAAGGTAGAATGAAAAGTGGAAAGGAACGTGGAATGCAATGGAACGGAATGAAGAATGGAATGTGGAATTAAATGAAATGGAATGTAGAATGGAATGTGAAATGGAATGTGGAATGGAACGTGGAATGGAATGGAAATGGAATATGGAATGGAACGGAATGCAATGCGGAATGAAATGTGGAAAGGAATGTAATGGAAAGTGGAATGAAATGGAAGGGATTGAGGAATGGAATGGGAAACGGAATATGATATAGAATGTGGAATGGAATGGAAAGGAATTTGGAATAGAATGTGGAATGGAATAGAGTGAAGTGGCATGGAATGTGGAATGGAATGTGGAATGGAATGTGGAAAGGAATGGAATAGAATGTGTAATGAACGGTGGAATGAAATGTGGAATGGACAGTGGAATGGAATGGGGTGGAATGTGGAATGTAACGTGGAATGGAACGTGGAATGGAATGGAATGGAACGTGGAATGAAACGTGGAATGGAATGTGGAATGGAACGTGGAATGGAATGTGGAATGGAATGTGGAATGGAATGGATGGGAACATAGAATGAAACTTGGAATGGAATGCAATGGATGGCAGAATGGAACGGAATGTAACGCGGAGTGCAATAAGGAATGGAACGTGGAGTGCAATGAGGAATGGACTGTGGAATGGAAAGGAATGGAATGTGAAATGGAATGTAATGGAATGTGCAATGAAATGTGGAATGGAACTGGGAATGGAACGTGCAATGGAACGTGGAATGGAATGTGGAATGGGATTTGGTATGGAATGGAATTGAATGTGGAATGGAATGTAGAATGGAATGGAATGAAACGTGGAATGGAATGGAATGGAATGTGGAACAGAATGAAATGGAATGTGGAATGGAATGTGGAACGGAAAGTGGAAAGCAATGGAATGGAATGTGGAATGGAATATAGAATGGAATGTGGAATGGAATGGAAGGGTATGTGGAATGGAATGTGGAATGGAATGCGGAATGGAATGCAATGGAATGTGGAATAGATTGTGCAAAGGAATGTGGAATGGAACAGAATGGAATGTGAAATGGAACAGAATGGAATCTGAAATTTGAATGTGGAATGGTATGGAAAGGAAGGGAATATGGAATGGAATGTGTGAAAGGAATGTGGAATAGAATGGAATGGAATGTGGAATGGAATGTGGAATGCAGTGTGTAATGGAATGTGGAATGTAACGGAATGGGATGTGGAACGGAATGTGGAAGGGAATCTGAAATGGAATGGAATAGAATGTGGAGTGGAATGTGGATGGGAATGTGGAATGGAATGAAATGGAAGGAAAAGTAATGTGGAATGGAATGGAAAGTCATATGGAATGGAATGTAGAATGGAATGTGGAATGAAATGGAATGGAATGGAATGTGAAATTGAACGTGGAATGGAATGTGAAACGGAATGAAATGGAAAGTGGAATGGAACGTGGAATGGAATGTGGAATGGAATAGTATGTACTATGGAACGGAATGTGGAATGGAGTGGAATGGAATGTGGAATGGAATGTGGAATGGAATGTATTGGAATGTGGCATGGAATGTGGAAGGGAATGTTACGGTATGTGAGATGGAATTTGGAATGGAATGTGAAATGGAATGTAGAAAGAAATGTTAAAACGAATGGAATTTAACATGGAATGTAATGGAATGGAACGTGGAATGGAAAGTGGAATTGAAAGTGGAAAGCAACGTGGAAAGGAGTGGAAAGGAATGTGGAATGGAATGGAATGGGAAGTGGAATGGAATGGAATGGAATGTGGAATGGAATGTGAAATGGAGTGTGGAATAGAACGTGGAAAGAAATGAGAAATGGAATATGGAATGGAACAGAATGCAATGAGGAATGGAATGTGGAATGGAATGGAATGGAAGATGGAAAGAAATGCAGTGAAATGAGGAATGGAATGTAAAATGGCATATGATGTGGAAGTGGAATGGAATGCAATGGAATGTGGGATGGAATGTGGAATGGAATGGAATGGAATGGAATGAAATGTGGAATGGAATAAGGAATGGAATGAAAAGCAATGGAAAGGAATATGGAATGGAATGTGTAATGGAATGTTGAAAGGAATGAAATGAAATGTGGAAAGGAACGATGACTGGAATGGATTGGAATGTTGAATGGAAAGTGGAATGTAATGTGGAATGTAATCGAGTGGAACGAGCAATGGACCATGGAATGGAATGTGGAATGGAACGTGGAATGGAATGTGGAATGGAATGGAATGGAATGTGGAATGGAATTGATTGGACCATGGAATGAAAGGTGCAATGGAATGAAATGGAAGTCGGAATGGAAGGGAGTGAAACGTGGAATGGAATGTGGAATGGAACGTGGAGTGCAGTGTGGAATGGAATGTGGAACGGAAAGAAATGGAATGTGGAATAGAATGGAATGGGTAAGGGAATGTGGAAAGGATCGTGAAATGGAATATGCAATGGAACCTGGAATGGATTGTGGATGGAATGTGGTATGGAATGGTATTGAATGTGGAACGGAACGTGGAATGGAATGGAATGGAATTTGGAATGGTATGGAATGGAACGTGGAATGGAAAGGAATGGAATTTGGAATGGAAAGAATGGAATTTGGAATGGAATGGAATGGTGTGGAATGTGGAATTGAATGTGGAAGGGAATGTAACGTTATGGGAAATGGAATTTGGAATGGAATGTGAAATGGAATGTGGAAAGAAATGTCGAAAGGAATGGAATGGAACATGGAAAGTAATGGAATGGAAAGTGAAACGGAACGTGGAATGCAACACGGAAAGGAACGTGGAAAGGAGTGGAATAGAAAGAGGAATGGAATGCAATAATGGAATATGGAATGGAATGGAATGGAATGTGGAATGGAATGTGAAATTGAATGTGGAATGGAACGCGGAATGGAATGAGAAATGGAACATGGAAAAGAATGGAATGCAAAATGGAAGGGAATGTGCAGTATAATGGAATGGAAGGTGGAATGAAATGGAGTGAAATGACGAATGGAATGTGAAACGGAATATGATATGGAATGTGTAATGGAATGGAACGGAATGTGGAATGGAATGTGGAATGGAATGTGGAATGGAATGGAATGGAAAGGAAAGTGGAATGGAATGTGGAATGGAATGTGGAATGGAATGTGGAAAGGAATGGAATGGAATGTAGAATGTAAAGTGGAATGGAATGTGGAATGGAACGTGGAATGGAATGGAGTGGAATATGGAATAGAAAGTGGAATGAAAGGTGGAATGGAAAGTGGAATGGACAGGAGTGGAACGTGGAATGGAGCGTGGAAAGCAATGTGGAATGGAACGTGGAATGGAATGTGGAATGGAATGGAATGGAATGTGGAATGGAATGCAATGGAATGTGGAATTGAATGGAATGGAAAGTGGAATGGAAATGAATGGAATTTGGAATGGAATGGAATGGTCTGGGAAGTGGAATGGAATGAAATGGAATGTGGAATGGAACGTGGAATGGAATGGAATGGAATGTGGAATGGAATGTTGAGTGGAAATGAATGGAATGGAATGTGGAATGCTGAATGGAATGGAATGGAATGGAATGGAAGGTGGAAGGAATGTGGACTGGAACATGGAATCAAACATGTAATGGAATGTAGAATAGAATGTGTAATGGAAAGGAATGGAATGGAATGTGGAATGGAACATGGAAAGGAAAGGAATGGAATGTGGAATGGAATGGAATGGGATGTGGAATGCAATGAAATCTGGAATGAAATGCAACGTGGAATGGAATGGAATGGAATATGGATTGGAATGGAAAGGAATGTGGAATGTAAGGGAAAGGAATGGAATGCGAAATGGAATGACGATTGGAATGTGAAATGGAATGTGTTATAGAATGTGGAATAGAATGAAATGGAACGTGGAATGCACAGGAGTGGAACGTGGAAAGGAATGGAAAGGAATGTCAAACGGAAAGTGGAATGGAACGTGGAATGGAAAGTATAATGAAACGTGGAATGGAATGTGGAATGGAATGGAATGGAATGTGGAATTGAATGGATTGAATTGCAAAATGGAATGGAAAATTATAATGGAATGTAATGGAATGAGAAATGGAACGTGGAATGGAATGTGGAATGGAATGGAAGGAAATGGAATGGAATGTGGAAACGAATGGAATGGAATGTGAAATGGAATGTGGAATTGAAAGTGGAAAGTAATGTGGAATTGAATGGAATGGTATGTGGAATGGAATGGAATGGAATGAAATGGAATGTGAAATTGAATAGAATGGAATTTAGAATGGAATTTGAAATGGAATGGAATGGAAAGGTATGGAATGGAATGTGGAATGGAATGGAATGGAATGTGGAATGGATTGTGGAAAGAAAAATGTAATGAAATGTGTAATGGATTGGAATGTATTGGAATGTGGAATGGAATGGGGACTGGAAAGTGGAATGGAATGTGGAATGGAAGAGAATGGAGTGGAATGGGATGTGGAATGGAATAGAAAGGAAGGTGGAATGGAATGGAATGGAATGTTGAATGGAATTTGAAATGGAATGGAGTGGAATGGAGTGGAATGGAACAGAATGGAAAGTAGAATGGAATGTGTAATGGAAAGGAAAGGAATGTAATGGAATGTGGAATGGAATGTAATGGAATGGAATGCAACCTGGAATGGAAAGTGGAGAGGAACGTGGAATGGAATGCGAAATGGTATGTGGACTGGAAAGCAGTGGAATTTAAGGGACGTTGGAATGGGATGAAATGCAATGTGGAATGAAATGGAATGGAATAGAATGCAATGGAATGGAGTATAATGGAATGGAATGGAATGTGGAATGGAAAGTGGAATGGAATGTGGAATGGAAAGTGGAATGCAATGTGGAATGGAATGTGGAATGGACTGGAACGTGGAATGGAATGGAATGGAATGTGTAATGGAATGAAATGGAATGGAATGGAATGTGGAAAGGAAAGTGGAATGGAAGAAGGAATGGAACATGGAATGTAACGTGGAGTGGAACGTGGAATAGAATGTGGAATGGAATGGAATGGAATGGAATGAGGAATGGAATGGAGTGGAATGTGGAATGGAATGGAAGGGAATGTGAAATTTAATGGTATGGAATCTGGAATGGAATGGAATGGAATGTGGAATGGAATGCAATGGATTGGAATGTGGAATGGAATGGAACAGAATGTTGAATGGAAAGAAATGAAATGGAATGTGCAATGTAATGCATTTGAATGCAATGTGGGATGGAATTGAATGGAATGGAATGTGGAATGGAATGGAATGGAATGTGGAGTGAAATGCGGATTGGAATGAAATGGAATATGTAATGAAATTGAATGAAATCTGGAATGGAATGTAATTGTATGTGGAATGGAATGTGGAATTGAATGTGTAATGGAATGTGGAATGGAATGGAATGGAATGTGAAATGGAATGTAGAATTAAATGGAATGTAATGCGGAATGGAATGGAATGGAATGTGGAATGGAATGAAATGGAACGTGGAACGGAAATTGGAATGAAACCTGGAATGCAATGTGGAAAGGAATGTGCAATGGAAGGGAATGGAATGTGGAAAGGAATGGAATGGAATGGAAAGGAATATGGAATGGAATGTGGAATGGAATGGAATGGAAAGGAATATGGAATGGATTGTGGAATGGAATGCAGAAAGGAATGAGGAATGCAACCGAATGGAATGTGGAATGGAATGTGGAATGGAGTGTGGAATGCAATGTGGAATGGAACAGAATGGAATGTGTAGCTGAATGTGGAATGGAATGTGGAATGGAATTTGGAATGCAATGTGGAATGGAACGGATTGCCGTGTGGGATGCATTGTGGAATGGACCGGAATGGAATGTGGAATGGAAAGTTGAATGGAAAGTGAAATGAAATTGAATTGAATGTGGAATTGAACGTGGAATGGAAAGTAATGGGACGTGGAACGGAACGTTTAATGGAACTCAGAATGTGATGAAATGGAAAGTGAAATGGAATGTGCAAAGGAATGTGGAAAGGAAAGGAATGGAATGTGGAATGGATTGTGGAATGGAATGGAATGTATTGGACAATGGAATGGAATTGAAAATGAAATGTAATGTGGAATGGAGTGTGAAATGGAAAGTGCAAAGGAATGTGGAATGAACTGTGGAATGGAATGTGGAATGGAGTGGAATGGAATATGTAATGGAATGTGGAATGAAGTGTGGAATGATATGTGGAATGGAACGGAATGGAATTTGGAATGGAATGTGGAATGGAATGGAATGGAGAGTGGAAAGGAATGGAATGGAATGTGTAATGGAATGCAATGTTATGTAGAATGGAATAGAATGGATCGTGGAATGGAATGTGGAATGGAATCTGGAAAGGAATGTGGAATGGAATGGAATGGAATGTGGAATGCAATTGAATGGAATGTGGAATGGAATGTAACGTGTAATGGTAAGGAATGGAATGTGGATTGGAATGTAAAGGAATGCAGATTCTAATGCAATGTAATAGAATGGAATGTGTAACGGAATGTGAAATGGAATTTGGAATGGAATGTGAAACGAAATGTGCAATGCAATGTGGAATGGAAAGAAATGCAACGTGGAATGGAATTTAATGGAAAGTGGAATGGAATGGAATGCAACGTGTAATGGAACACAGAATGGAACGTGGAATGGAATGTGGAAAGGAAAGTGGAATTGAAGGTGGAATGGAATGTGGAATGGAATGGAATGGAATCAAATGTGAAATGGAATGATGAAAGGAATGTGAAATACAATGTGGAATGTAATATTCAATGGAATGTGTAATAGAATGGAAAGGAATGCGAAATGGAAAGTAGAAAGGAATGTGAAATTTAATGTGGAATGGAAAGTGGAATAGAATCTAATGGAATGTTGAATGGAAAGTGGAATGAAATGGAATGGAATGTGGATAGGAATGTGGAATGGAATGGAACAGAATGTGGAATGGAATTGAATGGAATGTGAAATGGAATGCGGAAAAGAAGGTGGTATGGAATGTGGAATGGAATGGAATGGAATGTGGAATGAAACGTGGAATGGAATGTGGAATGGAATGGAATGGAAACTGGAATGAAATGTGGAATAGAATTCGGAATGGAATGGAAAGCAGAATGCAATGAGATGGAATGAGGAATTGAATGGAATGGAATGGAATTTGGAGTTGAATGGAATGGAATGTAGAATTGAATGGAATGGAACGTCGAATGCAATGTGAAAAGGAATGTGGAATGGAATTTGGAATAGAATGGAATGGAAAGTGGAATGGAATGGAATGAAATGTGGTATAGAATGAAATGGACTGGAATGTGGAATGGAATGTGGAATGGAATATAATGGAACGTGGAATGGAACGGAATGGTATGTGGAATTGAATGGAATGGAATGTGGAATGGAATACAAAGTCAAATGGAATGGAATGGAATGTGGATTGGAATTCAATGCAATGTGGAATAGAATGGAATGGAATGGAATGTGAAATGGAATGTGTAATGGAATGTTGAAACGAATGTGGAATGGAATGAATTGTAACGTGGAATGGAGTGTAGTGGAACGTGGAATGGAATGGAATGGTACATGGATTGGAACGTGGAATGGAATGTGGAATGGAATGGAAAGTAGTAGGAATGGAATGTGAATTGGAATTCAATGCAGTGTGGAATAGAATGGAATGGAATGGAATATGAAATGCAATGCGCAATAGTTGGTGGAATGAAATGTGGAATGCAATGGAATGGAACGAAGAATGGAAAATGGAATGGAATGGAATGGAATGTGGAATGGAATGTATAATGGAAAGGAGTGGAATGTGGAATGGAATTGAATGGAATGTGAAATGGAATGGGGAAAGGAAGGTGGAATTCAACGTGGAATGGAATGGAATGGAACGTGGAATGGACTATGCAATGGAATGGTGTGAAATGTCGAAGGGAATGGAATGGAATGTGGAAAGGAACATTGAATGGAACGTGGAATGGAACGTGCAATGCAACGTGGAATGGAATGTGGAATGGAAAGTGGAATGGATTGGAAAGGAATGTGGAGTGAAACAAAATGCAATGGAGTGGAATGTGGAATGGAATGGAATGGAATGAGGAATGGAACGGAATGGAAAATAATGCGGAATTGAATAGAATGGAATGTAGAATGGAAAGGAATGGAATGTGGAATGGAATGTGAAATGGAATGTGGAATTGAAAGTGGAATAGAATGGAATAGAAAGTGAAATGGAATGGAATGGAATGTGGAATAGAATGGAATGGAATGGAATGTGGAATGGAATGTGGAATGGAATGGAATGGAATGTGGAATGGAAGGGAATGGAATGTGGAATGGAATGTGGAATGGAATGGAACGTGGAAAGGAATGGAATGAAATGTGGATTGGCATTGAATTCAATGTGGAATAGAATGGAATGGAATGGAATGTGAAATGCTATGTGTAATTGAATGTGAAAACGAATGTGCAGTGGAATGAATTGGAACGTGGACGAGAGTGTAATGTAACGTGGCATGGAATGCAATGGAACGTGGTTTGGAATGTGGAATGGAATGTGGAATGGAATGTGGAATGGAATGGAATGGAATGGAATGTGAAATGGAATGTGGAGTGAAATGGAATGGAATGTCGAATGGAATGTTGAATGGAAGGGAATGGAATGTGGAATCGAATGTGGAATGGAATGGAATAGAACATGGAATGGAACGTGGTATGGAAGGGAATGGAAATTGGAATGGAATGGAATGAAACGTGGAATGGAATGTGGAATGGAACGTGGAGTGCAATGTGGAAACGACTGTGGTATGGAATGGAATTGAGTGTGGAATGGAAAGTGGAATGGAATGCAAGGGAATGTGGAATGGAATGGAATGGAATGGAATTTGGAATGGAATGGATTGGAATGTGGAATGTAATGCAATGGAATGTGGAATGGAATTGAATCGTATTTGGAATGGAATGTGGAATGGAATTGAATGGAATGTGCAATGAAATAGAATGGAATGAAATTGCATGCGAAATGAAATGTGGAATGGAGTGTGTAATGGAATGTGGATTGGAAGGTGGAATGGAATGAAGTGGAACGCGGAATGGTATGGAAAGAAACGTGGAATTGAATGGAATGGATTGTGGAATGGAAGATGGAATGGAACGCAGAATGGAACGTGAAAAAGAATGGAATGGAATGTGGATTGGAATGGAATGGAATGCGGAATGGAAACTGGAATGGAATGCAATGGAATGTGGAATGGTAAGTGGAATAGAATGGAATGGAATCTGGAAAGGAATGGAACGGAACGTGGAAGGCAATGACAGATGGAATGGAATGGAATGGAGAAAGGAAATTGGATGCAATGGAATGTGTAATGGAAAGTGGAATGCAATGTGGAATTGAATGGATTGGAATGCGGAATGGAATGTGGAATGGAATGTAATGGAATGTGGAATTGAATGGAATTTGTTTGTATGGAATGTGGAATGGAATGGAATGGAAAGTGAAATGGAACGTGGAATGGAAAGTGGAATGGAACGTGGAATGGAATGTGTAATGTAATGGAAGGGAGTGTGGATTGGAATGCAATGGAATGTGGAATGGAATGGAATGGAATTGAATGGAATGTGAAATGTAATGTGGAATGGAATGTGAAATGGAATGTAGAATGGAATTTGGAATTGAATGAAACCAAACGTAGAATGAAATGGAATGGAACGTGTAATGGAATGAAATTGGGTGTGGAATGGAATGAAATGAGACGTGGAATTGATGTTGGAATGGAACATGGAATGGAAAGTGCAATGGAATGTGGAATGGAACGTGGAATGCATTGGAATGGAACGTTGAACGGATCGTGGAATGGAATGGAAAGGAACGTGTAATGGAATGTGGAAATTGTCGTGGTATGGAAAGTGAAATTGAATGGAATGGAATTTGGAATTGAATGTGAAAAGGAATGCAATGGAATGTGGAATTGAATGTGTAATGGAATGGAATGGAATGTGGAATACAATGAGCAAAGGAATCGAATGGAATGTGGAATGGAATGTGGATTGGAATGGAGGGGAATGTGGAATGGAATGGAATGGAAAGTGGAATAGAATGTGGACAGGAATGCAATGGAAATTGGAATTGGAAAGTGGAATGGAAAGCAACGTGGAGCGGAATGCAAAATCGAAAGTGGAATTGAATAGAATGGAATGGGCAATGTAAAGTGGGATGGAACGGAATGGTATGGGGAAAGGAATGTGCAATGAGAAGTGGAATGGAAACTGGAAAGGAATGGAATGGAATGGAATGTGGAGTGCAATGTGGAATGGAATGTGGAATGGAATGGAATGGAATGGAATGGAATGTGGAATTGAATGGATCGGGGAATGGAATGTGGAATGGAATACTGAATAGAAAGGAATGGAATGTGGAATGGTATGTGGAAAGGCATGGAATGGAATGTGAAATAGAATGCGGAATGGAACCTGGAATGGAACGTGGAAAAGAACGTGGAATAGAATGTGGAATGGAACATGGAATGGAATATGGAATGGAATCTGGAATGGAATGGAATGGAATGAAAGATGGAATGCAACGTGGAATGGAATGGAATGGAACGTGCAATGCTAACTGGAATTCAATGAGGAATGGAACGTTGAATAGAACATGGAATGGAATGGAATTGAATGTGAAATAGAATGCGGAATGGAACCTGGAATGGAACGTGGAAAAGAACGTGGAATGGAATGTGGAATGGAACATGGAATGGAATCTGGAATGGAATCTGGAATGGAATGGAATGGAATGGAATGGAATGGAATTTGGAATGGAATGGAATGAAATGGAATGTGGAATGTAATGGAAGGGAATGGTATGGAATGTGGATTCAAACGGAATACAATGCAGAATGGAACGTGGAATGGAAAGTGCAATGGAATGTGTAAAAGAAAGTGGAATGGAATGTGCAGTGGATTTGAAAGGTATGTGGAATGGAATGGAATGGAATATGGTATGTAATGGTATGGAATATAGAAGATAATTAAATGAAATGGAATGGAATGTTGAATGGAATTTGGAATGAGATGCAATGGATTGTGGAATGGAATGGAATGGAATGTGGAAACGAATGGAATGGACTGTGGAATGGAATGGAATGAAACGGAATTTAGAATGGAAAGGAATGGAATGAAATGGAGTGCAGAATGGAACAGAATGGAATGCGGAATGGGATTGAATGGAAGGGAATGGAATGTGGAATGGAATGGAATGGAAAGTGGAATGGAATGGAATTGAATGTGGAATGGAATGGAATGGAATGTGGAATGGAATGCAATGGAATGTGGAATGGAAAGGAATGGAATTGAATTGAATGGAATTTGGAAGGCAATGGAATGGAATAGAATGGAATGCAATGCGGAATGGAAGGGAATGGATTGCACAATGGAATGGAATGGAATGGAATTGAATGGAAAGAAATGTGGAATTGAATTCACTGGAAAGTGGAATGGATTGCATTGGAAGGTGGAATGAAATGGAATGGAACGTGAAATTTAAAATGGAATGGAATTCAGATTGGAATGGAATGGAATGGAATGTGGAATTGAATAGAATGGGATGCAAAATGGAATGGAGTGGAATGTGGAATGGAGTGGAATGGAATGCGGAATGTAATGTGAAAAGGAATGTGGAATGCAATGGAAAGGAATGTGGAATGAAATGGAATGGAATGTGGAATGGAATGTAACGTGGAATGGAAAGGAATGGAATGTGTATTGGAATGTTATGGAATGTGGATGGTAATGCAATATAATGGAGTGGAATGTGAAATGGAATTTGGAACGGCATGTGAAACGTAATGTGGAATGCAACGTGGAATGGAATGAAATGCAACATGGAATGGAATGGAATGGAATGTGGAATGGAATGGAGTACAACGTGTAATGGAACATAGAAGGGAACATGGAATGGAATGTGGAATGAAATGGAATGGAAAGTCGTCTGGAATGTGGAATGGAATGGAAAGGAAAATGGACTTTAATGTGGAATGGAATGTAATGGAAGCAAATGGGAAATGGAAGGTGGAAAGGAATAAGAAATGGAATGTGGAATGGAATGTTGAATGGAATGTGTAATGGAATGGAATGGAATGTGAAATGGAATGTGGAATTGAATGTGGAATGGAATGAAATGGAAAGTGCAACGGAATGGAACGGAATGGAATTTAAATTGGAATGGAACGTGGAATGGAATGTGTAATGGAATGGAATGGAATATGGAAAGGAATGTGGAATGGAATGGAATGGAATGTTGAGTGGAATGTGGAATGCAATGGAATGGAATGTGGAATGGAATGTGGAAAGTAATGGAAAGGAAAGTGGATTGGAATTGAATGGGATGTGAAATGGAATGTGGAATGGAAGGTGGAATGGAATGTGGAATTTAATGGAATGGAATGAGGAATGGAATATGGAATGAAATGGAAAGGAAAGTGAAATGGAATGTAAAATGTAAAGGCATGGAAAGTGGAATGGAATTGAATGGAACGTGGAATGGACTATGGAATGGAATGGTATTTAACGTGGAATGGAATGGAATGGAATGTGGAATGCAACGTGAAATGGACAGTGGAATGGAACGTGGAATGGTACGTGGAAAGGAATGTAGAATGGAACGTGGAATGGAATGGAATGGAATGCAGAATGGAATACAGTGTAATGGAATGGAATGCGGAATGGAATGGAATGGAATGAGGAATGGAATGGAATGGAAAGGAATTTGGAATTGAATGGAATGGAATGTAGAATGGAAAGGAATGGAACGTGGAATGGAATGTGAAATGGAATATGGAATGGAATGTGGAAAAGAATGGAATGGAAAGTGAAATGGAATGGAATGGAATGTTGAATACAATGGAATGGAATGGAATGTGGAATGGAATGTGGAATGGAATGTGGAATGGAATGTGGAATGGAATAGAATGGAAGGTGGAATGTAACGGAATGGAATATGGCATGGAATGGAATGGAATGTGGAATGGAATGGAACGTGGAATGGAAGCGAATGGAATGTGGATTGGAATTGAATGCAATGTGGATTAGAATGTAATGGAATGGAATGTGAAATGGAAAGTCTAACGGAATGTGGAAACGAATGTGCAATGGAATGTATTGGAACGAGGAATGGAGGGTAGTGGAACGCTCAAAGGAATGCAATGGAACCTGGAATGGAATGTGGAATGGAATGTGGAATGGAATGTGGAATGGAATGTAATGGAATGGACAGTGAAATGCAATGTGAAGTGGAAAGGAAAGGAATGTCCAATGGAATGTGGAATGGAATGGAATGGAATGTGGAATCGAATGTGGAATTGAATGGAAGAGAACATGGAATGGAACGTGGAATGGAATGGAATGGAACGTGGAATGGAATGGAATGCAACGTGGAATGGAATGTGGAATGGAACGTGGAGTTCAATGTGGAATGGAATGTAGTATGGAATGGACTTGAATGTGGAATGGAAAGTGGAAAGGAATGGAATGGAATGTTGAATAGAATGGAATGGAATGGAATGTGGAATGAAATGGAATGGAATTTGGAATGGAATGCAATGAAATGTGGAATGGAATGGAATGGAATGTGGAATGGAATTGAATGGTATTTGGAATGGAATGCGGAATGGTATTTTATGAAATGTGCAATGGAATAGAATGGAATGTAATGCAGGAGAAATGGAAAGTTTTATGGAATGTGGATTGGAAAATGGAATGGAATGAAGTGCAAGGTGGAATGGTGTTGAATGCAACGTGGAAATGAACGGAATGGAATGTGAAAAGGAAGGTAGAATGGAACGTGGAATGGAACGTAGAATGAAACGTGCAATGGAATGCAGTGGAATGTGGAATGGAAAGTGGAATAGAATGGAAAGGAATGTGGAAAGGAATGGAGTGGAATGTATAATGCAATGTGGGATGGAATAGAATGGAATGTGGAATGGAAATTGGAATGCAATGGAATGTGGAATGGAAAATGAAATGCAATGTGGAATGGAATGGACTGGAATGTGGAATGGAATGTGGAATGGAATGTAATGGCATGTGGAATGGAATTGAATTGGTTTGTGTGGAATGTGGAATGGAGTGGGATTGGATGTGGAATGCAATGTGGAATTTAATGGACCGGAAAGTGAAATGGAACGTGGAATGCAAAGTGGAATAGAATGTGGAATGGAACGTGGAATGGAATGTGGAATGTAATGGAAGGGAAAGTGAATTGGAATGGAATGTAATGTGGAATGGAATGAAATGGAATGGAATGGAATGGAATTTGAAATGGAATGTGGAATGGAATGTGAAATGGAATGTAGAACGGAACGTGGAATTGAGTGAAATGGAACGTGAGTGGAATGGAATGGAACGTGGAATGAAATAAAAGGGGACGTGGAAAGGAAGGTGCAATGGAAGGTGGAATTGAATGTGCAATGGAATGCGCAATGGAACGTGGAATGGAATGGAAAGGAACTTGGAAATAATAGTGGAATAGAATGGAAAGGAACGTGTAATGGAATGTGGAATTGGTCGTGGAATGGAATGTGGAATGCAATGGAATGGAAAGTGGAATGAAATGTGGAATGGAATTGAATGGAATGTGGAATGGAATGAGCAATGTAATTGAATGGAATGTGGAAAGGAATGTGCATTTAAATGGAGGGGAATGCGGAATGGAATGCAATGGAAAGTGGAATGAAATGTGGACAGGAATGCAATGGAATTTGGAATGGAATGTGGAATGGAAAGGAAAGAGGAATGGAATGTGGAATCGAAAGTGGAATGGAATGGAATGGAACGTGGAATGTAACGTGGAATGGAACGGAATATTATGTGGAATGGAACGTGGAATGGAAATTGGAATGGAAATTGGAATGGAATGGAAGGGAATGGAATGTGGAGTGCAATGTGGAATGGAATGAAATGGAATGTGGAATGGAAAGTGTAATGGAAATTGCACTGGAATGGAATGGAATGGAATGTGGAGAGCAATGTGGAGTGGAATGTGGAGTGCAATGTGGAATGGAATGTGGAATGGAATGAAATGGAATGTGGAATGGATGGTGGAATGGAATGAAATGGAATGTGGAATGGATGGTGGAATGGAATGGATCGTGGAATGGAATGTGGAATGGAATGTTGAATGGAATGTGGAATGGAATGGAATGGAATGGAAGATGGAATGGAACGTGGAATAGAATGGAATGCAACTTGGAATGGAAACAGGAATTCGATGCGGAATGGAACGTGGAATAGAATGGAATGCAACTTGGAATGGAAACAGGAATTCGATGCGGAATGGAACATGGAATAGAATGGAATGCAACTTAGAATGGAAACAGGAATTCGATGCGGAATGGAACGTGGAATCGAATGGAATGGAACGTGGAATGGATTTTAATGGAATGTGGCATGGAATGTTGAATGGAACGTGGAATGGAAAGTAACAGAAAGTGGAATGCAATGTTTAATGGAATGGAATGGAAAGGAATGGAATGTGGCATGGAAAGTGATGGAATGTGAAATGGAATGTGGAATGGAATAAAATGGAAAGTCGAATGGAATATGCAATGGAAAGGAATGGAATGTGGAATGGAATGTAGAATGGAATGTGGAATGGAATGTAGAATGTAGAATGTAAATGGAACTTGGAACGGAATGGAATGGGAAATGGAATGGAATGGAATGGAATGAGGAATGCAATGTAATGGAATGTGGAATGAAATGGAATGAAATGTGGAATGGAATGTGGAATGAAATGGAATGGAATGTGGAATGGAATGGATATGGAATGGAATTCAATGTGGAATGGAATTTAATGGAATGTGGAATGGAATGGAATGGAATATGGAATGGAATGTGGAATGGAATGTAATGGAGTGTGGAATGGATAGTTGAAAGGAAAGTGGACTAGAATGTTTAATGGAATGTGGAACGTAATGGAATGGAAAGGCTAGGAAAGTGGAAATGAATGTGGAATGGAATGGAGTGGAATGAGAAATGGAATGTTGAATGGAATGAAATGTGCAATGGAATGGAAATGAATGGAATGTGGAACGGAAAGGAATGGATCATGGGATGAAACATGGAATGGAAAGAGGAATGGAATGGAATGGAGTGTGGAATGGAAAGTTGAAAGGAAAGTGGACTAGAACGTTTAATGGAATGTTGAACATAATGGAATGGAAAGGCTAGGAAAGTGGAAATGAATGTGGAATGGAATGGAGTGGAATGAGAAATGGAATGTTGAATGGAATGAAATGTGCAATGGAATGGAAATGAATGGAATGTGGAATGGAATGGAACGGATCATGGGATGAAACATGGAATGGAAAGTGGAATGGAATGGAATGAAATGTGGAATGGAATGTGGAATGAAATTGAATGGAATGTGGTATGGAATGAGAAATTGAAAGGAATAGAATGTGAATGGAATATAGAATGCAATGAATTGGAATGTGGAATGGAATGTGGAATGGAATGGAATGGAATGGAATGTGGAATTGAATGGAATGGAATGTGGAATTCAATGTAATGGACTGGAACGTGGAATTCAATGTAATGGAACGGATTGTGGAATGGAATGGAATGGAATGGAATGTGAGATGGAATGGAAAGTATTGTGTATTGGAACGTGGAATGGAATGGGATGCAATCTGCAATAGACTCTGGAATGGAATGGAATGGAATGTGGAATGGAATGGAATATGGAATGGAACATAGAATAGAATGGAATGGAATGTGGAATGGAATGAAGAATGGAATGAAATGGGATGCGGAATAGAATGTTGAATGGATTGGAATGGAATATTTAAAGGAATGCCATGGAATGTTGAATGGAATTAAATGGAATGCGTAATGTAACGGAGTGGAATATGGAATGGAATGCAATGGAATGGAATGGAACGTGGAATGGAATGTGGAATTGAAAGTGGAATACAATGGAATGGTATGTGGAATGGAATGGAAAGGAAGGTGAAAAGGAATTGAATGGTTTGGAATGGAATGTTTAACGGAATGGAGTGGAAAGTGGAATGGAATGGAATGGAACATGGATTGCAATGGAATGGAATGGAATGTGGAAGAGAATGGAATGGAATGGAATGGAATGGAATGTGGAATGGAATGGAAATTAATGTGGAATTGAGCGGAATGCAATGTTGAATAGAATTTGGAATGGAATGGGATGGAAAGTGGAATAAAATGTGCAATGGAATAGAATGCAAAGGAATGTGGAATGGAATTGAATATAATGGAATATGGAACCTAATGGAATTGAACATGGAGCGGAATGGAATGGAATGTTGAATGGAATGTAGAAGGTAATGGAATGGAACGTGGAATGGAATGTATACTGGAAAGGAATGTAATATGGAATCAAATTGAATGGAATGTGAAAAGGAATTTGGAAAGGAAGTTGGAATGGAAAGTGGAATGGAATGCAATGGAATGTGGAATGGAAAGTGGAATGGAATGGAATGGACAGTGGAAAGGAATGGAATGGAATGTGGAATGCAATGTGGGATGGAATGGAATGGAATGTGGAAAGGAAAGTGGAATGCAATGGAAAGTGGAATGGAAGGTGGAATGCAATGTGGAATGGAATGGATTGGAATGTGTAATGGAATGCGTAATATAATGAAATGGAATGTGAAATGGAATGGAATTGTTTTGTATGGAATCTGGAATGGAACGAATTTCAATGTGGAATGGAATGTGGAATGTAATGGAATGTTGAATGCAATGTGGAATGGAATGGAATGGAATGTTTAAATGGAATGGTATGCAATGTGTAATGGAATGTGGACTGAGACGGAAAGCAGTGTGGAATGGAATGTGGAATGGAATGGATTGGAACTTGGAATGGAAACTGGAATGGAACGTGGAATGTTATGTGGAATGGAATGAAATGGAATCTGTAATGCAAGGGAATGGAATGCGGAATGGAATGTGGAATGAAGTGGAATGGAAAGGAATGAAATGTGGAATGAAATGGAATGGAATGTGGAGTGGAAAGGAATGGAACGTGGAATGCAACGTGGAATGGAACGTGGAATGGAAAGTGGAATGGAATTTAATGGAATGTGGAATGGAAGGGAATGGAAAGTGGAATGGAACGAGGAATGGAACGTGGAATGCCACGTGGAGTGGAATGTGGCATGGACTGTGTAATTGAATGGAATAGAATTTGGAATGGAATGGAATGGACTGTACAATGGAATTGAATTTGGAATGTAATGGAATGTAGTGGAATGTGGAATGGAATGGAATGGAATGTGGAATATGATGGAATGGAATGTGGAATGGAAAGGAATGGAATTTTGAAGAGAAAGGAATGGAATAGAATGTGGAATGGAATGGAAAGAATGGAATGGAATGTGGAATATGGAATGGAAGGTGGAATGGAATATGGAATGGAATGCGGAATTGAATGCAAGGGAATGTGGAATCGAATGGAATGGAATATGGAATGGAATGGAATGGAATGGAAGGAGAAACGTCATGTGGAATGGAATGTGAAAAGGAATGTGCAATGAAATGTGGAACGGGATGAAATGGAACGTGGAATGCAATGGAATGCAACGGGGAATGGAATGGAATAGAACTTGGAATGGAACGTGGAATGGAACATAGAATGGAACGTGGAATGGAATGTGTAATGCAATGCAAAGGAATGTGGAAGGGAATGTGGAATGGAATGTGGAATAGAATGTGGAATGGAATGGATTGGAATGTGGAATGGGGTGTGGAATGGAATGTGGAACGGAACGTGGAATGGAATGTAATGGAACGGAATGGATTGTGGAATGGAATGTGGAATGGAATGTGGAATGGAACGTGGAATGGAATGGAACGGAACGTGCAAAGGAATGGAATGGAAACTGGAATGGTATGGAATGCAATTCGGAATGGACTGTGAAATATATTGGAATGTAATGAGGAATTGACTGTAGAATGGAACGTGAAAGGGAATTTGGAATGCAATGTGGAATGGAATGTGGACTTTAATGTGGAATGAAATGGAATGGAATGCGGAATGGAATGTGGAATGGAATGTGGAATTGACTGTGGAATGCAATGGAAAGGAATGTGCAATGGAATGTGGAATTGAATGTAACGGAATGTGGAATGGAATGTCAAATGGAATGTGGAATGGAATGGAATGGAATTGAATGGAATATGGAATGGAATCTGGAATGGAATTTGGAATGGAATGCAAAGGAATGGAATTGAAGGTGGAGTAAAATGGAATGGAATGCAATGTGGAATGTAATGGAATTCAATGTGGAATAAATAAAGTGGAATTTGGAATGAAATGGAATGGAATGGAATGTGGAATGGAATGGTATAGAATGTGGAATGTAATCAAATGGAATGGAATGTGAAACGGAATGGAATGGAATGTGAAATGGAATGGAACGCCATGTATTATGGAATGGAATGTAATCGAAATTGGACTGGAATGTGGAATGGAACGTGGATTGCAATGTGGAGTGGATTGGTATTGAATGTGTAATGCAACGTGCAATGGAACGGAATGGCATGTGAAATAGAACCTTGAATGGAACGAGGAATGGAAGGTGGAATGGAATGGATTGCAATGTGGAATGGAATTTGGAATGGAATGGAATGGAATGGAATGTGGAATGGAATGTGGTCTGGAGTGGAAAGCAATCTGGAATGGAAAGTGGAATGGAATGGAATTGAATGTGGAAAGGAATGTGGAAAGCAATGTGGAATAGAATGTAATTCAATATGGAATGGAATATGGAATTTAATGTGGAATAGAATGGAATGCAATGTGGAATGGAACGTGGAATGCAATGGATTGAAAAATGGAATGGAACTAGGAATGGAATGGAATGGAATGTGTACTGGAATGTACAATGGAAAGAGGAATAGAACGTGGAATGGAACGTGGAATGGAATGGAATGGATCGTGTAATGGACTGTGGAATGGAACACGGAATGTTATGTGGAATATAATGTGGATTGGAAAGGAATGGAATGTGGAAATGAATGGAATGGAATGTGGAGTGGAATGGAATGGTGTTTGGAAAAGAATGAGGAATGGAATGGAATGGAATCCGGAATGAAATGGAATGGATTGGTTTGGAATGTGGAATGGAATGGAATGGAAGGTGGAATGGAACGTGGAATGGAACATGGAATGAAATGTGGAACGCAATGAAATGGAATGTAGAATGGAAGGGAATGGAATGTGGAATGCAATGGAATGGATTGGAACGGAATCGAATGTGGAATGGACGGGAATGAAAAGCGGAATGGAACTTAATTGAATGTGGAATGAAATGGAATCGAATGGAAACAATGTGGAATTGAATAGAATGTGAGGTGGAATGAAATGGAAAGGAATGGGGAACAGAATGGGTAATGGAAAGGAATGGAAGCTGGAATGGAATGTGAAATGGAATCTGGAATGGAACATGGAATGGAATGAAATGGAACGTGAAATGCAATGGAATGGAAAGTGGAATGGAATGATATGGAACGTAGAATGGAACGTGGAATGGAATGAAATGGATCCTGGAATGGAAATTGGAATGGAACGTGGAGTGGCATGTGGAATGCATCGTACAATGGATTGTGGAATTTAATTTGGAAGGGAATGTGGAATGGAATGTGGAATGCAATGGAATGGAAAGTGGAATGGAATGTGGAATGCAATGGAATGGAAAGTGGAATGGAATGTGGAATGGAATGGAGTGGAATGGAATGAACAATAGAATGTAGAAAGGAATGGAATGGAATTTGTAATGGAATGGTATGAAATGTGGAATGCAATGTGGAATGAAACAAGGAATGCAATGTGGAATGGAATGAAATAGAAAGTGGATGGAATGGAATGGAATGTAAAGAGGAATGGAATGTGGAATGGAATGTGGAATGGAATGTGTAATGAAATGTAAAGTGGAATGGAAGATGGAATGGAATGTGGAAAGGAACGTTGAATGGAACGCGGAATGGAATGGAATGAAATGTGGAATGCAATGTGTAATTGAATGGAATGGGATGTGGAATGCAACGAGGAATGGAATGGAATGGAATGTGGAATGGAATGGAATAGACTGTGGAATGGAATGTGAAGTGGAATGGAACGGAACATAAAATGTAGTGTGTAATGGAATGTGGAATGGAATGAAATGTGGAATATAATGGAATGGAATGTGGAATGGAATGTGGAATGGAAAGTTGAAATGAATGGAATGGAATGTGGAATGGAATGGAATGGAATGAGGAATGGAATGTGGAATGGAATGGAATGGAATGTGGAATGGAATGGAATGCCATGTGGAATGGAATGGAATGGAATGCAGAATGAAATTTAATGGAAAGTGGAAGAGAATGGGGAATGGAATGTGGAATGGAATGGAATGGAATGCCTAATGGCATGGAATGGAATGTGGAAAAGAATGGAATTGAATGGAACGGAATGGGAATGGAATAGAATGAAATTTGAAAAGCAATGCAGTACAATGAAATGAATAATTGAATGGAATTTAATGTGAAATGCAATGGAATGGAATGTAGAATGGAAGGTGGAGTAGAATGTGGAATGGAATGTGGAATGGAAAGCAAAATGGAATGGAATGGAAAGTGGAACGGATTGGAATGTCATGTGTAATGGAATGGAATGGAATGGGGAATGCAATGGAATGGAATGTGGATTGCAATGGAATGGAAAGAAATGTGGAATTGATTGTAATGGAATGTGGAATTGAATTTAATAAAATGTGGGATGCAATGGAATGGAACGTGGAATGGAATGTGGAATGGAATGGGGAATGGTATGTGGAATGGAATGTGGAATGCAATGGAATGGATAGTTCAATGGAATGGAATGAAATGTGGAATGGAATGAGGAATGGAATGGAATGGGAACTGGAATGGAATGCAATGGAATGTGGAATGGAAAGGAATGGAACATGGAATAGAATGTGGAATGGAATTTGGAAGGGAATTTGGAATGGAATGGAATGGAATGTGGATAAGAACAGACTGGGATGGAATGGAATGCGGAATATAATGGAAAGGTATGTGGAATGGAATGGGGAATAGAATGTGAAATGAAATGTACAATAGAATGTGTAATAGAATGGAATGGAAATTGGAATGGAATGGAATGGAATGTGAAATGGAATGGAACATGGAATGCAATGAAATTCAATGTTGATTGGAAATGAATGAAATATGGAAAGGAATGGAATTTAATGGAATGGAAAATGAAATGGAATTTGGAATGGAATGTGGAATGGAATGTAATGGAATGTGGAATGGAATGGAATGGAATGTGGATTGGAATGTGGAATGGAATGTGGAATGGAAAGTGGAATGGAATGTGGAATGATTTGTGGAATGGAGTGTGGAGTGGAATCCAATAGAATGTGGAATGGAATGTGGAATGGAATGTGGAATGTATCGTGGAATGGAATACTGAATGTAATGTGGAATGGAAAGTGGAATGTTAAGGAATGGAATGTTGAATTGAACGTAATGGAATGTGGAATGGAATGTGGAATGAAACGTGGAATGGAAAGTGGACTGGAATGGAATATAATGGAACGTGGAAAGGAATGGATTGGAACTTGGAATGTAATGTGGCATGGAAGGGAAAGGAATGAGGAACGGAAAGTGTAATGGAGTGTGCAATGGAATGGAATGGAATGTGAAATTAAATTGGGAATGGAAGGGAATGTTAAGTGGAATGGAATGTTGAATGGAATGTGGAATGGAATGTGGAATGGAATGGAATGGAATGTGGAATAGAATGTGGAATGGAATGGAATGGAATGCGGAATGCAATGTGCAATGGAAAGGAATGTAATGTGGAAAGGAATTGAATGGAACAAGGAATGGAATGTGGAATGGAATGGAATGGCAGGTGGAATGGAATGGAATTGAATGTGGACTGAAATGGAATGGAAAGTGCAATAGAATGCGGAATGGAATGTGGAATGGATTGAATTGAATGTGGAATGGAATGAAATGGAATGTGGAACAAAATGGAATAGAATGGAATGGAATGGGAATGGAATGTAATGGAATGTGGAATGCAATGGCATAGAATGAAATGCGGAATTGAACTTAATGGAATGTGTAATGGAATGGAATGGAATGTGGAATGCAATTGAATGGAATGAAATGAGGAATTGAATGGAATGTAATGTGGAATGGAATGGAATGTAATGTGGAATGGAATGGGATAGAACGTGGAATGGAAAGTGGAATGGACTGAAATGGAATATTGAATGAAGTGGAATGGAACTTGGAATAGCATGTGGAATGAAATGTGCAATGGAAAGTGGAATGGAACGGAATGGAATGTGGAATGGAATTGAATGGAATGTGGAATGAAACGGAATAGAATGGAATGGAATGCGGAATGAAATGGAATAGAATGGAATGGAAAGCGGAATAGAATTTAATGGAATGTGGATTGCAATGGAAAGGAATGAAATGTGGAATTGAATGGAATGAAATGTGGAATGGCATGCAAGGTGGGATGGAATTTGATGGAATATGGACTGGAATGTTGAATAAAATGGAGAATGGAATAGAATGGAATGCGGAATGGATCGCAGAATGGAATGCAATGGAACGTGGAATGGAACTTGGAATGGAACGTGTAATGAAACGTGGAGTGGAATGTGGAATGGAAACTGGAATGAAGTGTGCAATGGAATGTGGAATGGAAAGTGGAATATAATGGAATGGCAGTGGAAAGGAAAGTCGAATTGAATGGATGGGAACGTCAAATGGAAGGAGGAATAGATAGTGGAATGGAAAGTGGAATGGAAAGTGGAATGCAATTTGGAATGGAATGTGGAATGGAATGTCGAATGGAATGGAATGGAATGTGATTTGGAATGGAATGGAATGTGGAATGGAATGGAATGGAATGAGGAATGGAATATGGACTGGAATGCAAACGAATGTGCACGGAATGTGGAAGGGAAAGGAATGGAATGTGAATTGGAAAATGCAATGGAATGTGGAATGGAATGGAATGCAATGTGGAATGGGATGCGGAAGGGAATGTGGAATGACATGGAAAGGAATGTGGAATGGCATGGAAAGGAATGTGGAATTCAATGTAGAATGCAAAGGAATGGAATGTGGAATGGAATGGAAAGGAATGTGGAATTGAAAATGGAATGGAACGAGCAATGTAATGTGGAGTGGAATAAGCAATGGAATATGGAATGGAACGTGGAATGGAATGGAATCGAAAGTGGAATGGAATTTGGAAATTGTGGGATGGTGCTTTGAAAGTATGGAATGGAATAGGGATTTGAATGTGGAATGGAATGTGGAATGGAACGTGGAATGGAACGTGGAATGGAACCTGGAATGGAATGGAATGAAATGTGGAAAGAAATGGAAGAGAATTTGGAATGCAATGTAGAGTGGAAAGTGGAATGGAAGGTGGAATTGAACGTGGAATGAAATGGAATGGAATGCTGAATGAAATGGAATGGAATCTGTAACAGAAATTAATTGATCGTGGAATGTGACGTGGAATGGAACATGGAACTCAACGTGGAATGGTTCATGCAATGGAATGTGAAATGCAATGGAATACAATGTGGAATGAAATGGAATGGAATGTGGAATGGAAAGGAATGCAATTTGCAATGGAACATGGAATGGAACTTTGAATGGAATGGAATGGAACGTTGAATGGAATGGAATGAACGTGGAAAGGAATGTGGAATGGAATGGAATGGAATTTGTAATGGAATGGAATGGAATGAGGAATAGAAAGAAATGGAATATGGGATATGGAATGGGACGGGGAATGAAACATCGAATGCGACGTGGAATGGAAAGTGGAATGGAATGTGGAATGGAATGGAATTGAATGTAATGGAATGGATTGTGGAATGGAATGGATTGTGGAATGGAATGGAATGGAATGTGGAATGCAATGGAATGGACTGGAATGTGCAATTGGATGGAATGTTATAGAAAGGAATGTGGAATGCCTTGGAATAGAATGTGGAATGGAATGGAATGGAATGGAATGGAATGTGGAATGGAATGGAATGCAATTGAATGGATTGTGGATTTGAATGGAATGGAATGGATTGGAATGCGGAATGCAACGGAATGGAACATGGAATAGAATGTTGAATGGATTGTTTAAAGGAATGGAAAGGAATGTGCAATGGAATGGAATGGAAGGTGAAATGCAAAGGAATGGACTGGATTGTGGAATTGAAAGGAATGGAATGGAATGGAATGCAGAATGCAATGTAATGGATTGTGGAATTGAGTGGAATGGAATGGAATGGAATTTGGAATGGAAGGGAATGCAATGGAATGGAATGTTGATTTGAATGGAATGGAATGTGGAATGGAATGGATTGGAATATGGAATGCAATGGAATGAAACATGGAATGGAATGTGGAAAGGAATGTGGAATGGATTCTTTTGTTTAATGGTTTGTTTAATAGAATGGAAATGAATGAGGAATGAAATGTGGAAAGGAATGTGGAATGAAATGGAATGGAATGTGGAATGGAAAGGAATGGAATGGAAAGGAAATTGAAAAAGAATGTGGAACGGAATGTGGAATGGAATGTGGAACAGAATGAAATGGAACGTGGAATGGAACGGAATGGAACGTGTAATTGAATGAAATGGAACGTGAAATTTAACGCGGAATGGAACATGCAATGGAATGTGGAATGGAATGTGGAATGCAATGGAATGGAATGTGGTATGAAAAGTGAAATGGAATGGAATGGAATGTGGAATAGAATGTGGAATGTAATGCAGTGGAATGACAGTGGAATATGGAATGGACTGACATGGAATGTGGAATGGAATGTGGAATGGAATGCGCAATGGAACGGAAGGGAATGTGGAATGGAAAGTGGAATGAAACGTGGAGAGGAACGTGGAATGGAATGGAATGGAACTTGGAATTAAATGTGGAATGGAATGGAAGGAAATGTGCAATGAAATGTGGAGTGTAATGGAATGGAATATGGAACGGAATGGAATGGAGTGTGGAATGGAATGTAGAATGGAACCGAATGTAATGTGGAATGGACTTTAATGGAATGTGGAATGCAAAGTAGAATGAAATGTGCAATGGATTCTGGAATGGAATGTGGAATGGAACGGAATGGAAGGTGGAATGGAATGTGGAATGGAATGTGGAATGGTATGTGGAATGGAACTTGAAATGGAATGCAATGGAATGTCGAATGGAACGTGGAATGGAATCGAATGCAACATGGAATGGAATGGAATGGAACGTGGAATGGAAAGTGGATTGAAATGTGCAATGAAAGTTGAAATGGAATGGAATGGAACGTGAAATGGAATGAAAAGGAACGTGGAATGGAACCTGGAAAGAAAGGAGGAATTGAACGTGGCATTGAATGTGGAATGGAATGTGCAACGGAACGGAATGGAATGTGGATAAGAATGTGGAATTGAATGTGGAATAGAACGTGGAAAGGAATGCAATGGATTGTGGAATGGAAAGTGCAATGGAACGTGGAATGGAATGTGGAATGGAATGGAATGGAATGTGGAATGGAATGGAATGCAATGGAATGGAATGTGGAATGGAATGGAATGAAATGTGGAATGGATTATGTAATGTAATGGAATGGAATGTGGAATGGAATGTGGAATGGAATGTGCAATGGAATGTGGAATTGAATGGAATGAAATGTGGAATGCAATGGAATGGAATGTGGAATGGAACATGGAATGGAACCGAATGGAAAGTGGAAAGGAAAGTGGAATGGAATGCAGAATGGAATGTGGAAAGGAATGGAATGGAATGAGGAATGGGATGTGGAGTGGAATGGGATGGAATGCGGAGTGGAATGTACAGTGAAATGGAATGTGGAATGAAATGTGGAATTCAATGTGGAATGTAACCTGGTAAGGAAATTTTAATGCAGTGTGGAATGCAAAGTGGAATGGAAACGAATGAAATGTGGAATGAAACGTAGATTGGAATGGAATGGAATGTGGAATCGAATAGAATGGAATGTGGAATGGAATTTAAAGGAAATTGGAATGGAAAGTGCATTTCAATGGAATGGAATGGAATGGAATGTGGAATGGAATGGAATGCAATGGAATGTAATGTGGAATGGAATGGAATGAAATGTGGAATGGATTATGTAATGGAATGGAATGGAATGTGGAATGGAATGTGGAATGGAATGTGCAATGGAATGTGGAATGGAATGGAATGAAATGTGGAATGAAATGTGGATTGCAATGGAATGGAAAGTGGAATCGAATGGAATGGATGGCGGAATGGAATGTGGAATGAAAAGTGTAATGGAATGTGGAATGGGATGGAATGGAATGTGGAATGGCATGTGAATTGGAATACAATGGATTGTGGAATGCTATGTGGAACGAAATGAAATGGAACGTGGAACGAAATTCAATGGAATGAGAATGGAACGTGGAATGGAAAGTGGAATGGAATGTGGAATGGAATGGGGAATATAATGCGGAATGGAATGTGGAAAGGAATGGAATGGAATGAGGAATGGGATGTGGAGTGGAATGGAAAGGAATGTGGAATGGAATGTGAATTGGAAGGCAATGGAATGTGGAATGGAACGTGGAATGGAGTGTGGAATGGAATGTGGAATGGAAAGTGGAATGCACTGTGCAATGCAAAGGAATGGATTGTGAAATGGAATGTGGAATGGAATGGAATGTCAAATGGAATATGGAATTGAATGGAATGGAATGTGGAATGGAAGGGAATGGAAAGTGGAATGTAATGGAAACGAATGGAACGTGGAATGGAATGTGGAATGGAATGTGGAATGCAATATGGAATGGAATGGAATGCAACGAGCAATGGAATATAATGGAATGTGGAATAGAATGGAATGGAATGGAATGTGGAAAAGAATGTCGAATGGAATGCGGAATGGAATGGAATGGAATGTGGAATGTGGAATGTTAAATAGTAGGTGGAATGGAATGTGAAATGGAATGGAAAAGAATGAGAATGGAAGGTAATGGAATGTGGAATGGAAAGTGGAATGGAATGGAATGCAATGTGTAATGGAATGGAAAAATGTGGAATGGATGGTCAGGTAATGTGGAATGGCATGTGGAATGGAATGAAAAAAATGTGGAATGGAAGGTAATGGAAATGCAATGGAAGGTAACGGAAAGTGGAATGGAATGGAATGGAACGTAGAATGGAACGTGGAATGGAATGCGGAATGGAGCGTAGAATGGAAAGTGGAATGTAATGTGGAATGGAAAAGAATGGAATGTGGAATGGAATGTGGAATTGAATGGAGTGGAATGCAGAATGGAATGGAATGGAATGGAATGCGGAATGGAATGGAATGGAATGGAGTGGAATGGAATGGAATGTGGAATAGAATGTGGAATGGATTGTGGAAGGGAATGGAAAGTGGAAAGCAAAGGAATGGAATGCGGATGGAATGGAATGCAATGTGGGATGGAATGGAATGTGGAAAGGAATGGAATGGAATGTGGAATGGAATGCAAAGGAAAATGAAATGGAATGTGCAGTGGAATGTGAAATGGAACGTGGAATGTAACGGAATGGAATGTGGAATTGAATGGAATGGTACGTGGAATGGAACAGGGAATGTACCGTGGAATGGAATTGAAAGGAAAGTGGAATGTAATGGAATGGAATGTGGAATAGAATGTGGAATGGAATGTGAAGTGGAATGGAATGGAGTGTAATGGAATGCAACCTGGAACGGAATGGAATGTGGAATGGAATCGGGATTGGAATGGAATGGAACTTGGATTGTAACGTGGAATGGAATGTGCAATGGAATGTGGAATGGAACGTGGAATGGCATGGGCAATGGAATGTGGAATTGAAAGTGGAATGAGATGGAATGGAAAGGGGAATGGAATGTGTAATGGAAAGGAATAGAACGTGGAATGGAATGTGGAATGAAATGTGGAAAGGAAAGGAATAGAATGTGGAATGGAATGGAATGGAAAGTTGAGTGGAATGGAATAGAATGTGGAATGGAATATGGAATGGAATGGTATGGAATGAGGAACAGAATGTGGAATGCAATGGAATGGATTCCGGAATGGAAAGGAACGTTGTGTTCTGGAATCTTGAATGGAATGGAATGGAACATTAAATGAAACAAGGAATGCAACGTGGAATGGAATGCTGAATGGAATCGAATGGAATGTGGAATGGAAGGGAATTGAATGTGGAATGGAATATGGAACGGAATGCAATGAAACGTGGAATGGAATGCAATGGAATGTGGAATGGAAACTAATGGAATGTGGAATGGAATGGAATGATGTGGAAAGTGGAATGGAATGGAGTGGAATGGAATGGAATGTGGAAAGGAATGGAATGTAATGGAATGTGGAATGGAACGTTATGGAATATGGAATGGAATGGAATGGAATTGAATGCGGAATGGTATAGTGTGGAATGTGGAATGCAAAGTAATGAAATGGAATGGAATGTGGAATTGAAAGGAATTGGAAGCGGAATGGAATGGAATGGAATATGCAGTGGAATGGAATGGAATGGGATGTGCAATGGAAAGGAATTGTATGTAATGGAATGTGGAATGGAATGTGGAATTGAATGTGGAATGGAATTGAATGAAATGTGGAATGAAACGTGGATTGCAATGGAATGGAAAGTGGAATGGAATGGAATGGACTGCGGAATGGAATGTGGAATGGAATGTGTAATGGAATGTGGAATGGAATGGAATGGAATGTGGAATGGAATGCAATGCTATGGAATGTGGATAGGAATGGAATGGAATGGAATGGAATGTGGAATGGAAGGGAAAGTAACGTGGAATGGATTGCGGAATGGAATGGAATGCAATTGAATTTGGAATATAATGGAAAGGACTGTGGAATTGAAAAAATGGAATGTGGAATGGAATGGAATGGTTTGAAACGTGGAATGGAATGGAAAGTTATGGAATGTGGAATGCAATGCAATGGAATTTTAAATGGAAAGTGGAATGGAATGGAATGGAATGCGGAATGAAATGTGGAATTAAATGTGGAATGGAACATGGAATGGAAGGTGAAATGGAATGGAACAGAATGTGGAATGGAATGTGGAATGGTTTGGAATGGAATGTGAAATGGAATGTGGAATGGAAGGTTGAATGAAATGTGGAATGGAATGGAAGGTGGAATGGAAACGAATGGAACATTTAAATGGAATGGAATGGAATGTGGAATGAAATGTTGAATGGAATGTGGAATGGAAAGGAATGTGGAATGGACGGGAACGGAATATGGAATGGAATGTGTAATGGAATGGAATGGAAATGAATGGAATGCAGTTGAATGGTATCTGGAATGGAATGTGCAATGGAACCTCTAATGGAATGTAGAATGGAACGTGGAATAGAAAGCAATGGAACGTCTAATGGAAAGTGGAATGGAACGTGACATGGAATGGAATGGAACGTGGAATGGAAAGAAATGGAACGTAGAATGGAGCTTGGAATGGAACATAGAATGGAACGTAGAATTGATTGTGGAATGGAACGTGGAATGGAAAGTGGAATGTAATGTGGAAAGGAAAGAAATGGAAAGTGAAATGGAATGGAATGGAATGTGGAATGGAATGGAGTGGAATGTGGAATGGAATGGAATGGAATGGAGTGTGCAACGTAATGTGGAATGGAATGGAATGCAAAGTAGAATGGAATATGGAATGGAATGAAATGGAATGTGGAATGGAACGGAATCGAATGTGGAATGGAATGAAATGGAATGTGGAATGGAATGTGGAATGGAGTGGAAAGGAATGGAATGTGGAATGCAATGGAATGTGCAATGGAATGGAATTGAATGGAATGTAATGGAATGTGAAATGGAAAGGAATGGAATGTGGAATTTATTGGTATAGAATGGAATGAGGTATGGAATGGATTGAAATGGAATATAATGTGGAATGGAAGCGAATGGAATGGGGAATTCAATGTGCAATTGAATGGAATGGAATGTGGAATGGAATGTGCAATTTAATGGAATGGAATTGGGAATGGAATGGAAGGCAATGTGGAATGGAATGGAATGAAATGTGCAATGGAATGCAATGGAATCTGGAATGGAATGAAAAGTGGAGTGGAATGGAATGGAATGTGAAATGGAACGGGATGGAATGTGCAATGGAATGGAACGGAATGTGGATTGGAATGGAATGAGCAATGGAAAGGAATGTGCAATGGAATGTGGAATGGAAAGGAAAGGAATATGGAATGGAATGCAATGTGGGATGGAATGGACTGTGGAATGGAATGTGGAATGGAATGAAATGGAATATGGAATGGAATGTGGAATGCAATGATGAATGGAATCTGGAATGGAATGTGGAATGGAATGTAGAATTGAATGTGAAATGGAATGGAACGGAATGTGCAATGGAGCATGGAATGGAATGGAATGGAACGTGGAAAGTAATGTGGAATGGACTGTGAAATGGAACGTGAAATGAAACGTGGAAAGTATTGGAATGGAATGTGAAATGGAATGTGGAATGGAACGCGAATATAATGTGGAATGGAATGGAAGGGAATCCAGAATGGAATGGAATGGAATGGAACGTGGAATGTAACGTTGAATGGAACATGTAATGGAATGGAATAGAAAGTGTACTGGAACGTTGACTGGAACGTGGAATGGAATGTGGAAAGCAATGGAATGGAAAGTGGAATGGAATGTAAAGGAAGATGGAATGGAATGTGGAATGGAATGTGGAATGGAAAGTGGAATGGAATGGAAAGTGGAATGCAATGGAAAGGAATGTGGAAAGGAATATGGAATGGAAAGTGGAATGGAATGGAATTTAATGAAATGGAATGTGAAATGGAATGTTGAATTGTATGTGGAAAGTAATGTGGAAAGCAACGTGGAATGGAATGAAATGAAATGCTGAATGGAATGTGGAATGATATGGAATGGGTTGTGTAATGGTATGTGGAATGGAATTTTGAATGGAATCTGGAATGGAATGAAATGTGGAATCGAACGTGGAATGGAATGGAATGGAAGGTGGAATGGAATGTTCAATGGAATGTGGCATGAAATCTGGAATGGAACGTGGAAGGGAAGGTGGAATGTAATGGAATGGATCGTGGAATGGAACTTGGAATGGAACGTGGAATGGAAGGTGGAATGGAGACTGGAATGGAATGGAATGGAACGTAGAATGGAAAGTGGAATGGAATGTGGAATGAAATGGAAAGGAATGTGCAAATGAATGGATTGGAATGTGGAATGGAATGTGGAATGGAACGGAAAGGAATGTGGAATGGAATGCAATGGAATGTGGAATGAAATGGAATGGAATGTCGAATGAAATGGAATGGAATGTGGAATGGAATGTGGAATAGTATGTGGTGTGGCACGTGGAATGGAAAGGAGTGCAATGTGGGATTGAATGTGGAATGCAATAGGAAATTGAATGTGTAATGGAATGCAATGTGGAATGGAATGCAGAATGGAATGGAATGGAACATGCAATGGAATGTGGAATGGAACGTGCAGTGGAATGTGGAATGGAAAGTGAAATGGAATGGAAGGGACTGTGTAATGGATTGTGAAATAGAATGGAATGCAACGTGGAATGGAACATGTAATTCAATGTGGAATGGAACGTGGAATGCAATGTGCAATGGAATGTGGAATGGAACGTGGAAAGGAATGGAATGGAAAGTGGAATGAAAAGTGGAATGGAATGGAAAGGATAGTGGAATGTAAAGTGGAATGGAATGTGGAATGGAATGTGCAATGGAATGGATAGGAATGTGGAAAGGACTGTGAAATGGAATGTAGCATGGAATGTGGAAAGGAATGGAATGGAATTTAATGGAATGGAATGGAATTGAATGGAATGTGCAATGGAATGAGGAAAGGAATGTGGAATGGAATGTGGAAAGGAACGGAATAGAATGAGTAATAGAATGTGAAATGGAATGCTGAATGGAACATGGAATGGAATGGAATGGAATGGAATGTATTGTATAATCAAATGTGGAATGGTATGAGGAATGGAACGTGTAATGGAATGGAATGGAACTAGGAATGGGATGGAATACAATGTGGAATGGAACGTGGAATGGAATGGAATGGAAAGTGGAATGGATCGTGGAATGGAAGGGAATGGAACGTGGAATGGAACATGGAATGGAACGTGGAATGGTACACGGGATGGAACGTGGAATGGAACGTGCAATGCAATGTGGAATGGAACGTGGAATGGAAAGGAATGGAAACTGAAGTGGAACGTGGAATGGAATGGAATGGAACGTGGAAAGTAATGTGGAATGGACTGTGAAATGGAACGTGAAATGAAACGTGGAAAGTATTGGAATGGAATGTGGAATGAAATGTGTAATGGAATGCAAGGCAATGTGGAATGGAATATGCATTGGAGTGGAATGGAATGTGGAATGGAATGCGGAATTCAATGTAATGGAATTGGAATGTAACGGAATGGAATGTGGAATAGAAATTGGAGTGGAATGGAATGGAATGTGCAATGGAACGTCATATGGAATTGAATGGAACGTGGAATGGAACTTGGAATGGAACATGCAAATGAAAGTGGAAAGGAATGGGGACTGCAGAGTGGAATGGAATGTAGAATGGAATGTGAAATGGAAGGAACTGGAATGTGGAATGGAACGGAATGGAATGTGGAATGGAATGTGGAATGGAATGGTATAGAATGTGGAATAGAATGCGGAATACAATGAAATGGAATGTGGAATGGAAAGTGAAATGGAATGTGGAATGGAAAGTAATGCAATGTGGAATGGAACGTGGAATGGAATGGATTGGAACTCTTAATGGAACGTGGAATGGAACATGAAATGGAATGTGGCATGGAATGTGAAATGGCATGGGCAATGAAATGTGGAATGGAAGGTGGAATTTAATGGAATGGAAATTTGAATGGAATGTGGAATGGAAAGGAATGGAATTTGGAATGCAATGGAATGGAATGTGTAATGGAAGGTGGAATGGAATGTGGAATGTAACGTGGAATGGAAAGGAATGCAATGTGGAATGGAATGGAGTGGAATATGGAATGGAATGGAAAGGAATGTGGAATGGAATGTGGAATCGAATGGAATGGATTGTAGAATAGAATCTGGAATGGAATGGAACGGAATTCGGAATGGAATTCCATGGAATGAAATGGAATGGAATGGAATTGAACGCAAAATGGAACGTGGAATGGAACATGGAAAGGAATGTAGAATGCAATGGAAAAGAATGTGGGAAGGACGGTAATGAAATGTGGAATGGAATATGGAAAGGAATGGAATGGAATGTGGAATTGAATGGAAAAGTATGTGGAAAGGAAGATAATGCTATGTGGAATGGAATGTGGAATGGAATAGAATGGAATGGAATGTGGAATGTTATGGAATGGAACGTGGATTGGAAGATGGAATGGAAAGTGTAATGGGCCGTGGAATAGAATGGAATGGAATGTGGAATGGAACGTGGAATGGAAAGTGCAATGGAACATGGAATGGGATTTGGAATGGAAAGGAATGGAATGTGGAATGGAATGGAACGGAATGTTGAATATAATTTGGAATGGAATGGAAAGGACACCAGAATGGAATGGAATGCAATATAATGGAAACTGGAATGGAACGTGGAATGGAACATGGAATGGATTCGAGGGTGGAGTGGAATGGAATGGAATGGAATGTGGAATGGTATGGAACGGAAAGTGGAATGCAATGTAATGGAATCGAATGGAATTTGGAAATGAAAGGAATGGAAAGTGGAAAGGAAAGGAATGGAATGTGGAACGGAATGTAATGTAATGGATGGTGGAATGGAATGTGAAATGGAATGTGGAATGGAAGTGGAATTGAATGAAATGGAACTTGGAATGGAATGGAATGGAACGTAGAATGGAATGGAACGGAACTTGGAATGGAACGTGGAATGGAAGCACTAAAGCAAAGTAGCAAGGAACTTGGAATGGAATGGAATATAAGGTCTAATGGAAAGTAGAATGGAACGTGGAATGGAATGGAATGGAACTTGGAATGGAATGGAAAGGAACGTAGAATGGAACATGAAGTGGAACGCAGAATGGAACGTGGAAAGGAATGAGGAATGGAACGTGGAATGCAATGTGGAATGGAAAGTAATGGAATGTGGAATGGAATGGAATGGAATGTGGAATGCAATGAATGGAATCTCGAATATAATTTGGAATGGAATGGAAAGGAATTCAGAATGGAATGGAATGGAATGTACTGGAAGGTAACATGGAATGGAACTTGCAAAGGAACATGGAATGGAATGTGGAATGGAAGGGAATGGAATGTGGAATGGAAGGGAATGGAATGTGGAATGGAATGTGGAATGGAATGGAATTGAATAGAAGGAAAAGTGAAATGAAATGGAATGGAACGTGGAATGGAACGTTGAATGGAAAGTGGATTGGACCGGAATGGAATGGAATGTGGAATAGAATGGAATGCAATGGAATATGGAATGAAATGGAATGGAATGAAATGGAATATTGAATGGAATGGAATGGAATGTTGAATGGACTGGAATGGAATATGAAATGTAATGTGGAATGCAATGGAATGGAACGTGGAATGGGACGTGGAACGGAGATTCTAATGGAATGTAGAATGGAACGTGGAATGGAATGGAATGCAACTTCTAATGCAAAGTAGAATGGAACGTGGAATGGAATGGAATGGAACGCGGAATGGAGTGTGGAATGGAATGTGGAATGTAATGGAATGGAACATAGAATGGAATGGAATGGAATGGAATGGAATGGAATGGAATGTGGTATGGAATGTGGAATGGAATGGAATGGAATGTGGAATGGAATGTGGTATGAGAAGTGGAATGGAATGCGATGGAATGTGGAATGGAATGTGGAATGAAACGGAATGGAATGTGAAAGGGAATGTGGAATGCAATGTGGAATGGAATGTGGAATGGAATGTGAAATGGAAAGTGGAATAAAATGGAATGGAATGTAGATTGGAAAGTGTAATGGAATGGAACGGAATTTGGAAAGTAATGTGGAATGGAATGGAATTGAATATGGAATGGAATGGAATTGAATGTGGAATGGAATGTGGAATGCAATGGAAAGGAATGTCGAATGGAATGTGGAATGGAAATTGGAATGGAATGGAATGGAAGGTGGAATGGATTGGAATGGAACATGGAATGCCACGTGGAATGGAACATGGAATGGAATGTGAAATGGAACGTGTAATGGAATGGGCCATGGAATGTGGAATGGAATGGGGAATGGAATGTGGAATGGAATTTGGAATGTAATGTGGAATGGAATGGAATAAAATGGAAAGTGAAATGGAAGTTGAATGTAATGGAAAGTGGAATGGAACGTGGAATGGAATGTTGAGTGGAACTTCGAATGGAGTGTAAAATGGAATGTGGAATGGAAAGTGGAATGGAATGAAATGCGATGTTGAATGGAAAGTGGAATGGAATGGGGAATTTAAAGTAGAATGGCACGTGGAATGGAATGGAATGGAATTGCACGTGGAACGGAATTGAATGGAATGTGCAATGGAATGTGGATTTGAATGTGGAATGGAATGTGGAATGCAATGGAATGGAATGTGGAACAGAATGTGGAACTGAATGGAATGTGGAATGGAATGTGGAATGGAATGTGGAATTGAATGTCGAATGGAACGTGGAATGGAATGGAATGGAATGTGGAATGGAATATGGAATGATATGGAATGGAGTGTGGAATGGAGTGTGGAATGGAATGTGGAATGGAAAGTGGAATGGAACGGAAGTTGGAATGGAATTTGGAATGGAATAGATTGGAATGTTTGAATGAAATGGAACAGAATGTGGAATGGAAAGTGGACTGCAGTGGAATGCAATGTGGAATGGAATGGAATGGAATGTGGAACGGAATGTTTAATGGAATGTGGCATGAAATCTGGAGTGGAACGTGGAATAGAACATGGAATGGAATGGAATGGATGGTGGAATGTAATGGAATGGAATGTGGAAGGGAACGTGGACTAGAATGTGGAATGGAATGGAATGCAATGTGGAATGGAATGGATTGGAATGTGGAATGGAATGGAATGGAATGTGGAATGGAATGTGGAACGCAATGGAATGGAATGTGAAATGGAATGTGGAATGGAATGCAATAGAATGTGGAATGGAATACAAAGGAATGTGTAATGGAATGTGGAATGGAATGTGGACTGTCACGTGGAATGGAACAAAGTGCAATGTGGAATGGAATGTGGAATGGAATGTGGAATGGAACATGAAATGGAATGCAATGTGGAATGGAACGTGGATTTGAATGGAATGGAACGCGGAATGGAACGTGCAATGGAGTATGGAATGGAAAGCGGAATGGAATGGAATGGATTATGGAATGCATCGTGGAATGGAATGGAATGGAATGTGGAATGGAATGTGAAATGGAAGGTGGAATGGAATGTGTAATGGAACGTGGCATGGAATGTGCAATGGAACGTGGAAAGGGTTGGAATGCAAAGTGGAATGGTACGTGGAATTGAATGGAAAGGAAAGTGGAATAGAATGTGGAATGGAATGTGGAATAGACCGTGGAATGGAATGAAATGGAATGTGGAATGGAATGTGGAATAGAATTGAATGGAATGTGGAATGGATACGGAATAGAATGTAAAATGGAACGTGGAATCAAACATGGAATGGAACGTGGAATGGGGTGGTCAATGGAATGTGGAAAGGAAAGTGGAATGCAATGGAGTGGAATGGAATGGAATGGGGAATGGAATGTGGAATGGAATGTTGAATGAAATGGAATAGATGTGGAATGGAAAATGCAATTGAATGTGGAGTGGAACGTCGAAGGGAATGGAAAGGAATGTGGAATGGAAAGTGGAATCGAATGGAATGGAACGTGGATAGGAACGTGGAATGGAACATTGAATGGATTGGAACGGAACGTGGAATGGAATGAGGAATGGAACTACAATTTAAAAGTGGAATGGAATGTGGAATGTAATGGAATGTGGAATGGAATGTGGAATGGAATGGAATGGAATGTGCAATGGAATGGAATGAAATGTGGAATGGAATGTGGATAGGAATGTGGAATGGAATGGAATGCAATGTGGAATGGTATGTGAAATGAAATGTGGAATTGAATGGAATGTTATGTGGAAAGGAATGGAATGGAATTTGGAAAGGAATTGAATGGAAAATGGAGTGGAATAGAATGGAATGGAATGGCATGTGAAATGGAATGTGGAAGGGAATGTGGAATGGAATGTGCAATGGAATGTGGAATGGAACGTGGAATGAAATGTGGAAAGGAATGTGGAATGGAAATTGGAATGGAATGGAACGGAAATGGGAATGTAATTGAACGGAATAGAACGTGGAATGGAACTTGGGATGGAAAGTGGAATGGAATGCAGAATGGAAATTGGAATGGAATGTACAACGGAATGTGGAAGGGAACGTGGAACAGAACGTGGAACGGAATGTGGAATGGAAAGTGCAATGGAAAGTGGAATGGAATGGAATGGAACTTGGAAGTAACGTTTAATGGAAAGTGAAATGTCATGTTGCATGGAACTTCGAATGGCATGGACAATGGTATTTGGAATGGAACGTGGTATGTAATGGAATGGAAAAAGGAATGGAATGTGGAATGGAATGGAATGAAAAGTGGAATGTAATGTGGAATAGATTGAGGAATGGAACGTGGAATGGAACGTGGAATGAAATGGAATGGAAAGTGCAATGGAATGGAATGCAATGTGGAATGGAATGTGGAATGTAATGTGTAATGGAATGCGGAATGTAATGTGGAATGGAATGGAAAGGAATGAAATGTGGAATGGAATGTGGAAAGAAATGTGGAATGGCATGTGGAACGGAACGGAATGAAATGTGGAATGGAATGTGTAATGTCACTTGAAATTGAATGGAATGGAATGGAATGGATTGTGGAATGTAATGTGGAATGGAAAGTGGAATAGAAAGTGGAATGCAATGGAATGGAACATGGAATGGCATGGATTGGAACATGGAATGGAAAGTGGAAAGGAATGTGGAATGGAAATTCGAATGGAAAGTGGAATGTAATGGAATGTGTAATCAAATGGAATGGAATGGAATGTGGAATGGAGTGTGGAATGGAACGTGGAATGGAATGGAATGGAATTTGGAACGGAGTGGAATCGAATGTTGAATGGAAGGTGGAATGGAAAGTGGAATGTAACGAGGAATGGAGAGGATAGGAATGTGGTATGAAAAGAGTGGAATGTGGAATGCAATAGAATGTAATGTTGAATGGAATGTCGAATGGAATGGAATGGAATAGAAAGTAATGTGGAATGGAAAGTCGAATGGAATGGAATGGAATGTGGAATAGAATGTGTAACGGAATGGATTGGAATCCGGAATGGAACGGAATGGAATGGAATGCAAAGCAAAATGGAATGTGGAATGGAACGTGGCATGGAAGGTGGAATGGAATGTGGAATGTAATGTGTAATGGAAGGGGAAAGAATGAGAATGGAATGGATTGGATTGCGGAATAGAATGTGGTATGCAATGGCATGGAATGCGGTATGGAATAGAATGGAATGGTGTGGAACGTAGAATGGAACGTGGATGCAAGGTGGAATGGAGTGGAATTGAACGTGAAATTGAACGTGGAATGGAAGGACGAATGGAGCGTTGAAAGGAATGGAATGGAATGTGGAATGGAACGTGGAATGGAATATGAATGGAATGGAATGGATTGTGAAATTGAATGGATTGTAATGTTGGATGGAATATTGAATGGAATGAAATGGAATGTGGAATGGAATGTGGAATGGAAAGGAATTGAATGCGGAAAGGAATGTGGAATGGCATGGAATGTAAGGTGGAATTAAATGGAATGGAATATGGAATGGTATGTGGAATGGAATGTGGAGTGGCATGTGGAAAGGAATGGAGTGCAATGTGGAATGGAATGTGGAATAGAATGTGGAATTGAACGTGGAATGGAAAGCAAAGTGGGATGGAATGGAATGGAATGTGGAATGGAACGTGGAATGGAACGTGGGATGGAATGTGCAATGGAATGTGGAATGGAACAGGGGATGGAATGGAATGGAAAGAGGAATGGAACGTGGAAATTGTTGGAATGGAATGTGGAATGGTATTTGGAATGGAATGTGGAAAGTAATGGATTGGAATGTGGAATGGAATGTAGAATGGAATGGAATCTGGAATGGAATGTGGAAAGGAATGTGGAATGGATTGTGGAATGGAATGGAATGGAATGTGGAAATTAATGTGGAATGCAATGTGGAATGGAAAGTGGAATGTAATGGAGAGGAAAGGAATGGATTGTGGAAATGTATGTGGAATGGAATGTGGAATGCAACGTGAAATGGAATGGATTGGAACGTGGAATGGGAGGGAATGCAATGTGGAATGGAAGGTGGAATGGAATGGAATGGAATGTGGAATAGAACATGGAATGGAACGTGGAATGGAGTGTGTAATGGAACGTGGAATGGAACATGCAATGGAATGTGGAATTGAAAGTGGAATGGAAAGGAATGGAAAGTGGATGGAAAGTGGAATTGAATAGAATGGAAAGTGGAATGGAATGTGGAATGGACTGTGAAAGGAACGTGACGAAGAACGTGGAAAGTATTGTAATGTAATGTGGAATGGAATATGGAATGCAATGCAAATCAAAGTGGAATGGTATGTGGAATGGAACGGAATGGGATGTGGAATGGAATGTGGAATGGAATGTGGAATAGAAAGTGGAATGGTCTGGAACGAAATGCGCAATGTAATCTGGAATGGAATGGGATGTAACATGGAATGGAATTTGTAACAGAACATGGAATGGAATGTGGAATGCGGCGTGTTATGGAATTTGCAATGGAATGTGGAATGGAATGTGGAATGAATGGAATGGAATCTGGAATGGAATGGAATGGAATGTAGATTGGAATTTGGAATGGAATGTGGAATAGAAGGTCGAATGGAATGGAATGGAAAACCAAATCGAATGAAATGGAATGGAAGGGAAGGTGGACTGCAATGGAATGGAATGCGGAATGGAACGTGGAATGGGATGGAATGGAAAGTGGAATGGAATATGGAATGGATTATGGAATGGAACGTGGAATGGAATGTGCAATGGAATGAGGAATGGAACGTGCAATGGAAAGGAATGGAAAGTGGAGTGGAATGTGGAATGTAATGGAATGGAACGTGGAATGGAATGTGGAATGGAACGTGGAATGGAATGGAATGGAAGGTAGAATGGAATGTGGAATGAAATGGAATGGAATGTGAAAAGGAAAGTTTAATGGAAAGGGGAAAGGAATGTGGAATGGAATGTAATGGAAGGTGGAATGGAATGTGAAATGGAATGTGGAATGGAATGGGCAACGTAACGCAAGGAAATGTGGAAAAATATGTGGAATAAAATGTGGAATGGAACACAATGGAATGAGGAATGGATTGTCGAATGGAATGGAATGGAATGTGGAATGGAATGGAATGGAATGGAACGGAAAGTGAAATGGAATGGAATGTGGTATGGAATGGAATGAATTGGAATGGAATAGAATGTGGAATGGAATGAATTGGAATGGAATGGAATGTGGAATGGAATGGAATAGAATGTGGAATTGAATATAATGTTATAGAATGTGGACTTGAATGGAATGGAATGGAATGGAATGTGTTATGCTATGGAGGGTAATGTGGTATGGAATTTAAGAGAATGTGGAATGGAATGGAATAGAATTGAATGTTGAATGGAATGTAATGGAATGTAGAATGGAATGTAATGGAATGGAAAGTAATGTGGAAGTGAATAGAATTGGAAGTTGAATGGAACGCAATGGAAAGGGGATTAGAATGGGGAAATGAAATGTGGAATGGAACCTGGAATAGAATGAAATGCAAAGTGGAATGGAATGGAATGAAACGTGGAAAGGTATGGCATGGAAAGTGGAATGGAACGTGGAATGCAATGTGGAATGTAATGTGGAATATTACAGGGAATGAAATGTGAAAAGCAATGTGGAATGGAATATGGAATGGAATGTGGAATGCAATGGAAAAGAATGTGGAATGAAAGGTGGAATGGAATGGAATGGAAAGGAATATGCAATGGAATGTGGAATGGAATGGAATGGAATTTTGAATGGAATGGTATGGAATGTGAAATGGAATGGAAAGGAATGGAACATCGAATGGAATGTGGAATGGAATGTGGAATGGAATGTGGAATGCAATGTGGAATGGAATGAAATGGAATGTGGAATTGAATGTGAACGGAATGTCACATTTAATGGAATGTACTGCGTAATGGAATCGAATATAATGGTGTGGAATATAGGATGGAATGTAATGCAATGTGGAATCGAACTTGGAAAGGAACATGGCTTGGAACCCGCAATGGATCATGGAATGGAAAGTGGCATGAAGTGGAATGGAACGCGGAATGGAATGTTGAATGGAATGGAATAAAACGTGTAAGGAAATGTGGGATGAAATGGAATGGAATGAGGAATGGAATAGAATGGAATGTGGAATTGAATGCAATGGAATGTGGAATGGAATGGAATGCAATGGAATGGAATGTGGAACTGAATGGAATGGAAAGGGGAATGGAATATTGAATGGAATGTGGAATGGTATATGGAATGGAATGTGGAATGGAATGTAATGGAACGTGGAATGGAATATAATGGAATGCGGAATAGAATGGAATGGAATGTGGAATGGAAATGAATGAAATGGAATGGAAGGTGAAACGGAATGTGGAATGCAATGTGGAATGGAATGAAATATAACGTGGAATGGAATGGAGTGAAAGGTTAAATGGAATGGAATGGAAAGTGGAATGGAACCTGGAATGGAACATGGAATGGGATGTGGAATGGAATGTGGAAAGGAATGCGGAATGGAATGGAATGGAACCTGGAATGAAATGTGGAATGAAATGGAATGGAACCTGGAATGAAATGTGGAATGGAATGGAATATAATGTGGAATGGAATGCAATGGATTGTGGAATGGAATGTGGAATGGAATTTAATAGAATGTGAAATGCAATGGAATGGAATGTGTAATAGAAGGGAATGGAATGTGGAACAGAATGAAATTTAATGGAATATGGAACAGAATGGAATGGAATGGAATAGGATTCTCAATGGAAGGGATTGGTCTATGGAATGGAATGTGCAATTGAATAGAATGCTATTGAATGTAAATTAGAATAGAATGGAATGCAATGTGGAAAGGAATGGAATGAAATGTGTAATGGAATGGAAGGAAATCTGGAATGGAATGGAATGGAATGGAATAATTAATGGAATGGAATGTGGAATGGAAATTGGAATGGAATGGAATGGAATGAAATCTGGAATGGAATGGAATGGAATAATTAATGGAATGGAATGTGCAATGGAAATTGGAATGGAATGGAATGGAAAGTGGAATGGAACACGGAATGGAACGTCAAATGGAAGGTGGAATGGAACTAGGAATGGAATGGAATGGAACGTGGAACGCAATGTGGAATGGAATGCGGAATGGAATGGAAAGTAACGTGGAGTAGAAGGGAATCGATTGTGGTATGGAATGTGTAACGGAATGGAAGAGAATCTGGAATGGAAAGTGGAATGTAATGTAAATGAATGTGGAAGGGAATGTGCAATTGAATGACGAATGGAAAGTGGAATGAAACGGAATATAACGTGGAATGGAAGGGAATGCAATGTGGAATTGAATGGAATGTTATGTGGAAGGGAATGAGCAATGGAATGTGGAATGAAATGAAATGGAATTTGGAATGGAATATGGAATGGAATGGAATGCGGAATGGAATGGAATGGAATGTGGAATGGAATGTGGAATGGAATGGAATGGAATGTGGAAAGGAAAGTGCAATGGAAAGTGGAAAGTAACGTGGAATGGAAAGTGAAAACGAATTTGTAATGGAAATTAATGGAATGTGGAATGGAATGTGGAAAGGAAAGGAATGGAATGTGGACTGGAATGTGGAATGGAATGTGGAATGGAATGTGGAATGTAAGGGAATCTAATGTGGAATGGAATGTGGAATGGATCATGGAATGCAATGGAATGGCATGTGGAATGGAATATAATGTGGAATGGAATGAAATGGAATGCAAGGTGAGATGGAATGGATTGGAATGTGGAATGGACTGTGGAAAGGAAAGTGGAATGGAATGGAATGGAATGTGGAATGGATTGTGGAATGGAAAGTGGAATGGAATTTGGAATAGAAATTTAAATGGAATGTGTAATGGAAAGGAATGGAATGTGGAATGGAATCTTGAATGGAATGGTGTGTAATGTGGAAAGAAATGTGGAATGGAATGGAATGGGAAGGGCAATGCATTGGAATGTGGAATGGAATGCAAGTTTGAATGGAATGGAACGGAATATTGATTGGTATGGAATGGAATGTGCAATGAAATGGAATGGAAAGGAATGGAATGCAAAATGGAATGTGGAATGGAATGTGGAATGGAATGTGGAATGCAATCCGGAATGGAACGGAATGGAATGTGGAATGGAATGTGGAATGGAGTGTGGATTGGAATGTGGAATGGAACGAAATGGAATGTGGAGTTGAATGCGAATGGAATGTCAAATGGAATGGAATGGATTTTGGGATGGAATTGAATGGAATGGTCTGGAATATAGGATGGAATGGAATGGAATGTGGAATCGAACGTGGAAAGGAACATGGCGTGGAACTTGTAATGGAACGGGGAATGGAAAGTGACATGGAATGGAATGTAACGTGGAATGGAATGTGGAATGGAATGTAATGGAAAGTGTAATGAAATGTGGGATGAAATGGAATGGAATGCGGAATGGAATAGAATGGAATGTGGAATGGAATGCAATGGAATGTGGAATGGAATGGAATGCAATTGAATAGAATGTGGAACTGAATGGAATGGAAAGGGGAATGGGATATTGAATGGAATGTGGAATGGTATGTGGAATGGAATGGAATGGAATGTGGAATGGAATGTGGAATTGAATGTGTAATGGAATGTGGAATGGAATGCAATGCAATGGGGAAAGAAACGTGGAATGGAAAGTGAAATGGAATGTGGAAAGGAATGGAATCGAAGGTGGAATAGAGTGGAATGGAATGATGAATGGAATGTGGAATGGAATGGATTGGAATGTCTAATGGATTTTGGAATGGAATGTGGAATGGAATGGATTACAATGTGGCATGGAAAGTGCAATGTAATGGAATCGAAAGTGGAATGGAATGTGGAATGCAATGTGGAATGCAATGTAGAATAGAACGCAATGGAATGTGGAACGGAATGTGGAATGGAATGTGGAATGGAACGTGGAATGGAACGTAAATTGGAATCGAATGGAACGTGGAATGGAATGTGGAATGGAATGGAAAGGAATGTGGAATGGAATGTGCAGTGGGATGGAATGGAATGTGGAATGGAATGAAACGGAATGTGGAATGGAATGGGAAACAGAACTGAATGGAACCTGGAAAGGAATGTAGAATGGAACGTGGAATGTAACGTGGAATGTAATGGAATGGATTCTGGAATGGAATGTTCAACGGAATGCAATGGAATGTAGAATGGAATGTGAAATAGAATGGGCAATGGGATGGAATGGAACGTGGAAAGGAATGTGGATTGGAATGTATTGGAATGTGGAATGGAATGGAATGGAATGTGGAATGGAAGGTAGACTGGAAATAAATGGGATGTGGAATGGCATGTGGAATGGAATGGAATGGAATGTGGAATGGAATGATATGGAGTTTGGAATGGAATTGAATGGAATGGAATGGAATGTGGAATGTAATGGAATAGAATGTGGAATAGAAAGGTATGGAACGTGGAATGGAACGTGATACGGGATGTGAAATGGAATGTGGAATGGAATGCAATGGAATTTGAAACGTACTGTGGAATGAGATGGAATGGAATGTGGAATGGGAAGTGGAATGGAAAGGAATGGAATGTGGAATGGAACGGAAGGGATTTTAGAAAGGAATGCGAAATGGAATGTTCAATGGAATCTGGAATGCAATGGAATGCAATGTGGAATGGAATGTGGAATGGAATGGAATGGAATTCAATATGGAATGGAACGGAATGTGGAATGGAATGTAATGCAATGGAATGGAAAGTGGAATGGAATGGAATGGAATGTTATGCCATGGAATAGAATGGAACGTGGAATGAAATGGACTGGAAGGTGGAATTGAATGTGGAATGGAACTTGGAATGCAATGTGGAATGGAATGTGGAATAGAATGTAATGGACTGTGGAATGGAAAGTGCAGTGAAATGGAATGGAATGTGGAATGTTACGTGGAATGGAATGGAATGGAATGAGGAATGGATTGTGCAATGGAATGTGGAAAGGAATGGAATGGAATGTGGAATGGAACGTGGAATGTAACGGAACGGAACGTGGAAAGGAAAGTGGAAAGTAATGTGAAATGGAATGGAACGGAATGTGGAATGGGAAGTGGAATGCAATGGAATTTGGAATGCAATGCGTAATGCCATGGATTGGAATGTGGAATGGAAAGTAATGGAATGTGGAATGGAATGCAAATGAATTGTATGGAATGTGGAATGGAATGGAATAGAATGTAGAATGGAAGGTGGATTGGAATGGAATGGAACTTGAAATGGAAAGTGGATTGGGATGTGGATTGGAACGTGTAATAGAACGTGGAATGGAATGGAAAGGAATGTGGATTGGAAGGGAATGGAACGTGGAAGGGAATGTGTAATGGAATGGAATGGAAAGTGGAAAGGAATGTAATGGAATGTGGAATGGAAAGGAATGAAATGTGCAAAGGAATGGTTTGGAATGTGGAATGGAACGGAATGGAAAGGAATGTTGAATGAAATTAAGTGGAAAGTGGAATGGAATGGAATGGAATGTGGTATGGAATGGAATGGAATGTTGAATGGAATGTTGAATAGAATGTGGAATGGAATGGAATGGAATCTGAAATCTAATGGAATCGAATATGGAATGGAGTGGAATGCAATGGAATGCAGAATGGTATGCAACGGAATGTGGAATGGAATGGAATGGAATGTGGAATTGAATAGAATGGAAAGTGGAATGGATTGAAATGGAATGTGGAATGGAATGGAATGCAATGGAAGTTGCAATGGAATGTGAAATTGAATCTGGAATGGAATGTGAAATGGAATGATATTGAACGTGAAAACGAATGGAATGGAACGTGTAATGGAGTGGAATGAAACGTGGAGTGGAAAGTGGAATGGAACGTGGAATGTACGTGGAATGGAATGGAATGGAATGTTGAATGGAAAGGAATGGAATGTGTAATGGAATGGAATGGAATGTGGAATGTAATATGGAATGGAATGGAAAGGAGAGGGGAATGGAACGCCGAATGGAACCTCAAATGGAAAGTAGAATGGAAAGTGAAATGGAATGGATTGGAACGTCTAATGGAAAGTAGAATGGAACGTAGAATGGAATGGAATGGAATGTGGAATGGATTGTGGAATGGAATATGGAATGGAACGTGGAATAGAACGTGTAATGGAATGGAATGGGTTGTGGAATGGAATAAGGAATGGAATGTGGAATGGAATGTGGAAAGGAATAAGGAATGGAATGTGGAATGGAATGTGGAATAGAATGTGGTATAGCAAAGAATGGAATGGAATGTGGAAAGAAACGTGGAAAGGAATGGATTGGAATGCTTAAATGGAATGGAATGGAATGTGGACTGGAATGGAATGCAATGTGGAATGGAATGAGGAATGGAATGGAATGGAATGTGAAAAGGAATGTTTAATGGAAAGTGGAAAGGAATGTGTAATGGAATGTAATGGAACGTGGAATGGAATGTGAAATGGAATGTGGAATGGAATGTGCAATGTAACGCAATGAAATGTGGAAAGGAATGTGGAATGGAATGTAGAATGAAACGCAATGGAATGTAGAATGGATTGTGGAAAGGAATGTGTAATGGAAAGTATAATGCAAAGTAATGTTATGCGGAATGGAACATTGAATGTAATGGAATGGAACGTGGAATGGAACTTGGACTGAAACTTCTTATATAAACTGGAATGGATTGTGTAAGGTAATGTGGAATGGAAAGGAATGGAATGTGGAATGGAATTGAACGGAATGGAATGGAATGTGGAATGGTGTGGAATGGAATGTGGAATGGTGTGGAATAGAATGTGGAATTGAGTGTGGAATGGAATGAAACGTAATGACAACAGAATGCTGAATGGAATGTAACAGAATGCGGAATGGAAAGGAATGGAAAGGTAAGGAATGTGGAACAGAGTGGAATGAAACGTGGAACGGAATTGAATGGAACGTGGAATGGAACGTTTAATGGAATGTAGAATGGAATGGAAAGGAATGTGGAATGGAATTGAATGGAATGTGGAATGGAATGGAATTGAATGGATTGGAATTTGGGATGGAATGGAATAGAATGTAGAATGGAAAGGAACGCAATGAGGAATGGAATGGAATGGTTTGGAATGTGGAATGGAAAGCAATGGAATTTGGAATAGAGAGGAAATGTGTGGAACAAAGAATTGAATGGAGTGGAATGGAATGGAATGTGGAATGGATTGCCATGGAATGTGGAAAGGAATGGAATCGAATGTGAAATTTAATGGAATGGAATGGAATGGAATGTGGAATGGAATGTGGATTGGAATGGAAAGGAATGTAGAATGGAAGGGAATGGATTGTGGAATGGAATGTAATGGAATGGAATGTTTACTGGAAAGAAATAGAATGTGGAACCGGAAGGAATTGTATGGAATGTGGAAGGGAGTTGAATGGAATGGAACGTGGAAAGGAATGCGAAATGGAATGGAATGGAATGTGGAATGGAATGGTAAGGAATGTGGAATTTAATGGAATGGAATGGAAGATGGAATGGAATGGAATGGAATAGAATGTGGAAAGGAATGGAATGGAATGGAATGCGGACAGGAATTGAATGGAATGTGGAACGGAAGGGAATGGAATGGAATATAATGTGGAATGGACTGGAATGGAATGGAATGTGAAATAGAATGTGGAATGGATAGTGAAATAGAATGTGGAATGAAATGTGGAACGGAATGAAATGGAACGTGGACTGGAATGGAATGGAACGTGGAATGGTATGGAATGGAAGGTGGAATGGAACGTGGAATGTAAAGTGGAATTGAATGAGGAATGGAATGGAATAGAATGTGGGATGAAATGTGGAATAGAATGCAATGGAATGAGAATGGAATGTGGAATGGAGTGGAATAGAATGTGGAATGTATGTGGAATGGAATGGATTGGAATGTGGAATGGAATGTGGAATGGAATGTGGAAAGGAACTGAAAGGATTCTGGAATGGAATGTGGAATGGAATATGGAATGGAATGTGGAATGCAATGGAATGGAATGTGGAATGGAACATGGTATTAAATCTACTGGAACGTGGAATAGAAAGTGAAATGAAATGAGGAATGGAATGTGGAATGGAATGTGGAAAGGAATGCAATGGAATGTGGAATGCAATGTGAAATGGAATGTGGAGTGGAATTTAATGGAATGTGCAATAGATAGTGGAATGGAATGTGGAATGGATTGTGGAATGGAATGTGGAATGGAACGGAATGGAATGTGGAATTGAATGTGGAATGGACTGTGGTATGGAACTTGGAATGCAATGCAATCGAATGTGGAATGGAATGCGGAATTGAATGAAATGGAACGTGGAATGCGATATGGAATGGAAAGTGGAATTCAATGGAATGGAAACTGCAATGGAATATGGAATGAAACTTGGAATGTAATGGAATGCAATGGAATGTGGAATGGAACTTGAAATGGAATGGAAAGGAACATGGAATGTAACGGGGAAAGGAACGTGGAATGGATTGTGGAATTGAACGTGGGATGGAATGTGGAATGGAACGGAATGCAATGTAAAATGGAATGTGGAATTGAGTGTGGAATGGAACATGGAATTGAATGGAATGGAATTTGGAATGGAATTTGGAATGGAATGAAATGGGATGGAATGGAATGAAATGTGGAATGGAATGAAAAGAAATGGAATGGAATGTGGAATTGAAAGGCATGGAAAGTGGAATGGAATGTGGAACGGAATGAAATGAAATGTGGAAAGAAATGTGGATTGGAATGGGATGGAATGTGGAATGAAATGGAATGGAATGTGTATTACAACTTAATGGAAAGTGGAATGGAACGTCGAATGGAATTGAATGGAAGGGAATGTGGTATAGAATTGAATGGAATGTGGAATGGAAAGGAATGCAATGTGGAATAGAATTGAATGGAAAGTGGAATGGAGCATGGAATGGAATGTAATGGAATGGAAAGAATGGAATGTGGTATAGAAGGGAATGGAATGTGGAACGGAATTTGGAATGGAATGTGGAAAAGAATGGAATGGAATGTGGAATGGAATGGTATGAACTGCAGAATGGAACGTGGAATGGAATGTGGAATGGAATCTGAAATGGAATGGAATAGAATGGAAAGTGTATTGGCATGTGAATTGGAATGCAATGGAACGTGGAATGGAATGTGAAATGAAATGCAAAGGAATGAGAAAGGAATGTGGAATGGAATGTGGACTGGAATGGAATGGATAGGAATGTGGAATGGAATGTGAGTTGGAATGCAATGGAATGTGGAATGGAATGTGGAATGAAATGCAACGAAATGTGGATGGAATGTGGAATGCAATGTGGAATGGAATGGAATGAGATGTGAAAGAGAACATGGAATGGAATGTAATGGAATGTGAAACAGAATGTGGAATGCAATGGAATAGAATGTGGAATGGAATGGAATGGAATGTGGAATGGAACGTGGAATGGAACGTGGAATCGAACACGGAATGGAACATGGAATGGGACGAGCAATGGTTTGTGGAATGGAAAGTGGAATGGAATGGAGTGGAATGGAACGGAATTTGGAATGGAATGTGTAATGGAATGTTGAATGAAATGGAATGCAATGTGGAATGGAGTATGGAATAGAATGAGGAGAGGAAAGTTGAATGGAATGGAAAGGAAAATGGAATGGATAGTGGAATGGAATGGAATGTACAGTGGAACGGAAAGTGGAATGAAATGGAAAGGAACGTGGATTGGAAAGTGGAATGGAAGATGGTATGGATTGCAATCAAACGTGGAATGGAATGTGGAATAGAACGAGGAATAGAAAGTGGAATGGAATGTGGAATGGAATGGAATGTGGAATGGAATGGAATGAAATGTGGAATGGAATGGAATGGAAGTTGGAATGGAATGTGGAACGGAATGTGGAATGGAATGGAATGCAATGTGGAATGGTATGTGAAATGGAATGTGGAATAGAATGGAATGGAAAGTCGAATGAAATGGAATGGAATGTTGAATGGAATGGAATAGAATATATAATGGAAAGCAAAGCAATGTGGAATGGAATGGTATGGAATGTGGAATGGAAAGGAATGGAATGTGGAATAGAATGAAGTGATATGGAATGTGGAAGAGAACGGAATGCAATGGAATAGAATGTGGAATGGAATGGAATGGAATGTGGAATGGAATTCATGGAATGTGGAATTTAACCGAATGGAATGGAATGTGGAATGGAATGGAATGGAATTGAATGCGGAATGGAATGTAATGAAATGTGGAATGTAAGGGAATAGAATAGAATGGAATGTGGAATGGATCGGAATAGATTGTGGAATCAAATGCGGAATGCAATGTGGAATGGAATGTGGAATGGAATAGAATGGAATGGAATGGATTATGGAATGGAATGTGGAATGGAACGTGGAATGGAATGGAATGAAACGTGGAATGGGATGTAATGGAAGGTGAAATGAAACATGGAATGCACCATGCAATGGAATGTGCAAAGGAATGTGGAATGGAATGTGGAATGGAAAGTAATGGAAGGGAAACTATCGTGGAATGGAAAGTGAAAAGGACGGTGGAATGGAAAGTGAAATCGACTGTGGAATGGAAAGTGAAATGGAAAGTGGAATGTATTGGAAGAGAATGTGGAATGGAATGTGGAATTGAATGTGGAATGTAATGCCAGGGAATGTGGAATGGAATGTGGAATGGAATGGAATGGAATGTGGAATATAATATAATGGAATATGGTATGAAATCTGGAATAGAATGGAATGTGGATTGGAAAGGAATGTAATGTGGAATGGAATGTGGAATAGAAAGTGGAATGGAATGGAATGGATTGTGCAATGGAACGTGGAATGGAATGGAAAGTACCGTAGAATGGAACTTGGAATTCAACGTGGAATGGAACGTGAAATGGAATGTGGAATGCAATGTGGAATGGAATACTAAATGGAATGGGGAATGGAATGCAATGAAATGTGGAAATGAATGGAATGGAATGTGGAATGGAATGGAATGAAATGTGGAATAGAATGTGGGAGGGAATGGAATGGAATGCGGAATTGAATGGAATGGAATGGTATGGAATGTGGAATGGAGCATGGAATGGAATGTGGAATGGAATATGGAATGGGACTTGGAATGGAATGGAACGGAACGTGCAATGGGATGAGGAATGTAATGGAATGCAATGTGGAAAAGTATGTGGTATCAAATGGAATGGAATGGAACGTGGAATGGAATGTGGAATGGACTGTGGAATAGAACGTGAAATGGAACATAGACTGTATTGGAATGGAATGTGGAATGGAATGTGGAATGGAATGTGCATTAGAAAGGGGAATGGAATGGAATAGAATGTGCAATGGAACGTGGAATGGAGTGGAATGGAACTTGGAATGGAACGTGGAAAGGTAAGTGGAATGGAATGTGAAATGCAACGTTCAATGGAAAGTGGAATGGAATATGAAATGGAATGGAATAGAATGTGAAATTGAATGGAATGGAATGTGGAACGGAATGTGGAATGGAATGAAATGGAATGTGGAACAGAATGTGGAATGGAAAAGAATGGAATGCGGAGTGGAATGAAGTGGAATGTTATGGAATGTGGAATGGAATGGAATGGAATGTAGAATGGAACGTGGAATGGAATGGAATGGAACGCGGAATGGAATGTGGAATGGAATATGGAATGGAACGTGGAATAGAACGTGTAATGGAATGGAATGGAATGTGGAATGGAATGTGGAATGGAATGTGGAATTCAATGTGAAATGGAATAGAATGGAATGGAATGTGTAATGGAATGTGGAAAAGAATGGATTGGAATGATTAAATGGAATGGAACGTAACGTGGAAAGGAAAGTGGATTGGAATGCAAGGCAATGTGGAATGGAATGTGGAACAGAATGGAATGGAATGTGAAAAGCAATGTTTAATGGAAATTGGAAAGGAAAGTGGAATGGAATGGAATGCAACGTGGAATGGAATGTGAAATGGAATGTGAAATGGAATGTGCAAAGTAACGCAATGAAATGTGGAAAGGAATTTGGAATGGAATGTGGAAAGAAATGCAATGGAATGTCTAATGGATTGTGGAATGGAATGTGTAATGGAAAGTATAATGCAATGCAATGTTATGCGGAGTGGAACGTTGAATGGAATGGAATGGAACATGGAATGGAACTAGGACTGAAACCTCTAATGTAAACTGGAATGGATTGTGAAAGGCAGTGTGGAATGGAAAGGAATGGAATGTGGAATGGAATGGAATGGAATGGAATGGAACGGAATGTGGAATGGTGTGGAATGGAATGTGGAATTGAATGTGGAATGGAATTAAATGTAATGACAACAGAATGCTGCATGGAATGTAACGGAATGCAGAATTGAAAGGTAAGGAATGTGGAACAGAGTGGAATGCAACGTGGAATGGAATGGAATGTAACGCAGAATGGAACGTTTAATGGAATGTAGAATGGAAGGGAAAGGAATGTGGAATGCAAGGGAATGGAATGTGGAATGGAATGGATTGGAATTTGGGATGGAATGGAATAGAATGTAGAATGGAAAGGAATGTAATGAGGAATGGAATGGAATGGTTTGGATTGTGGAATGGAAAGCAATGGAATGTGGAATAGAGTGGAAAGTTGTGGAACGTAGAAAGGAATGGAGTGGAATGGAATGGAATGTGGAATGGACTGGCGTGGAATGTGGAATGGAATGGAATCGAATGTGAAATTTACTGGAATGGAATGGAATGTGGAATGGAATGGAATGCGGAATGCAATGCGGAATCGAATGTGGAATGTAATGGAAAGGAATGTAGAATGGAAGGGAATGGAATGTGGAAAGGAATGCAATGGAATGGAAGGTTTAATGGAAAGAAATGTAATATGGAATAGAAAAGAATTTTATGGAATGTGGAAGGGAATGGAATGGAATGGAATGTGGAAAGGAATGTGAAACGGAATGGAATGGAATAGAAAGTGTAATGGAATGGAATGGAATGGAATGTGAAATAGAATGTGGAATGGAAAGTGAAATAGAATGTGGAATGGAATGTGGAAAGGAATGAAATGGAACGTGGATTGGAAAGGAATGGAACATGGAATGGAATGGAATGGAACCTGGAATTTAAAATGGAATTGAATGAGGAATGGAATGGAATGGAATGTGGGATGAAATGTGGAATTGAATGCAATGGAATGAGAATGGAATGTGGAATGGAATGGAATGGAATGTGGAATGTATGTGGAATGGAATGGATCAGAATGTGGAATGGAATGTGGAAAGGAATGTGGAATGGAACTGAATGGATTGTGGAATGGAATGTGGAATGGAATATGGAATGCAATGTGCAATGGAATGGAATGGAATGTGGAATGGAACATGGTATTAAATCTACTGGAACGTGGAATGGAAAGTGGAATGAAATGTGGAATGGAATGTGGAATGGAATGTGGAAAGGAATGGAATGGAATGTGGAATGCAATGTGAAGTGGAATGTGGAATGGAGTTTAATGGAATGTGGAATGGATTGTGGAATTGAATGTGGAATCGAACGGAATGGAATGTGGAATGGAATGTGGAATGGACTGTGGAATGGAACTTGGAATGCAATGCGATGGAATGTGGAATGGAACGTGGAATGGAATGGAATGGAATGTGGAATGCGATGCGGAATGGAAACTGGAATTCAATGGAATGGAAACTGGAATGGAATATGGAATGAAACTTGGAATGGAATGGAATGCAATGGAATGTGGAATGGAACTTGAAATGGAATGGAAAGGAACATGGAATGTAACGTGGAAAGGAACGTGGAATGGAATGTGGAATTGAACGTGGGATGGAATGTGGAATGCAATGTGGAATGGAACGGAATGGAATGTGTAATGGAATGTGGAATTGACGGTGGAATGGAACGTCTAATTGAATGGAATGGAATTAGGAATGGAACGTGGAATGTAATGAAATGGAATGGAATGGAATGAAATGTGGAATGGAATGGAAAGCAATGGTATGGAATGTGGAATTGAAAGGCATGGAAAGTGGAATCGAATGTGGAATGGAATGAAATGAAATGTGGAATGAAATGTGGATTGTAATGGAATGGAATGTGGAATGGAATGGAATGGAATGTGGATTAGAATTAAATGGAGAGTGAAATGGAACGTCGAATGGAATTGAATGGAAGGGAATCTGGTATAGAATGGGATGGAATGTGGAATGGAAAGGAATGCAATGTGGAATAGAATTTAATGGAAAGTGGAATGGAGCGTGGAATGGAATGTAGCAGAATAGAAAGAATGGAATGTGATATGGAATGGAATGGAATGTGGAATGGAATTTGGAATGGAATGTGGAAAAGAATGGAATGGAATGTGGAATGGAATGGTATGGACTGCGGAATGGAATATGGAATGGAATGTGGAAGGGAATCTGAAATGGAACGGAATGAAATGGAATGGAAAGTGTATTGACAAGGGAATTGGAATGCAATGGAACATGGAGTGGAATGTGGAATGAAATGCAATGGAATGAGAAAGGAATGTGGAATGGAATGTGGACTGGAATGGAATGGAATGGAATGTGGAATGGAATGTGAATTGGAATGCAATGGAATGTGGAATGGAATGTGGAATGAAATGCAACGAAATGAGAATGGAATGTGGAATGGAATATGGAATGGAATGTGGAATGAAAAGGAATGGAATGTGAAACAGAATGTGGAATGGAATGTGGAATGGAATGTGGAATGGAATGGAATGGAATGTGAAACAGAATGTTGAATGGAATGGAATGGAATGTGGAATGGAAAGGAATGGCATATGGAATGGAAAGTGGAATGAATCGTGGAATGGAACATGGAATCGAACATGGAATGGAATGTGGAATGGGACGTGCATTGTAATGTGGAATGGAAAGTGGAATGTAATGGAGTGGAATGGAGTGGAATGTGGAATGGAATGTGTAATGGAACGTTGAATGAAATGGAATGCAATGAGGAATGAAATATGGAATTGAATGTGGATAGGAACGTCGAATGGAATAGAAAGGAATATGTAATGGAAAGTGGAATGGAATGGAATGTACAGTGGAATGGAATGGAATGTACAATGGAATGGAAAGTGGAATGAAATGGAAAGGAACGTGGATTGGAACGTGCAATGGAACATGCTATGGATTGCAATCAAACCTGGAATGGAATGTGGAACAGAACGAGGAATAGAAAGTGGAATGAATGTGGAATGGAATGGAATGTGGAATGGAATGGAATGAAATATGGAATGGAATGGAATATGGAATGGAATGGAATGGAAGGTGGAATGGAATGTGGAAAGGAATGTGGAATGGAATGGAATGCAATGTGTAATGGTATGTGAAATGGAATGTGGAATAGAATGGAAAGGAAAGTCGAATGGAATGGAATGGAATGGAATAGAATATATAATGGAAAGAATGCAATGTGGAATGGAATGGAATGGTATGGAATGTTGAATGGAAAGGAATGGAATGTGGAATAGAATGAAATGGTATGGAATGTGGAATGGAACGGAATGGAATGGAATGGAATGTGAAATGGTATGGAATGGAATGTGGAATGGAATTGATGGAATGTGGAATGTAACCAATAGAATAGTATTTGGAAAGGAATGGAATGGAAATGAATGTAGTATGGAATGTAATGGAATGTGGAATGGAATGGTATAGAATAGAAAGGAATGTGGAATGGAACGGAATAGACTGTGGAATCGAATGTGGAATGCAATGTGGAATGGAATGTGGAATGGAATGGAATGGAACGGAATGGATTGTGGAATGGAATGTGGAATGGAACTTGGAATGGAATGGAATGGAACGTGGAATGGGTTGTAATGGAACGTGGAATGGAACATGGAATGGAACGTGCAATGGAATGTGCAATGGAATGTGGAATGGAACGTGGAATGGAAAGGAATGGAAGGGAAAGTATCATGGAATGTAAAGTGAAATGGACTGTGGAATGGAAAGTGCAATGGAAAGTGGAATGTATTAGAATAGAATGTGGAATGGAATGTGGAATGGAATGTGGAATGTAATGCCAGGGAATGTGTAATGGAATGTGGAATGGAGTAGAATGGAATGTGGAATGGAATATAAGGGAATATGGAATGAAATCTGGAATGGAATGGAATGTGGACTGGAAAGGAATGTAATGTGGAATGGAAAGTGGAATGGAATGTGGAATAGAAAGTGGAATGGAATGGAATGGATTGTGCAATGGAACGTGGAATGGAATGGAAAGTAACTTAGAATGGATCTTGGAATGCAATGTGGAATGGAACATGGAATGGAATGTGGAATGCAGTGTGGAATGGACTACGAAATGGAATGGGGAATGGAATGGAATGTGGAATGGAATGTGGAATGGAATGGAATGAAATGTGGAATACAATGTGGTATGGAATGGAATGGAATGCACAGTGGATTGGAATGGAATGGTTTGGAATATGGATTGGAATGGAATGGAATGTGGAATGGAATGTTATGGAATGTGGAATAGAACGCGGGATGGAAAGTATTGGAAAGTAGAATGTAATGTGGAATGGAATGTGGAATGGAATCGAATGGAATGTGGAATGGAATGGATTGGAATGTGGAATAGAATGCGGAATGGAATGGAATGGAATGTGGAATGGAATGTGGAACGGAATGGAATGGAATGTGGAATGGAATGGAATGGAATGTGGAATGGAATGTGGTGTGGCACGTGGAATGGAATGGAGTGCAATATGGAATGGAATGTGGAATGGAATCTGGAATGGAATGTGCAATGGAACAGAATGGAACGGAATGGAACGTGGAATGGAATGTGGAATGTAATATGGAATGGAACGTGCAATGGAATTGAATGGAACGTGGAATGGAATGTGCAATGGAATGTGGAATGGAATGTGAAGTGGAAAGGAATTGAAAGTGGAGTGGAACGTGGAATGGAATGGAATTGAATCTGGAATGGAATGTGGCATGGACTGTGGAGTGGAACGTGAAATGGAACGTGCAATGAATTGGAATGGAGTGTGGAATGTACTGTGGAATGGAATGTGGAATTAAATGCAAGGCAATGTGTAATGGAATGTGGAGTGGAATGGAATTGAATGTGGAATGGAATGTGCTGGAATGTGGAATGAAATGTGGAATCGAATGTGGAAGTGATCGGAATGGATTGTGATATAGAGAGTGGAAAGGAATGTGGAATAGATTGTGGAATGAAATTGAATGGAATGTGCAATGTCAATTGGAATGGAATGTAAAGGAACGTGGATGGAACTTGAAATGGAAAGTGGAATGGAACATGGAATGGAATGTGAAATGCAGCATGGAATGGAATGTGGAATGGAATGTGCTATGGAATGAAATGGAATGTGGAAAGGAAAGTGGAATGGAATGGAATGTGGAATGGAATGGAATATAATGTGGAATGGAATGGAATGGAATGTGGAATGGAAAGTGGAATGGAATGCAAAGCAATGTGGAATGGAACGGAAGGGATTGTAGAACAGAATGTGGAATGGAATGTACAATGGAAACTGGACAGGAAAGGAATGCAATGAAGAATGGAATGTGGAATGGAAAGGATTGGAATTCCATATGCAATGGAATGGAAAGCGGAATGGAATGGAATGGAACCTAATGTGGAATGGAATGGAATGGAATGAAATACAATGGAATGGAAAGCAATGTGGAATGAAATGGAATGGAATGTGAAACGGAAAGCGGAATGCAATGGATTGGAATGTGGAATGCAATGTGGAATGAAATGCAATGGAATTTGAAATGGACTGTTTAATGAAATGGAAAGGAATGAGGAATGGAATATGGAATGGAATGGAATGCAATGTAGAATGGAATGTGGAATGGAATGGAATGTGGATCGGAATGTGGAAGGGAATGGAATGTAATTTTGAATTGAATGGAAAGTAATAGAACGTGGAATGGAATGTGCAATCGAATGTGGAATGGAATGGAATGGAAAGAGGAATGGAATGGAATGGAATGTCTAATGGAATTTGGAATGGAATGTGAAATGGAATGGAATGGAATGGAATGTGGAATGCAATGGAAAGGAATAGAACGTGGAATGGAATGTGGAATGGAATGGAATGGAATGTGTAACGGAATGAAATGGAAAGTTGAATGGAATGAAATGGAATATCGAATGGAAGGTGGAATGGAACGTGTAATGGAAAGTAGAATGGAATGTGGAATGGCAAGGAATGTGGAATGGAATGGAAATAGGAATGTAATGGAATTAAATGTAATGTGGAATTGAATGGAATGGCATGTGGAATGGAATGGAATGTTAAATGGAATCGAATGGAAAGGGAATAAAATGGAATGGAACGGAATATGGAATGGAATGGAAAGTGGAATTGAGTGGAACGGAATGCAATGGAAAGGGAATGGCATGGAATGGAATGGAGTGTGGAATGGAATGGAATGGAATTTGGAATGGGATGGAATGGAACGTGGAAAGGAATTGTATGGAATGATGAATGGAATGGAATGGAAAGTGGTATGGAATTGAATGGAATGTAGAATGGACTGTGGAATGGAATGGAATGGAATAGATAATGGTATGGAATCTGGAATGGAATGGAACGGAATGTGGAATGGAAAGGAAAAGAATTTGGAATGGAAGTAAGTGGAATGTGGAATGGAATGTGGAATGGAATGGAAAGGAATGGAATGGAATTGAATGTGGAATGTTATGGAATGGAACATGGAATGGAAAGTGCAATGGAAAGGAATGGAACGAGGAATGGAACATGGAATGGAATGTGTAATGGAACGTGAAAAGGAACGTGGAATGGAATTGATTGGAACGCAGAATTGAACGTGGAATGGAATGTGGAATGGAATATGGAAAGGAAAGTGGAAAGTATTGTGGAAGGGAAAGGAATGGAATGTGAAATGGAATTGAATGGAATGTGGAATGGAATGGAATGGAATGTGGAATGGAATAAAATGGAATGTCGAATATAATGTGGAATAGAATGGAAATGAAGCCTGAATGGTATGGAGGGAAAGTAATGAAATTGGAAGTGGAAAGGACATGGAATGGTACGTGGAATGGAATGTGGAATGGAATGTGTAAAGGAAGGGATTGGAATGTGGAATGGAATGTGTAATGGAAAGGAATGGAATGCAATAGAATGGAATTTCATGGAATACGGAATGAAACGGAATGGAATGTGAAATGGAATGTGGAAAGAAAAATGGAATGGGAGGTGGAATTGAGCATGGAATTGAATGTGCAATGGAATGCGGAATGGAACGTGGAATGCAATGGAATGGAACTTGGAATGGAAAGTGGATTGGAATGGAATGGAACGTGGAATGGAACGTGGAATGGAATTTGGAATGGAACGTGGAATGGAATGTGGAATGGTACGTGGATTGGAATGTGGAATGTAATGTGGAATGGAAACGAATGGAATGTGGAATGGAAAGGAATAGAATGTGGAATGCAATGCAATGGAATGTGGAATGCAATGGAATGGAATGTGGAAAAAAATGTGGAATGGAATGGAATGGAACACGGAATGGAATGGAGTGGAATGCTATGGAATGTGGAAAGGAAAGTGGAATGGAAAGAGGAATGGAATGTGGAATGCAACGGAATGGAATCTGGAATGGAATGAGTAATGAAATTAAATGTGAAATGGAAAGAGGAATTGATTGTGGAATGGAAAGTGGAATGGATTGTGGAATGGAAAGGAACGGAATGTGGAGTGGAATGCAGAATGGAATGGAATGGAAAGTGGAATGGAATGTGGAATGGAATGGAACGTAGAATGGAATGTGGAATAGAATGGAAAGTAATTGTTAAATGTAATGTAATGTAATGTGCAATGGAATGTGGAGTGGAAAGGAATACAATGTGTAATGCAATGTGGAATGGAATATAATGAAATTTGGAATGGAAAGTTAATGGAATGCAGTGGAACATGGAATGGAACATGGAAAGGAATGGAATGGATCGTTAAATGGAACGTGGAATTACAGGTGGAATGGGGCATGGAATGGAATGGAATGGAACGTGGAATGGAATGGCATGGAACGTGGAATGGAATGGAATGGAATTGATCGCGGAATGGAACGTGAAATGCAACATGGAATGGAATGCAATGGAACGTTGAGTGGAATGCGGAATGGAATGTGAAATGGAATGGAATGGAATGTGGAATGCAATGTGAAATGGATTAGAATGAAATGTGGACAGGAATGCGGAATGGAATAGTATAGAATTTGGAAAGCAGTGGAATTGAATGTGGAATGGAATGGAATGGAATGTGGAATAGAATGTGGAATGATATCGATTGGAATATGGAATGGAATGTGGAATAGAATGTGGAATGAAATGAGGAATGGAATGGAAAGGAATGAAATGTGGAATGGAATGTGGAATGGAAATTGGAATGCCATGTGGAATGGAACAGAATGGGATGTGGAATGGAATGTTTAAAGGAACGTGGAATGGAATGCATTGGAATGTGGAATGGAAAGTGGTATGGAATGTAATGGAATTTGGAATGGAATGTGGAATCGAATCTAATGCAATATGGAATGGAATGTGGAAAGGAACGCGGAATGGAACGGAATGTGGAATGGAAAGTGGAATGCAATGTAATGGACTGTGGAAGGGAATGTGGAATGGAAATTGGAATGGCATGTGGAATTGAACGGAATGGAATGTGGAATGGAATGTTTAAAGGAACATGGAATGGAATGGAATGGAATGTGGAATAGAATGCATTGGAATGTGAAATGGAATGTGGAAAGGAAAGGAACGTAGAGTGGAATGTGGAATGGAATGGATCGCGGAATGGAAAGTGGAATGGAATGCAGTGGAATGTGGAATGCAGAATGCAATGTGGAATAGAATGGAATGCAATGTGAATGGAATGTGGAATGGAACGTAATGGAATGCAATGTGGAGTGCAATGGAATGGAATGTGGAATGGAAATTAATAGAATGTGGAATGGAATGGAATGGAAGGTAATGTGGAAATTAATGAAATGGAATGTGGAATGGAATGGAATGGAATATGGATTAGAATGGAATAGAATTGAATGTGGATTGGAATGGAATTTAATGTGGAGAGGAATCCAATGGAATGGGGAATGGAATGGAATGGAATGTGGAATGGAATTTGGAATTGAATGGAAAGGAACAGAATAGAATGTGGAATGGAATGTAATGTGGAATGGGATGGAATGTGGAATGCAAAGTGGAATGGAATGGAATGAAACTTGCAATGGAAAGTCGAATGGAACGTGGAATGGAACGTGGAATGGAATGTGGAATGGAAAGGAATAGAAAGTCGAATCGAATGTGGAATGGAAAGGAATGGAATGTAGAATGGAATGGAATGGAATTTGGAATTGAATGGAATGGAATGTGAAATGCAATGTGAAATGGAATGTGAAATGGAATGTGGAATGGAAGGTGGAATGGAATGGAATGGAACTTGGAATGGAAAGGAATGGAACGTGGAATGGATTGTGCAATGGAACATGGAATGGAATGTGAAATGTAATCTGGAATGAAACGTGGCATGGAATGTGGAATGGAATGGAATAGAATGTGGAATGGAAAGTAGAATGGAATGGAATGCAACATGGAATGGAAAGAGGAATGGAGTGGAATGGAATGGAAGGTGGAATGGAAGGGAATGAAACGTGTAATGGAATGTGGACAGGAACGTGGAGTGCAATGCGGAATGGAATGTGGAATGGAAAGGAATGGAATGTGGATTGGAATGGAATGGAATGTGGAATGGCAGGTGGAATGTAACGTGGAATGAAAGTGGAATGGAATGGAATGGAATATGGAATGGAAACTGCAATGGAATGGAATGGAACATGGAATGGAACGTAGAATGGAATAGAATGGAAGGTGGAATGGAAGGGAATGAAACGTGGAATGGAATGTGGAATGGAAGGTGGAATGCAACGTGGAATGGAATGTGGAATGGAAAGGAATGGATTGTGGAATGGAATGGAATGGAATGTGGAATGGCAGGTGGAATGTAAAGTGGAATGGAACGTGGAATGTAATGTCGAATGAGATGTGGTATGGACTGGAATTTAATTTAGAATGGAACGTGGAATGGAATGGAATGGAATGTGGAATGGAATTGAATAGAATGTGGAATGGAATGGAATGGAATAGAACGTGGAATGGAAAGAATGGAATTTGTAATTTAATGGAATGGTATGGAATATGGAATGGAATGGAATGGAATGTGGAATGTCATGTGGAATGGAATGGAATGGAATGTGGAATGGAATGGAAGGGAATGTGTAATGGAATATAATGGAATGTGGAATGGAACGGAATTGAATGGAATGTGGAAAGCAGAATGGAATGGAACGGAATGTGGAATGGAATTGAATAGAATGGAACGTGGAATGGAATATGGAGTGGAACCTGGAATGAAATATGGAATGCAATGTTGAATGTAATGTGGAATAGAAAGTGGAATAGAATGGAATGGAATGGAATGTGGAATGGAATGTGGAAAGGAATGGAATGGAATGCGGAATGGAACGGAATGGGATGTGGAATGTAATGGAAAGTGAAATGGAATGAAACGTGGAATGGAACGGAATGGAATATGGAATGGGTTGGAATGGCATTTGGAAGGGATTGTTTAATGGAAGGTGGAATGGAATGTGAAATGGAATGGGGAATGGAATGACTAGTAGAGTGTGGAATTGAATGGAATGGAATCTGGAATGGATTGTTGAGTGGAATGTGGAATGAGATGGAATGGAAAAGGAATGGAAACTGGGATGGAATGGGGAATTGAATTTGGAATTGAATGGAGTGAAATATGGAATGGAATCGAATGGAAGGGTGCAGAACGTAGAATGGAATGTGGAATGGAATTTGCAATTCAGTGGAAATGAATGAAATGGAATGTGGAATGGAATGGAAGGTGGAATGGAATGGAATGTGGAATGGAATTTAATGTGGAATGGAATGGAATGGAATGTAGAATGGAATGTAATGAAAAGTGGAATGGAATGTGCAATGGAATTGAATTGGACGGAATGAAATGAGGAATGGAATGGAATGAATACAATGTGGAATGGAATGCAATGGAATGTGGAACGGAATGGAATGGAATGTGGAATGGAATGTGGCATGAAATGGAAAGGAATGTGGAATGGAGCGTGGAATGGAATGGAATGAAATGTGGAATGGAATGCGGAATGGAAAGCAATGGAATGAGGCATGAAATGGAATGGAATGTAGAATGGAACGTGGAATGGAATCGAATGGAATGTTGAAAGGAATGTGGAATGGAAAGGAATGGAATGGAATGGAATGTGGAATAGAATGGTATTGAAAGCGGAATGGAATGGAATGGAAAAGGGATGGAATGGAATGCAATGTGGAATGGAAGGGAATGGCATGGAATGTGGAATGGAACGAAATTTAATGTGGAATGGATTGGAATGGAATGGAATGTGGAATGGAATGGAGTGGAATGTGGAATGGAATGGAATGGAATGTGGAATGCAATGGAATGGAATATGGTAAGGAAAGGAATGGAGTGGAATGTGGAATGGAATAGAATTGAATGAGGAATGGAATGAAATGCAATGTTTAATGGAATATAGATTTCAATGGAAAGGAATGGAATGGAAAGTGGAACTGAATATAATGTGGAATGGCATGGAATATGTAATGGAATGGAATGGAATGTGGTATTGAAATTAATGGTATATGGAACGGAATGTGCACTGCAATGGAATGGAATGTGGAATGGAATGCAATGAAATGCAATTTCGAATACAATGCAATGGAATATGGAAAGGAATAGATTGGAATGTGGAAAGAAATGGAATGGAATGCAATGTGGAAAGGAACACAGTGTAATGTGGAATGGAATGGAATAGAATGTGGAATGGAGTGGAATGGAATGAAATGTGGAATGAAATGGAATGGAATGGAATGTGGAATGGAATGGAATTAATGTCAAATGGAATGTGGCATGGAGTGGAAAGGAAAGGAATGTGGTATGGAATAGAGTGGAATGTGGAATGGAATGTGGAATGGAATGGAAAGAAATGCTGGAATGGAATGGATCGCGAATTGGAATGTGGAATGGAAAGTGGAATGGAATGGAATCGAATGCAATGTGGAATGGAATGGAATGGAATATGGAATCGAATGGAATGGAACGGAATGTGGAATAGAAGGGATTGGAATGTGGAATGGAATGTGGAAAGGAATGGAATGTAGAGTGGAACGTGGAATGGAATGGATCGTGGAATGGAAGGTGGAATGGAATGTAATGCAATTTGGAATGCGGAATGCATTGTAGAATGGAATGGAATGGAATGTGGAATGGAATGTGGAATGGAACAAAATGGAATGTGGAATGGAATGTGGAATGGAATGTGGAATGGAATGGAAATGAACGTGGAATGGAATGTGGAACGGAGTGGAATGGAATGCAATGTGGAAAAGAATGGAATGGAATGTGGAATGGAATGGAATGGAATGTGGAATGGAATGGAATGGAAAGTGGAATGCAATGGAATTGAATGTGGATTGGAATCTAATGGAATGGGGAATTGAATGGAATGGAATGTGGAATGTAATTTGGAATTAAATGGAAAGGAATGGAAAGGAATGTGGAATGGAATGGAATGTGGAATGGAATGGAATGTGGAATGGAATGGAATGTGGAATGGAATGGAATGTGTAATCGAATGGAATGTGGAATGCAATGGAATGTGGAATGGAACGGAATGGAATGTGGAATGGAATGTAATGGAAGTCAATGTGGAATCCAATAGAATGAAATGTGGAAGGGAATGGAATGGAACATGGAATGGAATGGAATGGAATCTGGAATGGAATGGAATTGAATGTGGAAAGCAACGTGGAATGGAATGGAATGCAATGGAATTTAATGTGGAAAGGAATGGAATGGAATATGGAATGGAATTGAATGGAAAATGGAATGGAATGGAATGGAATGGAATGTGCAATTTAATGTAATGGAATATGGAATGGAATGCAATGGAATGTGGAACTGAATAGAATTGAACGTGGAATGGAATGACATGGAATGTGAAATTCACTGGAAATGATCGTGGATTGGAACGTTAAATGTAATGTGGAGTGGAAAGGAAAGGAACTTGTAATGGAACATAGAATGCAACGTGGAATGGAATGGAATGGATTGGAATGGAACGGAATGGAATGGAACGTGGAATGGAATGGAATGGAAAGGAAATTGGAATGGAACATGGATAGGAACAAGGAAGAGAATGGAATGGAATGGAATGGCATGGAAGGTGAAATGGATTGTAATGGAATGTGGAATTGAATACAGTGGAATGTGGAGTGGAATGCAATGGAATGTGGAATGGAATGGAATGAAACGTGGAATGGAATGTGGAATGTAGTGGAAAGGAATGTGGAATAGACAGGAATGGAATGTGGAATGTATTGTAACGTGGAATGGAAAGGAATGGAATGTGGATTGGAATGGAATGGTATGTGGAAAGTAATGGAATGCAAAGGAATGGAATATGAAATGGCAGGTGACATGGACTTTGGTAAGGTATGTGAAACGGAATGTGAAATGCAATGTAGAATGGAATGAAATGCAATGTGGAATGGAATGGATTGGATTCGAATGTCGTATGGAATGTGGAAAGGAATGTGAAATGGAATGTTGAATGGAATGTGGAATGGAAGGTGAAATGGAATGTGGAAAGGAATGTGAAATGGAATGTTGAATGGAATGCGGAATGGAATGAAATGGAAAGTGGAAAGGTATGGAATGGAATGGAATTTAACGTGTAATGGAACGTGGAATGGAATGTGGAGTTAAATTGAATAGAATGTGAAATGTAATCTGGAAACGAATGTGAAATGCAATGTGGAATGGAATGTGGAATGGAATGAATTGGAAAGTGGATTGGAAAATAATGAAATAGAATTCAACGTGGAATGGAACATGGAATGGAATGTGGAATGCAATCGAAAGGAATGTGGAATGGAATGAGTAACGTAATGGAATGCAATGTGGAAAGGAATGTGGAATGGAATGGAATGGAATGTGTAAAACAATATGGAATGGAAAGTGGAATGGAACGTGAAATGGAATGGAATGGAATGGAAAGAGGAATCGAATACATAATGGAATTTAATGGAATGTGGAATGGAATGAATAATGGAAAGGAATGGAATATGGAATGGATTTGAATGGAATGTGAAATGGAATGTGGAATGGAACGTGGAATGGAATGTGGAATGCAATAGAAAGGAACGTGGAATGGAATATAGAATGGAATGGTATGGAATGTGGAATGGAAAGGAATTGAATGTGGAATGGAATGTGGAATGGAACATGGAATGGAACGTCGAACGTAATGGCACGGAAGATGGAATGGAATGCAATAGAAAGTGGAATGGAATGGAATGGAACGTGCAATGGAACGTGCAATTGAACGTGGAATGGAACGGGAAATAGAACCTTGGAATGGAATGGAATGGAAAGTGGAATAGGAGGGAATGTTATGTGGAATGGAATGTGGAATCGAACGGAATGGAATTTTTAAGGGAATGCAATGGAATGTGGAATGGAATGGAATGCAATACAATGTGGAAAGGAATGAAAAGAAATGGAAAGGAATGTGGAATTGAATGGAATGGAATATGGAATGGATTGGAATTGGACGTGAAATGGGACGCGGAATGGAAGGTGGAATGGAATGTGGAATGGAATGGTAAGGGACGTGGAATGGGACGTGGAAAGGGAAGTGAAATGGAAGGTGAATCAAACGTTCAACGAAACCTGGAATGGAACGTGGAATGGAATGTGGAATGGAATGAAATTGAATGTGGAATGGAACTTGGAATGGAACGTGGAATGGAACGTCAAATGGAACGTAGAATGGAACGTGGAATGGAACCTGGAATGGAACGTGGAATGGAACGTCAAATGGAACGTAGAATGGAACATGGAATGGAACCTGGAATGGAATGTGGAATGGAATCGAATGAAAAGTTTAATGGAATGAAATGGAATCGAACTTGGAATGGAATGTATAATGGAATAGAATGGAATGTGGAATGGAATGTGGAATGGAATAGAATGGAATAGAATGGAATGAGGGATGGAATGTGGAACGGAACGTGGAATGGAAAGAATTGGAATGTGGCATGGAATGTGGAATGGAATGTGTAATGGAATGAAATGGAACATGGATTGGAATGAAATGGATAGTGGAATGGAATGGAATGGAATGCGGAATGGAATGTGGAATGGAATGGACAGGAATGTGAAATTTAATGTGGAGTTAAATTGAATGGAATGTTAAATAGAATGTGGAGTGGAATGTGGAATGGAATGGACTGGAATGTGAAATTTAATGTGGAGTTAAATTGAATGGAATGTTAAATGGAATGTGGAGTGGAATGGAATGGAATGTTTAATGGAATGTGAAATGGAATGTGAAACGGATTGGAATGGAATGTGAAATGGAATGTGGAATGGAATGCGGAATGGAGTGTGGAATGGAACGTGGAATGGAATCGAGTGGAATGTGGAATGGAGCTTGGATTGGTATGGAACGAAAAGTGTAATGGAACTTGGAATGGAATGTGGAATGGTACATGGAACGGAATGTGCAATGGATTTTGGAATGGGACGTGGAATGGAATGGAATAGAACGTGGAATGGAACGTGGAATGCTAGGAATGGAACGTGGAATGCAACGTGGAATGGATTGTGGAATGATATGTGGAATGGAATGTGGAATGTAATGTGGAAGGGAAAGTGCAACGGAAAGGAATGGAAAGTGGAGTATAATGGAATGGAATGTGGATTAGAATGTGGAATGGAATGGAATGGAATGGAATGTGGAATGAAGTGGAATGGAATGGCATGGAATGCGGAATGGAATGGAATGCAATGTGGAATGAAATTGAATGCAATTGTATGGAATGTGAAATCGAATTGAATGGAATGTGGAATGGAAAGTGGAATGGAACATGGAAGGTAATGTGGAATATAACGTGGAATGGAATGTAGACTGGAATCTCGAAAGGAATGGAAAACAATGCGGATTAGAATGGAATGCAATGTAACGGAATGTGGAATGGAATAGAATGGAATGAGGAATGTAATGGAATGGAATGGAATGTGGAATTGAATGGAATGGAATGAGAAATGGAATGCAATGATATGTGGAAAGGAATGGAATGGAAGGTTGAAAGGAATGCGGAATGGAATGTGGAATGGAATGTGGAATGGAATGGAATGGAATGTGGAATGGAATGGAATGGAATGTGGAATGGAATGGAATAGAATGTGGAATAGAATGGAATGGAAAGCAATGTGGAATGGAATGTGGAATGGAATGTGGATTGGAATGGAATGTGTAATGGAATGGAATGGAATGTGGAATGCAATAGAATGGAATCTGGAATGGAATGAAACGTGGAATGGAATGGAATCGATGTGGATTTGAATGTAATGGAATACGGAATGGAATGGAAAGGAATGGAATGTGGAATGGAATGGACTGGTATATGGAATGGAATGTGGAGTGGAATGGAAAGCAGTGTTAAATGGATTGCGAAATGGAATGTGGAATGGAATGGACTGGAATTTGAAATGGAATGTGGAGTGGAATAGAATGGAATGTTAAATGGAAAGTGGAATGGAATGGAACGGAATGTGGAATGGAATGTGGTATGGAATGCGGAATGGAATGGAATGTGAAATGTAATGTAGAATGGAATGTGGAATGGAGTGTGGAATGGAATGTATAACGGAACGGAATGGAATGTGAAATGTAGTGTGGAATGGAATGTGTAATGGAATGTCAAATGTAATGCAATGGAATGTGGAATGAAAGGCAAAGGAATGGAATTGAATGTGGAATGGAATGGAATGGAATGTGGAATGAAATGAAACATAACGCAATGGAATGTGGAATGGAATGGAATGAAACGGCAAATGTAGTGGAATGTGAAATGGAATGGAATGGAATGTCGAATGGAATGTAATGGATTGTGGAATGGAATGTGCAATGGAATGGAAAGCAATGTGGATTGGAATGTGGAATGGAATGTGTTGGAATGTGGAATAGAACGTGGAATGGAATGTGGATAAGATCGTGGAATGGAATGTGGTTAAGATTATGGAATGGAATGTGGAATGGAATGTGGAATAGAACGTGGAATGGAATGGAGTGGAACGTGGAATGGAATCGAAATGAATGTGGAATGGTATGGAATGGAATGGGGAAAGGAATGTGGAATGGGTTGGATTGTGGAAAGGAATGGAATGGAATGGAATGTGGAATGGAATGGAGTGGAATGGAATGTGGAGTCGAATAGAATGGAATGTTTAATGTAGTTGAAAGGAATGTGAAGTGGAATGGAATGGAATGTGGAATGTAGTGGAAAGGAATGTTGAGTGGAAAGGAATGGAATGTGGAATGGAATGGAATGGAGTGTCGAATGCACTGCAATGAAATGGAATGTAATGGAATGTGGATTGGAATGGAAAGTGGAATGGAATGGAATGGGATGGAGCGTAATGCAATGTGGAATAGATTGGAATGGAATGTAGAATGGAATGGAATGGAATGGAATTCAATGGAACGTGGAATGGAATGGATAATGAAATGGAATGGAATGGAATGACGAATGGAATGTAACGGAGTGTGGAATGAAATGGAATAGAATGTGGAATTGAATGGAATGAAATGGAAGTAAAAGGAACGTGGAGTGGAATGGAATGTGAAATGGAACAAAATGGAAATAGGAACAGAAGGCAATGGAATGAGGAACGGAATGTGCAATAGGGGGGAATGGAATATGGAATGGAATGGAATGTGGAATTTAATGTGAAATGGAATGGAAGGGAACACGGTATGGTAAGTAATGGAATGTGGAGTGGAATGGAATGGAATGCGGAAAGGAATTTTGAATGGAATCGAATGGAATGGAATGTGGAATGGAATGGAATATAAGGGAATATGGAACCAAATGGAAGTGAACATGGAACGCAGTGGAATGGAATGTGGAATGGAATGTAGAAGGTAATGGATTGGAATGTGGAATGCAATGTGGAATGGAAGGGAATGGAATGTGGAATGGAATACAATGGAATGTGGAATGGAATGTGGAATGGAATGGAATGGAATGTGGAATGGAATTGAATGGAATGTGGAAAGGAATGGAAAGGAATGTGGAATGGAATGGAATGGAATGAGGAATGTAATTGAATGGAGTGTGGATTGAAATGGAAAGAATGTGGAATGATATTGAATGGAAAGGTATGGAACGTGGAATGGAATGCGGAATGAAGTGGAATGCAATGTGGAATGGATTGTAGAATGGAATGGAATGGAATGTGACATGGAATTTGGAATGGAAAGGAATGGAATGTGGAATGGAATGGAATGGAATGGAGAATGTAATATGCAATGGAATGGAATGGAATGTTTAATGGAATGTGGAATGGAATGTTGAATGGAAAGCTATGGGAGGTAGAATGGAATGTAATGGGATGTGGAATAGAATGGAATGGAATGGGGAATGGAATGTGGAAAGGAATGCAACGGAACGTGGAATGAAATGTTTAATGGATTGGAATGGAATATGGAATGGAATGGAATTTACTGGTATGGAATGTGGAATGGAACGGAATATAATATGGAATGGAATGTGGAATGGAACGCAATGTAACGTGGAATGGAACGTGGAATTGAACGTGGAATGGAACACGGAATGGAACAAAAAATGGAACATGGAATGATATGTGGAATGGAATGGAATGGAATGTGGAATGGAAGGGATTGGAATGGAATGGAATGTGGAATGGAATGCAATGAAATGTGCAATGGGAAGAATGGAATATGGAATGGAATGCAAATGTATGGAAACTGGAATGGAATGGAATGGAAAGGAATGTGAAATGGAATGTAATGGAACGTTTAATAGAATGGAATGGAATATGAAATGGAATTGAGTGCAATGTGGAATGGAATGGAAAGGAACCTGGATTCAAATGGAATAGAATATGGACTGAAATGTAATGGAATGGAATGGAAAGTGGAATTGAATGTAATGGAATGTGAAATAGAATGCCACAGAATGTGGAATGGAATGTAATGGAACGTGGAATAGAATGTTCAATGGAATGGAATAGAAGGTGGAATGGAATTTGGAATGGAATCTGGAATGGAATGGAATGAAATTCGGAATGGAACGTGGAATGGAATGTGGAATGGAATGTGGAATGGAATGGAATGGAAAGTGGAATGGAAAGTGCAAGTTAATGGAATGGAATGCCATGTGGAATGGAACGGAATGTTATGTGGAATGGAATGTGGAATGGAAAGGAATGTGGAATGGAAAGTGGAATGGAATGGAAAGGAAGGTGTAATGGAATGGACAGGATTGTGGAATGGAATGAGGAAAGGAATGTGCAACGGAATCTGGAATGGAACGGTAAACAATGTGTAATGGAATGTGGAATGGAATGGAATGGAATATGGAATGGAATGTGGAATGCAATGGAATGGAATGTAGACTGGAATGCAATGGTATTTGAAATGGACTGTGGAATGAAATGTAATGGAATGAGGAATGGAAAGTGGAATGGGATGGTATGGAACGTAGAATGGAATGTTAAATGGAATGGAATGTGAAATGGAATGGAATGGAATTTGGAATGTAATGGAAAGTAATAGAACGTGTAATGGACTGTGGAATCGAATGTGGAATGGAATGGAATGGAATGTGGAATAGAATGGAATGGAATGTGGAAAGGAATATGGAATGGAATATGAGATGGAATGGAATGGGATGTGGAATTGAATGGAATGCAATAGAACGTGGAATGGAATGTGGAATGGAATGGAAAGGAATGTGGAATGGAATGTGGAATGGAATGGAATGTAAAGTGGAATGGATTGGAATGGAATGTGGATAGGAATGTGGAATGTAATAGAACGGAATATGGAATGGAATGTGGAATGTATAGGAATGGAATGTGGAATAAAATGGAATGTAAAGCGGAATTGAACCTGGAAAGTAATGGATTGGAAGGTGGTGTGGAATGCCGACTGGAACGTGGAATGGAACGTGGAATGGAAAGTGGAATGGAAAGGAATGTACTGGAAAGTGGAATGCAATGGAATGGAAGGAAAGGTGGAAGAGAATTGAATGGAATGTGGAATGGAATGGAATGGAATATGGAAATAAACATGGAATGGAATGTGGAAAGGAACGTGGAATGGAATGTGGAATGGAAAGGAATGTGGAATGGAATGGAAAGAGGAAAGCAAAGGAATTGAATGGAATGTGGAACTGAATGGAATGGAATGTGGAATGGAAAGGAATGTGGAATGGAATGAAATGGAAAGTGATTGGAATGGAATGGATTGGAATGAGGAATAGAATTGAAAGTGAAATGGAGTGTAATTGAATATAATTGAAAGGGAATGGAATGGAACGGAATGGAATGTGGAATGGATTGGAATGTGGAATGGAACGGAATGGGAAAGGAATTTAATGCAATTTGGAATGCAATGGAATGGAAAGTGGAATGGAATTGAATGGAATGTGGAATGGAATTGAATGGAATGTAATTTCGAAGGGATGGAATGCAAAGTGAAATTAAATGGAAAGGAATGTGGAATGGAACGTGGATTGGAATGGAATGGTATGTGGAATGCATTGTGGAATAGAATGAAATGCAATCTGCAATGGAATGTGGAATAGAATGGAATGGAATGTGGAATGGAATGTGGAGTGGAATGTGGAATAGAATGTAATGAATTTTATATGGACCGTGGAATTGAATGTGGATTGGAATGGAATGGAAAGTGGACTGGAACGTGGAATGGAATAGAAAGGAATTGGAATGGTCTTTGGAATGGAATGTCGAACGGAATGGAATGGAATGTGGAAAGGAAGGTTGAAGAGAATGGAATGGAGTGTGGAAAGGAACGGAATGGAATAGGAATGGAGTGTGGAATGGAATGGAATGGAATGTGGAATCGAATGCGGAAAGGAAAGAGGAATGGAAAGTGGAATGGAATGTGGAATAGAATGGAATGGAATGAAATTTGGAAGGGAATGGAATGGAATACAAAGGGAATGTGGAATGTAATGGAATGGAATGTGGAAAGGAATGCTGAATGGACAGTGGAATGGAATGTGGAATGGAACGTGAAATGCAACGGAATGGAATGGAATGTGGAACGCAAAGGAATGTAATGTGGAATGGAATCTAATGGAATGGAATGTGGAATGGAAAGGAATGTGTAATGGAATTGAATGTGGAAAGGAATGAAATGTGTATTGAAATGTGGAACAGAAGGGAATTGAATGTGGAATGGGATGGAATAGAATGTGGAATGGAATGGAATGTGGAATGAAATGGAATGTGGAAAGGAATGGAATGGAAAGATATGAGGGATGAGATGTGAAAAGGAATGTGTAATGGAATGGAATGGATCATGGAATGGAATGTGGAATGGAATTTAATGGAACGTGGAATGGAATGTGGAATGGAATGGAATGTGGAATGGAATTTGGAATTGAATGGAATGGAATGTGGAATGGAATGTGGAATAAAATGTGGAATGGAATGTGGAATGTAATGGAATGAAAAGTGGCATAAAACGTGGATTGCAATGGAATGGAAAGTGGAATGGAATGGAATGGCCTGCGCAATGGAATGTGGAATGGAGTGTGTGATGGAATGTGGAATGGAATGGAACGGTATGGAATGGAATGTGGAATGGCATGTGAATTGGAATGCAAAGGATTGTGGAATGGAAGTTGGAACGAAATGCAATGGAATGTGGAATGAAATTAAATGGAATGAGAATGGAACGAGGAATGGAAAGTGGAATAGAATGTGGAATGGACTGCGGAATGGATTGCGGAAATGAATGTGGAATGGAATATACAGGATAGGAATGTGGAATGGAAAGTGGAATGGAATGGAACGAAATATGGAAAGGAAAGTGAAATTGAATGCAATGGAATGTGGAATGGAATGTGGAATAGAATGTGGAATGGAATGTGGAATGCAACGTGGAGTGGCATGTGGAATTCAACGGAACGGATAGTGCTATGGAATGTGGAATGGAAAGTGCAATGGAATGTGGAACGGAATGGAATGCAATGTGGAAAGGATCTGGAATGGAAAGTGGAATGTAAAGTGGAATGGAATGGAATGGAATGGAATGGAGTGCAATGGAATCCGAAATAGAATGCGAAGTGGAATGCGGAATGGAATGTGGAATGGAATGTGGAATGGAATGGAATGGAATGCAATGGAATGTGAAACGGATTGCGAATTGGAATGTGGAATGGACTGTGGAATGGAACGTGGAATAGAATGAAATGGAACGTGGAAGTGAATGGAATGGAACGTGGAATGTTATGGAATGGAATGTGGAATGGAACGAGGAATGAAACGTGGAATGGAATGTGGAAGGTAATGTGGAATGGAATGTGGAAGTTAATGTGGAATGAAAGGCAAAGTAATGTGGAATGAAATGTGAAATAGAATGAAATGGAATGTGGAATGGAATGAGGAAAGGAATGTTGAATGTTGAATGGAATGTACAACTGAATGGAATAGAATATGTAATCGAATGTGGAATCGAATAGAATGTAATTTGGAATGGAATGGAATGGAATGTTTGAAGGGATGGAATGGAATGCAATGTGGAATATAATGGAAATGAATGTGGAATGGAATGGAATGGAATGTGGAATGAAACGGAATGGAATGTGGAATCGAATGTGTAATGGAATGGAATGGAATTAAATGGAATGTGGAATGCAAAGGAATGGAATATGGAATGGAACGGAATGGAATGTGGAATGGAATGGAATTGAATGTGGAATGGAATGGAATGGAAGGTGGAATGGAATGGAACTGAATGCAATATGCAATGGAATGGAATGGAATGTGGAATGGAATGGAACGTAATTAAGTGTGGAATGGAATGGTATGGAATGCAATGTGGAATGGAGTGGAATGCAAAGTGGAATTGAATGTAATGGAATGTTCAAAGTAATGGAATGGAATGTAGAATGGAATGGAATGGAATGGAAAGTGGAATGGAATGGAATGGAATATTTAATGGCAAGGAATGTGGACTGGAAAGGAATTGAATGTTTAATGGAATGTGGAATGGAATTTAGAATAGAATGGAAAGGAATGGAATGAAATGTGGAACGGAATGGAAGGGAATTTGGAATGGAATTTGGATTTGAATGGAAAGGAATTGAATGGAATGAGGAATGGAATGGAATGTATAATGGAAAGGAATGGAATGTGTAATGCAATGGAAAGGAATGTGGAATGCAATGGAATGGAATATGGAATTGAATGTAATGGAATGTGGAATGGGAAGATCAATGGAATGAAATGTGGAATGGAATGTGGAAAGTAATGTGTAATGGAATGTGGAAAGGAATGTGGAATGGAATGTGGAAAGGAATGCAATGTAATGGAATGTGCAATGGAATGGAATATGTAATGGAATGCAATGAAATGCAATGTGGAAAGGAATAGAATGGAATGTGGAATGGAATGGAATGGAATGGAATGTGGAATGGAATCTAGAATAGAATGGAATGGAATGGAATGGAATGTGGAATGAAATGGAATGTAATAATGAATGCAATGGAATTTAATTAAATGTGGAATAGAATGGAATTGAATGTGGAATGGAATGGAAAGGAATATGTAATAGAATGGAATTTGGAATGGAATGTGGAATGGAATGAAATGAAACATATAATGGAAAGTGAAATGGAATAGAATGGAATGTGGAATGGACTGTGGAGTGGATAATATTTAACGTGGAATGAAATGTGGAAAGGAAAGTGGAATGCAATGGCACGTGGAATGGAAGTTGGAATAAAATGGAACGGAATGTGGAATGTATCGTGGAATAGAACATGGAATGGAAGGAGGAATGGAATGTGGAATTTATCGTGCAAAGTAATGTGGAATTGAATGGAATGGATTCTGTAATGGAATGGAATGGAATGATATGGAATGTGGAATGGAATGGAATGCAGTGTGGAATGGAATCTGGAAAGGAATGGAATGGATTGTGGATTGGAATGGAATGGAATGTGGAATGGAAATGAATGGAATGTGGAATGGAATGTGGAAGGGAAAGTGGAATAAAATGGAATATAATGTGGACTGGAATGGGGAGTGGAATGGAGTGGAACGTGGAATGGAAAGTCAAATGAAACGTGGAATGGATCCCGGAATGGAACGGAATGGAAAGTGGAATGGAACGTGGAATGGAATGGAATGGAACATGGAATGGAAAGTGGAGTGGATTGTGGAATGGAACGTGTAATGGAACGTGGAATGGAATGGAATTAAATGAGGAATGGAATCTGGAATGGAATGTAATGGAATGTGGAATGGAATGGAATGTGGAATGGATTGTGAAATGGAACGTGGAATGGAATGTGGAATGGAACGCGAAATGGAATGGAATTCAACGTGGAATGGAATGTGGAATGGATCGTGGAATGGAACATGGAATGGTATGTGGAATGGAATGTGGAATGAAGTGTGGAATGGAACGTGAAATTGAATGGAATGGAATATTGAATGGAACCTGGAATGGAATGCAATGGAACGTTGAATGGAATGTGGAACGGAATCTGGAAGAGAAAGTGGAATGGAATGCGGAATGGAATGGAATCGATTGTGGAATGGAGTGTTGAATGGAATAGAAAGGAATGTGCAATGCAATTTGGAATGTAATGGAATGAACGTGGAATGGAATGTGGAATGGAATGGAATGGAATGTAGAATGGAATGTTGAATGGAACGTAGAATGGAAAGTGAAATGGAATGGAATGGAATCTGGTACGGAATGTCGAATGGAATGTGGAGTGGAACAGAATGTAATGTGGAATAGAATGTGGAATGGAATGTAGGAAGGAAAGTGGAATGGAATGGCATGTGGAATGGAACTTGGAATTGAATGGAATGGAACGCGGAATGTATCGGGGAATAGAACGTGGAATGGAACGAGGAATGGAACATTGAATGGAACGTGGAATGGAATGTGGAAAGGAATGGAATGGAAAGTGGAATGGAAGGCAATGGAATGTGGAATGGAATGTGGAATGGTATGCAAAGGAATGTGGAACGGAATGTGGAAAGAATGTGCAATGGAATGGAATGGAATCAGGAATGGCATGGAATCGAATATGGAATGGAGTGGAATGCAATGGAATGCAGAATGGTATGCAAAGGAATGTGGAATGGAATGGAATTGAATGTGGAATTGAATGGAATGCAAAGTGGAATGGATTGAAATGGAATGTGGAATGGAATGGAATGAAATGTGTATATAAAGTGGAATGGAATGGAAAGGAATCCAGAATGGAATTGAATGGAACATGGAATGGAACGCTGAATGGAACGTGGAATAGAATGTGGAAAGGAATGGAATGGAATGAGGAATGGAAGGCAATGGAATGTGGAATGGAATGTGGAATGGAAGGCAAAGGAATGTGGAATGGAATGTGGAAAAGAATGTGGAGTGGAATGCAATGGAATCTGGAATGGAATGGAAACGAATATGGAATGGAGTGGAATGCAATGGAACGCAGAATTGTATGCAATGGAATGTGGAATGGAATGAAATGGAATGTGGAATTGAATGAAATGGAAAGCGGAATGTATTGAAATGGAATGTGAAGTGGAATGAAATGGAATGGAAGGTGGAATGGAATGTGAAATTGAATCTGGAATGGAACGTGAAATGGAAGGAAATGGAACGTGAAAAGGAATGGAATGGAACTTGCAAAGGAATGGAATGGAAAGTGGAATGGAACGTGGAATGGAACATGGAATGGAATGAAATGGAATATGGAATGTAATGTGGAATGGAATGGAATAGAACGTGGAATGGAATGCCGAATGGAACCTCTAATGGAACGTAGAATGGAAACTGAAATGGAATGGAAGGGAACGTCTAATGGAAAGTAGAATGGAACGTTTTAATGGAATGGAATGGAACGTGGAATGCAATGTGGAATTGAATGCGGAATGGAATGCAATGTAGTGTGGAAAGGAATGGAATGGAATGTTTTATGGAATGTGGAATAGAATGGAATTGAATGTGGAATGGAATGTGGTATGGTATGTCGAATGGAGAGTGAAAGGGAATGTGGAATGCAATGTGGGATGGAATGTGGATTGGAATGTGGAATGAAATGGAATGGAATGTGGAATGGAAGTTGGAATGGATTGGAAAGGAATGTGGAATGGAATGTGGAATGGAATGAAATGGAATGTGAAATGATATCTGGAATGGAATGGAATGGAATGTGGAATATTATGTGGAATGAAATGGAATGGAATATAGAATGCAATGTGGAATGGAACGGAAGGGAATGTGGAACGGAATGTGGAATGGAATGGAATGGAAAGGAATGTGGAATGGAATGTGGAATGCGATGTGCAATGGAACGCGGAATGGAGTGGAATGCAATGTCAAATGGAACGTGGAATTGAATGGAATGGAACATGGAATGGAATTTGGAATGGAACTTGTGATGGAATGTGGAATGTTATGTTGAATGCAATGTGGAATGGAATGTGGAATGGATCGTGGAATGGAATGTGGAATGGAATATTGAACGCAACGCGGAATGGAATGGAATAGAATTTCGAATGGAAGTTGAATGGAACTGAACGTGTAATGGAACGTGGAATTGAATGTGGAATGGAACGTGGAATGGAAAGATGAAAGAAAATTGTAATGGAATGTACAACAGAATGTGAAATGGAACATGGAATGGAATGGAATGGAAAGTGGAATGGAACGTGGAATGGATTGGAATGTAACGTGGAATGGAACTTGGAATGAATGTGGAATGGAACGTGGAATGGAACGTGGAATGGAATGGAGTGGAATGTGGAATGGAATGTGGAATGGAATGTGGAATGGAATGGAATGGAATGGAATGTGGAATGGAATGTGGAATTGAACGTGAAATGCATGGAATGGAGTGTGGAATGGAATGTGTAATGGAATGTTGAATGAAATGTTGAATGGAATGGAATTTGGAATGGAATGTGGAATGGAATGGAATGGAATGTTTAAATGGAATGGAACGGAATGTGCAATGGAATGCCGGCTGCAATGGAATACAATTTGGAATGGAATGTAATGGAATGTGGAATGAGATGTTTAATGGAAAGTGGAATGAATTGTGGACTGGAACGTGGAATGGATCGGGGAATGGAATGGAATGGATCGTGGAAAGGATCGTGGAATGGAACGAGGAATGGGAGGTGGAATTGAATGTGGAATGGAATGGAAAGGAATGTGGAATGGAATGTGGAATAGAATGGAATGAAATGTGAAATGGAATGTGGAATGGAATGTGGAATGGAATACAATGGAATGTGGAATGGAATGGAATGGAATGTGGAATGGTATGTTTAATGGAATGTGGAATGGAACGTGGAATAAAATTGAATGGAAAGTGGAATTGAAAGTGGAATGGAATGAAAAGGAACGTGGAATAGAATGTGGAAGGGAATGTGGAATGGACAGTGGAATGGAATGGAACGAAATGTGGTAAGGAATGTGGAATGGAATTTGGAATGGAATTTAATGGAATGGAATGGAATTTGGAATGGAATTTAATGGAATGGAATGGAATGTGGAATGGAAAGTGGAATGGAATGAAAGGGAATGTGTAATGGAATGTGGAATGGAATGAAATTGAATGAGGAATGGAATGTGGAATGGAATGCAGTGGAACGTGGAATGGAATGGAATGGAATGTGGAATGGAATGTGGAGTGGCACGTGGAATGGAATGGAGTGCAATGTGGAATGGAATGTGAAATGGAACATGGAATAAAATGTAATGTGGAATGGAACGTGGATTGCAATGTAATGGAACGCGGAATGGAACATGGAATGGAATGTGCAATGGAAAGTGGAGTGGAATGGAGTGGACTGTGTAATGGATCGTGGAATGGAATGGAAAGGAACGTGGAATGGAACGTGGAATGGAACGTGGAATGGAATGTGGAAAGGAACGTGGAATGGAATGTGCAATGGAATGTAGAATGCAATGTGGAATGCAATGGAATGAATTGTGGAATGGAATATGGAATGGAATGTGGAATGGAACGTGGAATATAATGGAATGGAAAAGAATGGAATGTGGAAAAGAATGTGGAATGGAAGGTGCAATGGAAAGTGGAATGGATCGGAATGGAATGTGGAATGGAACGGAATGGAATGTGGAATGGAACGCGAAATGGAACGTGGATTGGAACGTGGAATGGAATGTGGAAAGGAATGGAAAAGAATGTGGAATGGAAGGTAATGGAACCTGGAATGGAATGTGGAATGGAATGGAGCGGAATTGAATGGAACGGAATGTAGAAGTTTACGGAATGGAATGTGGAATGCAACGTTGAATGGAATGGAATGGATCGGAATGGAATGAGGAATGGAATGTGGAATGGATTGGAGTGGAACATAGTATGGAACGTAGATTGTAATATGGAATGGAATGTGTAATGGAAAGTGGAAAGTTATGTGGAATGGAAAGGAATAGAATGTGGAATGGAATGGAATCGAATATGGAATGGAGTGGAATGCAATGGAATGCAGAATGGTATGCAATGGAATGCGGAATGGAATGGCATGGAACGGAATGTGAAATTGAATGGAATGAAAAGTGGAATGGATTTAAATGGAATGTGGAATGGAATGGAATGCAATGCGAATATAATGTGGAATGGAATGGAAAGGAATCCAGAATGGAATTGAATGGAAGGGAATGGAATGGAACGTGGAATGGAACGTTGAATGCAACATGGAATAGAATATGGAAAGGAATGGAATGGAATGAGGAATGGAAGGCAATGGAATGTGAAATGGAATGTAATGGAATGTGGAAAGGAATGTGGAATGGAATGGAATGGAAAATGGAATGGAATGGAATCGAATATGGAATGGAGTGGAGTGCAATGGAATGCAGAATGGCATGCAATGGAATGTGGAATGGAATGGGATGGAATGGAATGGAATGTGGAATGGAATGAAATAGAAAGTGGAATGTATTGAAATGGAATGTGGAATGGAATGGAATGGAATGGAAGGTGGAATGGAATGTGAAATTGAACCTGCAATGGAAAGTGAAATGGAAGGAAACGGAACGAGAAAAGGAATGGAATGGAAGGTGCAATGGAATGGAATGGAAAGTGGAATGGAACGTGGAATGGAACGTGGAATGGAATGGAATGGAATGTTGAATGGAAAGGAATGGAATGTTTAATGGAATGGAATGGAATACGGAATGTAACGTGGAATGGAATGGAATGGAATGTGGAATGAAACAGCAAATGGAACCTCTAATGGAACGTAGAATGGAAAGTGAAATGGAATGGAATGGAATGTCTAATGGAAAGTAGAATGTAACATTGAATGGAATGGGATGGAACGTGGAACGCAATATGGAATGGAATGTGGAATGGAATGGAATGTAGCGTGGAATGGAATGCAATGGAATGTGTTATGGAATGTGGAATAGAATGGAATTGAATGTGGAATGGAATGTGGTATGTGATGTCGAATGGAATGTGAAAGGGAATGTGGAATGCAATGTGGAATGGAATGTGGATTGGAATGTGGAATGAAATGGAACAAAATGTGGAATGGAAGGTGGAATGGATTGGAAAGGAATATAGAATTGAATGTGGAATGGAATGAAATGGAATGTGGAATGATATCTGGAATTGAATGGAATGGAATGTGGAAAGACATGTGGAATGAAATGGAATGGAATGTGGAATGGAATGTGGAATGGAATGGAATGGAATGTGGAACGGAATGTGGAATGGAATGGAATGTGGAATGGGATGTCGAATGGAACGTGAAATGGAGTAGAATGGAATGTGTAATGCAACGTGTAATTGAACGGAATGGAACATGGAATGGAATGTGGAATGCTACGTGGAATGGAATGTGGAATATTACATTGAATGCAATGTGTAATGGAATGTGGAATGGATCGTGGAATGGAATGTGGAATGGAACGTAGAATGGAATGTGGAATGGAATGTGTAGTGTAATGGAAAGGAATGGAATGGAATGGAATGTGGAATAGATGGTGGAATGGAATGTGGAATGGAATGCGGAATGTAATGGAATGAAGTGTGGTAAGGAATGTGGAATGGAATTTGGAATGGAATGGAATGGAATGGAATGGACTGTGGAATAGAAGGTGGAATGGAATGTGAAAAGGAATGGAATGGAATGTGGAATGGAATGTGGAATGGAATGGAATGGAATGTGTAATGAAATGTGGAATGGAATGGAAAGGAAGGAGGATTGGAATGTGGAAAGGAATGCAGTGGAATATGGAAAGGAATGGTATGGAATGTGGAATGGAATGTGGAATGGGATGTGGAATGGAACGTGGAATGGAGTGGAATGGAATGTGGAATGGAAAGTGCAATTGAATGGAATGGATCATGGAATGATATGTGGAATGCAACGTGGAATGGAATGTGGAATGTTACGTGGAATGCAATGTGCAATGGAATGTGGAATGGATCGTAGAATGGAATGTTGAATGCAACGTGGAACGGAATGCAATAGAATGTGGATTGGAACTTCAATGGAATGGAACGTGGAATTGAATGTGGAATGGAACTCGGAATGGAATGTGGAATGGAACATGGAATGGAATGTACAACGGAATGTGGAATGGAACGTGGAATGGAATGGAATGGAAAGTGGAAGGAACGTGCAACGGATTGGAATGTAACGTGTAATGGAACGTGGAATGAATGAGCAATGGAATGTGGAATGAAACGTGGAATGGAACGGAATGGAATGTGGAATGGATTGTGGAATGTAATGTAATGGAATGGAATGGAATGTGGAATGGAATGTGGAATGATAAGGAATAGAGTGTGGAATAGAATGTGAAATGCATGGAATGGAGTGTGAAATGGAATGTGGAATAGAAAGTTGAATGCAATGTTGAATGGAATGGAAGGTGGAATCGAATGTGGAATCCAATGGAATGGAATATTTAAATGGAATGCAATGGAATGTGGAATGGAATGAGGGCTGCAATGGAATGCAAAGTATAATGTAATGTTTAATGGAATGTGGAATGAAATGTGGACTGGAACGTGGAATGGATCGGGGAATGGAAGGGAATGGATCGTGGAATGGGACATGGAATGGAACGAGGAATTGGAGGTGGATTTGTGCGTGGAATGGAATGGAATGGAGCGTGGAATGGAATGTGGAATGGAATGTGGAATGGAACGGAATGGAATGTGTAATGGAACGTGGAATATAATGGAATGGAATGTGGAATGGAATGTGGAATGGAATGCAATGGAATGTGGAATGGAATGGAATGGAGTGTGGAATGGAACGGAATGGAATGTGGAATGGAATGTGGAATGATATGTGGAATGGAATGTGGAATGGAACGTGGAATGGAATGCAATGGTAAGTGGAATTGAAAGTGGAGTGGAATGGAAAGTAACGTAGAATAGAAGGTGGAAAGGAACGTGGAATGGAATGGAATGGAATGTGGTAAGGAATGCGAAATGCAATTTGGAATGGATTGGAATGCAATGGAATGGAATGTGGAATGGAATGTGGAATGGAATGTGGAATGGAGTGGAATGGAATGTGTAATGGAATGTTGAATGGAAGGGAATGGAATGAGGAATGGTATGTGGAAAGGAATGCAGTGGAATGTGGAATGGACTGGAATGGAATGAGGAATGGAATGTGGAAGGGAATGTGGAGAGGCACGTGGAATGGAACGGAGTGCAATGTGGAATGGAATGTGGAATGGAATGTGAAATGGAACGTGGAATAAAATGGAATGTGGAATGGAACGTGGATTACAATGTAATGGAATGCGGAATGGAACATGAAATGGAATGTGGAATGGGAAGCGGAATGGAATGGAGTGGAATGTGGAATGGATTGTGGAATGCAATGGAAGGGAACATGGCATGGAATGTGGAATGGAACATGGAATACAATGTGGAATGCAACATGGAATGGAATGTGCAATAGAATGTAGAAAGGAATGTGGAATGGAATGCAATGGAATGTGGAATGGAATGGAAGGGAATGTGAAATGGAATGCGGAATGGAATGTGTAGTGTAATGCAAAGGAATGGAATGGAATGGAATGTGGAATGGAATGTGGAAAGGAATGTGGAATGGAATATTGAATGGAACGGAATGAAATGTGGAAAGGAATGTGGAATGCAATGTGGAAAGTAATGGAATGGAATGGAATGGAATGTGGAATGGAATGTGAAATGGAAACTAGAATGGAACGGAATGGAATGTGGAATGATATGGAATAGAGTGTGGAATGGAATGTCAACTGCATGGAATGGACTGTGAAATGGAATGTGGAATAGAAAGTTGAATGGAATGTTGAATGGAATGGAAGGTGGAATGGAATGTGGAATCGAAAGGAAAGGAAAGCTTAAGTCTAATGGAATGGAATGTGGAACGTAATGAGGGCTGCAATGGATGGTAATGAGTAATGGAATGTTTAATGGAATGTGGAATGAAATGTGGACTGGAACATGGAATGGAGCGGGGAATGGAATGGAATGGATCATGGAATGGAACATGGAGTGGAGCGAGGAATGGGAGGTGGATTGGGGCAAGGAATGGAACGGAATGAAACGTGGAATGGAATGTGGAATGGAATGTGGAATGGAATGCAATGGAATGTGTAATGGAAAGTGGAATGGAATGGAATGGAATGTGGAATGGAATGTGGAATGGAATGCAATGGAATGTGGAATGGAATGGAATGGAATGTGGAATGGAATGGCATGGAATGAGGAATGGAATGTGGAATGATATGTGCAATGGAATGTGGAATGGAATGGAATGGAACGTGGAATGGAACGTGGAAAGGAATGTGGAATGGAGTATTGAATGGAACGGAATGAAATGCGGAAAGGAATGTGGAATGGAACGTCAAATGGAAAGTAGAATGGAACGGAATGGAATGCGGAATGGAACGCGAAGTGGAACGTGGATTGGAACGTGGAATGGAAAGTGTAATGGAATGTAAAAAATGTGGAATGGAAGGTAATGGAATGTGGAACGGAATGTGGGATTGAATGGAACGGAATTGAATGGAATGGAATGTGGAAAGATATGGAATGGAATGTGGAATGAAAGGCTGAATGGAATGGAATGGAACGGAATGGAACGTGGAATGGAACGTGGAATGGAACGCGGAATGGAACGTGGAATAGAATGGAGTGGAACGTATTATGGAACGTAGATTGAAATGTGGTATGGAATGTGTAATGGAAAGTGGAATGCTATGTGGAATGGAAAGGAATGGAATGTGGAGTGGAATGGAATGAAATGTGGAATGGAATGGAATGTGGAATGGAATGGAATGTGGAATGAAACTTGTAATGTAATGGAATGGACCGGAATGGAATGTGGAATGGAAGGTGGAATGGAACGTGCAATGGAAAGTGGAATGGAACGGAATGGAATGTGTAATGGAATGGAATGGAATGTGGAATGGAACGTGCAATGGAAAGTGGAATGGAACGGAATGGAATGTGTAATGGAATGGAATGTGGAATGGAACGCGAAATGGAACATGGATTGGAACATGGAATGGAATGTGGAATGGAATGGATAAGAATGTGTAATGGAAGGTAATGGAATGTGGAATGGAATGTGGAATGGAATGGAACGGTATTGAATAGAATGGAATGTGGAAGGTTACGGAATGGAACGTGAAATGCAACGTTGAATGGAATGGAAAGGAATGGAATGGAACGTGGAAAGGAACGTGGAATGGAACACGGAATGGAACGTGGAATGGCATATAGTGGAATGTAGTATGGAACATAGATTTTAATGTGGTATGGAATGTGTAATGGAAAGTGGAATGTTATGTGGAATGGAATGGAATGGAATGTGGAATGGAATGGAATGGAATGTGGAACGGATTCGAATGGAATGTGGAATGGAATGGAATGGAATGGAATGTGGAATGGAATGGAATGGAATAAGAATATAATGTGGAATGGAATGGAAAGGAATCCAGAATGGAATGGAATGGAATGGAATGGAATGTAACGTGGAATGGACCGTTGAATGGAACGTCGAATTCCATTCCACATTCCATTGAATTTCATTCCACATTCCATTTCATTTCATTCCACATTCCATTCCACATACATTTCCTTCCATTCCAGATTCCATTCCATTCCCTTCCACATTCCATTCCACATACATTTCCTTCCATTCCAGATTCCATTCCATTCCCTTCCACATTCCATTCCACGTTGCATTTCTCTTTCCATTTATAGTTCCATTCAATTTCATTCCACATTCCATTCCATTCCATTCCACATTCCATACCATTCCATTCCACATTCTATTCCGCATTCCATTCCATTCCATTCCACATTCCATTCCATTCCATTCCACATTCCATTACATTCAATTTTACATTCCATTCAATTACATTGCATTCCCCATTCCATTCCATTATTTTCCACATTCCATTCCATTCCATTGTATTCCACATTCCATTCCATTCCACATTCCATTCAATTACATTCCACATTTCATTCCACATTCCATTCCACATTCCATTCCAAATTCTTTCAGTTCTATTTAACTTGCCACTGCACAATCCATTTCACACTTCATTCCACATTCCATTAAATTCCATTCCACATTTCATTCCATTCCACGTTCCCTTCCACGTTCCATTCAGTGATCCACTCCACATTCCATTCCATTCCATTCCACGTTCCATTCCACATTCCATTCCCTTCCTTTTCACTTCCCATTCCAAATTACATTCCACATTACATTCCTTTACATTCCACATTACATTCTACATTCCATTCGACATTCTATTAAATTCCATTCCACATTCCATTCCACATTTCATTCCTTTCCATTACACATTCAATTCCCCATTCCATTGCATTCCACTCCACATTCCATTCCATTCCATTCCACATGCCATTCCACATTGCATTCCATTCCATTCCACATTCCATTGCACATTCAATTCCACATTCCATTTCATTCCATTCCACATTCCATTCCACTTTCCATTCCATTCCATTCCACATTCCATTTCACATTCCATTCCGTTCCGTTACACATTCCATTCCACATTTCATTGCACAATCCATTCCCCCTTCCATTCAGCTTTCCAACCACATTCCATTACATTCAATTCGTCCTTTCTTTCCACATTAAATTCCATTTAATTCCACATTCCATTCCACTTTCCATTCCATTCCATTCCACATTCCATTGCACTTTCCATTCAACGTTCCATTCCACGTTTCATTCCATTCCATTCCACGTTCCATTTCATTCCTTCCACATTCCATTCCACTTTCCATTCAACGTTCCTTTCCACGTTTCATTCCATTCCATTCCAAGTTCCATTTCATTCCTTCCACATTCCATTCCGCATTTTGTTCCATTATATACCACATTCCATTCCATATTCCATTCCATTCCCTACCACATTCCATTCCACATTCCATTCCATTCGATACCACATTCCATTCCATTCCATTCCGCATTCAATTCCATTCCATTGCACAATCCATTTCAAATTCCTTTCCACATTCCAGTCCACATTCTATTCCATTCCATTCCATATTCCATTCCACATTCCATTCCATTCCATTCCAAATATCATTCCATTCCATTCTGCATTCCATTCCATATTCCATTCCATCCCATTCCACATTCCATTCCACGTTGCATTCAATGTTCCATTAAATTCCATTGAATTATATTCCATGTTCCATTCCATTCCTTTCCACATTCTTTCCAAGTTCCATTTCACATTGCATTCCATTCCATTCCACATTCCATTCTTCATTCCATTCCACAGTGTATTGCATTTCATTCCACATTCCACTCCACGTTTGATTCCAATTTCCATTCCACATTCCATTCCACAGTCCATTCTCTTCCATTCCACATTCCCTTCCACATACCATTCCACATTCAATTCCATTCAATTACACATTCCATTCCATATTCCATTCCATTCCATCCCACATTCCATTCCACATTTCATAGAATTCCATTCCACATTCCATTCCAAATTCCATTCCGTTACTTTTCACATTCCTATCCTTGCCACATTCCATTCCACGTTCCACTCCACATTCCTTTCCATTCCATTATACTTTCCATTGCACATTTCATTCCAGATTCCATTCCACTGTCCATTGGGTTCCAATCCACATTCCATTCCACACTCCACTCCACATTCCATTACACGTGCCATTCCACGTTCCATTCCATATTCCATTCCACATTCCATTCCACATTTCAATGCACATTCCATTCCTTTCCATTCCACATTCCACATTCCATTCCACATTCAATTCTACATTTCAATCCACATTCCAATCCTTTCCATTCCACATTCCATTCCACATTGCACTCCACTTTCCATTCCTTTCCATTCCACATTCCATTCCACATTTCAATCCACATTCCATTCCTTTCCATTCCACATTGCATTCCACATTGCACTCCACGTTCCATTCCATATTGCATTCCACGTTTCATTCCTTTCCATTCCACCTTCCATTCCATTCCATGTCCCATTCCATGTTCCATTCCATTCCATTCCACATTCCATTCCACATTCCATTCCTTTCCATTCCACATTCCATTCTACATTGCACTCCACGTTCGATTCCACATTCCATTCCACGTTCCATTCCACTTTCCATTCCCTTCCATTCCACCTTCTATTCCACGTTGCTTTCCATGTTCCATTCCACGATCCATTCCACGTTCAATTCCATTCCATTCCACCTTTCATTCCACATTCCACTACATTCCTTTGCACGTTACTTTCCACATTCCATTCCACATTCCATTCCGTTCCATTCCACATTCCATTCCACATTCCATTTCACATTCCATTCCACATTCCAGTTCACTTTCCATTCCATTTAATTCCACACTCCATTTCTTTCCATTCCACATTCCATTCCAGGTTCCACTCAATTCTTTCCACGTTCCTTTCCACATTCCATTCCATTCCATTCCATATTCAATTCTACATTCCATTTCACAATACATTCCATGCCATTTTGCATTCCATTCCAGTCCACATTCCATTCCATTCCATTCCACATTGCATTTCATTCCATTCCACATTCCTTATTATTCCCTTCCATTCCATATTCCTTTTCTTTTCATTCCACATTCCATTGAATTTCATTCCACCTTCGATTCCATTTCATTCCACATTCCGTTCCACATAAATTCCCTTCCATTCCAGATTCCATTCCATTCCCTTCCACATTCAATTCCTCCTTCCATTTAATGATCCATTCCATTCCATTCCACATTCCGTTCCAGATTCCATTCCATTCCATTCCACATTCCATGCCATTCCATTCCATTGCATATTCCTTTCCATTCCATTCCAGATTCTATTCCACATTCCATTCAATTCCATTCCACATTCCATTCCGCTTTCAATTCCATTCCATTTCACATTCCTTTCCATTCCATTGCACATGCCATTCCTTTCCATTGCACATTACATTCCACTTTCCATTCAACGTTCCATTCGACAATACATTCCACTTTCCATTCCACGTTCCATTCCATTCCGTTCAACTTTCCATTCCACGTCCCATTCCATATTTCATTCCACATTGCATTCCACGTTCCATTCCATTCCATTCCACACTCCATTCCACGTTCCATTCCACATTCCATTCCACTTCCAAGTCCACGTTCCATTCCATTCCTTTCCACTTTACATCCCACGTTCCATTCCACATTCCATTCCACGTTCCATTCCACATTCCATTCCACTCCACATTCCATTCCATATTCCATTCCACATTCCTATCCATTCCATTCCACATTCCGTTCCACATTCTATTCCGCATTCCATTCCATTCCATTCCACATTCCATTCCACATTCCATTCCACTCCATTTCACAATCAATTCCTCATTCCATCCCATTCCATTCCACATTCCTTTCCACTCCATTCCACATTCCGTTTGATTCCATATTTCATCCCATTCAACATTCCATTCCATTCCATTCCACTTTCCTTTCCATTCCATTGCATTCCATTCCACATTTCATTTCATTCCCTTCCTTTCCACATTCCATTCCTTTCCATTCCACATTCCATGGAATTTCGTGCCACAATCCATTCTATTCCATTCCACCTTCCATTCCACATACATTCCCTTTCATTCCAGATTCATTTCCATTCTCTTCCACATTGCATTGCACTTTCCATTCCAGTCCTTTCCACGTTCCATTCCACGTTCCATTCCACATTCCATTCCACGATCCACTCCATTCCATTCCACACTTTATCCCATATTCCAATCCATTCCATTTCTCGTTCTATTCCATATTCCATTCCATTCCGTTCCACATTCCATTCTATGTTCCATTCCACATTCCATTCCATTCCATTCCACATTCCATTCCTCGTTCCATTCCATTACTTTCCACATTCCGTTGCATTCTATTCCACATTCCATTCCATTCCATTCCACATTCCATTCTGCATTCCATTGCATTGCATTCCACACTTCATTCCACATTCCAATCCATTCTATTCCACATACCCTTCCATTCCATTCTATTCTACATTCCATTCCATTCCATTCCATATTCCATTCAACAATTCATTCCTCGTTCCATTCCACTCCATTCCACGTTCCATTCCACATTCCATTCCATTCCGTTCCACATTACATAACATTCCATTCTATTCCATTCCATTCCATTCCATTCCACATTCTATTATACATTAAATTCCTTTCCATTCCAAATTCCATTCCACATTCCGTTCCATTCCAATCCACATTACATTCCATTCCAATGCACATTCCATTCCACATTCTATTCCACACTGCATTCCACATTGCATTCCATGTTAAATTGCACGTTCCATTCCAAGTTCCATTCCACATTCCATTCCATTCCATTCCACGTTCCATGCCACATTCCATTCAATTACAAATTCCTTTCAATTCCATTCCATTCCACATTCCTTTCAATTCCTTTCCACATTCCATTCCATTCCATTCCAGATTCCATTCCATTCCATTGCATTCCAAATTCAATTCCATTCCATTCCATTACACATTCCATTCCATATTCGAATCTCTTCCATTCCACATTCCATTCCATTCCATCCCACGTTCCATTCCACGTTCCATCCGACGTTCAATTCCATTCCATTCCACACTCTTTCCACATTGCATTCCATCCGATTTCACATTCCATACCGTTCCATTCCATTCCATTCCACAATCTATTCCATTCCTTTCCACATTCCATTCCGCATTCCATTTCATTCCTTTCCACAATCCATTCAATTCCATTCCACATTACATTCGACATTCCATTACATTCCATTCCACATTCCATTACAGATTCCATTCCACTCCATTCCACATTCCATTCCATTCCATTCCACATTCCATTCCATTCCATTCCACATTCCCTTCCACATTCCTTTCCATTCAATTCCACATTGCATTCCACATTCCATTCAATTCCATTCCATTCCACATAGCATTCCACATTTCATTCCATTCAATTTCACATTCCATTCCACATTGGATTCCCCTCCATTCCACATTGCATTCCACTTTCCATTGCATACTCCATTCCACATTCCATTCCACTTTCCATTTCTTTCCTTTCCACCTTCCTTTCCACGTTCCATTAGACGTTCAATTCCGCGTTCCATTCCATGATCCATTACATTACATTCCATGTTCCATTCCATATTCCTTTCCATTGTTTTCCATATTCCGTTCCTTTCCATTCCACATTCCTTTCCACATTCCATTCCACTTTCTATTCCATGCCATTCCACATTCCTTTCCACATTCCATTCCACTCCATTGCACATTTCATTCCACATTCCATTCCATTCAATTCCACTTTCAATTCCACATTCCATTCCTCTCCATTACATCTTCCATTCCATTCCATTCCATTTTCCATTTCATTCCGTTCCACATTCCATTCCACATTCCATTTCACATTTCATTCCACATTCCATTATTCGTTCCATTCCATTCCATTCCTTTCCACATTCTATTCCAATCCATTCCACTTTCCATTCCATTTCATTCAACATTTCTTTCCACATTCTATTCCACATTCTATTCCATTCCATTCTATTCCACATTCCATTCCATTCCATTCCACATTGTACTACATTCCATTCCACATTCCATTGGACATTCCATTCCACAATCCATTCCAACTTCGATTCTATATTCTATTCCGCATTCCATAACGTTCCATTACACATTCCATTCCATTCAATTCCACATTCCATTGTACATTCCATTCCACTCCGTTCCATTCCACATTGCATTCTACATTCCATTCCATTGCATTCCACATTCCATTCCACATTCCATTCCAGATTCAATTCCACATTTCATTATACTATCCATTCCACATGTAATTCCACATTCCATTCCAAGTTCCACTCCACATTCCATTCCATTCCATTCCACGTTCCATTCCACGTTCCATGACATTCCATTCCTCTTTCCATTCCGTTGCATTGCACATTCCATTTCATCCCATTCCATGTTCCGTTGAACATTCCATTTCACATTACATTCTGCCTTCCATTCTTTCCATTCCCCATTCTATTCCCCATTCCATTCCATTCCATTCCATTTCCCATTCCATTCCATTCAATTCCACTTCCCATTCCATTCAATTCCACATTCTTTTCCATTCTATTTCATTCTATTCCACATTCCATTCCATTGCATTACACATTCCTTTCCATTTCATTCCATTCCACATTCCATACCATTCCCTTCAATTCTACATTCTATTCCACTCGACTCCACATTCCATACCATTCCGTTCAATTGCACATTCTATTCCCTTCCATTCCACAATCCATCTCATTACATTACACATTCCATTCCACGTTCCATTCCACTTTCCATTCCACTTTCCCCTCCATTCCATTCCACATTGCATACCATTCCATTCGATTTCATTCCGGATTCCATTCCATTCCATTCCACATTCTATTCCACATACTATTCCATTTCATTCCATATTCCATTCCATTCATTTCCTCATTCCATTCACTTCCAATCCACATTATATTCCACCTAACATTCCGTGTTCCATTCTGCGTTCCATTCTGCATTCTATTCCATGTTTCATTTTTTTCCTTTGCACGTTCCATTCCACATTCCTTTCCATTCCATTCCACGTTCCATTCCACATTCCAATGCACTTTCCTTTCCACGCTCCATTCCACTTTCCATTACACGTTACACTCCAAGATTCATTCCAAGATCCATTCCACGTTCCATTCCATTCCATTCAATGTTCCATTCCACATTGCATTCCATTCCATTCCACATTCCATTCCACATTCCATTCTGTTCCATTCCACATTCCATTCCACATTCCATTCCATTCCATTCCACATTGCCTTCCACATTCCAAGAATGGAATGGAATGGAATGTGGAATGGAATGTGGAATGCATTCCTTTCCACATTCCATTCTACATTGCACTCCCTTCCAGACCACATTCCATTCCACATCCCATACCATTCCATTCCACATTTCAACCCATTCCATTCCACATTCCTTTCCACATTCCATTCCACTTTCCATTCCATTCCATTGCAGATTCCATTCCACATTCCAATCCATTACATTCCACTTCCCAGTCCAAGTTCCATTATACAATCCATTCCATATTCCTTTCCATTCCATTCCACATTCCATTCCGCTTACCATTCCACGTTCCTTTCCACGTTCGATTCCCTGTTCCATTCCACATTCTATTCCATTACATTCCACTTTACATTCCACATTCCATTCCACATTCCTTTCCACGTTCCTTCGCATTCCATTGCACATTCCATACCATTCCATTCCATTCAATTCCACAACCCAGTCCATTCCTTTCCACCTTGCATTCCACATTGCTTTCCATTCCTTTCCACATTCCGTTCCATTCCATTCCGATTTCCATTTCATTCTATTCCACATTCCATTCCACATTCCATTCCACGTTCCTTTCCACTTTCCATTCCTCATTACATTCCATGATCCATTCCACTTTCCATTCCACGTTCAATTGCATTCAATTCGATCATCCATTCCACATTCCATTCCATTCCTTTCGAATTTCCTTTCCACATTCCATTCAACATTCCATTGCAAGTTACATTCTGTTCCACTCCACATTCCATTCCACTTTCCATTCCAAATTCCATTACATTCCATTCCACTTTCCATTTCACATTCCATTCGACATTCAATTCCATTTCATTCCACTTTCCATTCCACATTCCATTCCACTCCATTCCACTTTGCATTTCAGATTCCTTTCCACAAATTGCAATGCATATTCCAATCCATTCAATTGTACACTCCATTCCACGTTCGATTCCATTACATTCCACGTTCCACTCCACATTCCATTCCACAATCCCTTCCACATTCCATTCCACATTCCACTCCATTCCATTTCACGTTGCATTCAACATTCCATTCCATTAAATTTCATGATCCATTTCATACTACATTCCACATTCCATTCCACGTAATATTCCACGTTCCATTCCATGTTGCATTCCATTTCGTTTCGCGTTCCCTTCCAAATACCATTCCACGTTCCATTCCATGCCATTCCACATTCCATTCCGCATTCCATTCCACATTCTCTTCCATTCCATTTCTCATTCCATTCTACATTCTATTCCACATTCCATTCCTCATTCTATTCCACATTTTATTCCATTCCATTCCACAATTAATTCCACATTCCATTCCTTTCCTTTCCACATTCAAGTCCATACCATTCCTCATTCCTTTCCACATTCTATTCCAAATTCTATTCCGTTCCATTCTATTCCAATTTCCATTACATTCCATTCCTCATTGCATTCCATTCCATTCCACGTTCCATTCCACATTCCATTCCACATTCCGTTCGACATACCATTCCACGTTGCATTCGATTCCCTTCCATTCCACATTCCGTGCTATTCCATTCCACATTCCAATGAACTGCGTTCCACATTCCATTGTATATTCCTTTCCATTCCACCTTCCATTTCACGCTCCTTTCCATTGCATTCCACTTTGCATTCCACATTCCATTCCATTGCATTCCACATTGCACTCCACATTCCACTCCACATTCCATTCCACGTTCCATTCCACATTCCATTTCACATTCCATTCCACGATCCTTTCCACGTTCCATTCCATTCCATTCCACGTTCCATACCACGTTCCATACCATTCCATTCCATGTTCCATTCCCTTGCATTCCACGTTCAATTTCATTCCATTCCATGATACATTACCCCTTCCATTTCACATTACATTCCAACTTCCATTCCTTTCGATTCCCCATTCTGTTCCACTTTCCTTTCCATTCCTTTCCACTTCCCATTCCATTCAATTCCACATTCCTTTCCATTCCATTACATTCCATTCCACATTACGTTCCATTCCATTCCTCAATCTGTTCCATTCCATTCCATTCCATTCCAAATTCCATTCAGTTCCATTCCGCATTCCATTCCATTCCATTATACATTCCATTCCATTCCATTCCATTCCAATTTCCATACCATTCCATTCAGTTCCACATTCTATTCCATTCCATTCCACTTTCCATTCCATTATAATCCATTCCATTCCATTCCACATTGCATTCCATATTCCATTCCCTTCCAATACACATTCCATTCCATTCCATTCCAAATTCCATTGCACGTTCCATTCCAGATTCCATTCCACGTTATATTCCATTCCATTCCACATTCCATACTATTCCATTCAATTTCATTCCTAATTCCATTCCTTTCCATTCCACATTCTATTCCACATAACATTCCATTTCATTCCACATTCCATTCCAATCAATTCCACATTCGATTCCTTTCCAATCCACTTTACGTTCCAGATAACATTCCGTATTCCATTCCAAATTCTATTAAACGTTCCATTGCAAGTTAAATTCCATTCCATTCCACGTTCCATTCCAATTTCCATTCCACATTACATTGCACGTTTCATTTCATTCCATTCCACGTTCCATTCCACTTTCCATTCCACGTTCCATTCCACATTACCTTCCATGCTGCATTCCACATTCCACTCCACGTTTCATTCCACTTTCCATTCCAAGTTCCATTTCACTTTCCATTAAATTCCATTCCACGTTCCATTCCGTTCCATTCCACATTCCATTCCACATTCCATTCCACATTCCATTACATTCTATTCTACATGGCATTCCACATTCCATTCCACGTTCCATTGAATTCCATTCCACATTCCTTTCCACATTGCATTCCATTCCAGTCTACATTCCATTTCACATTCCATTCAATTCCATTCCACATTCCAATCGATTCTATTTCACATTCCATTCAACATTCCATCCCACGTTGTATTCCATTCCATTCCAGATTGAATTCCACATTACAATCCATTCCATTCTACGTTTCATTACACTTTCCATTCCACAATTCATTCCACATTCCATTTCACGTTCCATTGTATTTCATTCCACGTTCCATTTCACCTGCCGTTCCATTACATTCCACGATCCATTCCACATTCCATTGCCCATTCCATTCCACGCTCCATTCCAACATTCCATTCCACGTTCAATTCCACGTTCCATTCCACATTCCATTCCATTCCACGCCATTCCATTCCACATTCCATTCCACATTCCATTACGCGGTGCATTAAATTCCATTCCACGTTCCATTCCATTCCTATCCGCATTCCTTTCCACATTTTATTCCATTCCTTTCCACATTCCATTCCACATTCCATACCATTCCATTCCACATTCCATTCCATTCCATTCCATTCCACTTTCCATTCCAATTTCCATTAAGTTGCATTCCACATTTCATTCCATTCCATTCCAAATTCCATTCCATTCCAATCCAGATTTCATTCCACATTTCCTTCCATTCCATTCCACATTCCATTCCACATTCCTTTCCACATTCTATTCCACATTCATTTCCATTCCATTTCATTCTTTTCCATTCCTCGTTCCATTCCACATTACATTGCATTCCTTTCCACGTTCCATTTCACATTCCATTCCATTCCATTCCATTCCACGTTCCTTTCCACACTGAATTCCAATTTCCATTCCACTTTCCATTCCGTTCCATTCCACATTCCATTCCACATTCCATCCGACGTTCCATTCCACGTTCCATTCCATGTTCAATTCCATTCCATTTAACGTTTCATTCCCATTCCATTCCATTCCATTCCAGGCTCCATTCCAGATTCCATTCCACTTTTCATTCCATTGAATTCCGCGGTCCATTCCACGTTCCATTCCACGTTCCTTTCCATTCTATTCCACGTTCCATTCCACATTCCATTGCATTCCATTCCGAGTTCCATTCCATACTCCATTCCATTCCATTCCACACGCCATTCCACATTCCATTCCACATAGCATTCCATTCCGTTCCACATTCCATTCCGCCTTCCATTCCACTTTCCATTCGATTTCATTCCATGTTCCATTCCACATTGCATTCCTTTCCATTCCACTTTCCATTCCACGTTGAATTCCCCATTACACTGCGTTTCATTCCACATTCCATTCCATTCAATTCCACTCCATATTCCATTCCATTCCATTCCACATTCCATTGCATTCCTTTCCACTCTCCATACCATTCCTTTCTATTCCATTCCACAATGCATTCCATTCCTTTCCACCTTCCATCCCACATAGCATTCCATTCCATTCCACATTCCATTCCATTCCATTCCACATTCCTTTCCACATTTGATTTCATTCCATTCCACCTTCCATTCCACATTCCATTCCATTCAATTCCATTCCACATTCCATTCCACATTCCATTCCACATTGCTTTCTCATTCCATTGCATTTCATTCTACATTCCATTCCACATTCCATTGCATTCCAATTCACATGCCATTCCACTTTCCATTCCATTCCTTGCCATTAAATTCCACATTCCATTCCGCAGTGCATTCCATTCAATTCCACGCTCCATTCCATTACAATCCACATTGCATCCACATTCCACATTACAATCCATAGTCCACTCCACATTCCATTGCACATTCCTTTGCATTCCATTCCAAATTCCATTCCATTCCATTCAATTCCGTTAAACATTCCATTCCACATTCCATTCTCTTCTATTCCACATTCAATTACATTGCATTCCACATTCCATTCCACGTTCCATTCCACGTTCCGTTCCACGTTCGATTCCATTCCAATCCCTTCCATTTCATTCCATTCCATTCCATTATACATTCCATTCGACATTCCATACCCTTCCATTCCACTTTCCATTCCATTACATTCCCCACTCCATTCTATGTTCCATTGCACGTTCCAGTTTGCATTACATTCCATTCCATTCCACATTGCATTCCACATTCCATTCCACATTCCATTCGACATTCGATTCCATTCCATTCCACGTTCGATTCCATTCCATACCATTCCATTCCTTTACACTTTCCATTACCTTCCATTCCTCATTCCATTCCATTCCATTGCAGTTTCTAGTCCACATTCCATTCCACATTCCATTCCGTGCCATTCGACATTCCATTACATTCCATTCCACATTCTTTTCCACATTCAATTCCATTCCATTCCACATTTCATTCCACATTCGATTCCATTCCATTCCACATTCCATTCCACATTCCATTACATTACATTCCACATTCCATTCCACCTTCTATTACATTCCATTCCACATTCCATTCCACATTGGCCTGCATTCCATTCCACATTCATTTCCACATTCAATTCCACATTCCATTCCTATCCATTCCACGTTCCATGTTGCGTTCCATTCCACAGTCCATTGCACAATCCATTCCAATTTCCATTCCATTCCATTCCACGTTCTACTCCACTTTCCATTCCTTTCCATTCCACGTTCCATCACACATTCCATTGCACATTCCCTTCCACGTTCCATTCCACATTGCATTCCACATTCCATTCCACATTCCATTCCACACCATTCCACGTTCCATTTCACATTCCATTCCACATTCCATTCCACGTTCCTTTCCATTCCATTCCAAGTTCCATTCCACTTTGTATTCCATTGCATTCCACGTTCCATTTCACACTCCATTGCACATTCCACTCCATGTTCCATTCCACATTGCATTCCACGTTCCATTCCACGTTCCATTCTATGTTCCATTCCATTCCATTCCACGATGCATTCCACATTCCATTTCATTCCATTACACTTTCCATTCCTCATTCCATTCCACGTTCCATTCCACGATACATGTCACGTTCCATTCCATTCCATTCCTCTTTCCAATCCATATTCCATTGCATTCCACGTTGCATTTCACATTCCATTCCACATTCCATTACACATTGTACTCCGTTCCATTCCACGTGCACTCCACTTTCCATTCCATATTCCATTCCACATTCCATTCCATTCCATTCCACATTCCATTCCATTGCATGCCACATTCCATTGCAGTCCATTCCACATTCCCTTTCACATTCCATTCCATTCCATTCCACATTCCATTCCAGTTTCCATTCCATACCATATCACATTCCATTATATTCCATTTCACATTCCCTTCCACATTCCATTCTTTTCCATTCCACATTCAATTCCACATTCCATTCCATTACATTCCACTTTCCATTCCACATTCCAATCCATTCCATTCCGCATTCCATTCCACATTTCATTCCACATTCCATTCCACGTTCCATTCTATTTCATTCTACTCTCCATTCCAACTTCCATTCCACCTTCCATTCCACTTTCCATTCCACGTTCCATTCCACTATACATTCCATTCTATTCCACTTTCCATTCCACGCTCCACTCGACATTTCATTCCACATTCCATTAAACATTCCGTTCCACATTCCATTCCACTCCGTTCCACATTGCATTCCATTGTAGTCCACATTCGATTCCACATTCCATTCCATTCCATTCCACATTCCATTCCACGTACCATTCAATTCCAATTGCCATTCCACACTCCATTGAATTTCATTCCATTCCACTTTCCGTTACGTATTCCATTCCATTGCACTCCACCTTCCATTCCACATTCCATTATACATTCCATTCGACAATCCATTCCATTCCATTCCAAGTTTCATTCCACTTTCTTTTCCACATTCCATTCCACGTTCCATTCGACATTCCATTCCATTCCATTCCACGTTCCATTCCACGTTGCCTTCCAAGCTTCATTCCATTCAACTTCCATTTCAAATTCCATTCCATTCTATTCCACTTTCCATTCCACATTCAATTCCACTTTCCATTCCACAATCCATTTGTTTCCATTCCATTCCATTCCACGTACCATTCCACATTCCAATCCACTTTCCATTCCACATTCCATTAGATTCCATTCCACATTACATTCCATTCGATTCCACATTCCATTCCATTCCATTCCTCATTCCATTCCATTCCACATTCCATTCCATTCCATTCCTCATTCCATTCCATTCTGTTCCACATTCCATTCCACGTTCCTTTCCAAATTCCATTCCACATTCCATTCCACACTCCAATCCACATTGCATTCCATTCCATTGAGCGTTCCATTACACAATACCTTCCACTTTCCATTCCACTTCCCTTTCCATTACATTCCATTCCACTTTTCATTCCACTTTCCATTCCATTCCATTCCACGTTCCATTCCCCATTCCATTGCACTTTCCATTTCACCTTCTTTCCAAATTCCATTCCATGTTCCATTCTACGTTCCATTTCATTCCATTCCACGATCAGTTCCTCATTCCATTCCATTCCATTCCACTTTCCATTCCACATTTTGTTCCACGCTCCATTACACCAACCATTCCACATTCCACTCCGTTCCATTCCACGTGCCACTGCACTTTTCATTCAACATTCCATTCCATTCCATTCCACGTTCCATTTCATTGCATTCCACATTCCATTGCATCCCATTCCACATTCCATTCCACATTCCATTCCATTCCATTCAACCTTCAATTCCACATTCCATTCCATTCCATTCCACATTCCATTACATTCCATTCCACATTCCATTCCACATTCCATTCCATTCCATTCCACATTCCATTCCTCGTTCCATTCCGTTCCATTAAACTCTCCATTCCACCTTCAATTCCATGTTCCATTCCACTTTCCATTCCACAGTCCATTCCTTTCCATTGCACGTTCCATTCCACTTTCCACTCCACAATTCCTTCCACATTCCATTAAACATTCCAATCTACATTCCATTCTATTCCATTCCACGTTGCATTCCTTTGCAGTGGACATTCCATTCCGCATTCCATTCCATTCCATGTAAACATTCCATTCCATTCCATTCCACATTCCATTCCATTCCACTCCACATTCCATTCCATTCCACATACCATTGCACATTCCATTACATTCCACATTCCCTTCCACATTCTATTCCATTCCATTCAGTTCCACATTCTATTCCATTCCATTCCACTTTCCATTCCATTATAATCCATTCCATTCCATTCCACATTGCATTCCATATTCCATTCCCTTCCAATACACATTCCATTCCATTCCATTCCAAATTCCATTGCACGTTCCATTCCAGATTCCATTCCACGTTATATTCCATTCCATTCCACATTCCATACTATTCCATTCAATTTCATTCCTAATTCCATTCCTTTCCATTCCACATTCTATTCCACATAACATTCCATTTCATTCCACATTCCATTCCAATCAATTCCACATTCGATTCCTTTCCAATCCACTTTACGTTCCAGATAACATTCCGTATTCCATTCCAAATTCTATTAAACGTTCCATTGCAAGTTAAATTCCATTCCATTCCACGTTCCATTCCAATTTCCATTCCACATTACATTGCACGTTTCATTTCATTCCATTCCACGTTCCATTCCACTTTCCATTCCACGTTCCATTCCACATTACCTTCCATGCTGCATTCCACATTCCACTCCACGTTTCATTCCACTTTCCATTCCAAGTTCCATTTCACTTTCCATTAAATTCCATTCCACGTTCCATTCCGTTCCATTCCACATTCCATTCCACATTCCATTCCACATTCCATTACATTCTATTCTACATGGCATTCCACATTCCATTCCACGTTCCATTGAATTCCATTCCACATTCCTTTCCACATTGCATTCCATTCCAGTCTACATTCCATTTCACATTCCATTCAATTCCATTCCACATTCCAATCGATTCTATTTCACATTCCATTCAACATTCCATCCCACGTTGTATTCCATTCCATTCCAGATTGAATTCCACATTACAATCCATTCCATTCTACGTTTCATTACACTTTCCATTCCACAATTCATTCCACATTCCATTTCACGTTCCATTGTATTTCATTCCACGTTCCATTTCACCTGCCGTTCCATTACATTCCACGATCCATTCCACATTCCATTGCCCATTCCATTCCACGCTCCATTCCAACATTCCATTCCACGTTCAATTCCACGTTCCATTCCACATTCCATTCCATTCCACGCCATTCCATTCCACATTCCATTCCACATTCCATTACGCGGTGCATTAAATTCCATTCCACGTTCCATTCCATTCCTATCCGCATTCCTTTCCACATTTTATTCCATTCCTTTCCACATTCCATTCCACATTCCATACCATTCCATTCCACATTCCATTCCATTCCATTCCATTCCACTTTCCATTCCAATTTCCATTAAGTTGCATTCCACATTTCATTCCATTCCATTCCAAATTCCATTCCATTCCAATCCAGATTTCATTCCACATTTCCTTCCATTCCATTCCACATTCCATTCCACATTCCTTTCCACATTCTATTCCACATTCATTTCCATTCCATTTCATTCTTTTCCATTCCTCGTTCCATTCCACATTACATTGCATTCCTTTCCACGTTCCATTTCACATTCCATTCCATTCCATTCCATTCCACGTTCCTTTCCACACTGAATTCCAATTTCCATTCCACTTTCCATTCCGTTCCATTCCACATTCCATTCCACATTCCATCCGACGTTCCATTCCACGTTCCATTCCATGTTCAATTCCATTCCATTTAACGTTTCATTCCCATTCCATTCCATTCCATTCCAGGCTCCATTCCAGATTCCATTCCACTTTTCATTCCATTGAATTCCGCGGTCCATTCCACGTTCCATTCCACGTTCCTTTCCATTCTATTCCACGTTCCATTCCACATTCCATTGCATTCCATTCCGAGTTCCATTCCATACTCCATTCCATTCCATTCCACACGCCATTCCACATTCCATTCCACATAGCATTCCATTCCGTTCCACATTCCATTCCGCCTTCCATTCCACTTTCCATTCGATTTCATTCCATGTTCCATTCCACATTGCATTCCTTTCCATTCCACTTTCCATTCCACGTTGAATTCCCCATTACACTGCGTTTCATTCCACATTCCATTCCATTCAATTCCACTCCATATTCCATTCCATTCCATTCCACATTCCATTGCATTCCTTTCCACTCTCCATACCATTCCTTTCTATTCCATTCCACAATGCATTCCATTCCTTTCCACCTTCCATCCCACATAGCATTCCATTCCATTCCACATTCCATTCCATTCCATTCCACATTCCTTTCCACATTTGATTTCATTCCATTCCACCTTCCATTCCACATTCCATTCCATTCAATTCCATTCCACATTCCATTCCACATTCCATTCCACATTGCTTTCTCATTCCATTGCATTTCATTCTACATTCCATTCCACATTCCATTGCATTCCAATTCACATGCCATTCCACTTTCCATTCCATTCCTTGCCATTAAATTCCACATTCCATTCCGCAGTGCATTCCATTCAATTCCACGCTCCATTCCATTACAATCCACATTGCATCCACATTCCACATTACAATCCATAGTCCACTCCACATTCCATTGCACATTCCTTTGCATTCCATTCCAAATTCCATTCCATTCCATTCAATTCCGTTAAACATTCCATTCCACATTCCATTCTCTTCTATTCCACATTCAATTACATTGCATTCCACATTCCATTCCACGTTCCATTCCACGTTCCGTTCCACGTTCGATTCCATTCCAATCCCTTCCATTTCATTCCATTCCATTCCATTATACATTCCATTCGACATTCCATACCCTTCCATTCCACTTTCCATTCCATTACATTCCCCACTCCATTCTATGTTCCATTGCACGTTCCAGTTTGCATTACATTCCATTCCATTCCACATTGCATTCCACATTCCATTCCACATTCCATTCGACATTCGATTCCATTCCATTCCACGTTCGATTCCATTCCATACCATTCCATTCCTTTACACTTTCCATTACCTTCCATTCCTCATTCCATTCCATTCCATTGCAGTTTCTAGTCCACATTCCATTCCACATTCCATTCCGTGCCATTCGACATTCCATTACATTCCATTCCACATTCTTTTCCACATTCAATTCCATTCCATTCCACATTTCATTCCACATTCGATTCCATTCCATTCCACATTCCATTCCACATTCCATTACATTACATTCCACATTCCATTCCACCTTCTATTACATTCCATTCCACATTCCATTCCACATTGGCCTGCATTCCATTCCACATTCATTTCCACATTCAATTCCACATTCCATTCCTATCCATTCCACGTTCCATGTTGCGTTCCATTCCACAGTCCATTGCACAATCCATTCCAATTTCCATTCCATTCCATTCCACGTTCTACTCCACTTTCCATTCCTTTCCATTCCACGTTCCATCACACATTCCATTGCACATTCCCTTCCACGTTCCATTCCACATTGCATTCCACATTCCATTCCACATTCCATTCCACACCATTCCACGTTCCATTTCACATTCCATTCCACATTCCATTCCACGTTCCTTTCCATTCCATTCCAAGTTCCATTCCACTTTGTATTCCATTGCATTCCACGTTCCATTTCACACTCCATTGCACATTCCACTCCATGTTCCATTCCACATTGCATTCCACGTTCCATTCCACGTTCCATTCTATGTTCCGTTCCATTCCATTCCACGATGCATTCCACATTCCATTTCATTCCATTACACTTTCCATTCCTCATTCCATTCCACGTTCCATTCCACGATACATGTCACGTTCCATTCCATTCCATTCCTCTTTCCAATCCATATTCCATTGCATTCCACGTTGCATTTCACATTCCATTCCACATTCCATTACACATTGTACTCCGTTCCATTCCACGTGCACTCCACTTTCCATTCCATATTCCATTCCACATTCCATTCCATTCCATTCCACATTCCATTCCATTGCATGCCACATTCCATTGCAGTCCATTCCACATTCCCTTTCACATTCCATTCCATTCCATTCCACATTCCATTCCAGTTTCCATTCCATACCATATCACATTCCATTATATTCCATTTCACATTCCCTTCCACATTCCATTCTTTTCCATTCCACATTCAATTCCACATTCCATTCCATTACATTCCACTTTCCATTCCACATTCCAATCCATTCCATTCCGCATTCCATTCCACATTTCATTCCACATTCCATTCCACGTTCCATTCTATTTCATTCTACTCTCCATTCCAACTTCCATTCCACCTTCCATTCCACTTTCCATTCCACGTTCCATTCCACTATACATTCCATTCTATTCCACTTTCCATTCCACGCTCCACTCGACATTTCATTCCACATTCCATTAAACATTCCGTTCCACATTCCATTCCACTCCGTTCCACATTGCATTCCATTGTAGTCCACATTCGATTCCACATTCCATTCCATTCCATTCCACATTCCATTCCACGTACCATTCAATTCCAATTGCCATTCCACACTCCATTGAATTTCATTCCATTCCACTTTCCGTTACGTATTCCATTCCATTGCACTCCACCTTCCATTCCACATTCCATTATACATTCCATTCGACAATCCATTCCATTCCATTCCAAGTTTCATTCCACTTTCTTTTCCACATTCCATTCCACGTTCCATTCGACATTCCATTCCATTCCATTCCACGTTCCATTCCACGTTGCCTTCCAAGCTTCATTCCATTCAACTTCCATTTCAAATTCCATTCCATTCTATTCCACTTTCCATTCCACATTCAATTCCACTTTCCATTCCACAATCCATTTGTTTCCATTCCATTCCATTCCACGTACCATTCCACATTCCAATCCACTTTCCATTCCACATTCCATTAGATTCCATTCCACATTACATTCCATTCGATTCCACATTCCATTCCATTCCATTCCTCATTCCATTCCATTCCACATTCCATTCCATTCCATTCCTCATTCCATTCCATTCTGTTCCACATTCCATTCCACGTTCCTTTCCAAATTCCATTCCACATTCCATTCCACACTCCAATCCACATTGCATTCCATTCCATTGAGCGTTCCATTACACAATACCTTCCACTTTCCATTCCACTTCCCTTTCCATTACATTCCATTCCACTTTTCATTCCACTTTCCATTCCATTCCATTCCACGTTCCATTCCCCATTCCATTGCACTTTCCATTTCACCTTCTTTCCAAATTCCATTCCATGTTCCATTCTACGTTCCATTTCATTCCATTCCACGATCAGTTCCTCATTCCATTCCATTCCATTCCACTTTCCATTCCACATTTTGTTCCACGCTCCATTACACCAACCATTCCACATTCCACTCCGTTCCATTCCACGTGCCACTGCACTTTTCATTCAACATTCCATTCCATTCCATTCCACGTTCCATTTCATTGCATTCCACATTCCATTGCATCCCATTCCACATTCCATTCCACATTCCATTCCATTCCATTCAACCTTCAATTCCACATTCCATTCCATTCCATTCCACATTCCATTACATTCCATTCCACATTCCATTCCACATTCCATTCCATTCCATTCCACATTCCATTCCTCGTTCCATTCCGTTCCATTAAACTCTCCATTCCACCTTCAATTCCATGTTCCATTCCACTTTCCATTCCACAGTCCATTCCTTTCCATTGCACGTTCCATTCCACTTTCCACTCCACAATTCCTTCCACATTCCATTAAACATTCCAATCTACATTCCATTCTATTCCATTCCACGTTGCATTCCTTTGCAGTGGACATTCCATTCCGCATTCCATTCCATTCCATGTAAACATTCCATTCCATTCCATTCCACATTCCATTCCATTCCACTCCACATTCCATTCCATTCCACATACCATTGCACATTCCATTACATTCCACATTCCCTTCCACATTCTATTCCATTCCATTCCGTTCCACATTCCATTCCATTCCATTCCATTCCTCACAGCATTCCAAAGCATTCCACATTCCTTTCCATTCCATTCCATTCCATTCCATTCCATTTGGTTCCATTCCATTCCATTCGACACCACTCCATTCCAGATTCCATTCCAGTCCATTCCATTCCACATTCCATTCCATGCCACATTCCATTCCATTCCATTCCACATTCCATGCCTTTCCATTCCACATTCCTTTCCATTCCATTACAAATTCCATTCAATTAAACATTCCGTTCCACATTACATTACACTCCACATTTCATTCCACATTTCATTCCATTCCATTACATTCTATTCCACTTTCCATTCAATTCCATTTCATTCCACATAACATTCCATTCCATCTCACATTCCATTCCATTACATTCCACTTTCGATTCCATTCCATTTCACATTCCTTTCCATTCCATTTCATATTCCATTCCATTCAATTCCAAATTCCATTCCATTCCATTACACATTCTATTCCATTCCATTCCAAATTCCATTCTATTCCATTCCAGATTCCATTACACGTTGCATTCCGTTAAGTTAAACTTTCCATTCCACTTTCCATTGCATTGCATTCCACGCTCCTTTTCAAATTCAATTCCATCTGATTCTATTCCACATTCCATTCCATTCCATTCCACATTCCATTCCATTCCATTCCATTCCACATTCCATTACATTTCATTCCACATTCCGTTCCATTCCATTCCATTCCACTTTCCATTCCAATCCATTACACATTCCATTCAATTACATTCCACATTCCATTCCATTCCACAGTGAATTCCATTATATTCCATATTCCATTCCATTCCGCATTCCATTCCATTCCATTGGACATTTTATTCCATTGCACGTTGCATTCCAAATTCCATTCCATTCCACATTGCATTCCATTCCAATGCACATTCCATTCCACTCCATTCTACATTGCATTCCACATTCCATTCCATTTCATTCCATTCGGTTTCTTACCATTCCACATTTCGTTCCATTCCATTCCATTCCAGATTCAATTCCATTCCATTCTATTCCACATTCCATTCCATACCGCATTCCATTCCATTCCAATTCCATTCCTTTCCATTTCATTCCACGTTGCTTTCCATTCCATTCTACCTTCCATTCCATTCCATTCCATTCCACTTTCCATTCCATACCACTCCACATTCCATTCCATTCCATTCCACATTCCATTCCATTCCATTTCACATTACATTCAAGTTTCCTTTCCCTTCCATTCCACATTCCATTCCTTTCTTTTCCAGTCCTCTCTCCATTCCATTCCATTCCATTCCACATTCCACTCCATTCCACTTTTCTTTCCTTTCCATTCCACATTCCGTTCCAATCCAAATTCCATTCCATTCCATTCTACATTCCATTCTGCTTTCTATTCCATTCCAATCCACATTCCATTCCATTGTAATCCATTCAGTTCCATTACACATTCGATTCCATTGTATTGCATTCCATGTTTCTTTCCATTGCAATCCACATTCCATTACATTGCATTTCACAGTCCATTCCATTCCATTCCACATTCCATTCCACATTCCATTCCATTCCATTCCATTCCACATTCCTTTCGACATCCCATTCCATTCCATTCTACTTTCCATTCCATTCCATTCCAAATTTCATTCCTTTCCATTCCACATTCCATTCCACTGCATTCCAAATTCCTCTTCATTCCATTCCACTTTCCATTCCATTCCACATTCCATTCAATTCCAGTCCAAATTCCAATCCACGTTCCATTCCGCATTCCATTCCACGTTACATTCCATTCCATTCCCCATTCCATTCCACTTACCATTCCATTCCATTCGACATTCCTTTCCACATTCAACTCCGTTTGATTCCAGCCCACATTCCATTCCATTCCATTACATATTCCATTCCATTCCATTAAACTCTCCATTCCATTCCACATTCCATTCAATTCCATTCCACATTCCATTCCATTCCACTTTCTATTCCGTTCCACACCATTTCACTCCATTCCTTTCCATGTTCCTTTGTATTCCATTTCATGTTCCATTTCATTCCACTCCAAGATCCATTGCATTCCATTCCACATTCCTTTCCATTCCATTCCAATTACCATTCTACATTCAATTCCATAACTTTCCACTTTCCATTCAACATTCCACTCCACATTCTATTCCACATTCCATTGCAATTCATTCCATCCTCCATTCCATTCCATTCCACATTCCATTCTATTCCATTCCACATTCCATTCCATTCCATTCAACACTGTAGTGCATTTCATTCCACGTTCCATTACTTTCCATTCCAAGTTATTTTCTTTCCATTCCACGTTCCATTCCATTACATTCCACGTTCCATTCCATTCCATACCACTTTCCATTCTATTCCATTCCACTTTCCATTCCGTTCCATTCCATTCCCTTCCACATTCCAAACCATTATATTCCACCTCACCTTTCATTCCATTCCATTCCACCTCACATTTCATTCCTTTCCATATTCCAGTCCATTCTATTCTACTCCATTCTACATTCCATTCTGTTACATTCCAAATTACATTCCATTCCATTCCCCATTGCATTCCATTAAATTCAACTTCCCTTTCCATTCCATTGCACGTTCCATTCCATTCCATTCCACATTCCATTCCACTTTCCATTCCATTGCATTCCACAGTCCTTTCCATGCCATTCCATATTTCATTCCTGATTCAATTCCATTCCATTCCATTCCACATTCCATTCCATTCCATTCCACATTCCATTCCATTCCATTCCACATTCCATTCCATTCTATTCGACATTCCATTGCATTCCATTCCATTCCATTAGACTCCCTTCCATTTCTTTCCACTCCACATTCCGTTCCACTCCATTCCATTCAAGATTCCATTCCATTCCAGTTTCCGTTCCATTCTATTCCACGTTCCACTCCAGTTTCCATTCCATTCCATGCCATTCCACATTCCATTCCACTCCATTCCACATTCCATTCCATTCGATGTCCCAATACACATTGCATTCCATTCCAGTCCCCATTCCATTCAATTGCATTCCACATACTATTCCATTTCATTCTGCATTCCTTTCCATTCCAATCCATATTCCATTCCATTCCATTCCTCATTGCATTGCATTCCATTCCACGTTCCACATTCCATTCCACGTTCCATTCCACATTCCATTCCACGTTCCATTCCATTCTATTCCACGTTGCATTTCATGTTCTATTCCATTCCATTCCACTTTCCATTCCACATTCCATTCCATTCCATTCCACATTCCATTCCTCATTCCATTCCACATTCCATTCTAGTCCATTCCTCATTCCATTGCATTGCATTCCACATTCCATTCCCTTCCTCTCCCCATTCCATTCTATTCCATTCCCCATTAAATTCCATTCCATTCCACATTCTATTCCACATTTCATTCCCGATTCAATTCGACGTTCCATTCCTATTTCCATTCAATGTTCCATTACATGTTGCATTCCACTTTCCATTGCACATTCCATTACTTTCCATTACATTATATTCCACATTCCATTCCATATTCCATTCCATTCCTTTCCACATTGTATTCAACATTCCATTTCCCATTCCATTCCTCATTCCATTCCATTCCTTTCCACATTCCATCCCATTCCATTCCACATTCCAATCCCCCTTCCATTCCAATCCACATTCCATTCCATTGATTTCAATTCCTCATTCCATTCCATTCCATTCCACGTTCCATTCCACTCCATTCCACATTCCATTCCATTCCACTACACATTCCAGTCTACATTCCATTGCATTTCATTCCACATTGCACTCTGCATTCCATTACATTCAAATAAACCTTCCCTACTACATTCCATTCAGCGTTTCAATCCATTCCATTCCACGCTCCATTCCACCTTGCATTCCTCTTTCCATTCCACGTTCCATTTCACAATCCATTCCACATTCCATTCCATGTTCCATTTCATGATCCATTCCATTCCATTCCACGTTCCGTTCCTGTTTCGATTCCACATTCCATTCCATTATATTCTTTTCAACTGCCCTTTCCAATCCATTCCATGTTCCATTTCGGTTTCCACTCCACATTCTACTCCATTCCATTCCATTCCACTCCACATTCCATTCCATTCCTTTCAACATTCCATTCCATCCCATTCCACATTCCATTCCATTTCATTTCACATTCCATTCCACATTCCATTCCACATTCCATTCCATTCCATTCCACATTCCTTTCCATTCCATTCCACTTTCCATTCCACATTCCATTCTATTTAATTACACATTCCATTCCACATTCCATTCAATTCCATTCCACATTCCACTCCATTCCACCTTCCATTCCACGTTCCACTACACGTTCCATTGGACCTTCCATTCCACGTTCCATTCCATTACATTCCAACTTCCATTCCATTCCATTCTACATTCCATTCAATTCCATTCCATTCCATTCCACCGCATTCCAATCCATTCCACATTACATCCCATTCCATTCAACATTCTATTCCATTCCATTGCACATTACATACAATTCCATTCTATTCCTCATTCCATTCCTTTCCATTCCACATTCCATTCCAGTTCACATTCCATTCCATCAAACTCCACATTCCATTCCACTCCATTCCACTTTGCATTCCACATTGCATTCCATTCCAGTACAAATCCTATACCACATTCCATTCAATTACCTTCCACATTCCTCCCCATTCAATTACACATTCCTTTCCTTATCCCATTCCACATTGCATTCCACATTCCATTCCATTCCATGCCACATTCCATTGCAGTCCATTCCACATTCCCTTTCACATTCCATTGTATTCAATTCCACATTCCATTCCACATTCCATTCTGTTCCATTCCACATTCCATTCCAGTTTTCATTCCATACCATATCACATTCCATTATATTCCATTTCACATTCCCTTCCACATTCTATTCTTTTCCATTCCACATTCCATTCCACATTCCATTCCGTTCCATTCCATTTTCCATTCCACATTCCAATACATTCCATTCCACATTCCATTCCACATTTCATTCCATGTTCCTTTCCACGTTCCATTCTATTCCATTCTACTCTCCATTCCACCTTCCATTCCACATTGCATTCCACGTTCCATTCCACTATACATTCCATTCCATTCCACTTTCCATTCCACGCTCCACTCGACATTTCATTCCACATTCCATTAAACATTCCGTTGCACATTCCATTCCACTCCGTTCCACATTGCATTCCATTGTAGTCCACATTCCATTCCACATTCCATTCCATTCCATTCCACATTCCATTCCATTCCATTCCACATTCCATTCCACCTTGCATTCCATTCCACATTCCATTCCACACTCCATTCCATACCATTCCACATTCCATTCCACACTCCATTCCATACCATTCCACATTCCGTTCCGCAATCCATTCCATTCCACTCCACTTTCCGTTACACGTTCCTTTTCACATTCAATTCCACATTCCATTCCATTCCTTTCCATTCCATTCCACATTCCATTCCACATTCCTTTCCATTGCATTCCACATTCAATTCCACCTTCCATTCCACATTCCATTACACATTCCATTCCACTTTCCATTCCACATTCCATTCCACGTTACATTTCACTCCATTCCACGTTCCATTCCACTTTCCTTTGTGCTTTCCATTCCAAGTTCCATTCCACTTTCCATTCCACGTTCCATTCCACGTTCAATTCCACGATGAATTCCATTCAATTTCCATTCCACATTCCATTCCTTTGCATTCCGCGTTCCATTCGATATTCCATTGGTGTACATTGCACATTCCATTCCACATTCCGTTCCACTTTCCATTCCATTTCATTCAATTTTCCATACCACGTTCCATTACACGTTACATTCCATGTTCCCTTCCGGTTTCCTCTCCATCCCATTCCACTATCTGTTGCATTCCATTCCATGTTCCATTTCAATACATTCCGTGTTCCATTCCACATTCCATTTCACATTCCATTCCATCTTCCATTCCAAATTCCATTCCCTCCCATTCCGCATTCCTTTCCATTCCATTCCATTCCACATTCGATTCCAATGCATTCCACATTGCATTCCATTATATTCCACAATCAATTCCATTGCATTCTGTTCCATTTCACATCCCATACTATTCCATTCCATTCCACATTCCATACCACATTCCATTTCACAATCCATTCCATTCCATTCCAGATTGCATTTCATTCCATTCCATTCCAATCCACTACACATTCCATTCTACTTTCCATCCCCTTCCATTCTACATTCCATTCCATTACACGTTCCATTCCATGTTCCATTCCACGATCCATTCCACATTCCATTCCACGATTCCATTCCAGTTTCCATTCCAGTCCATTACATGTTCCATTCCATTCCATTCCATTCCATTCCATTCTCTTCCATTCCATTCTGGATTCCTTTCCATTCCATTCCAAATTATATTCAACATTCCTTTCCATTCCGTTCCACATTTCATTTCATTCCATTCTACTTTCCATTCCATTTCATTCCACATTCCTTTTCTTTCCATTCCAAATTATATTCCAGTTTCCATTCCACGTTCGATTCCACATTCCATTCCATATTGCATTCTATGTTCTATTCCAATCCATTGCACGGTCGGTTCCACGTTCAATTCCACATTCCATTCCATATTCCATTCTACGTTCCATTCCATTCCACGTTCCATTCCACATTCCATTCCTCGTTCCATTCCACATTCCATTCCACATTACTTTCAATTCCATTTCACAAACTATTCAATTCCATTCCACATCCAATTCCATTCCCATCCACATTTCATTCAATTCCATTCCACATTCCATTGCATTTCATTCCACATTCCACATTCCATTCCACGTTTCATTCCACGTTGCATTCCATTCCATTTCAAATTGCATTCCACATTCCGTTCCATTCCATTCCAAGTTCCTTTCCATTCCTCATTCCATTCCACTTTCCATTCCATTCCTTTCCACATTCCATCCCATTCCATTCCACATTCCAATGCCCCTTCCATTCCAATCCACATTCCATTCCATTGATTTCAATTCCTCATTCCATTCCATTCCATTCCACATTCCATTCCACTCCATTCCACATTCCATTCCATTCCATTACACATTCCAGTCTACATTCCATTGCATTTCATTCCACATTGCACTCCACATTCCATTACATTCAAATAAACATTCCCTACTACATTCCATTCAGCGTTTCATTCCATTCCATTCCACGCTCCATTCCACCTTGCGTTCCTCTTTCCTTTCCATGTTCCATTTCACAATCCATTCCACGTTCCATTCCATGTTCCATTCCATGATCCATTCCATTCCATTCCACATTCCATTCCTGTTTCGATGCCACATTCCATTCCATTCCATTCCTTTCCACTCCACATTCCAATCCATTCCATGTTCCATTTCTGTTTCCATTCTACATTCTATTCCATTCCATTCCATTCCACTCCACATTCCATTTCATTCCTTTCAACACTCCATTCTATCCCATTCCACATTCCATTCCATTTCATTCCACATTCCATTCCACCTTCCATTCCATTCCATTCTACATTCCATTCCACATTCTATTCCATTCCATTCCACATTCTGTTCCACATTCCATTTCACTCCATTCCACACTGCATTCCATTCCATTCCATATTCCTTTCCATTCCATTCCACTTTCCATTCCATATTCCATTCTATTTAATTACACATTCCATTCCACATTCCATTCAATTCCATTCCACATTCCACTCCATTCCACCTTACTTTCCACGTTCCATTACACGTTACATTCGACTTTCCATTCCACGTTCCATTCCATTATATTCCAAATTCCATTCCATTCCTTTCTACATTCCATTCACTTCCATTCCATTCCATTCTACCACATTCCAATCCATTCCACATAACTTCCCATTCCATTCAACATTCCATTTCATTGCACATTACATACAATTCCATTCTATTCCTCATTCCATTCCTTTCCATTCCATATTCCATTCCATTCCATTTCACATTCCATTCCATTAAACTCCACATTCCATTCCACTCCATTCCACTTTCCATTCCACATTGCATTTCATTCCAGTACAAATTACATACCACATTCCATTCAATTCCCTTCCACATTCCATCCCATTCAATTCCACATTCCATTCCTCATCCCATTCGACATTCCATTCCACATTCCATTCCACATTCCATTCCATTCCATTCAACTTTCCTTTCCACTTTTCATTCCATTCCATTAAACATTCCATTCCACATTCCATTCCACATTTTATTCCATGTTCAATTACACGTTCCATTCCATTCCATTCCACGTTCCATTCCACATTCCAGTAAACTCCTTTCCACTTTCCGTTCAACAATGCATTCCACATTCCATTCCTTTCCGTTCCACATTCCATTTCACTTTCCATAACACATTCAATTACACATTCCATTCCACAATCCATTCCTCATTACATTCCACATTCCATTCCACATTCCATTCCATTCCACTCCATTCCACATTCCATTACATATTTGATTCCACATTCCATTCCTCTTTCCATTCCATTCCGTTTCACATTAAATTCCACATTCCTTACCTTTCCATTCCATTCCACATTCCAATCCAAATTCTATTCCACCTTCCATTTCACCTTCTATCCCATTCCATTCCATTCCACATTGCTTTACCTATTCCATTCCATTCCTTTCCACATTCCATTCCATTCCATTCCACATTCCCCTCCACGTTCCAGTGCATTCCATTCCACATTCCATTCCATTCCATTCCATTCCAACTTCCATTCTACGTTCCATTCCATTCGACTCCACATTGCATTCCGCATTCCATTGCACATTCCATTCCATTCCACTCCATTCCACATTCCATTCCACATTTCCTACCACATTCCATTCCTCATTCCATTCCACGTTCCATTCCGCATTCCATCCCATTCCACTCAATTCCACATTCCGTTTCCCATTTCATTTCACATTCCATTCATCTTTCCATTCCATTCCCTTCCACATTCCAATGCACATTCCATTCCACTCCACATTCCATTCCAATCCACATTGCATTCCTCATTTTATTCCATTCCATTCCGTTCCAATTTCCATTCAATTTTATTCCATCCCATATACCATTCAAAAGCGTTGAACTTTCCATTCCATTCCATTGCATTCCATTTCGTTCCATTCCATTCTACATTCCGTTTCATTCCATTCCTTTCCAGATTCCGTTGCATTGCATTCCATTCCACATTCAATGCCATTCCATTCCACATTCCATTCCATTACACATTCCTTTCCAAATTCAATTCAATTCCATTCCATTCTATTCCACATTCCATTCCATTCCACATAACATTCCATTCCTTTCACACATTCCATTCCCTTCCATTCCATATTCCATTCCATTCCATTTCACTGGAATATTAAATGGATTGTGGAATTTAAGGGAATGGAATGTGCAATGGAATGGAATGGAATGGAATGTGGAGTGGAATGAAATGGAATTTGGAGTGGAATGGAATGTAATGGAATGTAAGTGAATGTGGAATGCAATGGAATGGAATTGATTGGAATGTGGAATGGAATGGAAAGTGGAATGGAATAGAATGCAATGTGGAATGCAATGGAGTGAAATATAGAATGTAATTGAATGGAAAGTGGAATGGAATATGGAATGGAAAGGAATGGAATGTTGAATGGAATGGACTGGAATGTGGAAAGGAATGTGGAATGCAATGTGGAATGGAATGTACAATGGAATGTGGAATGGAATGGAACGTGTAATGGAAAATGGAATCGAACGTGTAATGGAACATTGAATGCAACGTGGCATGGAATGGAATGGACTGTGGATTGGAATGGAAGGGAATGTGAAATGGAATGGGACAGAATGAAATGTGGAATGGAATAGAATGGAATGTGCAATGGAATGCACTGTAATGTGGAATGGAATGTGAAATGGATTGTGGAATGGATTGTGTAATGGAATGTGGAGTGGATTGGAATGGAATGTCGAATAGAGTGTGGAAAGCAATGGAATGGAATGGAATGGAATGGAATGTGGAATGGAATGAAGTGGGATGTGGAATGGAATGGAATGGAACCGAATGCAATGTGGAACGGAATGGAATGGAATATGGAACAGAACAGAATGAATGTGGAATGGAATGGAATGGAAAGTAGAATGGAATGTGGAATGGAATGGAATGAAATGTGGAATGGAATGGAATTGAATGGAATTGAATGTGGATTGGAATAGAATGGAATGTGAAATGGAACGTGGAATGGAATGGAATCAATTGTGGAATGGAATGTCAAACGGAATGGAATGGAATGTGGAGTAGAATGTGGAATGGAATGGAATGTGTAATAGAATGGAATGGAATATAATGTGGAATAGAATTGAATGAAATATTGAATGAAATGTGGAATTGAATGGAAAGTGGAATGGAAAGTAATGGAGTGGAGTGTGGAATGGAAGAGAATGAGGTTTCTAATAGAATGGAATGGGGAATGGAATGGAATGTGAAATGGAATGGAATGATAAGGGGAATAGATGGAATGGAATGGAATGCTGAACAAAAAGTGGAATTGAACGTGGAATGCAGTGGAATGGAATGTGGAATGGAATGTAATGGAATGTGGCATGGAATGGAATGGAAAGTGGAATGGAACGGAAGGGAAGGTGGAATGGAATGGAATCGAATGCAATGTGGAATAGAATGGAATGAAAAGGAATGTGGCAATGGAATGTGGAATGGAATGTAGTGTGGAATACAATGGGATGGAAATGAATGTGGAATGAGATTTATTTTGATGGAATATGGAAAGGAATGTGGAATGGTTTGGAATGCGATGTGCAATGGATTAGAATGGAAGGTGCTGTGGTACGTGGAATGGAATCGAATGGAATGTGGAATGGAGTGGAATGGAACAGAACGTGGAATGGAGTGGAATGGAATGGAATGGAATGTGGAATGGAATGTGGAAAGGAAAGGAATGGAATTGAATCTGCAATGGAATGGAATGGAAGGGAATGTTTAATGGAATGGAATATGGGTTTTAATGGAATGGAATGTCAAAAGGAAAGGAATGGAATTTAGAATGGAATGGAATGGAATGTGGAATGGAATGGAATCTAATGTGGAATGGAATAGAATGGAATGTGGAATGGAATGAAATGGAAAATGGAACAGAATGTGGAATGGAATGAAATAGAATGGAATATAGAATAGAACGGAATGGAATGTGGAATGGAATTCAATGGAATGGAATGGAATGGAATGTGGAATGGAATGGAAAGGAATGTTGAATGGAATCGATTGTGGAATGGAATCAAATGGAATGGAATGTGAAATGGAATGGAACTGAATGTGGAATGGAATGGAATGGAACGTTGAATAAAATGAAATGGAATGGAATGTGGAATGGAATGGAATGTGGAATGGAATGTGGAATGGAATGGAATGTGGACTGTAATGTGGAATTTAATGCAATGATATGTGGACTGTAATGGAATGGAATGAGGAGTGGAAAGGAATGGAACGTGGAATGGAATGCTCAATGAAACGTGGAATGCAACGCACAATGGAAAGTGGAATGGAATGGAATGGAATGTGGAATGGAAGGGAATGCAATGTGGAATGGAACATGGAATGGAACGTGAAATTCAACGAGGAATGGAATGTAGAATGGAATGTGGAATGGAATGGAATGGATTGTGGAATGGAACGTGGAATGGAATGGAATGGAACGTGGAAGGGAACGTGGAATGGATTGGAACGGATCCTGGAAGGGAACGTGGACTGGAACGTGGAATTGAATGTGCGATAGAATGTGGAATGGAATGTTGAATGAAAGGCAATGGAAAATGGAATGGAACGTGGAGTGGAATGTAATGGAATGTGGATTGGAAAGTGAAATTGATTGTGGAAGGGAGCGTGGAATGGAACGTGGAAGGGAATGGAATGGAATGTGGAATGGAATGTGGAATGGAAGGTGGAATGGAATGTGGAAGGCAATGGAATGGAACGTGGAAGGGAATGGAATGAAATGTGGAATGGAAAGCAGAATGGAATGTGGAATGGAATGTGGAATGCAATGTTGTATGGAATGGAATGGAATGTCAAACAGAATGGAATGGAATGTGGAATGGAATGGAATGTAGTGGAATTTGGAATGGAATGGAATCGATTGGAATGGAATGCGGAATATAATGGCATGGAATGTGGAATGGACTCCAATGTGGAATGGAATGGAATGGAATGGCATGGAATTGAATGTGGAATATAATGGAATGGAATGTGGAATGGAATGAAATGGAATGGAATGTGGAATAGAAAGGAATGGAGGGGAATGTGGAATGGAATGTGGAATGGAATGGAAAAGAATGTGGAATGGAATGCAATGGAATTTGGAATGGAATGGAATGTAAGGTGAAGTGTAATGTGGAATGGAATGTTAAAAAGAATGCGGAATGGAATGTGGAATGGAATGAAATGAAAGGTGTAATGCAATGGAATGGAATGTGGAATGGAGCATGAAGGGGAAGATAGAATGGAACGAGGAATGGAATATGTAAAGGAATGTGGAATGGAACGCAATGGAATGGGGAATGGATTGTGGAATAGAATGTGGAATGGAATGGAAAGGAATGTGGAATGGAATGTGGAATGGAATGGAATGGAAAGTGGAATGGAATGTGGAATGGAATGGAATGGAAAGTGGAAAGGAATGTGGAATGGAACGTGAAATGGAATGGAATACCACGTGGAATGGAACGTGGTTTGTATCGTGGAATAGAATGTGGAAAGATATGAGGAATAGAATGTGGAATGGAATATGGAAGGGAACGTGATATTGAATGGAATGGAATGTTGAATGGAACCTGGAATGGAATGGAATGGAACGTGGAATGGAATTTGGAATGGAATGTGGAATGGAACATGGAATAGAACGTGGAATGGAATTTAATTCAATGTGAAATGGACTGTGGAATGGAATGGAATGGTATGTAGAATGCAATGTGGAATGGAATGGAACAGAAAGTTGAATGCAATGCGGAATGGAATGGAATGGAATGTGTAATGGAAAGTGGAGTGGAATGTTGAATGGAATATGGAATGGAATTTAATCGAATGTGCTGTGGAATTAGGAATGGAATGTGGAATTGCAATAGGATGTAATGTGGAATGAAATGTGGAATGGAATGTGGAAAGGAAAGTGGAATGTAATGGAATGGAAAGTGGAATGGAACGTGGAATTGAATGGAATCGAACGTGGACAGGAACGTGGAATGGAAAGTAGAATGGAACGAGGAATGAAATGTGAAATGGAATGTGGAAAGGAATGCTGAATGGAATGTGTAAAGGATGGTAGAATGGAATGTGGAATGGAATGTGGAATGGAATGTGGAATGGAATGGAATGGAATGGAATGTAAAATGGAATGTGTAATAAAATTGAATGGAATGTGGAATGGAATGGAACGTGGAATGGAATGTGGAATGGAATGTGGAATGGAATGTAAAGCAGTGTGGAATGAAATGTAATGGAATGTGGAATGGAATGGAACGTGGAATGGAATGTGGAATAGAATGTAGAATACAATGTGGAATGGAATGGAATGGAAAGAGGAATTGAACGTAATTAGACGTGAAATGTAACGTTTAAAGGAATGTGGAATGGAACGTGTTATGGAACATGAAATGGAATATGGAATGGAATGTGGAATGGAACGTGGAATGGAATTGAGTGTGGAATGGAATGGAATGGAATGTGGAATGGAATGGAATGGAATGGAATGGTATGGAATGGAATGGAATGGAATGGAATGTGGAATGGAATTGAAAGGAATGTGGAATGGAATGGAAAGGAATGGAATGTGGAATGCAATGTGGAATGGAATGCAATGGAATATGAAATGTAATGTTTATTGGTATGGAATGGAATGCAATGAAATGTGGAAATGAATGGAATGGAATGTGGAATGTAATGGAGTGGAATATGGAATAGGTTGGAATGGAATGTGGAATTGAATTTAATGCAATGGAATATGGAATGGAATGGAATGGAATGTGGAGGGAAATGGAATGGAATGTGGAATGGAATAGAATGTGGAATGGAATGAAATAGAATGGAATGTAGAATGGAATGGAATGGAATGTGGAATGGAAAGTAATGCGGAATGGAATGGGATGGAATGGAATGGAATATGGAATGGAATGGAATGGAATGTGGGATTGAATGGAATGGAAGGTGGAATGGAATGAAATGGAATGGAACGTGAAGTAGAATGGAACGGAATGTGGAATGGATGGGAATGGAATGTGGAATGAATAGAATGGAATGTTGAATAGTATGGGATGGAATGGAATGTGGAATGGAATGGAATGTGGAATGGAATGGAATGGAATTGAATATGGACTGCACTGTGGAATGGAATGGAATGAAATGTGGAATGGAATGGAGTGGAATGAGGAATGAAACATGAAACGGAATGGAATGGCATGTGGAATGGAAAGTGGAATGGATCGTGGAATGGAATAGAATGTAATGTGGAATGCTATGGAATGGAATGTGGAATGGAATGTAATGGAATGTGGAATGGAATGTTGAATGGAAAGGAATTGATTGGAATGCAGAATGGCATGTGGAATGGAATGAATTGCCGAATGGAATGGGGAATGGAATGGAATGGAATGTGGAATGTAATGTGGAATGTAATGGAATGGAATGTAAAGTGGATTTTGGAATGGAATGGAATGGAATGTGGAATACAATGTAATGGAATGTGTAATGGAATGAAATGGAATGTGGAATGCATTGGAATGGAACGTGGAATGGAAAGTGGAAGGCAATGTGAAATGGTATGTGGAATGGAATGGAATGTATAACTGAATGGAATGGAATGGAATGTGGAATGTAGTGGAATGGAATGGAATATAGGATGGATTGGTATATAATGTGGAATGGAATGGAATGTGGAATGCAGTGTGGAATGGAATGCAATGGAATATGAAATGGTATGTGGAATGCAATGGAATGGAATGCAATGAAATGTGGAAAAGAATGGAGTGGAATGTGGAATGGAATGGAATTTAATGGAATGTGGAACGGAAAGGAATGGAATGTGGAATGGAATGTGGAATAGAATGAGGATTCATAGAATCTGCAAGTCGACCTTTGGAACGCTTTGAGCCCTATGCTGGAAAAGGAAATATCTTCACATAAAAACTAGATAGAAGCATTCCTAGAAACTTGCTTGTGATTTGTGCATTCAACTCAGAGAGTTGAAGCTTCCTTTTGATATAGCTGTTTTGAAACACTCTTTTAGTAGAATCTTCAAGTGGATATTTGGAGTGTTAAGAGGTCAACACTGGAAAAGAAAATATCTTCATATAAAAACTAGATGGAAGCATTCTCAGAAACTTCCCTGTGCTTTATGCATTCAAGTCACAGAGAGGAACCTTCCTTTTGAAAGCGCAGTTTTGTAACACTCTTTTTGTAGAATTTGCTAGTGGATGTTTGGAGCGATTTGAAGCCTATGCTGGAAAACGAAATATCTTCCAATAAAAACTAGACGGAAGCATTCTCAGAAACTACTTTGTGATGAGTGCATTCAACTCACAGACTTGAACCTTCATTTTGAAAGAGCAGTTTTGAAACACTCTTTTTGTAGAATCTGCAAATGGATATTTGGAGAGTTTTGAGGCCTTTGCTGGGAAATGAAATATCTTCACGTACAAATTACACAGAAGCATTCTCAGAAACTACTTTGCAAAGTGTGCATTCAACTCACAGAGTTGAACCTGCTTTTTGATAGAGCAGTTTGTAAACAGCCTTTTTGTAAAATCTGCAAGTGGATATTTGGAGTGATTTGAGGCCTATGCTGCAAAAGGAAATATCTTCACAGGAATCCTAGAAAGAAGCATTCTCAGGAATTTCTGTGTGATGAGTGCATTCAACTCACGGACTTGAACCTTGCTTTTGATAGAACAGTTTTGAAACCCTCCTTTTGTAGAATCTGCAGGTGTTTATTTGGAGCGTCTTGATGCCTATGATGGAAAATGAAATATCTTCACATAAAAACGAGACAGAAGTATTCTCAGAACCTTCTGTGTGATGAGTGCATTCAACTCACACACTTGAACTTTCCTTTTGATAGAGCAGTTTTGAAACACCTTTTTAGTAGCATCTGTAAGTGGATATTTGAAGGGTTTTTATGGCAATGCTGAAAAGGAATTATCATCACATAAAAACCAGGCAGAAGCATTCTCAGAAACTTCTTCATGATGAGTGCATTCAACTCACAGAGTTGAACGTTCCTTCTGATAGAACAGTTTTGAAACACTTTTTCAGTAGAATCTTCAAGTGGATATTTGAAGTGCTAAGAGGCCAACACTGAAAAGGAAATATCTTCACATAAAAACTAGACAGAAGCATTCTCAGACACTTCTCTGTGCTTTCTGCATTCAACCCATAGTTGAACCTTCCTTTTGATAGAAAAGTTTTGAAAATCTCTTTTCGTAGAATCTGGAAGTCGACATTTGGATCGCTTTGAGGCCTATGCTGGAAAAGGAAATATCTTCACATAAAAACTAGATAGAAGCATTCTCAGAAACATGTTTGTGATGTGTGCATTGAACCAACAGAGTTGAAGCTTCCTTGTGATATAGCTGTTTTGAAACACACTTTCAGTTGAATTTTCAAGTGGATATTTGGAATGTTAAGAGGCCAACACTGGAAAAGGAATTATCTTCACATAAAAACTAGATGGAAGCATTCTCAGAAACTTCCCTGTGCTTTATGCATTCAAGTCACGGAGAGGATCCTTCCTTTTGAAAGCGCAGTTTTGAAACACTCTTTTTGTAGAATATGCTGATGGATGTTTGGAGCGATTTCAGGCCTATCCTGGAAAACGAAATATCTTCCCATAAAAACTAGACAGAAGCATTCTCAGAAACTTCTTTGTGCTGTGTGCATTCAACTAACAGATTTGAACCTGCCTTTTGATAGAGTAGTTTGGAAACATCAATTTTGTAAAATCTGCAAGTGGATATTTGGAGCGATTTGAGACCAATGCTGCAAAAAGAAATATCTCCACATAAAACCTAGACAGAAGCATTCTCAGAAACTTTCTTGTTATTTTGGGATTGACCTCACAGAGTTGAACCTTCCTTTTCATAGAGCAGTTCTGGAACACTTTTGTTGTGGAAACTGCAAGTGGATATTTGGTGTGATTGAGGCATATAGTGGAAAAGGAAATACATTCTCATGAAAACTGGATAGAACAGTTCTCAGAAACTTCTTTGTGCTCTGTGCATTCAACTCACAGACTTCAACTTTCCTTTTTAAAGAGCAGTATGGAAAACACTCTTTTTGTAGAATCTGCAAGTGGATGTTTTGAGTGTTTTGAGGTCTTTGCTGGGAAATGAAATATCTTCACCTGAAAACTAGACAGAAGCATTCTCAGAAATTTCTTTGTGATGTGGCATTCAACTCACAGAGTTGAAATTTCCTTTTGAGATAGCTGTTTTGAAACACTCTTTCAGTAGAATCTGCAAGTCGATATTTGGAGGGCTAAGAGGCCAACACTGGAAAAGGAAATATCTTCACATAAAAACAAGATGGAAGCATTCTCAGAAACTTCCCTGTGCTTTATGCATTCAAGTAACAGAGATAAGCCTTCCTTTTGAAAGCACAGTTTTGAAACACTCTTTTGTAGATTTTGCTAGTGGATGTTTGGAGCGATTTGAGGCCTATGCTGGAAAACGAAATATATTCCCATAAAAACTAGACAGAAGCATTCTCAGAAACTTCTTTGTGCTGTGAACATCCAACTCACAGACTTTAACTTTCCTTTTGAAAGAGCAGTTTTGAAAACACTCTTTTTGTAGAATCTGCAAGTGGATATTTTAAGCGTTTTGAGGCCTTTGCTGAGAAATGAAATATCTTCACCTGAAAACTAGACAGAAGCATTCTCAGAAACTTCTTTGTGATGTGGCATTCAACTCACAGAGTTGAAGCTTTCTTTTGATATAGCTGCTTTGAAACACTCTTTCAGTAGAATATGCAAGTGGATATTTGGAGGGCTAAGAGGCCAACACTGGAAAAGGAAATATCTTCACATAAAAACTAGAGGGAAGCATTCTCAGAAACTTCCCTGTGCTTTATGCATTCAAGTCACGGAGAGGAACCTTCCTTTTGAAAGCGCAGTTTTGAAACACTCTTTTTGTAGAATTTGCTAGAGGATGTTTGGAGCGGTTTGAGGCCTATGCTGGAAAACGAAATATCTTCCCATAAAAACTAGATAGAAGCATTCTCAGAAACTTCTTTGTGTTGTGTGCATTCAACTCACAGAGTTGAACCTGCCTTTTGATAGGGTAGTTTGGAAACAGCCTTTTTGTAAAATCTGCAAGTGGATATTTGGAGTGATTTGGGACCTATGCTGCAAAAAGAAATATCTCCACATAAAACCTAGACAGAAGCATTCTCAGAAACTTCTTTGTCATTTGGGGATTGAACTCACAAAGTTGAACCTTCCTTTTCATAGACCAGTTCTGCAACATTCTTGTTGTGGAAACTGCAAGTGGATATTTGGTGCGCTGTGGCATCTAGTGGAAAGGGAAATACATTCAGATGAAAACTAGATAAAACCGTTCTCAGAAACTCCTTTATGATGTGTGCATTCTACTCACAGAGTTGAACATTTCTTTTGATAGAACAGTTTTGAAACACTCTTTTTGTGGAGTCTGCAAGTGGATATTTGGAGCGCTTTGTAGCCTATGCTGGAAAAGGAAACATCTCCACATAAAAACTAGACAGAAGCATTCTCAGAAACTTCTTTGTGATATGCGCATTCAACTCAGAGAGTTCAAGCTTCCTTTTGATATAGCTGTTTTGAAACACTCTTTCAGAAGCAGCTGCAAGTGGATATTTGGAGTGCTAAGAGGCCAACACTGGAAAAGGAAATATCTTCACATAAAAAAGAGATAGAAGCATTCTCAGAACAGTCTGTGTGATGAGTGCATTCAACTCACACACTTGAACTTTCCTTTTGATACAGCAGTTTTGAAACAGTCTTTTAGCAGCATCTGTAAGTCGATATTTGGAGGGGTCTTATGCCAATGCTGGAAAACGAAATGTCATCACATAAAAACTAGGCAGAAGAATTCTCAGAAACGACTTCATGATGAGTGCATTCAACTCACAGAGTTGAACGTTCCTTTTGATAGAACAGTTTTGAAACACTCCTTTTGTAGGATCTGCAACTGTTTATTTGGAGGGCTTTGAGGCCTATGTTGGAAAAGGAAATATCTTCACATAAAAACTAGACAGAAGCATTCTCAGAGACTTCCCCGTGCTTTCTGCATTCAACTCACATAGTTGAACCTTCCTTTTGATAGAACAGTTTTGAAAAACTCTTTTCATAAAATCTGCACGTCGACATTTGGAACGTTTTGAGGCCTATGCTGGAAAAGGAAATATCTTCACATAAAAACTGGATAGAAGCATTCTCAGAAACTTGCTTGTGATGTGCACATTCAACTCACAGAGTTTAAGCTTCCTTTTTATATAGCTTTTTTGAAGCACTCTTTTAGTAGAATCTTCAAGTGGATATTTGGAGTGTTAAGAGGTCAATACTGGAAAAGAAAATATCATCACATAAAAACTACACGGAAGAATTCTGAGAAACGTCCCTGTGCTTTATGCATTCAAGTCACAGAGAGGAACCTTCCTTTTGAAAGTGCAGTTTTGAAACACACTTTTCGTAGAATTTGCTAGTGGATGTTTGGAGCGATTTGAGGCCTATCCTGGAAAACGAAATATCTTCCAATAAAAACTAGACAGAAGCATTCTCAGAAACTTCTTTGTGATGAGTGCATTCAAGTCACAGACTTGAACCTTCATTTTGAAAGAACAGTTTTGAAACACTCTTTTTGTAGAATTTGCAAGTGGATATTTGGAGCATTTTGAGGCCTTTGCTGGGAAAGGAAATATCTTCACCTGCAAACTACACAGAAGCAGTCTCAGAAACTACTTTGTGATGTGTGCATTCAACTCACAGAGTTGAACCGGCTTTTTGATAGAGCAGTTTGGAAACATCCTTTTTGTAAAATCTGCAAGTGGATATTTGGAGCAATTTGAGGCCTACACTGCAAAAGGAAATATCTTCACAGGAACCCTAGACAGAAGCATTCTCAGTAACTTGTGTGTGATGAGTGCATTCAACTCACACACTTGAACCTCCCTTTTGATAGAACAGTTTTGAAACACTCCTTTTGTAGAATCTGCAGGTGTTTAATTGGAGCGCTTTGAGGCCTGTGATGGAAAACGAAATATCTTCACATAAAAACGAGACAGAAGCATTCTCAGAAACTTCTGCATGATGAGTGCATTCAACTCACACACTTGGACTTTCCTTTTGATAGAGCAGTTTTGAAACACTCTTTTAATAGCATCTGTAAGTGGATATTTAAAGGGTTTTTATGGCAATGCTGGAAAAGGAAATATCATCACATGAAAACTAGGCAGAAGCATTCTCAGAAACTTCTTTGTGATGAGTGCTTTCAGCTCACAGAGTTGAACATTCCTTTTCATAGAGCAGTTTTGAAACACTCTTTCAATAGAATCTGCAAGTGGATATTTGGAGTGCAAAGAGGCCAACACTGGAAAAGGAAATATCTTCACATAAAAACTAGACAGAGGCATTCTCAGAAACATCCCTGTGCTTTCTGCATTCAATCCACATAGTTGAACCTTCCTTTTGATAGAAAAGTTTTGAAAATCTCTTTTCGTAGGATCTGCAAGTCGACATTTGGAACTCTTTGAGGCCTATGCTGGAAAAGGAAATATCTTCACATAAAAACTAGATAGAAGCATTCTCAGAAACTACCCTGTGCTTTATGCATTCAAGTCACAAAGAGGAACCTTAATTTTGAAAGCACAGTTTTGAAACACTCTTTTTGTAGTATTTGCTAGTGGATGTTTGGAGTGCATTGATCAGTGCATTCAACTCGAAGACTTGAACGTTCCTTTTGATAGAACAGTTTTGTAACACTCCTTTTGTACAATCTGCAAATGTTTATTCGGAGCGCTTTGAGGCCTATGTTGGAAAAGGAAATATCTTCACATAAAAACTAGACAGAAGCATTCTCGGAAACTTATTTGTGATGAGTGCATTCAACTCACAGACTTGAACCTACCAATTGATAGAGAAGTTTCAAAACACTCTTTTTGTAGAATCTGCAAGTGGATATTTGGAGTGCTTTGAGACCTATGCTGGAAAAGGAAATATCTTCACATAAAAATTAGACAGAAGCATTCTCAGACACTTCTCTGTGATGAGTGCATTCAACTCACAGAGTTCAACCTTCCTTTTGGTAGAAGAGTTTTGAATCACTCTCTTTGTAGAATCTACAATAGATTATTTGGAGCGCATTGAGGCCTATGATGGAAAAGGGAATATCTTCCCATACAAACTAAGCAGAATCATTCTCAGTAACATTTTTGTGATGAGTGCATTCAACTCAGAGACTTGAACATTCCTTTTGATAGAGCAGTTTTGAAAAACTCTTTTTATAGAATCTACAAGTGGATATCTAGAGCAATTTGAGGCCTATGCTGGAAAAGGGAATATCTTCACATAAAAAATAGACAGAAGCATTCCTAGAAATTTCTTTGTGACGAGTGCATTCAACTCACAGGGTTGAACTTTCCTTTTGATAGAACAATTTTGAAACACTCTGTTTGTAAAATTTGCAAGTGGATATTTGGAGCAATTTGAGGCCTATGCTGCAAAAAGGGAATATCTGAACATAAGAACTAGACAGAAGCATTCTCAGAGACTTCCTTGTGCCTTATGCATTCAACTCACAGGCTTGAACCTTCCTTTTGATAGGGCAGTTTTGAAACACCCTTTTTGTAGACTCTGCAAGTGCATATTTGGAGCGATTTGAGGCCTATGCTGCAAAAAGGGAATATCGTCACATAAAAACCAGACAGAAGAATTCTCAGAAACTTCCCCATGCCTTATGCATTCAACTCACAGACTTGAACCTTCCTTTTGATTGAGCAGTTTTGAAACACTCTTTTTGTAGTATCTGCAAGTGGATATTTGAAGAGATTTGAGGCCTATGATGAAAAAGGAAATATCTTCACCTAAAAACTAGACAGAAGCATTCTCAGAAACTTCTCTGTGATGAGTGCATTCAATTCACAGAGGTGAACCTTCCTTTTGATAGACCGGTTTTGAAACACTCTCTTTATAGAATCTGAAACTGGATACTTGGAGTGCTTTGAGGCCTATGCTGGAAATGGAAATATGTTCTCATAAAAACTAAGCAGAAGCATTCTCACAAAGTTCTTATTGATGAGTGAATTCAATTCACAAACTTAAACCTTCCTTTTGATAGAGCAGTTTTGATACACTCTTTTTGTAGAATCTGCAAGTGGATATTTGGAGCGCTATGAGGCCTACACTGGAAAAGGAAATATTTTCGCCTAAAAACTATACAGAAGCATTCTCTGAAACATCTCTATGATGAGTGCAATGTACTCACAGACTTGAACCTTCCTTTTGACAGAGAAGTTTTGAAACACACTTTTTGTAGATCCGCAAGTGGATATTTTGTGTGCTTTGTGGCCTAAGTTGGAAAAGGAAATATCTTCAGATAAAAACTAGACAGAAGCATTCTCTGAAACTTCTTTGTGATGCGTGCATTCATCTAACAGAGCAAAACTTTCCTTTTGATAGCACAGTTTTGAAACACCCTTTTTGTAGAATCTTCAAGTGGATATTTGGAGCAATTTGAAGCCTATGCTTTAAAAGGGAATATCTTCACATAAAAACTAGACGGAAGCATTCTCAGAAACTTCCCTGTGCTTTATGCATTCAACCCACAGACTTGAACCTTCCTTTTGAAAGAGGAGATTTAAAACACTCTTTTTGTAGAAACTGCAAGTGGATATTTGGAGTGGTTTGAAAAACTGGACAGAGGCCTTCTCAGAAATTTTTTTGTGATGAATGCATTCAGCTCACAGTGTTGAACCTTCCTTTTGATAGAACAGTTGTGAAACACTATTTTTGTAGAATCTGAAAGTGGATATTTGGAGCTCTTTGAGGCTTACGATGGAAAAGGAAATATCTACACATAAAATCTAAATGGAAGTGTTCTCAGAAACTTCTTTGTGATAAGTGCATTCAATTCACAGAGTTGAAACATCCTTTTGATTGAACAGTTTTGAAACACTCTTTTTGTAGAATCTTCAAGTGGATATTTGGAAGGCTCTGAGGCCTATACTCGAAAAGGAAATATCTTCATATAAAAACTAGACGGAAGCATCCTCAGCGACTTCTTTGTGATGACTACATTAAACTAACAGAGTAGAACCTTCCTTTTGATAGAGCAGTTTTGAAACACCCTTTTTATAGAATCCGCAAGTGGACCTTTGGAGAGATTTGAGGCCTATGCTGGAAAAAGGAATGTCTTCACATAAAAACTAGGCAGAAGCATTCTGAGAAACTTCCCTGCACTTTATGCATTCAACTCACAGGCTTGAACCTTCCTTTTGAAAGAGCAGATTTGAAACACTCTTTTTGCAGTATCTGCAAGTAGATATTTGGAGGGCTTTGAAGCCTATGCTGGAAAAGGAAATATCCTCATGTAAAAACTAGACAAAAGCATTCTCAGAAACTTCTTTGTGATGAGTGCATTCAACTCACAGAGATGAACTTTCCTTTTGATAGAACAGTTTTGAAAAACTCTTTTTGTAGAAGCTGCAAGTGGATATTTCAGCGCTTTCAGGCCTACGCTGGAAAAGGAAATATCTTCACATAAAAACTAGACGGAAGCATTCTCAGACACTTCTCTTTGATGATTGCATTCAACTCACAGGGATCAACATACTTTTTCATAGAACAGTTTTGAAGCACTCTCCTTGTAGAGTCTACAAGAGATTATTTGGAGTGCTTTGAGGCCTGTGCTGGAAAAGGAAATATCTTCCCATAAAAACTAAGCAGAACCATTCTCAGAAACATTTTGTGATGAGTGGATTCACCTCACGGACTTGAACCTTCCTTTTGAAAGAGCAGTTTTGAAACACTCTTTTTGTAGAATCTGCAAGTGGATATTTGGAGAGCCTTGAGGCCTATGATGGAAAAGAAAATATCTTTACATAAAAACTAGACAGAACCATGCTCAGAAACTTCTCTGTGATGAGGGCATTGAAGTCAAAGTGTTGAACCTTCCTTTTGATAGAGCAGTTTTGAAACACCCTTTTTGTAGAATCTGCAAGTGAATATTTGGAGCTCATTGAGGCCTATGCTGGAAAAGGAAATACCTTCACATAAAAACTAAACAAAAGGATTCTCAGAAAATTCTTTGTGATGTGTGCATTCAATTCACAGAGTTGAACAGTATTTTTGATGGAGCAGTTTTGAAACACCCTTTTTTCAGAATCAGCAAGTGGATATTTTGAGCACTTTGAGGCCTATGCTGGAAAAGAAAATATCATCTTCACATAAAAACTAGACTGAAGCATTCTCAGAAACTTCTTAGTGATGAGTGCATTCAACTCATGGATTTGAACCTTTGTTTTGATAAAGCGGTTTTGAAGCACACTTTTTGTAAAATCTGCAGGTGGATATTTGGAGTGATTTGAGGCCTTCACTGGAAAAAGGAATATCTTCACATAAGAACTTGACAGAAGCATTCTGAGAAACTTCCCCGTGCTTTATGCATTCAAATCAAAGAGTTGAACCTTACCTTTGACAGCGCAGGTTTGAAACACTCTTTTTGTAGAATCTACAGATGAATATTTTGAGCACTTTGAGGTCTATCCTGGAAAAGGAAATAACTTCACATAAAAACTAGACTGATGCATTCTCAGAAACTTCTTTGTAATGTGAGCATTCAACTCACAGAATCGACCATTCCTTTTGACAGAGCAGTTTTGAAACACCCTTTTTGTAGAAACTGCAAGTGGATATATGTAGCCCTTTGAGGCCTAGGCTGGAAAAGGAAATATCTTCACATAAAAACTAGACAGAAGCATTCTCAGAACCTTCTTTGTCATGATTGCATTGAACTCACTAAGTTGAAACTTTCTTTTGATAGGACAGTTTTGAAACACTCTTTTTTGTAGAATCTGCAAGTGGATATTTGGAGCACTTTGAGGCCTACCCTGGAAAAGGAAATATCTTCACATAAAAACTAGACAGAAGAATTCTCAGAAACATCTCTATGATGAGTGCATTCAATTCACGGAATTGAACTTTCCTTTTGATAGAGCAGTTTGAAATACTCTTTTAATGGAATCTGAAAGTGGATATTTGGAGTGCTATGAGGCATTTGCTGGAAAAGGAAATATCTTCACATAAAAACCAGACAGAAGCTTTCTCAGAAACTTGTTTATGATGGGCGCATTCAACTCACAGAGTTGAAACTTCCTTTTGAAATGGCAGTTTTGAAACACACTTTTAGTAGAATCTGCAAGGGGATATTTGGAATGCTTTGAGGTCTATGCTGGAAAAGGAAATGTCTTCACAAAAAAACTAAACAGAAGCATTCTCAGAAACTTCTTTATGATGTGGGCATTAAACTCTCAGATTTGGACCTTCCTATTGATAGGACAGTTTTGCATCACTGTTTTTACAGAATCTGCAAGTGTATATTTGGAGCGCTTTGAGGCTTATGCGGTAAAAGGAAATAACTTCACATAAACGAAACAGAAGCATCCTCACCAACTTCTTTGTAATGTGTGCATTCTACTCACAGAGTTGAACCATACTTTTGATAGAGCAGTTTTGAAACACCCTTTTGGTAGGCTCTGCAAGTCGATATTTTCAGTGCTTTGAGGCCTATACTGGAAAAGTAAATATCTTCACATAAAAAATAGATGGAAGCATTCTCAGAAACTTCTTTGTGATGAGTGAGTTGAACTCACAGAGTTTAACTTTCCTTTTTAAAAGCAGTTTTGAAACACCCCTTTTATAAAATCTGCAAGTGGATATTTGGAGTGCTTTGATGCCAATGATGGAAAAGGAAATATCTTCACATAAAAATCAGACAGAAGCATTCTGATAAACTTCTATGTGATGAGTGCATTCAAATCTCAGAGTTGAACCTTCCTTTTGAAAGAACAGTTTTGAAACACTCTTTTTGTAGAATCTGCAGTTGGATATTTGGAGCAATATGTGGCCTATCCTGGAAAGGGTTATATCTTTTTAAAAAACTAGACAGTAGCATGCTCAGAAACTTCTTTGTGATGAGCACATTCATCTCACAGAGGTGAGACTTCCTTTAAATAGAGCAGTTGTGAAACACTCTTTTTGTAGAATCTACAAGTGTATATTTGGAGTGCTTTGAGGCCAATGCTGGTTAAAGAAATATCTTCACACAAAAATTAGACAGAATCATTCTCAGAAACTTCTTTGTGATGAGTGCATTCACCTCACAGAGTTAAGCCTTCCTTTTGATAGAGAAATTTTGAAACACTCTTCTTGTCGGATCTGCAAGTGGATATTTGGGGCACTATCAGGCCTACACTGGAAAAGGAAATATCTTCACATAGAAACAAGACAGAAGCATTCACGAAAATTTCTTTTTTATGAGTGCATTCAACTCACAGAGTTGAACCTTCCTTTTCATAGACAGTTTTGAAACACTCTTTTTGTGGAATCTGCAAGTGGATATTAGGAGCGTTTTGAGGCCTATGATGGAAAAGGAAATATCTTCACATAATAACTAGAGAGAAGTATTCTCAGAAACTTCTCTGTGATGAGTGCACTGAACACCCTGAGATGAAACTTTCTTTTTATAGAACAGTTTAGAAACATTCTTTTTGTAGAATCTACAAGTGGATATTTGGAGCCCTTTGAGGCCTATGCTGGAAAAGGAAATATCTTCACATAAAAATTAGACAGAAGAATTCTCAGAAATATTTTTGTGTTGAGTGCATTCAACTCACAGACTTGAACTTTCCTTTTGACAGAGCAGTTTTGAAAAATTCTTTTGGTAGAATCTCAAAGTGGATATTTGGAGTGCTATGAGGCTTATGCCAGAAAATTGAATATCTTCACATAAAAACTAGACAGAAGCATTCTCAGAAACTTCTTTTGGATGTGTGCATTCAACTCACAGAGTTGAACCTTACTTTTGAAACAGCCGTTTTGAAATACACTTTTAGTAGAATCTGCAAGTGGATGTTTGGAATGCTTTGAGTCCTATACTCGAAAAGTAAATATCTTCTCATAAAAAATAGACAGATGCATTCTCAGAAAGTACTCTGTGATGAGTGCTTTCAACCCACAGAGTTGACCTTTCCTTTTGATAGAATAGTTTTCAAACACACTTTTTGTAGAATCTGCAGGTGGATATTTGGAGCGGTTTGAGGCCTATGATGGAAAAGGAAATATTTTCTCATGAAAACAAAACAGAAGCATTTCAGAAACTTCTTTGTTATATGTGCATTCAACTCACAGAGGTGAATCATACTTTTGATAGAGCAGTTTTGAAACACCCTTTTTGTTGTATCTGCTAGTGGATATTTGGAGCGCTTGGAGGCCTATACTGGAAAATTAAATATCTTCAAATAAAAACTAGACAGAAGCATTATGAGTAACTTCTTTGTGATGAGTGCATTCAACTCACAGAGTTTAAAATTCCTTTTCATAGAGCAGCTTTGAAACACCCTTTCTGTAAAATCTGCAAGTGGATATTTGGAGCTCTTTGAGGCCTATGCTGGAAATGGAAACATCTTCACATGAAAACTAAACAGAAGGATTCTGGGAAACTTCTATGTGATGAGTCCATTCAAGTCTCAGAGTTGAACCCTCCTTTTGATAGGACAGTGTTGAAACACTCTGTTTCAATAATCTGCAAGTGGATATTTGGAGCATTTTGAGGTCTATGCTGGAAAAGGAAATATCTTCACATTAAAACTAGACAGTAGCATTCTCAGAAACTTCTTTGTGATGAGTGCATTCAACTCACCAATTTGAGTCTTCCTTTTGATAGAGCAGTTTTGAAACCCTCTTTTTGTAGAATCTGCAAGTGGATATTTGGAGCACTTTGAGGCCTATGCTGGAAACGGAAATATCTTCACATAAAAACTAGACAGAAGAATCCTCAGAAACTTCTTTGTGATGAGCACATTCAATTCACAGAGGTGAGAATTCCTTTTGAAAGAGCAGTTTTGAAACATTCTTTTTGTAGAATCTGCAGGTGGATATTTGGAGTGCTTTGAGGCCTATTCTTGAAAAGGAAATATCTTCACATAAAAACTACACAGCAGTATTCTCAGAAACTTTTCTATGATGAGTGCATTGAACTACCTTAGTTGAACCTTTCTTTTGGTAGAACAGTTTTGAAACACTCTTTTTGTAGGATCTGCAAGTGGATATTTTGAGCGCTTTGAGACCTAAGCTGGAAAAGGAAATATGTTCACAAAAAACTAGATTGAAGAATTCACAGAAACATCTTTATGATGAATGCGTTTAACTCACAGACTTGAACTTTCTTTTAGTAGAGCAGTTTTGAAACACTCTTTTGGCAGAATCTGAAAGTGGATATTTGGAGCGCTATGAGGCCTATGCAAGAAAAGGAAATATCTTCACATAAAAAGTAGACAGAAGCATTCTCAGAAACTTCTTTGTGATGTGTGCATTCAACTCACAGAGTTGAAACTTCGTGTTGAAACAGCAGTTTTGAAACACACTTTTTATAGAATCTGCAAGTGGATATTTGGAATGTTTTGAGGCCTATGCTGGAAAAGGAAATATCTTCACATAAAAACTAAACAGAAGCATTCTAAGAAACTTCTTTGTGATGTGTGCATTCAACTCACAGGGTTGAACCTTACTTTTGATAGAGCAGTTTCGAAACACCCTTTTTGTAGTATCTGCAAGTGGATATTTGGAGCGCTTTGAGGCCTATGCTGGAAAAGGAAATATCATGACATAAAAACTAGACGGAAGCATTCTCAGAAACTTCTATGTGATGAGTGCATTCAACTAAAGGAGTTGAACTTTCCATTTGATATAGCAGTTTTGAAACACCATTTTTGTGGAATCTGCAAGTGGATATTTGGAGTGCTTTGAGACCTATGCTGGAAAAGGAAATATCTTCACATAAAAACTAGAGAGAAGCATTCTCAGAAACTTCCCTCTGCTTTATGCATTCAACTCACAGACTTGAACTTTCCTTTTGATGCAGCAGTTTTAAAACACTCTGTTTGTAGAATCTACACATGGATATTTGGAGTGCTTCGAGGCCTACGATAGAAAGGAAAATATCTTCACATAAAAACTCGATGGAAGCATTTTAAGAAACTTCTTTGTGATGACTGAATTCAATTGACAGACTTGAACCATCCTTTTGATAGAGGAAATTTGAAACACTGTTTTTTTAGAATCTTCAAGTGGATACTTGGAGCACTTTGAGGCTTATGATTGTAAAGGAAATATTTTCACATAAAAACTAGACAGAAGCATTTTCAGAATCTTCTCTGTGATGAGTGCATTCACCTTACAGAGTTGTACTTTTCTTTCCATGCAACAATTTTGAAACACTCTTTTTTAGAATCTGCAAATGGACACTTTTAGTGATTTTGGGCTATGGTGGAAAAGGAAATATCATAAAATAAAAACTACACAGAAGCATACTCAGAAACTTCTTTGTGATGTGTGCATTCAACTCTTAGAATTGTACATATCTTTTCATAGAGCAGCTTTGAAACTGTCTTTTTGTGGAATCTGCAAGTGAATACTTGGAATGCTTTGTGGCCTTCTTTGGCAACGGGAGTACCTGCACATAAAAACAAGAAAGAAGAATTCTCAGAATTTTTTTGTGATGTGTGCATTCAACTGACAGAGTTGATCCTTCCTTTTGATAGAGGAGTTTTGAGACACTGTTTTTGCAGATTCTGCAAGGGGATAGACCGATTTGAGGCCTTCATTGGAATCCGGAATAGCTTCACATAAAAACTAGACAGAAGGATTCTGAGAAACGATTTTGTGATGTGTGCATTCAACTCACAGAGGTGAACCTTCCTTTTCATAGAGCAGTTTTGAAACACTCTTTTTGTAGAATCTGCAAGTGGAAATTTGTTCCGCTTTGAGGCCTTTGTTGGAAACGGGAATATCTTCACATAAAAATTAGACAGAAGCATTCTCAGAGATTTCTTTGTGATGTGTGCTTTTAACCCACAGAGTTGAACCTTCCTCTTGATAGAACACTTTTGAAACACTCTTTTCCTAGAATCTGCAATGGGATATTTGGACCGTTTTGAAGCCTTCATCAGAAACAGGATTATCTTCACATAAAAGTACACAGAAGCATTCTCAGAAACTATTTTGTTATGTGAGCGTTCAACTCACCGAGTTGAATCTTCCTTTTCATAGAAAAGTTTTAAAAAACTTTTTTTGCAAAATCTGCAAGAGGACATTTGGAGTGCTTTGAGGCCTTCAGTTTAAAAGGAAATATCTATATATAAAAACTACACAGAAGTATTCCAAGAAACTTCTTTGTGATGTGTGCATTCGACTCACAGAGTTGAACATAACGATTCATCGAGCCGTTTTGAAACACTCTTTTTGTACAATCTGCAAGTGGATATGTGGAGTGCTTTGAAGCTTTCATTGGAAACGGGTATATCTTGAAATAAAATCTAGATAGAAGAATTTTCAGAAACTAATTTTTGGTGTGTGCATTCAACTCACGGAGTTGAGCCTTCCTTTTGATAGAGCAGTTTTGAAACACTCTTTTTGTAGAATCTGCAAGTGGATATTTGCAGTGCTTTGAGGCGTATGGTAGAAAAGGAAGTATCTTCACATAAAAACTAGACAAAGCATTCTCAGAAACTTCTTTATGATGTTTGCATTGAACTCACAGAGGTGAACAAATCTTTTCATAGAGCAGTTTGTGAAACATGCTTTCTAAGAACCTGCAAGTGGATATTTTGACCGAATTGAGGCCTTCTTTGGAAATGGGTATATCTTCACATAAAAACAAGACAGAAGCAGTGTCAGAAACATCTTTGAGATGTGTGCATTCCACTCACAGAATTGAAAATAATGTTTCATAGAGCAGTTTTGGAACACTCTTTTTCTAGGATCTGCAAGTGGATATTTGGAGTGCTTTGAGGCCTATGGAAGAAAAGGAAATATCTTCTCATAAAAACTAGACGGAAGCATTCTCAGAAACTTCTTTTTGATGTGTGCATTCAACTCACAGAATTGAAACTTCCTTCTGATAGAGCACTTTTAAGGCACTCTTTTTGTAGAATCTGCAAGTGGATATTTGGAGTGCTTTGAAGCATTCTTTGGAATCGTGAGTATTTTCAAATAAAAACTAGACAGATTCATTTTCAGAAACTACTTTGTGATGTGTGCATTCAACTCACAGTGTACAGCCTTCTTTTTGATAGAACAGTTTTAACCAATCTTTTTGTGGAATTTACAAGTGAATACTCGGAGCGTTTCGAGGATTATGGTAGAAAAGGAAATGTCTTCAAATAAAAACAAGACAGAAGCGTTCTCAGAAACTTCTTTGTGATGTGTGCATTCAACTCACAGTGTTGAACCTTCCTTTAGATTCAGCAGTTTTGAAAAACTCTTTTCGTAGATTCTGCAAGGGGATATTTAGACCTATTTGAGGCTTTCCTTGGAAACGAGTAGATCTTCACATAAAAACTAGACAGAAACATTCTCAGAAACTGCTTTGTGATGTGTGCATTCAACTCATAGATTTGAACATAACTTTTCATAGAGCAGTTTTGAAACACTCTTTTTGTAGAATCTGTAAGTGGACAATTGGAGCACTTTTAGGAATTCGGTGGAATATGAAATATCCACATAAAAAGTAGACAGAAGCATTATCAGAAACTTCTTTGTGATGTGTGCATTTAACTCCCAGAGTTCAACATAATTTTTAATAGAGCAGCTTCGAAACACTCTTTTTGTAGAATCTGCAAGTGGACATTTGTAGCACTTTGAGGCGTTCAGTGGAACAGGAAATATCTTCACATAAACACTAGACAGAAGCATTCTCAGAAACCCCTTTGTGATGTGTGCATTCAATTTACTGAGCTGCAAGTTTCTTTTGATAGAGCAGGCTTGAAAATCTCTTTTTGTAGAATCTGCAAGTGGTTATTTGGAGCACTTTGAATCGTTCCTTGGAAACGGGAATATCTTCAAATATAAACTAGACAGAAGCATTCTCAAAAACTGCATTGTGATGTGTGCATTCTTCTCACAGAGTTAAACTTTCCTTTTGATAGAGCAGTTATGAAACACTCTTTTTGTATAAACTGCAGGATGATGTTTGCACCATTTTGAGGCCTTCATTCGAAACGCATATACATTCACATAAAAACTAGACAGAAGCATTCTCAGAAACTTCTTTGTGATGTGTGCATTCAACTCACAGATTTTAACATTCCTTTTGATAGAGTAGTTTCAAAAAACTTCGTTTGTAGAATCTTCAAGTGGACATTTGGAGCACTTTGAGGCCTTCTGTGGAAAAGGGCATATCTTCACATAAGAACTAGACAGAAGCATTCTCAGAAACTTATTTGTGATGTGTGCATTCTGCTCACAGAGTTGAACATACCTTTTCATAGAGCAGTTTTGAAACACTCTTTTTGTAGAGTCCGCAAAGGGATATGTGGACCGATTTGAGGCCTTTTTTGGTGAAGAGAATTTCTTCACATAAAAAATTGAGGGAAGCATTCTCAGAAACTGCTGTGTGAAATGTGTATTCTACTCACAGAGTTTTACCTTCCTTTTGATAGAGCAGTTTTGAAACCCCCTTTTTGTAGAATCTGCAAGTGGATATTTTGAACGCTATGGTTCCTTCATTGGAATCCGGAATATCTTCAAATAAAAAATAGACAGAAGCATTCTCATAAACTACTTTGTGATGTCTGCATTCAACTCACAGAGTTGAACCTTTCTTTTCATAGAGCAGTTTCGAAAAACACTTTTTACAGAATCTGCATGTGAACAATTGTAGCGCTTTGAGGGCTATGGTGGGATAGAAAATATCTTCAAATTAAAACTAGACAGAAATATTCTAAGAAACTTCTTTGTGATTTTTGCATTGAATTCACAGAGTTGAAGATTCCTCTTCATAGAGCAGTTGTGAAACACTGTTTTTGAGGAACCTGCAACTGTATACTTGGACCAATTTGAGGCCCTCATTGGAAACGCGAATATCTTCACATAAAAACTGACAGAAGCATTCTCAGAAATGTCTTTGTGATGTGGGCATTCAACTCACAGAGTTGAACCTGCCTTTTGATAGAGCAGTTTTGAGACACTGTTTTTGTAGAATCTGCAAAGCGATATTTGGACCGATTGTGTTCCTTCATTGGAAAGGGGAATATCTTCACAAAAATCTAAGCAGAAACATTCTCACGAAGTCCTTTGTTATGTGTGCATTCAACTCACAGAGTTGAGAATACCTTTTCGTGGAGCAGTTGTGAAACACGCTTTTTGAAGTACCTGAAAGTGGATATTTGGGCCAATTTGAGGCCCTCATTGGAAACGGGAATATCTTCAAACAAATACTAGACAGAAGCATTCTCAGAAATGTCTTTGTGATGTGTGCATTCAACTCACAGAGTTGAAGCTTCCTTTTGATAAATAAGTTTTGAGACACTGTTTTTGTAGAATCTGCAAAGTGATATTTGGACCGGTTGCATTCCTTCATTGGAAACGGAAATATCTTCATAAAAATCTAAGCAGAAACATTCTCACAAACTCCTTTGTGATGTGTGCATTCAACTCACAGAATTGAGAATACCTTTTCGTAGAGCAGTTGTAAAACATGCTTTTTGAAGAACCTGCAAGTGGATATTTGGGCCAATTTGAGGACTTCATTGGAAACGGGTATATCTTCACATAAAAACTAGACAGAAGCATTCTGAGAAACTTCTTTGTGATATGTGCATTCAACTCACAGAGTTGAAACTTCCGTTTGATAGAGCAGTTTTTAAAAACTCTTTTTGTATAATCTGCAAGGGGATATTTGAACCGATTTGAGACCTTCGTTGAAAACGGGAATATCTGCACATAAAAACTGAACAGAAATATTCTCAGAAACATCTTTCTGATGACGTCATTCAACTCACCGATTTGAACCTTCCTTTTGATAGAGCAGTTTTGAAACAATTTTTTGTAGAACCTGCCAGTGGACATTCGGAATGCTTTGAGGACTTCAATGGAAAAAGAAATATCTTCATATAAAAATTAGACAGAAGCATTCTTTGAAACTACTTTTTGATGTGTGCATTCAACTCACAGAGTTAAACATTCCTTTTGTTACAGCAGTTTTGAAACACTCTTTTTGTACAATCTGCAAGTGGACATTTGGAGCGGTTTGAAGCCTTCTTTTGTATCACGAATATCTTCAAATAAAAAGTAGACAGAAGCATTCTCAGAAAGCCCTTTGTAGTTTGTACATTCAACTTACAGAGTTGAGCTTTCCTTTTATAGAGCAGTTTTGAAACAATGTTTTTGTAGAATCTACATGTGGATATTTGGAGCGCTTTGAGGCCTGTGTTAGTAAAGGAAATAACTTCACATAAAAACTAGACAGAAACATTCTCAGAAACTTCGTTGAGATGTGTGCATTCAACTCACAGCGTTAAATATAACTTTTCATAGAACATTTGTGAAACACTGTTTTTGAAGGACCTGCAAGTGGATATTTGGTCCGATTTGAGGCTCTCATTGGAAACAGAAATATCTACACCTAAAAATTCCCCAAAAGCATTCTCAGAAACTTCTTTGTGATGTGTGCATTCAACTCACAGAGTTGAACATAGGTTTTCATAAAGCAGTTTTGAAACACTCTTTTTGTAGAATCTGCAAGTGGATATTTGCACTCCTTTGAGGCCTTCATTGGAGACGGGAATATCTGCACATAAAAACTAGAGAGACACATTCTCAGAAACTTCTTTGTGGTGTGTGCATGCAATTCACAGAGTTCAACCTTACTTTTGATAGAGCAGATTGAAACACTCTTTTTGTAGAATCTGCAAGGGGATATTTGGATCGTTTTGAGGCCTTTGTTGGAAAGGGGAATATCTTCACATAAGTACTAGACAGAAGCATTCTCAGAAACCTCTTTGTGATGTGCGCATTCAACTCACAGAATTGAACCTTCCATTTTATAGAGCAGTTTTGAAACACTTTTTGTGTAGAATCTGCTAGTGGATGTTTGCAGCGCTTAGAGACATTCGGTGGAAACGGAAATATCTCCACATAAAAACTACAAAATAGCATTCTCAGAAACTTCTTTGTGATGTGTGCATTGAACTCACAGAGTTGAATCTTCCTTTTGATAGAGCAGCTTTGAAACTTTCTTTTTGTAGAATCTGCAATTGGACATTTGCAGCACTTTGAAACCTTCATTGGAAACGGGAATATCTTCCACTAAAAACAAGACAGAACCATTCTCAAAAACTGCTTTTTGATGTGCTCATTCAACTTACATAGCTCAACATTACCTTTCATAGATCAGTTTTGATACACTCTTTTTGTCAAATCTGCAAATGGACATTTGTAGCGCTTCGTGGGCTATGGTGGAAAATGAAATATCTTCAAAGAAAATTAAACAGAAATATTCTCAGAAACTTCTTTGTGATATGTGCATTCAGCTCACAGAGTTGAACATAACTTTTCATAGAGCAGCTTTGAAACCATTTTTTGTAGAATCTGCAAGTGTACATTTGATCACTTTGAGGCCTTCAGTGGAAAAGGAAATATCTTCACATAAAAACTAGACTGAAGCAGTCACAGAAACTTCTTTGTGTTGTGGGCATTCAACTGACAGAGTTGAACCTTCCTTTAGATAGAGCTGTTTTGAAACACTGTTATTGTAGAATCTGCAAGTGGATATTTGGAGGACTTTGAGTCCTATGCTGGAAAAGGAAATATCCTCACATAAAAACTAGACAGAAGCATTCTCAGAAACTGCTTTGTGATGTGCGCATTCAACTCACAGAATTGAACCTTCCTTTTGATAGAGCGGTTTTGAAACACTCTTTTTGTAGAATCTGAAAGTGGATATTTGGAGAGCTTTGTGGCCTATGCTAGAAAATGAAATATGTTCACATAAAAACTAGACAGAAGTGTTCTCAGAAACTTATTTGTGATGTGTGCATTCAACTTACAGAGTTGAACTTTCCTTTAGATAGGGTAGTTTTGAAACACTGTTTTTGTAAAATCTGCAACTGGATATTTGGCAGGCTTTGAGGCCTTTCCTGAAAAAAGAAATATCTTCACATAAAAACTGGACAGAAGGGTTCTCAGAAACTTCTTTCTGATGTGTGCATTCAACTCACGAGTTGAATCTTACTTTTGATAGAGCAGTATCAAAACACACTTTTGGTAGAATTTGCAAGTGGATTCTTAGAGCACTTTGAGTCCTGTGATAGAAAAGGAAATATCCTCACATAAAAACTAGACAGAAGCATTCTCAGAAACTTCTTTGTGATGTGTGCATTAAACTCATTGAGTTGAACTTAACGTTTCATAGAGCAGTTTTGAATCACTCTTTTTGTAGAATCTTCAAGTGGACATTTAGATGACTTTGAGGCCTTCGTTGGAAAAGGGAATATCTGCAGATAAAAACTTGACAGAAGCATTCTCAGAAACTTCTTTTTGATGTGTGCATTCAACTCACAGATTTGAAGCTTCCTTTTGATAGAGCAGTTTTGAAACACTCTTTTTGTCGAATCTGCATGGGGATATTTTGACCGTTTTGAGGCTTTCAATTTAAACGGGAACACCTTCACATAAAAACTAGAGAGAAGCATTCTTAGAAACATCTTTGTGATGTGTGTATTCAACTCACAGAGTTGAACTTTTGTTTTGATAGAGCAATTTTGTAACACATTTTTGGTAGAATCTGCAAGAGGCATTTCGAGCCCTTTGAGACCTTTGGTACAAAAGGAAATATCTTCACACAAATACTAGACAGAAGCATTGTCAGAAACTTTTTTGTGATGTGTGCATTCAAACTCACAGTGATGAGCCTTCCTTTTGATAGAGCAGCTTTGAAAGACTCTTATTGTAGAATCTCCAAGTGGATATTTGGAGCACTTTGAATCCTTCATTGGAAACGGGAATATCTTCAAATAAAAACTAGACAGAAGCATTGTGATGTACACATTCAATTCATGGAGTTGAGCCTTTCTTTTGATAGAGCAGTTTTGAAAACTTTTTTTGTAGAATCTGCAAATGGATATTTGGACTGCTTTGGGGCCTATGGTAGAAAAGGGAATACCTTCCCATACAAACTAGACAGAAGCAGTCTCAGAAACATTTTTGTGATGTCCGCCTTCAACTTATAGAGTTGAACATTTGTTTTGATACAGCACGTTTGAAACACTTTTTTTGCAGAATCTGCAATTGGACATTTGGAGTGCTTTGTGACCATTGGTGGAAAAGGAAACATCTTCACATAAAAAGTAGATAGAAGCATTCTCAGAAACTTCTTTGTTATGTGTACATTCAACTCATGGAGTTGAACCTTCGTTTTGATAGAGCTGTTTTTTAACACTTTTTTTTTAGAATCTGCCAGTGGACATTTGGAGTGCTTTGAGGCCCTTGGTGGTGAGGGAAACCTCTTCACATAAAAACTACTCAGAAGCATTCTCAGAAACTTCTTTGTGATGTGTGCCTTCAACTCACAGAGTTGAACTTTCCTTTTGGTAGAGCAGTTTTGAAACACTCTTTTTGTACAATCTGCAAATGGCTATTTTGAGCGCTTTGAAGCCTTTCTTGCAAATGGGAATTTCTTCAAATAAAAACTCGACAGAAGCATTCTCAGAAACTGTTTTGTGTTGTGTGCATTCAACTCACAGTGTTGAATATTTCTTTTGACAGGGAAGTTTTGAAACAGTTTTTGTAGAATCTGCATATAGAGATTTGTAACGCTTTGAGAGCTATGGTGGAAAAGTAAATATCTTCAAATAAAAACTAGAGAGAAGCATTATCTGAAACTTCTTTGTGATGTGTGTATTCAACTCACAGAATTTAAACTTTCTTTTGATGGAGCAGGTTTGAAACACTCATTCTGTAGTATCTGCAAGTGTATATTTGGAGTGCTTTGAAGACTTCATTGGAAATGGGAATATCTTCAAATAAAAACTAGACAGAAGCATTCTCAGCAACAAGTTTGTGATGTGTGTATTCAACTCACAGACTTGAACATAACTTTTTATAGAGGAGATTTGAAAATCTCTATTTGCACTATCTGAAAGGGGATATTTGGACCATATTGAGGCCTTCATTGGAAACAGGAATCTCTTCCCATAAAAACTAGACAGAAGCATTCTCAGAAACTACTTCGTGATGTGTACATTCAACTCACACAGTTGAAGCTTCCTTTTGATACAGCAGTTTTGAAACCGTCTTTTTGAAGAATCGGCAAGTGGATATTTGGAGCACTTTGAATCCTTCATTGGAAACGGGAATATCTTCAAATAAAAACCAGACAGAAGCATTCTCAGAAACTTCTTGTGATGGGTGCATTCAACTCACAGAATTGAACTTTCCTTTTGATAGAGCAGTTTAGAAACACTCTTTGTGTAGAATTCAAAGGTAGATATTTGAACCGATTTGAGGCCTTGGTTGGAAACGGGATTAAATTCACATAAAAACTAGACAGAAGCATTCTCAGAAACTTCTTTGTGATGAGTGGATTCAACTCACAGAGATGAAACTTCCTTTTGGTAGAGCAGTATTGAAACACTCTTTTGTAGAATCTGCAAGTGGACATTTGGAGCACTTTGAGGCCTTTGGCAAAAAAGGAAATATCTTCACATAAAAACAAGACAGAAACTCTCAGAAACTTCTTTGTGATGTGTGCATTCAACTCACAGAGATAAACCCTACTTTTGATAGTGCAGATTTGAAACACTCTTTTTTTAGGATCTGCAAGTGGATAATTGGAGCGCTTTGAAGCCTTTGTTGGAAACGGGAATACCATCAACTAAAAAATAGAAAGTAGCATTCCAAGAATCTACTTTGTGATGTGTGCATCCAACTCATAGAGTTGAATACACCTTTTCATAGAGAAGTTGTGCATCATTCTATTTGAAAAACATGCAAGTGGATATTCATGGAATTAAATGTGGAATGCAATGGAATGTAGAATGGAATGTGTAATGCAATGGAATGGACCATGGAATGGAACGTGGAATGGAACGTGGAATGGAACGTGGAACGGAATGGATTGGAATGTGGATTGGAAATGAATGGAACATGGAATGGAATGGAATGGAATATTGAATGGAATGGAACGGAATGTAAAATGGAATGGAATGGAACTTGGAATGGAATGGGATGGAATTTAATATGAACTGGAAAGGAATGGAATGGAATGGAAAGTGGAATGGAATGGAATTTAATGTGGAATGAAATGTGGAAAGGCATGGAATGGAATATGGAATGGAGTGGAATGGAATGTGGAATGCAATGCAAAGGAATGTGGAATGAATCAGAAGGGAATGTGGGAATGGAAAGTGGAATGGAGTGGAACATAATGGAAAGTGGAATGGAATGGAATGGAATGTGCAACGGGATGGAATGGAATGGAACATGGAATATAATGAAATGGAAAGCAGAATGGAATGAAATGGAACGTGGAATGTAATGAAATGGAATTTGGAATGGAATGTAACGAATGTGGAATGGAATGGAATGGAATGCGGAATGGAATGCAATGGAATGTGGAATGGAATGTGGAATGGAAAGGAATGTAATATGAAACGGAATGGAATGGAATGGAAGGAGGAATATAATGGAATGGAATCTGGAATGGAAAGGAATGGAAAGTGGAATGTAATGGAATGGTACTTGTACAGGAATGCAATGGAATGTGGAATTGGAATGGAATGGAAAGTGGAATGGAATGGAATGGAATGTGGAGTGGAATGGAATGTAATGTGGAATGGAATGGAATGGAATGTGGAATGGAATGGAATGGAATTTGGAATGGAAAAGAATGAGTAATGGAATGGAATAGTATGCGTAATGAAATGGAATGGAAGAAAATGTGGAACGGAACACAACGGAATGGTGTGTGGACTGGAATTGAATGGAATGGTATGTGGAATGGAATTTAGAATGGAATGGAGAGGAAAGGGTAATGGAATGTGGAATGAAATGGAATGGAATGTGGAAGGGAATGGAATGGAAAGTGGAATGGAATGGGATGGATGGTGTAATGGAATGGAATGGAACGTGGAATGGAATGGAATGGAACGTGGAAGGGAACGTGGAATGGAATGTGGCATGCAACGTGGATTGGCACATGGAAGGAAATGCAATGTAAAGTGGAAGAGAATGGAATGGAACGTGGAATGGAATAGAATGGTACGTGAAATGGAATGGAGTGTAATGTGGAATGGAATGGAATGGAAAGAAATGTGGATTGGAATGGAATAGAATGTGGAATGGAATGTGAAATAGCATGGAATGGAATGCGGAAAGCAATGTGCAAAGGAATGGAAAGGAATGTGAAATGGAATGTCAGGTGGAATGGAATGAGGAATGGAATGTGGAATGGAATGGAATGGAATGTGGGATGAAAGGATACCAGAGTGGAATAGAATGTGGAAAGGAATGGAATGTAACATTGAATGGATTTTGTAATGGAATGGAAAGTAATGTGGAATGGAAAGTGGAATGGAATGTGGAATGGATTGCAATGTAATGTGGAGTGGAATGGAATGGAAATGGAATCGAATTGAATGGATTGTGCAATGGAATTGAATGGATTTTGGAAAGGAATTGAATCGAATGTAGAATGGAATGAAGAATGGAATAAAATGGAATGTAGACAAGAATGTGGAAAGGAATGGAAAAGAATGGAATGGAATAGAAGGTGAATGGAGTGGAATGGAATGGAATGGGGAATGGAATGGAACGGAATGTGGAATGCAATGGAATGGAATGTGGAATGGAATGGAATGGAATGTGGAATGGAATGGAATGAAAGGTGGAATGGAATGGGATTGAATGAAAGTTGGAATGGAATGGAATGGAATTTGGAATGGAATGGAAGGAAAAGTGGAATGGAATGGGATTGAACGAAAGTTGTAATGGAATGGAGTGAAATGTGGAATGGAATGTGGAATGGAGTGGAATGGAATCTGGAATGGAATGGAACAGAATGCAATAGAATGCAATGTGGAATGAAATGGAATGGAATGTAGAATGGAATGTATTGGAAATTGGAATAGAACTTTGATTGGAATGGAATGGAATCTGGAATGGAATGGAATGGAATGGATTGTGTAATAGAACATGGAATGGCACGTGGAATTGAACCTGTTATGGAAAGTGGAATGGAAAGTGAAATGGAATGTGGAATGGAATGTGGAATGGAATGGAATGGAAAGTGGAATGGAATGGAATGGAATTTGGAATGGAATGGAATGTGTAATGGAATTGAATAGTACGTGTAATGAAATTGATTGGAAGGAAATGTGGAATGGAATGGAATGGAATGGTGTGTGGACTAAAATGGAATGGAAAGGAATGTGGAATGGAATTTAGAATGGAAAGGAAAGGAAGGGGAATGGAATGTGGAATGAAATGGAATGGAATGTGGAATGGAATGTGGAATGGAATGAAGTGGAAAATGGAATGGAATGTGGAATGGAATGGAATGGAATGTGGAATGGAATGGAATGGAAGGTGGAATGGAATGGAATGGAAGGTGGAATGGAATAGAATGCAACGTCGAATGAATTGGAAGGGTATGTGGGAATGGAACGTGGAGTGTAATGGATTGGAATGGAATGGAATGTGGAATGGAATGGAATCTGGAATGGAGTAGAATGTGGAATGGAAAGGAATGGAATGTGGAATGCAATGAGGAATGGAATGGAACGGAATTTGGAATGGAATGTGGAATGGAATGGAATGTGGAGTGGAATGGAATGGAAAGTGGAATGGAATGTAGAATGGAATGTGGAATGGAATCTGGAATGGAATGCAATGGAATTGAACGGAATGTGGAATGGAATGGAACGGAATGTGGAAAACAATAGAATTGAATGGAGTGTGAAATGGAATGGAAAAGAATGTGGAATGGAATGGAGTATGGAATACAATGTGGAATGGTGTGGAATGGAAAGTCGAATGGAAGGGAAGGGAATGTGCAATACGAAGTAGAAAGGAATGGAATGGAATGTGGAACGGAATGTGGAAGGGAATATAATGGAATGTGGAATGGAATGGAATGGAATGGAATGTGGAATGGAATGGAATGGAACGTAACAGCATGTGGAATGGAATGGAATGAAAGGGAATGCGGAATGGAATGGAATGGAATTGAAAGTGGAATTCAATGGAAAGGAATGTGGAAAGCAATGGATTGGAAATTGGAACGAAATGTGGAATGGAATGGAATGGAATGTGGAATGGAATTCAATGTGGAATTGAATGGAACAGAATGTGGAATAGAATGGAATGGAATGGAATGTGAAATGGACATAGAATGGAATGTTTAAATGAATGGAAGGGAATGTGGAATGGAATGGAATGGAATGAGGAATGGAATGGAATGGAATCTGGAATAAAATGTGGAATGTAGAGGAATGCAATGTGGAATGGATTGGAATGGAATGAGTAATGTAAAGTGAAATGGATTCTGCAAAGCAATGGAATGTGGAATGCAATGGAATTCAAGGGAATGGAACGTAGAATTGAACGGAATGGTATGTAATGTTGAATGTAATGGAAAGTGGAATCGAATGGAATGCAATTTGGATTGAGACGGATTTCAATGTGGAATGGAATGGAACGGAAAGTGGAATGGAATTGTATAGAATGTGGAATCAAATGTGGAATGTAATGGAATGGAATATGGAAAAGAAGTTGGATTGGAATGTGGAATGGAATTTGGAATGGAACGTGATATGGAATGGAATGTGGAATGTAATGTGGAATGAATTGGAATGGAATGTGGAATGGAATGTGGAATGGAATGGAATAGAATTTTGGAATGTAATGTGGAATGGAATGGAATGGAATGGAATCGAATGGAATGTGGAATGGAAAGGAATAAAATATGGAATGGAAAGGAATGGAATGCAATGTGGAATGGAATGTGGAATGGAATGTAATGGAACATGGAATGGAATGTGGAATGGAATGGAAAGAAATGAGGACAGGAACGTGGTATGGAATGGAATGTGGAATGCAATGTGGAATGGAATGGAAAGGAATGTGGTATGGAATGTGGAATGGAATGGAATGGAATGTGGAATGGAACGTGGAATGGAATGTGGAATGGAAATTGTAACGGAATGGAATGGAATGTGGAATGGAATGTGGAATGGAATGCGGAATGGAACGTGGTATGGAATGGAACGTGGAATGGAGTGGAATGGAATGCAATCTGTAATGGAATGGAATGGAATGTGGGGATGGAATGAAATGGAATAGAATGGAATGTGGAATGGAATGGAATGGAATGTGGACTGTAACGTGGAATGGAATGGAATGGAATGTGGAATGGAATGGAATGGAATGTGGAATTGAATTTTATGGAATGTGGAATGGAATGGAATGAAATATGCAATGGAATGGAATGCAATGTGGAATGGAACGTGGAATGGAATGGAATGGAATGTGGAATGGAATGTAAGGGAATAGAATGTTGAATGGAGTAGAACGGAATGTGGAATGGAATAGAATGTTATGTGGAAATGAATGGAATGGAATAGAATGTTATGTGGAAATGAATGGAATGGAATGGAATGGAATGTGGAATGGAATGTAAAATGGAATATCAAATGCAATGTGGACTTGAATGGAATGGAATTTGGAATTGAATGAGCAATTGAATGGAATGCGAAGTGGAATGCAATGTTGAATGGTATGGAATGGAATATGGAAAAGAATGTGCAGTCAAATGGAATGGAATGTTGAATGGAATGGAATGGAAAGGAATGTGGAATTGAATGTGGAATGCAATGGAATGGAATGTGGAAAAGAATGGAATGGAATGGAATAGAATGTGGAATAGAATGGAATGTGGAATGGAATGTGGAATGGATTGGAGTGGAATGTGGAATGGAAGGTGTAGCGGAATGGAATGCATTGTGCAAAAGAATGGAATATAATGGTAAGCAACGTGGAATGGAATGGAATGGAATGCTGTGTGGAAAGCAAATTGGAATGGAATGGAATGGAATGTGGAATGGAACGTGGAATGGAAAGGAATGGAATGTCAAATGGAATGTGGAATGGAATGGAATATAATGTGGAATGGAATAGAAGGGAAAGTGGAATGGAATGGAATGGAATGTGCAATGGAAAGTGGAAATTAGTGGAATGGAATGTGCAATGGAATGTGGAATTGAACGGAATGTAATGTTTAAAGGAAAGTGGATTGGAAGGTGGAATGAAATCTAATGCAAAGTGGAATGGAACACGCAATGGAACGTAGAATGTAATGGAAAGTAACATGGAATAGAAAGTGGAATGTAACGTGTAATTTAATGGAATGGAACGTGGAATGGCATGGAATGTAGAATGAACTGAGGAATGGAATGGAATGGAATGGAATGGAATGTGGAATGGAATGGAATGGAATGTGCAATGGTATAGAATGGAATGTGGAATGGAATGTGGAATGGAATGTGGAATGGAACGGAATGGAATGGAATGAAATGCAATGTGGAATGCAAGGGAAAGGAATATGGAATGGAATGTGGAATGGACTATAATAGAATGTTGAATGCAATGGATTGGAATGTAGAATGGGATGACTAATGCAATGTGGAATGGAATGTGGAATGGAATGGAATGGAATGGAATGGAATGTGGAATGGAATGGAATGAAATGTAGAATGGAATGTGGAATGCAATGTGGAAAGGAATGTCGAATGTAATTTGCAATGGAAAGTGGAATGGAATGTGGAATTTAATGGAATGGAATTTGGAATGGAATGTGGAAATACATGGAATGTAATGTGGAATGGAATGTGGAATGGAATGCAATGGAATGTGGAAAGCAATACAATGCAATGTGGAATGGAATGGAATGGCATATGGAATTGAATGGAATGGAACGTGGAATGGAATGGAATTTAACACGGAATGGAACGTGGGATGAAACGTGGAATGGAATTTGGAATGGAAAATGGAACGGAACTTGGAATGGAAAGTTGGATGGAACTTGGAATAGAACGTCGAATAGAACGTCGAAGGAAATGGAATGGAATGTGGAATGGAATGGAACGGAATGTGGAATGGAATTGATTTGAATGCAATGGAATGTGGAATGGAGGGGATTGGAAAACAGGGTGGAATGTGGAATGGAAAGGAATGGAATGTGGAATGGAAAGTGGAATGGAATGGAGTGGTATGGAATGGAATGTGTAATGGACTTTAATGGAATGTGGAAAGGAATGGAATGGAATGGAAAGTGGAATGGAATGGAGTTGAATACAGAATGGATTGGAAAGGAATGTGGAATAGAATTGAATGGAATGAGGAATGGAAAGGAATGAAATGGAATGGAATGGAAAGGAACGTGGAATGGAATGTGGAACGGAAAGTGGAATGTAATGAAGTGGAATTAAATGGAATGTGAAATGGAATGGAATGGAATGTGGAATGGTATGGAATGGAATGTGGAATGGAATGGAAAGTGGAATGGAATGGATTGTGGAATGGAATGAAATGGAATGGAATTTGAAATGGAATGGTATAGAATGTGGATCGGAATGGAACGGAATGTGGAATGGAAAGTGAAATGGAATATAATGGAATGTGGAATGGAATACGAAATGGAATGGAATGAATGCAATCTTGAATGGAATGTGGAATAGAATTTGGAATGGAATTTGGAATGGAATGTGGAATGGAATGTGAATGGAATGGAATGGAATTTGGAATGGAATGTTTAATGGAATGGAATGGAAAGTGGAATAGAATGTTGAATGGAATGGAATGGAATGGGATGTGGAAAGCAATGCAATGCAATGTGGAATGGAGTGGAATGGAATATTGAATGGAGTGGAGTGGAATATGGAATGGACTGGAATTGAACATGGAATGGATCATGGGATGGAACTTGGAATGGAATGGGGAAAGGAAACTGGAATGTAAAGTGGAATGGAAGGTGTGATGGAACGTGGAATGGAACGTGGAAAAGAACGTGGAATGGAACGTTGAAGGGAATGGAATGGAAGGTGCAATAGAATGAAATGGAATGTGGAATGAAATTGAAATGAAAGTAATGGAAATTGGAATGGAATGGACTGGAAAGTAGGGTGGAATGTGGAATGGAAAGGAATGGAATGTGGAATGGAATGTGGAATGGAAAGTGGAATGGAATGGAGTGGTATGGAATGGAATGTGTAATGGACTTTAATGGAATGTGGAAAGGAATGGAATGGAATGGAAAGTGGAATGGAATGGAGTTGAATACAGAATGGATTGGAAAGGAATGTGGAATAGAATTGAATGGAATGAGGAATGGAAAGGAATGGAATGGAATGGAATGGAATGGAATGGAATGGAAAGGAACGTGAAATGGAATGGAATGTGGAACGGAAAGTGGAATGTAATGAAGTGGAAATAAATGGAATGTGAAATGGAATGGAATGGAATGTGGAATGGTATGGAATGGAATGTGGAATGGAATGGAAAGTGGAATGGAATGGATTGTGGAATGGAATGAAATGGAATGGAATTTGAAATGGAATGGAATAGAAGGTGGATCGGAATGGAACGGAATGTGGAGTGGAAAGTGAAATGGAATATAATGGAATGTGGAATGGAATACGAAATGGAATGGAATGAATGCAATCTGGAATGGAATGTGGAATAGAATTTGGAAAGGAATTTGGAATGGAATGTGGAATGGAATGTGAATGGAATGGAATGGAATTTGGAATGGAATGTTTAATGAAATGGAATGGAAAGTGGAATGGAATGTTGAATGGAATGGAATGGAATGGGATGTGGAAAGCAATGCAATGCAATGTGGAATGGAGTGGAATGGAATATTGAATGGAATGGAGTGCAATATGGAATGGACTGGAATTGAACATGGAATGGATCATGGGATGGAACTTGGAATGGAATGGGGAAAGGAAACTGGAATGGAAAGTGGAATGGAAGGTGGGATGGAACGTGGAATGGAACGTGGAATGGAACGTGGAATGGAACGTTGAAGGGAATGGAATGGAAGGTGCAATAGAATGAAATGGAATGTGGAATGAAATTGAAATGAAAGTAATGGAAACTGGAATGGAATGGACTGGAATGTAGGGTGGAATGTGGAATGGAATGGAATGGAATGTGGAATGGAATGTGGAATGGAATCTGGAATGGAATGGGATGGTATGGAATGGAATGTGGAATGGAAAGGAATGGAGTGAATGCAATCTGGAATGGAATGAGGAATGGAATTTGGAATGGAGTGTGGAATGGAATGCGGAATGGAATGGAATGGAATTTGGATTGGAATGCGGAATGGAATGGAATGGAATGTGGAATGGAATGTGGAATGGACTGGAATGGAATGGAATGTGGAAAGCAATGCAATCCTATGTGGAATGGAGTGGAATGGGATATGGAATGAAACAGAATGGAATGTGGAATGGACTGGATTTGAACATGGAATGGAAAATGGGATGGAACTTGGAATGGAATGGGGAAAGGGAAATGTAATGCAAAGTGGAATCGAAAGTGGGATGGGAAGTGGAATGGAACGTGGAATGGAACGTGGAAGGGAAGGGAATCAATAGTGGAATGGAATGGAAAGGAATGTGGAATGGAATGGAAATGAATGGAATGGAAATTGGAATTGAATGAACTGGAATGTAGGGTGGAATGTGTAATGGAAAGGAATGAAATGTGGAATGGAATGTGGAAGGGAATCTGGAATGGAATGGAATTGTATGGAATGGAATGTGGAATGGAATGAAATGGAATGTGGAAAGAAATGGCATAGAATGGAATGTGGAATCGAATGTAATGGAATTTGGAACAGAATGGAAAGGAACGTGGAATAGAATTGAATGGATTGTGGCATGGAATGGAATGGAATGGAATGGAATGGAATCGAACGTGAAATGGAATGGAATGGAATGTGGAATGGAATGGATTGGAATGGAATGGAATAGATTGGAAAGGAATGTGGAAGGGAATGGAATGGAATGGAATGGAATGGAAGGGAATATGAAATGGTATGGAATGGAATGGAACGGAATGGAACGAAACGGAATGGAAAGGAATGGAATGGGGAATGGAACGAAATGGTATTTGGAATGGAATGAAATGGAATATGGAATGGAATGTGGAATTGAATGGAAATGAATGTGAAATGGAATGGAATGGAATGCAGTGGAATGTGTAATAGAATGGAATGGATTGTAGAATGGAATGAAATGGAATGTGGAATGGAATGTGGAATGGAATGGATTGTTAAACGGAATGGAATGGAATGTGGAATGGAATGGAATGGATTGTGGAATGGAATGAAATGGAATGTGGATTGGAAAGTCGAATGGAAAGGAATGTGCAATGGAATGGAATGGAATCTAGAATGGAATGCAGAATGGAATGGAATTGAATGTGGAATGGCATGTGGAATGGAATGGAATGGAATATGCAATGGAACAGAATGGATTGTGGAATGGAATTGAATGGAATGGTTTAGAATGTGGATGGAATGTGGAATGGAATGTGGAATGCACTGGAATAGAACATGGAATGGAACGCGGGGTGGAAGGTGGAATAGGACTTGGAATGGAAAGTGCAATGGAAATTGAAATGGAACGTGGGATGGAAGCTGGAATGGAACGTGGAAGAGAATGGAATGGAAGGTGGAATGGAATGGAATGGAATGTGGAATGGAATGGAATGGCATTTGGAATGGAATGTGGAATGGAATGAAGTGGAATGTGGAATGGAAAGTGGTTTGGAATGGAATGGAAAGTGGAAAGCAATGCAATACAATGTGGAATGGAATAGAAAGGAATATGGAATGGAGAGGAATGGAATGTGGAATGGACTGGAATTGAACATGAAGTGGAACGTGGGAGTGAATGTGGAATGGAACGTGGAACGGAACATGTAATGGAACGTGGAAGAGAATGGAATGGAGCGTGGAATGGAATGGAATGGAGTTTGGAATGGAAGGGAAAGGAATGGAATGGAATGTGGAATGGAGTGGAATGCGGAATGGAATGGATTGCAATGTAGAGTGGAATGTGGAATTTAATGGAATGGAATGTGGAATGGAATGTGGAATGGAATGGAATTGTCTGCAATGGAATGTTTAATGAAAAGAAATGGAATGTGGAAAGGAATGGAACGGAATGGAATGCTGTATGGATTGGAATGGAATACTGAATGGAATGGAACGGAATGGAATGTGAAATGGAATACAATGGAATATGGAACGGAATGTAGAATGGAATGGAATGGAATGGAATGGAATGGAATGTGGAATGGAATGGAATGGAATGGGGAATGGAATGTGGAATGGAATGGAATGGAATGGAATGTGGAATGGCCCAGAATTGAAAATGGATTGGAATGTGGGAGGGAATGTGGAATGCAACGAGGAATGGAAAATGGAATGGAAAGTGTAATGGATAGTGGCATGGAACTTGGAATGGAACGTGGAACGGAAGGTGGAAGAGAATGAAACGGAAGGTGGAAAGAAATTTTATGGAATGTGGAATGGAATGGAAAGGAATGCAATGGAATGTGGAATGTAATGGATTGGAATGTAGAGTGGATTGCGAAATGCAATCGAATGGAAAATGGAATGCAATGAGGAAAGGAATTTTTAATGGAAAGGAATCGTCCGCAATGGATTGTGGAATGGAAAGTAGTGGAATGTGAAAAGGAATGGAGTAGAATGGAATGTGGAAAGAAATGGAGTGGATTGTGGAATGAAATGGAATGGAATGTAAAATGGAATGGAAGGGAATGTGGAACAGAATGTAAAATGGAATGGAATGGGATGTGGAATGCAATGTGGAATGGAATGGAATGGAATCTGGAATGGAAAGGAATGGAATGTTGAAAGGTATGGAATGTAATGTGGAATGCAATGGAATGTGGAATGGAATGCAAAGGAATGTGGAATGGAATGCCGAATGGAATGTGGAATGGAATGTAATGGAATTAGGAATGGAATGTGGAATCAAAAGTGAAACGGAATGTAATGGAATTTGTAATGGCATATGCAATGTAATAGAATGGAATGTGGAATGCAATGGTATGGAATGTATAATGGAATGAGTAATAGAATGTGGAATGGAATGCGGAATGGAATGGAATGGCAATGAATGTGGAATGGAATGGAATGGAATGTAGAATGGAATGTGGAATGGAAATTGGAATGGAATGTGGAATGGAATCTGCAATGGAATGGAAAGGAATGTGGAATGGAAAGGGGAATGGAATGTAATGGAATGTGGAAAGCAATGCAATGCAATGCGGAATGGAATGGAATGGGATATGGAATGGAATGGAGTGGAATGTGGAATGGACTGGAATTGGAATTGGAATGGAA